>NC_044554.1:8903494-10309602 GCF_007565055.1 Rhinopithecus roxellana | reverse complement strand
TGTCTGTCTGTAATTCTGAAGAAAATTTGTTTTAATCCAGTGACATTCTGCTTCCTAAGGGAGCCTCACTAGTTCACAGGTCCTGTATGCTGCCTTCGCTGCTTTAAATTATGGATGATTTCACATGGATAGTCATAGGGAAATGACTTCATGTGGCCTAATCCCAGTTAAAAGGCAAAAGGCTTAGGCTGGAGAGAAATCCTAGGAGTCATTATGCCTTCTGCAGAAAGGGGCTGAGGTGCCACAGGGATGGTGATGGGGAGGAACGGGTAATGGGAAAAGAACAACTGTGGCTCTTTTTTTTTTTTAGTACGGTGTTTGGCACTTAGTTGGTGTTCTAGAAACCATTCTGGTGAGGCTTTGTCCCATATCCTGTAATTTTTATCTTTTTTACACTAAATTTAGGGGAAAATGAAAGGTTTGAGTATACCAGGGTCTCCTGGGTTTCTTTATGTTGTTCTGGAATCCTGAAAAGATGGAAGTAGGCATAGATCTTTGATTCTTCTCACACCTCTCTGTTGGGCCACCCTGATGGGATGGAATCCTGCTTGTTATCAGTGGAAGAGGAAGCCCAGCAGTCTCCCTATGTTATCTTCACACACGTCCCACTCTACCTGTCATTAGCACAACTGACTGCCCTGAGGAATGATATGTGGCTTTGACCTTCATGCTGAATTGTCACCCTGACTTTTTATTCTTCTGTTGTTCACTGGATCAGACAGATGCCGAGGGTTTTAATTCCAGGGCAATACTTCTTCTCTGAACATGACCCTCAGTGGATGTTTCAAGGTTCATAGAATGTTGAGCTCTAATGGAAACCATTGTGCTCTTATTAGGGAAGAGGAAATTGAGACTCACTGGAGTTATATGAGAGGAAATTGAGAACTGGAGTTACTTGCTCAAGACAGATTTAGTAACAGGGAGAGGATGGGAGCTCAGTTCCCAGAATTCAGTATGGGCCCTCCGTCCTTTGCTTCATTCAAAATTTCTCTCATTCTCTCTCTCCAATTCTTTCTTTCCATTCTTCCCCCAGTCTCTCTTCTTCCATTTTGTTTCTGCTATGCGAGAACACTTTTACAATGTGGAAGACAGAGCAATCTTTATAACATGAAAGTCCTAACAATTTTCTCTTCAAAGACCACAATGTATTATTAAAGGGCATGAAAAGATAGACTTTATTTTTTGAAGATTTCATTCACTATTAACTTTCCCTAGATCAGAGAGATGAGTCTTGACAGTTTTTCTTTGAGACTGCTCAGTTAGTGATATTAGCTCATTCTCTTTCTTGGCTCATTTTTGATAGCTGGACACTTGTAAGGGCAACTCATTGTCTTGCTCTCAGCTTAGTCTGATCGTTAGTGTCATTTAATGTCACTTCGCTCTGCTGAAAATCATACTCTAGTTGCAGTAATTATTTTTCTTTTTAATTTAAAAATATTTCAAGCATACAACTAAGAACAGGAGAAAGAGAAAAGATACCCACATTATCCACCATCCAGATTTAATGCACATTAACATTTTGCCATAACTTCTTCAGACATTTTATCTGAAACATTACAAAATACATTAGAAGTTTCCTCAATCCTTCAGTCTCCTCAAGGATTAGCATTGTTTTAAAGTTAATATGTGCCCATTTCTTTATATTATGTCTCTACAAAAAATGTGTTTGTAACAACTTACATAAATAAAATCATTGTGTATGTATTCTTTTGCAGATTTCCTTTTAAGCTCAAAATTAGTTTCTATAGATATATCTATACTTATATAGTAATTCATTTTTATTGATCTGTACGTTATTCATTTGGACTGCCATGCATGATACCATTTAGTAAAAAATGCCATAATTTATCATTCACTATTGATAGACATTGAAGTTGTATTCAATTTTTTCTAATATTATAAACTACACTGCAGTGAACATCCTCGTATGCATTTTTTTAGTGCACTTATGTGGGAGCTACTCTAGGGCACCCATCTAAGAGTAGAAATTTTGGTTTGTACAGTATGTTTAATTTTGTTACTACTTCTAGCTCTCTATCTTCTAGGAACATGATAGAATTGTACTCTTCCAATCTCCTTGAAATTAGGTGTAGCCATTTGATTTGTTTTGGGCAATGAAATGTGAGCACAGCCTTCAGAGGCAGTAAGGAATTTACCACATTCCTTCTTTGCTTCTGCCTCAGTGAACTTTAATGATCCATATGATGACTTCATGGAATGGGGTCTCAGTGAGGATGACATGGAGTAAAGTCACCAGTTGACTTGCAATAAATATTAGGCATGAGCTATAAATAAATTATTGAGGTTTTATATCAGGGGTTGACAAACTATAGCCTATTGGCCAAATCTGGTTCATTACCTGTTTGTTTATATATCATCTAGGCAGAATTGAGTAGTTGAGACAGAAACCATGTAGTCGATAAAGTTGAAAATACCTACTATTTAGCCCTTTGATGAAAATCTTTGCTGACCCTTGTTTCAAACCACTGAGATCCTGGAGTCGTTATGCAGTATAACATAACAAATCCTGACTAAAATGCCCACCGCCATATGGTATTGTCTGACTGTAAGCTTTTGGCCAATCTGATAGATGTCTTAAAGTATTTTTTATCAGGGAAGCAAATCATTCTGTTTTTAAAGCCATAGATATATCTTGTTTGACCCTTAGGGACCTAATGCCTCTTTCTTTACAAAGTTTTTTTGAACAGCTTTTTTTGTGAGGTACAATCACATACAGTACAATTCTTTCTTTATAGGTGTATAATTTCATATTCTTTAGTAAATTTAAAGAGCTATGCAACCATCACCATAATTCACTTTTAGAGCAATCCCATCAATTTTAGAGCAATCCCCCAAAGTTCTCTCATCCTCACTTGCAGATAATCCTCATTTCCACCCTGGGCCCCAGGCAACCACTAATCTGTTTTCTGTTTCTATATATTCACTGTTTCTTTACATTTTATATAAGTGGAACCATACAGTCTGTAGTTTTTCAAATCTGACTTCATGGTTTTGAGCATGATGGTTTTGAGATTCACCAATATTTTAGCACCAATGAGTTCCTTTTTATTGGTTAATAGTATTTGATTATATAATTCCATATTTTGTTTATCCATTCACAAGTTGTTGAAAATTTGAATTGTTTCTACTTTTTGGTTATTATGAATAATGCAGGTATAAATATTTGTGTACATGCTTTTACAGAGGCATATGTTTTTATTTCTCTTGGGTAAATTTCTAGAAGTGAAATTAATGAATTACATTTCACTTTTTAAAGAAACTGCTACACTGTTTTCCCAAATAGCTGTTTCATTTAACATTCCCATTAGCAGTATATGTAGGTTTCATTTCTCCAGATCCCCACCAACACTTAGTGTTGTCAGTCTTTTGGATTATAGCCATTCTAGTGGATCGACAGTGGCATCTCATTGTGGTTTTAACAATGACTTCTCTAATGACTAATAATATTGAGCAACTTTGCATTCATATATCTCATTTGTAAAATATATATTCAAATCTGCTCATTTTAAGGTTGGGTTGTATTTTTATATTGAGTTGAAAGGATTCTTTATATACTAGGTACAAATCCTTTATTACATATAATTTGCAAATATTTTCTAGTCTTTGTTTTGGCTTTTCATTTTCTTATTTAAGTATGTTGATGCAAAATACTTTAATTTTTATTAAGTCCAGTTTATAAATGTTCTCTTTTGTAGATCATGATTTTGTTGTTTTCTAAGAACTTTTTGTTTCTCATGAACCTAAGACCGTAACAATTTTCTTCTAAAAATCATATAGTTTTTGCTTTTACATTTAGGTCTTCTACATTTAGTAAGTCTTCTTTTTCTTCCCTTCTTCCCTCTCTTCTTCTTCTCTCTCATCTCCTTTCTTCTTCCTTCTCGCTTTTATCACCTCATGGCAGATAACATCAGTGCTGCATATGTTTCAAGGAACACCTCTGTGTTCTGAGCCTGAATCACTTTTGTTGTCACAAATATAAAAGCTAAATCAATTTTTGAGTTGATTTTGGTGTATGGTAGGCCTCGTGGCTCTTGTCTTATTCCTTTTGGGGTGACTAAAGGTGGGAAGAAGTATTAGAGATGAAAAACTGGTAGCTTGTTGAGTTTGGTAAAGAAGAGAAAATAGAAACCAGAGAACATATTTTTCATTAAGAGCTACTTTTTAAATAGGAAAATGTGAAACTTTCAAAGTATGAAAATATCTTCCTTCTGTGAAAAATCCATTTTGAAACATTATCAATGTTTGCATTGTAAGCAAGTAATAATGAGAGCTACTCTTGCTCTTATGTGCATAAAATTGTGGATGTTTGAAAAGAAAAGAATTGGAGCTTATGAAACCTTGTCTTTCCTTCTGGTTTTACAGACTTCAAGTGAGTTATGCAAGTCCAGAGAGACTTAAGTTTTCTTCAAAGATTTCAGGACGTAACTCAACTCAGCAAGGAACACTTTCATAATTCTTTCATAAAACAAGGGGAATGCGGATGTCTTCGAGTAGGACCAACACGGCTCTCTGTAGAGATTTAATTGTGCACACAGAGATAAGCTTTTCCTTCTTTCTAGCTGCAGCAACTTGGGAGCAGGGTGGGAAGTTACACTGCACTTATTTAGCTGCAGAATTATGCAGTTTTGTAGCAGTATTGCTAACCCAAGGGGACAGGCATCAGGGTCACAATAAAAGTAGCAACATCAACGAATATCCTCATAGTTTCTACCTATCAGTCAAATGTTGCATCTCCCATGGTCTGTATGTTGTGTCCCTCTTGGAAAGAGTCTCAAATGCTGTCCCTGTTGTTCATGCTGTGACTCTTGACTGTGTCCACTGCTGTTCAGCAAGCCAGGCCTGGCAGCTTTCATTGTCAGATGCTATCTCCCAGGTTCCTCCACTCTCTGCCCACAGTATCTTTAGGCCTTGGAGTTAAATAGCCTTGGTTTGAATCTTGGCTTTGCTAGTGGCACTGTTTCCATGAGCAAATCCTTTGTTCTCTTTGATCCTCAGTTTCCTCACCTGTGTAAGAAAACAACATTGAACTTTTAGGATTGCTGTGTGGATTAAAGACAATTTAAAGTACCTAACACAGTGCCTAGCTCGTCATAACACTTCATGACATCTAAAAATACCTTGCTGGGGGGCGGAGCAAGATGGCCGAATAGGAACAGCTCCAGTCTCCAACTCCCAGCATGAGCGACACAGAAGACCGGTGATTTCTACATTTTCAACTGAGGTACTGGGGTCATCTCACTAGGGAGTGCCAGACAATCGGTGCTGGTCAGCTGCTGCAGCCCAACCAGTGAGAGCTGAAGCAGGGCGAGGCATCGCCTCACCTGGGAAGCGCAAGGGGGAAGGGAATCCCTTTTCCTAGCCAGGGGAACTGAGACACACAACACCTGGAAAATCGGGTAACTCCCACCCCAATACTGCGCTTTAAGCAAACGGGCACACCAGGAGAATACATCCCACACCTGGCCGGGAGGGTCCCATGCCCACAGAGCCTCCCTCATTGCTAACACAGGAGTCTGCGATCTAACCGAACCGGCAGCAGCGAGGCTGGGGGAGGGGCGCCCACCATTGCTGAGGCTTAAGTAGGTAAACAAAGCCGCTGGGAAGCTCGCACTGGGTGGAGCTCACAGCAGCTCAAGGAAACCTGCCTGTCTCTGTAGACTCCACCTCTGGGGACAGGGCACAGATAAAAAACAATAACAAAAAAGCAGCAGAACCTCTGCAGACGCAAACGACTCTGTCTGACAGCTTTGAAGAGAGCAGTGGATCTCCCAACACGGAGGTTGAGATCTGAGAAGGGACAGACTGCCTGCTCAAGCAGGTCCCTGACCCCTGAGTAGCCTAACTGGGAGACATCCCCCACCAGGGGCAGTCTGACACCCCACACCTCACAGGGTGGAGTACACCCCTGAGAGGAAGCTTCCAAAGGAAGAATCAGACAGGTACACTCGCTGTTCAGCAATATTCTATCTTCCGCAACCTCTGCTGCTGATACCCAGGCAAACAGGGTCTGGAGTGGACCTCAAGCAATCTCCAACAGATCTACAGCTGAGGGTCCTGACTGTCAGAAGGAAAACTATCAAACAGGAAGGACACCTATACCAAAACCCCATCAGTACGTCACCATCATCAAAGACCAGAGACAGATAAAACTACAAAGATGGGGAAAAAGCAGGGCAGAAAAGCTGGAAATTCAAAAAATAAGAGCGCATCTCCCCCAGCAAAGGAGCGGAGCCCATCGCCAGCAATGGATCAAAGCTGGTCAGAGAATGACTTTGACAAGATGAGAGAAGAAGGCTTCAGTCCATCAAACTTCTCAGAGCTAAAGGAGGAATTATGTACCCAGTGCAAAGAAACTAAAAATCTTGAAAAAAGAGTGGAAGAATTGACAGCTAGACTAATTAATGCAGAGAAGGTCATAAACAAAATGACAGAGATGAAAACCATGACACGAGAAATACGTGACAAATGCACAAGGTTCAGTAACCAACTTGATCAACGGGAAGAAAGAGTATCAGCGATTGAGGATCAAATGAATGAAATGAAGCGAGAAGAGAAACCAAAAGAAAAAAGAAGAAAAAGAAATGAACAAAGCCTGCAAGAAGTATGGGATTACGTAAAAAGACTAAATCTACGTCTGATTGGGGTGCCTGAAAGTGAGGGGGAAAATGGAACCAAGTTGGAAAACACTCTTCAGGATATCATCCAGGAGAACTTCCCCAACCTAGTAGGGCAGGCCAACATTCAAATTCAGGAAATACAGAGAATGCCACAAAGATACTCCTCCAGAAGAGCAACTCCAAGACACATAATTGCCAGATTCACCAAAGTTGAAAGGAAGGAAAAAATCTTAAGGGCAGCCAGAGAGAAAGGTCGGGTTACCCACAAAGGGAAGCCCATCAGACTAACAGCAGATCTCTCGGCAGAAACTCTACAAGCCAGAAGAGAGTGGGGGCCAATATTCAACGTTCTTAAAGAAAAGAATTTTAAACCCAGAATTTCACATCCAGCCAAACTAAGTTTCATAAGTGAAGGAGAAATAAAATCCTTTACAGATAAGCAAATGCTTAGAGATTTTGTCACCACCAGGCCTGCCTTACAAGAGACCCTGAAGGAAGCCCTAAACATGGAAAGGAACAACCGGTACCAGCCATTGCAAAAACATGCCAAAATGTAAAGACCATCGAAGCTAGGAAGAAACTACATCAACTAACGAGCAAAATAACCAGTTGATATTATAATGGCAGGATCAAGTTCACACATAATAATATTAACCTTAAATGTAAATGGACTAAATGCTCCAATTAAAAGACACAGACTGGCAAACTGGATAAAGAGTCAAGACCCATCAGTCTGCTGTATTCAGGAGACCCACCTCACATGCAGAGACATACATAGGCTCAAAATAAAGGGATGGAGGAAGATCTACCAAGCAAATGGAGAACAAAAAATAGCAGGTGTTGCAATACTAGTCTCTGATAAAACAGACTTTAAACCATCAAAGATCAAAAGAGACAAAGAAGTCCATTACATAATGGTAAAGGGATCAATTCAACAGGAAGAGCTAACTCTCCTAAATATGTATGCACCCAATACAGGAGCACCCAGATTCATAAAGCAAGTCCTTAGAGACTTACAAAGAGACTTAGACTCCCATACAATAATAATGGGAGACTTCAACACTCCACTGTCAACATTAGACAGATCAACGAGACAGAAAGTTAACAAGGATATCCAGGAATTGAACTCATCTCTGCACCAAGCGGACCTAATAGACATCTATAGAACTCTCCACCCCAAATCAACAGAATATACATTCTTCTCAGCACCACATCACACTTATTCCAAAATTGACCACGTAATTGGAAGTAAAGCACTCCTCATCAAATGTAAAAGAACAGAAATTATAACAAACTGTCTCTCAGACCACAGTGCAATCAAACTAGAACTCAGGACTAAGAAACTCAATCAAAACCGCTCAACTACATGGAAACTGAACAACCTGCTCCTGAATGACTACTGGGTACATAACGAAATGAAAGCAGGAATAAAGATGTTCTCTGAAACCAATGAGAACAAAGATAAAACATATCAGAATCTCTGGGACACATTTAAAGCAGTGTGTAGAGGGAAATTTATAGCACTAAATGCCCACAAGAGAAAGCAGGAAAGATCTAAAATGGACACTCTAACATCACAATTAAAAGAACTAGAGAGGCAAGAGCAAACACATTCAAAAGCTAGCAGAAGGCAAGAAATAACTCAGATCAGAGCAGAACTGAAGGAGATAGAGACACAAAAAACCCTCCAAAAAATCAATGAATCCAGGAGTTGGTTTTTTGAAAAGATCAACAAAATTGACAGACCGCTAGCAAGACTAATAAAGAAGAAAAGAGAGAGGAATCAAATAGACACAATAAAAAATGATAAAGGGGATATCACCACTGACCCCACAGAAATACAAACTACCATCAGAGAATACTATAAACACCTCTATGCAAATCAACTAGAAAATCTAGAAGAAATGGATAATTTCCTGGACACTTACACTCTTCCAAGACTAAACCAGGAAGAAGTTGAATCCCTGAATAGACCAATAGCAGGCTCTGAAATTGAGGCAATAATTAATAGCCTACCCACCAAAAAAAGTCCAGGACCAGATGGATTCACAGCTGAATTCTACCAGAGGTACAAGGAGGAGCTGGTACCTTTCCTTCTGAAACTATTCCAATCAATAGAAAAAGAGGGAATCCTCCCTAACTCTTTTTATGAGGCCAACATCATCCTGATACCAAAGCCTGGCAGAGACACAACAAAAAAAGAGAATTTTAGACCAATATCCCTGATGAACATCGATGCAAAATCCTCAATAAAATACTGGCAAACCGGATTCAGCAGCACATCAAAAAGGTTATCCACCATGATCAAGTGGGCTTCATCCCTGGGATGCAAGGCTGGTTCAACATTCACAAATCAATAAACGTGATCCAGCATATAAACAGAACCAAAGACAAAAACTACATGGTTATCTCAATAGATGCAGAAAAGGCTTTTGACAAAATTCAACAGCCCTTCATGCTAAAAACGCTCAATAAATTCGGTATTGATGGAACGTACCTCAAAATAATAAGAGCTATTTATGACAAACCCACAGCTAATATAATAGTGAATGGGCAAAAACTGGAAAAATTCCCTTTGAAAACTGGCACAAGACAGGGATGCCCTCTCTCACCACTCCTATTCAACATAGTGTTGGAAGTTCTGGCTAGGGCAATCAGGCAAGAGAAAGAAATAAAAGGCATTCGGTTAGGAAAAGAAGAAGTCAAATTGTCCCTGTTTGCAGATGACATGATTGTATATTTAGAAAACCCCATTGTCTCAGCCCAAAATCTCCTTAAGCTGATAAGCAACTTCAGCAAAGTCTCAGGATACAAAATTAATGTGCAAAAATCACAAGCATTCTTATACACCAGTAACAGACAAACAGAGAGCCAAATCATGAATGAACTTCCATTCACAATTGCTTCAAAGAGAATCAAATACCTAGGAATCCAACTTACAAGGGATGTAAAGGACCTCTTCAAGGAGAACAACAAACCACTGCTCAGTGAAATCAAAGAGGACACAAACAAATGGAAGAACATACCATGCTCATGGATAGGAAGAATCAATATCGTGAAAATGGCCATACTGCCCAAGGTTATTTATAGATTCAATGCCATCCCCATCAAGCTACCAATGACTTTCTTCACAGAATTGGAAAAAACGGCTTTAAAGTTCATATGGAACCAAAAAAGAGCCCGCATTGCCAAGACAATCCTAAGTCAAAAGGACAAAGCTGGAGGCGTCACGCTACCTGACTTCAAACTATACTACAAGGCTACAGTAACCAAAACAGCATGGTACTGGTAACAAAACAGAGATATAGACCAATGGAACAGAACAGAGTCCTCGGAAATAATACCATACATCTACAGCCATCTGATCTTTGACAAACCTGAGAGAAACAAGAAATGGGGAAAGGATTCCCTATTCAATAAATGGTGTTGGGAAAATTGGCTAGCCATAAGTAGAAAGCTGAAACTGGATCCTCTCCTTACTCCTTATACGAAGATTAATTCAAGGTGGATTAGAGACTTAAATGTTAGACCTAATACCATAAAAACCCTAGAAGAAAACCTAGGTATTACCATTCAGGAAATAGGCATGGGCAAGGACTTCATGTCTAAAACACCAAAAGCAACGGCAGCAAAAGCCAAAATTGACAAATGGGATCTAATTAAACTAAAGAGCTTCTGCACAGCAAAAGAAACTACCATCAGAGTGAACAGGCAACCTACAGAATGGGAGAAAATTTTTGCAATCTACTCATCTGACAAAGGGCTAATATCCAGAATCTACAAAGAACTCAAACAAATATACAAGAAAAAAACAAACAACCCCATCCAAAAGTGGGGAAAGGATATGAACAGACATTTCTCAAAAGAAGACATTCATACAGCCAACAGACACATGAAAAAATGCTCATCATCACTCGCCATTAGAGAAATGCAAATCAAAACCACAATGAGATACCATCTCACACCAGTTAGAATGGCAATCATTAAAAAGTCAGGAAACAACAGGTGTTGGAGAGGATGTGGAGAAATAGGAACACTTTTACACTGTTGGTGGGATTGTAAACTAGTTCAACCATTATGGAAAACAGTATGGCAATTCCTCAAGGATCTAGAACTAGATGTACCATATGACCCAGCCATCCCACTACTGGGTATATACCCAAAGGATTATAAATTATTCTACTACAAAGACACATGCACACGTATGTTTATTGCAGCACTATTCACAATAGCAAAGACTTGGAATCAACCCAAATGTCCATCAGTGACAGACTGGATTAAGAAAATGTGGCACATATACACCATGGAATACTATGCAGCCATAAAAAATGATGAGTTTGTGTCCTTTGTAGGGACATGGATGCAGGTGGAAACCATCATTCTTAGCAAACTGTCAGAAGAACTGAAAACCAAACACTGTATGTTCTCACTCATAGGTGGGAATTGAACAATGAGATCACTTGGACTCGGGAAGGGGAACATCACACACTGGGGCCTATCATGGGGAGGTGGGAGGGGGGAGGGATTGCATTGGGAGTTATACATGATATAAATAATGAATTGATGGGTGCTCATGAGTTGATGGGTGCAGCACACCAACATGGCACAAGTATACATATGTAACAAACCTGCACGTTATGCACATGTACCCTAGAACTTAAAGTATAATAATAAAAAATAAATAAAAAAATAAAAAAAAATAAAAATACCTTGCTGAGTATACACTATAAATGGTAGCCACACAAAACTAGTTGTGGTAGTAGTACTGGTAGGTCTTCTTGTTCTCGACTTCTTCCCTTTCCTCTTCTTCTGACTCCTCTCTTTTCTTCTTCTTTCTCCTTTCTATCACCTCATGGCAGATAACATTAGTGCTGCAGTTGTTTCAATGAACACTTCTGTGTTCTGAGCCAGAATCACTTTCATTGTCACAAAACTCCTCTCCTGTTTTGCTAGCCATCATTGTCATCCATCCCTTCCATCTCCCCTGTCAAACCAAGTCGACTTGGTTTGAATCCCAAAGATGGGCTATATGTGTCAAATCTAGCAATACCTTTCATGTCAGGGTAGCATGAGCTAAAATGTTGCTAGTCTTGTAAGGGGTAAGTCTTTTAGAGCAAAATGTGGGGGCAGGGGACCTTTTCTGCAGCCCAAGTTACTGAGCTGAAATACAAAGCTCTGAAGGGCTGCTTTATCTGGGGAAACTCAGATACCTTTTCAAAATGGTCATCTGGCTGCAGTTTTCCCCTCTGCCTCATTCACCCCCTGAAGCCGGAGGGACATTTTTACATTCCTTCTTGACGTGGGGTTGCAGTTCCTTACTTCTCCTCACACCAGTAAATGACACCTCATTCTGCAACTTGCATTCAATGTATCAGTTAGTCTCGTGCTCTATTAAAAATGTATGTACTCTGATTCTTTTGACTTGTATTCTTTGCTATTACCTACAAACCCTAACTCAAGCCACCATCCTCTCTTTTCTGGACAAGTCTTCTTACACTGTTCCTGCTTCCATTTTTGAACCCCTGTAATGGATGCTACATTTTGAAGCCAGAGAGATCTTAAAATACAAATCACATAATGCATTATCCTACATAAAACCCTCTAATTGCTTCTCATAACTCTTAGCACAAAATCCAAACACTTTATCATGCTTTTACAAAGTCCTGTATATCCTGGCCCCACTAACGTTTCTGTCATTACCCACTACTTTTGTTTGCTGTGCTCCAGCCACAATGAATGTCTTTCTGTTTGTTAAACTGAGCAAATTAATATACTCAGCAGACTCCACATATCCTTTGCCATCTCCTTTGCCTAGAATCCTTTTATTCTATATTCCCCCATGACTATCTTTTTTAAAAAAATAAAAAATTTTGTGGATACGGTGATGGTTAATACTGAGTGTTAACTTGATTGGATTGAGGGATATAAAGTATTAATCCTGGGTGTGTCTGTGAGGGTGTTACCAAAAGAGATTAACATTTGAGTCAGTGGGCTGGGGAAGGCAGATCCACCCTTGATCTGGTGGGCACAATCTAATCAGCTTCCAGTGAATTAAAAGCAGGCAGAAAATTGTGAAAAAGGAGAGACAGGCCTAGCCTCCCAGCCTACATCCTTCTCCCATGCTAGATGCTTCCTTCCCTCAAACATCAGACTCCAAGTTCTTCAGTTTTGAGACTCGGAGCGGCTCTCCTTACTCCTCAAGCTTGCAGACAGCCTATTGTGGGACTTTGTGATCATGTAAGTTAATATTTAATAAACTATATATATTATATATATATATATTTATGGGACCACATGAGATGTTTTGATATAGGCATGCAATGTGCAATAATCACATCATGGAAAATTGGGTAACCATCTCCATAAGCATTTGTCCTTTGTGTTACAAACCATCCAATTATACTCTTTTTGTTATGTTAAAATGTACAATTAAATTATTATTGACTATATTCACCCTGGTTGTGCTATCAAATACTATATGTTATTCATTCTTTTTATTTTTTTGTGTCCATTAACAATCCCCCCTCCCCACTCCATCCTTCCTAACCTCTGGTAACCATCCTTCTACTCCCTCTCCATGAGTTCAATTGTTTTGATTTTTAGATCCCACAAGTGGGAACATGTGATGTTTGTCTTTCTGTGCCTTGTTTATTTCATTTAACACAATGACGTCTAGTCCATCCATTTGGTTGCAAATGACAGGATCTCATTCTTTTCTATGTCTGAGTAGTACTTCATTGAGTATATGTACCACATTTTCTTTATTCATCACTGAGTATATGTACCATGTTTTCTTCATCCATTCATCTGTTGTTGGACACTTAGGCTGCTTCCAAATCTTTGCTATTGTGAACAGTGCTGCAACAAACATGGGATTACAGATATCTCTTCAATATACTGATTTCCTTTCTGTTGGGTATATACCTAGCAGTGAAATTGCTAGATTGTATAGTATCTCAAGTTTTAGTTTTTTGAGGAACTTCCAAACTGTCCTCATTAGTGGTTGTACTAATTTATATTTCGACCACAGTGTACAAGGATTCTCTTTTTTCCACATCCTTGCTAGCATTTGTTATTGCCTGTCTTTCGTATATAAGCCATTTTAACTGGGGTGAGATGCTATCTCATTGTAGTTTTGATTTGTATGTCTCTGATCAGTGATATTGAGCACCTTTTCATATGCCTATTTGCCATTTGTATGTCTTCTTTTGAGAAATATCTATTCATATCTTTTGTCCATTTCTAAATTTGATTATTCAACTTTTTTCTATAGAATTGTTGGAGCTTTATATATATTCTGGTTATTAATCCTTTGTCAGATGAGTAGTTTACAAATATTTTCTCCCATTCTGTGGGTTGTATCTTCACTTTGCTGATGACTATCTTTTTCTTCACATTTAGATTAAGCCCAGGTGTTATATCACCAGAGGCCTTTCCTGACTCTCCAATATAATGAGGTGCCTTCACTCCCCTGGTGGTTTCCTTTGCACTGTCATGGTTTTAATTATGCATTTATGTATGTAGTAATTTTGTTTATTTGTTTGGTATCTGCCTCCCCCAAGTAGTATACTAGCTCCAGGAGAAAAGAAACATTCTCTGACTTGGTCACTCCTTTATCCTTAGTGTATAGAATAGTGCCTGGCACACAAAAAACTCAATAAATACGTGTGCGACAACTAAATAAATAGTTCAACATCCAGGGATAACTCCCACTTCCAAAAGCACTGCTGAGCACTTTCTACTGTTCAGAGGTTCCACTCCAGGATTTCTGTTTCCTCTTCTGAGGAATGTTCCATCAGACTTCTTGCGGGGGAGCTCCTGGTGAGGAGTGGGTCTGGCCAGTTATTCCTTCAGGATCCTGGGGTAAGATTCCAGCCTAGGGACCTCCTGTCCCTAGTCTGGGTTCCTCTAAATGGTGACTGGCTTTAGGAAAGTGTTGATATCAAAAAGATAAGACTGCAGATCAAAATGAGCTATCAATCAATTGTATTTGTCAGGGAAGTGTAACTGAGGCATGGAGCAAAATTGGGACTTAAAATTGCAGGTGGTGGGAAGCTGTGTTGAAGAGATCAATGATACAGGGTAGCCCAGTGAGAATGGTATGGGTGAATTTTAGAGTCGAAGTATGGAATTTTGAGGCCATTTATTATGGAAGCAGAGCATGTATTTAATGTGGTTGATCTAGGTTTGTTTAAATAATTGTAATGCCAAAAGCTTGCCAAAAGCTTGCCAAAAGCATGAGGTTTGAGACCTGCCTGAGTCGGGTTTTTATGTTCCTTCTGCATCACACACACACACACACACACACACACACACACACACACACACACACACGAATCAATGGGCAAAAAAATTATGTTGTGTGTGTATACATATGTATATTATGTATGTAATTATGTATACACACATACCATAATTTCTTTGTCCATTCATCAATTTTCAAACTCTTAGGTTATTTTCATATTTGGCTATTGTAAATAATCCTGCAAAGAACATGGTAGTGCAGATATCTCTTTAGGATACAATTTCATTGTCTTTGATATATGTTCAGAAGTGGGATTACACATTTTCTCTAAAGTATCCCCCCATTTTTTTGTCCTTAGAACAATGAAGAAATGTACTGTTTTGTAATCAGATTTTCAAGAGTGAGACTTGGACACATTTTCAGGCATGTTTAATCTTTTAGACCAAACACTGCTTGTTTCTGAGAAGATATCTGTGCCTGTCGTATATACGATGTAATTGTTGAGATGATATACAGAGAAAATTGCCTTAAGAAAGTCTGTACACACACATCTAAGCTTGCTGAACTCTGACATACACTAGAGCTCATTATTTTATGAAACAATGCATAGTAGATATTCTTAATGATTCAAAATAATATTTAACTTGAAGAATAAGATTGCCATATACATTATAACATAAAGTAAAGAAAATGTATGCAAAAAACCACCACCTCTCATAAAGTATTAGAATATTTGTGAGCTTTTCTCAACTCTGTCATATATAGAGAGTATAAATTCTGGCTGAATTCATTACTTGGCAAAGTGATTGTTTGCTCAAGGCAGCACTAGAGACAAAAGTTTCCCTCAGTTTCACATCTAAAAGCATCACGCATAAGTAACAACTGAAAAAGCTGCCTTCTCTGCACCAGGCTTTTAATTTGTGCTTCACAACAACCATGGTAGGTGCTATTATCCTTGTTTTACAGATGGAGAAATGGACAGAACAACTGATTGCTTGCAAATGTGGTTGAAGCTTCACAAATGAAGTCTTACTTTTTGAATTATGGTGGTACCTCTTCAAATTAGAATCTCAGCAGGTTTTTAACTTCACCAATTTTCTCAGCAAGAAGGGAGCTAAAAAATGATGTGTCTGTGAAAGTATGAACGAGACCTGTTACCCTAGAGTTTCGCAGAAATGGAAAGATGCAAAAAAGTGATTCTTTTTGTTCTTGACATGTTGGGAAGGTCTGTAGACAATTTGGGGTGTGAAAGAAGTTAACTAAGAAGTGTGAATTTACTGTGCTGTTCTGGCCTTAGAAACATGTGTGTACTTCATTTTAACCTCTCTCTCTCTTTATCTCTCTCTCTCTCTCTCGTATTTTATGACTTTGTTTTTCTGACTATGTACTCTTTGGCTGAAATTCTCAAGCATGACTGTATCAGAATTATATTAGTTATAAAAAGAAAACAAAAAAAACTCAGAAAAAAGACTAAAATAGAATATCCTTAATTACTGTTAATTATTTAATAGTGATTTGTGTTAATTCAGATAAAAATTCTTATAGGATTTGAAAATGTCCACTGAAAAGAAAGATTATTTTTAGAATGCAGAATGTATTCACTTAAGCCTCCTGAATTTCTTAAATATTTGATGGAAATTGAAATATCTATTTTCCTTGAAGTGATAGCTCAAAAAAGTGTTTTAATAAATCTATCTAATCATATCCTGCACAAATGATTTCTGTAAAACATGTTGAATAAATTTGAAAACTTTCTGAAATCATCAATATTTCTTATATTTACAAGTGTAGAGGAGAAATGGATGTTGGTTTCTTCCTTGGAATCAACGTAGGACATTAAGGACAGTTGATTCATGTATTCTGAGGAGACAGGATTAGCAAGTATTGGAAATTGGAAATAAGGTGGTCAAGTTTAAGATTACATGTCTTTGGTTTGAGGATCAAGCAGAGAAAAGACTGAAACGGTGTTGCCATTAGTTTATGATATGTTTGGTTTTATGCCAAGTATTGGAGCAGGGAAGAGAAGAAGCAGAGCTTCTTGTGTATAAATACTGATTGTGACTGTTAAAGTGAGGTCCTCAATGGAATAAATGCAAACCAAAGTGATCAAGGTCAGTGGAAACTCTTGAGTGGGCATCAGAGTTAATAAGGGAAAAGAGCATCCAACCAGAGAGTTGATCAGTCAGAATGATCTGAGGGCAAAGTCAGCCTTTTAGCACTATTTTAACCTAGGCAGTAGACTAAGGATAGAACTTGGAACCTAGAGTATGAACTTAAGAGTGTAGCTTCTCTGAATAAATTTCTTAGTTGAAGTTTGGATGAATCCTGCTGTATTAGTTCGTTTTCATACCAGTATAAAGAACTACTTGAGACTGGATAATTTATAATGAAAAGAGGTTTAATTGATTCACAGTTCCACATGGCTGGGGAAGCCTCAGGAAACTTACAATCATGGTGGAAGGTGAAGAGAAAGCAAGGCATGTCTTACTTGGAGGCAGGAGAGTGAGAATGAGAGAGAGAGGAACCACACCACACACAAACAAACAGATTTTGTGAGAACTCACTCATTATCATGAGAAGAGCATGGGAGAAACCACCTTCATGATCCAATCACCTCCCACCAGGTCCCTCCCTTGACATGTGGGGATTACAATTTGAGATAAGATTTGGATAGAGACACTGAGCCAAATCATATTACATGCTAACCTTCCAGAGATGCTGTGAGTTAACTATGCTTAAATATAAAATGACAAAAAGTCAAGTGTCACCTACAAGTGAACTAATTCTAATACAAAATGAAGTGTATATGATGTCTAAATCTGTGTTTTCACTTAAAAAAATAAACCAAGGCTTCAATTCCACACAGTAGATGAGCTAAAATAACTAATTTACTTTTAAAGTTCAGTGATTAGAAATTATATTTCCCGGTGGCTCAAGCCTGTAATCCCAGCACTTTGGGAGGCCGAGACGGGTGGATCACGAGGTCAGGAGATCGAGACCATCCTGGCTAACACGGTGAAACCCCGTCTCTACTAAAAATACAAAAACTAGCCGGGCGAGGTGGCGGGCGCCTGTAGTCCCAGCTACTCAGGAGGCTGAGGCAGGAGAATGGCGTGAACCCGGGAGGCGGAGCTTGCAGTGAGCCGAGATCCGGCCACTGCACTCCAGCCTGGGTGACAGAGCGAGACTCTGTCTCAAAAAAAAAAAAAAAAAAAAAAAAAAGAAATTATATTTCCATCCTTTTTATATTTCAGGAGCAATAGTCATAGATGCTATCTAGGTAAGTTGTGATATTTTCTTATTTGAGTTTTTCAAAATCAAAGTATTGACTTCATCTTTTAACAGTAACTTTTTTTGGAATGAAAAAGAGATTAATCATGACATAGCATAAATACTGTGATTCAGAAGCCATTCTCATCTGGAGTGCTGGGATAGCACTACAGTGAGAAGAGTTCCTTTACAAATAATAGTTGCAAGAAGGAAAGAAGGGAACCCTACTCACTATGCAACTGACTTTCTAAGAGGAAGCAAAGGCAAATAAATAAGCTCTTGTTGAGTTAAATTTTATATATATATATATATATATATATATATATAAAATACGTATATATATATATATTCACACATAACATTCAAACGTCCAAATAATAATTGATAATTCTTGTTTTATGCTCAACATTTTGATAGAGAAAGAAGAAGGTATAAACAAGTGAATACAGGTTGAATATCTCTAATCTGAAAATTCAAAATTCAAAATGCTCCAAAATCCAAACTTTCTGAGTGCTGACATGACACTCAAAAGAAATGGTCATTGGAGTATTTTGAACTGTATATTTTCAGATTTGGACTGCTCAACCAGTAAATATAATAAAAAATTCCAAAGTCCAAAAGATTTCTGGCCCCAAGCATTTTGGATAAAGGATACTCAACCTGTGCATAGTACATCATGTTTGTTGTCCTTACCAGATCTATACAAACTGACTCCTCATTACTGCTGAATATGTCCCCTCAGCTTCAATTCTCTGCCTTCTCATTCCCAATTCTCTCTTAGAGGTAGCAAAATTAAGTTTTCTCCAGATATCTGAGACTTAGAAAAAAAAATCAAAATATAATGATTAGAGAGATTATATTTCCAGGTTCAAACCTGGAAGACTAAATCAAGCTTAATTGTAATATAATCTATGGCATTAACATTGATAAAGGAAGGAGATACCAATGGAAGCAGGCAGTAGCATGAAAGCAAAAACAAACGAGGAGTAAGGGCACCATCTTGGAGAAAAAATTGCTCTGAAATTGCATGAGTATCTGGTCCATGAATCGGGAATGTGTATGTAGTGGAGGTGGAAGCATCCTGCTCTCCATACCTGCTGTATTGAGTACTAAAATCATAGTTAGTTGCCATTGTTCTGATTCTTTACACTACCTTCTGATAATAATTTGGCTTCCCATATAGCTTTGCCCCAGTGTCAATATGACATACAATCCACTGGACTGTTAGGTCTCTTATTATAAAGGCATGCTTTGGCATTCTGACTCATACGTTAATATTTTGTGAGTCTAATTATTGAGAAAAGTTTCTGAGAGAATGATTATCTGATAATTGATATTCTCAATGTGTATACTGAAGTCTGTGCTCTGAGCTTTGGGGCCCTCACTAAGTAAATGCCTTTATAGAATGCTCTGGCTGGGATACAGGGTGGCTCGAGCTTTTGCCAGCAGTATTTCCTTCTCAGCTCATCTCTCCTTTGAATGACGGTGCCTGATTTTACATTACCCATTCCCTTTTATTGATGCACTTTCTTCTACTCATTCCAGTCCTGTCTGAGAGACAGTTTCACAGCTTGTATCAGTTGGAGCAGTGGTTCTCAACTTTGGCTGCATATTACAATTATCTGGGCAGTTAAAATAGTTCCAATGCGAAGCCCACAACTAAGACCAAATAAATCAGAACCTAAATAAATAGAACCCAAGGTAATTCTGACGTGAAGGCAAGGTTGAGAACTGTTGCTTTAAAAATTCTCTGTTAATTTATCCAGCTCACCTGAATTGTCTCTTTGCCAAATTCCTTTTGCGTTCCATCTATTTTCACATCTTTGTATTTTTTGTCTTTCTAAATTGAAAGTATACTCCATGTGCTTATGGGGGTATTTCTTCAATGAGTTTTTAAATATAACTTATGAAATTACCTCTGATAGACATAAATATTTTAGATAAATAGTAGTTTACCAGTTTACCATACCTCTAGTGAACCATACTTCCCCTAGATTGCTTAAACATATTTCAACATTGGTAGGATATAATCCATATTATTTGCGATTTGGTAATCCTAATCTGTTATTTTTGGTACAGGGTGTATTGAAGAATGTGGACCTATGTGTGTGTATGTTCAGGAGTATGCGTGTGTGTGTGCACAAATAAATATATACATAACTTGAATTTGTTGAAATTCCAAAGCAGCATATTAAATAGAAGAGGGAAAGTTGATTTAATTATCTCATGTTATTGGTAGCCATTTTTCATGAATTTGTTTTTTTACTCAGGATGATCGGAGGCTTATGTTTTTATTAAAATTTATTAATATGTATCATCAATGTATGTCTTTTATTTTTTATTATTTTTCAGACAGAGTTTAGCTTTTGTCGCCCAGGCTGGAGTGCAATGGCACGATCTCGGCTCAGTGCAACCTCTACCTCCCAGGTTCAAGTGATTCTCCTGCCTCAGCCTCTGGAGTAGCTGGGACTACAGGTGTGTGCCACCATGCATGGCTAATTTTTGTATTTTTAGTAGAGACAGGGTTTCACCATATTGGCTGGGTTAGTCTCGAACTCCTGACCTCAGATGATCTGCTTGCCTCCGCCTCCCAAAGTGCTGGGATTACAGGTGTGAGCCATCGCGCCCAGCCAGTGTGTATCTTTTAATTGCTAGAGTGATATCCTAGACTAGCTAGGCTGGTGATTGTAATATATGATAATAAGTTCTTATATCCCAAAATTGAGAGCCAAGATTATGACACTCTGAGTTCGTAAGTGGAGAAAATAAGACTGTAGCCTTTTAGTGAAAATAATTGTCTGCAGATTTCAGCTGAGCTTAAATGACTTCAGATGATGACTTGGACCACATGATTCCTGGTAAGTGTAAGAGAAAAAGTTTAACAAACCTTTGTTGAACCATTTCTCACTTTTAATTTTTGCTCTGCATACAGAATTACGTTTTTAGGGATATGACCACAGAGATATTAAACAAGCCTAATGAATAACTGAAGTGTTGAATGAGAAAATACAGCTCAACATAGTGTTTTCTTTCCCTCCTTTTTTCCTTTATTTCCCCCTCCTTCACCATGATTCATGGTGAGTCATAGTTGTTTGAAAAACTACAGGATTAACTATTTATAGTTTGTATTATAGAGGCTGGATATATTTATCACTTTTCTGGGATGGAAGCTCTAATAAAATAATCAGTTTAGGCCGGGCACAATGGCTCATGCCTGTAATCCCAGCACTTTGTGGGGCCAAGGCAGGTGAATCATGAGGTCAGGAGATTGAGGCCATCCAGGCCAACATGGCGAAACCCTGTCTCTATTAAACATACAAAAACTTTGCTGGGCATAGTGGTGGGTGCCTGTAGCCCGAGCTACTTGGGAGGCTGAGGCAGGAGAATCGCTTGAACCCAGGAGGCGGAGGTTGCAGTTAGCTAAGATCGTGCCACTGCACTCCAGCCTGGGCGACAGAGCGAGACTCCATCTCAAACCAAAAAAAAAAAAAAAAAAAAAAAAAAATCAATTAAGACTTCTGAAAATTAGTTAGACTGGAAGATTATATTTATTGCTTCTAAAATTTTGTCAGGGGAGCTGGTACTGGCTTTATTTCAAATGTCTACTATGAGCTACTTAGTTGCTGTAAAATAATATCAGAGCCTGTTTTTAAGCAAAACATCCTTTCAGAATGAAAGAGGATGCAGCTGGAAACCATCATTCTCAGCAAACTATCACAAGAACAGAAAACCAAACACCACATGTTCTCACTCATAGGTGGGAACTGAACAATGACATCACTTGGACTCGGGAAGGGGAACATCACACACCGGGGCCTATCACGGGGAGGGGGGAGGGGGGAGGGATTGCATTGGGAGTTATACCTGATGTAAATGACGAGTTGATGGGTGCTGACGAGTTAATGGGTGCAGCACACCAACATGGCACAAGTATACATATGTAACAAACCTGCACGTTATTCACATGTACCCTATAACTTAAAGTATAATAAAAAAATTAAAAAAATTAAAAAATTAAAAAAAACAAAAACTTTCAATTATTACACGTTACTTTGACAAATTGCTTTCACTTTTAGATATTTTGTAGTGCTTCTGACTCACTAATAAGTAGCTAAGCCCAGCCTTATCTCAGAAAGGACTCCATTTTACTCCTGAAAGAAGTGATTACATGTGAAACGCTTTTCAACTTAACAATTATGAATATTATCATTAGATGTCAGGCAGTACCTAGACCATCCGGATTCCTTTTATGATGGAATCTGTCATTTCATGCTAGAACTCAGAGTGTACCTTTTCTTAAAATCGGCTCGACTTAGGAATCACTTCTTTGGCTCATTCCAAGAGAAGGCACCTTGAGGAACATTTGGCTCTTTCCCATTTATGTACCTCATGCAACAGCACTTTTGTTGATTAAAGATAATTTGACAAATGGGAGTTAAAGAAGGATTATTAAAACAGCTAGCAAAAGTGCAGCCTCAGAAATTCTGGAAACCTACAGAAATGACTTTTTAAATGCATTCTTTAATAATTTATATTTGACATTTTAGATTCTGAGCTGCTGAATGAGAAGAGAATTGGAATAGAAATAGTGTGTTGCCTAAGATTTTACTTAGCTAGATAAATCTAGATAGATAATTAGACTCAATTTGGGGGTTTTTATAGCAATGAGGGCCTGTAGGCGGGAGAGACATTGTATACTAATAGAAATTGCACTGCTGTCCTGTTTAGGTGTTGAGGTTCTTTGATTTAAAGATACAAGTGTTTTTTAAATTATATTATTAGTCAAGATTATTTTTGTTGCAAGAAACAGACCCTTCTCAATTGTGTGGAGCATAAGATAACTCTCCTCTAAGATTAGGAGTCAAAAGAGGTCTGGGTTTCACAGGTGTGGTGGTTCTGGATTCAAGGCCACCCTTGAATCTTAGTGTCAGGAGCTCATGCATTTTCCTCTTGTGTTGAACCATTCCTGAAACTCAGCTGCACCCCAGATGCCTGCATCTTTCTGTCTCCTGCTCCAACCAACTGTGGGGCAGAGAGAACCAATGGCCTACCATCCACACAGCAAGGGCTATGAATAAAAATGACTCCTTGGTATTCTGGCTCAGACATTATCCTCAAAGACATTGTTACCACAAATATTACTGGGAACCAAGGAGAATCTGGAGAGCTTCTATTGTCTTAGGAGGAGACAATAGTTTCCTATTTGTCTGGTTTCCTATTTTTCTGGTTTGCTTGTATTAAACAGAGATAACTAGATGGTCAGGTGAATATATCCAGAAGACATTTGGTTAATTGCATCTGAAGGTCAGGGCAGAGGGCAGGGCTGTGGAACTCGCTTTGCTTGCCAGTAGCACATAGATGAGAATTCAAATCATTAGCTTAAATGATACCACCTGAGAAAAATGTATACAGAGAAGAGCAATGTGCAGAGAAAGTGAGGAGAAAATAAAACTCTGTAGAACACTAGCATTCAAGAGACAGGAGGAGGAGAAACAAAAATAGTCATGCAGGAGATAGCAGTAGAACAGTTAGAGTAGAGGTAAACCCAGAAGAGAATAATCCCATGGAAACCAATGATATGCAATTTTAGAAAGACATGAGCCTCTAGCATTCTCAAGTGGAACAGAGGGGACCAACACTGTAAGAACGGACAATGAGCAGATTTGACGTTATGAAGATAGGTGGTGGCCATTTGCAGAGCAATTTTTAGAGTTGAGGCAAGTGTGTGGTGGGTAGGTAGGAGGTGAAAACCAGTTTTTCATGTTTGGTGGACGATGGGAAATGGGAAATGAGGATGTAGAATTAACTAGAGTAGAATATTCTTCCAAAGCAGCTGAACAAAGAAGGAAATTAAGCACAGAGTTAAAGATAGGGCCTGGGCCAATGAAAGGGATATCCTTTCAGGATAGAAGAAATTTGAGTATATTTATTAGCTCAGGGTAAAAGACTGGAGGGTGCAAGAAGACCAAAGGATTAAAAGTTATGGTATAAACAAAGTCAAGAGAAAGGTGATGTGGAGGAAGATTCCGCATTGATAGGTAGCTGCTGGCCTATTACAGTTAAACTGTGCTGGCTGCCAGAAGTAACTATGAAGTATCTATGTATGTAAGGTATAATGTTTAATTAATTTTTAAATTGACATATTAAACCATTGACATATGTACTCAAATCCTTCTGTCGCTGATCTCTTATTACAGGTGATATAATGTATAGGTGATGTATTCCTTTTCTTTTTCTTGGCTATTATGGTGTTTAGAAATAGCAGAAACAAATCCTTGAAAAATTCATTATAAACTATTTTTAACCTTTTAACCATTTTGATCTATTACTGAAATACAAAACATAGTGTCGTTGACTGATGTATGCTTTATTCCCCTTCCCTTTCCCTTTCCCTTTCCCTTTCCCTTTCCCTTCCCCTTTCCCTTCCCTTCCCTTTCCCTTCCTTCCCCTTCCTCTTTCCCTTCCTTCCCCTTCCCTTCCCTTTCCCTTCCTTTCCTACTTACTCCCATGAAAAATACTAGTGAGAAAAAAAAAATAACAAACACCACTCATATCTCCTAATGCTAATCAAGTGATGGAAGTGGCTTACTCAATGGGAAAATTAAAGTAAATTTTTGTGATTAGGAGCTTTGTGCCATTTCAACAGTTGTAACTACTTCCTTATGGTACTAGTGATTCTAGACTTGCCTTTCAGATGCTAATGGAGCTTAGTCATACCAGGTCAGCAGGGTCAGAAAGAAGAGACGGACTCAGAAAGACATAACATGGGACATTTTAATTTTACTTAAAATATTTTTAATTCTTCTAGGTACACAATGTATATATATTTGTGTAGTATGTGAGATGTTTTGATACTGGCATGCAATATGAAATAAGCACATCATGGTGAGTGGGGATTCATCCCCACAAGCATTTGTACTTTGAGTTACAAATAATTGAATTATACTCTTTAAGCTGTTTTAAAATGTACAGTTATTATTGACTATATTCACCCTGTTATGCTATTAAATACTAGACCTTATTCATTCTTTCTATTTTTTATACTCTTAACCAACCCCATCTGCTCTCTAGCCCCCTACTACCTTTCCCAGCCTCTGATAACCATCTTTCTACTCTCTATGTCCATAAGTTCAATTATTTTGAATTTTTGATCCTACAAATAAGTGAGAAGATGTGATGTTTGTCTTTCTGTGCCTGGCTTATTTCACTTAACATAATGATCTCCAGTCCATCCATGCTGTTGCAAACGATTGGATCTTATTCTTTTTTGTTGCTGAATAGTACTCCATTGTGTATATGTACCACATTTTCATCATCCATTTATCTGTTGGTGGACACTTAGGTTGCTTCCAAATCTTAGCCATTGTAAACAGTGCTGCAACAAATATAAGAGGGCAGATATCTCTTCAGTATACTGATTTCTTTTGGGTATATACCCAGCAGTGGCATTGTTGGATTATAGAGTAGCTCAATTTTTAGATTTTTGAGGAACCTCCAGACTGTTCTCCATAGTGATTGTACTAATTTACATTCCCACCAACAATGTGGAAAGGTTCCCTTTTCTCCATATCCTCACCAGCATTTGTTATTGCCTGTCTTTTGGATACAAGCCATTTTAACTGGGGTGAGATGATATCTCATTGTAGTTTTGATTTGCATGTCTCTGATGATCAATGTTGTTTGGCACCTTTTCATGTGCATGTTTTCCATTTGTATGTCTTCTTTTGAGAAATGTCTGTTCAAATCTTTTGCCCATATTTTGATTGGATTGATTTTTTCCTATAGAATTGTTTGAATTCCTTACATATTCTGGTTAATAATCCCTGTCATATGGATAGTTTGCAAATATTTTCTCCTATTCTGTGTAGTCTCTCTTTACTTTGTTGATTGTATCCTTTGCTGTGCAAAAGCTTTTTAACTTAATGTGATCCCATTTGTCCATTTCTGCCTGTGCTTGTGGGGTATTGCTCAATAAATTTTGCCCAGGCCTATGTCCTGGAGATTTTCCCCCATGTTTTCTTGTAGTAGTTTCATAGTTTTAGGTCTTAAATTTAAGTCTTTAATCCATTTCAGTTTAATTTTTGTATATGGTGAGAGATAGGGGTCTAGTTTCATTCTTCTGCATATGGATTTCCAGTTTTCCCAGCACCATTTATTGAAGAAACTGTTTTTTCCCCAGTGTATGTTCTTGGCATCTTCATGAAAAACGAGTTCACTGTAGATGTGTGAATATGTTTCTGGGTTCTCTATTCTGTTCTATTGGTCTATGTGTCTGTTTTTATGCCAGTACCATGCTGTTTTTGTTATTATAGCTCTGTAGTATAATTTGAAGTTAGTGTGATTCTTTCAGTTTTATTCTTTTGCTTAGAATAACTTTGGCTATTCTGGGTCTTTTGTGACTGCGTATAAATTTTAGATTTTTTTTTTATTTCTGTGAAAAATGTCATTAGTATCTTGAGAGGCATTGCACTGAATCTGTGGATTTTTTGGTAGTATGGACATTTTAACAACTCTGGCTATAACTTCCTGTACTATGTTGAATAATAGTAGTGACAGTGGGCATCCTTGTCCTCTTTCAGATCTTAGCAGAAAGGCTATCAGTTTTTCCCCATTCAGTATGATACTAGCTGTGGGTCTGTCATATATGGCTTTTATTATATTGAGGTATGTTTCTGCTGTCTCCAGCTTTTTAAGGGTTTTTTTTTTTTTATCTTGAAGGGATGTTTAATTTCATCAAATTATTTTTCAACATCAATTGAAATGGTCGTATGGTTTTTGTCCTTCATCCTGTTGATACAATGTATCACACTGATTGATTTGCATATGTTGAACTGTACTTGTATCCCAGGAATAAATCCCACTTGGTCATGATGAATGATCTTTCTAATGTATTGTTGAATTTGGTTTGCTAGTATTTTGTTGAGGATTTTTGCATCAGTATTCATCAGAGTTATTGGCCTGTAGTTTTCTTTTTTTTGATGTGTCTTTGGTTTTGGTATCAGGGTAATACTGGTCTCATAGAATTAGTTTGGGAGTCTTCCCTCCTCCTCTTTTTTTTTTTTTTTTTTTTTTTTTGGAGTAGTTTGAGTGTAATTAGTATTAGTTCTTTAAATGTCTGGTCGAATTCCGCAGTGAAGCCATCAGGTCCTGGGTTTTCTTTACTGGAGGATTTTTTTTATTATGGCTTTAATCTTGTTATTTTTTATTGGACTGTTCAGGTTTTGGATTTTCTCAATCTTGGTAGGTTGTATGTAACTAGGAATTTGTCCATTTCCTCTAGATTTTGCAATTTATTGGCACATAGTTGCTTATAGTAGCCATTAATAATTTTCTGGATTTCTGCATTGTTAGTTGTAACATCTCATTTTCATCTCTCATTTTATTTATTTGGATCTTCTCTTGTTTTTTCTTAGTCTGGCTAAAGGTTTGTGAATTTTGTCTAACTTTTCAAAAAGTCAATCATTTGTTTCATTGATCTTTTGTATTTTTTTACTTCAATTTCATTTCTGCTCTGATTGTTATTTCTTCTACTAATTTGGGGTTTGGTTTGCTCTTGTTTAAAAGGCATCATTAGATTGCTTATTTGAAGTTTTTCCTCTTTTCTGATGTAGGCATTTATAGCTATAAACTTCCTTCTGAGTACTACTTTTGTTGTATCTCATAGATTTTGGTACATTGTGTTTCCATTATCATTTGTTTAAAAAAATTCTCAATTTCCTTCTTAATTTCTTCATTGACCCAGTGGTCATTCAGGAACATATTGTTTAAGTTTCATGTATTTATATAGTTTCCAAAATTCCTCTGGTTACTAATTTCTAGTTTTATTCCATTGTGGTCAGGGAAAATGCTTGATATTATTTCAATTTTTTCCAATATTTTAAGTCTTGTTTTGTGGCTTAACATATGGTCTATACTTGAAAATAATCTATGTACTGAGGAAAAGAATGTGTATTCTGCAGGTCTTAGATAAAATGTTCTGTAAATACCTATGAGATCCATTTTGTCTACAGTGTAGATTAAGTCTGATGTTTCTTTGTTGATTTTCTGTCTGGAGATCTATCCATTGCTGAAGTGGGGTGCTGAAGTTTCCAGTTATTATTGTATTTGGGCCTGCCTTTCTCTTTATCTCTAATAATACTTGTTATATATATCTGGGTGCTCTAGTGTTAGGGTGAATATATTTTTTAAATTGTTATATCCTCTTGCTGAATTGACCCCTTTATCATTATATAGTGACCTTCTTTGTCTCTTCTTATAGTTTTCTTTTTGAAATCTATTTTGTCTGATGTAAGTATAGTGACTCCTGCTCTTTTTATGTTTCCAATGGCATGGAATTTTTTTTAATATCCCTTTATTTTTATGCTATATATGTCCTTACAGGTGAAGTGTGTTCCTTGTATTCAACAGATCAATGGGTCTTTTCTCATGCATTTAGCCATTCTATATCTTTTTATTGGAAAGTTTAGTCCATTTACATTCAATGTTATTGTTGATAAGTAAGTCCTTACTCCTGTCACTTTGTGTTATTTGTTTTCTGGTTGTCTTATGGTCTTCTTTCCTTTTTGTCTTCTTCCATTAAGGGCAGTTTCCTCTGGTGATGTAATTTAGTTTCTTGCTTTTCATTTTTTTGTTTACCCATTGTACAGTTTTTGGTCTGAGGTTACCTTGAGGCTTCCAAATACTAGCTTATAACCCATTATTTTAACCTGGTAACAACTTAACACTGCTTGTATAAAACACAGAAAGAAAACTAAGAAAAACTCTATGCCTTAATTTTGTCCCCCTTCTTTTTAACTTTTGTTGTTTCTATTTATATCTTATTGTATTATGTCTTGAAAAGCTATTGTAGTTATTACTTTTGATTGGTTCATCATTTAGTCTTTCCACTAAAGACTAAGGTAGGTAACATACAACATATTGTTATAATATTGTGTGTTTTTCTGTGTACTATTAGCAGTGAGTTTTGTACCTCCAGGTGAATATTTACGGTTACCAATGTCCTTTTCTTTCTTATTGAAGTACTCCCTTTAGCATTTATTGTAGGACAGGTGTGGTATTGATGAAATCCCTCAGCTTTTGTTTGTCTGGGAGTCTTTATTTCTCTTTCATGTTTGAAGGATTTTTTTTTTTTTTTTTACCAGATATACTATTTTAGGGTAAAAGTTTTTTCCTTCAGCTCTTTAAAAATGTCATGCCATTCTCTCCTGGCCTGTAAGATTTCCACTGAAAAGTTTGCTGCTAGATGTATTGGAGCTCCATTGTAGGTGGTTTCTTTTTTCTTGCTGCTTTTAAGATCCTTTCTTCTCATTGACCTTTGGGAGTTTGAATATTAAATGCCTTGAGGTATTCTTCTTTGGGTTAAATCTCCTTGGTGTTCTATAACCTTCTTGTACTTGAATATTGACATATTTCTCTAGGTTTGAGAAGTTCTCTATTATTATCCCTTTGAATAAATGTTCTACCCTCATCTCTTTCTCTACCTCCTCTTAAAGGTCAGTAACTCTTAGGTTTGCCCCTTTGGGCTATTATCTAGATCCTGTAGTTCTCCTTCCTTGTTTTTCATTCTCTTTTCTTTTATCTCCTCTGTGTATTTTTTAAAAGCCTATCTTCAACCTCACCAATTCTTTCTTCTGCCTGATCCATTCTGCTATTAAAGGACCCTAATGCATTCTTCAGTATACCAATTGCATTTTTCAGCTCTAGAATTTGTTTGATTCTTTTTAATTACTTCAATCTTTTTGTTAAATTTATCTGACAGAATTCTGTTTTCTTTTTTCATGTTATCTTGAATTTCTTTGAGTTTCTTCAACACATTTATTTTGAATTCTCTGTCTAAAAGGTCACATATTTCTGTTTCTCCAGGATTGGTCCCTGGTGCCTCATTTAGTTCACGTGGTGAAGTCATGGTTTCCTGGATGGTGTTGATGCTAATAGATGTTCTTGTTGGCATCTGGGCATTGAAGTGTTAGGTATTTATTGTAGTCTGTACTGTCTGGGTTTATTTGTGGCCATTCTTCTTGGGAAGGCTTTCCAGATATTTGAAAGGACTTGAGTGTTGTGATCTCAACTGTATCTGCTTTAGGGGGCACCCCAAGCCCAGGAACGCTGTGGTTCTTGCAGGCTCATAGAGGTATACCACCTTGATGGTCTTGGACAAGATTTGGGAGAATTCTCTGGGTTACCAGCCAGAAACTCTTGTTTTCTTCCCTTGCTTTCTCCCAAACATACAGAGTATCTTGCTCTCTATTCTGAGCTACCTAAAGCTGCAGCTGGAGTGACACATGTGACCTGTTGCCACCACCACTATGATGTACTGCATCAGACCTGAAGCCAGCATGGCGCTGGGTCTCACCCAAGGCTGGCTGGAATTACCCCCTGGTGACCACTTACGTTTGCTCAAGGCCCCAGGGCTCTACAATATGCAGGCTGCATCCTTTCCTTTAGGGAATGGATGATGGGGCCCTGGGTAGGTCCAGAAGTGCTGTCTGGAATTCAGGTACTAGCGTAAAAAACCTTAGAAGTCTATCTGGTGCTGTCTTGTATTGCAGCTTAGCTGAATCTCCAACCACAAGACTCAGTCCTTTCCATTCTTCCCTCCCCTTTCCAAAGGCATAGGAGCCTCATCCTGTAGCCACTTCCACCCCAGGCCATAAGGAGGATTGCCAGACTACTGCCGATGTTCCCTTAAGGCCCAAGGTCTCTTAAGTCAGCTTGTGAATGCTGCCTGTCCTGGGACTTACCCTTCAGGGCAGTGGGCTCCCTTCTGGCCCAGGGGAGGTCCAGAAATGCCATCACAAATCAAGTCCTGGAATCAGTGCCCTCAAAAGTTGCTTGGTGTTCTACCTACCTGTGGCTGTGCAAGACAAAGTCTCCTTTACTTTTCCCTCTGATTTTCTCAAGTGGAAGAAGTTTTGCCCTATAGTCAAAATAGCTGGTAATGTGCTGAGTCTTACCTGAAGTCTGCAAGTCTCAGAGGCTCTCCCAAGGCTCTTGATGTAGTACCTGGGTATCACTACTAGTTGTTCAAGGCCCAAGGGCTCTTCAGTTAGCAGGTAATGAATGCTGCCAGAACTGGGTCCTTTCCTTCCAGGGAGCAGGTTCCCTTCTGGCTCAGGGCATGTCTAGAAATATAATCTGGGAGCTAGGGCCTTGAATGGGGATCTGTTGGCTCTGACTGGTGCTGTATCCTGCTATGACTGAGTTGGTATCTTAAATCTAAGACAAAGTCCTCCCCACTCTGCCCTATCCTTGCCTCAAGAGGAAGGAAGGGGTCTCTTTTGGAGCTGCAAGCTGTGCCACCTGGAGTTAGGGGAGGGTGATGCCAGCACTCCCTCGGCTGCTTCAGCTGGTGTCTCAGTATGTCTCATGTCACACTACCCAAGTCCACTGTCTTGGGCCTAGCTCAGCACTAGGACTCACCTGAGTTTCAATCTTTATGGCCTAGACTGTCTTTCAAGTTTACTTGGAGACACAGAGTGTTGTAGCCCTTGGTGGCGAGGTTTTGCAGGCACTCAAGTTTGGACCACTGAGACCAACAATTCTCCTCTGGCTAGGGTTGGTTTAAATGCTTCCTCTGTGGGTGGGCATCAGTGAGTTTGGACTGGTTTTCCTTTCTGCTCTAACAAGACAGCACTGAGTTCAAAGCCTAACAATTGCAGTCTTCTCCCCCGCCCCAGCACCAGAGCTTCTGTTAGCACCATGCAGCCAATGTGGGATCGGGTGGCACTGCAGATTCAGGACTGTTTTTTCTATCTCTTCAGTTCAGTGCCTCTTTCAGTGATCTGAAGTTAAAACTAGGTGTGAGTTTTAGTGCTCACCTGATTTTTGTTTTTTATGAAGGTGTTTTCTTGTGTAGATTGTTGTTAACTTGGTGTTCTTGTGAAGGGGAAGATCCAGGGTGCTTTCTATTCTGCTATCTTGCTCTGCCCCTTCCCAGTGTGGGACATTTATACGGAATGAATTAAGGAAATATAACCATGTGCCATCTGTGCAAAATAATTTAGAGTTTCAACACAAATTCTTGATACCACATCTTGAATTCCTTGAGACATGAAGTCAGATATAACAGTTAATTATATTTTGAAGTGTTTGTCATTAACAGGCTCACTCAGCTATGCATGTTGTGATCAAAACTCTAAGGATATCTGTGGACTTGTAGCAGCCAACATTTTCCTCTTTATGTTAAAGCAGAAAAAAGGACTTTGTAGCTCTACCCGACATTCTGGTAAGACCCAGATGTTTCACATGGACTTCATTTGGTGCTTCTGACTTGAAAACTTGATGAACAGTTATACATGCATTGTTACCACTAAGAAACTTATACAGGTTCTCCATTTTACACATAGACTACTCAGAATTAAAATTTTAAACTAGGAAAGATAAGAACCTAAAGTAGTAGCAGAGAGAGAAAGCAAAATCTGCTGAGAGGAAGAGAAGCAAATAATAAAACCATGAAAAATTCCTGCAATTTTCTAAAGAAGAGGAGAGATTAAAAGTAGGTTCTTGAGGGCCAGATGTGATGGCTCATGCCTGTAATCCTAGAACTTTGGAAGGCCAAAGCAAGAGGATTACTTTAGCTCAGGAGTTAAAGACCAGCCTGGGCAACATAGCAAGACCCTGTCTCTTAAAAAAAGTAGGTTTTTGAATAAGACAAATGGATTGGAATCAGGCAATGAGATTTGAATCTAGGTTTAGGCCCTTAGCCCTGTGATGTTGCATAAGTTATACAGGTCTATAAGCCCCTGTAAATGGGTTGCTGTGCATTTTAAATGAAATATAGAGTGAAAAGCATGATACCCGGCACATGAGAGATAGTTAATAAGCGTCAGTCATTGTAATTAAAAAGGCACACTTAAGGGATGTATGAAATGGAAAGTGGATCTGACAAATGTACTGAAAGTTGTTTATGTTAGAAACAATCTGGGAACATTGAATAGACTGTAGGGAACACAGATGTGCTCTGAGTGGGGGCAGCTAATCGCTGGCAACATTAGTGAGGAGTGAGCATCCTCACCTCTCTGCAATAAATGATGCATCTGTTCAGATTAGCCTAAGGAGTAAGGACAATGGCTCCTTGAAGAGCTGTAAAAAAATATGTATTTCCAGGATGCCTAATGTCTTTCCCTCTGCCCAACTTAATTGTTAATGAATAAGGCTGGTTAGTATCCTGAAATCTGTGCATTCAAAGTGATCTTTAGTGGGTCTGATTGCACAAACCACTGGGTTAGGGAATGGTGCCTAGAAGGGCAGAGCTACTTTTAAAAAATATACTACTGCTCACCCTGGTGGCTCACACCTGTAGTCCCAGCACTTTGGGAGGCCGAGGTGGGCAGATCACGAGGTCAGGAGATGGAGACCATCCTGGCTAACACAGTGAAACCCCGTCTCTACTAAAAATACAACAACAACAACAACAACAACAACAACAACAACAACAACAAAATAGCCATGTGTGGTGGCGGGCACCTGTAGTCCAGCTACTCAGGAGGCTGAGGCAGGAGAATTGCTTGAACCCGGGAGATGGAGGTTGTAGTGAGCCGACATCATGCCACTGCACTCCAGCCTGGCGACAGAGTGAGACTCTGTCTCAAAACAAACAAACAAACAAACAAACAAAGAAAAAACCAAAAAAACTCTACTATGGCAATGATTAAAAAAAAAAGTTTGGTAGGTCTTAAAGCCCTCCGAAAATATAATATAAAAGCTATGGATCCTTTAAGAATGCAGTGCATACTTATTCATAAAAATTTGCTTACATTTCAAAGTGTTCTCTTATGTTAAAAGCTTGGCCACACTGGGCTAAAGAAACCCCTCTGTAAGATTATTTATGCAAATAGAACTGTTTGTGGCACTGATAACAACTAGCCAAGTAAAGGGATTCTTTCTACTGGCTCCTAATGAGTTGTAACACAGAGAGCTAGCTCTTCATCAAAAACTTATGCCTTTCTTATTATAGCAGAGAACTCTTGCTGGGAAATAACTATTTTCCCAGCCTCCCTTACATGTAGGCGTGGCTATACTAATAGCTTTGTCAGTAAAATGTGAGCAGTGATGATTTATGTGTCACTTGCAGGAAGAGAGGGTCAAGAATGAGACACATCTTCTCCATCCCCTCTTTTTCTCACTGGCTGCCTGGATGAACATCCCCGGGGTAACCTTGGAAACCACATGTTGAAAACAGAAAAGCAGTAAATTGAATGGAGGCTGGATCTTGAATTAATGCTCAGAGGAGAACTGGCAGCAGATCAGGAACACTCATTTTTCTTTATATGCAAGAGAGATACATTTATTATATGGTAAGCCACTGAGATTTCAGGATTTCTCGTGAGCAGCTGGTGTTATCTTAAATAACCACTGTACATTTTGATAACTATGGTAGAGGGTTTAGCCACAGACCACTACTTGAGAAATAAGCAGTAAGTGTATAGTTTTCTGGCATAAGTCAATAGGATAAATGTCTCCTGTAGAGGGTGGTGAATTTCATAGATGGTGTGCTGGGAAATAAAGCAACAAATGAAGCCAGTGTTGTTCTCTGAGCCAGTAGTGGAGCTAGGTCTTATTTCTACGGACTCCTCTCCCTAGAATAACCAGGACAATTTGGAACACTTAATACAAGACTCAGGCCTAAGAAAGGGGAGAGGTTTCTCCTGTCAGCACATTGTGCTTTTAGCTTTCCCATTTAGAAAATGGGGATGACTCTTTCTTCCTGTGTCCTAGGTATGTGTTTTGGGAATGGAAAGAAAGAAAGGTTCAATGCCATTGTGACAGAGCTGCTAGATAGTCCCCAAATCCCTGTCCTTTCCTTCACGAGCACATGTATAGACTTGCTTCCCATCCTCAGTTGCAGTTTGGTAGCTATGTAACTAACTGAGTTTTAGCTCATGGATGTGAGTAGAAGTGATATATGCCACATTTTCCTGGCCTTGAAAAATCTTCCAGATGTGGTCTTCCATGGTAATTTCCCCTTAGGGCTGGTTCAGAGGGAAATGACCATCATGGCCTTGGTCTCTACCTGTTGAAGGTGGCAAAGCCTCTGTCACTTTAGGTCCCTGAATAACTGTAAGGAGGACAGCTCTACTGAGCTGATTACCTTCCCAGCGAGAAATAAAATCCCATTGAGTTTGAGGCAAAATATATTTTGGGTTTATTTGTTACAGAAGCTAGTATTACTTTAACCACTCTAGCCAGCAACTGAACTTTGGACCATACACCCTAATAAAGATCCTTAAAAATTTTATAAATAAATAAACATATATGTAATATACATTATCTAGATCTTAACATACACATTTAATATATATACAAGCATGCGTTTATGCGTGTGTGTGTGTAAAAGCAAATCATCAATGTTTTCATTAGAATGACTGTAATATGATAGTAAGAATGATTGGAAGGTACTCTAGGACCTAAGTTGAGGAGTAAAGTATTTAATAGTCAGGACATTTCTTACTTAGATAGAACTCCATTAGTTAATGGGAAGTAAATAAATGGCTTTGAATCAGAAATGGCTTTTATATTTTTCTGTTGTTTTTATCTAACAATGACTTATTTATTCAAATTAAAACATTTGGCGGTTAACATCAGAATTGCTTCTCTTGAAATAAGAGTGGTGGGTGAAGGGCTGAATCCTATCAGACTAAGGAATCCTCTGTAGAAGGGTTGTAGGGACCCCAGGACCACTCACAGCACAGTCTGGAATATCTTGGATTAGGTGAACTCTAAAGTTTCTTTTGGATATAGCATACCCTCATCTTGGAAAAAAATAAGGTTTTCATATTTTTTTCCAACTGTGTGTAGTTGACAACACCAAATTCTATTTCCACTTTCTTTTTCAATTAATAGTGACCTAACTGGACTGAATGAATGGGAATCCAATGATATTTTATCTTCTTTTCCATGTGTACTTGAAGACCCCAGCTTCTCAGGAGTCTGACCAAACTGCAATGTAGTATTCATGTCAACACATTTGTAAGCACTTTTATAGAAGAACCTTGCTATCTACTTTGAATACTAGAAATATTGTTGCTTCCCCTTTGATTTTTTAGTTAAATTTTATTCCTAACTCTGTCTGTGTATATGTGTGTGGGGGTATGTGTGTGCGCGTGTGTGCGCATAATGATGAGTATCTATAGCAATCATCAATAAAATATTTGATTAGGGGCCTCTTTTAGCTCTATGGAAAAATCTATTAATTTGTTAGCTTATGGTCTTAAGCCTAATTCTCAATCATTAGTAAAAGGAAATGTTGACTGTTTTTTTCAGTTGGAGTGAAACAGATGGGATACTCAAACTGAGTAATAAATAAGCAGTGTAGTAACAGGGTAGTAAATAAGGACAGGGTATGTGGAGGCATACCAGCAAAGCTATAGCACAGTAAGTACCTGGGAATTAGTAATAGTGGGGCACCATCATGATCTGGAGGCCCGAAGAGGCAAAAGTGGAAGAGTAGTTACCAAAAGCATGAAACAGAAAGGGCATTTGGAGAGGGCTGTGGGAAAGGAACTGTGGCCTGTGGTTGAGGGAAATTGGTAGCCCACAGTGGCCTTGGAGATAAATAATCCAACTTCATTCCTCTCTTCCATCTTTCTGCAGGGAATTCCTAGAAACCAACCCCAAAATAGAAGCCAGAGGGCAAGGGAGTCCATTTTCTTAATCTACACATGTCAGCCTAAGGGGCCTTGAGTAGCGAAGAGAAAGAGAGAGTCTTGATCTAGATGGGCAACAAAATATCCAGCCTACTGATCATGGATCTCTGTTATAAAATTTAAGAGTGATATGGTTTGGATGTTTGTTTCCTCCGAATCTCATGATGAAATGTGATTCCCAGTGTGGTGCGGCCTGGTGGGAGGTGATTTGATCATGGGGTGGATCCCTCATGAATGGTTTAGCACTATCTCCTCAGTGATAGTGAATTCTTGCTCAGTTAGTTTACAGGAGATCTGGCTGTTTAAAAGTCTGGGACCTCCCCTTCTCTCTCTCTCTTACTACCTCTCTTGCTACATGACATTGCCTTCTCTCTTTTGACATTTTGCCATGATTGGAAGCTGCTTGAGGCCTCAACAGAAGCAGATGCTAGAGTCATGCTTGTATAGTCTGTAGAATTGTAAGGCAGTTGAACCTCTTTTCTTTATAAATTACCCAATCTGAGGTGTTTCTTCATAGCAATGCAAGAACAGACTAATACAAAGAGTATTTGTAAAAATTAAATTAGGTCAGGCACAGTGGCTCATGCCAATAATCCCAGAATTTTGGGTGACTGAGGTGGGAGGATCACCTGAGGCCAGGAGTTTGAGACCAGCTGGGCAACATAATAAGACCCGCATCTCTACCAAAAGTTAAAAAAAATTAGCTAGGTGCAGTCATGCACACCTGTAGTCCTGGCTACTTGGGAGGCTGAGGCATGAGGATCACTTGAGCCCAAGAGATTGAGGCTGCAGTGAATTGTGATTATGATTGCACCACTGCACTCCCTCCTTAGTGACAGTGGGAGATGTTGTCTCAAAAAAAATTAGAGTAATTAGTATTCATGTTCATGTTTAAAGATCTAATCATTTATTTAAGGTGCTCTTTCATATGTAAGACTATTCTTAATCATAAAAATATAAGCATTTGAATTTGTCTCTGTCCAGTATGGTACATGTGACCATTTAAATTAAGATATATACAAATTAAATAAAATTATAAATTTAGTTCCTTAGTGCTCACTCACTTCATGAGGCTAGTAGCTGCTGTACTGGGCAGCAGAAATAGAGGACATTGCCATCATTACAGAAAATTCTGTTGGATAGTGCTATTCTAGTTATTTAATTGTTAATTGCCTAACTTCTTTCCTTTCTTTTGACTCAAAGTGGAAGTGAAATGACTTTTGTGATGATTCATTTTTTTCTTGAAATCCTGGACCCCAAAAGTATTAGATTATTATCTGAAATTATCTTATTCGGAATGAGTAGAGTTATTTGCATTTATGCAAAAGAAAGCACTGGCTAACTCAAGCAAAAATGAAATATATTGAAGAGATCTGTGAACACCTTGGTTTTAGCCCAGTCAGTCTAATTTTGGGCTTCTGATCTCCAGAATTATAATAGAAAAAAATTATAACTAAGATGCTAGATTGTGGTAATTTGTTCTAGCAGGAATAGGAAACGAATACAGTATTTCAAAGGTTTGTGGTCCTCCAAAGTTTAACTCTACAGGACAAAAATCTTCATTAGGGAGATTTGAATTGAACTGGATTTTTCTTTCTGGGGGAGGTAATAATAAAAGATTGAGAAGCACTGATATGGAGTTTCACAAATATTTCTACCTCTTACATTATCTACAACCAACCAACCTAAACTATACACACCCCTTTCCCAAATGGAAATAGACTAAAATTGTGATCGGTTCCTGCATCTCGTTCCAAGTATGGGGATATCTGGGCAATGTTTATTCCTTGTGTGGTTTCCTGGAGATCAATTTTATCCTCATAATACTCACATTATGGGCTAAATGGCAAGGTTAATCACCATCACTAAACGTCATCTTCAATATTGGTGGAGGGCAATGTGAAAGAGAAAGGAAATTACTAAAAGAAAAATGACTCAGCAATGAAGGGAATATGAGCAGGGTTAGAGTTTCATCTCTCGCATTTATGATTTCTTCTGCACTACCTTTTCCAGTTCCCTTTGCCCTTCATAGGGGTTGTTTGCCCAATGATATGCTCCAAATATTCACTCTTTAAATATCTGAAACCCTGCTGGTCCTTCGTTGGTTTTTACTACATATTTGTTTTTAACCATATGTTAAATAAGCATAGTTGTAAAAGAAGGTGTCCAGGGAATTACCTGAATTCCAGCCATTTCCCTGATCCTGTATAATAGCTATAATAGCAGCAGCTCCTTCAGCATAGTGGTCAACACTGTAACACCTCCTTTTGCCTATTTTCCTAGTGGTATAAAGATCTCTAAACAGTCAAGTGGTACTCATAGCTTTCATTTCATCCAGATAATTGCTGGATGCCCTGTTGGAGAAATTCCTTCCACTCCCTTGTGTGTTTTAAAACTCCCGAACAACTCAGATATGTGGATCTGGGAGATAAAATGCATCATAAGTAGAAAATTGTGTTATTGCAAAGAAGTTGAATTAGCTCAACTTTTGAAAGGCCATGAAATATTTTAAGCAACGGGGCTACCTGATCAGTTTTGTATTCAGAAAATAGTGCTGCATTAAATTTACTTTCTGAATTATTCTTTGTTTAATTAGTTGATGATCAATATACCTCAAAGTAAGATTTGCATTTACTCTGCCAGTTCTCTCAGGCTGCTCCCAATCTGGAACCACCATAAATTAAACTTTCCTCTTAAAGTTTTTTTTTCTTCTTCAAATCACACAAATAGTATGACTTCAGGTTGCAAATATGCTTTAAGAATGGCTTATGGCTTTAAATTACCAGAGTAAATGTAATTTTTTTCCTCTTCAAGGGAACATAGATGAAATAGGTGAGTTTCTTTTCTGTTCCATTCTGTGCAATGAGCCTATGTCTCACCCACACTTACATCGTGGGTGTAGCAGGAATCACTTAGATTACACATCCTTGAGGAGGCCTGGGATTTATGTCCCATTCCTTACCTTCTGAGCAGGTGTCAGAGTGGAAGCTCAAGGCCTTCCAACTTTAGTGATAGTCTTCAGGTCAAAAGTCAGCCATGGCACTCTTTTATCTCCTAGACTTTCCGGGTTACTTTACTTTTGAAGCTTGATGTCTTCATTGCTTTTGTGTTAGCTCAGTGATTCATTTAAAAAAATACTTAAAAAAATTTTTATTTTTTTTGACATCTTATTCAAAAGGGTTGTTCAGGGTATCTAATCTGCCATCCTGTCAAGTATAGAAGTCCTTCCACTTTTATTTCAAAGGTAAGAAAACAGACTCAGAGTTAACATTACTTTCCTAGGATCACACGGTTGTTTTGAACAATGACATATGCTCAGTAGATACTAATTTTGAAACAAGATGAGAGTCAGGCTTTCTGACAATGCCTGGCACCTTGTTTTTATCTCTGTACTTAAAAGAAATCAATGTCTTGATCAAAGATGACTTGACTATAACAAATAAAGCCTATTAAAAATATACTGAGCCAAAAAGAAGATTGGGTTATAGAACCCAAAGGCAGGAGGTGCAGTTTAACCACAGGAGGCATTGCCATCAGTTGTAAAAAAAATCATCCAAATTCAAGGCAGTCACTCTCTCTGCCTCTCCTGTCCTCAAAATCCCCATCTCTGCAGTTCTCTTGCATTTGCCCCATTCTCTTAATTTTTTTGCTAACTGACTTTCTTGTCATTTTGCATAAGGTAAATAACGACCATTCTAGTTCCCTTTAAATTACCTCGAAGCCCAAATACTTAGTGACCAAGTTCTCTCAGTGAACTCTAATACAATCAGTGTGAGGCAATATAATTGGTTCAGCTAGAAAATTTTCTTCTAGTTAGCTTTGGCCAAGGTGTCAGTTTGGGATGTGACAGTACACTCTATGGGAATGGGGCATGGATATATTATTTTAAAAGAGAGAATATGATAAACTAGGTATTGAATTAATATACCTCAAGATAATAAGAGCCACGTATGACAGACCCACAGGCAACATCATACTGAATGGGCAAAAGCTGGAAGCATTCCCCTTGAAAATCAGCATAAGAGAAGGATGCCCTCTCTCACCATTCCTATTCAATGTAGTATTGGAAGTCCTGGCCAGAGCAATTAGGCAAGAGAAAGAAAGAAAGAACATCTAATAGGAAGAGAGGAAGTCAAACTATCCCTGTTTGCAGATGACATGATTCTATATGTAGATAACTCCATAGTCTCTGACCAAAAGCTCCTTAAGCTGATAAAAAACTTCAGCAGGGTTTCAGGATACAAAATCAATATACAACAATCACTAGCATTTCTGTACAACTGCCAAGCCAAAAGCCAAATCAGGAATGCAATCCCATTCACAATTGCCACAGAAAGAATAAAATACTTAGAAATACAGATAACCAGGGAGGTGAAAGATCTCTCCAATGAGAATTACAAAACATTGCACAGAGAAATCAGAGATGACACAAACAATCGAAAAATATCCCATGCAGATGGATGGGAAGAATCAATATCATTAAAATGGCCAACTTGCCCAAAGCAATTTACAGATTCGATCTTATTCCTATCTAACTACCAATGACATTATTCACAGAACTAGAAAAAAGTATTTAAAAAATCTCATGGAACCAAAAAAGAGCCCAAATAGCCAAGGCAATCCTAAGCAAAAAGAACAAAGCTGGAGGCATCACATACCCATCTTCAAACTATACTATAGGGTTACAGTAACCAAAACAGTATTGTACTGTTACAAGAATGGACACATAGACCAATGGAACAGAAATAGAGAGACCAGAAATAAAGCTGCACACCTGCAACCACTTGATCTTTGACAAAACTGACACAAACAAGCAATGGGGAAAGGACTCCCTATTCAATAAATGGTGATGGGATAATTAACTAGTCATATGCAGGATATTGAAACTGGACCCCTTTGCTACATCATAAACAAAAATAAACTCAAGGTGCATTAAAGACTTAAATATAAATCCCCAAACTAAAAAAACCCTGGAAGACAACCTAGGCAATACCATTCTGGATGTAGGAAGGGGCAAAGATTTCACTACAAAAATGCCAAAAGCATTTGCAACAAAAATAAAAATTGACAAATGGGATCTATAAAGAGCTTCTGCAAAGCAAAATAAACTTTTACCAGAGTGAACAGATAACCTACAGAATGGGAGAAAATGTTTGCAAGCTACGTCTCTCACAAAGGCCTAAAATCCAGCATCTATAAGGAACTTAAACAAATTTACAAGAAAAAAAAACAAATGACCTCCTTAAAAACTGGGCAAAGGACATGAACAGACACTTCTCAAAAGAAGGCATGCATGTGGCCAACAAGCGTATGAAAAAGAGCTCAATATCACTAATCATTAGAGAAATGCAAATTGAAACCACAATGAGCTACTATCTCACACCAGTCAGAATGGCTACTATTAAAAAGTAAAGAAAAATAACAGATGCTGGTGAAGTTGTGGAGAAAAGGGAATACCTACACACTGTTGGTGGGAGTGTAAACTAGTTCGACCATTCTGGAAGCAGGGTGGTGATTCCTCAAAGAGATAAAAAAGAACTACCATTTGATCCAGCAATCCCATTGCTGGGAATATACAAAAACAAATATAAATTGTTCTATCGTAAAGACACATGCATGCATACGTTAATTGCAGCACTACTCACAGTAGCAAAGACATGGAATCAACCTAAATGTCCATCACTGATAGACTGGATAAAGAAAATCTGGTGCATATACACCACTGAATATTATGCAGCCGTAAAAGAATGAGATCATGTTCTTCTCAGGAACATAAAGGGAGCTGGAGACCATTATCCTTAGCAAACTAACTCAGGCACAGAAAACCAAAAACTACTTGTTCTCACTAATAAGTGGGAGCTAAATAATGAGAACACCTGGATACACAGAAGGGAACATCAGACACTGGCACTTACCTGAAGGCAGAAGATGAGAGGAGGGAGAGGATCAGAAAAAAAACAAAAACAAAAAAACAAAAACAAAAAAACAAAGGAAAAAAAAAAAAACTATTGGATACTAGGCTTAGTACAGTGATGAAATAATCTATACAACAAATCCCTGTGACGTGAGTATACCTATACCTGCATATGAACATAAAATGAAAGTTTAAAAAAGTAATATAGGAAGAAAAAGACTAAAGGAGAATATATCCATCTCTAGTACTGCTAGAAATATATATATATATATTTTCATATATATAAGTATATACATGCCTCTATGTGTGTATTATTATTATTATTATTATTATTTTACTAGGCCATGAATTACTATGGAATTTTGGGCACACCAACAACTTAGGTCCTCAAACACAATAATGGCATTGTTTATTTCTCTTTTTGTAAAATGAAAGTCGACTCAAAAAAACCTTTGTTTTCATATTAACCTTTTGTTTATGTAATATGTTAGAGTGGCATTTTCTTTCTTTCCATGGTCTGTACGAAAGAGTGACTAAATGTGGTTTAATGCTTTGTTCCAGCCAGTGTGTGCCAAATATAAGATGCAAAAAAAATGACCTTTTAAAGTCTGACTCCTTGTAGATGATGGTTGCCAAGAAGAAGCCAGCTTATAGGTTGATTTAAATTGGCCAATCCATTATGAATAGGACAAGAGATATTTGAAATTGCATCTGGGCCTGGTTCAGATGTTTTATTCAACTAAGTGTCTGTAGAGTCTGTTTTTGTCCTTGGTTTATCTTATTTTGGCAATCTATAAGGTATCTTTAATTTAGATTCTTTTGACTACTAGGTAGAGGAAGAGAAGACAAATAAATGCAAGTGTGTGTGTGTGTGTGTGTGTGTGTGTAAGAGAAGGAGGAGGAGGAAGAGAATATTTTGAGGAATTAAGGGAAATGTCTTCTCAGGACTAGAAAACTAGAATCTGAGGACATAATTTGAGAATACCCCCATTTCCCAGAAAAGACAGAAACAAGTCATGTATTTGGAAGCTCTTTTGAGATCCAGAACAATTTGTAGAGAATCTCTATGGGAGTTGTTGAAAATTTAAGGGCAATAATACATCTAGACAAGGTTTGAGAAGGGAGAAGAAAACCTGCAATGACATATTCTCTTTCTGTCTATAAAGGGAATGGCAAGAGTGGTGTAGGGAATAGGAATAGAAAGAAAAATTTAAAATATGTTGCATTTTTTGTTGGGAAGATGCTCTACCCCTTTAATACTGCTTAACTTCCTAATGCTTGTCACTTTTGTTTTTGTCACACAAATTGATTATGGATGCTCCAGTTCTTGAACCACATCATGATAACTATCAAAATATATAATAAGATCATTTTGAATTGAACTGTAGATAGGGTTCTTCTGTGTAATCTTCTTTGGGTGTTTATGTTATATCATGTGATATGACTTCATTTAAAGGAACTTCACTTAGGATAATTTACATCCTGAGAAATAGCTCTGACTTCTAGAGTTTCTTTTTCCCCCCTTAAACATCGTTTGAAGAGATGCTCAACTAGTGTGTTTTTGAGAGTTCACAAACTCATAAAGAAAGGTGATAGGGCTGGGTGTGTAATCCCAGCACTTTGGGAGGCTGAGGTGGGAGCGTTGCTTGAGGCCAGGAGTTCAAGACCAGCCTGGGCAGCATAGTGAGACCCTATCTTTCCCACTGCCCTCTGCGCTCTCTCTCTCTCTCTATATATATAAAAGAAATGTGACAGACGTATACTATGACATGGAAAACTATGTTTCTAAGAAGTCAGAGACTATACTATTTACCAATGTAGATACCATTCCTAACTAATGCAGTGCGTGGAACCATGTATGTGCTCAATTATTTGTTGGCTGAGTAGACAAGGTACATGCTCTGTTAGTTCCAAGGAGAATAAATGACATGATACACTCTCTTGGACTTTTTATTTTACTTTTCAGGGTATAATCAGGTGAGTAAAATAAAAATAATTGTGACATCAAATTGATTTGTAATTCAGACTGGTAAACACAGGAGTTTCTGGGTCATTAAATGATGGTCAGGGCCGAATCTACATAATCTACATTAACTGCTAGTTTGACCCTGAAAACCTGTTTAGAATGCACTGACATTAAAGAGGCAAGGAATTATGAACTGCAGCCTTCCTGGATACATAATTTATTTCCTTTCATATGACATTTACCTTGAATAGTGATAAATGTATTAGACTATCATAAATAATAAGTTGGATAAGCCTGTTTTATTTTGGAATTTTAAAATTAAAAACTTAAAGAAGAAAGGGTGCAGTAGTGGAATGAATTGGATTATGAAGTAACATTTTATAATAGTAAAATTAATATAACATTTTAATTATGATCTTCATATTTTCTCATATAATTAGAACTGGGGAAGTTGTCCCAGTTCATGATCTGGGATATTTTACTCTTGACAATTTGCTAGATTAAATTTCTAAAGGGTAGGGATAATGTGTTACCCAAACAACCTTTTATTTTTAAAATTTTTTTGAGGTAAAAATATACATAAATAATTTGCCATCTTTACCAATTTTAAGTGTAGAGTTTAAATACATTTATATTCTTCCCTCAACCCCTTCATTCCCATGATCCCCTCCTCTGGATTCTGGTAATCAGAACTCTACTTTCTATCTTCATGAGATTCACTTTTTTAGCTCTTGCACACGAGTGAGAACATGTGATCTGTCTTTATGTGGCATTCTTCTTTGAATTCCTACGTCCCTTTTTTTTTTTCAATGTTTATTTTAGATTCAGGGGGTACGTGTGCAGGTTTGTTGCCTGGTATATTGCTTGATGCTGAGATTTGGGGCACAAATTATCCTGTCACTCACGTACTAAGCACAGTACCCAATAGTTAGTTTTTCAACCAATTTCCCCTCCTCTCTCCCTCCCCGCCTAGGATTCCCCAGTTTCTCTTGTTGCCATCTTTATGTCTGTGAGTACTAAATATTTCGTTCTCACTTATAAGTGAGAACATGTGGTTCTCTGTTCCTGCAGTAATTCTTTTAGGATAATGGCCTCCAGATGCATCCATGTTGGTGCAAAATACATGATTTCGTTCATTTTTATGGCTGCATAGTATTCCATGGTTTATATGTACAACATTTTCTTTATCAAGTCCACAACTGACATGCACCTAGGTTGATTTTGTGTCTTTGCTAGTGTGAATAGTGCTGCAATAAATATGTGAGCACATCTGTCTTTGGTAGTACACTGTTTTCTTTCAGATATAGATCCAGTAATGGAATTGCTAGGTCAAATGGCATTTCTGTTTTAATTTCTTTGAGAAATCTCTAAACTGGTTTTCACCGTGGCTGAACTAATTTACATTCTCACCAACAGTGTATAAGCTTTTCCCTTTTCTCTGTAGCCTTGCCAGCATCTGTTGTGTTTTGACTTTTTAAGAATAGCTATTCTGACTAGTATGAAATGGTATCTCTTTGTGGTTTTGATTTGTATTTCTCTGATGATTAGTAATGTGGAGCATTTTTTTCATATGTTAGTTGGCTGCTTGTATGTCTTCTTTTGAGAAGTGTCTGTTCATGTTTTTTGCCCACTTTTTGATGAGGTTATTTGTTTTTTATTTGTGGAATTATTTAACTTCCTTACAGATTCTGAATATTAGACCTTTGTTGGATGTATAGTTTGTAAATATTTTTTCCCATTCTGTGGATTGTCTGTTTACTCTGTTGATAGTTTCTTCTTCTGTGCACAAGCTCTTTAGTTTAGTTAGGTCCCACTTGTCAATTTTTGTTTTTGTTGCAATTGCTTTTGAAAAATTAGTCATAAATTACTTCTCAATGCCAGTGTCCGGAATGGTGTTTCCTAGGTTTTCATCTAGGATTTTATATTTTGAGGTCTTACATTTAAGTCTTTAATTCATCTTGTGCTAATTGTTGTATACAGTGAAAGGTAGGGGCTTAACACAAAGAATGGCCTCATTCTCTCTTCACAGGAAAGTATAACTAATAATAGTTAAACCTTTGTTAATCAGATAACCTAGGTTTTTTTTTTTTTTTGGCTAAGAACCCACCCATTAAGATCTTTGTGATTGTTTGAGTGGAAGCACTTCAGATTTCTTCAGAAATCCATTTCAGATATAATTCCCTTCCCTTAATAAGGCATTATAGTGCAATGTTGCTTTAAAAAATGTTTGGACCATTTGAGTGGCACGAATGTCACCAAAAATATTACATAAAAATTTCATTTTCCATGGGACCAAAAGGACAAAGTGCTAAAGACAGAGGCTTAAATTTCTATTTTGAATTAAATGTATCTTGAAACAAGAGGCAATACATCCTTGGTCGACTAAGGCAATGTGTAAGATAAAATACCTTTTACAGAATCCATCTTGAAAAGTATAGGCCAATGACAGGCAATCAGTTGTTTCTCAAGAAGAGATAAGGACATAGTTAAAAGCCTTAATGTTGATGAGAAATGGGCTTGCTGGTGCTTTAGGGGATGAAATGGGTTTTCTGTAGAAAAAGAGTTTTAAGTTTTCAGGAAAATTGTAAGTGCAATAAGATGTCATTGAAATGAAGTATTAGGGGATGTTAAATCTTGGGTCAGAGCAATAGGCCCAAAAATCATTTTCTTGGGTTCATCTTTGCTAGATTAAGTGAGCTCAGTTTTATACTTACTACTTTCTATAACTTTTATGCTTTAATTTCCTATATCTGCCATTGATCTCTGTATCCAGCCTTGATTTTTCCCCCGACCTTGAGAATCATAGATACACATTGCTGTTGAACATCTTCACATGGAAGTCCTACATGGTCTTAAATTAATATTCCACTCTTCTTCCTTTTCCCCACTGCTACCCAAGAATAGTCTTTTTTCCCCCAGTATTCCAGTCACTGTTAATGACATCACCATTCATTCACTTCCTCAAGATAGAAAATGCAGTTTTCCTGGACAGGGCTGCTGCTTGCTCTTGTAGTGCTTTTGTGGAAGTTAGAAAGAGTTGACCTTTTGGGCATACAGATCCTACCTGATAAGCCAAGCTCAGGTTGAATTTCAGTCCTCACTTCCCCTCCTCTGCTGGTCCTTGTTCAGCACACGACATGCATAGCTATGAAACAATCCTCATTCTAGATTATTCTACTTTCTAACTCACATATGATCAATTTTCAGCACACAAATATCCTGTAATCTGCAACACCTTTTTCTTCTCTGCTTAATTGTCCTTTAAATTAGTTAATACAGAAAAAGTATATATGTTATATATGTGTGATTGTTATAATGATATAGTGAACACCACTAAACCTAGAACCTTTCCAAGACCCAGAACATTATTAGCTTTTTACCATCCTTTTTGGCCCTTCCTATCCCTGCCCTAGTTCATGCCCCCATTGTATCTCACTTTATTGCTATAGCCTCGTGATAGACTTCAATGCCCCAGTATGTCCATGTTAATCCACAAAGCGTATCACTACAAATTTACCATTTCACTCCCTTGCATAAAACTCTTTGTAGATTTTCATTCCTTAGAAAAGAGCTCCTCTAAGTTGCTTAGCATACCAGGGAAGGCTGGCTGAGTTTTGTCACCCACATGTGTGCCAAGCCCAATCTCGGCACTTCGTAGTTTAGGCAGAACCAAACTGTGGTTCCCCAAACAGCACACTCAGCTGCTGGCTCTGCATGAGCCCAGCTGCATGTACATTGTCCTGACCAGCCAATCCTTTCACATTTTCTGGAGCATCTCCCTCTATGTCTCTCTCTTAGTAGACTGCTAGCTCTTTGAAGACAGCAAATACATCTTCATTTTTGTTTCTAATCCAATTTCTGGAGCATATCAGGGCTTCAAATGTTTCAATTGAAATGGTGAGGAAAGAAGTTTATCTAAATATCTTCTTGAGTGATGCCAAATGTTCATTCTAATGTTGGTTTTAGATTCAACTGGTCATCTAGACATTTATTCTGGAGGCCTTTTAGTATATATTTAATGTATATATTTTTGTAATTATGTAAACAATCTCTGGGTTACTTTGGGGAAAGTTTCTTAATGTGAATCTGCTCAGGGAATATGACAAAACAGAAAATAGTGTTGATCCTCCCCCCCCATTTCAACATAATTAAATGAACTCAAAGGACTTGCTTGGTATCATGTAAACTCTTACATGCAGCGTTGTCCTAGAACCCTCTTGGAAAAAGTTTTAGAAATTCCATTAGCACCCAGTGTATCTTCTCTTTTGTTCTGCTTTCATCTCTAGCTTTTTTTTCTCCCTGCCACTCAGATTCCTAATACTCTACAGCTGCTGTTAGGGTGGGCTGAGGCTCCCAGCACTCTGTGCTCCAGGGCAATTTCACTTGTTACAAGGTTTCCTCTCTACACTCTCTGACTTTCAGTCCACCCTTCTTCCAGGGCCACCGTTTATTACTGACTATCAAGAGGAAAGAAATCTCATTACATTAATTCAATTAGTATATGAATACTGTTACTTAACTTAATGTGTGAACTGTCTCAAGAGTATCTAGATTAAGAGGATACTTGTTACCCTAGAGGAATGAAGCTTGAATGATGCATTGCATTTAGTGGGTAGTGCATCTTGATATTTTTCTAATCATCAAATAATGTGCATGCCTATTCCCTTTCCCACAAATCAGCCTTGCTTGAATGTCTAACTGTTCAAGTTGATCCATTTGTAAAAGAAGGAATAAGCTTTATAAATATTATTTACTGGCAAAGTCAAAAATGTACAAAGCATTTCAAAATCAAGTAGGGTGATTCTTATCTGTGGAGGTCAGGCATAAGGGCAAAATCTCAGCCTCTTTATGCATAGTTGACCTTACAAGAAGTTGGTTTACATTTTTACCTCCCTTTCTACCTTCACAACAATCTCATACTATGAGAAAGCTTGGGTAGTAATGTGGGTTATTACCTTTTCTCCAGCCCTAATGCATACCATGGTGGTAACGGATGTTTGAAAACTTTAGTACCTCTTTCAAAGTGACAAATATTTGTTGAAAATATAGTATTTTCAGGGCAGTGTGCAATGAATAAGACATGATTCCTGTCCTCACATAGCTTATTAGAAGCCCTCACTCCACCCAGAAGACAGGATGTGATAAATGTTACATAGGAGGTACAAATAGCCTCCCTAAGTTCCAAGGAGAAGATTAATTCTGTATGGCAAAGGCTGAAAATACTTTACAGAAGGGTAGCAGTATAGCATCTGAAGAAGAGCTGTAACTTCAAAATGTGGAGTTGTTGGGCAAGGGTATTCTGGATAAAAGAGGAGTGTCAGCCAGAATACAGAGGCAGGAAAGAAGAGGACGAGCAAGTGTGTATCTGGAGTGTCTGGGTGGAAGAAAGGTCAGAGACCTAGACTATTACTCTAGGTTTTGACCAAGAAACACTCTTAGCACGTAGCAATTCCTTTATTCTTCGAAAAATAATTCAAGCATGTTTTGTTGCCACTTAATATATTTACATTTTAATTGTTTTCATTTTCAATGAGTCTTACTTTAGACAATATAACAACCACAGTTTCTATCAATGAAAATAAAAATTTAAGAAATTGTCCATTTTACCATTTAAATATTACATCTTAAAGTCTCATATTATCTAATGAGTTTTAAATTTTCTATAGTTTTAGAGTGTATCAGACACCGCTAATAACTTTTAACAAGTAATCATTGAGTACCAACTATATACCAAATGCCATTTCGAGTGCTATAAATGTGACAATGTCTCTGCCCCTCATGCAGCTTAAGTTCCAGTGAGGGAGATAGACATTTACCCAATAAACAAATGAGTAAATGATCTGTAGACTGATAAATGATCTGTGCTTTTGCTATTGTGTCCGGAATTGGTGGGTTCTTCGTCTCACTGGCTTAAAGAATGAAGCCACGGACACTCGAGGTGAGTGTTACAGTTCTTAAAGATGGTGTGTCTGGAGTTTGTTCCTTCAGACGTTCAGATGTGTCTGGAGCTTCTTCTTTCTGGTGGGTAATGGTCTCGCTGTCAGGCGTGAAGCTGCAGACCTTCCTGGTGAGTGTTAGGGCTCTTAAAGGCAGCACCTCCGGAGTTGTTTGTTCTTCCCGGTGGGTTCCTGGTCTCAGTGGCTTCAGGAGTGAAGCTGCAGACCTTTGCAGTGAGTGTTACAGCTCATAAATGCAGCGTGGAACCAAAGAGTGAGCAGCAGCAAGATTTATTGCAAAGAGGAAAAGAAGAACGCTTCCACACTGTGGAAGGGAACCCAAGCGGGTTGCCACTACTGGCTCCGGCAACCTGCTTTTATTCCCTTATCTGACCCCACCCACATCCTGCTGATTGGTCTATTTTACAGAGAGCTGATTGGTCCGTTTTGCAGAGAGCTGATTGGTCCATTTTGACAGAGTGCTGATTGGTGTGTTTACAATCCTTGAGGTAGACAGAGTCACAGGGTGCTAGACAGAAAAGTTCTCCGAGTCCCCACTAAGTTAGCTAGATACAGAGTACCAATTGGTGTCTTTACAAACCCTGAGCTAGACACAGAGTGCTGACTGGTGTATTTCCAAACCCTGAGCTAGACACAGAGTGCTGATTGGTTTATTTATAACCCCTTAGTTAGACATAAAGGTTCTGCAAGTCCCCACTAGACTCAGGAGCCTAGCTGCCTTCACCTAGTGGATCCTGCACCAGGGCTGCAGGTGGAGCTGCCCTCCAGTCCTGAGCCGCGCCTGCACTTCTCAGCCCTTGGCCGGTTGATAGGACCAGGCGCCGCAGAGCAGGGGGTGGCGCCTATCTGGGAGTCTCGGGCGAGGGAGCCAGCTGCTGGCGGCAGGGGGTGGAGAGGGGCGGGGAGCTCAGACATGGCAGGCTGCAGGTCCAGAGCCCTGCCCCAGCGAGGAGGCAGCTAAGGCCCAGTGAGAATTCAAGCGTGGTGCATGTGGACAGGCAGTGCTGGGGGACCTGGCGCAACATCCGCAGCTGCTGGCCCGGGTGCTAAGCCCCTCACTACCCGCGGAGCCCTCCCGGGTGCCTGCTGGAACTCGCACTGGCCCCCGAGCGCAGCGCTCGCAGCCCTGGTTCCCGCCTGCGCCTCTCCTTCCACACCTCCTGGCAAGCAGAGGGAGGCGGTTCTGGCCTTAGCCAGCCCAGAGAGGGGGTCCCACGGCACTGTGGCAGGCTGAAGGGCTCCTCAAGTGCCGCCAGAGTGGATGCGGAGGCCGAGAAGGCGCTGAGAGTGAGGGGTGCTAGCACATTGTCACCTCTCACTATGGCAACAAAGAACAGCAAATTCTCAGTGGCTTAAAGAAACAAGATTGATTTCCTGCGTGCACATCTGGGATCAGCTGGGGTTAATCTGTTTGATGCTTTGGATGGGTTCTGACCCGTGCCATATGCTTGAGATTCCAGCAGCTCAGTTGAAGGGGCGGTGGTTACCTCAAACTTTTCTCATTGTGAGGGAAGGGTCTCAGGAGCACAAGAGGGCTGGTGAGACTTACCATGCCCATTGAGGTTCATTGTCACTTCCAGCCATATTTTGGTGGCCAAAGCAAGTCACATGACCAAGTCTCAAGGGACTGGGGAAGTACACACTTCCAAGTGGGAGTGCTGTGGGAAAGACTGACTCTTTGCTGCATATCACCCAGTCTACCTCAAAAATAAACAAAAAGTATGTAAGAGTAGGATCTTCAAGAGTAATGTGTATTGAAAGAAAATAAAGCCAGGTAATGGGATAGAGTACCTGGGATAATAATAACCAGATAGGGAATGACAAGTAAGTCATATAATTTTTAGGTGATGAAATATGAAAGAAATTCATATAAAATACAAGCAGTCTGCATGAGTAAGGCTTAGATGTCTTTAATATGGTCATTTCTTGGCATTCTAAAGAAAAGTGTTTCAGATATAGGCAGTTCCACAAGTTGTGCATTCTAGAAGATGACACAGTAGTGGCAGTGCTGGCTTATAAGTGCCCCTAAATGATACATAAAATATCAATGTTGTGTCTCCCAATCTTCAAGTGAGTGCAGTCACTGAGAAATGCAGGAACTGTTGAAGCTGGAAGTTTCTCTAAGCATGGATTTCTGACATACATTCTTGGGAGTCACCCTTTCATAGGTTGACCTGTATGTTGCTGCCAGGGATAAGGGATAGTACGCCGTAAGCCTTATCAGTTAATATAGCAATATTACTTGTAATGGAGTGATTAAGCCATTGTTTTGGTTGAAAACACCTTAGCATCAAATTGAGCTGTCAGGGATTTGCAGGAATGTAGCAATTTTTCAGACAGGGTTCTGGCATTTTCTGATAACATCATGTTTTTATATATAATTAATACTACTGCTATTTGGCTGGTGTTTCTGAGATGTGAACTGCAATGGCTTCGTAAGTCCCAGATTAGGGAGAGAGGTGATACTTTCACATCTGAATTTATTTCTCTCTGTTTTTTTTTTCTCCCTCACCTGAACGAGTCTTCATAGACCTACTGCTGGCAGTCCTTATGATGAAAAGCACAGGCAATATCTCTGAAGTAAACTTAAAGATATTTCCAGTTGGTGTTTCTAATAAAGATTCAGCTAATTATGGTTATGTATATACCTTTGCAGCTTCACGGTTGAACATTTGAGTCACCTTCACATAAATAATCCGTTTCCATATGTATGTGTCAGGCAAGTTCCAAGGGAAAAAAAGTGAATCATTTAGTTTAAGAATCCCCCCAGAAAGGATTAATATTAAGGAAACCAACAAGGGATGTGGAGGCACCCAGAACCTAGCAGCAAGGGAAGCCATTACAGTCCCTAGGGTTGAAGGGAAAATGGTCTTATTTAAACCTGGTGAGAATTGGCGCTTTGGAGAAGGAATTAGCTTAATATTAGTTGTAGTCCTGGAGGAATATAACTTGGCAGAAAGGTAGTCCAAAGCATAGAGTGCAAGGAGAAGAAATATACTGATCTCCCTTTTTTCCCCAGCTTTGGCTTCCTCCTGATGATGCCCATTAGCCATGCCCTACTTAAGCCAGACTGCAAAGGAACTCAGATGATGTGAACCAGTTGGTCCAGTCTCCCAGTGACAAAGCAGAGAGGAAAACAGCTGAGAATATACTTAGGCGACTAAGTGAACAACAACTACACATCTATATTTCTCAACTATTATACTGTACCTTGAAATTTTCCCAGTTATCTGAAAGAGTTTTAAAAATTTTTCTAAAAAAGTGTTTAAGTCATCTTGTGGGGGTAATGTCAAAAAAGCCACCAACAGACTAAATTATCTTAGTCTGGAAATCACTGGCTCATGAGAAACATCCCATGTGAGGAGTTTTGGTTCATTCTCCTATTGAGTGCGTTGAACAGGGCATTGGGAATTGCGAATTCTGGCTCCATCACTCAGTAAGCTGTGACTCTGGTGAGTCACTGTGACTCTGTGGACTTCTGTTTTCTCATTTGTAATATAAAAAAGAGTATTTATTGCTATAACCTGTAAGCATTATTGTAACCACTAGTGAATCATAGATAACTTCTAGAATATTTACTTAAGAAAGGCAAATCCACAGCCAAAAATTTATGTAACAATAAAAGTCATGTGTTTGTGAATGTAGTTTTATCACTGCTTAGGATTATCCATAATATCACACTTAAAGCAAACAAGGTTAGTTGCAAGTTGACATAAACACAGATGTCTTTTGTGTAAACAGTCTGTTGTAGCCTTGTGATATGAAATTAAATGTATGCATTTGGAACCAATGAAAACATGAAGCATGAGGGATTGCTGGAATTCCAGTACTGCAGAATGGCAATGTTTTTATGCTACTCTTACAACATGTACTTGCAAATCAGCATCTGTGGATGGTCAAAGGTAATATTAGTGAAGTCACTGGCTGCTTCCCATGGGGTCTGTACCCTCAAAACAGAATTGAGTCTTCATCGCTTGCTCTTCATGGGGCAAAGATTTGTTCCTCTCTTAGATTGCTCTTCTCCCCCTTTTATGTCCCTTCCCATATCCAACTTTATATTCTTTTTTAAATTTCTATATTTTTGTCTAATTCTCCTTCTTTTTTCCCAAGATCAGGCATAATTTGGCATGAGTTTGAAGGGTCTCAAGAGTTGGTCAAGGTGTAGTTTAAGAAAGCAAGTGGAATCAATGCATTTGCTGATACAGGTAGCTCAAAGCTAATGGAATTGCCTGTTAAGAGAGAAGTTGGCTTTAAGGCACATAAGTAAGTAGTAGACATAGGCAGGATTAGGAGTTTGGATTTCATTTTCATTGCAGTGAGGTCATTGAATGTTGGAAAGTGACATGATTAGTCTCACATTTCAAAAAGATAGTTCTGGTTGTTTGGTAGTAAATGGCTTTGAGGGCATCATCAGTGGAGGCAGAGAAAACCAGTTCAGAGGTTATCATACATTTTCAAGGTGAGATATTATAATGACTTGAATAATGTAAGGAGTAGCAGTAAAGAACGAGGAAGATAGATTTTGATGTGGTAGAAGCTGTGCTGTCCAACCCAGATTCGCCTCCGGACTGAGGCACTCGTTCCCTCAGCTCTGGGGAGAGCAGGCTGCCAACAACCCAGAGCTTAGTCCACCTCCAAGACTTGTCCTTTCCTAAGGGAAGTGCCTCATCCAAGATCATGCCTCTGGGTTGGCCACCCCCATTATCTGCTCAATGAGAAGGAAGTACAAAGGCCCTTTCCTTAATTTAGGACAACCCTGAAAGACCATCCTAGCTCCATAGCTTCCTATGGAATCAGTTGAGGCCCGTGTCACCACTGCATTGCAGTTCAGCTGCTCCCACTGTCATCCTGCTTTCCTGTTCCCTTACATGTATTCTCCTGAGTACACCCCCAGTAAACCCCGTGCATACAAATCTCTCAGACTCTGTTTCCAATTCAAACCAGGAGAATGCAAAATCAGTTTTGGAGGTAGAATTAACAGGATTTGTGAACAGATCAGAGGGGGAAGGGTATGGCAGCCAAAATAAAGAAAAGAGAAGAATCTTCTATGTCTCTAAGTTTTCTGACTTCTACATCTAGGAGGATGATTATGCTTTTCATGGAACTTGGGAAGATTGATGCTCATTAGTAGGATTTTGGATATGCTTTGCGTCAGGAGACACTAAGATTGACCTATTCAAGCAGGAGATGTCAAGTATATAGTTAAATACATGAATTATCCCTTTCTTCAGAGCCCCACTGCCACTTCTTTCATCCTGGTCATCATCTCTCCTCTGGAGTTCTGCAGTAGCCACTGACTCACCTTTCTGGTTCCAATCATGTTCCTCCTAAATTCACTCTCCACTCTTTAGTTAGGGCTACTTTATAAAATGTCATAATTTAAGTTTTATACTTAAAATGCTTTTGTTGGTTCTCTTTGTCCCGAGATAAAGTCAAGATCTTTTAATCTAGCATGGAAGGTCTGCCACCTCCACCCTGTCCAGAGTGTTGACCTCATCTCTTTTCGGTCTCTCATGTTTATCACACTGAACTTTTTCATGCCTTGAATGTACTCTGTTTTATCTTATCTCAGGGCCTTTCCGCATGGTGTTTCCTCTGCCTGGGATATTACCACTTTGCCCTCTTCCTTCAAAAGACTAATTCCTCGTCATCTTTAGGACCTAGTTTAAATGTCATCTCTTCAGGAATGACTTTATGTCTTGGAAGGCCCCCCTGTGATATATTTGCAGAGCTCACTATACTTTTCTTATCATAATTCTTATTACATTTTTGTTTTGACAGGGTTCCTGGCAACTTATCTCTACATTCAGGGAAAGAAAAGTCTGGTCTAAATTAATATAGAATTCTTTTATTTTTCCATAGAGTCTTGTCTCGTTTCTTAGTCTTCTTTTATATTCAAATCAAAAAGTGCTCAAAACCGCAGACAGCTTCCCATCTGAGACCCTGGGGTATGAGTTTCCATTAAAATCGACCTTTAGGTCAGATAAGATCAGATAAAACTTAATGAACTTGTCTCTTGACAACTCACCACTCCTCCGCTCATATCCCCTCCTGGCCAGAGATATGGTAAAACCAAGAATCCTAATAGCAATAGCACATTTCTCTCCTTACTTGACTCAGGCACGCTAGGACGATGGGGGTTTTCTAGACTCTGCCTGCTTTGTCCTCCTTTGTTGAACTTTGCTCTGAATGAACATGTTATCCCGGCTACAAGTTTTCCAAAGCCATCCCTAGTTTTTTTTTTTTTTTGTTTTTTTTGAGACTGAGTCTCGCTCTGTTGCCCAGGCTGGAGTGCAGTGGCTGGGTCTCAGCTCACTGCAAGCTTCGCCTCCCGGGTTTATGCCTTTCTCCTGCCTCAGCCCCCTGAGCAACTGGGACTACAGGCGCCCGCCACCTCGCCCGGCTAGTTTTTTGTATTTTTTAGTAGAGACGGGGTTTCACTGTGTTAGCCAGGATGGTCTCAATCTCGTGACCTCGTGATTCGCCCGTCTCGGCCTCCCAAAGTGCTGGGATTACAGGCTTGAGCCACCGCGCCCGGCCCCTAGTTTCGTTTTTAAGGCACACCACCTCTTCTGTATAGGACCTTCTGGTTTTAATGTATTATATTAATTTATTTTTTTACCACTCATTAGGAATTTCTTAATCAGAGGTTACCCTGCCCAGACATCTGTCTCTGAAATGCTGAGAGGGTAAGAATGAGAGCAGAGCATCAGGGATTTCGGCTATTGGAGTTGCACTTGGGCATGGATTTTAGCTTTAAATCCTTTATGAATTTCCCAAAGGTCTTTAGGGCTCTTTCTAGACAAAATTTATGGGTTATTAAGAGCTTAACATCTACAGATTGACTTTGAGCATTGCGAATGCTAGGGGCCACGTGTTGCAATATTGAGACACATTCTTGATATTCACCTTCACCTTCTGGTTGGCTGCGTTTATTAAAGACATAGTCATCAGAGATAATTCTTAGCTCCTACCCCTTAAACACTAGGGACCAATCAGAAAGGGTTCTGTAGATGCCAGTCAACTTGGTAGCCTTTGCCACATGCATTCAATGATAACTTATGGCTTGTATCTAGCAAAAATTCCGCTCTACAGGTGATTTTCTAGAGAGCTCTCCTTTGGAGGTCTTGAAGCCAATATTATTTTGAACTTCCTTTGCTGAGAAGTAGAGAGGTGAGCTGCCAATCCTGAAATTTCTCACTGATTGCCTGGCTATAAGCGGCCACCAGCCTGGTTGGTCATAGCTATACACAAAAACTTTGTTCGTGACCCCAGATCTCTTTCATGGATTCCTATAGACAGTGGCTCAATTAGTCCCCTTATCTCAAAGGTGATGTTGTCAGGAAACTTGCAGCAGAATTCTGTAAACCTGTCAGAGGTTCTTGACATTAGAGGATGAAGCATAGAAGAAGATGAGTAGAGACAGATTTTATAGCCATTCTGTAGAATTCATTGGTTTCTCAGGGAACACTAGAGTCAATGGCATTCCAATTGCTTTTCTATTTGTTTCAGATTAGCTTTCACTGTTGCTGTGAAACACTTAGGAGAGAGGCTGTGTTTAGTTATTCACTGCTAATCCCTAATACCTGCAGGGTGTTGGCCCAGAGAAATCACTCAATAAATATTCATGTCACCAATAATGTATTTGATTATTTCAATAGGATGCATCTCAATTTGTGCTTCATTTGAGGCTGGTTTTGAGATTGGGTAGTTTGTCTCAGCTGTTCCTTCTCCTTGCTCCCTTGAAGTCCTCTCCTTTCTAACAATTCTGTCCCCCACCAGGTGGATGTCCTCAATCTGTGTCACTGCCATCATGGCATGTGCTCTCTTTGGGGTCTGTACTGAAGTCCACTCTCTGTTACTATCCATTGCTGTAGCTATTTTCAATGTCTTCCGCAGAGATTATACTCCTTATGAAGGCAAGAATACCACCTTGGTATTTGCAGTATCTTGTGGAGTCCTGGTATACAGCAAGAGCAAAGGAAAACTTGAATCTCTGAAGAAACTGCACATTTCTGGCAAGCTAACTAACCGAATGACCTTGGGGAAGGTCCTTTGCCACTCAAGACCTACATTTTTCAATAAGAAAAATGAGAAGTTGAATTTTGATCTCTAGGATTTAATCTCAACCTTAGAATTAACCATTTTCCTTGCCTTGAGGTAAATCATTTTAGACTGCTTGATAGAGCTTTTTGTGCCTTTCTAAGGTCTTTATTATTAATCAACAAGAATTAATGAAATAATGTGTAAGATGCTATGTGGGATGCTAACTTACAAAAATGTACTTAACATCTCACTTCCTATGTCTTTTCTTCCTCATTTTTGCCTAAACGTTTGGTAAAGTGTTTGACTATCTTTGTTTTGGGTGTTGGGATATTAACTTTCAACTATTACTGAGTAATCCAGAATGCCTAAGTTAGCTCTGTTGATGACCATGTTTGAAAAATCACTTGCACTCTACAGTTGGATGTAGAGTGTCAGATATATTTCTCTCAGCAACAGTCTGTTTTTTAATATGAATATTTGTTTTTGATGTAAAGTTCCACTGTGCCTTTTAATTATGAGTTTGGCTGAAAGCATTCCTAACCATTCTAGTTACTTTATTTTATTTGGGTGGTTAATTTATATGTTGGTCTGACTTCTCCCTCATTCATGGGCTTTAAGTGGGTGAGCTCAAGAAACATATATTCAATATAACTGTCTCTTCTCTGGATTTAGCATGATCCTAAGCCTGGCAATTATCAGAAGGTAAAATACTCTTCCAAGTGTGATTGGCTATGTGTAGTAGACTAGAAACATGTGGTAAACACTGGGTTTCTACTGAGATTTCCTTGTTCCCTTCACCTGCCATATTATATACAAAGGCAGTGGGATGACTAGAGGGACTTCTGAAATGACTCATGAAATCTTTGCTATTCTATGAGCTCAGTACAGGTAAAAGACAGATAAGAAAAAAGAAACCCAAGTACATACAAATGTGTTATACCTTTTCTCTTCAAGGTACTATATTTATGCATTTATTATGGATTTCCATGCATATCTATTTTTAGTGACTGCTCAGTACTTGATTTTGAAATTATTCTCCTTATTTCACAGATCTTCATTCTGTACATAAAAGGTTTTTCAATGCTATTTTTTCTATATGTTTTATTTAATAAGTATATCTATAGATAAACTGTCTTAAGATCATGCCCTATCAAGAACAAATTCTGCTCTTCTTGTGAGTACGTGCAAGAAAAGCCCAAAGAGTCTATGTTCCTTTGGATTTATCATGCAAATTTTCTTATACAATATCACAATTCAAACACAGTCACATAGGTATGGAATATGAGAACTCCAGTGGAAATAAGCTGAGTTCTATTTAAGAAGCAGATAAGAAGGGTGTAAATAAAACAGAATCAGCAATGAGATGAGTGTGCTGTGTACACCATGAATGAGCAACAATGGAGCACAAGAAGATTCCTATCACTCAGGTGTGTGGTGATTCTTTGGGCTGGAAAATGCATTCCGTTATATGGAGCTCATTAGTATCACAGTCTTGAGCTGCTATCATAAAGCCCAAATGCAGCTGTGAGTGCAGCCATGGGCCTCTCAGCACCTGCCATGCGTGGATCACTGATTAGAGTCAAGCTTTCAGTGCCTTTGAATTCCAACCCTTCAGTTCAGCTTGGGAAGGGAAGCAAAGTGCACAGAGTCAAAGACAGTAAATAGTGTTTGGAGGAAGTGCTGCATCAAAAGTCCTATCGTCCTTTGTCTTGACAGAGCATGAATGACAAGGGCAGGCTCAGCTGTAGGGTTCCCTGAATCTCCCCATCCATGAGTGAGCTACATGTACAACTGGGAATGAATGGTGCTTCATCTGCAGAGCCTACCCTGTCACTCTGTGCTGTCAGCAATAACGCCAATTAGTGTCAGTTTTGATGATGGCTCTCGAGACCTGAAGAAGACCAGTGTTTTGGCTACTGAAATAAGAATGTACTTTTCTATTCAAATCGTAAGAAAAATAAAAATTCTTCTTAGGCCTCCAGATATGGAAAGGAGGTGGTGAGTGAGTAAATCATTTGACTACCATAAACAATATTTTTGTTTAGGCACGACTGATTCTTTGGGGGAAGTGTTGTATAAACATGTCAGCCTCTGTGATCTGAATCTGAATATGAAATAAGAATGTCCCCAAGTACATTCCCTTCCTAGTTTGGCAGAAATTATGGTGCACACCTGGAATATGTTTTCCAGGAGTAGTACTGGATTGTGCTGAGCCATTGCCCCTCCTTTCAGACAGGTGACTTGCATTTTCACACTCTCTGAGTTGAGTGTATATGCAGCTTATAGTAATTGGAAAAGAGGCTTAGGGTTTGCATTTGTGAACTGTGTCTCAGAATGTGATTCTAAATTACTTAGCTGACTGATGTGTTCTTAATACAGTCTAATCTTGGCAAGGAGGCACTTGCTCTGGACATGTTTCATTCTTGTCTGCTTTCCTTTAATTATCCTTCTGTTTAGGGAAGGAACTGAACTGCCAAAGTGGCAAAAATGAAGAAGCATTATTTCTATCCAGCACAAATTTCACGTCAATGCTGATAATCTGGTAGCACAGAGGCAGTTACAATTATGGTCTAATACAGAAGAACAGTTTTGTAAGCAAATATTCAATCCTGGAGATGAGAACTAGTTCAAGCCATGAAACTGGTTTACCCTTGCAAGTCAAGTTGATGTAGAAAACTGACGAGGCATGACAAGGCCCGGGAGTTTTTTTTTTTTAGCACATAAAAAAGAACTCAGGATGTATTTGCCAAATTCTGGGTGATTCATCACCACACATTCTCTCTGTTTTTGGTACTATTATATGCTATTAACAATATGGTCTACTCTTTTGTTGTAGAAACAGCATGGATGATTTTTGAAATCTGTTTAAAGACCAAGTCTATCCAGACTTAAAAAGAAGTCAGGTAACATTTCCATTTTGTCCTATGATGTGTTATTCTTCCTTTCTGAACATGTGGCAGAGTATAAAAGGGTTTGTTGGGCTGTCTTGGAATGACATGCTTCCACTATTTTACTGATTTCAGTGTGAGCTTGGCATGCTTCTCACTCTTCTGCTTTGGATTGTAATTTGGACTTACGACAGACTTTTAGGACTTTAAGAAACTTAAAGAAATCCATCCTAGAATGTACTTGAAAAGTATGTTTCTTTTTTTCCCACATCCTCATTCTTTATAGAAGTCTCTGAGTAAGCAGTTTTAGTTCTGTGACTCTCAAACTTTAATGTGTATATTTTCACCTAAAGGATCTTAAGAAAATGCAAATTCTAATTTAGCAGCACTGAGGCAGGGCCCAAGATTTTCTGCATTTCTAATAAGCTCCCAGGTGATGCTAATGCTACTGATCTGTGAACCACATTTTGAGTAGGAAGTATATTCCTGGATTTCCCTGGCTGCTGCTTTATGAGTTGTATTTTCCTGATTCTTTGCATGCTTTGTTACTTTTGATTGGATGCCAGAGTGTTACCTTGTTGGATGCTGGATATTTTTATATTCTTATAAATATTCTTGAATTTTGTCTGGGATGCAGCTAAGCTACTTGGAAATAATTTGAGCCTTTTGAGGCTTGTGTTTAAACTTTGTTAGGTAGGTCCAGAGCAGTGTTAATTTAGGACTTATTTTACTCCATTACTAAGTCAATTCTCCTCTGAGTACTCTACCAGAGACTCTAACCATTATGAGTTTTTCAATCCGGCTGTTATCCTTGTCCTGTGTGAGCTCCAGGATAAAGAAGATAAGGACTGAGAAAACAAGGTCAATATCTCATAAAAGCAAAACCAAGAAAGAACTCTTAAAAATTAAGGATATTATTGTAAAACTAACAATGAGAACATGGTAAATAGATCAGAAATTAAAGTCAAAGAGTAGAGTAGAAAATCTCCCAGAATAGAAAGAGCAAGATATACAATATGGGGGGGGCGGGGCCGGGGGAGAGAGAGAGAGCGAGGCATAGACAATCACTGTAGGAAAGTGGTTCTTCTTTCTGCCTTTAGTAGTTTCTTCACACAAATACATGGATCAGGACTCATTTGATGACTTGAGACAAATCCTCTGCGGGTATCTAGAATTCTCTCTTTGTGCAGCCATCTCTTCCCCTCTACTCTCCCTTGTACACTCTAATTGCCCTCCCCTCCTTCATTTCTCAACTCTATGTCCTTAACTTAGGGAGATTTTTGGGCTCCCCCTGGGTTCTTCTCCATTCAGCTTGGACACTCTTACAGGCCCTTTATTTCCCTTCTTTTGGAGAGCACTGTCTTATACTACCTGATGTCCAATGTCTAACAACCATTGCCTTCATATATTTTTTTTTCCCAGTGTTCTAGGCATGAAGATAAATTTGGCCCATTACTTCATCCTGGCCAGATGTTGAAGTTCCTAGATATTCTTGTCTATCCTGATTGTCTTTGCTTATTTATCTTAGTGTCAAGAACTGTGCCCTGCTTGCAAACTAACGAGTAAGTCTGCCACAGTTACAGTACTGGCAGAAGACATGAGACACTTGGATCAGAGAAAAAGGATATATTGCTCATGGCATAGCAAACAGCTTAAGCTTCATGTCCCTTTTGTTCCTCTTGTCCTCCAAGTCCTATGAGGATATGTGGAGTAGCCTAGATGAATGGTGTGCACACAGTGGGTCTGCATCACAGCTGAGGATCCCTGAGCCCCAGTCTTATAAAGAAACTTCTGGCCAATTTGCCAAAACTTTGTTCTGAAGGGAGACTTAAAAAATTATTCTGGTCACTAAGAAATGTTCTGCTCTCTGCCACAGCGGGAGACACTATCTTTAACTTCTGATATGTTCACCATATAATCATTCTTGGGAAAGATAGTCCAGATGAAAACTGTCACAAGACATGTTGAACCTCTCTGGAGAATAGCTCCTCAACACTAAGCTGTAATAGTGAACTGGCTGAGGGTTTTTGGACTCCGGTTACTTCAACTATTTTTTTTAAATCAGGTATCGAGGGATGCAATTACTTACACAGGATGTCTTTAAATAAGGGCCAGACTCAGTTTGACAGTGAGCAGCATTTAGAACACACACATTGATTATTTACCATTTATTCAATTTTAACAAATAGGATGCATTATAAGCATTGGAAAGCACTAAAGTTACTTACTTTTTCAAGGCAAATGAACACACAAAGTAGGATTCTGCTTTTTGAAGATAATCTCAACTTCAATATAGGCAAATATTCACAGTGTAGATTCACATATGATAAGTTATTGAACTTCGATAAGGTATATTGATACTGTTGAGCACAAAAAAATGATCATTTCCAATTTAAGTGTTATGTGTCTTGTCATCCAGCTGGGCCTGTGCTAAAATTGAGAGGTAAGGCTGGAAGAGAGAAGTCTGCCCAGGTGCAGTGAGAATCTTGTCCTTTCATTGGAGAATTTCTTGGGCTTTGATAATATTTCTCATGTGCTGTCTGAAGGAAGCAATTCTAATTATGTGTAACAAAAAGTATGTATGACATAGTTAGACTTGATTAAAGAAACAAAGCTGATAATATTGACTTTATTATTTGGCAAAGTCCTGTAGGAAACTAGAACTATTAGGCAAAACTATCTGGAAATGTCATAAGCATGTCAATAGAAGTCATTCAAAGGTTTAGTCAGCTCATATAACAATTTAGACACATTGCATTCTTGGAAGTGGGTCTTATCAGATATTCAAGAAAGGCTCAGGACAGATGTGGAGATAGTTTGCCCGTTGTATGGTTTCATGCTAGAAAGAACGGGAAGGGCTAATATTTGCAAATGACTTTGAGGGTAAGTTTCTGTCTTACCTGTAAACGTCTCTAAAGCTTTTTCTGGATGTCCTGGAAAAGTTTATAAGTTCCTATCAGCCAGGGCTTCTTACCTTGGGGAACTTAGACACAACGGGACTCTTCAGGAAGCCTGTGAATCTGTAAAATTTGGTGTGGTTGGATGTGTTGCATTTTTCAGGAGAGAGTCAATAACTTTTATCAGATTCTTGAAGAATCAATTGAGATTAAGAACAATGTTTCAAAGTTTAGATAAATTAAAGAATAACTCAGAGACATTTAATTGGGTACTTTTGCAGTCTCACAGTTAGTTTGAATGAAAATTGTTCACTCAAATGTTAGAAAGTTAGTTGTAGACTGAGTCAAATGACAAAGGTAAAAACAGAATTGAAAGAGAGGGACTGAGGGGGATTTAAAAAAACTATAGTTAATTCGAGATTAGAAAATCTTATTAATATGCTTATTGGATGAAGTATAATAAATCTTATTAGCATATTTTTTGGTCTACCTGCTAGTAGAAAAGTCAGTCTGGAAATTTTTTCCTTGAGATGGCAAACTATGGTGCCAAAGGAAACAGTTTTAGTTATGATAAATTCTCTAGAAAGCCTGGAGAGCTTTGCTGAGGAATGTACATGACAGGCTTTGTCTCTTTACATATCCATCCATCAGCACCTCCAGCATAGTTAACCAAGTTCAGCCTCATTTCCCTGAGTTTCTCACAGGCCAAACTGAACAAAACTCCAAGGGAAGATCTCACTGCAGAAGAACCACACAGTGTTTTTCTTGAGCGGTACACCGTGATCTTTGTCAAGTTATTAACATAAATTAATTCTCTTTTTTATGCTTCTCTCATGATGGTTATCCTTTTATTACTTCCAAATTATGGCCAAAGTTTGAAAGACACATTTCAAACTCTATTAGCTTAGAGACAATTGAATCATCATTTTCCCAAATTATGTTTTATATGAGAAGAATAATTCAAGAGTACAGTTTTTTATTATTGGTCAATGCACAAAGCAATTTCGTTTTATTATAAAAGTGGCCAAGGATAATTACAGGGTATTTAAGGATTAGTTGGCCTATCAGAATCCTTTTCTTCAACATTCAGGGCCTATATATTGGCCTAATTGTGCCCAGGAAATTGATCCAAACTACCTATTTCTTCAGTCTGTTTTAAAACGTTGCTGTCAAAACTCAATTAAAGAGAGGAAGAATATAAAACTATATGGCATTCTATTTTTAATTAGCATTAGTCTGGCTTATTCCTTGACATTTCCTTGTAATATCCTGCCTCAGGACCTTGGGGCATGCTATTATGTCTGTCTGGCACGCTCTTTCCCTGGATATTTACATTCAGATTGTTCCTCCAAAGTCTTTTCCTTAATGATGCTTTCTCTGATTATCCTGGAAAATATTAATCTGAATTTTCTAAAATGTAATTATCCTGGAAAATATTAATCTAAATGCTCTAAAATGGAAAATTACCTGTATCACTCCCCTCTCCATATTGCTTTATTTTGCTTCAGCACACTTACCCGTATATTGCATAGCCCCTCCTTCTGTCTACAGTCTCTACCAGAATGAAAGAAAGTGCCACACATGTAGCTTTCAACTGACTCTCATGCTTCAAGAATGGTGCTCAGGAAAAAAACAATCCCATCAAAAAGTGGGCAAAGGATATGAACAGACATTTCTCAAAAGAAGACATTCATACAGCCAACAGACACGTGAAAAAATGCTCATCATCACTGGCCATCAGAGAAATGCAAATCAAAACCACAATGAGATACCATCTCACACCAGTTAGAATGGCAATCATTAAAAAGTCAGGAAACAATAGGTGCTGGAGAGGATGTGGAGAAATAGGAACACTTTTACACTGTTCGTGGGACTGTAAACTAGTTCAACCATTATGGAAAACAGCATGGCAATTCCTCAAGGATCTAGAACTAGATGTACCATATGACCCAGCCATCCCATTACTGGGTATATACCCAAAGGATCATAAATCATGCTGCTATAAAGACACATGCACACGTATGTTTGTTGTGGCACTATTCACAATAGCAAAGACTTGGAATCAACCCAAATGTCCATCAGTGACAGACTGGATTAAGAAAATGTGGCACATATACACCATGGAATACTATGCAGCCATAAAAAAGGATGAGTTTGTGTCCTTTGTGGGGACATGGATGCAGCTGGAAACCATCATTCTGAGCAAACTATCCCAAGAACAGAAAACCAAACACCACATGTTCTCACTCATAGGTGGGAACTGAACAATGAGATCACTTGGACTCGGGAAGGGGAACATCACACACCAGGGCCTATCATGGTGGGGGGGTTGGGGGGAGGGATTGCATTGGTAGTTATACCTGATGTAAATGATGAGTTGATGGGTGCTGACGAGTTGATGGGTGCAGCACACCAACATGGCACAAGTATACATATGTAACAAACCTGCACGTTATGCACATGTACCCTAGAACTTAAAATATAATAATAATAAAAAAAATAAAAAAAATAAGAATGGTGCTCAGAACATTGAAGTTCTCCACTGAGCATTATTGAGAGAATGAATATATGGATCTTTATCTAAATATTCTGGAATAGTGTCTTTAGATGGAATGCATAGGTGTTCTTCAGCTATAGAAAAATGATGCCAACTTCTTTGACTATACTCAACACAGAGCCTGTTGTCTTTTTCTGGGAGCAATTTCTAAGAAGTTAATTTTAATGGTTAGAATTATTCTGGAACAGTTAAACATTAACAGCACAGTGATAGCACAACTTGAGTTGTCTACTACATATTTATACAATATAATTGTCACTTTTAAACTTATTCAGTAGTTTAAACTTCTAACTTTTGGTATTTAAATGGTCTCTTTTCTATTATCTTGCATAGAGATGTGACAGCCTATCACATTACACTAGTGATGTGATCCCTATCAGTAGTAAAAAAATTTCAAGATCAAAGGTCCAAACTATCCACTTCTTATTATTATCCTCATAATTCCAAAAGCAAGATGGAAAAACAAGTAATTGAAGTAGTAAGGAAAACTTAGGATCCATACAAAATATGAGTGAAAGGATGATGTGAGTAGCTAAAAATGACAGTTATTGCAATTGTCTATTATTTTTATTCTTTGATTCCTGAAACGTAATAGCTAAATTTAGGATTCAAGACATTTAATCAACTCAACTCAGGAGCTTAAAAGGCATATTTCTTCTGCATGTTTTAGATGGTCGATCTCACTTTTATTCTTAAATATCATACTTCACATTCTATGATATCTTTAAAGATCTTCAGAATTTATTTGAAACAAACAGGACATGATGTTAATTAGAAAAACTCTGTGAGTCACGTTTCAGAATTGCTGCATGTATAATTTTGTATTGCATACTTTAATGTTCATGGTGATAAACTGTAGACTAATTTATGAACATCTCAATGTGGCAGATGAACCAATATCCTTACAATATAGAGTCATAATAATTTTATTGCTATTTTAATCTAAAAATCTCAGCTTTGAGCAAAGATTTCAAAAAAATAATCAACCTTTGTCCTTTTTTTGATGAAATGGAGTAAAACTTGAAAAAAATTTGAGGAAACAGTTAAAAATGACTTAGTTGTACTCATCCAAATGTTCTTAGCCTGCTATAAATGTTTGCTGCTGAAATTTTTTCCATTACCTGTCATCAAGAAGAGGTTAAATATGGTTCCTATAAATTATGTTGCAGACCAATTGCAGTAGAAAAATGGCAGCCATTATTTTATCAAATTACTTTTTATCTACAAGACTGCTGTCCTTGCTGCCATGGTATTGTAAATTAGGTGCCAATGTTTGAAAAGGGGAGTTTGTTACTTAGTTTCTAATCTCTATTTCTATTGCTGACAAAATAACTTTATCTTTTAAGTAAATCCAGTAAGACCCCATTGAGTACTTTGCAGTCTGGGCTACTGGACATGTTTGATGCTAATAAATTCGCATGATAAAAATCAATAAAAGGAAGGTTTCATTTCATTAGTACTATGAGACTATGAGTTAGCCAAGAAGTATTAGTAACTAATAAAAATTGTTAATTTGGCATAGAGTATCTAAATCTCTTGATATTGCAACTTCCAACAAAATTTACTTCATTGAGCTAATATTGTAAATTTCAGCATAGGATTATATATGTCTCAGAGTATTTCACAAATATTATTTGGCTATGGATAGAGGTGTGGGCTTGGGAAAAAACCCAGTACTTGTTCAGGGCTTATGATGTGTTAGGTGTTTTTTCTCTTCAATGCTCACAACTCCATACCTTATAGGTGTCCAGTACCTATGAGTATTATTATATTCAGTTTTTAGATAAGCAAACTTTTGCCAATGCCAAATCATACAGCATTAAAGAAGCAGACTCAAGACCTCTCAGACTCTAAAGCTATGTTCTTATACTATCAATTTGTATCAGTTCAGACTGCTATAATAAATTACCATAGACTGAGATGCTTAAACAACAGAAATTTCTCACAGTTATGGAGGCTTCAAGCCTGAGATCAGGGTGGGAACACAGTCAGGGTCTTGTGAGGCCCCCTTTTGAGGACACCGACTACTTTCTTCTCATCATGTTGTCACCTGGTGGAAAGACAGCAAGGTAGCTCTCTGAGGTCCATTTTATACGGGTGCTAATTCCATTTATGAGGCCTCAACCTTCATGATCTAATAAACTCTCAAAGTCCTCACCTCCTAATACTATAGAAGTAGTGGTTAGGGTTTCAACGTATGACTTTTGGGGGATGCAAACATTCAGTCCATTGTACCACTTCATGTCATTCCCACACATTTTGCATATGGGGAACTATAGGAAAGGTAAAGGCAATTGTGCTTATTTATTCTGAAGAGGAGAGAACTGAACATGTCTTTAAGAAGGTATAATGTTTAGGGGGGAGGGAGATGCATGAAAATAGTTTTGAAACTGAATTGAGAAACCAAGTCCTTGTTTTAGTCACTAATTAACTCTATATGGTAAATAAACAACTTAACTACAAAGAGTTCCATTTGTTTCTTGGTAAAATGAAGGAGTTGGTTTCAATATTTCAAGCTCTTTTCTAAGTCTGAATTACTTTAATTCTGTGATGCTGAAAGATTATTATTGACTTAGCTATCTTGAGTTTAGATGAAAAGAGAAAATGCTTTAGAATGAATGTCTGAAAAGTACAAAGAAAATTCTTGCTTACTTAAAGGCAAGGTTATGATTGGAGGCCATGGAACTATCTAAAAATTTGAAGGACCCACTCTCTTTGAGTGCCTTGAGGGTAGAAAATCATACATCAAGAACTTGTCATTCATTCAACAAATACAATTCGGAGTCCTTTCTGTGTACAAAGCACTATGGAAATATGTGAGATATAACCTCACTATCTTCAAGGAGACTTTGATGTAGTAGAGGAATAGATGTGTAAACACTAATAGAATATAGTATTTGTACAATAATGGATCTAATCTTTTTGAAGTGGGCAAAGGAACAATTTAGAAACCCCAAAGTAATTCAGAATAGCTCTCTTACTTATTTGCTTAACCACATGAAAGGCATAATGTAATCTAAAGTAATACTTTAAACACATCCTTTATCTCTCATTCATTTTCTTCACACACCCCCAAATCTGGTGCCTCTCTCTTTTCAAAATTCCCCACATCACACTACTGTACATTTTGTGTCTCTCTTCCTTCTTCCTTCCCACCCTCTCTTGTGTTCTAATTCTGTAAAACAAAATCGGAAAGAACTAGGGAAAATCAATGTCTGAGCACAGAAGAGAAAAAGACACTAAGCCAGCAAAGATAAGAGCTTCCTTCAGGGATCTGTGATAGCTATAGTGTGGTTTTCCCCACTGTTTACCTTCACTTTTATCCACTATAGAGCTTCCTCTTAGGGGGAACATGTTCAGGTGGTTTTAGGAACTTATTTCACTCTCCACCAGTCAGAGAGATAGAGGTGCTTCAGGACTGACCATCAGACTTCTTCATTCTCTTGGCCAAGGTGATTGGTTCAAGGATATGCTCATGTCCTAAACTGGGTCAATCCAAGGGTCTCCAGGAGATTGGATATATGGACTCCAGGAAAGAGTGAATCTCTTTCTTCCTTTGTCTATCACAAGCTGTAAGGATCACACAGTATGGAACTGCCAGAATCCATTTCCTTGGTTGGATGCAACAAGCTTCCAGCAGAATAAAGTTGCTAAAAGAGGAGAGCATAACTAGAAAATGGAGAAACCAGTAAACAGTGAACAATATGAGTCTGTAGATCCAACAGTGTCGAAAGTTGATGTCCCTCTATATTCATCCAAGTGCATGAACTAATAAATCCCATCTTTTTTTTCTTCAGCTAGTTTAGGTTGATTTTTGCCTTTTAAAAAGGAAAGAGTCCTGTAGAATGCACATCCTTAGTTGTCGTTATGGGAATTTTCATGTGTTTATAATTGTCCATTTTCACTAATGCTGTGTCAGTCTTTATAAAGGTTGCAGAATGTTAGTCCGGAACACCTAAATCTCTTCATATCTCAAGTTCCCAGCCTACCTGCTCTATTAGTAGAGCTCTGTTTACAGTTCAGTGTCTCCACTCTTTTTTTCGTATTGGGCATGTATACATCTTTCAGGTTCCTCTGCAGGTGCTGCAAAGTAGACTTTATGTGAATTCATTGCAGTCCCTTCTTGAAAACCTTGAGGTTGAGGACTGATGAGCTTCTCAAAGAGCAAACCTGCATTTTAGGCATTTGATTTCCTTTCCAGTGTTTTAACTCTTGAAGAGAAAGGAGCTTGGGAAAACCTCCTTGACACAATAAAGCAAGAAACAAAGGCTGTCCTGACAAATATATCCCAACAATGCTGGATGTGCACACCTCCTGGGAAGGAATGGTGAAATAGCTACATTATTTCCACTTATGCTCCACTCCAATTTATAAATTAAGAGACACAATCTTCATCAAGGACTCCTGGATTGCTCTTGAGGGTTCCCTGACCATGATGGCAGAAATCAGCCTTTTTATAACCTGCTGTTAGAATTTATCTTCAAGGGAAAGGGATACATCTCCTTTGCTTCCAGCTTTCCAAGATCACTCAGAGAGTGTTATATCTGAGTCTCATTAGTCTGTCTGGCCAGAGATCAGCCAGTTATCTCCTCAGTCCTTGTTAGATTCAGTATTGAGGAAAATTTGGGTAGCTTTTTGGGAAAGTAATGAAGTCTATTATTGATTATTAATGATAGACAATCTATAGACCCTACTCAGATGATTATGGACTTTCAGGTCTCAGTTTGTAGTTCCAAATGGATCACAAATTATAGTTCTTTCTCAGATAATGTGAGAAGACAAAGTAAATGCTTCCCTGTTCATTGACAGTTGGTGATAAATTTGGCATATGAGTCCAGTAACTTTTCATAGTAGCATAGCTTTGTTTTAGGGCAGTGGGATCCTGCTACATGGATATGTTCATTTTTATGGCTTTGAGTCTATCAACAGCTCTTGGGACAGAGACTTGCAAACAGTCCTGTGAGGCATACCTCTCCTTCTTATCCATCCCAATGCTTTGTCTATGGTATTCTCTAACCGTAATTTAAGGGTCTCTTTTCTAGACTCTGGAATAGTATTTTCTATAACTGTCTCAAGTTTCTGGTGGGAAGTATCTGTCTCAGTGGTTCCAACATCTGTCTGATGTAGGTACAATAGCCACCATCAGGTCCCTTGGGATTGGGACTTTCTCCATAGAGACATACAGTGTTTTCAAGCAGACCAAGCTGACATCTGTGTCCTCTCAGTGTGCAAAATTGACTTCATCTTTTAAGAAACAAGATGTCTAACCATGTTGGAGTAAACACGAATTTCAACTTTGCTACTTTCTTAGTATGTAGATATCCTCTGTGCATTTGACCTATGAAGTTTGATTCTCTGGCTAGAAAAATCACCATTTTGTTTTATTTTATTTTTTAAGTTTAAGTATTTTTTAAACTTTAATTTTAGGTTCATGGGTACATGTGCAGATTTGTTATACAGGTCAACTTGTGTCATGAAGATTTGTTGTACAGATTGTTTCGTCACCCAGGTAGTAAGCCTAGTATCAATTAGTCATTTTTTCTGATTCTCTCCCTCCACCTGCCAGTGGACCCCAGTGTCTGTTGTTCCCCTCTTTGTGTCCATACGTTCTCATCATTTAGCTCCCACTTAAAAGTGAGAACATGTGGTATTTGGTTTTCTGTTCCAGCGTTAGTTTGTGCAAATAATGGCCTCCAACTCCATCCATGTTCCTGCAAAATACATGATCTCATTCTCTCATTCTCTGTTAGGGCTGCATAATATTCCATGGTGTATACGTACCACATTTTCTTTTCTTTTTATTATTATACTTTAAGTTCTAGGGTACATGTGTACAACGTGCAGGTTTGTTACATATGTATACATGTGCCATGTTGGTGTGCTGCACCCATTAACTCATCATTTACATTAGGTATATCTCCTAATGCTATCCCTCCACACTCTTCCCATCCCATGACAGGCCCCAGTGTGTAATGTTGCCCTTCCTGTGTCCAAGTGTTCTCATTGTTCAATTCCCACCTATGAGTGAGAACATGCAGTGTCTGGCTTTTTATCCTTGCGATAGTTTGCTGAGAATGATGGTTTCTAGCTTCATCCATGTCACTACAAAGGACATGAACTCATCATTCTTTATGGCTGCATAGTATTCCATGGTGTATATGTGCCACATTTTCTTAATCTAGTCTGTCACTGGTGAACATTTGGGTTGGTTCCAAGCCTTTGCTATTGTGAATAGTGCCACAATAAACATATGTGTGCATGTGTCTTTATAGCAGCATGATTTATAATCCTTTGGATATATACCCAGTAATGGGATGGCTAGGTCAAATGGTATTTCTAGTCCTAGATCCTTGAGGAATTGCCACTGTCTTCCACAATGGTTGAACTATTTTACAATCCCACCAACAGTGTAAAAGTGTTCCTATTTCTCCACATCCTCTCTAGCACCTGTTGCTTCCTGACTTTTTAATGATCGCCATTCTAACTGATGTGAGATGCTATCTCATTGTATATGTGTCACATTTTCTTTATCCAGTCTATAGTTGATGGGCATTTAGGTTGATTCCATGTCTTTGTTATTGTAAATAGTGCTGCAATGAACATTTGTATGCATGTGTCTTTATGGTAGAATGATTTATATTCCTTTTGGTATATTCCCAGTAATGGAATTGTTGGTTGAATGGTAGTTCTGTTTTTAACTCTTTGAGGAATTGCCACACTGCTTTCCACAATGATTTAACTAAATTACATTCCCCAAAACAGTGTATAAGTGTTCTGTTTTCTCCAGATCCTCAACAGTTATTTTTTAATTTTTTAATAGTAGCTATTCTGATTGGTGTGAGATGGTATCTCATTGTGGTTTTTATTTGCATTTCTCTAATAATTAGTGATATTGAGCTTTTTTTTCATATGCTTGTTGGCCGCATGTGTGTCTTCTTTTTATTTATTTATTTATTTATTTATTTATTTATTTATTTATTTATTTTAAATTATATTTTAAGTTCTAGGGTACATGTGCATAACGTGCAGGTTTGTTACATATGTATACTTGTGCCATGTTGGTGTGCTGCACCCATCAACTCATCAGCACCCATCAACTAGTCATTTACATCAGGTATAACTCCCAATGCAATCCCTCCCCCCTCCCCTGCCCGTGATAGGCCCCGGTGTGTGATATTCCCCTTCCCGAGTCCAAGTGATCTCATTGTTCAGTTCCCACCTATGAGTGAGAACATGTGGTGTTTGGTTTTCTGTTCTTGCGATAGTTTGCTGAGAATGATGGTTTCCAGCTGCATCCATGTCCCTACAAAGGACTCAAACTCATCCTTTTTTATGGCTGCATAGTATTCCATGGTGTATATGTGCCACATTTTCTTAATCCAGTCTGTCACTGATGGACATTTGGGTTGATTCGAAGTCTTTGCTATTGTGAATAGTGCCGCAATAAACATACATGTGCGTGTGTCTTTATAGCAGCCTGATTTGTAATCCTTTGGATATATACCCAGTAATGGGATGGCTGGTTCATATGGTACTTCTAGTTCTAGATCCTTGAGGAATTGCCATACGGTTTTCCATAATGGTTGAACTAGTTTACAATCCCACCAACAGTGTGAAAGTGTTCCTATTTCTCCACATCCTCTCCAGCACCTGTTGTTTCCTGACTTTTTAATGATTGCCATTCTAACTGGTGTGAGATGGTATCTCATTGTGGTTTTGGTTTGCATTTCTCTGATGGCCAGTGATGATGAGCATTTTTTCATGTGTCTGTTGGCTGTATGAATGTCTTCTTTTGAGAAATGTCTGTTCATATTCTTTGCCCACTTTTTGTTGGGGTTGTTTGTTTTTTTCTTGTATATTTGTTTGAGTTCTTTGTAGATTCTGGATATTAGCCCTTTGTCAGATGAGTAGATTGCAAAAATTTTCTCCCATTCTGTAGGTTGCCTGTTCACTCTGATGGTAGTTTCTTTTGCTGTGCAGAAGCTCTTTAGTTTAATTAGATCACATTTGTCAATTTTGGCTTTTGTTGCCGTTGCTTTTGGTGTTTTAGACATGAAGTCCTTGCCCATGCCTATGTCCTGAATGGTATTACCTAGGTTTTCTTCTAGGGTTTTTATGATATTAGGTCTAACACATAAGTCTCTAATCCATCTAGAATTAATTTTCGTATAAGGAGTAAGGAAAGGATCCAGTTTCAGCTTTCTGCTTATGGCTAGCCAATTTTCCCAGCACCATTTATTAAATAGGGAATCCTTTCCCCATTTCTTGTTTCTCTCAGGTTTATCAAAGATCAGATGGCTGTAGATGTGTGGTATTATTTCTGAGGACTCTGTTCTGTTCCATTGGTCTATAGCTCTGTTTTGGTACCAGTACCATGCTCTTTTGGTTACTGTAGCCTTGTAGTATAGTTTAAAGTCAGGTAGCATGATGCCTCCAGCTTTGTTCTTTTGACTTAGGACTGTCTTGGCAATGTGGGCTCTTTTTTGGTTCCATATGAACTTTAAAGCAGTTTTTTCCAATTCTGTGAAGAAACTCATTGGTAGCTTGATGGGGATGGCATTGAATTTATAAATAACCTTGGGCAGTATGGCCATTTTCACGATATTGATTCTTCCTATCCATGAGCATGGTATGTTCTTCCATTTGTTTGTGTCCTCTTCTATTTCATTGAGCAGTGGTTTGTAGTTCTCCTTGAAGAGGTCCTTTACATCCCTTGTCAGTTGGATTCCTAGGTATTTTATTCTCTTTGAAGCTATCGTGAATGGGAGTTCATTCATGATTTGGCTGTTTGTCTGTTATTGGTGTGAGAATGCTTGTGATTTTTGTACATTACTTTTGTATCCTGAGACTTTGCTGAAGTTTCTTATCAGCTTAAGGAGATTTTGGGCTGAGACAATGGGGTTTTCTAAATATACAATCATGTCATCTGCAAACAGGGACAATTTGATATCTTCTTTTCCTAACTGAATACCCTTTATTCCTTTCTCTTGCCTGATTGCCCTAGCCAGAACTTCCAACACTATGTTGAATAGGAGTGGTGAGAGAGGGCATCCCTGTCTTGTGCCAGTTTTCAAAGGGAATTTTTCCAGTTTTTGCCCATTCAGTATGATATTGGCTGTGTGTTTGTCATAAATAGCTCTTATTATTTTGAGATACGTTCCATCAATACCGAATTTATTTTAGCATGAATGGCTGTTGAATTTTGTCAAAGGCCTTTTCTGCATCTATTGAGATAATCATGTGGTTTTTGTCTTTGGTTCTGTTTATATACTGGATTACGTTTATTGATTTGCGTATGTTGAACCAGCCTTGCATCCCAGGGATGAAGCCCACTTGATCATGGTGGATAAGCTTTTTGATGTGTTGCTGGATCCAGTTTGCCAGTATTTTGTTGAGGATTTTTGCGTCGATATTCATCAGGGATATTGGTCTAAAATTCTCTTTTTTTGTTGTGTCTCTGCTAGGCTTTGGTATCAAGATGATGTTGGCCTCATAAAATGAGTTATGGAGGATTCCCTCTTTTTCTATTGATTGGAATAGTTTCAGAAGGAATGGTACCAGCTCCTCCTTGTAACTCTGGTAGAATTCAGCTGTGAATCCATCTGGTCCTGGACTTTTTTTGGTTGGTAGGCTATTAATTATTGCTTCAATTTCAGAGCCTGCTATTAGTCTATTCAGGGATTCAGCTTCCTCCTGGTTTAGTCTTGGGAGAGTGTAAGTGTCCAGGAAATCATCCATTTCTTCTAGATTTTCTAGTTGATTTGTGTAGAGGTGTTTATAGTATTCTCTGACGGTAGTTTGTATTTCTGTGGGGTCAGTGGTGATATCCCCTTTATCATTTTTTATTGCGTCTATTTGATTCTTCTCTCTTTTCTTCTTTATTAGTCTTGCTAGTGGTTGATCAAGTTTGTTGATCTTTTCAAAAAACCAACTCCTGGATTCATTGATTTTTTGGAGGTTTTTTTGTGTCTCTATCTCCTTCAGTTCTGCTCTGATCTTAGTTATGTCTTGCCTTCTGCTAGCTTTTGAATGTGTTTGCTCTTGCTTCTCTAGTTCTTTTAATTGTGATGTTAGAGTGTCAATTTTAGATCTTTCCTGCTTTCTCTTGTGGGCATTTAGTGCTATAAATTTCCCTCTACACACTGCTTTAAATGTGTCCCAGAGATTCTGGTATGTTGTATCTTTGTTCTCATTGGTTTCAAAGAACATCTTTATTTCTGCCTTCATTTCGTTATGTACCCAGAAGTCATTCAGGAGCAGGTTATTCAGTTTCCACGTAGTTGAGCGGTTTTGATTGAGTTTCTTAGTCCTGAGTTCTAGTTTGATTGCACTGTGGTCTGAGAGACAGTTTGTTATAATTTCTGTTCTTGTACATTTGCTGAGGAGTGCTTTACTTCCAATTATGTGGTCAATTTTGGAATAAGTGTGATGTGGTGCTGAGAAGAATGTATATTCTGTTGATTTAGGGTGGAGAGTTCTGTAGATGTCTACTAGGTCTGCTTGCTGCAGAGATGAGTTCAATTCCTGTATATCCTTGTTAACTTTCTGTCTCGTTGATCTGTCTAATATTGACAGTTGGGTGTTGAAGTCTCCCATTATTATTGTATGGGAGTCTAAGTCCCTTTGTAAGTCTCTAAGGACTTGCTTTATGAATCTGGGTGCTCCTGTATTGGGTGCATATATATTTAGGATAGTTAGCTCTTCCTGTTGAATTGATCCCTTTACCATTATGTAATGGACTTCTTTGTCTCTTTTGATCTTTGATGGTTTAAAGTCTATTTTATCAGAGACTCAGATTGCAACCCCTGCTTTTTTTTGTTCTCCATTTGCTTGGTAGATCTTCCTCCATCCCTTTATTTTGAGCCTATGTATGTCTCTGCATGTGAGATGGGTCTCCTGAATACAGCAGACTGATGGGTCTTGACTCTTTATCCAATTTGCCAGTCTGTGTCTTTTAATTGGAGCATTTAGTCCATTTACATTTAAGGTTGATATTGTTGTGTTTGAACTTGATCCTGCCATTATGAAATTAACTGGTTATTTTGCTCATTAGTTGATGCAGTTTCTTCCTAGCCTTGATGGTCTTTACATTTTGGCATGTTTTTGCAATGGCTGGTACCGGTTGTTCCTTTCCATGTTTAGGGCTTCCTTCAGGGTCTCTTGTAAGGCAGGCCTGGTGGTGACAAAATCTCTAAGCATTTGCTTATCTGTAAAGGATTTTATTTCTCCTTCACTGATGAAACTTAGTTTGGCTGGATATGAAATTCTGGGTTTAAAATTCTTTTCTTTAAGAATGTTGAATATTGGGCCCCACTCTCTTCTGGCTTGTAGAGTTTCTGCCGAGAGATCTGCTGTTAGTCTGATGGGCTTCCCTTTGTGGGTAACCCGACCTTTCTCTCTGGCTGCCCTTAAGATTTTTTCCTTCATTTCAACTTTGGTGAATCTGGCAATTATGTGTCTTGGAGTTGCTCTTCTGGAGGAGTATCTTTGTGGCGTTCTCTGTATTTCCTGAATTTGAATGTTGGCCTGCCCTACTAGGTTGTGGAAGTTCTCCTGGATGATATCCTGAAGAGTGTTTTCCAACTTGGTTCCATTTTCCCCCTCACTTTCAGGCACCCCAATCAGATGTAGATTTAGTCTTTTCACATAATCCCATACTTCTTGCAGGCTTTGTTCATTTCTTTTTTTTCTTTTTTCTTTAGACTTCTCTTCTCACTTCATTTCATTCATTTGATCCTCAATCGCTGATACTCTTTCTTCCCGTTGATCAAGTCGGTTACTGAAGCTTGTGCATTTGTCATGTATTTCTCGTGTCATGGTTTTCATCTGTCAGTTCGTTTATGGCCTTCTCTGCATTAATTATTCTGGTTATCAATTCTTCCACTCTTTTTTCAAGATTTTTAGTTTCTTTGCGCTGGGTACATAATTCCTCCTTTAGCTCTGAGAAGTTTGATGGTCTGAAGCCTTCTTCTCTCATCTCATCAAAGTCATTCTCCGTCCAGCTTTGATCCGTTGCTGGCGATGAGCTGCGTTCCTTTGGAGGGGGAGATGCACTCTTATTCTTTGAATTTCCAGTTTTTCTGCCCTGCTTTTTCCCCATCTTTGTGGTTTTATCTGCCTCTGGTCGTTGATGATGGTGACGTACTGATGGGGTTTTGGTGTGGGTGTCCTTCCTGTTTGTTAGTTTTCCTTCTAACAGTCAGGAGCCTCAGCTATAGGTCTGTTGGAGATTGCTTGAGGTCCACGCCATACTCTGCCTGGGTGTCAGCAACAGAGCCTGCAGAAGATAGAATACTGCTGAACAGCGAGTGTACCTGTCTGATTCTTCCTTTGGAAGCTTCCTCTCAGGGGTACTCCACCGTGTACTCCACCGTGTGAGGTGTGGGATGTCGGTCTGCCCCTAGTGGAGGATGTCTCCCAGTTAGGCTACTCAGGGGTCTGGGACCCACTTGAGCAGACAATCTGTCCGTTCTCAGATCTCAACCTCCGTGTTGGGAGATCCACTGCTCTCTTTCAAGCTGTCAGACAGAGTCGTTTGCATCTTCAGAGGTTTCTGCTGCTTTTGTTGTTGTTGTTATTTAGCTTTGCCCTGTCCCCAGAGGTGGAGTCTACAGAGACTGGCAGGCCTCCTCGAGCTGCTGTGAGCTCCACCCTGTTCGAGCTTTCCAGGGCTTTGTTTACCTACTTAAGCCTCCGCAGTGGTGGGCGCCCCTCCCCCAGCCTCGCTGCTGCCTTGCAGTTAGATCACAGACTGCTGTGCTAGCAATGAGGAAGGCTCCGTGGGTGTGGGACCCTCCCGGCCAGGTGTGGGATATAATCTCCTGCTGTGCCCGTTTGATTAAAGCGCAATATTGGGGTGGGCGTTACTCGATTTTCCAGGGGTTGTGTGTCTCAGTTCCCCTGGCTAGGAAAAGGGATTCCCTTCCCCCTTGCCCTTCCCAGGTGAGGCGATGCCTCGCCCTGCTTCAGCTCTCGCTGGTCGGGCTGCAACAGCTGACCAGCACCGATTGTCCGGCACTCCCTAGTGAGATAAACCCAGTACCTCAGTTGAAAATGTGGAAATCACCTGTCTTCTGTGTCACTTGCGCTGGGAGCTGGAGACTGGAGCTGTTCTTATTCGGCCATCTTGCTCCGTCCCCTCCGTGTCTTCTTTTTAAAAGTGTCTGTTCATGTCTTTTGCCTACCTTTTAAGGTTTTTTTTTTTTTTTTTGGCTTTTATCTTGTAAATTTCTTTAAGTTCCTTACAGACGGTGGATTTTAGACCTTTGTCAGAGGCATAACTTGCAAATATTTTCTCCCATTCTGTAGTTGTCTGTTTACTCTGTTGATAGTTTCTTTTGCTGTGCTGAAGCATTTTTAGTTATTAGATCCCATTTGTCAAATTCTGCTTTTGTTGCAATTGCCTTTTGCCATCTTCATCATGACATTTTTGCCTGTTCCTGTGTCGTGAATGCTATTGCCCAGGTTGTCTTCAGGGTTTTTATTGTTTTGGACATTACATTTAAGTTTTTAATCCATCTTGAGTTGATTTTTGTGTGTGGTGTAAGGAAAGGGTCCAGTTTCAGTTTTCTGCATGTGGCTAGACACTTATCCTAGCACCATTTATAGAATAGGGAATCCTTTCCCCATTGCTTCTGTGTGTCTGCTTTTCTGAAGATCAGATGGTTCTACGTGTGTGACCTTATCTGGGCTCTCTATTCTCTTCCATTGGTCGATGCATCTATTCTTGTAACAGTACAATGCTGTTTTGGTTACTGTAACCCTGTAGTATAGTTTGAAGATGGGTAATGTGATGCCTCCAGCTTTATTCTTTTTGCTTTTGATTGCTTTGACTAGTTAGGCTCTTTTTTGGTTCCATATGAATTTTAAAATACTTTTTTTCCAATTTTGTGAAGAATGTCATTGGTGGTTTGATAGGAATAGGACTGAATCTGTAAACTGTTTTGGGCAGTTTGGCCATTTTAATGATACTGTTTTATTCCCATCCATGATCATGGAATGTTTTTCTGTATGTTTGTGTCATCTCTGATTTCTTTGGACAGTGTTTTGAAGAGATATTTCACCTCCCTGGTTAGCTGTATTCCTAGGGATCTTATTCTTTTTGTGGAAATTGTGAATAAGATTACCTTCCTGATTTGGCTTTCAGCTTGACTGTTGTTGGTGTATAGGAATGCTAGTGATTTTTGTACATTAATTTTGTGTCTTGAAACTTTGCTGAAGTTGTTTATCAGCTGAAGGAACTTTTGGGCTGAGACTATAGGTTTTTCTAGGTATAGAATCATGTTGTCTGCAAACAGGAATAGTTTGACTTTCTCTCTTCCTATTTGGATTTCCTTTATTTCTTTCTCTTGCCTGATTGCTCTGGCCACAACTTCCAATACTACATTGAATAGGAGTGCTGAGAGAGGGCATCTTTGTCTTATGCTAGTTTTCAAGGGGAATGCTTCCGGCTTTTGCCCATTCAGTATGATGTTGGCTGTGGGTTTGTCATAGATGGCTTTTATTATTTTGAGGTATGTTCCTTCAATACCTAGATTTTTGAGAGTTTTTAAGATGAAGAGATGATGAATTTTATCAAAAGCCTTTTCTGCATCTATTGAGATAATCATATTGTTTCTGTTTTTAGCTCTACTTATGTGGTGAATCACATTTATTGATTTGTGTATATTAAACCAACTTTGTGTCCTGGCCCAATTGATGGTGGTGGATTAGCTTTTTGATTGCTATTGGATCTGGTTTGCAAGTATTTTGCTGAAAAATTTGGCATCAGTATTCATCAAAGATATTTGCCTGAAGTTTTCTTTTGTGTGTGTTTGTGTCCCTGACAGGTTTTAGTGTCAGAATAATGCTGGCCTCATAGAATGAGTTGGAGAGGAGTCATTACGTAATCCTAATTTTTTTTGGAATAATTTCAGTAGGAATAGTACCAGCTCTTCTTTGTACATTTGGTAGAATTTGGCTGTGAATCCATTTGATCCTAGCTTTTTTAGCTGGTAGGCTATTTATTATTGATTCCAATTTTGGAGCTTATTATTAATCTGTTCAGGGAACTAATTTCTTCCAGATTCAGTATTGGGAGAGTGGGTGTGTCAAGGAATTTATCCATCTCTTCTAGGTTTTCTTGTTTGTGTGCATAGAGGTGTTTGTAGTAGTTTCTGATAATTATTTTTATTTCTATGGGGTCAGTTGTAACATTCCTTTTGTCTTTTCTACTTGTGTTTATTTCGATCTTCTGTGTTCTTTATTAGTCTAGCTATCTTATTATATTTTTTGAAAACAAACCCCTGGATTTATGTATCTTTTGAATGTTTTCTTAATGTCTTGATCTTCAGTTCAGCTCTGATTTTGGTTGTTTCTCATCTTCTGCTAGCTTTGATGTTGGTTTGCTCTTGCTTCTCTAGTTCTTTCGGTTGTGCTGTTAGGTTGTCAATTTGAGATCTTTCTAACTTTTTGATGTGGGTGTTTATGGCTACAAATTTCCCTCTTAACACTACCTTAACTGTGTCCCAGAGATTCTGGTATGTTGCATCTTTGTTCTCTTTAGTTTCAAAGAACTTCTGAATTTCTGCCTTAATTTCATTATTTACTTAAAAGTCATTCAGCACATTGTTTAATTTCCATGTAATTGTATAGTTTCTATTTAATTGTGTGGTTTTATTGCCCTGGGGTCTGAGAGTGTGTTTGGGATGATTTCGATTCTTTCGCATTTGCTGAGGATTGTTTTATGTTCGATTGTGTGGTTGGTTTTAGAGTATGAGCCATGTGTGGCAATGAGGAGAATTGTATATACTGTTGTTTTCTCCTTTGCTTAGGAAGCTTAATTTGGCTGGAAAGAAAATTCTTGATTGAAGATTTTTTTCTTTAAGAATGTTGAGGCTGGGCGTGGTGGCTCAAGTCTGTAATCCCAGCACTTTGGGAGGCTGAGACGGGCGGATCACGAGGTCAGGAGATCGAGACCATCCTGGCTAACATGGTGAAACACCGTCCCTACTAAAAAATACAAAAAACTAGTCGGGCGAGGTGGCGGGCGCCTGTAGTCCCAGCTACTCGGGAGGCTGAGGCGGGAGAATGGCGTGAACCCGGGAGGCGGAGCTTGCAGTGAGCTGAGATCCGGCCACTGTACTCCAGCCTGGGTGACAGAGCGAGACTCCGTCTCAAAAAAAAAAAAAGAATGTTGAATATAGGCCCCCAGTCTCTTCTGACTTGTAGGGTTACTGCTGACAGGTCTTCTGTTAGCCTGATAGGGTTCCTTTTGTAGGTGACCTGCCCTTTCTGTCTAGCTGTCTTGAACATTCTTTCTTTCATTTCAACCTTTGAAAATCTGATGATTATATGTCTTGGGGATTATCTTCTTGTGTAGAATCTTTTAGGAGTCCTTTGTATTTCCTGAATTTGACTATTGGCCTCTCTAGCAAGGTTGGGGAAGTTTTCATGGATGACACCCTGAAATATGTTTTCCAAGTTGTTTACTTTCACCCTATCCCTTTTAGGGATGCCAATCATTTGTAGATTTGGCCTCTTTACATAGTCCCATATTTCTTGGAGTTTTTGTTCATTCCATTGTATTCTTTTTAAATAATTTTGTTTGACTGTCTTATTTCAGGGAACCAGTTTTCAAGTTCTGAGATTCTTTCCTCAGCTTGGTCTATTCTGCTGTTAATAGTTGTAATAGCATTGTGAAAATCTTGTGGTGTGTTTTCCAGCTCTATCAGATCAGTTGGGTTCTTTTTTATTCTGGCTATTTCATCTGTTCTGTTGCTCCTGTGTCATTTTATTGTGATTCTTAGTGTCCTTGGATTGGGTTTTGGCATTCTCTTGAATCTCAATGATCTTCATTCGTATCCATATTCTGAATTCTATTTCTGTCATTTCAGCAAACTTAGCCTGTAAGAACTCTTGTTGAACCAGTGCAGTTGTTTGGAGGACAGATGACACTGGTCATTTGAGTTGATGGAGTTCTTGCATTGGTTCTTTCTCATCTCTGCATGTGGGTGTTCCTTTAACTGTGATGTAGATTGAGTACAGTAAGTAGACTCCTTTTCTGGATGTTTTCACAGGGCCCAGGTTTTATGCAGGATCTTTATTTGAAGGTGACTCTTGTTTCTGGTTTCAGAGGTGGGTATGTTAGTGAGGTATTTTAGGTGTTGAAGCTTTGGGGTGTGATCCAGTGGGTGGTGCTTAGGCATAGCAGGTAGATTCTTGCTTAGTCATGTAGCTCCCCTATATTTCCTCACAGTTGCAGCTGTCCACCCCCTCAATGCTCTGGAAGTGTGGGTTCCTCTCCTGCTTGAGTTCTGGCTGTAGCCTGCAGCTTGGCAGTCTCAGGCTGCCCACCATAGCTCTGGGGGGATCTTGGGTTTTATGTTTCCTCCCAAACTTGGAGGCAGCAGAAGAGACCTTACTAGTGGTTGTGGCTGAGGGTCTTTTGCTTGCTTCCTGGGGGCTCCACCTTAGAAAGATGCAGGTCAGCTATCACTAAGTGCAATCAGCCTGGGATAAGGGGTCTGTGCTGTGGGTCCAAGCTGGGGGTTCCCTGGCTGGTGACGAACAGGAGGGATGAGTTGGGCCCATGGGAGATGAACTGGTCTCCTCTTGGCCTGATTGTAGCTTATTGGAGGTGTGGAGAAGGTACTTAGGGTCTTTGTTCCTTTGTTAGTTCAAGGGTTGCAGGGGTAGTATCACTGCAGAGGCAGTGGTAGAGAGACTTTTGATTGCCCTGGGGCTCCACCTCCAAGAAACACAGAGCCACTATTACTAGGAGTGTTCGGTCAGTGGGGTGGGGAAGCTGCACTGCTGGCATGAGCTTGGGGTTCCTCTTATTGAGGAGTAGAGGATTGAGCACTCACTGGGTGGAGAGACTGGTGTCCTCTCTGTATGGTGACTGTGGCATGCTGTAAGCTTGGGTGTACCCCTCAGGCTGTTTGTTTCTTCCCCAGACTGAGGGCAGCAGTGGGGATGGGGGTTCCCGTGGAAGAGGGGATCAGCTCCTTTCTGTATGGTGTGCTGGAGATGCCAGTGTAATGACTAGGTTCTTTGTTCCTTCCCCAGCCCAAGGACTATTAGGATAGCACCATTACAACTGTAGTGGCAGAGGGGTTGTGGGTTGATTCTGGGATTTCCTCCTTGGAGAAATGCTGGGCTATCTCTGATTGTGGTGACCAGGCATGGTCAGGGTGGTTGTACTGGAGTCCCAGGTTGGGCGGCCCTGCCCAGTGAGGATAAGTGAGGACCAGCATCTGTGTGGATAACAGTCTGGCCACTTTTCTGTGAGATGATTGCTCTGTGTTTGGGCTCTGGACCAGCCCCTGGTCCCGTAGACTCTCCAGAGCCTGGAGACAGCAAGGGCAAGGGCTGGGAGACAGCAAAGATGGCAACACATCCCTCCCACTGGGAGCTCTGTCCAGTGAGTAGCATAGCTGCTACTGGCTCAGTAACCCTGGTGGGGAGTGTCTGGAGACCCAGGCCTGGAGGACTCACCCAGTGAGAAGATATGAGATCAGGGACACATGTAAGAAACAGTCTGGCCACTTTTCTATAGGGCTGCTGCAGTATGCTGGGGGGTCTGCTCTAGTCCCTAGTCATCTTGGATTTTTCATTACCTGAAGGTATCAACAGTGAAGGCTGTGAAACAGCAAAGATGAAAGCCTATCCTTCATCCTTGGAGCACTGTCCCAGGGAGGTATGGACCTGAGCTGGTCTGAATGTACCTGCAGAAGGTGGCTGGAGATCCCAGTTGGGAGATCCTGCCCAGTGAAGAGGAACACGATCAGGGACCCATGTAAAAAAGCAGTCTAGCCACTTTTTTGTAGAGCAGCTGTGCTGTGCTGGGGGTTTGCTCCAGCTCCCAGTTGCCTTGGGCTCTCCAGAGCCCAGTGGAAATAATGGCTATGGCTGCTAAACAGCAAAGATGGCAGGTCGCCTCTCCCCCTGGGGCCTCCATCCCAGGGAGGTTTGAAACCTCTGTTGGCTGAAGCATATTGGTAGGAGTGGCTGGAGGCCCTGGTCAGGAGATCCTGTCCAGAAGAAATGGTATTGAGGACCCACTTACACAAGTAGTCTGGCTACTGTTTTGTAGAGCAGCTGTGCTGTGCTGGGGGTCCGCTCCAGCCCCCAGTTGCCTCAGGCTTTCCAAAGCCTGAAGGCAAGAATGGCTAAGACTGCCAGACAGCAAAGGAGATGGCCCACCACTCTCTCTGGAAGCCCCATCCCAGGGAGGTATAAAACCTTGATTGGCTGGAAAATACTAGCTTGGGTGACAGGAGATCGCAGGTGGAGATTTAAGAGAAATGGGATTTGGGATCTGTGTGAATAAGCAGCAGTCTTACTGCTTCTCCATAGAGCTGCTAGACTGTGCTGGGGGATTGCCCCAGTACCTAGTTGTCTCAAACTCCTACTTCCCTGGGTGGAGGAGGTTCCCCTGGCTCTGTGTTGCTCCTTGGAGGGCAGTTGTCCTGCCTTGCTTTTCTCCGTTCTCCGTGGGTCAAGTTGTTTCCTTGGTTAATCCCGATGTGAGTACCTGGATGTTTCTGTTGAAGGTGCTATATTTACTTACCCCTTCCATTTCTCTCTGTGAAAGCAGTGCAGACTAGTTGCTTTTAGTTGGCCATATTGGCCAACTCCCTGGCAAAGTTATTTCTGACCAGTGCTTTTGTCCATAATGTGCAACTCTGATTTTAGTGTCACCTCCCTAATGATTTTTGGAGTTTTAAAGATGTTATTATATTTATGCCTTAAATATAATTGAAATGTTTTTGGCACCATAATTCCAACAATTTAGGTTTTGTAGGTGGAGGAGTCCTTTTGGGTCAGATCTGGAATGACTCTTTTAATCCAGTGAATTGTGTATCCTAAGCGTGTCCAAGGTCTTTATTGGAATTGCCACAAAATATAACCTTATAAAACTGTTAAACCACATTCCACTCTTTTTACACTTTTTATTTCTTAATTTCAAATTATATTTTGTCTGTTGTCCATTCACTTGGGAGTCTGATTCTGGCACCTAATATATTAACTGTCCACCCCAGGTTCATGATACCTGCAGCAGTACCCATGAAAGAACTGTATGTGTAACTTGATAAACTTCCTCTATTTGGCAGCTCCATACTCTGTTTTAATAGATCTTTTTTCTTGACTATTACTAATAACTTCATCAGCATGGTATATACCATAAGTTCTCAGCATTTTTTGCAACCCTTCAATCATCCCCTTACCTTCTGCAAAGAAAAGCTCATGTGTTATATGGCACATATTCTATGTCCTACATGACATGAATGATAATGAACTTAATTAGGAAAAACATATCTCTGTTATTGCTTTAACTAGGTAAGTGCATTTTCTCTTAATAAGCTTTTTAGGGAGACTCAGTTCTTAATGCTACAAGAATCTATGCTATAGGAAAGCTGTAGAGAAATACACTTTCAGAAAGGAGAGCATTTTCTAGACATTTAAGTTACAGTCATATGTTGGTCTGGCCTCTATGTCCTCCTTTTCAGACCTGGGAGATGAATTCATTCATTCATTTATTCAGTAAATATTTATGGAGTGTCTTCTCTGTGTTAGGAAATGTTCTTGACACTGGTTATTTGTTAATAACAAAGACTCCATGCTCATGGGTTTACATTCTAGTGGATGAGACAGGCTATGAACAGATAAATGTTATATATCAGGAGATAATACATGCAGTGAAGAAACATAAAGAAGATAAGAAGGAAAGGAAGTTCTGGATTCAGGGCTTACTACTTTCTGTAGGATAGTCAGAGAAGGCTGCTATATCAGATGATATTTGTACAGACATCCAAAGGATGTAAAGGAATTAGCTACATGGATATCACTGGAAAAAGTTTTCTGGGCAGAAGTAGAAACATATGCAAAGAACTTGAGCTTAGGGCATGAGAAGAGATGGTGGCTTTGTCCAGGGTGACAACTGTAGAAACTGGGAAAATAAAGGTGGTTGAATTTTTGAAACATTTTGAAGTAAAACCCACTCCATTTGAAGAAAATGGGTTTTCTTTACATCCCTTGGTGAATATAATTAAGTAATGGCATGAAGAGCCTTTGCTCTACTGTCCCTGGTGATTGGCTCATATTTAGCCCTTACTACATGACTGAAGTTGAAATCTTTATTTTGTGCATATTTTGCATACACTAATATATGTGAACAGAATGTGTCAGAATAATTGAACTCCTGTGATAGGTTGTAAGTATGTACTTTTAAAATGCCAGGCATATGTTCTAGATTTTTATTATGTTTCACCTTTGTTAAATTGATTTAATGTATGTCACATTATGAGATTATTACTGTCAACTCCAAATTTCATTAAATCACTCATATCATAATAGAAGACATTGACAAAAGGCTGGTTGTGCTTTATGTCTTTTATAGGATTCCTGGAAAATGTTATTATGGTTATGTCTTTTTGCTAAATGGAATTTGTAAGAACTGCTTAACATTTATAGGTGAGACATCAACCCCTCCCGTCCCATGCTTGTAAATCCTGATGCTTTTGCTCCAGAAATCCTCATTTCTACACTGTGATCTCAGACTTTGGTTTCCTATCTGCATATCCTGGTGAGACAATGTCAGCTTGTCCTGTGCCACACTTTGAACCACAGCTATTGTTGTCTTTAAATGCTAATCCAGAGGGAGAGGTCATTCCACTGTACTTTGCCACCAACTCAAATGCTTAGTGCATTTCAAATCATGGCTTGTTAGAGTCAAAAACCTTTATAAATTGCCTTGTCTATTATCCCGTCTTACAGATATGGAAAATGAGCCTAGAATAGCTTTAAAAAACTTAATGTTTTTGTATTTTTTTTTACCATTATGAGAGACAAGAACATGTGCTTTAAAAAAGCCTCTACCTGGGGTTGAATAGTAGATACTTTAACAAGAAATTTTATCAAAATATCATGGTCGTCATTCTGAGGTCAAAGTCATAGTGTTAACAATGTGGTGCGAAATGATCTTGGGAGCAATAGTGTGAAGGGAGCAGCTGAGGGGTGTGTCTCTTGTAGGTGGATGTGCCTCCATCTTAACCTGAACAGCAGACATATTGAAAAGAGGAGAAAATGATTCCTTGTTTCCTCTTGGAGGTTATATCAGTCTTTTGGCTACTCAGAATTGTTTTTGACGGGTTATCCTATTAATAACCGTTGATATATCTCTGGCAGGATAAAAGCAGATTAGTAATGCTATAATGTAAAGGAAAAAATCATGTGTAACTACATATTTCTCCAGGGAGCCATTGACCCTTAAGCTCACATCATGCCTTAAAGCAGTTGATACATGCTTTTTTTTTAGTCCCCAGTCAAGCACTGATTTCATTTTGTCATATGTTTCTAAGCCTCGAGAGGTGCCTGACTAATAGGCAATCCAGAGGTTGCTCCTAGAACAAGGGAAAATTGATTCTGGGAGAGAAAACAGCAGATACGTCCTATAATGGAAAAGCAAGGAGAGCAAAGGGATTCTCTGAGGGCTTCTTAAAGATAGAATTCAAGTTTGCTTTCCAAACTAAGATATTACAGGAGATGTGAGGTAGAATGGTAATTTTTGTCAGTATCTGAGACCTCAATTCCTGGCCTTTTATTTCATAAAACCCTCATTTCTTGGTATAGGTTTAACTTCCTTTCTAGAATAATCCTTTCCACATTTCCACCTCCTTATTGTCTTGGCAATGTGGACCTCTTGCTGTGCACTTCATAGGACCCTTACGGGCTTGCTTCACTTCTAGATGGGGATGTCTGAGGCAATCTCTACCGTTTGACCTTGAAGTTTGTGAACAATTTTGCTGTTTTTCATGTGAGTTATTTATGAGAAATGTTGCTCAAGAAAAAATTTATCCCTATATATGTACTTTGGAGAACATATATATATAAAAACAAATTATCTGTACTCCAGAAGGATTAGTTTAAGGGGGGGCAGTCCAGGGGTATGAACAGGTAATTCTGGATAATGAACATCTAACTAAAACGGAGAGGAGAGTTTAGTTAGGGCTTCTGCTGACAAATAACACTAGTCACATTGGAGTATTTACTATTCTCTGAACATAAGTGCAGTCTCTCTCCTGTCCCACTAAACCCATCAACCGCCCTACATCTCTAGCTCTTAACAGTAACTTTTCTTGAAGACTCTGTAAAAATTGCTCCTTGAAATCTGTCCTTTTTCATTTAAAATGCTATTTCTTTTGTGCAGCGGTAGCAATGTACTCAGACCTCTATTTACAGCCTTTATTTCATTCTGCCCTTTGTAATGCTTAGTTGTTTACATGCACGTCTGCACCCCTATATTATAGGCTTGTTGAACCCAGATACATTCTCTCCTATCTCCCTACCATGTGACATCTGGTACAGTGACTACTTACACTGGTCCCTTCAATACCTGTTTGCTAAATAAATGAATATAGTAGGTCAGTTTTTCCTCCTGATTATCAGTAGAGAAGTGTGAATGAAGCACACAGCTTGAATGAAGCACACAGCTTGTATCTTATCCAGGTTTCCAGGTTTACATATCTAGGATCAAAGATGGGCATCAAATAAAACAATCTTGTTTTGATTTAAATAATATTTTGATGTTTTCAGTTTGCATATCCATTTTGTTTTAGTACATCTAAAAACACATGGTTTGGTCATGTTTCTATGTGGAGTTTTAAAAGAAAAAAAGGCCAAATGAAAAAAAAAGTTTACTTATAGCCCCCACCCCCAACACCCCCAACACACACACATACTCACACTTACATCACCACCATCAAATAATAATCATGGTGCAGTGAATAAAGTCCATTTCTGGTTTTGGAATATGACTGAGGCATCTGGATAACAGTCCAAATTTAGTAGCTACTGTACATGTCATGTTTTATTTTATAAATTTGTAAGTATATAAATAAGCAAGATATTATTTATAAACACAAGGTTTTGAAATTATTTATTCTTCTCTAAAGGATCCAATTTCTTCTTCTCCCCTCTCTCCTCCTACCATTCCTCCTTCCTGTCCTCTTCATACTCCTCTTTCTTTGTCTTAGTTGGTTTCATTGTCTTCCTTCTCTTTGGCATATTCTCTTTCTCCTCTTCCACCTCCTCACTTAGCAGTCTGACAACTTGGTATAGATTCTTTTGCCCTTTTCAATGAAGTTATAAAGTCCCTAAAAACTAAAAAGTGAAATTTCTTAGGGTAAAAGATAGTTTAGTAAGAGGGACATTTTTAAGACAAAATACATTTATTCTGTTAATAACAACACATCAAAATAAATAACTCAGAGGGCAAAATGTTAAATACTAAAAACCTTCCAGATTTATGTCCTACTGACAATGTAAGGGTTACTTTTATGTGTTAACTGGGCTAGTCTGTAGCACCCACTTATTTAATCAAACATTAGTCTAGGTATTGCCATGAAGATATTTTGTAGATGTGGTTAATATTTATGGTCAGTTGACTTGTAAAAATTGAGGTTACACTCGATAGTGTGAATAGGCCTCATTCAGTCCTTTGAAGGCCATAAGAGTAAAAACCAAAGTATCCAAAAAGAGAAAGAAATTTTACCTTAAGACCGCAGTACCAACATTTGCCTGAGTTTCCACCCTGCTGGCTTGCTCTATGAGTTTTGGACTTGCCAGGCCCCATAATTGCTTGAGCCAATTCTTTAAAATAAATCTCCTTATATATGTATATCCTATGTGTTCTGTTTCTTTGGAGAACCCTGACTGATACAGATAGGAATACTTATTACAGTAATAAATGATGAAAGCAATACTTCCTGAAATGTTCTTAAAGTCACTTTAAGGATGCTTTATTTGGTAGTTAATAGGCATCAATTGCTGTATCTATCAATGGCTAGGAGAAAAGTAGACAGTACCTGTGTTATTCAAATAGATTGTGGCTGCCTTTGCAGTTACTTGCTAGCCTACCATAATGGTTTATAAAGTCTAAATAAGAATGAGCTGTTCTGGCTGGGCACCTTGCCTCACACCTGTAATCCCAGCACTTTGGGAGGCTAAGGCAGGCGGATCACTTGAGGTCAGGAGTTCGAGACCAGCCTGGCCAACATGGTGAAACCCTGTCTCCCTGTAATCACAGCTACTGAGGAGGCTGTGTTAGGAGAATCACTTGAACCCAGGTGGTAGAGGTTGCGGTGAGCCGAGATTGTGCCACTGCACTCCAGCTTGGGTGACAGAGTGACTCTGTCTCAAAAAAAAAAAAAAAAAAAAGAAGAAAGACAAAAAAAAGGAGAACTGTTCTGGAATGGATTATATTCCTCTTAAGACTAATATATATTATAAATACGATTTTGATATGCTAAGAGAATCCAGTAAGCATAACCAAATAGATGAGCATATTCAGAAGGAAATCTTCAATTTATGGAAAATTGTATTCAGAGATATGATGTTGAGTTGCAATTTAAAGCACATTCTTTCACCTTCATAGAAATCATGTTGTGTATTAGGTTAAAAACAACCAAAATTTTTTATATAAGTTGCCCAAAATATACTCTGTGAAAGCTATTTTAGAAATTATGATTTCTGTATAATGATGTGTTTTTAATGAAAAAACAAATTTGTACTTTGGAATACCAGGGATATATTTTTTCCAGCTGCAGCTCTAGCAGAAGGATCTAGGAATTATTCATTTTGACTGGCTTGGCAGCCAAAGGGAGAAATAATTTTTCCAGTTTAAGTCACCAGTGATGAGGCCTGGATCAGAGACCTCAGCATCTTGTGTTTATGTATTTTATTTGAAACTTTTTTTTTTTTTTTTTTTTGAGACGGAGTCTCGCTCTGTCGCCCAGGCTGGAGTGCAGTGGCCGGATCTCAGCTCACTGCAAGCTCCGCCTCCCGGGTTCACGCCATTCTCCTGCCTAAGCCTCCCGAGTAGCTGGGACTACAGGCGCCCGCCAGGTCGCCCGGCTAGTTTTTTGTATTTTTTTAGTAGAGACGGGGTTTCACCGTGTGAGCCAGGATGGTCTTGATCTCCTGACCTCGTGATCCGCCCGTCTCGGCCTCCCAAAGTGCTGGGATTACAGGCTTGAGCCACCGCGCCCGGCCGAAACTTTTTTGTATGATCTGTATATAGCTCTTAATTGATTATAGAGCACTTACTTTATGCCAAGCATTGTGAGACACTGAAGGTGAAAAGACGAGAAAGACCTAAACTGTCTAGTAGTTTTCTAGTCAAACATACCACTACTCCTTCCTTCAAAGAAATAGAATTCAATGTGGTAAGCATTGAAGAGGAGATACAGATAAGGTGCAATGGAGATATAGCAGCAGGAACTCTTAAACCAGCATGACTGGAACACAGAGTTGCATTAAGGACAATGGCAAGGGCAAGGTTATGAAGGATCTGTCATGCTCCATTGAGCAGTTAAAACTTTAGTCTAATAAGAAACTGATGCTCTGCTTGTCCAATACCCTTTATTCTTCCCGGAGCAATACTTACCTCCTTTCAGGGAATTATTCCTCTTGTATCTTTAGCCATGGGCATTCAATGGGATGACATCCTTCCGACTACAGGGATTGGTGGATGAATAGACTTCTGTTCTGAGCTGGGGCAATCATTTTCCCAGCTCCTCTCATAGTGATTTTTCCAAGGATGGGATTATTGTCCAGACTAGAATTTTTCTAATTATATTTTGATGATGAATATTCTTTCTTTGATAGTCAGAAGCTGTTAGGATGTGAGCTAGGATTTTTAGCCACCAGTCAATTGCCTTTTGGAAAAGCTTGTTTTAGAGAAGAAAGTGACCTAAAGAGAGAAGTGGAAACAAGAGATGGAAAAATAATTTTTTGACGGTGTTTGAGAGCTTTCTTTTTGGTATCTAAAAATAAACTCTATCCTCCTGCCTCATAACTTCTTTACAAACTCATGTGTGGTTATTTTTTAAGCTAATTTGAGTTGGGTTTCTCCTATTTGCAACTGAAGACTCTGGATTAACATAAGTACCTTGAAAGAATTTGGAACTGGACTGTGATGTGACCTCTGAATGTAATAGGAGGTTAGGTTGTGACCAGCGGGACAATGGAATGAAAAGGGATAATCAGAGGCAGGGAGACAAGGCAGCTCAGTGTTTCCCAAAGTGTGGTTGAATGGATCACCAGTGCTGGAATCTCCTGCAAATAGTGAAATAGTTTGTTAATCATGAAGATTCCAGGTAACTGAAAAACATTTCTGAGGATGGCGGCTGATAAATCTTCATTGTAAACATGCACATAAAGTAATCCTTATGTAAACAAACTTTTAGAGCCGCTAAGTTTAGAAGCTACTGTCACTATGAGGTGAGAATTGAGGTCTCAATTCTAAACCAGGGGAGGGGGATCATAGAAAAGAGAGGCTAGAGAGATATTTGGTTGGCAAAATACACAGAATTGGAAGGTTGTGCAGCAGGGCCATGGGAGTGAGAAGAGGCTAGGGTAATTCTCAGGTGTTTGGTTGCTTGGTAGATAACAGTAGAGTTACATTAATAAATTGAAATCTAAAGAAAGGAGTAGACTTGAATCTGGAAGAGAATATTTGGATTTGGGCTTTTATTATGAGTTTGAAGTGTTTGTGAGGCATTTTAATAGTTTTCCAGCAGGGCTCACTATACAGTCTGATAGTTTAGGGGACAATGCTGGGTTAGAAAGACATATTTAGTAGTTATCAGAATATAAGAGGAAGTTAAATCTATGGGCATGTCTGAGATTACCTGAAGAGTAATGAGTCAAGACAGAAAGTCTGTGGTAGAGTCAAGGCCTGAAGACCACTGCTGTTTAAGACAGTGATACCAGGGAATAGACTGTTGAAATACCTTATTTCAGAGGTATGAGGTTTCTGACTGATAACAAGATTCACATTATGGTCTTGAAAGTGGAATACGCAAGAGGAGTGAAGGTAAAGGTAATGGCAGTTGAGCAGTTGAAGAGATTATGAGGATCTCCATTAATATTGCTGTCCTTCTGGATAAAGCCTGGAAGTAATTTGGGTGATCCAGATGACAACATCTGCAATGAATGTACGATAAATTTGAAATTATGGGGGAGAGGGCAAGATGGCTGACTAAATGCAGACAAATGGAACAGCTCCCATGGAGGGACTGAGATGACTGGCATGCTATTAACAGATCTTCAGAAGGAAGGCACTGAGAGTAGACAGACGGAAGACACAGAAGCTGGGCTGTAGGAAAAGAAAGCTGGGGACTCTGCATGGGGCTACTGCGTACCAGGACTAATTTTTGGACCACAACAGCTCTGGGAGAATGGGTCACTTGTACTGGCAGGAGCAACCTGCTATCACCCTGGGCTCTGGAACCTTGACAGGAGGGGACCCCTCAACCACCATGGACAATCGAGGCATCAGGAAGGAAGGGCTGCTTAGAGAAGTGGTGGGGAACTAAAGGTGCCTCCCTGTGGGAGAGGCACCTATGCCTCTCCTGAAAATCACTTTTAGGATGCTTTATTTGGTAGTTAATAGGCATCAATTGGCTTTATCTATCAATGGCTGGAAGAAAAGTAGACAGTACCTGGGTTTTTCAAATAGATTGTGGCTGCCTCCTTAGCAGTTACCTCCTAGCATACCATAATGGTTTATAAAGTCTAAATAAGGATGAACTATTTTGGATGGAATGTATTACATTCTTTCACATCAACAAACCAGCTGGTGTGGAGCCTAAAGGATCTGGTGCAGGAGCATCTGCAGCAGAGCATGGCCAGGGACAGCAATCCCCCTAGGCTCAACTTGCTCCCATAAGATAATTTAGCTCTAGGGGAACTGTTGGACCTGAGATTTGCAAGGCCATCTCGCCCATCAGACATGGCTGGTTCAACCTGAGTACCCCTTGGTCTGCTGGCCTCTCCTGGGACCCCAGCCTGGCCATGCCTGCTTGCAGGGCAGTCTCAGGTACCCATGGGCCCACACCATAGCTTCTGTGATGGCAGATCATGCCTGACCAGTGGAGAACTCCAGCAATGCAGTCCATTCAGCCACATACCAGCCTGAACCCTCCCTCCCCATACTGCAGCTTCCCCCTAGTCCATGGGCAATTTCCTACATCACTTTGATGGCACATGTCTGCACAGGTGGGTTTTGCTTTACTTGCCCCACCAGCATGAGGAGTGCAGTCCACACCCACCCCATTCCCCTGCTGACTGCCATTGCAGATAGAGCCTTAGCAGGCACAGAGCCAGCAAACCCTGCCCCTGGCAGTGCCCTACCCTTGTGCTAACACTGGCTAGAGAACATGGGATCCTCCCTCACCCTGAGCAATAATTCCTGCTTACAGGGTACAGAGAAGGCACCCAGACCTGCATCTGCCAGCACCCCACCCCCCTGCCAACACCATCTCCAGCACAACCCACACACAGTCTTCAGCAGGGGCCCCCTGAGCCCTGACCAGCTGTGTTACCTCCACCACCACAGTGAATGCCCACAGGGAGGCAGGCACGCCAGCACCCACTAACCCTCTGTCACACCTGCCACACCTCAGCCCTCAACGGCAGTGGGTTCCATACCTGGAGGATCAGGGAACAAAGTCAGGGCCCAATACAAGTCCCACAGAGTTATAACAGGCAGGCCAGGAGTTGGAAGCTCAGTGCTGGCCCCCCTAAAATCTCCCAGAAATGAAACCAGTTGGCTGAATTGGCCTTATACCACAATCAAACCCTCAAGTTCATCAAATAGGATAAAAGAAAAAAAATCTGAATGTCAGCATCCTCAAAGTTTGTAGGTAGATAAGCCTACAAAGATGAGAAATAATCAGTTCAAAAATGCTGAAAACTCAAGAAGCCAGAGTGCCTTTTGTCCTCTAAATGACCATATCACCTCTTCAGCAAGGGTTCTGAACTTGATAAGATGGCTAAAATGACAGAAATAGATTTCAGAATATGGACAGGAATGAAGATCATTGAGCTACAGGAGGATGTTGAAATCCAATGCAAGGAAGCTAAAAATCATGATAAAACAACGCAGGAGCTGAGAGACAAAATAGCCAGTATGGAAAAGAATGTAACCAATCAAATAGAGCTGAAAAACACATTACAAGAATTTCATTATGCAATCACAAGTATTAATAGGACAATAGACCAAACAGAGGAAAGAATCTCAGAGTTTAAAAACTGGCTTTCTGAAATAAAACAGTCAGACAAGAATAGAGAAAAAAGAATCTAAAGGAATGAACAAAACCTCCGAGAAATAAGGGATTATGTAAAGAGACTAAATCTATGACTAATTGGTGTCTCTGAAAGAGATGGAGAGAAAGGAGCCAACTTGGAAAACATATTTTAGTTTATCATCCTTGAAAACTTCTTCAACCTAGCTACAGAGGCCAACATTCAAATTCAGGAAATGCAGAGAACCCCTGTAAGATACTTCACAAGAAGGTCATCCCCAAAACACATAATCATCAGATTCTCCAAGGCTGAAATGAAAGAAAAAATGTTAAAGACAACTAGAGAGAAAGGCAAGGTCATCTATAAAGGGAAGCCCAACAGACTAACAGTGAACCTCTCAACTGAAACCCTACAATCTAGAAGAAACTGGGGGCCAATATTCAACATTCTTAAAGCACAGAAATTCCAACCTAGAATTTCATATTTAGGCAAACTAAGCTTCATAAGTGAAGCATAAATACGATCTTTTTCAGAAAAAAAAATGCTGAGGGAATTTGTTACTACCAGACCTGCCTTACAAGAGCCTCTGAAGGAAGCACTAAATGTGGAAAGGAAAGACCATTACCAACCATTAGTAAAACATACTGAAGTGTACAGACCAGTGACACTGTAAATCAACCACATAAACAAGTCTGCAAAATAACCAGCTAACATAACGATGATAGGATCAAATCCACACATGTCAATACTAACCTTAAATGTAAATGGGCTAAATGTCTGGATAAAGAACCAAGACCCATTGGTATGCTGTCTTCAAGAGACTCACCTCACATGCAGTGACACATATGGGCTCAAAATAAAGGGTTGGAGAGAAATCTACAAAGCAAATGAAAAACAGAAATAAAGCAGGGGTTGCAACCCTAGTTTCTAAAAAAAAAAAAAAAAAAAAAACAACAACCAGACTTTAAACCAACAAAGATAAAAAAATACAAAGAAGGACATTGTGTAATAGTGAAATATTCAATTCAGCAGGAAGCTCCAAGTATCCTAAATATATATGCACCCAACACAGTAGCTACCCAACACAGTAGCAACTAGTAGGACTAAAGCAAGTCCTTACAGTCCTTCAGAGAGACTTAGACTCCACACAATAATAATGGGAGGCTTTAACACCCCACTGACAGTATTAGACAGATCATCAAGACAGAAAATTAACAAAGATATTCAGGACCTGAACTTGGCCCTGGATCAAATGGACCTGATAGATATGTACAGAATTCTCCACCCCCAAACAACAGAATATGCGTTCTTCTTATTGCCACATGGCACATACTCTAAAATTGATCACATATGGCCAGGTGTGGTGGCTTATGCCTGTAATCCCAGCACTTTGGGAGGCTGGGGTGGGTGGATCACAAGATCAAGAGATCGAGACCATCCTGGCAAACGTGGTGAAACCCCGTCTCTACTAAAAATAGAAAAAAATTAGCTGGGTGTGGTGGCATGTACCTGTAGTCCCAGCTACTTGGGAGGCTGAGGCAGAGAATTGCTTGAACCCAGTGGGTGGAGGTTGCAGTGAGCCGAGATTGCGCCACTGCACTCCAGCTTGGGTAGCTAAGTGAGACTCCGTCTCAAAAAAAAAAAAAAAAAAAAAAAAAAATTGATCACATAATCAGAAGTAGAACACTCTTCAGCAAATGCAAAAGAACTGACATCATAACAATCAGCCTATTGGACCATACAGTGCAACCAAATTAGAAATCAAGACTAAAAATTCACTCAAGACCATACAATTACATGGAAATGGAATAACCTGCTCCTGAATGGCTTCTGGGTAAAAAACAAAGTTAAAGCATAAATCAAGAAGTTCTTTGAAACCAATGAGAGTAAAGACGCAGCATACCAGAATCCTAAGGCAGTGTTAAGCAGGAAATTTATAGCACTAAGTGCCCACATCAAAATGTCAGAAAGATCTCAATTTAATAATCTAACATCACAACTAAAAGAATTAGAGCATCAAGAGCAAACAAATCTCAAAGCTAGCAGAAGACAAGAAATAGCCAAAATCACAGCTGAACTGAAGGAGATAGAGACACAAAAATCCACTGAAAAGATCACAAATCCAGGAGCTGGTTTTTGAAAAAATAATAAATTAGATAGACTGCAAACTAATAATGAAAAAGGGGAGAAGGTTAAAATAAACACAATCAGAAAAGACAAGGGAGATATTACCACTGACCCCACAAAATTACAAACAAAAATAAGAGAATATTATGAACATAAACAAGAAAACCTAGAAGAAATAAATACATTTCTGGACACATATGCCCTGTCAAGACTAAACCAGGAGGAAACTGAATCCCTGAATAGACCAATAATGAACTCTGAAATTGAGGCAGTAATAAATAGTGTACCAACCAAAAAAAAAAAAAAAAAAAAAAAAAAAAAGCCCAAGATCAGACGGATTCACAGCTAAATTCTAACAGATGTACAAAGAAGAGTTGGTACCATTCCTACTGAAACTATTCCAAAAAATCTGGGAGCATGGAATCCTCCCTAAGTCATTCTATGAGGCAAGCATTATTTGGATACCAAAACCTGACAGAGACACAACATAAAAAGAAAACTTCAGGCCAATATCTTTGATGAACATCATGCAAAAATTCTCAACAAAATGCTGACAAACTGAATCCAGCAGCACATCAAAAAGCCTATCCAACATGGTGAAGTAGGCTTTATCCCTGGGATGCAAGGTTGGTTCAACATATGCAAGTCAATGAATGTGATTACTCACTAAACAGAACTAAAGACAAAAACCACATGATTAACTCAATAGATGTACAAAGGCTTTTGATAAAATTCAACACCACTTCATGTTAAAAGCTGTCAGTAAACTACGTATTGAAGGAACATACCTCACAATAATAAGAGCCATCTATGACAAACCCACAGCCAACATCATACTTAATGGTCAAAAGTTGAACTCATTTCCCTTGAAAACCAGCAAAAAACAAGGATGCCCTCTCCACTCTTATTCAACATAGTATTGGAAGCCCTGGCCAAGGCAATTGGGCAAGAGAAAGAAGTAAAGGGCACCCAAATAGGAAGACAGGAAGTCAAACTATCCCTGTCTGCAGATGACATGATCCTATATTAGAAAATTCCATCATCTCAGCCCCAAATTTTCTTCAGCTGATAACAACTTCAGCAAACTTTCAGGATAGAAAACCAATGTACAAAAATTACTAGCATTTCTATACACCAACAACAGCCAAACCAAGAGCCAAATTAGGAACACAATCCCATTCACAATTGCCACAAAAAGAATAAAATATCTAGAAATATAGCTAAATAGGGAGGTTAAAGACCTCTATGGGGAGAACTACAAACCACTGCTCAAGAAAATCAGAGATGACACAAACAAATTGAAAAACATTCCATGCTCATGTATAGGAAAAATCAATGTCATAAAAATGGCCATACTGTCCAAAGCAATTAACAGATTCAATGTTACTTCTATTAAACTACCACTGGGATTTTTCATAGAACTAGAAAAAGCTATTTTAAAATTCACACGGAACAAACAAACAAAATTCCTGAAGAGCCAAGGCAATCCTAAGCAAAAAGAACAAAGCTGGAGCCATTACCCTACCCGACCCCCAACTATATTACAGGGCTATAGTAACCAAAACAGCATGGTACTGGTACAAAAATAGACACATAGCCCAGTGGAACAGAACTGAAAGTCCAGAAATGATCAGGCTGCACACCTACAACTATCTGATCTTCAACAAAACTGACAAAAACCAGCAATGGAGAAAGGATTCCCTATTGGATAAATGGTGGTGGGATAACAGGCTAGCTATATGCAGGAGATTGAAACTGGACCCCTTTCTTATACCATGTACAAAAATTAACTCAAGATGGATTAAAGACTTAAATGTAAAAATCCCAAACTATAACAATCCTGGAAGACAACCTAGCCAATGCACAGGCAAATATTTCATGACAAAGACACCAAAGGCAACTGCAACAAAAGCAAATATTAACAAATGGGACCTAATTAAACTTATGAGCTACTGCATGGCAAAGAAAACTATCAACTGAGGGAGCAGGCAACTTACAGAATGGGAAAAAATTTTTGCAAATTATGCATTCAACAAAGGTCAAACATCCAGCATCTATAAGGAACTTAAATAAATTTACTTGAAAAAACCAAACAACCCCACTAAAAAGCGAGCAAAGGATATGAACAGACACTTTTAAAAAAAGACATATATGCAGTCAACAATCATATGAAAAAAAGCTCAGCATCACTAATCATTTGAAAAATGCAAATCAAAACTACAGTGAAATACCGTTTCACACCAGTCAGAATGGCTATTGTTAATAAGCCAAAAATAATGATGTTAGCGAGGTTGTGGAGACAAGCAACACTTGTACACTCTTGATGGGAGTGTAAGTTAGTCCAACCATTGTGGAAGACAGTGTGGTAACTCCTCAAAGACCTAAAAACAGAAATACCATTCGACCTGGCAATCCCATTACTGGGTGTATACTGAAAGGCATATAAATAATTCTATTATAAAACCACATGCACATATATGTTCATTGCAGCATGATTCACAATAGCAAAGACATGGAATCAACCTATATGTCCATCGGTGATACACTGGATAAAGAAAACATGGTACATATCTACCACAGAGTACTATGCAGCCATAAAAAAGAACAAGATCCTGTTCTTTGCAGGGACGTAGATGGAGCTGGAGGCCATTATTTTCAGCAAACTAATCCAGGAACAGAAAACCAAATACTGCATGTTCTCAGTTATAAGTGGGAGCTAAATGATGAGAACACATGAACACATAGAGGGGAACAACACCCACTGCGGCTTATTGGAGGGTTGAGGGTAGGAGGAGGGAGAAGATCAGGAAAAATAACTAGTGGGTACTAGGCTTAATATGTGGGTGATGAAATAATCTGTACAAAAAACCCCTGTGACACAAGTTTACCTATATAACAAACCAGCACATGTACCTCTGAACTTAAAAGTTAAAACAAACAAACAAATAAACATTTGAAATGACCCCACTGGAAAGGGAAGAAGTTAGTATAGTTTGACAATATGGCAATCAAAGGAGGAGTGTGTTCCTTTCATACTTGGGTGGAGTGAATTGATTTGGAAGTGCCCATGGGAAGCCAAGAAAATGCATATCCCATCTCCTTTCCCTAGTGTACATGGGTCAGGGAAGCTTCCATTCAGAAGAGTTGTAAGAAAAGCCATATCCTAAGAGACCTCTGTTTTTATTTAAGCATGGGGATGAGAGGAGCATCCTGCAGTCATTAAGGAGGTAGGGGAATATTGGTGCTAGATTTGGGAGCTCCAGAATTGGAAAGGGTTGAGTGGGAGGTTTTCTGTTGGAGAATGAAAGAGGGCTGGTGAAGGGAAGGAGTGGTCTGGATGTGGAAGCAGTGGACAGGAGATGAGTGGACAGGAGAGGAAGAACCAGAAGGGTGCAAGACAACATCTCTACCTTGTGGAGTTAGGGAGAGAATACACATGTACATCAGGACATTCACAGAGTTGTTCAGGGCTCTACATACAATCGTGCCAAAGTATTTTGTTTATTAAATAAGTGGAGTTCAAAGGAGAAAGAGAATATGCTAAAAAGTGGCAGTGCAAAGACCCTTGGATTGAATGAGACATAAATCAAGTAGGTTAATTTATATGAAGCACTCTGAAAACCGTGAAGTATAATATGACAACATGAGATGATGTAATCAGGGCGATGATCTAGAACAGTTTCCAAATTCCTTTAATAAACCTGCTGCATCAGGATTTTCTGAGGAACATTTGAAATTTTGGATGCACGGGCCTGGGCCCTACTCTTGATTTCCTAAGTCAGACTCTCTGATAGTGAGGCCTGGAGATTGCTGTATATTTTGTATAGCTCTCTTTCTGAGTTCACAGTTAATTTGTATTTTAACATCAGATATCTACTTGATTATATTATAGTTAAACTTACATGGCAATAAAAATGCATGAGTGGCAAAAAAAAAAAAAAAAGATTACTGTGAATGAATCTCATGAATAAAGATAAGGAATTGTGGACAACTATTTGGAAAAATCATGGGAGGCCCTTAATTTCAGAATTTTATTTTGAATGCAATGAAATACCACAGAATCATTTTGAGCAAGTAGCAATGCTGTGAATGATGTGTTTTAAGAATATTATTCTGGTTCCTGTAAATAATAATTAGTAACAAAATTCCAGTGACTCAGAATTATTCTACTCGTGTTTGGAATGAACATATTTAGTGTAATATGATTCTAAATGAGGCTTACTAAAAGTTTTGGTAAAAATGAAAACTCTAATCTGTATCATTCTAAGCATTATTTTTGTCTAATATTGAGAAATTTGACGTTTATTATTATTATTTTAACTCACACAGCTATGTTTATCTGCAGTAAAGTTTAAGCAGAAAATTATTATTTTTTTCTAAAAGTTGATTTCCAGTTTCTCTAGTGAATTAAAAGTTATTCATTTTTAAACTCAGAAACAAAACTTACTCTATACCAATCCTTTTGGGAGGCCGAGACGGGCGGATCACGAGGTCAGGAGATCGAGATCATCCTGGCGAACACGGTGAAACCCCATCTCTACTAAAAAAAAAAAAAAACAAAAAAAAAAAAACAAAAAACTAGCTGGGTGAGGTGGCGGGCGCCTGTAGTCCCAGCCACTCGGGAGGCTGAGGCAGGAGAATGGCGTGAACCTGGGAGGCGGATCTTGCAGTGAGCTGAGATCCGGCCACTGCACTCCAGCCTGGGCGACAGAGCGAGACTCCGTCTCAAAAAAATAAATAAATAAATAAATAAAGATTAGCTTTGCTTTGTGGACTTATGAATTCCTTGCAGTGTGTAAAGGGATTAAAAATCATAATTTGGTGAATACTTCTGGGGCACATAGAATGACATTTTATGCTTTGCTGAAGTTGTATGTTTTATGATCTTTTCTAACGCAAAAATTGCATGCCATTTCAACCTTTTCCTTACATTGAGATCTGTCTCTGAAGCTACTTTTAAGAAATATATAATTCTGATCAAGAATTCTGTTTCTCCCTGAAAAACTTTCTTCTGTATCTGATTCTGGGTGACACAATGGTGATTACCTTTGTTCCTATTTAGACATGCTGAAAATTGCTTCAAGGCTTTGAAGTTCTGAGATTTAACAAAAAGATGAAATGCAAATTTGTATGTGCTGTTTTCATATGGAAATGATATTCTGAATCAGAAATATACTTCTTTGTTGGCATACACTGGGTCTTACAGAATAAATTAAAAAGCACTTGCAACACAGGCTTCATGTTTTTCCTCATAACTACACTAAGGTACATTATTAATTAGAGTCTAAAACTTCTAGGACTTTAAAGAATAATTGAAGTTTTCATTACATTTTAGCATATTAGAATGTGAGGATTTTATTTGTTTATTTCCATGTTTGGAGTGTGTCCATGTCATTCTCTGAGTTCCAGTGATTCTTTTTTTTTGGTAAGTAGCTTTATATTTTATTATTTCAGATTACTAAAGTTGTACATCTCATTGTGAAAAGTCAGGGAACACAGACGTATAGTGGAAATTACTTATAATCTCTCTAGTGAGACTCAGTCACAATTAATCTTTTAATATACACCCTTTCAGACTTTTCTCTGTCCTGAGGAATCTTTGTGGGTATAACTCAACCTGTGCCCCTCATTCTGTATCTGTCTCTGGGTGGGCCAGTCTCTCTCTTGTCTTGGCTTTCTCTCTTTTCACAGGATTTTCTCCATTCTATCTTAGGAGGGATCCCTTATTTGATTTTTATTTTTGCTTCTCTGCTCCTCATCTTTCTGTCATACTGTCTATCTTTCACATTCTCTATATAGGTATTCATATGTGTGTATAAGTGTGTGAGTGAGTGTGTGTATATGCGTGTGTGTATGTTTATGTGAAAAAGGATCATTAGACACATGGTGCCTTGTAATTTTTTAAAAAAACCCTTTCATAACAATAAATATACATCTAAAACTTCAAATGACTGAATGGTATTCGATAAGTAATGGATAGCACAGTGTAGTATAGACTTTGTTTATCCAATCCTTTTAGGCAATTTCTTTTGGATATTTAGGTTGTTTCAATTTATTTTACTGTCTTTCATCCTTTAATGTATTTTTATATATTGTACAATTTGTACAACTTCTACGTATTTCTTAGTAATTGAAATAAATGTGGAAGTAGTTTTAAATATTTTTACAAGGATGGGTAGATGACATATTCCTTTGCTTTTGAATTCTAACTGTTTGAGTTCTGCATAGTATAGGTTATATTCTTTTTGCTTTCCCTACTTGAAAGATAACTTGATCTTGCATAGAATACTTAGGTAGCAATGTTTTTCCCTCTTAAAACTCTTTTCTTCTGTTATCTGATCTGCAAAGGAAAAGGCTGAATTTTGCCTACTTATTATTGTTGTTATTTTTGCCTTTGTTTTATTTCCTGGTTAAAGTTGATGGCAGTGGAGATGAAATGAGTGGGTAGAATATGGATCCATTTTCAAGGTATATTCAATTTGATTTTGTCATGGTGAGTACACACATGTCAACAGTGGGAAGTGACAAAGATGCTCAACAACTTCTGGTTTAAGGTGGTGGCCTATGCCTAAAGATTTTCTTCCCCTTGCACCTAAAACATCTAAAGATGTTTCAGAGAATAAATGAAATATAAAGATTCTGAAATACAAGACGGAGTGCCAACTGTGATGAAATTTTATGAGTACTTTTTGGAAATTGCAGAATCAGGGTAATGAAAAACCAGGAAAGAGAACTTTAGCCTAGACCATCAGAAATAAAAAGACGTCTGGAGAAAATCCATGTAATACACCAGATTCAGTGTAAAGAAAAAAAATTCCAAGGACAAATTGGGATCCACATTATCAATAGGATGTTTAATTAAAAAGATACACTTGATACTGGGCTAATTGGGTCCCTTTTCTGCTTGTACTTTTACCTCTCCCACTTTTTCTGCTGTATCTATCCTCCAAGAATAATTTCAAGGATTGATATCGAAAGACAATTGTTAATTTGCCTTGGGATGGCCCCTTGTGTGGCCATTAAAGCCAGAGAAAAGCAGGAGAAATTCTGTGTCCCCACCACAGACATGGAGGAAAGAAAGGGAGAGCAGCAACTCCCAGGTGTAGAAAACACTAAATAGTCCTTTCCTAAAGTTCAATTTACTACTTAGGTTTTTTTTTTTTTTTTTTTTTTTTTTTTTTTTTTTTTTTTTGGTGGATCCCATGCCTGCCTGTCAACTCAGCTCTCTGCCAATTCACACTACAGGGAAGCCTTTGATTTGACACATGCCTGTACTTACACAGAGCTTATGGTCAAGACTCCCATTTGGAGGCAAGGCTTAGTAAAGTTGCTTAATGAAACAATGCAGGGAAACCTGCACAAATATGAACATTTATGCATTGCCCTTTGCTTATAAATGAGAATGGTAAACCAATAATTGCCCACAGCCTATAAAGAACAAGAGACTCACAAGAAAGTAGAGATAATTCAGGGTGCTGAAAATAGAGTAAGTGGAGATTACACACACACACACACACACACACACACACACACACACACACACATATAGGGACATGGTCTCACCATGTTGCCCAGGCTGATGTGCAGTAAATGGGTATTTTTATTAATATCTTTAGACTTATCTAAGTGCTGCATTTTGTAAAAGAATAGAGGCAATGGCAAAGAAATAATCCATGAACAGTAAAAGAGTTTTTTAAAATTTAAAAGTATTATTTTCATATTTTAAAAATGGATTTACTGAAAAATAAAATGAGTATGGTAAAATTGACTTGGTTTTGGAAGTGCTGAGGTCAGAAATTCTGCTAGAAAAAAAGCAAAAAGACAAAGAGATAGTGAGTATGAGAACAACATTGAGATTTAGCACCTTAATGATATGCATTTCAAAAAAAGAAAACAGAGACAACGAAAGGGAAGAATTAATCAGTAAAATACTAGACGAGTATTTCCTTCAAGTAAATAAAGGTTAGTTAAAAAGGCCCAAGGAAGACCCAATAGGAAAAATAAAATTATTCAACTAGATATACTGCTGATGTTTCTGAATTCTAACAATGTGAAAATTTGTAAATCTTTCCTAGAGAAAAAAGGCATTTTACAAGAAAGAAAGAATTCGTCTTATTTCTCCTTAGTAACAATAGATATTTGAGAAAGAAGCCATGTCTCTTTTTGAAGCAAATTTATTTTGAATCTAGCCAAAGTATCTAGTGTGATTGCAAAATACAGACATTATTGGACATGTTAAAATTCCCAAATTACCACCATGTTGTTTCCTGATGTGAAAAAGCTATTTGATGAGCATTTGCTTTGAACGCTTTGCACTGGGAATTAGCTACTTAGGCTTTCCTCATATTATTATATTTTTTAGGTACTTATAAAACAAAAAACTTTTACTGACAAATTTAGGAATATTAATAACAATTTTTTATCAGGTTTAGTAATGAGAACAATGTAATTCTTTTAGGGGAAATAACATTTCATTTAATTGGTGTTTAAAGTTACTTTTAAAATATTTTTGTTATTATTCTTTAAGTTCTAGGGTACATGTGCACAACATGCAGGTTTGTTACATAGGTATACATGTGCCATGTTGGTGTGCTGCACCCATTAACTCGCCGTTTACATTAGGTATATCTCCTAATGCTATCCCTCCCCCTTCTCCCCTCCCCACAATAGGCCCCAGTGTATGATGTTCCCCTTCCTGTGTCCAAATGATCTCATTGTTCATTTCCCATCTATGAGTGAGAACATGCGGTGTTTGGTCTTCTGTTCTTGCAATAGTTTGCTGAGAATGATGGTTTCCAGCTGCATCCATGTGCCTACAAAGGACATGAACTCATCCTTTTTTTTATGGCTGCATAGTATTCCATGGTGTATATGTGCCACATTTTCTTAATCCAGTCTGTCACTGATGGACATTTGGGTTGATTCCAAGTCTTTGCTATTGTGAATAGTGCTGCAATAAACATACGTGTGCATGTGTCTTTATAGCAGCATGATTTATAATCCTTTGTATATATACCCAGTAATGGGATGGCTGGGTCAAATGGTATTTCTAGTTCTAGATCCTTGAGAAATCGCCACACTGTTTTCCACAGTGGTTGAACTGGTTAACAGTCTCACCAACAGTTTAAAAGTGTTCCTATTTCTCTACATCCGCTCCAGCACGTGTTGTTTCCTGACTTTTCAATGATTGCCATTCTAACTGGTGTAAGATGATATCTCATTGTGGTTTTGATTTGCATTTCTCTGATGGGGAGTGATGATGAGAATTTTTTCATGTGTCTGTTGGCTGTATAAATGTCTTCTTTTGAGAAGTGTCTGTTCATATCCTTTGCCTACTTTTTGATGGGGTTGTTTGTTTTTTTCTTGTAAATTGTTTCAGTTCTTGAAACAAATTTCAAGAAATTTGTAGGTTCTGGATATTAGCTCTTTGTCAGATGAATAAATTGCAAAAATTTTCCCCCATTCTGTAGGTTGCCTGTTCACTCTGACGGTGGTTTCTTTTGCTGTGCAGAAGCTGTTTAGTTTAATTAGATCCCATTTGTCAATTTTGGCTTTTGTTGCCGTTGCTTTTGGTGTTTTAGACATGAAGTCCTTGCCTATGCCTATGTCCTGAATGGTATTACATAGGTTTTCTTCTAAGGTTTTTATGGTTTTAGGTCTAACGTTTAAGTCTCTAATCCATCTTGAATTAATTTCTGTATAAGGAGTAAGGAAAGGATCCAGTTTCAGCTTTCTACTTATGGCTAGCCAATTCTCCCAGTACCATTTATTAATTAGGGAGTCCTTTTCCCATTTCTTGTTTTTGTCAGGTATGTCAAAGATCACATGGCTGTAGATGTGTGGTATTATTTCTGAGGGCTGTGTTCTGTTCCATTGGTCTATATCTCTGTTTTGGTACCAGTACCATGTTGTTTTGGTTACTGTAGCCTTGTAGTATAGTTTGAAGTCAGGTAGCATGATGCTTCCAGCTTTGTTGTTTGGCTTAGGATTGTCTTGGCAATGTGGGCTCTGTTTTGGTTCCATATGAACTTTAATGCAGTTTTTTCCAATTCTGTGAAGAATGTCACTGGTAGTTTAATGGGAATGGCATTGAATCTATAAATTACCTTGGGCAGTATGGCCATTTTCATGATATTGATTCTTCCTATCCATGAGCATGGTATGTTCTTCCATTTGTTTGTGTCCTCTTTTATTTCATTGAGCAGTGGTTTGTAGTTCTCCTTGAAGAGGTCCTTCACATCCCTTGTAAATTGGATTCCTAAGTATTTTATTCTCTTTGAAGCTATTGTGAATGGGAGTTCATTCATGATTTGGCTGTTTGTCTGTTATTGGTGTATAAGAATGCTTGTGATTTTTGCACATTTATTTTGTATGCTGAGACTTTGCCGAAGTTGCTTATCAGCTTAAGGAGATTTTCGGTTGAGATGATGGGGTTTTCTAAATATACAATCATGTCATCTGCAAACAGGGACAATTTGACTTCTTCTTTTCCTATTTGAATACGCTTTATTTCTTTCTCTTGATTGCCCTAGCCAGAACTTCCACCACTATGTTGAATAGGAGTGGTGAGAGAGGGCATGCCTGTCTTGTGCCAGTTTTCAGAGGGAATGCTTCCAGTTTTTGCCCATTCAGTATGATATTGGCTGTGGGTTTGTCATAAATAGCTCTTATTATTTTGAGATACGTTCCATCAATACCGAATTTATTGAGCGTTTTTAGCATGAAGGGCTGTTGAATTTTGTCAAAGGCCTTTTTTGTATCTATTGAGATAATCATGTGGTTTTTGTCTTTGGTTCTGTTTATATGCTGGATTGTGTTTATTGATTTAAGTATGTTGAACCAGCCTTGTATCCCAGGGATGAAGCCCACTTGATCATGGTAAATAAACTTTTTGATGTGCTGCTGGATTCAGTTTGCCAGCATTTTATTGAGGTTTTTTACATCAATGTTCATCAGAGATATTGGTCTAAAATTCTCTTTTTTTGTTGTGTCCTTGCCAGGCTTTGGTATTAGGATGATGTTGGCCTCATAAAATGAGTTAGGGAGGATTCCCTCTTTTTCTATTGATTCGAATAGTTTCAGAAGGAATGGTACCAGCTCCTCCTTGTTCCTCTGGTAGAATTCGGCTGTGAATTCGTCTGGTCCTGGACTTTTTTTGGTTGGTAGGCTATTAATTATTGCCTCAATTTCAGAGCCTGCTATTGGTCTATTCAGGGATTCAACTTCTTCCTGGTTTATTCTTGGGAGAATGTATGTGTCCAGGAATTTATCCATTTCTTCTAGGTTTTCTAGTTTATGTGCATAGAGGTATTTATAGTATTCTCTGATGCTAGTTTGTATTTCTGTGGGGTCAGTGGTGATATCCCCTTTATCATTTTTTATTGCATCTATTTGATTCTTCTCTCCTTTCTTCTTTATTAGTCTTGCTAGCAGTCTATCAATTTTGTTAATCTTTTCAAAAAACCAACTCCTGGATTCATTGATTTTTTGAAGGTTTTTTTGTGTCTCTATCTCCTTCAGGTCTGCTCTGATCTTAGTTATGTCTTGCCTTCTGCTAGCTTTTGAATGTGTTTGCTCTTGCTTCTCTAGTTCTTTTAATTGTGATGTTAGGTGTCAATTTTAGGTCTTTCCTGCTTTCTCTTGTGGGCATTTAGTGTTATAGATTTCCCTCTGCACACTGCTTTAAATGTGTCCCAGAGATTCTGGTATGTTGTATCTTTGTTCTCATTGGTTTCAAAGAACATCTTTATTTCTGCCTTCATTTCGTTATGTACCCAGAAGTCATTCAGGAGCAGGTTACTCAGTTTCCATGTAGTTGAGTGGTTTTGATTGAGTTTCTTAGTCCTGAGTTCTAGTTTGATTGCACTGTGGTCTGAGAGACAGTTTGTTATAATTTCTGTTCTTGTACATTTGCTGAGGAGTGCTTTCCTTCCAACTATGTGGTCAATTTTGGAATAAGTGCAATGTGGTGCTGAGAAGAATGTATATTCTGTTGATTTGGGGTGGAGAGTTCTATAGATGTCTATTAGGTCTGCTTGGTGCAGAGTTGAGTTCAATTCCTGGATTTCTTTGTTTACTTTCTGTCTCATTGATCTGTTTAATTTGACAGTGGGGTGTTGAAGTCTCCCATTATTATTGTATGGGAGTCTAAGTCTCTTTGTAAGTCTCTAAGGACTTGCTTTACAAATCTAGGTGCTCCTGTATTGGGTGTATATATATTCAGGATAGTTAGCTCTTCTTGTTGAATTGATCCCTTTACCATTATGTAATGGCCTTCTTTGTCTCTTTTGATCTATGTTGGTTTAAAGTCTGTTTTATCAGAGACTAGTATTGCAACCCCTGCCTTTTTTGTTTTCCATTTGCTTGGTAGATCTTTCTCCATCCCCTTATTTTGAGACTATGTGTGTCTTTGCATGTGAGATGGGTCTCCTGAATACAGCAAACTGACGGGTCTTGACTCTTTATCCGATTTGCTAGTCTGTGTCTTTTAATTGGACCATTTAGTTCATTTACATTTAAGGTTAATATTGTTATATGTGAACTTGATCCTGTTATTATGATATTAGCTGGTTATTTTGCTCATTAGTTGATGCAGTTTCTTCCTGGCATCGATGGACTTTACATTTTGGCATGTTTTTGCAATGCTTGGTACTGGTTGTTCCTTTCCATGTTTAGTGCTTCTTTCAGGATCTCTTGTAGGGCAGGCCTGGTGGTGACAAAATCTCTAAGCATTTGATTGTCTGTAAAGAATTTTATTTCTCCTTCACTGATGAAACTTAGTTTGGCTGGATATGAAATTCTGGGTTTAAAATTCTTTTCTTTAAGAATGTTGAATATTGGCCCCCACTCTCTTCTGACTTCTAGAGTTTCTACCCAGAGATCTGCTGTTAGTCTGATGGACTTCCCTTTGTGGGTAAGCTGACCTTTCTCTCTGACTGCCCTTAACATTTTTTCCTTCATTTCAACTTTGGTGAATCTGACAATTATGTGTCTTGGAGTTGCTCTTCTCGAGGAGTATCTTTATGGCATTCTCTGTCTTTCCTGAATTTGAATGTTGGCCTGCCTTGTTATGTTGGGGAAGTTCTCCTGGATGATATCCTAAAGAGTGTTTTCCAACTTGGATCCATTCTCCCCGTCACTTTCAGGGACACCAGTGAGATGTAGATTTGATCTTTTTACATAATCCCATACTTCTTGCAGGCTTTGTTCATTTCTTTTTCTTCTTTTTTCTTTTGGTTTCTCTTCTTGCTTCATTTCATTCATTTGATCCTCAATCGCTGATACTCTTTCTTCCAGTTGATCGAGTCGGTTACTGAAGCTTGTGCATTTGTCACATAGTTCTTGTGTCATGTTTTTCATCTCTGTCAGTTTGTTTATGGACTTCTCTGCATTGGTTATTCTAGTTATCCATTCTTCCATTCTTTTTTCAAGGTTTTTAGTTTCTTTGCTCTGGGCACGTAGTTCCTCCTTTAGCTCTGAGAAGTTTGATTGACTGAAGACTTCTTCTCTCAGGTTGTCCAAGTCATTATCCATCCAGCTTTGTTCCATTACTGGCGATGAGCTGCGTTCCTTTGGAGGGGGAGATGAACTCTGATTTTTTGAATTTCCAGCTTTTCTGCACTGCTTTTTCGCTATCTTTTTGGTTTTATCTGCCTTAGGTGTTTGATGATGGTGACGTACTCATGGGGTTTTGGTGTGTGTGTCCTTTCTGTTTGTTAGTTTTCCTTCTAACAGTCAGGACCCTCAGCTGCAGGTCTGTTGGAGTTTTCTTAAGGTCCACTCCAGACCCTGTTTGCCTGGGTAGCAGCAGTGGAGGCTGCACAAGATAGAATATTACTGAACAGCAAGTGTTGATGTCTGATTCTTGCTCTGGAAGCTTCATCTCAGAGGTGTACCCAGCTGTGTGAGGTGTAAGGTGTCAGTCTGCACCTGGGGATGTCTCCCAATTAGGCTACTCAGGGGTCAGGGACCCACTTGAGCATGCAGTCTGTCCATTCTCAGATCTCAACCTCCATGCTGGGAGAACCACTGCTCTCTTCAAAACTCAGTTGAAATTGCAGAAATCACCCGTCTTCTGTGTCACTCATGATGGGAACTAGAGGCTGGAGCTGTTCCTATTCAGCCATCTTGGGCATCCCCCCTTCCTCATATCTTTATGAATTTAATTTTAGTTGCAATAATTGTGCCTGATACACAATTCTAGTATTTTTCTTTTTTTAAATTATACTTTAAGTTCTGGGGTAAATGTGCAGAATGTGCCGGTTTGTTACATAGGTACACGCATGCCATGGTGGTTTGCTGCACCCATCAATCCGTCATCTACATTAGGTATTTCTCCTAATGCTATCCCACCCCTTGCCCCCCACCCACCAACAGGTCCCGGTGTATGATGTTCCCCTCCCTGTGCCCATATGTTCTCATTGTTGAACTCCCACTTATGAGTGAGAACATGTGGTGTTTGGTTTTCTGTTCCTGTGTTAATTTGCTGAGAATGAATGATTATTTTATTTTAATTGAGCAACAGGTTAAACCTTAGGAAATTGCACATAAACATTTTGGATTTCTGGCTTCCTTCAGATAACTGGAAGGTTTGACAGCGTTGCGTCTGCACTTCCTTGTGACATCAACCTGCTCTTTTTGAGAGATAGCTGCCCTTTTTAGGTGAAGAATATGGAGCACGTTTGTCACATGCTCCATCACCACCTTCTCCAATATACACATATCCTACCTGCTTCATTTTTTTATTGTTTTCCTTATAAACATTTTAGTTTGCAACCCTCATTATAAACATTCTACGTTAGATGTTTTAGGTTACATGGACTTAGAAATTCACTGTTAGGCTAAGTACAATATAGTTTCCATGGTTTTTTTGGGGGGAAAGGGTCAATTTTCTTTAAATAATAAAATATTATAAGATGTTGCTAGCAACTATTGGTGGGACGTCGCCTTTATATTGCTTGGCATTTCTAACAGTGTATCTGCTGATGGATATGTTCTGATCTGTTTTCTCCATGACCAACAGGGAGCAGTGTTTTGAAAAAATCAATCAGGATTATGGCTGCTGTTTGTAGTTCAAATAACAGAATCAAGCTACACAGCCGTGGAAATAGGAATGGGACTTATTATCCCGCCTTTACCACTTAGATCAATCATATTCTTTTCTCAACAACAGCAGGACTTCCTCTTAAGTTTTGCCTCCCTATTCTTTAGTTCTTTGTCTAAATAAACTCTAAGTTATTTGAGGCAGGAGCCTTGTTTTCACTGTGATGTTTTGTGAAATGCTATACGCACACATGACATTTTGTAGATAAAGCCAGCAATGATTATAGGCTGTTGGTAGTCTTCTATTGATATCCTTGCTGGTAACAATACACAAAGATATCACTTGACATTCTATTGAGTTAATAATGACTATTGTGTTGATTTTTACTGCTGTTAAGAGCAGGAAAAGTATTGATTTTAATCAGAAGAAACAGGTAGAAATTGCTTCAACATGTGTTTTTTACTTGACCTTTGAGAATGTCATGAAATAATGAAAAGAATAAATAATAATCTACATAGGGCTCCTTCAAAAGGGCTGAAAGTTTGTTTGAAAACAGTGACCCACAGATAGAAATTTAGTTTTTGAAATGAAATTTTTAATCAGCCATCTTAGAGCAAACTTTTGCATGACTATTAAAAGCTTTTCATTGGAATATTAAACAATGTGATTTTAGTCAAACTGTGATTGAATATATAAAAAACACTGGTTTAATTTGTTCATCATTTTAACATTCATATATGTATTTATTCATTCAACAAATATATAATGAGCACCTACGATACAACTGGTGTTGTCCTAAGTCCTGGGGGGTACAGCAGTGAGCAAAGCAGATGAAGTTGTTGCTCTAATATACTTTGCATTATTGTGGATAAAATAGACAATAAAAGTATAATACGTTCAATGGCAATAAGTATTATGGAGAAAAAAATGGATCAGGGTGATGGAGGATGGAAACTGCCAGTGTACATGAATTCTTAGTAGCCATTTTATATAGAAGTCTCTCTTGGGGACCTAAGGAAGTGGAAAACAAGCAAATGTTGATATTTGCCAAAAAAATGCTCATAGCAGAAGAAAGAGCCATGGTCCTGAGGCAAAAGTGTGCCTAAGAGATAGCAAGGGGTCCTGTGTGATTGGGAGAGTAGCTGATGTCAGCAAGGATGTTGGGTGATTCAGACATCATAGGGTCTTGGAGGCCATCATAAGACATTGGCATTTGCTCTGATTGAGATGGGAAGGCTGAAGGCCACAAGCAGAAAAAGTGACCTGATGTTACTTTCCTTAAAAAGGATTAGTTTGGGTGCTATCAGAATAACTGGAATGGGGCCAAAAGGGAAGTAAACACTCTGGTGGCTAGTTCAAATCTAGGCAATGCACAAGAGTGATTTGGATCAGGATGATAGCAATAGAGGGTGTGACGAGTGATTAGATTTTTATCGTATTTTGGAGATAGAGGGGACATAATTTTTTGATGGAATACATGATGGGCATGAGATAAAGCTAGTGACCAAAGATGATTCTAAGGTTTTGGGCCTGAGCAACTAATATGGGCAATGCTGGAAGTAAAGATTTGGTAGGGGAACTTGGCAGGTCACTTTGGGACATGTCAAGTTTGGACACTGGAGAGGTAAGTGTTTACTTCCAAGGGAAAGGTCATGGCTGGACCTGAACATTTGGGAGTCATCAGCATAAAATTGGTATTTAGAGCCATTAAAGTCAGGAACTAGAAGAGATCATTTAGGGAGTAAGTTTGGATGGGAAGTTCTGAGAGCTGAGGCCTAGAGATTGGAGGAAACAGCAATGAAGACGGAAGAAGAAAGAGACACTGAGATACAAGGAAAAGCAAAAGATAGTGGTATTCAGAGGCCAGGTGAAGTACTTGTTCAAGGAGGGAGGGGCACAGAGGCAAAAACTCTTTATAGGTCTGATGAAAGGAGGATGGAGTTGGCAATGGGGGGTTATTATTGACAATTTTGTGAATTGTTCGATAGAATGGCAGAGAAAAAGCCTTTCTGGGTGAGTTCAAAGGAGACTAAGAAGATAAAAAATAGACACAGCAACTATAGATAACTCTTGAAGAGTTTTGCTATAAAAAGGGAATGGTATTGTTGTTTCAGCCATGTTGAATGAATAGTCAGATAGCACACACACCCAGCCTGTTAGGACAATGTTTATTGGGAGAAAAGTTACAGGCACAGAACCAGTATCAGAAGTGTGAACTCCCATTGCCTTATTGCATTTTAGAGCAGTGCACAGAGATCTAGCAGGCCTGAGTGTCAGTCTCTAGGAGAAGGACTCTGTCATCAGCCTGCGGATCCTTCAAGCTGCCCCACCTCCTCTCCCAATGTGATGGGATGGCTGGGATACTTGGACTCCTGTCTGATTCCTTTCATTCCTGCCTTGGCTGCTCACAGGGCTGTGGTTCAAGCCTCTGACTAACCAGAATTCATTGTTATAATAAGCACTAGCTCCCCAATTTCTAGGGGAACTCTGTAGTATAAATTCTTTTCTGGGAGCCCAGCCTAAGGGAGATCAGTCTTGAGAAGGCAAGTCTTTTACGACATAAGAAGCAGTAAAGGTTCTGAACTTTTTCCCTTCCCTTCCCTTCCCTTCCCTTCCCTTCCCTTCCCTTCCCTTCCCTTCCCTTCCCTTCCCTTCCCTTCCCTCCCTTCCCTTCCCTTCCCTTCCCTTCCCTTCCCTTCCCTTCCCTTCCCTTCCTTCTCCTTCCTTCCTTCCTTCCTTCCTTCCTTCCTTCCTTCCTTCCTTCCTTCCTTCCTTCCTTCCTTCCTTCCTTCCTTCCTTCTTCTTTGAGGTGGAACATCATAGATTTTTGAATGCTAATGGGAATAATCTAGTAGAAACGAAAAAGCATCGAAAATATAGGGGAAATAGTCATTGGAGAGATTTCTGTTGAGAAGGCAAGACGATTAAGATTCACCCAAGAGTAGAGAGCTTTGCCTCTGAGAGGAGGATGGATAGTGCATCTGCGTTTAGTGGGAAGAAGGCAGGGTTTGTAAGGACAGATATGCTTATGCTGTAGACAGAGATTGTGGGCATTCTCTTAGGACTGCTTCTAATTTCTCAGTGAAATGTGAACTTGCATTGAGAGCAAGGAGAGAGAAGTAGTTGCTGGAGTGATTATAATAGTGTATGATTAACAACCCTATTTTATTCAGAGAGAACAAATGTCATTAGGTATATGCCTTAAAAAAAAAAACTGCTTTCGTTCTCTTACTCAGCATTGAATTTTGTGGATTTATGGTAGGCAATTTAAGCTAAATCCACTTAGCTTTTGGTCAAATGTTTATGTCTATGAGCCATCTTTTGTAGAAAATAAATGTCATTTTTTATGGTATTCAGTGATTTGAGCCATGTTAGATGATTCTGACAACATAACAGAGAAATAAGCAAAATGTACATGTGGTTATATGAAATGTGGGTAGAAGAATCTGTACTTATTAAGCATATAAATATGTTAAAAATTCACAAATCTTCATATGGCTGACAGTAGGCAAAAGCATGACGTTTGAAATTGTGTCTTTATTGCCTTCTTTTTCTTTTTTCTGTTTTTTTATTTTATTTTATTTTTTTATTATACTTTAAGTTCTAGGGTACATGTGCATAACGTGCAGGTTTGTTACATATGTATACTTATGCCATGTTGGTGTGCTGCACCCATCAACTCGTCAGCACCCATCAATTCATCATTTACATCATGTATAACTCCCCACTGCATTCCCTCCCTCCTCCCCCCTCCCCATGATAGGCCCCAGTGTGTGATGTTCCCCTTCCCAAGTCCAAGTGATCTCATTGTTCAGTTCCCACCTATGAGTGAGAACATGCGGTGTTTGGTTTTCTGTTCTTGTGATAGTTTGCTCAGAATGATGGTTTCCAGCTGCATCCATGTCCCTACAAAGGACGCAAACTCATCCTTTTTTATGGCTGCATAGCATTCCATGGTGTATATGTGCCACATTTTCTTAATCCAGTCTGTCACAGATGGACATTTGAGTTGATTCCAAGTTTTTTGCTATTGTGAATAGTGCCGCAATAAACATACGTGTGCATGTGCCTTTGTAGTAGAATAATTTATAATCCTTTGGATATATACCCAGTAGTGGGATGGCTGGGTCATATGGTACATTTAGTTCTAGATCCTTGAGGAATTTCCATACTGTTTTCCATAATGGTTGAACTAGTTTACAATCCCACCAACAGTGTAAAAGTGTTCCTATTTCTCCACATCCTCTCCAACACCTGTTGTTTCCTGACTTCTTAATGATTGCCATTCTAACTGGTGTGAGGTGGTATCTCATTGTGGTTTTGATTTGCATTTCTCTGATGGTGAGTGATGATGAGCATTTTTTCATGTGTCTGTTGGCTGTATGAATGTCTTCTTTTGAGAAATGTCTGTTCATATCCTTTCCCCACTTTTTGATGGGGTTGTTTTTTTCTTGTATATTTGTTTGAGTTCTTTGTAGATTCTGGATATTAGCCCTTTGTCAGATGAGTAGGTTGCAAAAATTTTCTCCCATTCTGTAGGTTGCCTGTTCACTCTGATGGTAGTTTCTTTTGCTGTGCAGAAGCTCTTTAGTTTAATTAGATCCCATTTGTCCATTTTGGCTTTTGCTGCCGTTGCTTTTGGTGTTTTAGACATGAAGTCCTTGCCCATGCCTATGTCCTGAATGGTACTACCTAGATTTTCTTCTAGGGTTTTTATGGAATTAGGTCTAACATTTAAGTCTCTAATCCATCTTGAATTAATCTTCCTATAAGGGGTAAGGAAAGGATCCAGTTTCAGCTTTCTACTTATGGCTAGCCAATTTTCCCAGCACCATTTATTGAATAGGGAATCCTTTCCCCATTTCTTGTTTCTCTCAGGTTTGTCAAAGATCAGATGGCTGTAGATGTGTGGTATTATTTCTGAGGACTCTGTTCTGTTCCATTGGTCTATATCTCTGTTTTGTTACCAGTACCATGCTGTTTTGGTTACTGTAGCCTTGTAGTATAGTTTGAAGTCAGGTAGTGTGACATCTCCAGCTTTGTCCTTTTGACTTAGGATTGTCTTGGCAATGCGGGCTCTTTTTTGGTTCCATATGAACTTTAAAGCAGTTTTTTCCAATTCTGTGAAGAAACTCATTGGTAGCTTGATGGGGATGGCATTGAATTTATAAATAACCTTGGGCAGTATGGCCATTTTCACGATATTGATTCTTCCTATCCATGAGCATGGTATGTTCTTCCATTTGTTTGTGTCCTCTTTTATTTCATTGAGCAGTGGTTTGTAGTTCTCCTTGAAGAGGTCCTTGACATCCCTTGTAAGTTGGATTCCTAGGTATTTGATTCTCTTTGAAGCAATTGTGAATGGAAGTTCATTCCTGATTTGGCTCTCTGCTTGTCTGTTACTGGTGTAAAAGAATGCTTGTGATTTTTGCACATTAATGTTGTATCCTGAGACTTTGCTGAAGTTGCGTATCAGCTTAAGGAGATTTTGGGCTGAGACGATGGGGTTTTCTAAATATACAATCATGTCATCTTCAAACAGGGACAATTTGACTTCTTCTTTTCCTAACTGGATACCCTTGATTTCTTTCTCTTGCCTGATTGCCCTAGCCAGAACTTCCAACACTATGTTGAATAGGAGTGGTGAGAGAGGGCATCCCTGTCTTGTGCCAGTTTTCAAAGGGAATTTTTCCAGTTTTTGCCCATTCAGTATGATATTAGCTGTGGGTTTGTCATAAATAGCTCTTATTATTTTGAGGTACATTCCATCAATACCAAATTTATTGAGCGTTTTTAGCATGAAGGGCTGTTGAATTTTGTCAAAAGCCTTTTCTGCATCTATTGAGATAATCATGTGGTTCTTGTCTTTGGTTCTGTTTATATGCTGGATTACATTTATTGATTTGCAAATGTTGAACCAGCCTTGCATCCCAGGGATGAAGCCCACTTGATCATGGTGGATAAGCTTTTTGATGTGCTGCTGAATCCGGTTTGCCAGTATTTTATTGAGAATTTTTGCATCGATGTTCATGAGGGATATTGGTCTAAAATTCTCTTTTTTTGTTGTGTCTCTGCCAGGCTTTGGTATCAAGATGATGTTGGCCTCATAAAAAGAGTTAGGGAGGATTCCCTCTTTTTCTATTGATTGGAATAGTTTCAGAAGGAATGGTACCAGCTCCTCCTTGTACCTCTGGTAGAATTCAGCTGTGAATCCATCTGGTCCTGGACTTTTTTTGGTTGGTAGGCTATTAATTGTTGCCTCAATTTCAGAGCCTGCTATTGGTCTATTCAGGGATTCAACTTCTTCCTGGTTTAGTCTTGGAAGAGTGTAAGTGTCCAGGAAATTATCCATTTCTTCTAGATTTTCTAGTTGATTTGCATAGAGGTGTTTATAGTATTCTCTGATGGTAGTTTGTATTTCTGTGGGGTCAGTGGTGATATCCCCTTTATCATTTTTTATTGTGTCTATTTGATTCCTCTCTCTTTTCTTCTTTATTAGTCTTGCTAGCGGTCTGTCAATTTTGTTGATCTTTTCAAAAAAGCAACTCCTGGATTCATTGATTTTTTGGAGGGTTTTTTGTGTCTCTATCTCCTTCAGTTCTGCTCTGATCTTAGTTATTTCTTGCCTTCTGCTAGCTTTTGAATGTGTTTGCTCTTGCCTCTCTAGTTCTTTTAATTGTGATGTTAGAGTGTCCATTTTAGATCTTTCCTGCTTTCTCTTGTGGGCATTTAGTGCTATAAATTTCCCTCTACACACTGCTTTAAATGTGTCCCAGAGATTCTGGTATGTTGTATCTTTGTTCTCATTGGTTTCAAAGAATATCTTTATTTCTGCCTTCATTTCGTTATGTACCCAGTAGTCATTCAGGAGCAGGTTGTTCAGTTTCCATGTAGTTGAGCGGTTTTGATTGAGTTTCTTAGTCCTGAGTTCTAGTTTGATTGCACTGTGGTCTGAGAGACAGTTTGTTATAATTTCTGTTCTTGTACATTTGCTGAGGAGTGCTTTCCTTCCAATTATGTGGTCAATTTTGGAATAAGTGTGATGTGGTGCTGAGAAGAATGTATATTCTGTTGATTTAGGGTGGAGAGTTCTATAGATGTCTATTAGGTCTGCTTGGTGCAGAGATGAGTTCAATTCCTGGATATCCTTGTTAACTTTCTGTCTCGTTGATCTGTCTAATGTTGACAGTGGAGTGTTGAAGTCTCCCATTATTATTGTATGGGAGTCTAAGTCTCTTTGTAAGTCTCTAAGGACTTGCTTTATGAATCTGGGTGCTCCTGTATTGGGTGCATATATATTTAGGATAGTTAGCTTTTCCTGTTGAATTGATCCCTTTACCATTATGTAATGGCCTTCTTTGTCTCTTTTGATCTTTGATGGTTTAAAGTCTGTTTTATCAGAGACTAGGATTGCAACCCCAGCTGTTTTTTGTTCTCCATTTGCTTGGTAGATCTTCCTCCATCCCTTTATTTTGAGCCTATGTATGTCTCTGCATGTGAGATGGGTCTCCTGAATACAGCAGACTGATGGGTCTTGACTCTTTATCCAGTTTGCCAGTCTGTGTCTTTTAATTGGAGCATTTAGTCCATTTACATTTAAGGTTAATATTGTTATGTTGAACTTGATCCTGTCATTATGATATTAACTGGTTATTTGCTCGTTAGTTGATGCAGTTTCTTCCTAGCCTCGATGGTCTTTACATTTTGGCATGTTTTTGCAATGGCTGGTACCGGTTGTTCCTTTCCATGTTTAGGGCTTCCTTCAGGGTCTCTTGTAAGGCAGGCCTGGTGGTGACAAAATCTCTAAGCATTTGCTTCTCTGTAAAGGATTTTATTTCTCCTTCACTGATGAAACTTAGTTTGGCTGGATATGAAATTCTGGGTTTAAAATTCTTTTCTTTAAGAACGTTGAATATTGGCCCCCACTCTCTTCTGGCTTGTAGAGTTTCTGCCGAGAGATCTGCTGTTAGTCTGATGGTCTTCCCTTTGTGGGTAACCCGACCTTTCTCTCTGGCTGCCCTTAAGATTTTTTCCTTCATTTCAACTTTGGTGAATCTGGCAATTATGTGTCTTGGAGTTGCTCTTCTGGAGGAGTATCTTTGTGGCATTCTCTGTATTTCCTGAATTTGAATGTTGGCCTGTCCTACTAGGTTGGGGAAGTTCTCCTGGATGATATCCTGAAGAGTGTTTTCCAACTTGGTTCCATTTTCCCCCTCACTTTCAGGCACCCCAATCAGACGTAGATTTGGTCTTTTTACGTAATCCCATACTTCTTGCAGGCTTTGTTCATTTCTTTTTCTTCTTTTTTCTTTTGGTTTCTCCTCTCGCTTCATTTCATTCATTTGATCCTCAATCGCTGATACTCTTTCTTCCAGTTGATCGAGTCGGTTACTGAAGCTTGTGCATTTGTCACGTATTTCTCGTGTCATGGTTTTCATCTCTGTCATTTTGTTTATGACCTTCTCTGCATTAATTAGTCTCGCTGTCAATTCTTCCACTCTTTTTTCAAGATTTTTAGTTTCTTTGCGCTGGGTACATAATTCCTCCTTTAGCTCTGAGAAGTTTGATGGACTGAAGCCTTCTTCTCTCATCTCGTCAAAGTCATTCTCTGACCAGCTTTGATCCATTGCTTGCGATGGGCTCCGCTCCTTTGCAGGGGGAGATGCGCTCTTATTTTTTGAATTTCCGGCTTTTCTGCCCTGCTTTTTCCCCATCTTTGTGGTTTTATCTGTCTCTGGTCTTTGATGATGGTGATGTACTGATGGGGTTTTGGTATAGGTGTCCTTCCTGTTTGATAGTTTTCCTTCTGACAGTCAGGACCCTCAGCTGTAGGTCTGTTGGAGATTGCTTGAGGTCCACTCCAGACCCTGTTTGCCTGGGTATCAGCAGCAGAGGTTGCAGAAGATAGAATATTGCTGAACAGCGAGTGTACCTGTCTGATTCTTCCTTTGGAAGCTTCCTCTCAGGGGTGTACTCCACCCTGTGAGGTGTGGGGTGTCAGACTGCCCCTAGTGGGGGTTGTCTCCCAGCTAGGCTACTCAGGGGTCAGGGACCCACCTGAGCAGGCAGTCTGTCCGTTCTCAGATCTCAACCTCCGCTTTGGGAGATCCACGGCTCTCCCCAAAGCTGTCAGACAGAGTCGTTCGCGTCTGCACAGGCCCCCGCCTCTTCCCCTGTTGGTCTTCAGCTGTGCGCTCCTTTATTGCCTTCTGAGGGCATGGGATGATTGGCACATCATAACCTACTTGTAACTGTTAGACTGAACCAGTTATTTGCATAAATTTATTTTTTTTCATGTTTGGGGCTTAGATAATTGGATTAAATCATAGCAAAATAAATAAGGCCTGGTATACTTATGCTTCCTTGGATGGATGAGGAAATTAGCTATTCTGGCAAAATGCACGTATTTTAAAAAATGTCATTATATGTATGATTCTTTAAAAAGCAAGGAAAATATCCCATTTTAAAATAAATAAGGTGACAGATAATAATAAGGCTCCATGGCTTTTGATTTCCTCAGCTTTAATATGGAGGTCAAGTTAAGGTTGTACTAATTGACTTCTACAAACCCTTCCAATTATAACATTTTATGATCTCTAAAAGTAGTTTCAGTGGGTGAGCTATCTGTAGTTGAGTTATTAACCTGGACGATACCATATACTAGTTTTCCAACATATCTTTTTCTTTCTTCCTCCAAGAAAGCATTTCCTTAGTTCTTTTTGAGATAATTATGCCTTTTTACTTCAAGTTGTTAAGGTAGCTCAAATGGAATGTGGGGGTAATTTCAAACCTCAGTTTTAAATGGCAGGAGTCTTGTGGCAAAATTTCCATGGAATTTATTAAAATGTAAATTTCCAGAACCCATCTTCTAAGCTTACAATTGAATGGTTTGAGACTAGGCCTGGGAATCTGCATTTTAGTAAGCACTCAGGTGGTTCTGAGGTGGGTGGCCAAAAAAAAAAAAAAAAAAAATCACACACATTAAAACCCTGTCCCTGTAATCCCAACACTTTGGGAGGCCAAGGTGGGTGGATCACCTGAGGTCGTGAGTTGGAGACCAGCCTGACCAACATGGAGAAACCCTGTCTCTACTAAAAATACAAAATTAGTTGGGCGTGGTGGCACATGCCTGTAATCCCAGCTACTTGGGAGGCTGAGGCAGAAGAATCACTTGAACCCAGGAGGTGGAGGTTGCAGTGAGCCAAGATCATGCCATTACACTCTAGCCTAGGCGACAAGAGCGAAACTCCATCTCAAACACACAAACAAAACAAACAAAAAACCCCTGTCTTACTTAATATATAGAATTTATATAGCTATGTATATATGACTGATTTAGTAATACTGGACATAAGGACACAATTCCCATGATGTTTAGCTGAAAAATCAAAAGATGCTGAAAATTAACAAAGAAATAGAAAATAAAGGAGAGTATGGCAATCTTCCCAGCTTGCTAAACCTGGAAGAAAATTGCATTGGGAGAAGATCGAAAGATGTTGCAATAGAAGTTGTCATATGTAAATTTTATTTAAATATAATATATGGCCTTTGGCATGAGTTGGGAGGCACCGAAATATTGAGCTCCAGAAAGTGACACATCATATCATGATGTTAAAGAAAAAAAACAGCTCAGCTTTGTCTTCTGTTAGTAACTCCAGACCCACACAAATCAACAGCTACTGAAAATATGGATCTTAAATTTGTAAAATAATAAAGTTCTATATCTCCATCCTGAAATCTATGTTGAATCTAGAAAACTATCATTTTGAAAGTTATTGGAAATTAAGAATCCTGTTAAATGATGCTGCTGAGTTGCCTCCCTCCCTCCTTCCCTTCCTGACTCCCTTCCTTCTTCCACCTCTCCTTCTCTCTCTGTTTGTCCTGATAGTGTTTTTTTTTTTCACATTTAGATCTTGTGTATGTATTCTACAGTTAAGAGGAAAGCCTTATCCATTTTTTGGTCTTTAAAAAGTTGCTTTTATATTTTTTTAAATTACAACTTCCATAAGGGTAAGAGCTATGACAAATACTGTACTTACAAATCCTTACTATTTTCTACTGTAATGAGCAGTATTAGAATTGCAACCAATGTTTTAATGAGCTTTCTGCTGTTTCTTTCCTTCTTTCTTTCTTTCTTTCTTTCTTTCTTTCTTTCTTTCTTTCTTTCTTTCTTTCTTTCTTTCTTTCTTTCTTTTTCTTTTTCTTTTTTTGAGATGGAGTCTTGCTCTTGTCACCAGACTGGAGTGCAGTGGTATAATCTCTGCTCACTGTAACCTCTGCCTCCCAGGTTCAAGTGATTCTCCTGCCTCAGCTTCCCAAGTCACTGGGATTACAGGCGCCCACACCACGCCCAACTAATTTTTTGTATTTGTAGTAGAGACAGGGTTTCACCATGATGCCCAGGCTGGTCTTGAACTCCTGATCTCAAGTGATCTGCCTGCTGTGGTCTCCCAAAGTGCTGGGATTACAGCTGTGAGCCACCACACCTGGCCTCTGCTGTTTCTTTTCTTTCTTTTCTTTTTTATTTTAGAGACTATTTCCTGTCTTTATTTCTGTTTATAAACTAAAAAGTTAAGTCTGAACGCTTTGATAGTGAGAAAGATAACAAAGTATGTCCTTGTATTTATTTATTCATTTATTTATTTTTAAATTATACTTTAAGTTTTAGGGTACACATGCAGAACCTGCAGGTTGGTTACATAGGTATACATGTGCCATGGTTTGAATCTCAAAGAACTAGTAGGATTCTACACTAGCAAGAGAATGAGAAATATACTTCAAGCAAAAGAAACAACAGAGGCACTTGTGACGGTTTCATGGATGCCTCTGCTGTTTCTTTTGCTTGAAGTGTATTTCTCATTCTCTTGCTAGGGGTAGAATCCTACTAGTTCTTTGAGATTCAGTGAAACTCTTACTTCTTTAGGATGACTACCCTGCAGCCTCCCCATTCCCCTAAATTAATTGCCTTGTCTTCTGAGTTTTCATAATAGTTTTACCATACTACTTATCAGCTTATGAGCTCCTTAAATAGGATGACCATAGAACTTAATTTGTTTGAGTTACTTTTCCTGGCATAAGTATTAACAGACCACCCTTTCACTCTAAAGTGTTACAGTCTGGACAGTAGATGATGCATCCATCTGTCATCTCTTTTTATCTCTAGTGTTTAATCTATTACCTGGTACGTAAAAGTTTAATACAATTTTGTCAATGAGTTGTAATTGAATTTATTATTTGATGGCTGGAAGGACTGTTAAAGTTCCGGTAGAGGCCTTTGGGTATTTTATAGATGTTATTATTTATAGGTATTAATGTTTTAAGAGAGCCACACTGGGAGCCCACAAAGCTGTTAGTGACTCTGAAAAAGGCAGAGAGAGACATAACCTTGCCCAGCCTTTGAGGATTTGGCTGTAACCTAGAGCCCACTGGTTTCTAAATGCTGATCCAGAAAATGTCCAAAGGAAGGTAAGAATCCTTGAAGATATGTTTATCGCTTCTTGGCAAAAAAGAAAAAAATAAGGTGCAGGTAGTGAGTGAGTTACAACTAAATTTATTATACTTATTGGATTGTTCTTTAAGATTATAGACTATTGTTTGTATGTTATAATTTTGTTTCTTTTCTTAATGGTAATTACTTAAAACACTCTTTCTTAGTCAAAATAAGAACTTGGCAATCCCAAAGTCTGGCAAACATTGGCTAAGAAAATGGGCTGGGGATGGAGAGTGCTACCTGGACTCATAAGGTAAGAATAATGGAAGGACTCAAATCTGTCAGTTATAGAAAGATCAGTCCTCTTTCCTATCCTGGGAAACTCCCATTTGAGAGGGATAGTGTCTGTTTTGTCCACAGCTTTATTCCTACGATTTACGCAGTGCCCAACACACCATATTTAATAATTATTTGTTATATAAATGAATGCATAGACTTCATGAGTAAAATCATCTGCTAAGAACATCTAAAGTGGCCAAGCCTGGCAAACAGTTCAGCCACTGTGCCTGGTTGGGTGTCCAAGCTTCACTATGAGCAGGTATCAGTTTCTACTCCTAGTTCTTATTTTGGTTAAAATTTTGGCTAAGCGTTCAATGTTTCTTTGTGTAGGCTATTGCAATGGTCTCTCTTTTTCAATTTTTAAAGCTCAAAAAAATTGTGGTAAAATACATGTAACATAACATTTATTATCTTAACCATTTTTAAGCCTATAGTTTGGTAGCACTAAGTACATTCATATCCTTGTGTTACCACCATGACCATCCATCCACAGAACTCTTCATCAGCAAAACTGAAACTCTGTACCTACTAAAGAATAATTTCCCATTCCCTCCTCCTCCCAACCCCTGGAAACCTCTATTCTACTTGCTATCTCTATGAATTTGACTACTCTAGGTACCTCAGATAAGTGGAATAATACGGCATTTGTCCTTTGTGACTTACTAGTTTCACTTATCATAGTGTCTTCAAAGTTCATTCATGTTGTTGCATGTGCCAAAATTTCCTTCCTTTTTAAAGACTGAGTGCTATTTCATTGCATGTATACATCATATTTTGTTTATTCATTTATTCATTAATAGACACTTGGGTTACTTCTAACTTTCAGCTATTGAGAAGAATGCTGCTATGAGCATGACTTACAAATATCTCTTCAAGTTCTTGCTTTCAGTTCTTTTGGGTATATGTACCCAAAGTGGAATTGCTGGATCAGATGGTAACTTTATTTGTCATATTATGAGACTACTGACATACTGTTTTCCATAGCAGCCACACCATTTTACATTCTCACTGATAGTTTGCAAGAGTTCTGATTTCTTTCTTTCTCTCTCTCTCTTTCTTTCTTTCTTTCTTTCTTTCTTTCTTTCTTTCTTTCTTTCTTTCTTTCTTTCTTTCTTTCTTTCTTTCTTTCTTTCTTTCTTTCTTTTCTTTCCTTCTGAGACAGAGTTTTGCTCTGTTGTGCAGGCTGGAGTGCAGTGGTGTCATCTCGGCTCACTGCAGCCTCTGCCTCCCAGGTTCCAGTGATTCTCCTGCCTCAGCATCCCGGGTAGGTGGGATTACAGGCACACGCCACCACACCTGGCTAATTTTTGTGTTTTTAGTAGAGATGGGGTTTCACCATGTTGGCCAGGCTTGTCTTGAACTCCTGACCTCAGGTGATCCTCCCACCTCTGCCTCCCAAAGTGCTAGGATTACAGGTGTGAGTCACTGCACCTGGCCAAGAGTCCCAATTTCTCATCTCTGCCAACAATAGTCATTTTCTGTGTTCATGTGTGTGGTTGTTTTTTCTTTTCTTTTTCTTTGTAGCAGCATTTTTTAAAGATGTGAGTTGTAATAGTCTGTTAACTGGCCTCCTTGTCTCCAGGACCACTCTCATGCAATCAATCCTCTTCACTATAGCTAGAGTACTTTTTCTTACCTGCATATCTGACCATGGCAAATTTATCCATGACTCTCGATGTTTCTTGCTTTCAATTCTAAACTTTTTAACATGCTTCCTTCATAGGACTCATTTCTATCCACTTTATTTGTATTCTAGTTGTAAATATCTGCTCTTCTTTATACTTACTGTCTTACCTGATCTGTCACTCAAGTCCCTACAACTTTGTACTGATGACTTTTTCAGTATGGATTACCTTAATTCTGTGTTTCCCAGATTTTGTGTATTACTTTTGTACCTTTTCCCTCATTCTTCATTTCCCATCTATAGATTATTTTTCTGTAACTTTTTCCTTTGATAAATTGTAAACAGTTTACTTTTTAAAATGTATTCTCATTCTTAGCAAAAATATCCATGAAACAAGGGATTTAATAAGCTGGTCATATTCTTCTTCACACATCTTAAATGAATTCATATTAAATAAAAAGTCTACCTATATATCACCAGAAATTCATCTCCGCCAGTGTTGTATGTGCCACACTTTGTAAAAAGACTATGCTAATTTACCCTCCCAGTCTACCTGATCATCTTTAACTCATCTTTAGGATGAGCTCATCCATCGGTATTAAATAGTGTAGTGAATCATGGTGTTAGCTCTGGAATTAGATGAGTGGTCCAGAGCCTAATATGCCATTCCCTAATTGGGTAAACTTGGACTGTTCCTTAACCTCAGTAAATTCTGTTTTCTCTTTTGCAAAAGGGGTTAATAATAATTCCTACTTGAAAGACTTGTTGTGAGAAGTTAGAGGATAATGTATTGCAGAGCTCAATATTTTCTAACTATTCTAGCTTTCCTGTTGCTCTCTATGTCATTAAAAGATGATCAACATTTGCTTCAGTTAATTCATTCAAAGTTCTTCCATTACAAAATTGATGAACAAAACAGTAAAGTGGAGTCAATACAAGATATGCTTTTATGGTAGTTCTAACATAATGCATGTATTGAAATCTTTTTAATTTCAGAGCCAAATGGGATGTAAAGTTGACCCTGAGGATATTTTTCCTATCCATTTTAGTAAAGTTCTGTAAGATTAGGTAATGTATCTCTAATGGAATAGAGGCAGATGGGTGTGAAGCCAAGTGTCAACAGCTGCCTCTTTGGGATCCCAATGGCTTCAAAGACAACTAGATAAGATTGAATATTTATTTCAGTTTCTAGTATTAGAGAACATGAGAACAGTTTTAGGAATTGTTTATATCTCTCAACCTTGATCCTTTCCAAATCTCTTGAGTCCAAGTTAGATTTTTCTCTATTCTCTATTGTGTTTACTGGTTCCCTTGGCAGCCCTTTGTGTTTACAACTGTCCCCTTTCTTTACTCTTTTGTCCTCAAAATGCACATTTTTTTCATTTACCATTTTTGCACAAATTCACTGTGCAAAGAAACTGAAGGAATAGGAAGAAAAAAATGAAAGTATAAGAGGAATAAAAAAAGAAAAATCAAGAGATGGTTGAAAGCTTGTTCTTCTGTAACTCTAACATTTAACTGAAGCATTGGCTTTCTTGTTATATGTAAATGACTTTGTCTGTATTTCCTAGATAGGAAGCCCCTTGGGCAGAACCCATACCTGTGCCTTCCCTGTATGGTGTGAACATTCCATAAGCAGTGATACCATATTATTATCTTCAAACTGAAAGATTCTCTTTGTAATATAAGAGACAGGCAATCAGAAGAATGCAATATTTTTTCTACCAGATCCATTTTGGTCTTATGTATTGAATATAAACAAGATTTATAAGTTATTATTTCCATATCAATAAAAGAGAAAGGTAGGTATGATTTTCTTTTGAAATGTTCCTTTTTATCTGAAGTCAATTTAAAAAATTAAATTGTTTTCCTTAGTAGTTCCTTTATGTATAATATTTATGTATCTAAGACCTTTACCTTACAACTTTATGGACTTCTAACATTTAACCTATGCGAACATGACATTTAAGATGAAGTAGGTGGTATGACAGTGACACCTGAAAAACCAGGAGTGTACTATTTTTCATTTATCTAGCTTCAAGTTCTTATGATCCCTTCAGAGACATTAGACCTTTTGATTCTAATACAATATTTTGTATTTAAAGACTAATTAGGCTATTTGTCAAGAATGCTCATTAAATGAAAGGTCATATCTTTGGGCAGAAAATATGAATTATGGATAATACAAGTGAGTTTACTAGAGAATTCAAATTATATTTCAAAAGAAGTTCACAGCTTACTTTGGTAAATGAGTTCTTAGTGCTTTTAGTTAATCAATTCTGGCAAAATAATGATTACTTGAATGCAAAAAGAGTAAGATCACAGTTCTTTTTGTATTGATTCATTTCTGCATAATTTATACCAAAAGTTGTGTGTCAAACCAAACTTTATTTTTATGTTGTCATAGAAAAATTTAGTAACAATTATTATTTAAAACAATCTCCTTTTAGCAGCAGAAGAGATTTAATTATGTATCTCTATGAGAACCATAACCCAATTTTATAAAATAAAATTAAATGAAACATTTTTAGAGTTGCTGCAAAAGGAAGCATCTTCAAGCAAAGAATATGTGAGTTATGTAATGGGGTGTGGGGTACCTTGGGGAAAACAGATTGCCAAATATTTCTAATTATTAATTTTAATTAAAAGGAGTAAAATATAATGTAGCTATAATTCTTGGGAGGAAGAAAGAAGGATTAAATGTTAATGCTCACCTGCATGTTATTCTCCTATTTTAAATAGTAAATGTACTGTTCTGAATCCCTTTGATTAGCACGGGCTTACTCTACAGAGACCTGGATCCCTGGATCGGGAGGTTTGGTTATTCTGAGATATACTCAAGAACATGGTCAGTTCTGTGAGACCACTTCTGGCTTAGGATGGGATCTGGGCTGCATGGAAGCTAAGGTTCTTCTGGCAGCAGATATAAGCTGTGACTGAAATGTTCTTGCAGTAGAGCTGAAAAGAGCCTTCTGAGCAGATATTGTTAAAATTTATGAAGACTCTAGATTAGCAACTGCCATAAGTGGCTGAGAGGTAATAATAAAGCTGACAGAGAATCAGCATTTAGAGATTCAAAAAGCCCTGGGTTAGTAGGTCAGAGAATGACTCAATTGAGAAGCATTTTGAAGTCAGGATGGCTCAGAGTACTGATTAAGACCTTTAACTCCATGCCAAATTGTTGCTTCACTTAGCGAGTATTTCCTCAACAAACATGCAAACAAGTCTTAATATATCAGGATGGTAGGGTTTCTTTCAAGTGGGTGTCAAAACCAAGTCTTGGAAAGAAAGACGAGTAAGAAGAGCTGCTACATAAGAAAGGTTAAGTGACACTACTTCACAGAACACAGAACAGTACAATAAAGAAACCTCGAACTGTTGCCTTGTACAGTTCTCTGCTTCAGTCCTGATAACTGGTTTGGCTCTAACTCCTTTAGTATTATAGAACACTGCAAGCATTAATTGCTCAACAAGAAAAATCATTTTCACATTATGCAGTATTTATAACATTTAAAATCAGCTATAAGGCTGATCTTTCTGCCCCTCCAAGTACACAGTTGGGGGGAAAGTATCAGCTCTTTGATGCTTTCTGATGTGAGGAATGACCTAATTGATGAAGACGATGAGTTATTTTAGCTTTTCAACTGAAGGATCTTTCCACAGGGAAACCAGAAGGGCTGCCAATTATATTTCAGCTTTTTCCTCTAAGTCACTTTGTAAGATTACATCTCTCACAGATGAAATGATAAAATTAATGAGGGTGTATAATAATGTTTGGAAATAATAAACGATACCAAATGGAATTTCTGTCATCCAGTCCAGTAGATCTGTGGTTGACCATTATTCTCTGGTGAAAGCTTTGAAAGCACAAATAAAGTTATAATAAAGTACCCTACTGAGATGTGAGAAAACCTTGGCTTAAATTTACCTTCCATCTCAGAGTTAATCATGTGTTAGCTGAGGCAGAGTGTGGAGCAAAACAAAACTCATGAGTTCTCTTTTTAGTTTGACTACTTGTTTGAAAACTGTAGTGGGGAAATTAATTTTAATAAGTAATACTGATGAAATTCTCAATATATGGAAGGAACAATAGGGAACAAAAAGGGCTAAAGCATTGAATCTCTGTTAAAGAATTTACCATGTTCTGGGAGAGATAAAAATCTAAACAAAAATGACTATTAAGAAGGGTTGTAATAAGTCAAATCTCTGTAAATAAGACTGGGAGACCTGGAGGTCATTACAATGATATTAAGAAGGGCAGAGAAGAAAATACACCCCTTTCTAAAGACTTGGTGCTGGCTACTCCTTATTAATGATTTACTAAATATATAATGCTGGTGTCTTAGTGTGAAATATATGTAGCCTTCTCTCATTTACCCTCCATCTTTAATCCTTCCCCAAACTGGGGAATGATAATTTAGTTGCTAAAATTTAGGGCACTGATTAGGCAGTATTTGCTAGTGCGCAAATTGGCCACTGTACGTTGAATATTACATACATACATTTTGTGCATTTTCTTCTTCTTGCCCAATGCAGCTGAGGTGATGAGCTGATTCAGGGTGCACTGTCAGAACAATCCTGGCCAGATTTCATAATATATTTTCTTTCTCCTTCTTCTTTGTCAAAGAGCTTTGTCCAGCTTTCTGAGAGTAAAGTTACCCATCTGTTTTCTGCTCTCTGATGTTCCGGCCATATCCGGACTTAAAACTTTGGCCCTGTTTTATCTAGGCAATCTTGACATTAACCTTGGAAGAAAATTCCTCTTGTTTCATCTACTGCAGGATTTTTGAATGTGTGTTGGATATGACTTTCAACATACTGCAGTGGTAAGATCCTATACTTGGGTCTGGAGGTGGTGGAAAAACACAGACATTGCATATTTTCTAATATGGCTAGTATGGCATCTTTTCTAGTATGGCTTTCTGTGATTGAGTGGGAACACATAAATTGAGACTTATGTTTGGGAAGTGATGTGGAGCTAGATGAAGAGGAATAAGAAACTACTATTTGCAAGACTGTGTAATTCCAAGGACTGTTATTCTTGCATAGTATGATGTTTTTAAAGAACAAACTACTATACATTTGCAAGTTATTAAATTATGAATATTATTTGAGAATTTCAAATGGCTTAATTAATCAATGTGATATAGTGGGAAAATTGGACCTTTAGTTGTAGACGCAATTTGCTGATTACCACTTGGTAACGATGCCCTTGCTTCCCTAACCCTCAGTTCATCTTGTAAAATGCATTAGTTCTACTCCATAGGGCTATTGTGAGATTTAAACTCAGTGCAGCATATTAAGCACCCAATGTAGTCCCTGATACATAGTGAGACATCAATAGATTGTTGCTACTGGTCGAAATCTTTTGGCATTTGGTAGATTTCCAGTAAATACTAATTCTTCTAAAACTTTTAATAATTATGTAGATAGATATATGACTAGATCTGGTAACAAATACGCTATATCAATAGTCAAAACATTCTCTCTTAATTTTATTATGATATATATTGGAAATCTTAGTGCGGTTTTGATTATACTAACATAATTGTATGGCATTAGTATGCCAAAGGTACTCACAGTTATGCCAAAATTACCTGCTCCAAATTACAACTAATCCTTTCCCAGCTTGTTAATTTCTAAAAAACATCCTGTTGAATCTACACATCAATTTGGACCTGACAGTTTAATGATAATAAGTTTTCCAATCCATGAATATAACTATTAGTTTTGGTTTTCTTTAATTTCTCTCATCAATATTTTCTAGTTTCCAGTATATACATTGTACTCATATTTCATTAAATTTATTTCTAAGTCAGCACTCTTTTAGTTTTCTGAATGTCATAAATAGATACTAAATTATGGTAAATACCTTGTCTGGGCCATCTATTGAGATGATCATATGGTTTTCCCTTTTGTAGACTGCTGACATAAGGAATTAAATGGACTGATTTTTAAATGTTGAATAATCATTTCCTTACTGAGGTCAGGCCCACTCTTCAAAATATGTTAAATTTTATTTGCTAATATTTTTGTATGGATTTTTATATCTGTGTCTATGAATAGTTTATTTTCCTCTAATATCTTTGTCTGGTTTCCTTATCAGGGTAATATCAGCCTCATAAAATGAGTTGAGAAATGTTTCCTCTGCTGTCTCCTGGAAGATTTAAGGAAATTGGTATTATTTATTTATTTGATATTTAATAGAATTGAACAGTGAAGACATATGGGCTGAGTTTTCCTTATGGAAAGATTTTTAGACTACAAATTAAATTTATTGTATAAACATTGGGACATTCAGTTTATCTGTTCCTTCTTCAGTGATGATTGGTAGTTTGTATCTTTCAAGGAATTTTGCTATTTTATTTATCAAAATTATTGGGATTATGTTGTTGATGATAATTTCTTTATATGCCTTTAACTATGTAATATGCAGTGATGCCCCCTCTTCCTATAAAATATTAGTAGTTTTCATTTTGATTAACAATTCTAGAAGTTGATCAATTTTGTCAATCTTTAAAAATAACCAACCAGCTTTTTAAGCTAATAAGCAACTTCAGCAAACTCTTGGGATACAAAGTCAATGTGCAAAAATCGCTAGCATTCCTATACACCAACAACAGACAAGCAGAGAGCCAAATTATGAATGAATTCCCATTCACAATTGCCACAAGAAGAATAAAATACTTAGGAATAGAGCTAACAAGGGAAGTGAAGGACCTCTTCAAAGAGAACTACAAATCACTTCTCAAAGAAATCAGAGGTGACACACAACAAATGAAAAAACATTCCATGCTCATGGATAGGAAGAATCAATATTGTGAAAATGGCCATACTGCCCAAAGCAATTTATAGATTCAATGCTATTCCCATTAAAGTATCATTGACATTCTTCACAGAATTAGAAAAAAACTATTTTAAAATTAATATGAAACCCCCAAAGAACCTGAATAGCCAAGTCAACCTTAAGCGAAATAGAACAAAGCTGGAGGCTTCATACTACCTGACATCAAACTAAACTACAAAGTTGCAGTAACTAAAACAGAATGGTACTGGTACAAAAACAGACACATAGACCAATGGAACAGAGTTGAGAACCCAGAAATAAGACTGCACATCTACAACAATCTGATCTTCAACAAACCTGACAAAAACAAGTAATGCGAAAAGGATTTCTTATTTAATAAATGATGCTAGGAGAACTAGCTGGCCATATGCAGAAAATTGAAACTGGACCTCTTCCTTACACCATATACAAAAATAAACTCAAGATGGATTAAAGACTTAAACTCCAAACTATAAAAACCCTAGAAGAAAGCCTAGGCAATACCATTCAGCACATAGGCACAGGCAAAGATTCATGACAAAGATGCTAAAAGCAATTGCAACAAAAGCTAAAATTGACAAATGAGATCTAATTAAACTAAAGGGCTTCTGCACAGCAAAGAAAACTTTCAGCTGAGTGCATGGAAAACCTACGGAATGGGAGAAAATGTTTGCAAACTATGCATCTGACAAAGGTCTAATATCCAGCATCTATAAGGAACTTAAACAAATGTATAAGAAAAAACCCATTAAGAAGGGCAAAGGACACAGATACTTTAAAAATTAGATACACATGCAGCCAACAAGCATATGAAAAAAGGCTCAATATCACTGATCATTAGAGAATTGCAAATCAAAACCACAATGAGATACTATCTCACACCAATCAGAATGGCTATTGTTAAAAAGTCAAAAAATAATAGATGCTAGTGAGGTTTTGGAGAAAAGGGAACACTTGTACACTGATAGTGGGAGTGTAAATTAATCCAACCATTGTGGAAGGCAGTGTAGCAATTCCTCAAAGACCTAAAAACAGAAATACCATTCAACCTGGCAATTCCATTACTGGGTATATACTCGAAAAAATATAAATCATTCTATTATAAAGACAGATGCATGTGTATGTTTATTGAAGCACTACTCACAGTAGCAAAGACATGGAATCAACCTAAATGCCCATCAATGATACACTAGGTAAAGAAAATGTGATACATGTACACCATAGAATACTATACAGCCATTAAAAACAACAAGATCATGTCCTTTGCAGGGACATGAATGGAGCTGGAGGCCATTATTTTTAGCAAACTAATGCAGGAACAGAAAACCAAAACCACGTGTTCTCAGTTATAAGTGGGAGATAAATGATGAGAACACATGGACACATAGAGGGAAACGACACACACTGGGGACTGTCAGAGAGTTGATGGTAGGAGGAGGAAGAGGATCAGGAAGACTAGCAAGTGGATGCTGGGCTTAATACCTAGGTGATGGGATGATTTGTGCAGCAAACCACCATGGCACATGTTTACCTATGTAACAAACCTGCACATTCTGCGCATGTACCCCTGAACTTAAAAGCTGAAAATAAAAAAAAAATTCTTTTGAGACTAGTAAAAAGAACACTAGCTTTTGTGTTCATTAATTTTCTCTATTGTTTTTCTATTTTTAATTGTGTTGCTTGCCAGTCTTATTTTTATTACTTTCCAACTTTTACTTGTTTGATTTTAATTTGCTCTTCCTCTTCTATTTTCATAAGGTAGAAGCTTCTATTATTGAGTTGAGAACTTTCTGCTTTTCTAATGTAATCAATTGATAGTATAAATCCCCCTCTAATCCCTGCCTTAGCTGTGCTCCACAGATTTTGATACGTTATGCTTTCATTTTCAGTCAGTTAAGGTATTTTCTAATCTCCCTTGTGATTTTTCTTTGATACATAGAAGTACTTAAAATTATGTTGGGTAATTTCCAAAACTTTTTGGTTTTCTAGATAGCTTTCTGTTACTGATTTCTAATGTCATCCTGTTTTGGCCAGAGAATACAATTTGGATGTTTTCATATTTCACATTTAAAAAAATTGTAAAATACATGTAACACCAAATTTACCATTTTAACCATCTTTAAATGTACAGTTCAATGGCATTCCAATATATTTACATTGTGGTGCTACCATCACCATCATTCATCCACAGAACTCTTCTTATCTTTCAGAACTGAAACTCTGCCCATAAATAATAACTCCTTACTGACCCCTTCTCGCAGCCATTGGTAACTACCATCCTAATAGAATTTGACTACTTTAGATACCTCATGTAAGTGTAATCACACAATATTTGTACTTTTGTGATTGGCTCATTTCGCTTAGCAGTATGTCCTCAAGGTTCATACATGCCATAGCATGTGTCAGAACTTCCTTTTTTTTTTTTTTTTTTTTTTTTTTTTTTTTTTTTGAGACGGAGTCTTGCTCTGTTGCCAGGCTGGAGTGCAGTGGCACGATTTTGGCTCACTGCAACCTCCACCTCCCGGGTTCAAGCGATTCTCCTGCCTCAGCCTCCCAAGTAGCTGGGACTACAGGTGCCTGCCACCGTGGCTGACTAATTTTTCCATTTTTGGTAGAGAAGAGGTTTCACCATGTAGGGCAGAATGGTCTGGATCTCCTGACCTCGTGATCCACCTGCCTTGGCCTCCCAAAGTGCTGGGATTACAGGCATGAGCCACTGTGCCTGGCCCAACTTCCTTCCTTTTTAAAGGTCTAATAATATTTCATTGTATGTGTACACCACATTTTGTTTATTCATTCGTGTTGACATTTTTATGGCTCCAGTTATGTTCTATGTTGATGAATACGCACACATGAAAAGAAGGTATATTCTGACATTGTTGGATGGGATTTAATATGTAGACGTGAAGTTCGTTGATAATGTTTAGGTTTTCTGTATCTTTACTGATTTTCTCTCCAATTGTTTTGTCAGTCACTGAGAAAAGTATTAAAGTCTCCAACAAAGTTGTGTATTTGTCTATTTCTTTCTTCAGTTCTGTCAGTTTTTGCTTTATGAATTTAATCTCTATTGTTAGATATATACACATTTAACATTGTTATGTATTCTTGATAAATTGTCTCATTTACCACTATTTAATGCTTCCTCTGCATTCCTGGTAATATTCCTTGTTCTGAATTCTGTTTTGTATTGTATCAGTGTAAGCACATTTTTTTCTTTTACTAGTGTTCAAATAGTATTTTTTTAAATCATCCCTTTACTGTTAACCTATGTATTTATATACCTAAAGCGGGTTTCTTATAGACAGCATTCAGTTTTTATTCAAAATGACAATCACTATATTTTAATTGGGATATTTAGGCCATTTACACTTAGTGTAACTTTTGATATAGTTTGACTTAAGTCTACCTTTTAAATAGTTGTTTTCTGTTTGTCCTATATGTTCTTTTTTTGATTATTGTTCATGTCTCACTTTTTTTTTGGATAAATGTATTTTTTTATGATTCCATTTTATTTCTAGTACTGGCTTCTGAGTTTTTCTTTAACTTTAATTTTGGGTTCAGAAGTACATGTGGAGACTTGTTCTATATAGATAAGCTGCGTGTCGTGGGGGTTTAGAGTACAGATTATTTAATCACCCAGGTAATAAGCATAGTATCTGATAGGTAGTTTTTGATCTTCTCCCTCCTCCACCCTTCATCCTTAAGAAGGCTCTGGTGTCTGTTATTCCCTTCTTTATGTGTTCTCATTGTTTAGCTCCCATTTATTAGTGAGAACATATGGTATTTGGTTTTCTGTTTCTGCATTAGTTTGTTTATGATAATTGCCTCCAGCTCCATCCATGTTGCTGCAAAGGACATAATCTCATTCATTTTTATGTCTGCATGGTATTCTGTAGTGTATATGTGCCATATTTTCTTTATCCGTTCTACCATTGATGGGCACTTAGTTTGATTCCATGTCCTTGCTATTGTGAATAGTGCTGCAATAAATACATGCAAGCATTTGTTTCTTTGTGGTAGAATGATATTTATTCCTTTGGGCATATACCCAATAATGGGATTTCTGAGTCAAATGGTAATTCTGTTTCAAGTTAATTGAGGAATTGCCAGACTGCTTTCCACAATGGCTGAATGAAATTACATTCCCACCAGCAGAGTATAAGCATTCCCTTTTCTCTGCAACCTCATCAGCATCTGTTATTTTTGTTGATTGCTCAAAGCAATTGACAGATTCAGTGCTATTCCCATCACACTACCAATGATATTCTTCACAGAATTAGAAAAAAACTATTTAAATATTCATGTGGAATCAAATAAGAGCCCAAATAGCCAAAGCAATCCTATGCAAAAAGATCAAAGCAGAAAGCATCACGTTACCCCATTTCAAACTGTATTATAAGGCTACAGTAGCCAAAACAGCATGATACTCATATGAAAAGAGACACAGAAAGCAATGGAACAGAATAGAAAGCCCGGAAATAATGCTGCACACCTACCACCATCTCGTCTTTGACCAAGTTGACAAAAACAAGCAATGGGGAAAGGACTCCTATTCAATAAATGGTGCTGGGATAACTGGCTAACCATATGCAGAAGACTGAAATTGGGACCCTTTCTTATATCATATACAAAAATCATATCAAGATGGATTAAAGACTGAAATGCAAAACCTAAAAGAATAAAAACCCTGGAAGATAACCTAGGCAATACCATTCTGGACATAGGAACTGGCAAAGATTTCAAAAGCAATTGCAACAAAACCAAAAATTGACAAATGGGACCTAGTTAAACTAAAGAGCTTCTGCACAGCAACAGAAACTACCAACAGAGCAAACCAACAACCTAAGAATAGGAGAAAATATTTGCAAACTATGCATCTGACAGATATCTAATATCTGGAATCTATAAGGAACTTAAACAAAAAACAAATAATCCTATTGAAAATTGGGCAAAGGATATGAACAGACACTTTTCAAAGAAAGACATACATGCAACCAACAAGTATATGAAAAAATGCTCAACATCACTAATCATTATAGAAATGCAAATCAAAACCACAGTGAGATACCACCACACACTAATCACAATGGCTCTATTTTTCAAGAAGACTTAGTAGTTATACCACCTTTAAAAATAATTATTTGTTGCTCTGCTTTCTATATAGTATAAGAATCTTACAATAGTGTACTTAGCATGCTAGGGAACTCTCCCAGTTTCCTACCATTCTCCAATCATTTTTGTGTTATTCTAAACTGTGAATTTATCACAGTTATTTTAAACCTTCATGTTAGCCCTTTAAAATTTTATGTGTTTTTCTCTTCTTACCTGCTCATATAGTAGTCACTTCTTCCTCCATGCTCTGCTAAAGGTGAAACAATTTGTGTGTCCTGTTTACCCTCAGGGGGGCTTATCACTCTGGAATTTGTTTAATTGGGTGCCTAGTGGCTTCAGTTCTCTGATAGGCTCACAAAATATTATGATTTTATAAATTATACAGCTTTTTAATTGTTATTGGAAACAATGGCTTAAGTGATATTATCTTGTAGCTTTCTGCATCTTTAGTGGCAGTGAAACTTCAATGACGGGATTTTGGCATTTAGCTATTAAGTGAATGCTCTAAAATGCCATGAGTAGAGAATGGTGTTGAACTCCAAAACTCACTTTCCCTCCATTATATCACATTACATTATTAAGCTCTTTAAATATTTGAATAATTTAGTAAGTTATATATTTATACAGGGGTTTTCCAATTAAGAACACGTTAGTTTTTACACTTAGCAACTAATTGAATCTTTGTAGTCTTGTGATTTACACATTACTGAGGTCCTCAGTTTACAGGTGAGAATCAATAACTGAAGCTGGGTATCTGCTTCCAAGCACATAGAAGTTTTCAAAATCCGTGCCTATCTATGTGGATATTTAAAGCAGATAGAGCCATATGGATTATTTAAATGTTGAGTTTATTTTCTAAAAGATAAAACATAATTAGTGAGAAATTTAGTTCCCAAAATGTAAAAATAATTAGTGGGAAACTGCACTTAATAGAAAATTTATTAATTGTAGAGCTACTTATAGCCATTGAAATCATCCCTTTCTGTAGGTGAAAGTCAAATGGATGATTATCTTTGGAACTGTGCTGTTAATTTGCAAAAAAGGAAGGTTTTGCTGTTCTTGTAATGAGCAGTAACTGCTTCAGAAATAAGGTCAATATATCTTTCCTAGCATTTGCCTATCAGTTGGAGACTATTACTAGAGAACAAATTAATATTTTATTAATATTGTCATTTACACATCCTATTTTAATAACCCATGTACAGTTATACTGAAAAATAAAAGATAACATAAAAACGTATCTTAAGGACAAAGAAAACATTATTTTTGAACTTACGCATATTTTAGACATTCAGATTTATAGAATTCAAAGTTGAGGTAAGTAGATGGTTCACTCATGCCACATATATGAGAGGGCACAAATTTGAGTAGGATGTTCTTCCTAGTACATGTTTTACATGAATTGCTCTCTGTTTCTAAAATTGGTTTGAAGTCACATAATGAGAAATGGTAAAGCATTGAGTTTATTATATGGGATAATTATACCCCAAATGCCTTAATAATTTAATAGGTTTCCGGTCAAGGTTCTAGAAATACTTATGAACTAGAAGCATGTAGTAAGAGTTGAAGAAAATAACAAATACTACTTGTCTCAAAATATATTCTATAGTGCCTAAATTTCTGCCACTGAATTACCTTTGCAGGTTTAGTGTATTGTTTTTAAATGGAACTCAGAAATTTCACTTTTTATCTGGAAGAGGAAAAAAAAAGTCGGGCTAGCCAGCCCTCCATTTGCAAAACTGATGGTACTGAGGGACTGGGATTGCGCCAGATGACTTTGAACAGGAAACAGATCAGAAAGGGTATAAAGCCTATGACACTTCCTCAGAGAAGGTGATCTTGATACATACGAGGAGATTGGACATACCAGAGAAGAGAATGTAGCAAAGAGTAAAAGATTTCAAGCCATCTGATAGTTTTTCCCAGAGACTTAGTAGACAATGTACTTGCTAACAAGGATAGTATCTAGTCCTTGTCAACACCAAATCAGCAAGTATACACTATTTACCAGATCTTCACCATATTCATGACACTATTCTGGAAGCAATGAATATAAAAAGAAGCATGTTTTCTCATTTACATAGTCTATTATATATTTGGAGTTATAGTAGTACAGAAAAAAGCAAAGATAGGCAATAGCAAAGATAAATAACCACAAAAGAAACTGAGAATCCCATTGAGTGTGACAGAAAAGTCTGATAGGCAATTTCTAGATTCAGATCATTGAAACCAAGTTCCAATGAGGTAACAGGATTTGAGATAGTCCCTAAGACTATTCCTAAGAGAAATGTTTGGATGAGTGGAATTTTGGGGTGGCATCTTCCAAAGGGAGCTACTCAGAAGAAGCAAAATTCAAGAGAAGTAGACACATTTCTCTGGAGCAGATGATTCTCTGTTGTGAAAGTTGGAAGATTAACAAGGAGCTTTAAGACAGGATTGGATTGTGGGGTCTACTTCTCATACCTTTCTTACTATGTTTCTTAAACGTTGATGTTGCCTTGGCCTCTAGCCTCGAGCTGCATTTCACTCTGCATACTCTCCCCAGGAACTCGCATTTTCTCCTAAGACTTCAGTTTTGAAGAAAATGTGTTGAAGGTCTTTAAACTTATATAGCTAACCATTTTGTTTGTAAATTATTTGCTTTCCAAGATAGTTTATCCAATTGCTTATCAGACTTCTATACTTGAATGTCTCACAACCATCAGAGATTAAAGTATTACAATCTGATCTCATACTCTCTCTCAGCATCCTCTCCTAACTCCTCTTCCTATAGTCTTCTCTACTTACTACCTATGTAGCTTTGGGCAAGTTGCTTAAGCTCTTTGTATCTTGGTTTCTATACTTGAAAAAAAGGAATAAAAATACTGTTATTTTTAGGAGTTTCTGGGAGGACAAAAACAAGTTAATACATGTCAAGCTCTAAGAATAGTGCCTAGCACATAAGAAGTCCCCAACAAATATCATTCTTTTCCAGCCATCTAAATCAGTATATCTTATTACTTTTGTCTCAGTATATAACTGGTCACAAAGTGCTATCAAATATATGCCTCTTCATTTCCTTCTTTCAGTCCCCTGTAACATGATCTTAGTCCAGATGTGCATCACTTTTCAACTGTATCATGATAATTGTAACAAGGTGATAACACACTCTCTCTGTCCAGTTTCACTTCTGTCCCCTCTGTCTTCCAAAATGCCACCATTGTGACCTTTTGAAACTGCACTGAATAAAATGCTTCAAGGAAAATGAATGACATTCATAGTGAGACCCAAATTCCCTCGAACAGCACTCTAGGCCCTACGGGTACCTCTTTGGGTGTCTATTCCACTGCTTTCCCAATGACTCCTGATGTTTCAGATATATTAAATATTCCTTGTCCTCTATATTTTTGCAAATGCAATTCCTTCCACTTTCAAAGTGCATTCTCCAACCCCTTTCTTCTCCTATCTACCTTTTACTTTTCTTTATGACCAGGTCATACACTTTGTCTTCCTCACTGTCTTCCTCATCTTTCCCAGCCTGCTCTGGGTTGGGTGATGTATCAAGAAACCAGCAGGAAACAGGTGGCACACTCAGGTGAGTAATTTGAGGAGGATTTTATAAAGGGATTATTTACAAAGGTGTAGATAGGATTAACGGAAACCCACAAAAGTAGAACAGAACCCCGGCAGTAGCAATAGCTTGGTGCTATTATTAACCCTAGGCCTGATGGGGAAAGAGGAGGTAACATCTTATGGCTTATCCTGGAGAGGACCACCTAACCGGAGGTGTGGTCTGTTGTACAGCCTGCAGCTATCCCTCAAGGAGGAACTGGGGGATAAATATCCTTTTCTCAGTGTCTTTGCACCTTTTGCTTACTTTTTCTTATTGTCTGAACTCAACCTGAGACTAGAAGGTATGGCTGTTAAAGTAGCTATAAGGTCTGTGTCCCGGGAGCAGTAAGCACTGTGGAGAAGCACGGAAAGGGGATCTGGAAGGACAATTGAAAAACATTCAACAGAGATGCTTTCTTTAGCAGGACCTAGTCCCTAGGACATACCTTTATTATGAAACTTAACAAACAATATTGAATACATGTCCACTTCATCATAAATTGAGGAATCCTTGATCATAGGGACTATCTTTTTATTTTCTCAGCATCCCCACACTTTAACAGGTGCTCGAATGAGTTAATTAACAAATAGCAATGTCAGGGTAAGGTCTGTGCCCTATAAAACACAAGGAATAATTGCTGTTTGAAGTTAATTACCTAATTCACTTTCCAGAACTTTAGATTTGTGCTACAATTTAGGATTTTTCAGTTAAGACATCATGTCTATTTCTCTTTGGTGTAATATGTAAATGAGTGGAAGTGTGCACATGTGTTGTTTACTTCATAATTTAAAAAATGATGATGGGTCAGACAAATACCAGACAATTCACAAGCTTTAGATAAATATGATAAAACAATTTCTCTAAGAAAATGATCTTCATTTAGTCATTTATTCACTTGATTTAACCCCATGCTGCTATTAGTTATGCAGGGAAAATAGTGTTTTAATGACTCTTCAGAAAATGTTCACCACAGGAAGAAATACTGTATGACTGGAATAGGCTAAGAGGACATTTATCTCTCTGTGCATTCTGTGGGTCTTAATACCATCACACCTACGTGCTCCAAGAAAGATATTACATTAGAACAGCTCCTAACAAAGGGCTATATAATTCATATGGAAATTAAGACTTTAGAAAGAACAAAGTCCTTTTGAACATGTTAACTAGTCTAAATATGAGATAGAAATTACGGCCAGCCATGGTGGCTCACGCCTGTAATCCCAGCACTTTGGGAGGCCGAGGTGAGCAGATCACCTGAGGTCAGGAGTTCAACACTAGCCTGGCCACATGGTGAAACTCCATCTCTACTAAAAATACAAAAAAATAGCCAGGCATGGTGGCATGTGCCTGTAGTCCTAGCTACTTGGGAGGCTGAGGCACAAGAATTGCTTGAACCCGGGAGGCAGAGGTTGCAGTGCGCTGAGATCACGCCACTGCACTCCAGCCTGGGTGACAGAGTGAGACTCCATCTCAAAAACAATAACAACAGAAAAGAAATTACATGATCTACCCTTTATTAATATAAAGCATGACTTTATTAATATAATCAGCATGACTATGGTTGCAATTAAAGATAGCTTAGAATATGAAGAGTTAATAATGTACAGTAATTCTGTATCTTGACTTTGTCAAATAAAGCACTTTTATCAAGTGTTGTTAACTGGTTATGATAAATATAATCAACCCAAATTCTTTTGTAACAAGAAAAACAAGTTTTTAAGAGTTTGAAAAAGACATACAAATTAGAAAAAAAAAAAGAAAAAACTGATATAGAAGAGATCATCACCATGTGAAATCACTTTCTAGTTGGATATAGAGATAGAACCCCTGTTTCTGGACTCCTGAGCCTAAATTCCTGATATCACATCATGCTGCCCTCTAATGCTAAGCACTAGTGGGATAAGATCATCTAAAGTTGGGCAGTCAATTTCCATAGCATTCCATGAGGGGCCTGTGCTTTCTGGAGAGAGCCAAGAACCCTGTTACAGAGCACAGTGATTTGTTTAATAAAAGTTTGAATATGGAAGCCCAGATCCATTTATAAACTTATAAACTACAGAATTAGAAAATGCCTCTACTAAGGAAATTTTGTGGGTGAATGGTTTTAAGATGGCATCATTAATGGCTTATCAAAGAAAAGCAGGAGTGGTCCTGTGTTATTTTTGGGAAAATAGTTTTCATAAATAGAAATAACCATTTTTTAAAAAGTAGCTTTTGTATTAGTCCATTTTAACACTGTTATAAAGAATACTATCTGAGACTGGGTAATTTATAAAGGAAAGAGGTTTAATTGACTCACAGTTCCACATGGCTGGAGAGGTCTCAGGAAACTTACAATCATGGCTGAAGGTGAAGGTGAAGCAAGGACCTTCTTCACATGGTGGCAGGAGAGAGAAGTTCAAGCAGGGGAAATGCCAGATGCTTATAAAACCATCAGATCTCACGAAAACTCACTCACTATCATGGGAACAGCATGGGGGAAACTGCCCCCACCATCTAATCACCTCCCACAGGGTCCCTCCCTTGACACTTGGGGATTATGGGATTTAAAATTAAAGATAAGATTTGGATGGGACACAGTCAAATCGTGTAACTTTTTATGGGAATTCCATTTCTTCCCTTTTGTACTCTGAATTTTACTTTCCTTATGTTTTCATAGCTCAGATTTACTATTAATTTTCTTGACCTGTTCCCAGCCCCTTCCCTAGTCATTCATATTGACTTGAAAGCTGAATAAAGGGGAAAAATGAGCTGAGAAACAACTATTCACTTGATTAAATTGAACTCATTTATTTTCATCTCATGGATGAGAACTTATCATCTGAAATCTCATCACCATTTGTTTTAATCTATTCTATGTTTCTGGTGGCAAAGTGAAACTCTTCAAGGCTTGGAGCTATTTTTTGATGTTAATCCTTGTAAAACTAGTACTAATCTTTGTCATTTATGACAGGTCCTGACATTGGAGCTGCTTAGTGCCAATTTGGAGGAAATAGGATACAATGTTATCTGAGCCATTTTTCCCTACCTGGCAAACATCAGGGATCTCTCTTAAAATAAAACAGAGATTCTCTTTCTGCTTAGAAAGTCTTATCTCTAGCCCTTCAACTTTTCCATGGATTTCAAAGGGAGATCTCTAACTCCCTCTGGATTTTTCTCAAAAGCTTCTCAAACTTGTCTCTTCCTTTCAAAACTTCCTCTTCCATCAGTCTTCCCCAATTCAGTAACATGGAAAATGCAGCCCCAATTTGGGTGATGGGGAAGGGTAGAAGTGGAAGTGGCTAAAGAAGAATATAGAGACATATACTAAACACCTAAAACCTCATCCCCTGGTCTCTCAAGAATGCAATTAAACTGTGCCACATAGGAAATGAATTTACAAGTCAATTAGTCCATCTACCTGCCTTGAGGTAGTGACTACACCTAAACACTCATTGATGTATGTGAAAAACCAGTTCTCTTAAGGCATTTAGAAAACATATTCTGAAGTAGGTATTATGACTTGTGTGTGAAAAGATGGGTAGAAGGTTGAATGTGAATTCGAGATATGTATCAAAAACAAAGACAAAACAACTGAAGCCTATTCCATGAGTGGAGCAGTGTAAGTGTCTCTTGAGGGAAGCCCTTGTGCTTTGTGAAGGGAATTTTCTGCAGTCTTTGAAACTTGCTTCTCTCTAAGGTATTTTGTGAAATTATTAGGAACAGAGCAGGGCTCAGCTTTAGTAAGGTTTTGATTAGTGTTTCAAAAGCCTTCAGAGTTTGTCTTAGATGGCTATAATGGGTGAAAAATCAACTGCATATCATAAATCATACCAGTTTATTAGTAGTAGGTGGAATAAATCCTGAAGTAAGTGAACAGATAATTAATGAGAGTGCTTAGATATATATGCAGTGAAACAGCTGCAAGTCAAAGATCTGGCAAGAAGTAGAAGAGGGAGGGTACTGAGTGAGTTGTCATTCTCTGAAACTACAGGTATTTGCCACCAAACACCTTGATTTGGGGACCTGGGTTGCTCGATGTTGCAAAAATAGTGGGTTGTGTGTCTGAAGAGATTATACAAAATGACTGGCTGAAAAGAGTCAATTGTTGTTTTTAAAAGTATTTATCCTGGGCTCCTAGCATCCATGAGCTGAATTTGTTCCTCAGAATGCATTGGGAGACCGGCAAGAGACTAAAGGAAAACCAATATGTAAAATGAGAACTCATGAGTTTTGTTACCCCTAACAACCCCATATTTCCTAGGAGTTACTCTTATTTCCCAGGTCTCTCATAGCTGCAGGATTTTCCTCCTCCCTGGCCCTTTACCAGTTTGTCAATACACACAAATGTCCACATACTTAACAGCTATTACAGAATCCCTTGATCTTGAGTTCCCCTCCTGCTCAATTTTCTATTTTTTTTTTTTTTTTTTTGTAGCCAAAGGGGAAAGAAAAGTCTATTCTCACTGCCTTGTCCTTCCTCAACTTCCTGGGATTCTCACATTCATTACTCTACAGAAGTGGGCTTCTCCCAGGTGACTGAGAGCCTCCCACTAACCATATCAGTTGCGTCCTCCAGGATCTATGGCTTCTGAGTCATTACCATCTCCCAATTTTCCTCTTAACTTTTTAACTACTGTTTATTGGTCTCCTTCCAGGCTTCTTTCATGTTTTGGAAACCTATAAATGCTGATATTACCAAAGGATGAGTTGTTGGCTCTGTGACACTCTCATTCTCATATTCACTGCCATGACCTCAAATATCATGATTTCCGCAAACCTCTATCTCTAACCTAGACCTCATATCTGAGCTGCCGATTATCATCTTCACCTGGTTGACCTTAAGGGCTCTCAAAGGTCACACAGCTAATTTCTATCTTCAGGTAAATTTTCTCCATCCTCTTAATAGAATTACTTTGCAGTCACCCCTGCTGGAAACCTTGCCATTTTTGACTCCTCCTTTTCACACCCCCAGGAATCAATCAATAAGTCTTGCTGGTAGCATATCAGAACTAACATCACAATTTCCTTTCTCTTCCTCTGTTGTTTCTGACATTCCCTTCATTTGTGTTGCCTCATTTCTCAACTAGTTTAAATAGGCTCCTAATAATGTTTTTGTCTCTAGGCATCTCAATTCTTCCCTACAGTTCTCCCATATTACTTTCTCTGGTCATGTCTCCTTCCTTCTTAAAACAATGAATCTGTATCAAGAGCATCAGATTAATGAGCATAGTGTTTAAGACACTTCATAATCTGTTTCCAGGCAACATTTTCGACATTACATTGTTTTTAACATTATATACATTTCTTTTCCACCACACTCTCAAATCTTGTCTTGAACTTCTAAATATCGAATCATACTAGACTATGTGTTATCACCCAAAATATGCTGTGTGCATTTGAGCCTTGATTATTTTGCATAAACTTTCTCCCACCCCTCATTTGGAATTTACTCCTGCTGTTCTTTGCCTCCTGGTATGTTCTTCTTCAAGCCCAGCTCATGTGTCCTTGCCTCTGTGTAAACTTCCTTAACTCCCAATTCCAGGGGCAGAATGAAGTCCCATTCTCCCCTCCTCCCCCTCCTCTCTTCTCCTCCGCTCCCTTTCCCTCCTCCCCTTCCCTCCACCTCTCCTCTATTTCCTCCTTTTCTCTCGCTCCTCCCCTTTCCCCTCCCCTTCTGCCCTCCCCTGGCCTCCTTCCCTCCCCTCTTCTCCCCACTCCCCTCTCCCCTCCTCCCTTCCCCTCCCCTCCTTCCTTTCCCTCCACCTCTCCTCCAATTCCTTCCCCTGTTGTCCCCCCTCCCCTTTCCTCCTCCTCTCCTCCATTCCCTTCCTTTCCTCCCTTCCCCTCCCCTCTTCTCCCCTCCTTTCCTCTACTCTTTTCTCCTCCTCTCTCTTCTCTTCTCTTTCTCATACTTTGAGAAATCATGGAGCAATGTGGAAAGGTCATGAATTCTGATGTCAGAGCAACTTTAGTGCCAATCACAGCTTGTCTACATTCTAGCTCTGGACATTTAGTAAGTTATTTAAACTTTTTTTTTTTTTAATTCGACCATATGTAAAATGGGTTGTTGATATGTGTCTACCAAAGATGCTAATATTTACTCGAGAGTTTACAGTGTGCTAGTCACTCTTTGAGGCTTTTGACATGAAGTAACTTATTTAATGAAGAGTAGTTTTAAAGAGTCTATTGCATCATAACCATTATGCCAGCAGCAAAATACTTATCACACTAGGTCATTGTTCCTGGTTTATAAGGATCTTGTATCCCTCCAGAATGTGTTCTTTTTGAAGGTAGAAACTTGTTCATCTATCACCTTCTCTATTTGGCAAAGCACTAGCATAAAATAGGTGCTAAATAATCATGGAGCCATCAGCAAAGCAGAGTTGGCTGTTGAACTGATATTGTATTAGATGCAACTTTTTGTTTTGCAAATGGTTTCCATATTCATACATATGAATATTCTAGTGAAGATTAAATACAAAGGCAAGTTTTAAAATGCTATCTCTCTGTATTAAAATAAAGACAACAAATCATATTGTGATAAAATTTCTTGTTTTTACATAAATGCTAATTTTATCCCCATATTGACGCATGCTCTTATTTTCGATAGGACTATTTTTCTGTGGGGCAGAGTGAATAACTAAGATTAAAACTGGCCAGGCTTCTAGTAAGAAAAAAAGAAAAAATGTATTGTATTTGGAGTTTTGTGAGTTTTTAAAAATTGCTTCATTTTGTTTTAATGATATCAGATTGGTGAAATGTTCAATATTGACATTTACTATTATAATTTGAATTTGTTATTCGAATGGCAAATATCTGATGGAAACTCAATGCTTGACTAGGCCTGTTCCACTGGGTCTTTAGTTAACCCAGAAAATGGAAGAGTCAGGAATCTTGAGGGTCCCCATGGAGAGATTATTCTGTCTTCCACATCTGTTTCATGATGATCCAAACGAGTCAGGAGAATGGGGTCTGAAGGCAGGGAACTTAAGGTCAATTTGTGATGAATCAAGGAAAAACATCAAGGTCCTGTGGTAGGGAATCTGAGGCCAATTTGTGCTGACTTCCCAAAGCTGGATCAAAAGGAAAACACCTGAGTCTGAGAGCAGGCACCTTAAGGCCAATTAAGGCAAACTTCCAAAAGCTGAACCAAAAGGAAGCCCCCCCCGCCCCCCCGCCATCTACCCATGTCTAGTAACAAAGGATCAAAGACTACTCTCCCTACAACCCTCCCCTTCCACAACATCTCAGATGGAAAGGGATAGTGCCCTGGATTTGCTGTGGGCCAAGCAGGAACCATCCCTTCATCTGCATATGGCACCAATTCACCTCAGCCTTTAATTAGCCACAGGCCAAATCCTTCATCCAGATAAGGGATAACTGGTAGGAACCTCAAAAGGAGTGCTTAAAACCCAGAAAACTTTATAACTGGGCCCTTGAGCTGCTTGCTCAGCCGACTCCAACCCTGTGGAGAACTTTCTCGCTTTAGTAAATTCCTGCTTGTGTTGCTTCGTTCTTGTGTTTTGTTCCTTTGTTACTTTGTGCATTTTGTCCAATTCTTTGTTCAAAACGCCAAGGACCTGGACAACTTACGTTCAAGGCTCTTCTTCTGGTAACACTAGTAGACTGAGAAGGATTTGGTATTCTCTTTTATTCACAAAGGAAAGGGATGCTGGGGTAGAGGCATAAGTCTGATTGTCCCTGATTCTGCTTGTCAGAGATTGTTTTGCACCATCCCGCTTCACAGCAAAACAAACAGAACAGGTCCTTTAAGGGGCATTCAAAAGAGGAAGTATAGGTGTGTCGCAGAGTGCTAAGGAAATTCCATCCTGAAAAGTCAAGTCCCCATTGAAAGGAAAGTACTCAGTAAAGAAAAGGAATTTGGAACGAGGAAATAAAATAGGACTATAACTTGGGTAGCTTGTTATTATTATAAAAGTCTCTCTTTTTTTGAATGGAAGAAGTAGAATTTAAAAGTTTAGGATCGTTAGTCATTGGGGTCTGCTTTCTCTCTGCTGAGATTTACTTATCATTTAAAAGCTGATGCCCCAGATCACTAGCCCAAACCTCTTTCTTCGGCTCCAGATCAATACAGCCTAGTAGACTTCTCACTTTTATGTCTCAGAGACAATTCAGCCTAAAACAAAACTTAATTATTTCCCCTTTCCCCTTCTTTCTTCCCTTAAGTTCCTGTATTTCCAAGCTTGGTGGATGGCATTGTCGCTTAGCCTCCTACTAAGCCAGAAATGTAGGGATTGTCCCAGAGTTTTTAATTTCTCTGTGTTCCACATTCAACTGGTCAGCAAACCTTATTCAATTGACCTCTGATATGGTTTGGCTCTGTGTCCCTACCCAACTCTCATCTTGAATTGTAATCCCTACAATCACCACATGTTGAGGGAGGAACCCAGTGGGAGGTGATTGGATCATGGGCGGCAGTTTCCACCATGCTATTCTTATGGTAGTGAGTGAGTTCTTATGAGATGTGATGGTTTTATAAGTGTCTGGCATTTCCCATGCTTGTGCTTCTCTCTCCTGCCGCCTTGTAAAGAAGGACATGTTTGCTTTCTCTTCCACCATGATTATAAGTTTCCTGAGGCCTCCCAGCCATGCAGAACTGTGAGTCAACTACACTTCTTTCCTTTATAAATTACCCAGTATTGGGTAGTATCTTTATACCAGTGTAAGAATGACTAATACAATCTCCTTAGTGTCTCTAGATTCAGGTTACATTTTCCCACTCTATCCTCACTGCCTTTCTTTAGACCCACATCATTTCTTGTCTTGAAAACTGCAACAGCCTAGGTCATCATGGTATCTATTTCCTTGCCTGCATAATGTAGTGGGCCCTCCCTCCGTCCCTCCTCCCTTTCTTCTCCCTTTCTCCTATGCAGACAAAACACACAAGAAATAAAATTAAAGTTCTCTTTCTGAAATCTTTGCAATGGTTGTATCAGCCCTGTGCTCATTGCTTTGCTTTTGCTCTGTGAGGTGATTTTGGAGGAACAGTTTTATCTTCAGGCTGTGCTTTATGAGAAGGTTAGAGGAGCCTGACTCTAAATGGAATCTGGAAGACAGTAAGATTCCAAGAGCTTGTTCTGCCAGTTTCCTAAAGCAATAAAAACCACAAGCCCACCCATAGAGGGGTTGAACTGCATGTAGGGCTTGGAAATTCTCCCCAAACTGTATGGTTCTTCCCTTGATCTGCATTTTGTTTCTCTGCTTGTCCTTCTTGGAGAGACTACTTCTAGGAAGACACCTGTCTGACACAGCTAGAGTGTCCAGAAAACTCTCAGGAGAGCTCTCATCATTGTAGTTTTGTTGTTTTCTCCTTTCTTTCTATTTACATTTCAGTTTGTTAGGTAGGAGGAACTAAGCCTAAAATTTGTTAGGTTAGGTTAGCAAAATGACTAGGTGTTGCTACACTGCTAATTTGTTCGTGAGAATCTCTTTCCAAGCTACGTAGACCCTGATTCTTATTAGCTGACTTGGAATTAAACTAGGTGAACTTGATTTTCCCCACAGAATACAGTGAATTTTTTCTCCCAAACAGTCTTCTACGACTTCAGCAGATCTGGGAAGTGATACTTTTATTATTCCAATTTGATACTTTCACTTTTTTCTTAAAAGCCTTAAAAGGCATATGATTACCTTTAGTGTAAAATTTATGTCGAATGATTTGCTTTCCAAGCAGTGTACTGTGACCTCCCACGCTTGTCCTTTTCTACCTTCCATTCCTTCTGCTCAAGTTTCCCCCGCTTCCCAGTACCATGCATTTCTTCATCTGCCCCTGTCTTATCCAATACTTAAAAGTCATCTCCAATGCCATCTGGTCAGGGAAGGGTTTGCTTATTATCATTATTTCTTCCCACTTCCCACCAAACCTGGTGTAGGTAAATTTCCCGTGCCGTCATAAAAAGCACCTGGTACTTTTGTCCTAGCATTGGTGTACTTCTTGATCTCACTATCCAACAGACTGAGAAGTCCAAGGTCACAAAGTTGACTTATTTGACTTTGTTCTCTTGAGTTTAACACAGCCTGGGGCTTAGTAGTATTAAACAGATCTTTGTTGACTTAAATTTAAGAACCAAGTATAGGTCCCGGGGTATGCTGTTTTCAATGAAATTTCAAACCGTTTTTCCACAGGTAACCCAATACCTCCTAGTTTGTGTCACACCCTGTGAAAGACTCTTTGGACATTAAAGTTGGCCTAAACATTTCATGTAATACATCATATATGATTGAGGCAAGAAATTACCCATATAAATCTATGATGTTTTAGGTGACATGTATAAAGTAAGGATCTTTAACATGACTATAAGTTAAGAATCATTAAATATTTTTAGAATCTGATTGGATTATAGCTCTTTAGAGAAGAAAGAGAAAGTTTATAATCTACTATAGCTAAAGCTTTTTGGTTCACTTGGGGTGGGACTGGATTAAGACCAAATGTTTATCCATCAATTGTACAAATGGACGTCTTCATATATTACCAGAATAGACATTAATGGTTTACTTAATTTGTTCTCTTTGAAATGATTGAATTGACTCTAAAATTTTTCTGATCAGGTTCAAGTGAAAGTGAAATACCAACATACAGGAATAGGAAGGGTAGGGGACAAAGCCCTTCATCTCCCATATTGCTGTCTTATTCTCATTTTGTCAGCCTTGATTCATTGCATGAAAGTGGCGCAGTTGCAGTAAACTGTCTCTCCATCTTTCATGTTGACCAAAAATGCTTGGTTTATTTACCTGTTTTTGGAAAGTCTCAAAATAGGGGCCACAGATCTCTCATTGAGTGCTCAGCAGTGATGAGCTGCATCTGCCACTAGGTGTCATTGAATTTTCGAACAAATGACTTTAAAGAACATTTCAGTAAAAGCTGGCTTCAAGTCCCGGATTTTTATTCTTCCTTTTCATGGCATCTTTGGAGTAAGTAATAATGCTATCATTCATCTTAACACATTTGGCCTATTTAAATTTTGAAATTTATTTTGCCTTATCCACCCCGTTGCATTGTGAACTGGTGCTTACAATGCATGAATGGTACTTTTCATAATGCAATACTGATCTCATCTTCACTTAAAAGATGTGAAAACTATTCAGAAGCACAAAACAATATATATTTAATAGCCTTTCCATTACAGAAAGCTAATAAAAATTCCAACATGAATAGATTTTGCTTAGGAAATTACATTTCCATTTCTCTTGGGAAAAATGGGTACTTTATTTTTTATGTTCCTTCGTAAATGACTACAAAAATCACACAACTTCTGTGCATTCTAGAGTTGTGCAGCAATTTTATCAACTGTTCAAAAAGTGCTACTAAATTTTTGTTATCAATTACAAACTTTCGAATATGAACTCCTGATGTTGTGTTATTCATACTTTACCCAGCAGCTGTACATGCTTTTTTTTCCACCAAAAAAGTGAGATTAAATGTAAGAAAAGTAATCAGTAAAGCATAGCAATCTCTCACTTGCATATTTAATAATCTCTGATCACAGCAGGTATAATAGTTATCTACTTGCGTATCTAAATAATAGGCTTTCAAAATCAAGCCAAATGTAGTGTTATTGTGAATTGATGTATATTTCTCATTTATGTTTTTTGAAAAGATTATTAAGTGAAACTTCTTATAAACGACTGACGTTTAGAAACGAAAATCTCATTTTCTACTGATTCATACTCAATCTTTCTGTCCATTTCCCTTGTAGAAACTAGAAGTTTTCAGATTTTTTTTTTTTTTTTTTTTTTTTTTTTGAGACGGAGTCTCGCTCTGTCTCCCAGGCTGGAGTGCAATGGCCTGATCTCAGCTCACTGCAAGCTCCGCCTCCCGAGTTCACGCCATTCTCCTGCCTCAGCCTCCCGAGTAACTGGGACTTCAGGCGCCCGCCACCTGGCCTGGCTAGTTTTTTGTATTTTTTAGTAGAGATGGGGTTTCACCGTTTTAGCGAGGATGGTCTCGATCCACTGACCTCGTGATCCGCCCGTCTCGGCCTCCCAAAGTGCTGGGATTACAGGCTTGAGCCACCGCGCCCGGCCAAGTTTTCAGATTTAAACATAAAAAAGTTCTTCCTTCAATACCACTGACCTATTAGATCTATCCCATTTACACATTGTTTCCTGAATGGATGATTTTTCTTTTGTAATAGTCAATTCCATGCTGTTAAAACCTCTATAATACCAAAGCAATACAGGGATTATTATGTGTGGTTAGTGCTCTCTAATTCTTCAGAACTGCTAGCAAAGTTGATTAAACTTCTGTTGGGTTGAACTCTGACCTAGCTTTATCCTGAGAACTTCTTGTTCTCTGTGGCTATTCCTTGATGCTGCAATAAGTGTTACTTTCTCCCTACTGTGTTCAGGTCAGGACAGTCACTGAAGTTGTTCATTTTGAGGGAAAAATATGTAAGGATAAAGATTTTCACCCATAACAAGAAATGTATGGGTGACAGGCAAAGGCTTAAAAATGAACGAAGATGATCAAGAACACTACACTATACTGAGCAGTGATACTGTATTATTGATATCTTGGTGTCATCGGCACTGAAAACAGAAGGAACTGGATAAACATTCACTTGGCTGAATTAAGGATAGAAGTCTCTGCTATTCTATGAGGTCTGTGTCCCTGCCTATGCAAAATTATACTGTCTTTTGAACAAGAAAATATCATGATGGTATATACTCAGGGTGGTATGCTTGAGTGTTCAGTAGTTGAGTTTTGGTGACAATTTGTTGGTCATACTCTCTTGCCTGTTCCATCTTGATCACTTGCATTGGTCACAAACTGGGTGCTGAGATTAGGGGACACATTTTACTTCATTTTACAGAAAGAGAAGGAGCCTCAGAAAGAGAAAGGGGCCTTGGACTTGCAAGATAGTTGTGATTTCAGATGCAAGTACTAGTGTAGAAATAGACTAAAGTTCAGATATTTACCATATGGAAACTAAAACCACAGGTTTCACCTCTTTAATGCAGTCTTCTAACCATCATTATCATTGATCATCTCTTGCATATATAAAGGATAGAGTTCCACATGGTCATTATTCTCCCACAGTCACATCACACCTATTGTAGTTATATGTGATTGCTCTGAAAATTTGTCTTGTGGGAAAACTCCTGTTTACATTTGGACCTCTGCTCCTGAATGGAGACCAGAAAATCAACTGTTGTCTTATTCAGACATGATTTATACCCTAGATCTGACTCTGGAAAATTAAATACAACGGGGTCACATGTATTTAAAAATATAGCTATAAAGGAAGAGACTTCTGTCTAGCAAATTCAGGAGCAACCTCAGAGGTACTTTTCCAGATGTCCATAGATGAGATGATCTGAAGGTGGATTTCATTAGACCAGTAGGCCATGGTCGGGAGTTCCATCATACCTGTTCACTCTAGATCAGAACAGCTCTGCTACATCTGTTTTACACACAGAAGCAAAGTGTGTAACTGGGCTCCTGGGTAGACTGGTTCAAAACCTGGCTTCCTTCCTCACAACTTGGGTGATCTCTACAACTTAGTTAACTTCATTATTACCAACTTTCTTCATCTGATGTAAATTGGGGTAATAAAACTACCTGTCTCTGGATTGTGTGGTAAGATTTAAATAAGCTAATACATAGATTTAGAACAGTACCTGACACATAGTAATGCTTAGTAAACATTAGTTCTTGCTATTATCACTGTTATTATTTTGGATTTCTGCCTGCTAGTTCCTTTGAAAAATGGAATAATTTTCTTTGGCCAATAAATTTTGAAACCTACCAGTCTAGACTATTAATATATGAAAATTCTATTTTCTCCACTCTAAGCATTTTCCCTGGTAAATTGGAATGGGTTCCACAGATCAGAGCAATGAAGTGTTGAGGTCAGTGCTCAGTGAACCCTGATGAATTGTTCTTTGATGAGTTGTCATTTTCTATTCTTAAAAGAGGCATTAAGAATTTATAACAATGTCCTAGTTGCGTTATCATTTGGATGGTGTATTTATGCTAATTTCTTCTGCCAATCCTAATTACCAGTGGTTAAATTCATTAAAAAATAATTTTTTCCCAGACTCTTGTCTAAATCACCTTGCTTCCTAGAATATTTCAATTTCCTTTTGGTTCAATTGTCACAAGTATCAAATGATTTATTCACCACACAGTGTAAATCAGAGGCACTTTTATTTATTCACTAGGCAGTTACTGAGTGCTTCTGGATACTTTGTGGGTATCTAAACATTTCCTACAGAACCTTTGGGGTCATCTAGTCCAACAGATCACATATTAGAGTTATTTTATATGCTCAGTGACAGTTGGTTTTCTGTCTGTTACTTGAAGACTAGATTTTTGCCTGAGAATAGCTTATACTGTAGTTGGTAAGACATTATACAGAGTTAAGAGTAAAGTTACAAAGCTCTCACATTTTACAATCTGATAACTGAAGTGCAGATGTTACTTACTTACCCAAGTCACAAGCTACGTAGCAATAGGGTTGAGAAAAGAATTTAGATGCTCCAACTCGTAAAACACAACTTCATCATTATACCACTTTGCTCAGAGCTATTTTCTCTTCTAAAGAGTGCTATAAACAGTAGTTAGATATTTAGATAGGCTACAAAACTAGACTTAGTACAAGACTTGCTCTTGTGGCCAGAAGTCATGGGTAAGAAATCAGGCAGTGCAAGTCATGGGTGAGAAATCAGGCTGTGTCACTGAACAGTTGTGTGAAATATGGTCAAAACTGTAGAAGGCTCTACATCTTTTCAGTGGAAGGAAGGAAAAGTTCCTGGAATATAGTTGATAGACAATAGAATTAATATTTTAGGAATGGTGAAATTGTATACCTTCTACTTCCAGTTGTCCTGGCAATGAACATTTATTTTATAATGATTTTATAATGAGAAAATTCTTTTCTGCCTCATTCAAGAAAAATAGCAGTGTCTGCTGCCCTTTGGGGAAGTTTGTGAGAGGACTTCATGGTTAAGAGAGAGGGGTTTGTTCCAAATTAAAGGATACTATTAGATACTAAAAGAGGAACAGGTAGAAGATTGTGGAATAGCGAACAAAAATATAGGTTTACATAGTTTCACTATTTTACTTGGGGAGAAGTTTAAGGAAAAATCTCTAATGATTCTGTGCTGCAGATAGAAGATAAAATAATGATGAAAATAATTTTCAACTTTTATAGTTATAGAATTAAATTGATTTTAGAGGTTTGAAAGCCCCTGGGCAAAGAGCTTGAGTGATGTTCCACTGCTAGTCACCTAAGCAATTGAAAATCTGTGTGGTCTTCCCTATATTTCCCGTCCGTTTGAGGTCTGAAAGGGACTTTGTACTCAAAAACCAGTTTTATTTCCTGTCAGCTTGGCTAGAACTGCAGTGGTGTCTTGTGTGAATGCTCTTTCTGTCCTGTATTATTGGCCTGAAACTTTGAGACTGCTAGGAAATGAAAAGGAGTGGAACCACTGAAATAACCAGCACTCTGACTTTCCTTCCTCTTAAGATCAGATGCCTGTGCTTTCTCCATGCCATTCTTGGATTGTGGGACACTTTGACCAATCTAGAAGACCCAGGCCAGATTCAGTTTCCTTGAAGTTTTGTGTGACTATGAGTTAAGTAACACTCCCTGTCCAATGGCTCATAACTCAACCTGGAGACATCCTTTTCTTTTTCAAACCACATTTCTTCCAAGGTACTAAGCTTGTGAAAAGAAAAACCAGGATACTCTGCCGTGAACGTCTCTTGAAACAAACATGGAATCTACTGTCTGCTTCAATAATAAAGGAAAGTAAAGAAAATGTAGAGTAAACCATAAGTTATATCCTGACGTGATTCTGCTCCATATAGATTGCACACATATATTTTATCTATAGACTGAGAACAGGCAAATGAAAACTCACCCAAACAATGGGTCTTCTAAATGTCCATCTGTCTCATGATCGTGGAAGGCTTGGCTGGTGAGCCTTTTTGCCCTGGATCATTCATCAGAGGTCTTGGCCATTTGAGTAGCTTCCAGTTTTTGGGTATTCATATGCCTAGCTTCTTCTGCTTGCCAGGAAATGTGTATCCATTGTCCTCTGGGATCCCTAACCTTATCTCATCTTCATTGTGTTCTTTTTCCCCTGAATTTCAGGCAGTTTACTGCTGGCAAATAACTCACCTTCCATGTTGGACCAGGGGATGGTGATTTCTTCTTAGCTGTTTCCTATGACATCACTATTTTTCTCTTTATTTTCTCCTCACCATGTCTGGCATCATTTGTCAACCTGCGTTCCAAAATTCCCTGACATAAAACTCAACTCACAAAGCATTTTATGAAGCATGCAGGGCTCTGTAAGTGAGCAGTTTTTTCTGTATTAAATTAATGATATTCACTAAAACTTTGATTTTTCTCAAACAGTTGTATTCAAGGAAAATCAGTTTTAAATGGAAGAGGATAAAACAAGTAAATGATTTTGGATATTTTAAAAAACGTTAAAAATTAATGGCTCTTGTTATTTTTATATTTTTTATGCTGGAGCTCCCTGTGACAAAATGGAGTCCTGGGTATATTGTGTGAATGCATTCTTGGCCCAAGTTCCATCAAAAGACTCAGAAAAATCTTTCCATCAGACAGTCCACAAAATTTCCACAATTGGCAGTCCAACTGGTGGTTGCCAACTGGTTGTCTAACTGGCACTGGTGGCTCGCACGAGATTAAATATAAAAATGTTTAAACACGAATACCTCTGAGCTGCTTAAACCATATGTCTGTACTGTGGGAATACTTGCTTTTAGCTGTAATTCTAATTGCAAAGTTACGTTTCCTCCCAAAAGAGTAAGTAAGATTGAGCCTTCTCTTTACTGGATGATAATCAGAGAATGCAGAATCAAATGGCCAGGCTGTGTTGCAGAAATGTATTATGCACATGTAAGAATACCCACATAGGGCGGGGCATGGTGGCTCACACCTGTAATCCTAGAGCTTTGGGAAGCTGAAGCAGAAGAATTGTTGAGGCCAGGAGTTCAAAACCAGCCTGGGCAATGTAACAAGACCTTCATTTCTACAAAAAATAAATTTTAAAAATTAGCAAGATATGGTGGTGAGCACCTCTAGCCTTAGCTACTTAGGAGGTGAAGACAGGAACATCATGTGAGCCCAAGAGTTTGAGATTGTAGTGAGCTCTGACTGTGCCACTGCGCTCCAGCCTGGGTAACAGTGCGAGACTCTGTCTATAAAAAAATAAAAATTAAATAAAAAGAATACCCTCATGCGTTAATGAAGATGACAGAAACCTTAAAAGACCATCATATATGTGATGTTTTCTAATCTAATCTCATGGATTAATGAAGATGACAGAAACCTTAAAGGACCATCATATGTGTGACATTTTCTAATCTAATCTCATGGATTAATGAAGATGACAGAAACTTTAAAGGACCATCATATATGTGACATTTTCTAATCTAATCTCATGGATTAATGAAGATGACAGAAACCTTAAAGGACCATCATATATGTGATGTTTTCTAATTGAGTGCCTGACACATAGTAAATGCTCAAAAAAGCTCAGCTGAATATGAAAATTAAGCATATTAGAGGGAGTTCATGCCTTCTAGATGACTGTTACAAGGCTCAGAACCTAGGGTAATTAGTGATCATTGACTAGAGATTATGAGTTCTACCAGTGATGGCTTGGTGATATGGTTTGGCTCTGTGTCTCCACCCAAATCTCATGTTTAATTGTAATTCCCATTGTTGGGGGAGGGACCTGGTGGAGGTGATTTGATCATGGGGGTGGATTTTCCACTTGCTATTCTTGTGATAGTGAGTTCTCATGAGATCTGGTTGTGACAAAGTGTGTAGCACTTCCCCCTTCACTGTCTCCTGCTCCACCATGGGAAGATTGTGCCTGGTTCCCCCTCACCTTCTGCCATAATTGTAAGTTTCCTGAGGGTTCCCTAGCCATGCCTCCTGCATAGCCTGCAGAACTGTGAGTCAGTTAAGCCTCTCCTTCAGAAATTACCTAGTCTCAGGTATGTCTTTATAGAGTGTGAGAATGGACTAATACAGAAAATTGGTAACACAGAAGATACCTGAAAATGCTGAAGCAACTTTGGAACTGGGTAATAGGCAGAGGTTTGAATGATTTGGAGGGTCCAGAAGAAGTCTCTAGGAAAGCTGGAATTTCCTAGAGACTTGTTGAATTATTGTGACCAAAATGCTGATAGTGATATGGACAGTGAAGTCCAGGCTGAGGTGATCTCAGATAGAGATGAGGAACTTACTGGGAATTAGAATAAAGGTGACTCTTGTTGTGCTTGAGCAAAGAGACTGGCAGCATTGTGCCCCTGCTCTAGAGATCTGTGGAACTTTGAACCTAAGAGAGATCAATTAGGGTATCTGGTGGAAGAAATTTCTAAGCAGCAGAGTGTTCAAGATGTGGCCTTAAAAGACTATGCTTATTTGCATAAACAAAGAAATGACCTGAAACTAGAACTTTTATTTAAAAGGGAAGCAAAGCATAAAAGTTTGAAAAATTTGCATCCTGACCATGTAGTAGGAAAGAAAAATGCATTTCTGGAGAGGAATTCAAGACTGCAGAAATTTGCATAAAAAGAGCTGAATGTTAATAGCCAAGACAATGGGGAAAATGCCTCCAGGGCATTTCAGAGACCTTTGCAGCAGCCCCTCCCATCACAGGCCTGGAGGTCTAGGAGGGAAAAATGGTTTCATGGGTGAGGTGTACGGCCCTGCTGCAATGTGCAGCCTCAGGACATGGCACCTCTAAATTTCAGAGGATGTATGGAGATGCCTGGATGTCCAGGGAGAAATCCATCATAGGGGCAGAGCCCTCATGGAGAACCTCTACTAGTGCAGTGCAGAGTGGAAATGTGGGGTTGGAGCCCCCACAAATAATCCCCAATGAGGTACTGCCTAGTGGAGCTGTGAGAAGAGGACCACAATCCTCTGGGCCCCAAAATGGTAGGTCCAGTGACAGCTTGCACTGTGCACCTGGAAAAACCACAAGCACTCAATGCCAGCCTGTTAAAGCAGCCATGGGTGCTGTACCCTGCAGAGCTACAGGGGAAGAGCTGCCCAAGGCCTGGGAGCCCACCCCTTGCATCAGTATGACCTGGATGTGAGACATGGAGTCAAAGGAGGTTATTTTGGAGCTTTAGTATTTGATGACTGCCCAGCTGGGTTTCAGACTTGCGAGGGGCCTGTATCCCTTTTGTTTTGGCCAATTTTTCACTTTTGGAACAGTAGCATTTACCCAATGCCTATATCTTGGAAATAACCAACTTGTTTTTGATTTTACAGGCTTGTAGGTGTAAGGGACTTGCCTTGTCTCATATGAGACTTTGGAGTTGGACTTTTGTGTTAATGCTGGCATGAATTAAGACTTTGGGGGACTGTTGGGAGGGCATGATTGTTTTTGGAATGTGAGAACATGAGATTTGGGAGGGGTCAGGGGCAGAATGATATGGTTTGTTTCTGTGTTTCCACTCAAACTTCATGTTGAATTGTAATTCCCAGGGCTGGGGGAGGGACCTGGTGGGACGTGACTGAATCATGGGGGCAGATTTCCCCCTTGCTGTTCTTGTAAGAGTGAGTTCTCATGAGATCTGGTTGTTTAAATGTGTGTAGCACTTCCTCCTTGGCTGTCTTTCTCCTGTTCTGCCATGTGAAGATTGTGCCTGCGTCCTATTCACCTTCTTCCATGATTGTAAGTTTCTTGAGGCCTCCCCAGCCATGCTTCTTGTACAGCCTGCAAAACTGTGAGTCAATTAAACCTATTTTCTTCATAAATTACCCAGTCTCAGATATGTCTTTATAGCAGTGTGAAAATAGACTAATACACTTGGTATTGATGTCTGATTCTATATGATCCCCTAACCCTGCCCTGAAACTTATTAATATTGTTCCTAGGACAATGTTCACACTCCTTAGTAAACCATATGCCATGATTTGACACATGTTTATCTTTTCAGGTTCATTTTTAAATACAGTTCACCTTCCTCAATCCAGCTCCACAAAAATTCTGTGCATTAGCCATCTCAAACAACTTGCTTGTTGAATGGATGAACAAATTATAGTAAATCCATACAATGGAATAATACTTAGCAACACAAAGCATGTACTACTGATGCACACAACATGAACATACCTCAGAGACTTTATATTGATACCCAGACACATGATTTCATTAACATGAAATTCAAAACCAGGCAAAACCAATTTATGGTAATACAAATTAGAACACAGATTAACTATGATTGGAAGGAACTGACTTAAAGGGATACAGGGGATCTTTCTTGTGTGGGGGGGTGGTGATGATGTTCTATATCCTGATTGGGGTGTGAAGGACACAGTTGAATATGTTTGCCAAAATTCATTCAAGTGTACATTTTACTATATGTAAATTTTATCTAACAACAACAACAACAACAACAACAACAAAACACAACTTTCTCTTTATAGATCAGATTATGCTGTATCAGGTTTCCAATCATTTGCTCATGCCCTCTGCAGGGAATTCTTATCCCCACCTCAACAGTACCCTTCTATTCCACTAGTTTATGAAACTCAGATAAAGAGACATCCTTCTCTGAAGCATTTCTTGACATTTCCCAGTACCAATGTGGCGAATTATCTCTGCCCTTGCACAGGGTGTAGTGCATTCTTTGTGTTCTCTTCACAAGTTCCTTAATCAGAAGGTACTGGACATTTTTATCCATACTCCATGAATATATCAAGTAGTTGTTGAATAATTATCCAGAAATAACTATGCAGTAATGATAACTGTTTAACAGCTACAACTAGTAATCTTCAGGTTATAGTTTCAGCCATTTCAGGAAGTTCTTTTATCAGGTATTTTCTTCACCATCCTCTTATGGTGTGAATCTTCTGGTGAAATAGTTTTTTACGCTTTCCTTCACATGCTTCCTGTCTTCTCAGGAGACTTTGTGGGATGGTAGAAAGGCTAACGACACACAGACTCCCACAAGACTGGTTTCCCTCATGAGCTGTATGACCTTGGGACAATAACTCAATTTTTCTGGGTCTTGGTTTTTTTCTTGCCTGAAATGGAGATAGTAGTGTCCAACTCTTGACATTATGAGGAATAAATGCAAACATAGTTAACAGCTCACAGTCTAGGACTTGGCCACAATAGGTGCTTCATAAGTAGCCCCTAGGTTCTGCCGCTGGCCTGATTGGATCATTGCTTTTCACTAATATGGGCTCTGTGGCTTGTTAGGCTTGCTGCTCACTGCTGTCATGGTTTCAGTTGTGCTGTCTGCTGGCCAGATAGATATCTGCACCAAGGGCAATCATAGCTTTTCCTATGTTTCCTGACTATTGAGGCAAGTGAGGTTATAGAGAGTTTGCGAGTTTTCCTTGACTAAGTTGGCCTACATTTTGTTTAAATTAAGTACAAACATACCTTCTACAATAGGTATTGGAGCTTCCCTCTTGAGTCATATCTTCTCTGTTTACAAGGTATTATGTCCACTTTCCCAGCTAGTCACCCAAAGTTGTGCCTTTCATGAGGTAACACCTCTGATCTTCTTTGGGGTACTTTTTATTGGCTACTGAAGGCCATGCAGCACTGGGACATTGATACCACAGCCCTACTCAGGTGTCTGCCTTGTCTCCCAGTAAGAGAAAATCCTCTTTCCTAAATGGTAGCTTCAGACATATCCTTGGGATCAATGTCTCATCATTCTCATCATCATCTGGCAAAAGCAGTCAAATTAGCAGAGGCTATGGTTGGCAAGCTACGTCATTACCCTCCTTTTATAAGTCAGTTGGAGGGATGAAGTATGGTGAGGATGAACTCTCCTAGAATCAGGGCTCAGGATCCTTGCTGCGAAAAAGCAGAGATAAGAATAATAACATATATGACAAAATTTCAGTTTCCCTCCTAAATAAACACATGTATGTTGTTGGCACTATTGTTAAATCATGGAGATTGGACTAACTTTTCAACCCATACATAGAATGAAGAGAGGGGACATATATTTTCCTGAGGTTAATAGCTGACACTGGTGGTCAGGAACATAACTTGTTAAATGAAAGGGAGAAAAGACATAGGAAAAGAGGAAAACGATGTGCAAGGAGATGAGAGAATAGAAATGACATAGAATTACTGTTTTACTGGTGGGAAAAGCAGTAAGGGGTCACATGGCCTGTCTCCTATGCCTTCCAGAAGAAAGAAAGACAGTTCTTGGAAGACACCTCTGGCACTGTCTCCTTAGTAAAGTTGTTTGTGCAGAATCCTAGGTGGGGAGGAGTGTAAGGAGCAGCTATGGAGAAGGGGAGAAAGAAGGCAAGAAGAAGCTCCCTCTCTCCATGGAAAGAATCCTAGAAAGGAAGGTGGTGGATTACATGAAATGATTGAACCCATTCCTTTAAATTAACTTGCAAATGCCTCTGTAATAATTCACAGTGCACCTCAGAGGATTGCATATTTGATTGGCAGCACGTGGAGGAATAGGTCCCCTTAAGACACCATTCTGTAGTAAGGGCTTCTTGGCCCATCTGTCCATCCCCGATCCTGAGTCACAGCTGCTGCAGATACTTTCAATCATATGGTACAAATATCCACTTAGACACTCTTATAAGTTTAGGTTTTATAAAGACAACATTAAATGTGACTAGATGAGAAGCTGAATTCGTATATATAGTCATGTTTAATTAATATAATACTTAATAAATATAAATATTAAACTTTATATATACAGATGGTAAACTGTATTATGACTCACAGAATGGTTATGGTATTATTGGCAACTAAGGAATTGAACACTAATTGATCTCTTCTGGATCTAGTGTGGGTCTTTTAAAAAATTTTTGTGTATGATGATCCTCTTTTGTGTTCCGCATGATTCTTGCAGAATCATGTGTTTCTTGAGTCAGGCTTGATTAATTGTGAAAATTCTCAATGGTTTTTATTTGCAATTGATAAAAATAAAAATGAAAAAATTACAGCCTTTGTAACCAGCACCATCAGTTCTTAATTTACTGCCTTAGATGCTTGATGTGAGGGACCTCTTAACAACAGCAACAATAATGGGAAACACTTATCTATTCTACTCACTCTATGTGTGTGAACAACTTAATTTAACAACAGCTTCATGAGGTAATAGCTATTGCTATCCCCATTTTATTATTGGGAAATTTAGGTACAGAGATGTAGAGTAACTTGCTCAAGGTCTCTGGGCTGGTAATTTGTAGAGGGGTTGAACCTGGGCAGTCTGAATCCAGAGCCTGTGCCTTTAACCACCACTTACCTCTTAAAAGCTTCATTTTCCCCAAAGATGCTTTTACCCAAAAGCATCTTTGAAACTTGGCTCTTAGTATTATCTGGAATGGTTTCTGTCCTCTACCTCACAATCAGAGGAATTACACGGATCATCCTGTGTGTTGACAAAAGATTTAGCATCCAATAAGACTGATACATAATAAAGCTAATCCTACTATGCAGAAATACAGAAGTCTCTATCTTTTTTTTTTAAATTTTCCACACCAGCCAAAGTCTCTATAACCTGCTGTAACTTTTAAATTCAATAAATAGATTTTCATTCCTGTTTGTATGTGCTACAAATTAAATCGTCATTTTTTTTGCCTTAATATGTATGTAATCCAAAGAACAGGATAGGATACAGTCAAAGTTTGGCATAGCACACTGGGGAGGGGGATGAGGAGTTGGAAAGAGAACATCTGGATGTGTTTCATTGACTTCTTGCTAGGGAGAACAGCTAGGGAGAGAAATGATGATGTTACCTTGATGCAGATGTTAAAAGTGGGAGAGTGAGTTCACAAATGGGCAGGGAGTAAAGCAAAGCTAAGTCTGGCATCTCTCTCATGAGAAATAAAGGGATGATAGGAAGGAAGGAGCCGTGAAGTGAGTTTTGAGCCTGACCTTGAAAGAAATGATGGATTTAGACTGATAGTATGATACAGGGTAATCTGTATGGGTGAAAATATGAGCAACGTTTGGAAGGAAAAATGACCAAGATGTGGGGAATCTGCAGTAGTTCTCCTCATTTTTCACCAGATGTAGCAATCTCTATTATTATGGTTATTGGTTTTTGGCTTCTGAGATAATTTTAACTTATTTTTAGAAATTTTATTACAGCTTTATCTTCATTGTGACCAGATGTGAGCAGACTCCAAGCAATTGGAATTGTCTGGATGTATTAGAGTGTGTGTATAGCAAACACATAAGTCAGAGGTAGACTGTGTTAGATTATCAACAAATGCCAAGACACTTTGCACAAATGACAAAAACAAGAAACAAATTAAAAGCCCTATGGAGATTAATTGCTAATTTATGTAGCTATTACATGTAGTACCATCTAGTTTAGTAAGTTGTTTTAAATGTGTATTTCTTACAAAATCACTGTCTTGTAAGCTAATGCTACTCATTTTTGGTCATTAATTTGCCCTTCTCTATGATAACTAATAGCCTTATAAAGCATTACAATATAAGGACTCGAGAGACAACTGAATCCAATCTTTGCATTTATGCAAATGGTCAAATAGAGGCTTAACGACATGAAATTATCATCTTATGGTCACACAACTGGTTATCATAAGGTCTGATGCTAGAATTATGGTGTCCTGACACTAAATGCCCTCTTTGGTGGCCTCTCTGGTGGCAATTTGAATTCAACATCTTAAGAAGCTGATATTGATGACATCATACATTATACACAAACAGTATGCTATCTTATAAGTCATGTGAAGACTTTATGGAACAAAATAAAATATAACCAAAACTGAACTTTTGATCTATAACACATTAGAGAGATTGAAATTAGATGCAAAGAAATAGAAATATGAGAGTATTTTAGGGGGACTCGAATTAAAAACAAAGCAAAACAAAAACAAAAAACTTGGACTAGTAGTAAACCAAAGTAGTAGATTCTTCATCAGGGAGTGATGTGATTCTTTTGCTGTTCTAGAGAGATAGAATAATCTTTCTCTATCTATCTATCTATCTATCTATCTATCTATCTATCTATCTATCTATCTTCTATATATATCTATCTCTCTTATATATATCTATATGTATAAGATATATATAAGAATACTCATACATGGCCAAATGTCTTTGGGCATATTCATATGTGGTCAAAATGCTAGAAGGAAACCAAGAGAGGAAAAATGGTACCAGAGGCTTCTGATGTACACTGGACTTGACATGATGGTGTATTTTACAGGGATGGTGGCAGCTCTCGACTACTCTTATTATGACCGGATAAAGGCAAGAATGGGCAAAAGTGAAACATTATTTGCCATGTTTCCTAACCAAAGCTTTGAAATCTATGAAGATTTGAAAAAATGTAGCTACCCACGCTTCAACCTTTGTGATTCTGACTTTGTCTTGGGTGGATCCATCCTTCCATTGTGACAGTGTGTATGAATGATAAATGAGAATTGTGGGAACCAATAGAGAAAAGATATCTTTTAAAAAGCAGATTTAGAGATTCTTAGATATATAAAAGCAATTTTATTCCTTTTCTTTGATAAGTTGTTTAAGAAGTTGCACAAATAATGGCCACTACTAGTTAATGTTATCCTTACAGATAACAAAGGTTAGGCTTAAACACTCCCAAACTACCAACTAGGCTTATCCATTTAGAAATGAGTAAATATTAAAAACTCAAGGATTATTTGCTTTTGAGTGTACATTTATTTGTATTTCATCTTTATTTCCTTTCTCTGTTTTCATTCTCTTCCACAAATCCATTGGTACTCTCTAATTTTTCTTTTAATAGATATATACCATTCTGCCCTTGCTCAGGGTCCTCTTTGCATATAGCATCCTCTGGGAGGAGCACAGAAAGAGAAACTAATGGTGCCAAACCATGTACCTGAATGAGAAGAGAAAGTATTATGACCGTTTGCTTTTAGAGCACTAGAGTGGTAGGATTTGTTTACAAGCACAGATTCTTGTCTCTGTCTACATCATTAGTCTATTTTCACACTGCTATAAATAACTTACCCGAGAATGGGTAATTTATAAAGAAAAGAGGTTTACTTGACTCACAGTTCCACATGGCTGAGGAGGACTCAGGAAACTTACAATCATGGTGGAAGGGGAAGCAGGCACGTATTACATGATGGCAGGAGAGAGACAGAGTGTATGAGAGCATAGGCAAAAACTACCATTTATAAAACCCTCAGATCTTGTGAGAATTCATTCACTATTGTGAGAACAGCATGGGGGAAACTGCCCCTATAATCCAATCACCTTGCTTCCTCAACATGTGGGGATCACAGGTCCCTCCCTTAACATGTGGGCATTACTCTTTGAGATGAGATTTGGGTGGGGATACAGGGCCAAATCATATCAACCTAATTCACCTGCTCTGCTTTAGACATTCGGACCTGAAAGTCTTGCTGTAAAATGTAGAAGAGTCATGGAAGGGCTCTTTAATCTTTTAAAGATTACCACTCACTCTTTTGCATTTCAAGATTATGTGTATCTCAGCCTCTACTTTGTAAACTCTGAATGTACAGGCTGAAAATTCACAAATTCAGGTCTTCATCTTGGGCTTCTCTGAACTCGAGACTTACGTATTCAACATCACCACTTGTACCTGTAACAAGCATCTCACTTTTGATGCATGCATAACTGAGTCTGTTAATTTTCCTCCAAAACCTGTTTCCCCATTCCTACTCCTCCTGACTTCCCTATCTTGGTTATTTACAAATTCATTCATACTGTCCTTTGCAACGAAAACATACGGATAAAGAAAACCCTGGAGTCATTCTTGACTAGCTTCTTTCACTCACCTTTCACATCTAATTTGTAAACCAGCAAATTCCATCCTCTATGTCTTTGAAATATACCCAGGCTTCCAGGTATGATAAACTGGCTTGGTGCTAACCAATCCTCCCAATGAGAGCAACCAGAAAATCTGAATAAAATACAGAAAGGCATCTGCTTAGAGTCATTGGATGGCTACCAAGGCAGTCAGGATTTGAGGAGTCATAATCCCAGAGTAAAGGGAATTGCAGAGAAGTTATCATGTAAGCTACTTTTCCTCTTGAGACAGTGCAGGCCAGGAGGTAGAGAGGCTAAGCAGAAAGCAGCCATCAGCAGCTGGTCGTGCTGCGGAGATAAAACTGAAGGTGGGGTCTGCCAGGTAGACGGGTCCAGATCCTTAGTTGACAGGTTTGAAGGACTGCATGCAAAGAATAAGAGAAAATCAGAGTTAGAATAAACCTGATAAAGATTAAAACCTTTAAGTCAATCAACTTAAACTCTATGGGGATAATGGTCCTGCTCCTACTCTAGCTCCCTCCCAGAAGCTTAAGAAGCCCTCTTTGGGGGGCGGAGCAAGATGGCCGAATAGGAACAGCTCCAGTCTCCAACTCCCAGCATGAGCGACACAGAAGACCAGTGATTTCTGTATCTTCAACTGAGGTACTGGGGTCATCTCACTAGGGAGTGCCAGACAATTGGTGCTGGTCAGCTGCTGCAGCCTGACCAGCGAGAGCTGAAGCAGGGCGAGGCATCGCCTCACCTGGGAAGCGCAAGGGGGAAGGGTATCGCTTTTCCTAGCCAGGGGAACTGAGACACACAACACCTGGAAAATCGGATAACTCCCACCCCAATACCGCGCTCTAAGCTAACGGGCACACCAGAAGAATATATCCCTCACTTGGCCGGGAGGGTCCCACGCCCACGGAGCCTCCCTCATTGTTAGCACAGCAGTCTGCGGCGATCTAACCGCAAGGCAGCAGCGAGGCTGGGGGAGGGGCGCCCGCCATTGCTGAGGCTTAAGTAGGTAAACAAAGCCACTGGGAAGCTCGAACTGGGTGGAGCTCACAGCAGCTCAAAGAAACCTGCCTGTCTCTATAGACTCCACCTCTGGGGGCAGGGCTCAGCTAAAAAAAACAACAGGGGAAGGAGCAGAGGCCTGAGCAGACGCGAACAACTCTGTCTGACAGCTTTGAAGAGAGCGGTGGATCTCCCAACACGGAGGTTGAGATCTGAGAACGGACAGACTGCCTGCTCAAGTGGGTCACTGACCCCTGAGTAGTCTCACTGGGAGACATCCCCCACTAGGGGCAGTCTGACACCCCACACCTCACAGGGTGGAGTACACCCCTGAGAGGAAGCTTCCAAAGGAAGAATCAGACAGGTACACTCGCTGTTCAGCAATATTCTATCTTCGGCAACCTCTGCTGCTGATACCCAGGCAAACAGGGTCTGGAGTGGACCTCAAGCAATCTCCAACAGACCTATAGCTGAGGGTCCTGACTGTCATAAGGAAAACTATCAAACAGGAAGGACACCTATACCAAAATCCCATCAGTACGTCACCATCATCAAAGACCAGAGACAGATAAAACCACAAAGATGGGGAAAAAGCAGGGCAGAAAAGCTGGAAATTCAAAAAATAAGAGCGCATCTCCCCCTGCAAAGGGGCGCAGCCCATCGCCAGCAATGGATCGAAGCTGGTCAGAGAATGACTTTGACGAGATGAGAGAAGAAGGCTTTAGTCCATCAAACTTCTCAGAGCTAAAGGAGGAATTACGTACCCAGTGCAAAGAAACTAAAAATCTTGAAAAAAGAGTGGAAGAATTGACAGCTAGACTAATTAATGCAGAGAAGGTCATAAACGAAATGACAGAGATGAAAATCATGACACGAGAAACATGTGACAAATGCACAAGCTTCAGTAACCGACTCGATCAACTGGAAGAAAGAGTATCAGCGATTGAGGATCAAATGAATGAAATGAAGCGAGAAGAGAAACCAAAAGAAAAAAGAAGAAAAAGAAATGAACAAAGCCTGCAAGAAGTATGGGATTATGTAAAAAGACCAAATCTACGTCTGATTGGGGTGCCTGAAAGTGAGGGGGAAAATGGATCCAAGTTGGAAAACAGTCTTCAGGATATCATCCAGGAGAACTTCCCCAACCTAGTAGGACAGGCCAACATTCAAATTCAGGAAATACAGAGAACGCCACAAAGATACTCCTCCAGAAGAGCAACTCCAAGACACATAATTGCCAGATTCACCAAAGTTGAAATGAAGGAAAAAATCTTAAGGGCAGCCAGAGAGAAAGGTCGGGTTACCCACAAAGGGAAGACCATCAGACTAACAGCAGATCTCTCAGCAGAAACTCTACAAGCCAGAAGAGAGTGGGGGCCAATATTCAATGTTCTTAAAGAAAAGAATTTTCAACCCAGAATTTCATATCCAGCCAAACTAAGTTTCATCAGTGAAGGAGAAATAAAATCCTTTACAGATAAGCAAATGCTTAGAGATTTTGTCACCACCAGGCCTGCCTTACAAGAGACCCTGAAGGAAGCCCTAAACATGGAAAGGAACAACCGGTACCAGGCATTGCAAAAACATGCCAAAATGTAAAGACCATCGATGCTAGGAAGAAACTGCATCAACTAACGAGCAAATAACCAGTTAATATCATAATGGCAGGATCAAGTTCACACATAACAATATTAACCTTAAATGTAAATGGACTAAATGCTCCAATTAAAAGACACAGACTGGCAAACTGGATAAAGAGTCAAGACCCATCAGTCTGCTGTATTCAGAAGACCCATCTCACATGCAGAGATACACATAGGCTCAAAATAAAGGGATGGAGGAAGATCTACCAAGCAAATGGAGAACAAAAGAAAGCAGGGGTTGCAATCCTAGTCTCTGATAAAACAGACTTTAAACCATCAAAGATCAAAAGAGACAAAGAAGGCCATTACATAATGGTAAAGGGATCAATTCAACAGGAAGAGCTAACTATCCTAAATATATATGCACCCAATACAGGAGCACCCAGATTCATAAAGCAAGTCCTTAGAGACATAAAAAGAGACTTAGACTCCCATACAATAATAATGGGAGACTTCAACACTCCACTGTCAACATTAGACAGATCAATGAGACAGAAAGTTAACAAGGATATCCAGGAATTGAACTCATCTCTGAACCAAGCGGACCTAATAGACATCTATAGAACTCTCCACCCCAAATCAACAGAATATACATTCTTCTCAGCACCACATCGCACTTATTCCAAAATTGACCACATAATTGGAAGTAAAGCACCCCTCAGCAAATGTACAAGAAGAGAAATTATAACAAACTGTCTCTCAGACCACAGTGCAATCAAACTAGAACTCAGGACTAAGAAACTCAATCAAAACCGCTCAACTACATGGAAACTGAACAACCTGCTCCTGAATGACTACTGGGTACATAATGAAATGAAGGCAGAAATAAAGATGTTCTTTGAAACCAATGAGAACAAAGATACAACATACCAGAATCTCTGGGACACATTTAAAGCAGTGTGTAGAGGGAAATTTATAGCACTAAATGCCCACAAGAGAAAGCAGGAAAGATCTAAAATTGACACTCTAACATCACAATTAAAAGAACTAGAGAGGCAAGAGCAAATACATTCAAAAGCTAGCAGAAGGCAAGAAATAACTAAGATCAGAGCATAACTGAAGGAGATAGAGACACAAAAAACCCTCCAAAAAATCAATGAATCCAGGAGTTGTTTTTTTGAAAAGATCAACAAAATTGACAGACTGCTAGCAAGACTAATAAAGAAGAAAAGAGAGAGGAATCAAATAGATGCAATAAAAAATGATAAAGGGGATATCACCACCGACCCCACAGAAATACAAACTACCATCAGAGAATACGATAAACACCTCTACGCAAATCAACTAGAAAATCTAGAAGAAATGGATACTTTCCTGGACACTTACACTCTCCCAAGACTAAACCAGGAAGAAGTTGAATCCCTGAATAGACCAATAGCAGGCTCTGAAATTGAGGCAACAATTAATAGCCTACCCACCAAAAAAAGTCCAGGACCAGATGGATTCACAGCTGAATTCTACCAGAGGAACAAGGAGGAGCTGGTACCATTCCTTCTGAAATTATTCCAATCGATAGAAAAAGAGGGAATCCTCCCTAACTCATTTTATGAGGCCAACATCATCCGGATACCAAAGCCTGACAGAGACACAACAAAAAAAGAGAATTTTAGACCAATATCCCTGATGAACATCGATGCAAAAATCCTCAATAAAATACTGGCAAACCGGATTCAGCAGCACATCAAAAAGCTTATCCACCATGATCAAGTGGGCTTCATCCCTGGGATGCAAGGCTGGTTCAACATTCGCAAATCAATAAACATAATCCAGCATATAAACAGAACCAAAGTCAAGAACCACATGATTATCTCAATAGATGCAGAAAAGGCTTTTGACAAAATTCAACAGCCCTTCATGCTAAAAACGCTCAATAAATTCGGTATTGATGGAACGTACCTCAAAATAATAAGAGCTATTTATGACAAACCCACAGCTAATATCATAGTGAATGGGCAAAAACTGGAAAAATTCCCTTTGAAAACTGGCACAAGACAGGGATGCCCTCTCTCACCACTCCTATTCAACATAGTGTTGGAAGTTCTGGCTAGGGCAATCAGGCAAGAGAAAGAAATCAAGGGTATTCAGTTAGGAAAAGAAGAAGTCAAATTGTCCCTGTTTGCAGATGACATGATTGTATATTTAGAAAACCCCATCATCTCAGCCCAAAATCTCCTTAAGCTGATAAGCAACTTCAGCAAAGTCTCAGGATACAAAATTAATGTGCAAAAATCACAAGCATTCTTATACACCAGTAACAGACAAGCAGAGAGCCAAGTCAGGAATGAACTTCCATTCACAATTGCTTCAAAGAGAATCAAATACCTAGGAATCCAACTTACAAGGGATGTAAAGTACCTCTTCAAGGAGAACTACAAACCACTGCTCAGTGAAATCAAAGAGGACACAAACAAATGGAAGAACATACCATGCTCATGGATAGGAAGAATCAATATCGTGAAAATGGCCATACTGCCCAAGGTTATTTATAGATTCAATGCCATCCCCATCAAGCTACCAATGACTTTCTTCACAGAATTGGAAAAAACTGCTTTAAAGTTCATAGGGAATCAAAAAAGAGCCCACATTGCCAAGACAATCCTAAGTCAAAAGGACAAAGCTGGAGGCGTCACGCTACCTGACTTCAAACTATACTACAAGGCTACAGTAACCAAAACAGCATGGTACTGGTACCAAAACAGAGCTATAGACCAATGGAACAGAACAGAGTCCTCAGAAATAATACCACACATCTACAGCCATCTGATCTTTGACAAACCTGAGAGAAACAAGAAATGGGGAAAGGATTCCCTATTTAATAAATGGTGCTGGGAAAATTGGCTAGCCATAAGTAGAAAGCTGAAACTGGATCCTTTCCTTACTCCTTATATGAAGATTAATTCAAGATGGATTAGAGACTTAAATGTTAGACCTAATACCATAAAAACCCTAGAAGAAAACCTAGGTAGTACCATTCAGGACATAGGCATGGGCAAGGACTTCATGTCTAAAACACCAAAAGCAACGGCAGCAAAAGCCAAAATTGACAAATGTGATCTAATTAAACTAAAGAGCTTCTGCACAGCAAAAGAAACTACCATCAGAGTGAACAGGCAACCTACAGAATGGGAGAAAATTTTTGCAATCTACTCATCTGACAAAGGGCTAATATCCAGAATCTACAAAGAACTCAAACAAATATACAAGAAAGAAGCAAACAACCCATCCAAAAGTGGGGAAAGGATATGAACAGACATTTCTCAAAAGAAGACATTCATACAGCCAACAGACACATGAAAAAATGCTCATCATCACTCGCCATCAGAGAAATGCAAATCAAAACCACAATGAGATACCATCTCACACCAGTTAGAATGGCAATCATTAAAAAATCAGGAAACAACAGTTTTTGGAGAGGATGTGGAGAAATAGGAACACTTTTACACTGTTGGTGGGATTGTAAACTAGTTCAACCATTATGGAAAACAGTATGGCAATTCCTCAAGGATCTAGAACTAGATGTACCATATGACCCAGCCATCCCACTACTGGGTATATATCCAAAGGATTATAAATTATTCTACTACAAAGACACATGCACACGTATGTGTATTGCGGCACTATTCACAGTAGCAAAGACTTGGAATCAACCCAAATGTCCATCAATGACAGACTGGATTAAGAAAATGTGGCACATATACACCATGGAATACTATGCAGCCATGAAAAAGGATGAGTTTGTGTTCTTTGTAGGGACATGGATGCAGCTGGAAACCATCATTCTTAGCAAACTATCACAAGAAGAGAAAACCAAACACCACATGTTCTCACTCATAGGTGGGAACTGGACAATGAGATCACTTGGACTCGGGAAGGGGAACGTCACACACTGGGGCCTATCATGGGGAGGGGGGAGGAGGGAGGGATTGCATTGGGGAGTTATACATGATATAAATGATGAATTGATGGGTGCTGACGAGTTGATGGGTGCAGCACACCAACATGGCACAAATATACACATGTAACAAACCTGCACGTTATGCACATGTACCCTAGAACTTAAAGTATAATAAAAAACTAAAGAATAAAAAAAAATAAAAAAAAATAAAAAAAAAAGAAGCCCTCTTTGGAGACAGAAATCACTCTTTTGGATCTTATATGACTTTTGTGTACAGTGTCCTGGCACATTACTAGACAAGACCACTGGAAGAAATAGAGAACAGAAACACCCAAGGTGATTCAGATATTGAAATGGAAAATAATTCTAAAAATTATGTTCAAGAAAAATAGATAAGAAAATGGAAAATTTCCCTGGAGAACTAAAATCTATAATAAAGAATAAATGAACATTGAAGAATAAAAAATCATTCCTTCCTGATAGTGATAATTTTTTAAATGCCCTTTTTTTTTCTTGATAAATTAATGGCTTTAAAATTTTTATTAGTCATCTCTAAGAACATACTTTGGTTTTATTAATTATTTCTAGAGAAACATTTGTTTCCAATACGTGGCTATAGGTAAACTAGTAAGCCACTCTAGGATTCAGTTATTACATCTGAAAAAAATACAGGTTTTAGATTAAACGAGTATTTATAGAACTTGTGTAAAATGTTGGGTATGAATTGTGAAGAGAAAAACTATGTTGAAATGTGCCATAGACAGGTGGAAATTCAGAAGTGGGTTTAGGAGAGAAGTCTAGGCTAGACTTGTAGGCTATTTTAGTCATTTGCTAAGAAGTGGTAGTTAAAACCAAGAGGGTGGATAGAATCACCAAAAAAGAAAGTGAAGAGATGAAAGGAGTAGAAAAGCAGATCTTCAAATCTTTGCATTTCAAATCAGCTTTCTTAATCAATCCCAAAGCTTGATCACCAGCTGAACTGCTATAATATAATGATAGGAAAATAGGGTGGAATGGGAGCTACTAATCAATGGGCATAAGTTTCTGTTAAGCAAGATAAACAAGCTCTAGAGTTCTGCTGTACAACATTGTACCTATAGTCTACAGTAATGCATTGTACAATTAAGAATTTAAGAGGGTAGGGCCGGGCGCGGTGGCTCAAGCCTGTAATCCCAGCACTTTGGGAGGCCGAGACGGGCAGATCACGAGGTCAGGAGATCGAGACCATCCTGGCTAACACGGTGAAACCCCGTCTCTACTAAAAAAATAACACCGGGCGAGGTGGCGGGCGCCTGTAGTCCCAGCTACTCTGAAGGCTGAGGCAGGAGAATGGCGTCAACCCGGGAGGCGGAGCTTGAAGTGAGCAGAGATCCGGCCACTGCACCCCAGCCTGGGCGACAGAGCGAGACTCCGTCTCGGAAAAAAAAAAAAAAAAGAATTTAAGAGGGTAAATCACATGTTACATGTTCTTACCACAATAAAATAAAAAGACAGCATTATTAAACAGAAAAAACCACACATCCTTCCCTTGCAAAAATGAAACAGTTTATGTTTTCCTAAATGATTTTCTTTTTCTTTTTAAAAAACCTTTTCTAACATAGGGAATATGTGGATGTATGTATATATGAGTGGATGATATCCTTCAAAAGAGTGGGGTTCTTGAGATAGGCAAAAGAAAAACGGCTTTTAATGATACAGTGAAATGCAAAGATTATGCAGTTTTCATCTGTGGGATCAATTAATTTAAGGGCAAAATTTTTGCAGTGTTCTACATTATAGATGAATCTAAGGGACACTGACACCAGGGCATAAGATTTCCCTGGGCCTGTTATTTCAAAGCAGGTGTGGTTTCTTGAAAAATAAAACATCTGTTAAAGGTATATATTTATCACAACTGAAATATTTTCAAGTGTTTTGTTTTAATCTTTCACATCTGTGTCATGTCCAAGATTCAATGCTTTTAATTTCTTGAGCAGATCAACCATAAATAATATGTGAACTTCATGACATGTTTGTCAATGGTCTCTAATCTCAAATTGAAAACTGTGCTGATCTGGCATGCCGTGTAAGAAATTTTCATCTCTCTGGTATTATCAAAACCCTGATATGCTTTTAAAAAATTGTTAAAATTAACTACCACACTTGCTTTAGTATACACATTGCCTTATAATTTACAATGTATTTGCCATGCTGAAAGATTGATTTCAGATAGGTCTAGCTTGTCTGGCTGGGGAGAAAAAAATTGTCATTCTGTTTTATGGAATAAAGCAAGATTCCACAAGACACATTCAGTTAAAATGAAGCAAAACCTGCAATGTCTGACAATGGTAATGCCTTGTGTTATCTAGATTTATTGATCAAAATAAAATCAGTGTTCCATTTCAAATCTGCCTGCAGCAGCATGCTCTTTTTAACAGCCACAATTTTTTGAAAAGCTTTCACTGCATCCCTCCACCTCTTTTGTGCTGAAAAAATCTTATAGAATTGCATACTACCTGGAAGATTATTGAGTTGTTTTCTACAAAGTTAATTTAGAAAGTGGGCCAATGAATTAAAGACCCATAGGTAGAAAAGCTTTTGAAAGTTGCTTTCTTAGCACCTGAAATTTCAAGGACTTTCCATTCAACTCAACAGGTTATACTGGAATAATCTAATATTACGTTAAAAATTGTAGCCTTAGACACTATGTAAAATGCTCTTCCATATAGACTCTTAAAACCTTTTCTTTTGTGAGAAATTATGTAAATAAGGTGTTAATTTTTAACTCAACGTAACAGGAGAGAAAAAGAAAAGAAAATGATACCTGTTCTGGTAATCTATTGCTGCAAACTACCACAAAAGAACAAGCATTTTCTTTCTTGTCAGAATCATATGGGCCAGGAATTCAGGTAGAGTTTGGCTGGGTGATCTGCATGATGCTGACTGAGATTACTTAGTGGTACTCAGCTGGCAGATGGACTGGGCTGGAGGTTCCCAGATGTTTTTACTTGCATGTCTGGCATATTGGAAGCCTTGTCTTACAGGGCTTTCACCCTTTAATAAGAGTAGTTGCAAAGAACTTACAATTATCTTTAACAAAGCAAACACAGTGTCAGTTTGGATCCTTCAAGAAGCCAAGATGGGGATTAGATATGCAAGAGACTTATTGAGGGGAAGCACCTGTGAAAAATAAAGAGGGTGGAAGCAGGATGAGTCTTCAGACCACAATGTAGGTCTGACATCCAAAAAAGAAAAGAGAGAAAGAAGAATTGGGTAGGAAAATACTCAAACTTCAATGCAATTCTGGCTATGTCTTAGCTCTGAGCCAAAGTTTCCCATGAGGGGGCTTCCTGTGGTAGGCAGAAATGGGCTGGATCCAGCACTCCCACTGTGCTGAGACATTGGCTGGGAGCAGACTGAGGAAAGTATTGCCTGGTGAATCCAAAGGGGCAGTAGTTAGAGCTTTCCATCAGCTATGTTTCCCACAGTAAGTTCTGCTGCATGGTAACGAAAGTAAGGCACCTCTGTGGCCCCTATATTTACCCAGGTAAGCAATGCATAAATAAGATTGGGAAGACAAGGTATGGCAATAAGATGAGTAATTAGGCTTATTATAAATAAGTAAACAATGATATCTGAACTATTTCATATAGATGAGTAATGAAGAACCATTGTCTTGATCAGCAGGCCTTGAGGATGCAGCTATAGTCTGGCTGCAGGTACTCAATTCTTTGGCCAGGTTTGTCTTCCAGGCCATTTCTGATTTATTGCATAACATTCTTGTTTTTGTCTTTCCATAAGTCATTGGCCTATGCAGGGGCTGGGTGTGGGTTGAGAGCTTTGTTGGGATGCTTGGGAAATAGTGCTGTCATTGCTCTACAGAAATGTAAGAAAAATAATATTGAATGCAGACCATAATACCATGCTAAAAACCATTATGCAAAATCACCCAGGCCAAAGCAATTCTATTTGACTTATAAATTATGCCTAGAAGAAAGGTGAAAATAAAGTTTCTAGGAGCTGGAATGTCGATTTTCTGCTTTGGCTCTTCAACTGGAACTGTCCAAATGACTTCAGGACTGGAACTGCTTTTATTTTCTGCCTTTGAGTGCTTTTACATTTCTTCTCCAAGCAAGTCAGCACTGACTAAGTGGATTATTCTTTGTTGTCCTCAGTAGTGACAGACCCTTCTGCCTAAGATCATGAAGAGGAGATACATAGGAATTTGTCTTTGGTTCTTGTCCTGGAATGGAAAGCGATTTCTGTCAATTATTGAGAACAGAAGTTATTGGATTCATTTGGATGGTTTATTTAAAAAGCAGGCACCAGGGCTGCAGCCCTAGAGATTCTGGCTCTGCAGGTGTGGGATAGGGCCTGAAGCTTCTTTCCGTAATTTTAAAAAGTTTCACTGCTAAGTCTGATGCACACTTAAGTTTGAGAATTATTGCTATCAAACCTACGTAAGACAGAGTAAACAGTTATAAAAATAATTCTCCATATCTGGTTAATCCAAAATGCATTATTGTATATTAACTATGGACATAATGTATTTTCAAATAGTTCTTTTCAACAAATACATCATGAACATCTACTTCGTATTAGGATCTCTTCTTGGAGGTGGAGACATCGAAAAAGAATCAATGTTTTCCTCAGGCAGCTCATAGTTTGGTGGAGGAAATGAGAAAATATACATTATAGTAACAAATGTATCATAAATAGAAAAATATCTACAGAATAAAAGTATATGGAAGCAGTTGATACATTCTGAGGTCACAAATGGAGACTTTACAGAGGAAGTGATATACAAACTGGATTCTGAAGGATGCATTGACATGTACTAAATGGATTATCACAGGGAAAGTAATCTAGAAAGAGGTACTGGTTTGTGTATAGGCACAGAGTTGTGCTTGAGTAACTGCAAGTAGTTTACTTTTGGTGGAGCATAAGACATAAGGGAAAGAGATGTAAGAGATGAGTCTGAAGAGAGAAGTAAGAAGCAGATTATGAAAGGTCTTTATGTTCCATGCAAAATATCTTAGATTTGTGTCCATTATGTCAGTAGTTTTTGAAGATTTACTGGGTCAAGGACTTTCCAGAAATAATCTATTAGAATGTTTCACATATTTATTCAAAAATTTGTTTCACAAAAAATGTTTCACATACATATTCAAAAAATTTTGCATCTCATTTCGGGGAAGTCATGGCCATGGAACCCCTCTTTTAGACAATCCATAAACAGAATCACATGGTCAGGTTTGTGTTTCAGATTAACTGCCCTTGTTGTCATCAGGTCAGCAAGTTGGACTTATGAGGAAAGGCCACACTAGAGACAGGGAGTTGAGTTAGGAGGTACTGGCCATAGAAATGAAATGGAGAGTCACCATGATCAGATTTCAGGATTGTTTGTATAGAAAAAAGACGGAGTTGAAGACCCTGCCCAGGTTTCTGACTAGGCTTTTTATTATATAGGAGCGTTATAAAATGGAATAGGAAGCATAAGAAGAATTCTCATGGCAAAAGCAGTGTATGTAAATTTGATACGGAGTAGATGTTTTGGAAAGAGTTGTATCCATGGGTCTTTTGCTCAGGGAAGAGATCAGTGTAGCACATAGAGCTGGTGCCCCACTACATCTGTACCATATCCATTCTTCCTTGCTGGTAGAGCTCTGACTTTGTTCCCTCAGCCTCCTCTGTGCATCCATGTGATCTGGGAAGGTGAGACTAGCTTCGTCCTCAACAAGGGATGCTGAGAGGCTGCTCAGCTTGAATGGTCAGTTCCTGTTGTGTTGATACTGTTCCTTGATTCACTTCTGGTTAATGAGAAATAAAAAGATGTTTTCTGGGCTCTACTGGAAGAGTTCCTTAATGTTTAAGAAGAGAATGAAAGAAAAGAAGTTCTCTTTTCTGTCTCTGGCCATTGATGTGTGAGAATGTGAAGCCTAGAGCAGGTGCAATCATCTTGAAGCCAGTTGTGTTGATACTTCACAACAGATTTAGTGGGGGTAGCAGCTGCATGTATTACACTGGATAGATAGCTGTGTCTATTTGTCTATCTATTGTGGTGAAAAATGGTAAATAACAAATTTACCATTTTAACCATGGTTAAGTGTACAGTTTCATAATATCATGTATATTCACATTGCTGTGAAACAGACCTTTAGAATTTTTTCATCTTGCAAATCTGAAACTTTACACCCATTAAACAACTGTTCCTTTGCCCTCCCCCAAGCCCCTGGCAATCACCATGGGTTTTATTAATGAATAAGCTATAATTAAAACCATGAAACAGAACATAATCCTTTCCAGAAAGAACACAATACTGGGAACATGGATGTTTTAGGAGTAGGCAGTGGAAGAGTTCCACAACAGAGATGAAGAAATATCAAAAGTGGAAGGTAGAAAGAGAACTGGTAAAACATGAGGTCATGAGATCCATTAGGGAGAAGGATTGGAGGAAGGAGTAGCTACTTCCAAGTGCTGCAGAAAGGTATTAAAATAAGGTGTTATAATATCAACACTATTGAGTAATTAGGATGTTATGGGTGATGTCACATGGTAAGAGTAGTTTCAGTGGAGTAAGAAGGTTAGAAGCTAGAGTTGAAGAGTGAATAGCAACTGAGGAAAGAGGAGGTTTCACAGCAAAGGGAAAGCTACACAATGAAATTCCCACTTTTCTAAACTGAGATAAAGTGAAACTTACCCATTTATTTATTTATTTTTTATTATACTTTATGTTCTAGGGTACATATGCACAACTTGCAGGTTTGTTACGTATGTATACATGTGCCATGTTGGTGTGCTGCACCCATTAACTCGTCGTTTACATCAGGTATATCTCCTAATGCTATCCCTCTCCGCTCCCTACACCCCACAACAGGCCCCAGTGTGTGATGTTCCTCTCCCTGTGTCCAAGTGTTCTCATTGTTCAATTCCCACCTATGAGTGAGACCATGTGGTGTTTAGTTTTCTGTTCTTGTGATAGTTTGTTGAGAATGATGGTTTCCAGCTGCATCCATGTCCCTACAAAGGGCACGAACTCATCCTTTTTTATGGCTGCATAGTATTTCATGTTGTATATGTGCCACATTTTCTTAATCCAGTCTATCACTGATGGACATTTGGGTTGTTTCCAAGTCTTTGCTAGTGAATAGTGCCCCAATAAACATACGTGTGCATGTGTCTTTATAGCAGCATGATTTATAATCCTTTGGGTATATCCCCAGTAATGGGATGGCTGGGTCATATGGTACTTCTAGTTCTAGATCCTTGAGGAATCGCCACACTGTCTTCCACAATGGTTGAACTAGTTTACAATCCCACCAACAGTGTAAAAGTGTTCCTATTTCTCCACATCCTCTCCAGCACCAGTTGGTTCCTGACTTTTTAATGATTGCCATTCTAACTGATGTAAGATGGTATCTCATTGTGGTTTTGATTTGCATTTCTCTGATGGCGAGTGATGATGAGCATTTTTTCATGTGTCTGTTGTCTGCATAAATGTCTTCTTCTGAGAAGTGTCTGTTCATATCCTTTGCCCACTTTTTGATGTTTTTTTTTTTATTGTAAATTTGTTTGTTCTTTGTAGGTTCTGGATATTAGCCCTTTGTCAGATCAGTGGATTGCAAAAATTTTCTCTCATTCTGTAGGTTGCCTGTTCAGTCTGATGGTAGTTTCTGTTGCTGTGCAGAAGCTGTTTAGTTTAATTAGATCCCATTTGTCAATTTTGGCTTTTGTTGCCATTGTTTTTGGTGTTTTAGACTTGAAATCCTTGCCCATGCCTATGTCCTGAATGGTATTGCCTAGGTTTTCTTCTAGGGTTTTTATGGTTTTAGGTCTAACATTTAAGTCTCTAATCCATCTTGAATTTATTTTTGTTTAAAGGGTAAGGAAAGGATCCAGTTTCAGCTTTCTGCTTATGGCTAGCCAGTTTTTCCAGCACCAGTTATTAAGTAGGGAATCCTTCCCCCATTTCTTGTTTTTGTCAGGTTTGTCAAAGATCAGATGGTTGTAGATGTGTGGTATTTTTTCTGAGGGCTCTGTTCTGTTCCATTGGTCTGTATCTCTGTTTTGGGAGACAGAGCAAGACCTTGTCTAAATAAATACATAAATATCTCTGTTTTGATATTTATGTATTTATTTAGACAAGGTCTTGCTCTGTCTCACAGGGTGAAGTGCAATGGTGGGATCTCAGCTCACTGCAGCCTCTACCTCCTAGGCTCAAGTCATCCCCCTACCTCAGCCTCCTGAGTAGCTGGGACTACAAGTATGCACCACCAAGTCCGGCTAATTTATGAATTTTTCTGTATAGATGGGGTTTTGCATGTTTCCCAGGCTGGTCTCACACTCCTGGACTCAAGTGATCAGCTCGCCTCAGCCTCCCAAAGTGCTGAGATTACAGGCTTGAGCCACCGTGCCGGGCTAAACTCACCCCTTTAATACCCGGCTAATATGTTGGTTGTGTTCAGTTCTATGCTGTACAGAGTGATGCCATGGGACTGGAACAAAACAGAAGCTTGAGCTTTGGAGGACCTCCCATCATCCCACTGCCTAAACGCTAGGGCAACTTTGACTATGTCAGCTTTGGTCTAGTTTTATGAGCTCTGTGACTATATATTGTTTTGTACTTACATGAGGGTCTGGGAGAAGGTATTGCTTCTTCAAAAAGGTTGAATTTGCCCAGCAGAGAAAACTAATTGCAATGCTGTCCTAGTTTTAGAGCTTGGGAGATGTATTTGGTCCTTTCTCTAGCATTGCTTATAGCACAGACTTGTCTACTTTAAATTCAAAGCAGCATCATTATTTTTATTTATTTATTTCCCTATATCAGTTTAGGTGGAAAATACATTAATATTATGTAGTGACAAAGGTCACTTTTCTCTCCATAAGTTTTTCCTCTGTATCTGCAAAAATGGGCATTTCACCAAAAGATTGCAGTCTGTTTAATTATAACCCCAAGTAGTTGAAATGCCAGTTTAGTGGGCTAATGCCATTCATCCTCTGAAACTCTATAAATGGAAAGAATTTATAGCAGATTCCTGGATATCCTCAGGGCTAACTTCAAACGTGACTGGCTTGTAAACTCCCTAAGCTTGACCAAAATAAATTGTTTTTATCTTCTCTTAAGGAGATTAGTGGGTGAAGATGATCTTAAACTCCACAGAATAAACATTGTCAGATAATAAAAATATCCTTATTCCCAGGAAATCATGTAAAAAATAAAATTTGGGTGTTGATGAACATTTCATTTAGTCATTTAATTTATATTCAACAAATAAACCAAGTATCTAATATTTGTAAAGCTCTGAGGCAATGTTTGTCTAAAGGCGTCCTCTGTAAAAAACATTAAATGTTTTGTGACAAAAAAGAATCTTTTATTTTTGGAAAGTCAAATTTGCATATGTTGGGATGTTTTAGTTTGCTATGAGAATGATATGTGTAGTTTGGTGGCTCTTCTCTGCTAGAAAATATTTATCTTGGCTGGGTATGGTGGCTAATGCCTGTAATCCCAGCACCTTGGGAGGCCGAGGCAGGAGGATCGCTTAGCCCAGGAGTTCAAGACCAACCTGGGCAATGTTGTGAGACCCTGTCTCTATGAAAATAATAATAAAAGAGAATATTTATCTTTTCTCCTCCTATTTCAAATCGTTGCTTCCAACATCAAATAGATACGAGGGATTCTCCTGTCCATTAACATTCAGAAGTTAAATCCAGACTAAAGTGCTGTTAAGATAAGATGAAAATTTGCCGAGTTACTCAGTAAAAGTTAGTATGTGAGCAGAACCATCTTTGAAATAGTATGTGAAAAGAATCTTTTGGATAGGCAGATTGGTTCACAGACTGTTTCGTGCTTTCAGTGAACGAAATAAGTTTTGAAGCAACTTGAGGCAGTAGGTATCGATTAAATCCCCCAAGGATAGACACATGTTTATATGACAAAGAAAAGTTTTTGGAGGACAAACCATCCTGGGCTTCTGAAGATTTAAATAAGAATGTTTCACTATTCTACCAACATAGTGGTGTCAAATAAAAAAGCAGTGACTGAACAAAGTTATTTTGGGTCTATTTTGCTACTTTGCAGTCAGAGTATATGCTGGGATCTAATCTAAGTATCTGTTTATTCATTTGCCTGATTCCCAAAATGTCTCACATGTAAAATTGCTTGCTGGCATTTAGGTCCTGTGTGTTCTTACAGATTTGGAATTTAATTGTCTACCTGTTCATTTTATTATGAAGTGGTCAGCCTGTGAAGCCAGCTCTAAGCTGATAATCACCTAGGAGGAGGAACTGCTGGTTTTTACCCTGAAGATTTTAATTATCATTGGTAGCTCAAAAATAGTAAGTATCTTTAAGGTTGCAATTATAAAGAATTTTTGACAGCAAGAAAAACAGGGAATGTATTTTGATGTTAGAAGTGCCAAGATAGAAGGGAAACACTTTTCACAAATGAATGCCCTGATTGCAGGGAAGACTATAATTGGATGTCCTCTTTCGTTTCTCTTTCCTCAAATTCCCAAGACAACCAATTTAGCCTTTAAAAAGGCCTTCTTTGGACTAAAGGCATTAGTCTCCCAATTTTTAGCAGTCAACTTATTAAAAAAAGGAAACAAAACCCAAAACAAAACAAAACCACTAAGAATTTCAAACTAAATAGGCCTACGGGTTAATTTCTGCCCGTAGGCCACCAATTTCCACTCTCTGCTCCAAATCTTCCTTACTACATATGCAGGGGTGATTTCCTTTTCTTCTAAGTTTATATAACAATTATTGTCTGTACAATTCATTTGGAAGTTAATAATAAACTGCCTTGTGACATATTTCATATTTTGAGTTATTTAATTTTTTGTGGCTCTGAAACTTTTCACTTGTCTTGAACCGCAAATCAATTTTTAACCCTTTAGTGCAGAAACTGTGTCTGATATTTCTTTGCATTTCCCCCAGTGCCAAACACAATGAATCCTCAACAAATTAATGTTATTTTGTTTTATTTCATAAGGATGCATAGTATTCCAAATCTATGCTCACCTTTTCTACAAGAGTACTGAAATTACAGAAAATAAGATAGAATCAGTTATATTCATGAAGCGATGTTTATTTCTTCCTGCAAATCACTGCAGAATTTTTAAAAAGATGTAAACACTCAAAAGCAGACTCAGTAACTGACTCACAAATGCCTCAGACGTGCTTCCCGCTTGCCCCTTTCTTTCACTGAAGAGTGAGCAGGTGAAGAAGGAAAAGCAGCAGCACCACATTAGGAACTTTACATACCCATCTTTTAATTCTCACAGATATGTATGTAGGAATTATTTTCCCCATTTTAGAAATGGGCAATTGAGATTTATAGAAGTAATGTACAGGGTCACATAGCTGCTGTTGGAGCTTGGGTTTCAATTTTCGCCTGTTTGACTTGCAAATATGGCTCTCTCTTTGCCAGGCAGCTTCTACTTGGATGCTCCATGAAGGCGGATGCTTATGAATGCTCCAGATGAAGGGGCTACAGGACAAAGTCAGCAAAATGCCAAAATGGTGACTTGTCTTTATCCCTAACAGTTCTCACCTGTCTTCATTTCTCATCTTTGCACCCTGTTGGCTTCAGTTTCTTCATGTTTCGCCTGGCTACGGGAAGCCATATAGCTTCTTCTGAGGCAGGTCTCCCTGAGCCCGAGCATCAAACCTACAATTAAAGCTAGATCTTTACTTTGCTGCATTCTTATTAAGGCTTTAGTTCCTTATCCCATTACTGTTGTCTATTAAGTCAATCTTCATTTATAGATTGATGGCCATTGATGAATTAATGTTATTCTTCTAGATAACATTTAAAAGAATATTTAGAAGACAACAGGTCCTTTCAGGAATTTTGAATGTGATGGAAGGCACAATGCAGGAGTTTTGGGATTAGGAGTTGTTCATTTCCACCTTCAGGCAAAAGTTCTATGATAGATATATATAAAAGGAAAAATGCTTTTTTTATTAGAAGCTCTTTTTTTATTGTTCAACAAACAAGAGATTCATTTGAATAAGCAGATTATTTGCTAACATCATGCACGTACAGCATCGAGCACGTTGTGGAGACATTCTACTTGCTCTATTCTAAGGAAACTGTCTCTTCAATAAGTGCATAGAAGAGGTTTCACAAAGCAGTAATAAAATAACTTAATGGAAGCCAGTAGGCTGAGATGGCTCCAATGCCCTGGATTCCTATGTAAACAAAATGAAAATTAAGTTTTGCTAATCATAGATGGCCAAAGTAGCATTAGTTATATAATATGGAATTTTTCGCAGAGATAAACCAAATACAACAACTACTCAAATTTTAACCAATGAAATAATGTTGTTACTCTGCTTCTGCATTCATCCTGTAAAAGCCTACCCTTCAAACTCCTCCCTTGGAGCCCCAAATCACTTCCCACTTAATGCTGCCTGATTCATGAATCATCGTTTGCTCAAATAAACTCCTTAATTTTTTTCTTTTTTTTCACTCTTCCAAAGACATATTTGCAAAACTCCTTAAATTTTAATGTGCCTCAATTTATCATTTAACAGTAGGATATTTGTATTGATATATCTTTTGTTAATACATAATATTTGTACATATTTGGGGTTATATGTAATATTTTGTTGTATGCATACAATGTGTAATGATCGAATCAGGGTAATTGAGATATCCATCACCTTAAACATTTATCTTTTCTTTATGTTAGGAACATTCCAGTTCTTCTCCTCTAACTATTTTGAACTATACAATACTTTATTGTTAAGTATAGTTACCCAGCAATACTATCAAACACTAGATCTTTAACTGTTTTAGATCCATATATTTTAAGTTAAATAGATCTTTCTATTTAACTGTATTTTCGTACCCTTGACTTCTCTTCATCCCCCTGCTTCTCATTCTCTTGTAATCACCAAATAACTTTCTACCTCTGTAGAAATCCATCTTTATTTTGCCCCCACATATGAGTGTGAATATGTGGTATTTGTTGTGCCCAGATTATTTCACATAACATAATGAACTCTAATTTCATCCGTGTTGCTGCAAATAACAGGAGTTCATTCTTTTCATTGCTGAATAATATTCCATTGTGTATATGTACCACATTTTCTTTATCCATTCATATGCTGATTTGATGAACACTTAGGTTGATTCTATATCTTGGCTACTGTAAATCATGATGCAATAAACATAGGAATGTGGAGTGTAGAGTGCACGTGTCTCTTCGATTTATTGATTTCCTTTGTTTTTGCTGCGTATCCAACAGGGGGTTGCTGGATCATATGGTAGTTCTATTTTCAGTTTTTTGAGGAAACTCCGTACTGTTTTCCATAGTGGCTATACTAATTTACATTCCCACCAACAGGGTATGAACATTTCTCTTTCTCCACATCCTTGCCAGTATTTGTTATTTTTTGTCTTTTGAGTAAAAGCCATCTTAACTTGGGTGAGACAACACCTCATTATGGTTTTGATTTGCATTTCTCTGATGATTAGTGATGTTGAGCATTTTTTCATATATTTATTGATCATTCGTATGTCTTTGATAAATGTTTATTCAGATATTTTGCCCATTTTTAATTGGAATTTTTTGTTCTGTTATTAGTTGTTTGAGTTCCTTATATATTTTGGTTATTGATCCCTTGTTGAATGAATAGTTCACAGATATTTTCTCCTATTTTGTGTGGGTCGTCTCTCACCTTTGTTGATTGTTTCCTCTTTTGTGCAAAAGCTTTTTAGCTTGATGTAATGCTATTTGTTTACTTTTGCTTTTATTGCCTGTGCTTCCGAGGTCTTACCCAAAAAGTCTTTGCCCGGATCAACGTCCTGAAATGTTTCTCTGGTGTTTTCTTCTAGTAGTTTTACAGGTTCAGGTCTTATATTTAAGTCATTAAATTTATTTTGATTTGATTTTTCTATATGATGAGAGATAAGGGTCTAAATTCATTCTTCTGTATATGGTTATCGAGTTTTTTCAAATCTGTGTATTGAAAAGGATGCGTGTATGTTCTTGGCATCTTTGTGAAAAATGAGATGACTGTAACTGCATGGATTTATTTCTGGGTTCTCTATTCTGTTTCAATAGTCTATATGTTTTTTAAATGCCAGCACCATGCAGTTTTGGTTACTATGGCTTGGTAGTATATTTTAAAGTCATATAGTAAAATGCTTCCATCTTTATTCTTTTTGCTCAAGATTGCTTTGGCTATTTGGGGTCTTATGTGGTTCCATAGGAGTTGAGGGATTGTTTTCTCTACTTCTGTGAAGACTGCCATTAGTATTTTATTAGGAATTGCAATGAATTTATATATCTTTGTGGGTTTTATTGCCATTTTAACAACCTTGATTATTCTGACCCAGGAGCATGGGATATCTTTCTATTTTTTTGTGTCCTCTTCAATTTCTTTCATCAGTGCTTTATAGTTTTCCTTGCAGAGATCTTTCACTTCTTTGGTTAAATTTATTCCTAGGTATTTTATAATTTTTGTAGCTATTGTAAATGGGGTTGCTATCTTTATTTCTTTTTCAGTTTGTTCACTGTTGGTGTATGGAAACACTACTAATTTTTGTATATTGAGTTTGTGTCCTGCAACTTCACTGAATGTATTGATCAGTTCTAATAGTTTTTTGGTGGAATATTTAGGTTTTCTAAATGTAATATCACATCATGTGTGAACAAGAATAATATAGCTTCTTCCATTCAATTTGGATGCCCTTTGTTTTTTGTGCCTGATTGTTCTGGCTAGGACATCCAGTACTATGTTGAATAAAAATGGTAAAAGTGGGCATCCTTGTTTCAGATCTTAGTAGAAAGGCCTTCAATTTTTCTTCATTCAGTATGATGTTAGCTCTGGGCTTGTCAAAAATTGACTTCATTGTTTTGAGATATGTTCCTTCTATACCCAGTGGTATGGTTAGGCTTTGCCCACCCAAATCTCATCTTGAATTGTAATCCCTCTAATCCCCATGTGTCAAGGAAAAGACCAGATGGAAATAATTGAATTGTGGGAGTGGTTTCCCCCATGCTGTTCTATGATAGTGAGTGAGTTCTCATAAGATCTGATGGTTTTATTAGAGGCTCTTCCCCCTTCACTTGGCACTTCTCCTTTCTGCCTCCTTGTGAAGAAGGCACCTTGCTTCCCCTTCACCTTCTGCCATGATTGTAAGTTTCCTGAGGTCTCCTCAGCCATGCTAAACTGTGAGTCAGTTAAACCTCTTTCCTTTATAAATTACCCAGTCTCAGGCAGTTCTTTATAGCAGTATGAAAACAAACTAATACACCCAGTTTGTTGAGAGTTTTTATCATAAATGGATGTTGAATTTTATGAATGCTTTTTCAACATCTATTAAAATGATCATATGGTGATATGGTCTTTGTCCTTGATTCTTAGAAGCAGTGTTTTGGAAAGTGTTATTCTATATCAGAATTAGAGGTAGTTAAAAATGCTGGTTCCCATGCCCAATGAACCAGACTGTCTATTTTAAGAAAATGTTCATTTAGATTGGTGAAGTTGTCTTGATAAGTTTTTCATAATCAAAGCATAATCAAAATTCACTTCCTGGAAAATACATTATTTTTGGTTAATTCTGCTGCTCACAATTACCAAATATATTTGAAGACAAAAATGTTTCATATAAAAAAAGTCTCTGGATCACCAAAGTCAAAGATAACCTACACAATTTTCTTTGGCACATTACACAGAGGTAGAGTATACTATATTCTTTATGCTGGGTAAAATGTCACAAATATGCTTCTTTACATTTTAGTATTTCCCAGAGAGTAACTGGGATTTTGTATAGAAGACGAAAATGTACTGAGCTACTAACTGCCAAACCAGTCAATTGTGCAATCACTTAACAACCCCATTTAATATGTTTTGTCTTATATCCTAAAGCTTTCCCCCCCCCTTTTATGCTCTTCCTCTCTCTCTCTCTCTCTTTTTTTTTGAAACAGAGTCTCACTCTGTCACCCAGACTGGAGTGCAGTGGCATGATCTCGGCTCACTGCAACCTCTGCCTCCCAGGCTCAAGTGATTCTCCTGCCTCAGCCTCCCAAGTAGCTGGGATTACAGATATGTGCCAGCACCCCCACTAAATTTTGTATTTTCAGTAGAGATGAGGTTTCACCATGTTGGCCAGGCTGGTCTCGAACTCCTGACTTCAGATGATCTGCATGACTTGGCTTCCCAAAGTGCTGGGATTGCAGGTGTGAGCCACCATACCCAACCTCTTTCTCTTTCTTCTTTTTTAATTCCATGGAAGGCAGTCCTTTTAGGAAAAGGAATTGTATCTGAAATAACTTTTTGGAAATAAAAAATTTAAAAACAAGAACCAAAAAACCTCTTGAGTAAATTCCCTGATAAGGAAAACATGGTGGTTTTGCTTCATTCTCCTTAAGTTGGAGAGTGATTGGTCCGTGACTCAGGAAGACTTTGATCCTGGCTTTATGGTTAACAGAATTTGCAGTCTTGTTGATGTAGCTGCCTTTGCCATGCTCCAAGTTTTCCATCTGTAAAATGAGGAGACTGGAATGATTAATTTCTGATGTCCCTTCCAGCTGTATAGTAAGGAAAGGAGCAGCAGTCGTCTTTGCAAATGTTTTCCTTGTTAGAACTTGTTAATATTGTCAGGAATCTTTTCCATTTTCACTGTGAAATAATATCCATGTTTCTCTTAAGAGAAGACTCAGAAACAAAACATAAAATGGATCATTTGCATTTAAACTACTTAAGTATGATAGAAATTACTCACTTATTTAAGTGAATCAGTATTTTCACTTGAAATATGCACTTCATGCATTTCTTAAGTTAATCACTTCAGGAAAATGGCTCTGGAGGTGGGTAGGCCAAAGTTAGCAAAAGAAGGTAATTTAAAAAAATCCAACAATGCTTTTAATGTGTAAGTACTCGAATGAGTATTTCCTTAGGAAATGGGTTTGGTCAGCATTTCAGAGTAAATCAACTAGAAATTAAAAATCGACATGTTCTTTTATTTGTTTGGTTTTGTTTTTAAATTAAACTGATCTCTTCTTGCCCCTTGTTCTGTTCTCTAGAAGAGTGGCCTCAATATTTTTGAATATGCACATCTATCAGCCAAAAAAAAAAAAAAAAAAATTCTCTCTCTCTCTCTCTCTCTGTCTCTCTTTCTCTATATATATGTATATGACCATCTCTAGTTAGTATCTCAAGAAACAATATGCAATTGGGAAGAACTTCATTATTAGAGAATGTAGATGGAAGCGTTTGAATAATTGCAAATTTGCAGGGGGCTGACACAGGGCCACATATGATTAGATCATTGTTATTTTTATTTACAACATGGCAAAGAACACACTAAAAATAGAAATGTTTACTCTGTCATTTTTTTTTTCTTGACCTTGCATTGCCACTTTTGTCTTCAATCTGGGTTTCCTTGCAGAGATTGTTGTAAAGCCCTCTGAAAACTTTGAGATTTAGTTTAGTATAAAAATAATCTGTAAATCTATTTAATTGGCCATACACAATCTTTAACTCAATGCAACATGTTGAAAGCTAAGAAACCAGCGAACAGGCCAGGTTGGGGAAGAACTGACCTTTTCTCAATATCCTGTACATGACATATGTGACATGTGACTCTCTGACATACAGACTGAAGGTGAGTACAAAGTTTCTCTCAACAGAAAGTATTAGTAAAACTTAATTTCCCTTTTTATTTCTGGAATAAAATAAATGGAAATTCAATGTTTTCTTCCCAAATCCCACTTCAAAAATTACTGTTCTGACAGTATAATAACAGGGACAAGCTGCGTATAGCAAATGAGAAATGACTTTTTGGAGTCATGACTAGAAGCAACTACATAAGAAGTATAAAAGATATGAAATATGTTTCTCCTTCCCTCTCTCATTCTTCCAATAGTCAAGCATGTGCCTTTTTAGCAATAATTAAGTTGATTTTAATTCAGGTGGGAAGAGCAGAAACGAAGAGTCTGTCTGTCATTACTATCTTCTCTAAAAATAAGCCACTTTATGAGTTTGTGTTGATGACTTTCCCTTCCTATGTGGTGTGTGGCTTTCTTAACCAGGAATTCTTATCCACTGAGATAGAAACACTATGATAACCGTCCTTGGTTAGGGCCTTAACACAAAAAGTTCAAGTGCAAATTGTCTATTTTCTTATAGGGACTATATTCCTTTGCACAGAAGGAAAAATAGAATACCATTGAAATAGAATATGTTACAAGGCTTTTAAATCACGATTAATATAGCTGCCCAACTGTCTGTTTTGACAGTTGGAAGCCATTCATATTTTCCGTCTGTTTTTTCCGAGTCTCTGTTATTCTCTGGGGTATGTTGTGAGATATATAAAGCTAAGCTCTGCACACTGATGGTGGTTTTGCCCTGAATAAACATGTACAGTCAGCCCACATGTTTTCTTGTGTAGATTGTCTTAGTGATCTCGTGGCTGCTTTTGAGTGCAGTACTTAACTTTCTCTAGTGTGAAACATTCTGTCTTCAAATGCATTTGGCACTTGCTAGTAGCTGAGTTAACTGAAAATAGTGCATTTTTCTCCAGGCAGTAATTTGCTTTGATCATGAAAGAACATTTCCTGGGATTACTCTGAGATAGCATGAAAAGAAAAATGATTATCACAAATACACTTTTGATGTCCACCTTTAGATACATGCTTCACAAATGACTACTGTATACTTAAAACATGTCCAAGACATATAAACTCAGGAGAGGAGTTTATCTTAGTTTTAGGAACCTGAAAATCTTTGGAGCTAAATAATATAAAGGAGACGTGAAAAGACATGACATTTCATAAACATTCTACATTAAAAATGAATGCATACAACATACTATCCAGTACTGTCATTTTCAGAGAGGAAATAGAGGAAAGCTTGCCAGGATAAAACATAATGCCATGCTATCTGCCAGAAAGCCAAGAAAGGAAGTTATAAACCCCATGCTTCTAATTAGAATCACTTATTTAAAATTGATTTTTTTTGTTTAAACTGTATAAGCAATATATTCTTCTTGTAAAAAAAATTAAAAAGTAATGTTTCCCCCACCATCCCCACAGACCATCTGCTTTCCAAATCCTGCTTCCCAGCTCTCCAGAAGGAGCCATTATTAACTATTACTAAGGGTTTCTTACACATGCTTCCATGCATTTTTGATGCATATTAAAGGGCATGTGAGAAAACACGCAGACACATACATACACACACAAATCAATGGACAGTGAGCTAAGGTTCCTAGAAGGAGGAGTTCTGAGTGAATCAACACACAAAAATGTGGATGTCATCCATACAGAGGTACATTGATTCATAGGTCATACACAAGCAATTGCTTTTCTATGCTCATTTAATCTCTTAGAATCACGTCATGCCTCTGGCTAAGGTTTCTTCCAGCTTTCCAATGATTTCATGCAATTGTTGCCCAATCCTGCCAGATTGTAGTGACACTTCCATTAGTTCCATTGCATTAGTTCTGTGCAATTCTATTAGATGCATGTACTTACATTAGTTCTCAGTTATTGGATAAGGCCTTTCTTGATTACTTTTACCATTGTATCAAAAACTCTCTCACTCTCTCTGTTTTTTTTTTTTATTTTAATTATACTTTAAGTTCTAGGGTACATGTGCAAAACATGCAGGTTTGTTACATATGTATACTTGTGCCATGTTGGTGTGTTGCACCCATCAACTCGTCAGCACCCATCAACTCGTCACTCCCAATGCCATCCCTTCCCCCCTCGCCCCTCCCCATAATAGGCCCTGGTGTGTGATGTTCCCCTTCCAGAGTCCAAGTGATCTCATTGTTCAATTCCCACCTATGAGTGAGAACATGTGGTGTTTGGTTTTCTGTTCTTGTGATAGTTTGCTGAGAATGATGGTTTCCAGCTGCATCCATGTCCCTACAAAGGACACGAACTCATCCTTTTTCATGGCTGCATAGTGTTCCATGGTGTATATGTGCCACATTTTCTTAATCCAGTCTGTCACTGATGGACATTTGGGTTGATTCCAAGTCTTTTGTATTGTGAATAGTGCCGCAATAAACATACGTGTGCATGTGTCTTCATAGCAGCATGTTTTATAATCCTTTGGGTATATACCCGGTAATGGGATGGCTGGGTCATATGGTACTTCTAGTTCTAGATCCTTGAGGAATCACCATACTGTTATCCACAATGGTTGAACTATTTACAATCCCACCAACAGTGTAAAAGTGTTCCTATTTCTCCACATCCTCTCCAGCATCTGTTGTTTCCTGACTTTTTAATGATTGCCATTCTAACTGGTGTGAGATGATATCTCATTGTGAGTTTGATTTGCATTTCTCTGATGGCCAGTGATGATGAGCATTTTTTCCTGTGTCTGTTGGCTGTATGCATGTCTTCTTTTGAGAAATGTCTGTTCATATCCTTTGCCCACTTTTTGATGGGGTTGTTTGTTTTTTTCTTGTAAATTTGTTTGAGTTCTCTGTAGGTTCTGGATATTAGCCCTTTGTCAGATGAGTAGATTGCAAAAATTTTCTCCCATTCTGTAGGTTGCCTATTCACTCTGATAGTAGTTTCTTTTGCTGTGCAGAAGCTCTTTAGTTTAATTAGATCCCATTTGTCAATTTTGGCTTTTGTTGCTGTTGCTTTTGGTGTTTTAGACATGAAATCCTTGCCCATGCCTATGTTCTGAATGGTATTACCTATGTTTTCTTCTAGGGTTTTTATGGTATTAGGTCGAATATTTAAGTCTCTAATCCATTGTGAATTAATTTTTGTATACGGAATAAGGAAAGGATCCAGTTTCAGCTTTCTACTTATGGCTATCCAATTTTCCCAGCTAAAAATGGATTCCCATTTATTAAATAGGGAATCCTTTCCCCATTTCTTGTTTTTCTCAGGTTTGTCGAAGATCAGATGGCTGTAGATGTGTGGTATTATTTCTGAGGGCTCTGTTCTGTTCCATTGATCTATATCTCTGTTTTGGTACCAGTACCATGCTGTTTTGGTTACTGTAGCCTTGTAGTTCAGTTTGAAGTCAGGTAGCGTGATATCTCCAGCTTTGTTCTTTTTGCTTAGGATTGTCTTGGCAATGTGGGCTCTGTTTTGGTTCCATATGAACTTTAAAGCAGTGTTTTCCAATTCTGTGAAGAAAGTCATTGGTAGCTTGATGGGAACGGCATTGAATCTATAAATTACCTTGGGCAGTATGGCCATTTTCATGATATTGATTCTTCCTATCCATGAGCATGGTATGTTCTTCCATTTGTTTGTGTCCTCTTTGATTTCACTGAGCAGTGGTTTGTAGTTCTCCTTGAAGAGGTCCTTTACATCCCTTGTAAGTTGGATTCCTAGGTATTTTATTCTCTTTGAAGCTATTGTGAATGGGAGTTCATTCATGATTTGGCTGTTTGTCTGTTATTGGTGTATAAGAATGCTTGTGATTTTTGCACATTGATTTTGTATCCTGAGACTTTGCTGAAGTTGCTTATCAGCTTAAGGAGATTTTGGGCTGAGACAATGGGGTTTTCTACATATACAATCATGTCATCTGCAGACAGGGACAATGTGACTTCTTCTTTTCCTATTTGAATACCCTTTCTTTCTTTCTCTTGCCTAATTGCCCTAGCCAGAACTTCCACCACTATGTTAAATAGGAGTGGTGAGAGAGGGCATCCCTGTCTTGTGCCAGTTTTCAAAGGGAATGCTTCCAGTTTTTGCCCATTCAGTATGATATTGGCTGTGGGTTTGTAATAAGCAGCTCTTATTATTTTGAGATATGTTCCATCAATACTGAATTTATTGAGAGTTTTTAGCATGAAGGGCTGTTGAATTTTGTCAAAGGCCTTTTCTGCATCTATTGAGATAATCATATAGTTTTTGCCTTTCGTTCTGTTTATATGCTGGATTACGTTTATTGATTTGCATATGTTGAACCAGCCTTGCATCCCAGGGATGAAGCCCACTTGATCATGTTGGATAAGCTTTTTGATGTGCTGCTGGATTCGGTTTACCAGTATTTTATTGATGATATTTGCATCAATGTTCCTCAGGGATATTGGTCTAAAATTCTCTTTTTTTGTTGTGTCTCTGCCAGGCTTTGGTATCAGGATGATGTTGGCCTCATAAAATGAGTTAGGGAGGATTCCCTCTTTTCCTATTGATTGGAACAGTTTCAGAAGGAATGGTACCATCTCCTCCTTGTACCTCTGGTAGAATTCGGCTGTGAATTCGTCTGGTTCTGGACTTTTTTTGGTTGGTAGGCTATTAATTATTGCCTCAATTTCAGAGCCTGCTATTGGTCTATTCAGGGATTCAACTTATTCCTGGTTTAGTCTTGGGAGAGTGTAAGTGTCCAGGAATTTATCCATTTCTTCTAGGTTTTCTAGTTTATGTGCATAGAGGTGTTTATAGTATTCTCTGATGGTAGTTTGTATTTCTGTGGGGTTGGTGGTGATATCCCCTTTATCATTTTTTATTGTGTCTATTTGATTCTTCTCTCTTTTCTTCTTTATTAGTCTTGCTAGCGGTCTATCAATTTTGTTGATCTTTTCAAAAAACCAGCTTCTGGATTCATTGCTTTATTGGAGAGCTTTTGTGTCTCTATCTCCTTCAGTTCTGCTCTGATCTTAGTTATTTCTTGCCTTCTGCTAGCTTTTGAATGTGTTTGCTCTTGCTTCTCTAGTTCTTTTAATTGTGATGTTAGGTGTCAACTTTAGGTCTTTCCTGCTTTCTCTTGTGGGCATTTAGTGTTATAGATTTCCCTCTGCACACTGCTTTAAATGTGTCCCAGAGATTCTTGGTATGTTGTATCTTTGTTCTCATTGGTTTCAAAGAACATCTTTATTTCTGCCTGCCTTCATTTCGTTTTGTATCCAGTAGTCATTCAGGAGCAGGTTGTTCAGTTTCCATGTAGTTGAGCGGTTTTGATTGATTTTCTTAGTCCTGAGTTCTAGTTTGATTGCACTGTGGTCTGAGAGACAGTTTGTTATAATTTCTCTTCTTGTACATTTGCTGAGGAGTGCTTTCCTTCCAACTATGTGGTCAATTTTGGAATAAGTGCGATGTGATGCTGAGAAGAATGTATATTCTGTTGATTTGGAGTGGAGAGTTCTGTAGATATCTATTAGGTCTGCTTGGTGCAGAGTTGAGTTCAATTCCTGGATATCCTTGTTAACTTTCTGTCTCGTTGATCTGTCTAATGTTGACAGTGGAGTGCTGAAGTCTCCCATTATTATTGTATCAGAGTCCAAGGCTCTTTGTAAGTCTCTAAGGACTTGCTTTATGAATCTGGGTGCTCCTGTATTGGGCAGCATATATATTTAGGATAGTTAGCTCTTCCTGTTGAATTGATCCCTTTACCATTATTAATGGCCTTCTTTGTCTGTTTTGATCTTTGATGGTTTAAAGTCATTTTATCAGAGACTAGGATTGCAACCCCTGCTTTTTTTTGTTCTCCATTTGCTTGGTAGGTCTTCCTCCATCCCTTTATTTTGAGCCTATGTGTATCTCTGCATGTGAGATGGGTCTCCTGAATACAGCAAACTGATGGGTGTTGACTCTTTATCCAATTTGCCATTCTGTGTCTTTTAATTGGAGCATTTAATCCATTTATATTTAACGTTAATATTGTTATGTGTGAACTTGATCCTGTCATTGTGATATTAGCTGGTTATTTTGCTCGTTAGTTGATGCAGTTTCTTCCTAGCATCGATGGTCTTTACATTTTGGCATGTTTTTGCAGTGGCTGGTACCGGTTTTTCTTTTCCATGTTTAGTGCTTCTTTCAGGATCTCTTGTAGGGCAGGCCTGGTGGTGACAAAATCTCTAAGCATTTGATTGTCTGTAAAGGATTTTATTTCTCCTTCATTGATGAAACTTAGTTTGGCTGGATATGGAATTCTGGGTTTAAAATTCTTTTCTTTAAGAATGTTGAATATTGGCTCCCACTCTCTTCTGGCTTGCAGAGTTTCTGCCAAGAGATCTGCTGTTAGTCTGGTGGGCTTCCCTTTGTGGGTAACCTGGCCTTTCTCTCTGGCTGCCCTTAACATTTTTTCCTTCATTTCAACTTTGGTGAATCTGACAATTATGTGTCTTGGAGTTGCTCTTCTTGAGGAGTATCTTTGTGGTGTCCTTTGTATTTCCTGAATTTGAATGTTGGCCTGCCTTCCTAGGTTGGGGAAGTTCTCCTGACTGATACCCTGAAGATTGTTTTCCATCTTGGTTCCATTTTCCCCCTCACTTTCAGGCACACCAATCAGACCTAGATTTGGTCTTTTCACATAATCCCATATTTCTTGGAGGCTTTGTTCATTTCTTTTTCCTTTTTTTCTCTAGACTTCTCTTCTCACTTCATTTCATTCATTTGATCTTCAATCATTGATACTCTTTCTTCCAGCTGATCGAGTCGGTTACTGAAGCTTGTGCATTTTTCACATATTTCTCGTGTCATGGGTTTTATCTCTGTCAGTTCCTTTATGGCCTTCTCTGCATTGATTATTCTAGTTATCCATTCTTCCATTCTTTTTTTAAGGTTTTTAATTTCTTTGCAGTGGGTATGTAGTTCCTCCTTTAGCTCTGAGAAGTTTGATCGACCGACGCCTTCTTCTCTCAACTCATCAAAGTCATTCTCCATCCAGCTTTGATCCGTTGCTGGCGATGAACTGCATTCCTTTGGAGGGGGAGATGCGCTCTGATTTTTTTAATTTGCAGCTTTTCTGCCCTGCTTTCCCCCCATCTTTGTGGTTTTATCTGCCTTTGGTCTTTGATGCTGGTGATGTACTGATGGGGTTTTGGTGTGGGTGTCCTTTCTGTTTGTTAGTTTTCCTTCTAACAGTCAGGACCCTCAGCTGTAGGTCTGTTGGAGATTGCCTGAGGTCTACTCCAGACCCTGTTTGCCTGTGTATCAGCAGCGGAGGCTGCAAAAGATAGAATATTGCTGAACAGCGAGTGCTGCTGTCTGATTCTTGCTCTGGAAGCTTTGTCTCAGAGACTAGCACTGTGTGAGGTGTGAGGTGTCGGTCTGCACCTAGTGAGGGATGTGCCCCAGTTCGGCTACTCAGGGGTCAGGGACTGACTTGAGCAGGCAGTCTGTCCATTCTCAGATCTCAGCCTCCGTGCTGGGAGATCCACTGCTCTCTTCAAAGCTGTCAGACAGGGTCATTAACATCTGCAGAGGTTTCTGCTGCTTTTTGTTTAGCTATGCCCTGTCCCCAGAGGTGGAGTCTACAGAGACAGGCAGGCCTCCTTGAGCTGCGGTGGGCTCCACCCAGTTCGAACTTCCTGGAGGCTTTGTTTACCTACTTAAGTCTCAGCAATGGCGAGTGCTCCTCCCCCAGGCTCGCTGCTGCCTTGCAGTTAGATCTCAGACTGCTGTGCTAGCAATGAGGGAGGCTCTGTGGGCATGAGACCCTCCCAGCCAGGTGTGGGATATAATCTGGTGTGCCGTTTGCTAAGACCCTTGGTAAAGTGGAGTATTAGGGTGCGAGTTACACGATTTTCCAGGTGTTGTGTGTCTCAGTTTCTAAAGGGATTCCCTTCCCCCTTGCACTTTCCAGGTGAGGCGATGCCTTGCCCTGCTTCAGCTCTCGCTGGTCGGGCTGCACCAGCTGACCAGCACTGATTGTCCGGCACTCCCCAGTGAGATGAAACTGGTACCTCAGTTGAAAATGCAGAAATCACCCATCTTCTGTGTCACTCGTGCTGGGAGCTGGAGGCTGGAGCTGTTCCTATTTGGCCATCTTGCTCTGGGGAACTCATTCTCTCTGTTTTTTAGAGATAGGATCTTGCTTTGTTACCCAGGCTGAAGGGCAGTGGTGTGATCATAGCTTACTGCCTCGAACTCCTGGGCTCAAGAGATCCTCCTGTTTCAGACTCTAGTAGCTAGGACTACAGGGGCCAGCCACTGCTCCTGGATATATATATATATATATATATATATAAAATATATAATATATATAATATATATATATGGGGGGAGGGCAGGTCTAGTGCTGTTACTAACAAACCTTCTACAATTGTTATGGATTTAATTTGTTGGCCAGTATGTAAATAAATAGCAGAAAGAGAGATTATCATACAGCAAAAAATGGAAGATACAATGACTGTATTTATAGCTGTAGACTCATTGACTGTATTTGTACTATGGGGTTTCAGTGGTTGGAAGTGGAAAGTATAGTCTCCTAGGAAGAGATTGGCTTTGGTTGAGAGCATACAAAATGCTCAGATCGTGGGAAAAAATAGACATATTCCAGTTATCTATTGTGTAACAATCAGCACAAATGATAACAGCATTAAACAACCAGTTTCTAATTCCCACAATTTCTGGGGTCAGGAACATGGCCTGAATCCAGTATTGATGGCTTGTCTCTGCTTTACAAGGAAAGACTGGGAGGCTGGGGCTGATATCAACAGGAGGCACGTTAGCTCACATGTCTGATAGTTGATGCTGTTTGTTGGCTGGGCCTCAGCTGAGGCTTTAAACCAGAGCACCTAAAGGGCCTCTTCACGTTGCCTAGGCTTCCTTAGAGCAGAATCAGGATTCAGGAGCTAGTATACCAAGAGGCAGAACGTGGAAATGGCCAGTTTCTTGTGGCCTGGGTCTGGAAACGAATCCAGTGTAACTATTTTCCCTATTCTATTGATGAAGCAGTAAAAGAGCCCAGATCTAAGAAGGGGACAGAGACTCCATTTCTCTGTAGGAGCTAGGTAAGCAAACAAACAGAAAACCAAAACACTCAGGTGAATTGTTTATATATTTTCTCCCACATTAGATGAAAAAAAATCTCTAAAGAGTATTATGTTGAGCCACTCTACCTATAAGTAGTTAAAAGCAAGCTTCTCTTCTTCTAACCCCATACTTGTTATTATATTACATTTTGCTGTTTTCCAGTTTCGTTTTATTACACACAGCTTGAAATACTAATATTTATTTTTAATGTATAATTTTCTTCCCTTTTTATTGCCTGTATAGCATTCTATTGTATAAATACATGGACTTATTTAATTAGTCTCCAGTTTGATTTTTAGTTATTTTATATTTAAATAACACTTATCAGTTACTAGGCACTGTTCTAAGCCCTTTATAAATGTCAATACATTGACTTTTCATAAAAACCTAATGACATAGAGTCTTATTATCCCCTGTTTTATAGATAATGAAACATAGCAACAGAAAGGTTAAGTATCTTGCCTAAAGTCAAACAGCAACAAATAGTGGAGCCCTCAGAGTTTACTCTTTTGATCATCATGCTGTGCTGTCTATTAGCAGGTATTGATTTTTTACCCCATTTTTTACTGGTATAAGCCATGCTATAGTGGACAGCTTTACACACACTGTGAGCACTTTTCTTGGCAAAGGTGAATTTCTTGTAAAAGTATTAAAGCTAAGCCTTCAGAACCCCTCACTTGCACAGGATCTCTGAACACTGAGAATTGCAGAATATTTTTGGTGGAGGATACCGGGATTCAACCAGGAAGCACACTGAAATAAGCCATTCTGGTAAATTTTCTCAATAGATCTTGAGACAAAAGAAAGGACCTGATTTCCAAAACTCTTCAAATTTGTTTTATTTTCCCATTATACATATTCACTTTTTTTCCCCCTTAAACAACAGAAATTCAGTTTTCACGTTTTTGGAAGCTAGAAAGTCCGAGATTAAGGTGCTGGCAAGGTCATTTTCTTCTGAGGAGTCCTCTCCTTTTTATTTTATTTTATTTTTTAAAGTTTTTATGGGTACCTAGCAGGTGTATATATTTATGGGGTACATGTGACATTTTGATACAGCCATACAATGTGTAATAATCATATCAGGGTAAATGAGGTGTCCATCACCTCAAGTGTTTATCATTTCTTTGTGTTACAAACATTCCAATTATATTCATTTAATTATTTTAAAATGTACAATAAATTATTGTTGGCTGTAATCACCCTTTTGTGCTATCAAATACTAGATCTTATTCATTCTGTCTACCTATATTTTTTACCCATTAACCATCCTCATTCCCCCTTCCTACTCCACTGCCCTTTCCCAGTCTCTGGTTAGCCATCATTCTACTCTCTATCTTCATGAATTCAATTACTTTAAATTTTAGCTCCCACAAATGAGGGAGAACATGTGAAGTTTGTCTTTGTGTGCCTGACTTATTTCACTTAACATAATGTCCTGCGGTCTCTCCTCTCGGCTTGCAGGCAGCTACTGTCTTTCTGTGTGCTCACATGACCTCCTCTATGTGTACGTGTAGATGGACAGTGAGCGAGCTCTCTGATGTCCCTTCCCCTTGCCCTTTTTTTCCCAACTGGACTTTTTAAAATTATGATAAAATTCACCATCCTAACCATTTTTAAGTGTATAGTTTATTTAATACAGTGAAATGAGCGTAGCTGAATACAATTTGCCTTGCTGTATTAAAGGGGACCTCCAAAATTACACAAGTTTCTGTCCTCACAAAGCTTAGATCTGCCTTTGTTTGTAGGACAAATTCCTATGAGTGAAGTTGCTAAGTCAAAGGTCTGCTTATTTTAAAAGTTGATAACAATAATAATAGCTAACACTAATGTAGAACTTTCTTTGTGTGAGACACAATTCTAATTACTTTGAAAACACTAATTTATTTCTTGCCATACACAATAAGTAGATATTATTATCCACACTTTCAGTTGAATAAACAGAAGCACAGAATTGTTATAATGTATAGAAACAAATATTTCCACATCGTATTCTTAAATGGTTTCACCAATTCTGAGTATAAATGAAAAGTGTATGTTATAGAATATTTTAATTTTTAAAGTATTTGATAGTCAAGGCATTTTAATATACCTCTCATGTTATGAGAGACATTGAGTATCCTTTCCTGTGCTCACTGGCTAACTGTACTGCTTTTTCTGTAAATTGGAACTGATCTTTTAACTTTCTATTTATTAAAAATCCTAGATGCTTTGAGATATAAGGTACACATGAGGTCAGATGGACTCCAGCTATATGAGACAGGCCACTGGATTGATTCTACATTGATTTTAGGGAATGGTAGCCGATGCAGAGATGATGTGTGAAGGTGTAATGGCGATGTTCAAGAGTTGTGGCAAATGAAAACATTGTATTAGGCATCTTGTTTGGTATCGTCTAGACTCAATCCAAGTGGATAATTCTTATAAAAGAAGAACAGGTATGAAACACTGAGAACTCTGGAATAACATGGCAGTCACTAGCATGTGAATTGCAATTTTTTTTACATTAGGTCCTTTTGTATTTTCTTTTTTGAGACAGGGTATCACTCTGTCATCTAGGCTGCAGTCCAGTGGTGCAATCTCTACTCACTGTAGCTTCAACCTCTAGGGCTCAAGTGATCTTTCCACCTCAGCCTTCTGAGTAGCTGGGACTACAAGCATGTGCCACCACATCTGGCTAATTTTTTTATTTTTTATAGAGACAAGGGCTCCCTAAGTTGTCCAGGCTAGTCTTGAATTCCTGAACTCAAATGATTCATCCGCCTTGCCTCCCAAAGAAAGTGCTGGGATTACAGGCGTGAGCCACCGCATCCAGCCCATTAGGCACTTTTAAGATCCAAATTCCAAAATGTTTTGCTCATTGTGAGAAGTAAGAGAATAAACAAGAACCATGAGATTTGATCAGGAGAGGCCACAGGATGGGTCCAGAGTGTTTAGTATGGAAATTTTCTATATAGCCAAAGTGGCCATCAAGAAAACATGACTGTTAAAATCACTAATAATAAAGTCAGAGTCCTCTGGAGAAGGACCCTAGAAGTGGAAGTGACTAGTGAGAACAATGACCTTCACTGATAAAGTCAGTGATGACCCTTAGGGGACATACGCATTACCCTAGGGGACCAAAGAAACCTTGGTCTTAAAGAGAGACCCTGGCCAGGCACAGTGGCTCATTTCTGTAATCCCAGCATTTTGGGAGGCTGAGGCGGGTGGATCACCTGAGGTCAGGAGTTCGAGACCAGCCTGGCCAACATGGTGAAACACTGTCTCTACTAAAAATACAAAAATTAGCCAGGCGTGGTAACACGTGCCTATAATCCCAGCTACTCAGGAGGTTGAGGCAGGGGAATCACTTGAACCCAGATGCAGAGGTTACAGTGAACCGAGATCATGCCACCGCACTCCAGCCTGGGTGACCAAGAAGGACTCTGTCTCAAAAACAGAACTCTAAGTAGAGTAATAAGTTAGTATAACTTGTGCAGTTAGTACATGCAGTTGCAGTGGTGTGCACCTGTAGTCCCAGCTACTCATGAGGCTGAGGCAGGAGGATCACTTGAGCTCAGGAGTTTAAGACCACAGTATACTATGACCATACCTATGAATAGTCACCTCACTCTAGCCTGGTCAATATAGTGAAATCTCTTCTCAAAAAAAAAAAAAAAAAAAAAAAATGCTTAATCAGATACCACAGGCATTTCCAAGCCCCTTGTGCAATTCAGTGCAGTTTGTATAATTATAAAGAGACAAATATGGAAACAACATGAAAAGTAGTGATAGCAGAATACCAGAAACAGTAGCAACAGTGACAATTAAGGCAGACAGTCTTGTAGATTACAAATTAGAATTAAGTGAATTCAAGTAGAAAACTACAGCCAGCACAATGCTGGAGAGTGTTGCTTCAAATACTTTTCTTTTGGAACAAGGAAGGCTATAATTTATTAATTAAACATAAATAGACAGATACTGCTGAAGTCTGCACTGTAAGCCAAAGGAAATGAAAAGAAGAGCTTTGGTTCTCAAAAGTAGATAATGTCAAAGATAATTTGCTTTAAGACAGAGCCTCTATTTTACCTGCAATTAGAAGAAAGTGAACAGAAATGTGACACAAAATGAGAATATATCCTGTCTTTCATAATCTATTACGGATCTAGCAAAATTGGCTTTGGTTCATCCATATTTTTCTATTAGTTCATAATTAATTTATTTACATGCAAATTTCCATGCTAAAATATTATTTAGGAAAAGAAGTAAAAACAGCTGGACTGTGTAGACCTCCTAAAATTTTCATTTTTGTTCCTTTCATGTGTTGTGGGAAGTAATCTAATTGTTTTCTAGGCCCTAAGTCACAAAAGTAGCAGTTATAAAAACTGACCTTTGTAAAGATACTGCCTTTCAGCTGTGAATATTGCTTTACATGAGCATTATGAAACATTTTATCATATTGGCTTATGGGATTCTGGAAGCCTGCTAATAATGCATCATCTGCTATGTCTGTGGCCTGAAAATTAGTGTTAGTATTAAAAGTAGTCAATGTGTCAATTTTCTGGGCCAGCCTATGCTTGCTGCCAAAGAGGTAAGTAAAATACATAAAATGGAAGGAACCAATTTTTAAAATTATCAGCTTAAAGTTTTTACCATTAAAACTATTTCCCAATGTAAAATATTGAGCTCTTCCACAATATCACTGAAAAGTATTAATATTCTCTCCCTAATATCTTACTAGTGGCCTCCTTAACTCTTTAACCATTTATGCAAAATATCCCTACACTGCATTTTCTTGAAGCAATTCTGTATTTCCCCCCCAAGTAGCTATTTATATATCTCTAATACAAGTGTGGATTTTATATAATTAAAAGGTAAGTATGATAAATCTGTTTGGACCTTAGATCACTTACTATAATTTGACCCATGAAAATTATCTCCATATTTTATTTGTTTTTTATTCCTGGGAAGAGTCTATCCCAATATGGTTACAGACAATTCTTTCAGCTTTATTAATATGTATGGCCTTCTCTGGGTAGGTTTCGTTTTCTCAAATTTATGGTGGTAGTTGGCATTGAGAATGGTATAAACAGGTTTGCTTAGCTCTGCAGAAAATAAAATAAAGTGTAATTTCATCAACTCTTTTTAGTTGTCAGCTCTAAATGCAACTCTCATGTTACAAGGTTAGTGTAAGTTTGACATTAAATCATCAGCTAGGGCCATAGCTGAAATACGTTGAATTATGTATTTAAATGTGCTCACACATTATCTCCATATAGAATAAAACAAAGTAATCAGATTTCCATTTTATTTCTGTGCCAGAACCTACAGTATTATTTTGCACTTGTTGGAGGGAATTTGGCAATGTGTTATTCTCCTCAGGCCTGTTTTCACAAGATAGCAATTCAACTGAAGTGCAGTGTAAAAGTATTTATTAAAAGCAATTCCCCTCTGGCACTTGGAAATGAAAGACAATAGGAGTGTGCTGTTTTGCTATCTAGGAAGGGTTCACATTTTGTAAGTTGATGAAAAAGTTTAGTGTATCACACCCTTAAATAAATATCTATGATTGTGCCTGGAGAAAAAAGTAGCGGGAGTTTTCAAAAGTTCTTAAACAGCTCATAAGAAAAGTGACCAGAATCTTGGAGTAGAGATAAAGACGGTTTAGGTGCAGTCTTTTTCAGTTCTTTCCAATTTTAACCCTGATTCTCTGTACCTGAAGGCTCAGCCCATTTCATCAGCCCATCATTGTTTCCTATCCCTACTGCCAGCATCTAAGACCATCATTGCAATGGGATATGTACTTATAGTCTCTGTCTCCTAGCATTTAGGATCTGGAATTAGTCTTGTTGACAGAATCAAAATACCAAGGATACCTGAAGCAAGCCACAAGTTTACCAACGTGCCAACTGAGTTGTAGTTTTTACCCCATGGAATTGTTCAGGCCACCTAACTGGTATTTGGCTCCTGTTGCTCAGGCTAGTTCTTCCTTGAGTCTTTGCCGAGCCCTTCTCCCAGGAGGATCCACTCGGTTCTCTCTCCCCTGACTATTGAAAGTGCTCTTGAAATCTGCTAAAATTCAGTGCACATGTGCTGCACATTTCTACTTCAATACTCCATTTGCTGGCCTGGATTGCAGTGGCTTCCTAAAGCAAGTGTGAAGTACGTTGGGACGGTAAACATCAGACCAATAGTCATCTTTAGTGACTAGCTCTGCATCTGAGTCAGTGGCTTGTAGGCTCGTCTATCTGTTCTTAGGCATCCTAGCTTCTTTCTCCTCACAACCAGCTTGCATTGCTTTGGTTGCCAAATGCCTCTTAGTTGTGTCTGCCCTATGGCAGGTTCAATGAATTATGAATAAGTTATTCATACTTGGTAATGCATTCATTTTTCAATGGTTTAGCATGCTTGATTGAATTGTAGTTTTACTACCTACTGAATGAGCAATTAAAGCCCAAAGTAGTAATTATTGATCAAGATCCCTGAGTCTTCCTCTCCTCTCCTCTCCCCTCCTCTCCTCTCCCCTCCCCTCCCCTCCACTCCCCTCCACTGTCCTCCCCTCCCCTGCCCTGCCTTCCCCTCCCCTGCCGTCCTCTCCCCTGCCCTCCCCTCCCCTCCCCCCCTCACTTCCCCCTCCCCTCCCCTCCCCTCCCTTCTGCCAAAGCAAAAATTGCACTGGATAAAGCTAAACAGGCAAGGAAGACTTTATTCAAGTCTATCTCAACAGGGGAGAGAGGCCAGGACTCAGTCTGAGCTCAACTCCACTGAAGCAAAGGATGAGAGGATTTTTATGTGCTGGGCTGAGAGCGAGAACATAGGCTTGTTTGCTAATTGGCTTTACCCAAAGGAGAAGTAAAAGTTTACTCCTTCAGGAGTAAGTTTCCTCTCCTTTCTGGCAGGAGATGGTTTTACAACTTGGAGCAAGCTGTCCACCAAAGCTGGACAGGAAGATAGGGGTACCATCTCCCTTGATGATTACATGTCAAAGGGATGGTTCTAGGCCCTTGAGAAGGAGATTGCTGGATTCATAACTGAAAGGGACTTTAAAAAAATTTACACACATTTCAAAAAGACAGAGAAATAATATACAATGAAAAGTTTTGTAATGTAAATGCTCTCAGAAAAGAGAGGTCCCGATGAAACCTATCTGAAATTTGGTCAAGCAGAGGGGAATCTTAAGACTGTCTGGTTCTTTTCCCTTCTGCTTCTGATGCAGGATTTTTCTTCTTGGTCACTTTGCAAGCTGGGGACTCCCAGCCAGCGACATCCCACCTAGGCCTCACTCAGGCGTGCTGGCGTGCCCCAGCTTGCTTGTGTTATGGCTTGTATCCATATTTGCTGGTTCCTGAGCTCCTACTGTGCCCATGAAGAATGAAGACATGTGGGACATTGAAGGATGAGTAAGGCAGAGAATAATTTTATTGAGTGATGAAGATGGCTTTCAGCAGAGGGGGGATGTGGGGTTGGTCCCCCTACCTGAAGGCGGGAAAGTTCGCTCCCTGTGGCTGGGTCCCGGGCCTTTTATGAACTCAGAATGTAGAGGGTGTGCTGATTGATTTGTAAGTATGCAAAAAAAAAAAAAAAAAAAAAAGTAAAACAAAGCTACCACTTAAAAGTGGGCATTGACAGTGTAGAAAACCAATCAGGAAGGGGTAAGTATACGAAAAATCAGTGAAGGGTGGGGACCAATCAGAGGAAAGTGTGTCAAATGGAAAGACAAGTTCTTAATCAGATCTGGGGATTTAACTTGCAGCTTGCCTTTCAGGCTTTAAACTTTCTTTGGCTTGCAGGTGGGGTTTCACTGGGGACCCGCCCCCATCTGCCTGTGCATTTGGCTGCCTCCTGCTGCTCTCCACTTCCATCCCCTTCCTCTCCCCTCACCTCCTTTCTCTCTCATTTTCTTTACTTCTCCTCCCTTATCCTCTTTTTTCTTCCTCTTTCTGTTTTTCCTTTCTCAGCTCTTGTCTATTACTTGCCTTCCAAAGTGTATTTATTTAACATTTTATGACAGATTAGTTTATTTTTATACTTTCTTCCATCATCTTGTGATTTGTCAAAGTTGTTTGTGATCTACTTTAACAGTGCAAAAGAGATGTTAAAAATATCCTGCCTATCCACAGCCTGCTTGTTCATCACAATAAAGAATCTTCTTACTGGAGAAAATCTCTCAGACGTGTGCATTAGGTTTAAGACTCTCAGAGTTCTTATACTACCTTCCTTAGAGAACCATTTCTGTACAGCAAAAGTATTTTTAAAAGTTATTTAGAATGGCTAAAACATAGATGCATTCACTTGTTTCCTCACTCATACACTCATCAGACAGGTACTACTCTCCACTTCTCTTGGTTTGCCTCTTATGAGTTATCCTATAACTTGGCCTTTATCCTAGTGTTCCTTGTATGTTGCTCTTTAAAATGTCTCCTGTCCTAACAGAGCATTGCCTGCCCTGGTTTGCTTACACTTTTACAGCTTTTCTGCCTTCCTTTCCATATCTGGCAATCCATTATCAGGCAGCCCTTTTCATTCTTATTCAGGCATCCTAGTACTAAGTACATGCTTCAAATTATGCCCAATTAAATGCTGTGAATCCGATTTACCTTGACTGTTGGAGTTGTCTTTTAAATATTTGTTTTATAGAACATCAGTTCACTTATTTTTTGTCTGATTCTGTAAAATTTCTCCATTGCTTCGTAGATGGGAAACCCCCTGCATTTTTTCATGTGTTTGAGCTATGAACCAGCAAATTCACCACATTCTTCGTGCCTTTTAAAGGTATAACCTACCTTCTATTAAATTAATGTTTGTCACTAATTCTGACTCTTTGGAGAAACTGTTTTATCAATGTTAATATCTTGTTATATGAATATACCATGAATATAATATTCCTAGTATAACTTTACTATTCATTTTATAAATACACTATTCCCTAAATTCTGAATAATGAATAGTGGAAAATATGGAAGGTTGTCACTGAAGACATACTTAACCAGTGAACTAGTTTTGTGAATGGCTTTGTTACAGCATTCTGATCCTAGTTTGTGTTCTCTCAATGCCTGTGTGCCCGGCACTGTTTCAGTAATGATTAGTGGGAATTCAGGGTGAATCAAGGCAGAGTCTTTGCCTTTGCAGGATTTTTCTGGAAATTCTGCTCTGTGCACCTTGTGGAGTAAAGTAGACAGTACCCCAGTAACAAGTTGTGTAGTATCTTGCTCATTCTTTCTGGTAACATTTTGTGTGTGACTTATCTTTTAGATCTTGCCTGAAATCTGAAGAAATGATAACAAAGATAAAATAGTTGGACCTTATAATGAGAAAGAAACTGGAACATTAGGAAGTTCCACGATATACGTGATTTGATGATTGTTTTTTTCCTCATAGAGAGTGTGGTCCACTGGAATAAACTTTTCTAGAAGTCAGTTGCATTTTTTTTTAACCACTTAGGATATTTTACTTCTGATGAATGACTACATGAATAACTAGTTATTAAGTTAATTCACATTAAAAGTACTTCATGGATTAAATTGAAGAGGTAAAGCCTAAAGGAATTACTTTTTTTTGAAGTAAAGAAGAACTTATTATAAAGTAATGTGGTCCAGGCGTAGTGGTTCACGCCTATAATCCCAGCACTTTGGAAGGCCAAGATGGGCAGATCACCTGAGGTCAGGAGTTTGAGACCAGCCTGCCCAATGTGGTGAAACCCTGTCTCTATTAAAAATACAAAAATTAGCCAGGCATGGTGGCACATGCCTGTAATCTCAGCTACTCAGGAGGCTGAGGCAGGAGAATTGCTTGAACCCGGGAGGCAGAGGTTGCAGTGAGCTGAGATTATGCCACTGCACTCCAGCCTGGGCAACAGAGCTAGACTCCGTCTCAAAAAAAAAAAAAAAAAAAAAGAAAATCATGTGAATTCTGCGTCAGTGTAGCTACCAATTGCCTAGTACTATAGCATATTTATAAGCTTTGTCATACTCATTTCTTCTACTTCCTTCTGGATATTTTGACTTCTTTTCCTGAACCCCTTTCAGCCTTCTGATGTTTCATCTAATTTCCAAGTTCTGTTGTTATATTTTTCCCCTCATTTTTGCTTCTGAGACTCAGTTCCTGTGTTTTCTTTGATGTGAAGAATAATAATAGGCTGTCGGTTGAATATTTTCAGGTTTATTAATATGTATTATGCCTTTTGTTACCTTTTTTCAGTTCTTGCTTGAAATTTACTTTTGTAGCTGCCTTCTGGCAGGCATAGAAATAGACAGCATGCTTACCCAGGCTTTAAACTGAGAACAAGTGCATGGGAGAAAAAAAGTAGGTAAAAACATCACTAAATTGGACTATCAAATATTTTTTATAATTTTTCATAACTTATTCTTACTACTCTACAGTATCAGGTTTTAAAAAGTGATGTTAAAATGGAGAAAAGAATTAAAGATAATAATTCCAAATTAGCAGAAATAACCTGAATAAAGAAATGGATTTTTATGGTAAGGGTTGGCTTAGCACATGGCATTATTATTTGAAGAAGATTGTCAAGGAAAAGAGCAATATCCTCTGAGAACAGAGAGAGATTAAAGAGCAAGTTTTGTCTATAGGAGGGAAATATTGAGGGTTAATGTCACTCATCAATTGATGTAGGACACTACAAGTTTCTTCCAATTTCTTGAAAATAGTTACTGTAAAAAATAAGATAATTAGTGAAAAACATGAGGAAGGCATACATTAAAGATAACATTACTGAGAAAATTATTCTAACACCACTTTATAGACATTTATATGAATAAAATGAATAATTAATGGAGAAAATATTACTGCTTCTGAAGGAAATTTGCCAGGATAATTTAGTTGGGCATTTTTTCTCTGTTTTAAGAGACAGTGATGAAATTAATTTCATTTAATTTGAATTAATTTAATCTGTACTTCAACTGTGCGTGTTTTCAGATGAAGAAGAAGCACCTGAGGAATAGTTTATATTTTACATTTTCTCTCAACATTCCTTGAGTCACTCATTCATCATTTGTTGAGTCCCTACTATATGCCAGATTCTAAAAGAAATGGCTTATGACTGAGATGTTGACAGTAGTAGGCCTCAGTAATTCATCCTAGAGTGAATTGGGTCTTTGTGTAGGACAAAGTATTTGGTAGTGATTCTAGAGAGAAAATATTTTAAGGAAACATAGTTTGAATGTTCAGTAATAGAAATAAGATCAGTGTCTCTCATTTAATCATATCCTGCCATATGGGCAATGATCTTCATAATTCCTACATATTCTCATCTTTAAGCTGTATACTCTCTAAGAATAGGAGTTGTGTTTTATCCCTTTTGTAAATCAAATATTTAACATACTTTCTGGGACACAGTAAAGGTCAATAACGGTTTTAAGTCTGAGTCCAAGACTCATTGGTTAGAAAACAAGTTGCATTTGAGTCCTTTTTGAAAGTACAACAATTGTTGATTTGCTTTTTAACCAGATCAATCAATGAAATTCTAGGGAATGCAAATGTTTCCTAAATTATTGAGAAACCTTCTTGCAATACTTTATTCTAACCCATGAACGTGGTAAAAGTACTGTGTTTTTTTTTTTTTTAAAGCTGTAAGATTTATCTTAATAATGAAATATAAGCCTTGATCTGATGTCTTTAGAGCACTATAGGCAAAAGTACAATAAAATTAAGGGAGATTGAATTGAAGGGTTAAAAACTATAAGTATACTATGTTAACTATGTAATGTGTACTATTACATATTATAGTAAAAATATATGTTATATATAGTATTATAGTTTAAAAACTACTAACATAAGGGAGAATAAAACACTAAAAATAAATGCATATATTTAAGGATACAAACATCTTCACTTTTATCTCCAAATTTCACAACTATCCACAAATGTATTTTCTCCTAATGTTAATTCATGGGATAGACAATAATGTAAATAGCTTTAAAAATGACAAGAATAAGATTTTTAAGATAATGAAATATTCCCATTTTTGTTCCAGTTTGGAGATATTTCTGCTGATAAAAGAGGTGATTTACCATAAGATGATTTCCAATCTCTATTAATTTATAGAAAAATGATGTGTCTTTTACAGTCTTGCATCATTTCATTTGTCAGCCAGAGAAGCTAATGAAAGTTTGCCTAAACTCTCCCATTTTAAATGGGCAGACTTAAACTTTTCTCATATTAATATAAATTAGATGACTTCTGTCCTTTCCTGAAGTGACAATGTCAATGTCTGGAGCTTACATCTTTCATGACTGTCAGCTAATTAGAATGCAAGGGAGCTGTAAAGGTCTCCTCTCTAATCCGCCATCCTGGATTACATCCAGTGTTAGCATTCCTGTCAGTCATCGCAGAGCCCTGGGCTGCATTTCCCAAACGTACGATAAGTATAGTTTCCATGAGAATCAACAGCAGGAGGTAAAAAAACCCTACATTTTTATGTATCAGAATTTAAAATAAATCTGATAATCACACTACTGTAAAGTCCTCAATCCGCTGCTGCTGAACAGATACTGTCTTTCTGCGGACTAAAAGATTGTCAGTCAAAGAAGTGCTCTTGCTGTTTCTTGTTTTCGTACTTGTGCACAACTAGAAATTGTGTTTCCTGAGAGAAGCAATTTTTTGTTTAGTGACTTTTCCTGAGTCGCAGGAATATGTTGACTTCACTTATGGCTCTCCTTTCTAGCTCTCAACTCTCCTTCTTCCATTCGGCTTTCCCAGTCCTCATCTGAAGGGCAGGTGCCACAAAATGGTTTCTCTTTCTTTCATGCTCACTGTCTCACTCCAACCTTCCGCATCCTTGTAAAAGTTCATGCTGCAGCCTCAATTTTCTTTACAATCATTGTCTTTGCTGACTACTTTCTTTTTTAATTGGAATTTATTAGTAAATTCAGGCTGCTAATGAAACTTATTTGGAAAGCTTTCCTCCAAATCTTTAGTCAGGAACCTCTCTACCACCTCCCTATGTCTCCTGGGTCAGTCACTAATTCCAGGTATCCGTTGTTTTTTCCGGATGGGTTTTCTTCCAAAACATGAACAGACATCTACCTGCCTTTCAGACTCCCCAGGTTATATCACCCTTCAGTAGTCTCAAGGTCTCTCTTTTCCAGATGCATTAAAGAAATTAATACTCAGTTAAGTTTTCCTCTCAACTCAAATTATCCGCATCCCATGTAGCCTCAGTGTCTCCAGAGAGGACCCACCTAACACTCTATCTGTTCTTCAAACGAGGTTCTTTGCTACTCGACTTCAGGCATTCATGCCTATGGCTACTCCCTAAACCTTATCATCCTCGAACACTAATCCATTTCAGAAATCTGAGCTCTTGAATTTCTACAGTTTCATTTCTTTCTACAGTTCTGTGCCTTTCTTAGACTGCATTTGGACTTCCTGGAGATCTCTAAGTTCTTTGAGTTCTTACTACTCAAAATGAGTTCTGTGGACCAGCAGTAGGAGTGTCAGCCTTACCTGGGAGCTTGTTGGAAATGTAGGATTCTCTGACCCCTCTCCCCACCTTGTCTGCAATTTAATAAGGTCCCCCAATGCTTCATATGCACATACATGTTTGAGAGGACTGCTCTGACACTGACAGTCTTTACTCACTTGCTTTCCCGCCTAGCCTGTATTCTAGATCAAATATTTCAGTTTGTTCTCACCAGCCTGCTTATCTGTCACTGTATTCTGCCTAAGCTGCAGAGGGCTGCTAGTGTAAATGACCACACTGAACTGGGACTGTTGCTTGCTCATGGTTTGTGACCTTAACTAGACCTCAAGGCTGCTCAGTGCTGTTTCTGAGAACTACTCCTTCCTACTTTCCAATACTTGTATACCTTTCCTCAGAGGTCTCATTATATGTCTCCAAACACTTTGTTTTCTTTTAAAGTCCTGCCTCCCATTTAGAGAGAATGAGATTCTTTTGCCACACACAATCTTAATATCTCTCCTAAATGCCTACAAACATCTATATTCATCCTGTTATTCCCTTCTTTCCTTTTGTCACTAAGGAAGTATCTTTTTAAATATCTAAGGCTACACCTCCATTGTACTGATTCCACTTAACCACTGCCCCCTCCCCCTTTATAAATACATTTTTATTCTGATATAATTTGTTAGTTTCGGAAAAGTTGCAAGGACTGTGCAGAGATTTCCCAAATATCCCTATGGTGGGTTGTATAGTAACTCAAAAGTTTGGTACCTGTGAATGTGACCGTAATTGGAAATAGGGTCTTTGAAGATAAAATTAAAGATTTCAAGATGGGATCATCCTGATACTAGGGAGAATGCTAAATCCAATGACGAATGTCCTTATAAGAGACCAAAAAGGAAAAGACACAGACATGGGATGTGGGGGCGGGAGGAGAAGTCTTGAAGAAGGTTATGTGAGATTGAAGTGCGGTTACAAACCAAGAAACACCAAAGATTTTTAGCAGCCACCAAAAGCTATGTCAAAGGCATGAAATGGCTTCTCCCTCAGAGCCTCCAGAAGGAAATAGCCCTGTTCATACCTTGATTCCAGACTTCTGGCCTCCAGAACTATGAGAAAATGTGCTGTGGTTTTCAGTTTGTAGGAATTTGTTATGGCAGACCTAGGAAACCAACACAGCCCCTCACTCAGTTTCCTTTAATATTTACATCTTACATTACCAGATGCGTGTGTCAAAACTAAGGAACCATCCTTGGTATATTGCTATTAACTAAACTCTTGTCCTTATTTGGATTTCCCTAGCTTTTACACTAATGTCCTTTTTGTGTTCCAGGATCCAATCTAAAGGGATACCACATGGCGTTTAGTCATCATGTCTCTTTAGTCATTCGTGACATGTGATGGTTTCTCAGTCTTTCTTTGTTTTTCACTGTCTTTATAGTTTTGAGGAGTAATGGTTAGTTATTTTATAGAATGCTCCTCAATTTGCATTTGTCTGGTGGTAGTCTCATAACTCGAGGTTATAAACTTTTGGGAAAAACAAATACCACAGAGATAAAGTGACATCATCATGTTATACCAGGAGGTACATGAGATCAATGTGGCATCACTGCTTATGTTAGCATTAATCACATGGTTAAAGTAGTGTTTGCCAGGTTTCTCTGCTGTAAAGTTATTATTTTCCACTTTCTATCCTCGATTGTTTCAAAGAGAGTGATGAAGTCCAGCTTATACTCAAGGGAAGAAGAGCATCTCCATGTATGATTTGGAATATTTCTGTAAGAAAGATTTATCTCTTCTCCCACGTTTTTTGTTTATTCAATCACTTATTCATATTAGTATGAATCATTTCATTTCATATGAATCATTTATTCATATCAGACTCATGCCCCATAAATTTGTAACTTGTTCTGTTCTATTTCCCATTCTAAATAATATCTCTTCTGCCCGATTTTTTCCTTCTAGCAGTACTACTTTCCCAAACCCCATAATCTTTGTTTCTCTCGCCCCACCCCTCTTTCATTTGTTAGTTAATTGAGAACCAGACACTAACTGTATCTTAAGGATAAAGTGATAAATAACATATAATTCATTTTCTGTAGGATTTAACAGCTTAGCAAATTCTGCTATGTGCTGTTTATCATGCTAGATTCTAAGGATGTAAAGGCATTTTGGGGGGCATCCAAAAAGAGATAATACTCCACTTCTTCACAATCAATCTTTCCAGTTTCTTACCTGTATTTACTCTTCCCTCATTCACTGTTTACAGATTTTCTTACACTGCATGGTTTCTTTCCATGGAAATTATATTATTTGCATAATTTCTACTGTATGATAATGATCCTCAAATATCTTTCTCACTCAGAACTCTCTCCTAGGCTCCAGACTTGTTTATTTTACTACTACCTGGAATAGAACAGAGATACCTCTAATGACCTCCAAATATTTTCTCCTTCCTCAAAGCCTACACCCTATTAATGACACTATTACAATTTACTGGGATTCATTCTGAGCACCATCCTATTATCTTCTAAACCCAGTCAGCCACTGTGATGGTTAATTTTAGGTGTCAACTTGACTGGATTACCTAGAGAACTAGTAAAGGATTATTACTATGTGTGTCTTGACAGTGTTTCCAGAGGAGACTGGCCTGTGAGGCAGTGGACTGAGTGAGGAAGATGACCTCCAATGTAGGTGGGCACCGTCCAATCAGTTGTGGGCCCAGATGTAACAAAAAAGTGAGTTTCTTTCTCTCCTGGAGCTGGGGTGCACATTTCTTTTCCTCCTGTCTTTGGACATCAGAACCGTAGGCTCTCTGGCTTTTGAACTCCAGGACTTACACCAACTCCCTCCTGAGGCCCCTATGCCTTGGGTTCTCAGGCCTTTGTCCTTGGACTGAGAGTTGCACAATCATTCTGAGTTTCACCACCTGGTTCTGAGGATTTTGGACTTGAACTGGGCTATTTTATTGGTCTGTTCTCACACTGCTGTAAAGAACTACCTGAGGCTGGGTAATTTATGAAGAAAAGAGGTTCAATGGACTCACAGTTCTGCAGGCTGTACTGGAAGCATGGCTGGAGGCCTCAGGCAACTTACAATCATGGTGGAAGGTGAAGGAAGCAGGTCTTATCATGGCAGAGCAGGAGGGAGAGACAGCCAAGAGGAAAGTGTCACACACTTTTAAACCATCAAATCTTGTGGGAACTTACTACTGTGAGAACAGCAAGGGGGAAACTCCCATGATCCAATCACCTCCCACCAGATCCTTCCCCTAACACTGGGAATTACAATTCAACATGAGATTTGTGTGAGGACACAGAGTCAAATCATATCAGCCATGCTACTGGCATTCTAGGTGGCCTCTAGCTTGCAGGTGTCCTATCATGGGACTTCTCAGCCTCTATAATTGCGAGAGCCAATTCCCCTAAGTCTTCTCTTATATAGGTATATATCCTATTGGTTCTATTTCTCTGGAGAATCCTGATTAATATGGCCACATAGCCTTTAGAAGTTATATCCTAGACCGAGTGCAGTGGCTCTCAGCACTTTGAGAGGCTAAGGCGGGCGGATCGCGAAGTCAGAAGATCAAGACCACCCTGGCTAACATGGTGAAACCCCATCTCTACTAAAAATACCACCCGCCCCCCACCAAAAAAAAAGCCAGGCGTGGTGGCGGGCACCTGTAGTCCCAGCTACTCGGGAGGCTGAGGCAGGAGAATGGCGTGAACCTGGGAGACAGAGGTTGCAGTGAGCCGAGATCGCACCATTGCGCTCCAGCCTGGGCGACAGAGACAGAGCAAGATTCTGTCTCAAAAAAACAAAACAAAACAAAAAAATAGAACTTATATCCTAAATATTTTTCAAGTAATAACTGTACTTTTTCTCAATATGTCTGCTTTTGTGTACTATCTCCATTAAATGCTGATCCACATTCTGCAATTTTTCCAGAGTTAGCATTCTAAAATGTAAATTTGATCATATTCCCTTCTGATTTAAAATACCTTTCAGCATTTCTTTTCCCCAGGATGAGGCCCAAATATACAATATCCTATTAAATGAGATTTTCATATTATCATGGCTTAATGCTTTCATGATTTAGTCACGCCGAGCAACATACCAGTCCACTTTCAGGTTCAGGTGACTTTGTGCATGTCCTTCCTTATTCCTGGATGACCACCCCCTCATTTCCCATAAGCACCCTCTCTGTCTTCATGACCACCTCAAATATTTTCTCTGTGACTCCTTTCCCCAAATTCTGCAGAGACAGATACTTCTCTATGTCTTTATAGCATGTAGATATCTAGTAGTCAATTTTTTACATTATATTTTCATTATTTATATTTGTAAATTTTCTTTACTAGGTTGCTACAAGAAAATAGGGACAATGTTTTTGTTTATCTTTGTACACAGTAGTCCTCCTTATTTTGGAGGAATATATTCCAAGACCCCCAGTGGGTGCCTGAAACTGATTGCCATCAGGTGGAACACATTTCTGTTCATGTCTTACACCCATAAATTTAATACGTTTTCCATTTTAATTCAGCACTTATCACGCACTATGGCTATAACTTTTGCATTTTGAGGTGTGACAGCAAAACTAGCACACATTTCTTTTTCCTTCTTCACAAGTTCACAGATAGAAGATTCATTCCTATCATGGATCTTAGCAACCTCAGCATACAATTTTTTTGCTTTCTTTATTAAGTTGAGAACTTTTACCTCTTCACTCATAGAAAGCACTTGACAGATTCTCTTTGGCATAGTCAAATCGCCAGCATCACTACTCTTGCATTTTGTGGCTGCTGTGAAATAAAATAAGTGTTCTTTGAACACAAGTATGGTGATACAACCATAGTTGCACTGATCATCTAAATGGCTACTAAGTGGCTAATGGGAGGTGGTGTAGACAGCATGGATCTCCTGGGCAAAGGGATGATTCACATCTTGAGCAGATGGAGTTGGGTGGCATGAGATTTCATCACGCTACTCAGAATGGTGAGCAATTTGAAACATATGAATTGCTATTTCCGGAATTTTTCATTTAATATTTTCAGATCGTGGTTGAATGTGGGTACCTGGAACCATAGAAAGAGAAACTATGTATATGGGGGAGGTTGCTGTACACGGTGCTCACCACATAGTCACTGGTTTTCAATGCACATTTATTCAAAGAGTGAAGAAATACAAGGCTGCAAATATCTTATTTCCTTCCTCACCAGCTAGATGTCAGTACTAGGGTGATATTTTTCTATTGTAAAAATGTATTTTCTGTAGAATTCTAACTTCAGGTGATTTCTCTTATTAACCAAAGAGAAAGCATATTGTCCAGGGTGTAGGCTACAGAAAAGGACCTTTGAGTTTCAGAGATGGTTTTGCCAGCTGCTGGTTGAGATATTCGTTTTAACAAAGATCATTGAATAGTTGAATTTGTAACATACGTCTACATAAACAAGAAAGGGCATATTAAAACTCTCCCACATGGCTTTTTCTAATGCTCTCACTTCCCTTATCATGCCATGCTCCAGATTCCTGATGTTCTTGCTCCTTTGTCACCAGCCACCCAGTACTGTCATGCTCCTTGATGATTCTTCTAAATGTTCTTCCCTACTTTCCCTCTTTTATCTCTTCCACCAGCTCACTTGGCTCCCAAAGCTGGAATTTCCTTGATACGCTCTATAAGGAGGAAAGTCATATGCGTTTATCTTTAATGTTCTTATGATACCTTGGAGTTATAGCCACAGTTTTCTGTACATTCTCATTTGATCCTTCTTCAGGGGGCTGTTATCTCTAATTTTCAGACAAGCTGATTGGGATTCACTGAATTTATGCTTTCCCTAATATTCTCCTATAAAAAGACTTGGACCTGGAATTCTGATTTGACTTAAAATCCCACATACTTTTCAACTCAGAGAAATCAGGTCCTGATGACATCATTTGTGCCCTGGAAAAGTAGCATCTAAACCAAAATTATACAGGAATATCTCATTTATAAGAGCCAATATTTTTCTCAAGAGCAAATGTAAGTCAGGTTTTCTGTCTACATAAGACCTAATTGCAATCAAAATATTCTGATCAGATATAGCCTTTACAGGTTTTGATTCTGTGGTTGGTGAATATTAACAAGTGTGATTTATAAGGTATCTGAATGTGTATGCCTCTGTGCTTATTGCAGAAGAGGAAAATACAGAAGTGTTGTCATATATTTCATTGCCTTCTCTGTGACAGAAAAAAATCAACCATGAAATGAAAATGTTCTTTTTCAATAGAAGTGTCTCTGCATTCATATATTTTCTTGAGTGTTTTAGATTATTGTTTCTTTCTTTGTTTAAAACCAGCTTAAGTTGAATATAAATATGATGGCTCAGGAAGTGATGAAAATATAAATATACTTCTTACATATCCTGGTCACCATTAAAATTACCACTTTCAGAAAGAACCAAGACAAGCCTACCCCTGTCATTTTCTCTCTCAGTGTAACTGATACTATTCCTAGTAGCCCAGTTCTGTCTCCCTGGAACAGCTGTAGAAAATGTGGGCAAGTGTCCCAGCAAAATAGTATTAAGATGCATCAAAGAAAGTCTTTTGATTCATAAGCAGCTTAGCTCACTACTGGATTTTTTTTTTCACTGTACTCATTACAGCAGAAATACTGAATCAATACAGTGGCAGCCTGGTAGATAACCCTAGGGTTTTGCCCACAAATTGCCCTCAGCACACAGTCTATATGGCTTGATTTAATCTAGGTAATTCAGAAGTAATCTAGCCTCTGAATTTTACTGTGTTTGTTTTGCTTCATTTGTTTAAGAGGGAGTGAATTTTTAGCCTAATCCTGAGAGAGAAATATTTTGTTTGATAAGTGTTTCACTCCCAGAAAGAAGAAATGCATATGTGTCTTTGGATTTGAAATCAATGTTGGTATTTTCATGGGCTTAAATTGGCTCCAGGAATGTCCTTAGGTGGTGCCAGGAGGTCAGATTTCAGAGTCAGTGTTCTCCTGGATGCCTTCTCTTGTGTGAGCTGTTTTCCCACTTTGGCTATGCCAGCAGTTATTCTTCCCCAGAAACCTAGCAAGTCTTGCTTTTTAGTTGGAGCTGATGTCCTTAATTACTGTTCTTTTCAAGTCTAACTGAAAGATAAATCCTCCAGTCATTTGTTTTGTAGAATGGAATTAACAATTTATCCAAGTCTCATGCTAAAATCATATCGACTTTTGAAAATGGCATTTGTAGTAAAACACTACAGAAGTAAAGTTCCCAAAATATCATTTAAAACTTCTGCCCATACACATTGATTTTGTAAAAATATATCAAAATAGAATTTTTAACAAACTAAATTTTCAATTTTCAATATTCTTAAATGTCATCCACTAAACAAAAATGACTTCAACACAAATCTAAACAAATAAACTGAAAAAATGCTACTAAAAAGATGATGTGAATAGTAGGAAGTTCAACAACTTTTAATTCAAATTTGTGAGGTTTCAAATATCAGCATTATCACTTCCTGGCTCTTTTTCCTTCAAGAAATTAGGTTTATGTAAATAGAATTCCTTATGTGAAAATGAAGATAATGATAAGGACCAGTGGGGCTATTGTGAGATTAAGAATAATAGACATAAAATGTCTGTCACATATTGGGACTCAATAAATGTAATTATTTTTATTATAATAATTTTTAATATCTTTTCAGGTTTTCATTGTGACTAAAATTGTGTTAATTGATCCTATGACATATATCATCAAGTGAATTTGTAACAGTCTTCCCAATATCATATTTATAATAGTGCAAGGAGAAACATATCAATTGAATATTTACTATACTGAAGAATAAGAGTGTTATGAGCATACTAATAGCGTTATAAGCCTATGTTACATTTTTCAGCTCCAAACACTGTAATAGGAGTACACTTAGAAGTCAGAACATAGCAAAATAACATGAATTATACACATTTTCAAGAGCTATGATAGTCTTTGTCACAAGTGAATTTTTACAGAGAAACTTAATCTATTTCCATGATCGTTTCCCTGGAAGACTTGGCCTTCCCTATAGGAAGCGCCTTCATTCCTTTTAACGTGAATAATTATTCAAGATGAACCAGTGTTCTTTGATAATTTGATCTGATTCTTTCATATAGGTTTTTAGCTAAAGTTTTCCCCCATTTTTGGAGGCATTTTTTAAAAATTATGCTTTAAGTTCTAGGGTACGTGTGCACAACGTGCAGGTTTGTTACATATGTATACTTGTGCCATGTTGGTGTGCTGCACCCATCAACTCATCAGCACCCATCAACTCATCATTTATATCAGGTATAACTCCCAATGCCATCCCTCCCCCTTCTCTTCCCCATAATAGGCCCTGGTGTTTGATGTTCCCCTTCCAGAGTCCAAGTGATCTCATTGTTCAATTCCCACCTATGAGTGAGAACATGTGGTGTTTGGTTTTCTGTTCTTGCGATAGTTTGCTGAGAATGATGGTTTCCAGTGGAGGCATTTTTTTATATGAGTTTTCACTATCAGTGAATTCTCTTTCAGACACGTTCATAGAAAAAGCCTGTCAGATTTGTGTTAAGAAAGCAATTCTGCATCAGAAATAAATGAGATAGCCACCAAGAGAGTGTCAGGTAACATTTTATTATTTATGAATAATAATTCATAATAACTACATGAATTTGTTTGTAAATACTGATGTTGCCTGCAGAAACTTTTGAAACTTATCACTCTGGGTGATAGAGGGTTAAGCTAGGCAAGGTGATGGGTTGCAACTGTTGTCAGATGGGTTCTTAGTGCACATGGTTTTGATAGCAGCAGGAGGCAGACAAATCCTAGGCAGACAGGGGCAGGTCCCCAGTGAAACCCCACCTTCAAACCAAAGACAGTTTAAAGCCTAAAGGCCAAGCTACAAGTCTCAGATAAATCCACAGACCAAATTGAGGACCTGTCTTCTTGTTTGACATGCTTTACTCTGATTAATCCTCACCCTTCACATAGGTTATATACACCTACCCTTCCCTAATTGGTTTTTTACACTGTCATGCCCACCTTTGAATGATGGCTTTGATTTACCCTTTTTTGCATATTCACAAACCAATCAGCATGCACTCTCCATTCTGAGCCCATAAAAGCCTGGAAGTCAACCACTCTGAGAAAGAGACCACTGAACTATGGGTGGTAGACCATGCTCGTGTCCCCTTACTGCTGAGAGCTGTTTCCTCACTCAATAAACTTCTTCTCCCCCCTCATCACCATTTAGTTGTCAATCTATCCTCATTCTTCTTGGATGTGGGACAAGGGCTCAGTACCCACTGAACGTGGGTACAGAAAAGACTGTAACACTGTGGCCCCCTGCCCTCTGCCAGTGGAGGGCAGCTGCCCCATACAACAGAAAGCAGCAGCAGGACTGAGTCAGCCCCAGAGCCACAGGCTGGAGCAGGGCAAGGGGCTGACAGACCTGTTAATGCACTGCCATCCATTGAGCTGTGAACAGCAGGACTGAAAAAGCTAATTAGTATGCTGTAACACCCCTGCTCTGGGGCGTCATGGTCATGGGCACCCCTGCCTGGGCATCCTTGTGTTCACCTCATCTGGACACTGGAGTCCACTGTGCAAGTGGCTTGTGACATGCCTGGTCCAGCTGTAAGCCCCGCACAGAGTCTGTTCTTATGCTGGAGCATGGAATGGATGGCTGGACCTGGCATTCGCTTACACACCCACTCCCACTGAGGGGTGAGCATGCGGTTGCAGTGATTGCGGGATCCATGCTGGAGGGCAGGCCAGGCACAGCCCAAGGGACCAAGTGGACAGGGCATCTTCTGTGGTGAACCCCATCTTGAGCAAGGCCTGGGAAGTGGTGTGGCTGGCTGGAGGTCTCCGGCTAAGTGACTGAGAAAAACCCTGCATCAGTTTTAGTAGTAAATCCTACTTTTTGATATGTTCATTTAAAAAAGCAAATTCATGTCACGTATTTGTTACCTTTTCTTCAGCTTAAGTTACCCAGTATTCTTAAAATACCTTAAAATTCACTTTCCAAGCCTTTAACTACCTTTGCTATTTTTCTCTGAACCTTTTACAGTTTTTAATCCAGGAAAAGTCCAATGCTGAGAAAATTTGAATGTCCCTGAATTTAATCATTGCTGTCTGCCTATTTGTCTTTTGAGGGCCTTTTTTGGAGGGTTCTGGCCTTTTTGCCTTTCACTTCTAAATTCATTTCCTGTACACGTTTGTACTTCTTTGGTTCTTTAGAAAAAGATTGTGTTTGAATCGAGCTGTTACCAGTTGAGGCTCAATTCACATATAATTCCGGTTTCTTCAACACTCAAAAGAATGCAGCAAACATAAATCAGAGTGGTGGTTGCCCACTGATGGTGTTGCTCAGAGGCACACCTGGTCTGTGGATTTACAATATTAGCCTAGAACTGGGTATTCCATTCTAGAGAGAATTTGACCTTTGCCGAGGTAAAAGGCACGATTTTACTTTTGTCATTATGGCTTGAGGTAGTGCACATAAACTAGTATTTTGGCCTCACAAAGTATTTAAAGGTATGTATTATTGTTTCAGTCTTAATTTGAGAAAAGTCGAGATGGATCAAGTATTTAACAACAAATTCAACAATCTTCCTCCTCTACTTTTTTCATTTTCCTGTTCAGAAAACCCACAATGGTGTCCTGTTTCTCTGTGTCCTTTTTAAATCTCTCTGATGGTCTCATGTTACTCCCCGGGGAAGCTTTTCAACTTCATACTTTTGGAAATTATTGTTGATTCAAAATTTAAATATTTAAGTAAAATTTCTAATATACTTTCACTTGTTTTGTGTTACTTTAATATGCATGCCTAGATTTTTGAATGGCATAAACCATTTTCTCTTGCACCTTTAAAATATATTGAGAATCCTACCACTTCTTATCTACTTCATTGCCATCATCTTAGTCTAAAACATCATCATCTTTCATCTGGATTATTGTAATTACTCCTAATAAGTCTCCTCATTTTATTATACCTGCCCTACTACCATTATTGCCCACACAGCAACCAATGTGATCCTTCTAAAAGATAATCTAGTTCTTGTTACTCCTCTGCTCAAAACCCTTCCTTGGTTTCCCATTTCAGTCAAGTAAATGCAAAAGTGCATATAATTGCTTACAATGCTCTTCATCATTTGACTCCTCTCTGACACCATCTACTTCTGCCTTTTATGTTCTCTCCTTTCCAGCCACACTGATCTCTTTTATCTCAAGCAAGCATGCTGGGCATGGTCCCATCTCAAAGTCTTTGTGTTGCTGTCTCTTCCACCTAGCTACATGCTGGACTCATTTATTCCACCACCTCTCTTGAATTTCTGTGCAAATATCAGTGAGGTCTTCCCAGATAACACTAAGTAAAAGTACAGGACTTATTGCATGTCCTAGCCCCATCCTTGCTTTATTTGTCTTTGCTATCATCTCAGCATGGTCCCTAAAATTCATGTGTTGACACTTAATGGTCAATGTAATAGTATTAAGAGGTGAGGCTATTAGGAGGTGATTAAGTTGTGAGGACAAAGCCTTCATGGATGTGATTAGGGCCCTTATAAAAGAGCTTGAAGGAATGGGTTCATTCTCTTCTGCTCTTCCAGTATGTGAAGGTGCAGAGCACAAGACATCATATTGGATGCAGAGACTGGACCTGCTGGTGCCTTGGTCTTGGACTTCCCAGCCTCCAGAAATATATGGGAAATAAATTTCTGTTATTTATAAATTATACAGTCTCAGGTATTTTGTTATAGCAGCACAAATGGACTAAGACAGACTTCATAGACTTTGTCACCAAATGACATATATTTCTCTTTTCTTTCTGATTTCCTATAGACTGTAAGCTCCATGAAAGCAGTGTTATTTGTATGTTGTATTCCCAACTATATCTACAGCATCTTACACACAGACAGTCAATATTTATTAATTAGATTAGTCAATGCATAAATGCCTTTCCTGTTAGTGTTCTATATATGTAGTGTTAAACTATTTGTTGGGTAAAAGGCATTGGGTGAGATAGTGGTGGGATATGTAGAAGAGTTGGGTATATTCCTCACAATATTCTAAACTAGTAGTGATAGTTGGTGTCATATTTTAACAAAATCTGGACACATTTTGATCTTGTAGGTTTAGATGAGACATTTCAAATATAGTAGGTTATATATTTTGCTCTTAGGCAATTTCTAAAAACTAGCTTTTGAGCCAAACAACTAGTTACCAAAATAAGAACTCTAAATTATTCCTCTACTAATAATTCCTGTACTCGATTTACTTCATCAATTAAAAAACAGTATCAATGGCATTTATGTTTTAGAAATTACCAGGACATAGAAATTAGCTTACTTAGATATAATTTAGCATTTTTCCCCAGATAATGAGAGTAAAATTTGGGCCTTAGATATAATTTAGCAATTTTCTCCATATAATGAGAGTGAAATTTGGGCTTCTGGGGACCTTTCCAGTCCTAGGAAAGAGGGATTCCTTCCGATAATAATTCTTGGCCCTATGAAGTTACTGAGGTTCAAGAAATTATCTGGGTGGGATGGAGATGATGATTATGATGACCTTGATAACAATAGCTTAAAACATGTAGTGTTTACTATGTGCAAGTACTATTCTAAGTGGTTATTCTATTAATATATTTAATCCTCTCAACAACCCTGTGAAGTATGCATTAGTGTTCATAGTCGGGCAGAAGATACTGAATAATTTGCTAAGGTCACGCAGAAAACATAAATGTAGAGATGGAATTTGAATGCTTGGCATCAGAGCCCTCTTTCCTTTAGCCTCAGAGATATAGTATTCAAATCTATCTAGAGAATAAGTAGAACTACAAAAAGTGTATGTGCATGCATGTCTAAGTGTGTGCATGTTCATGTGTGTGTGTACAAGAGTAAACACACGTGCACATGTGCATGAATGAGGGGTTGATAGTGGCAACGGAACTGTGTTAATGATGAATGTGATAGAGCTTGAAAGAGACTGGAGGTGAGAAAGTAAATACTGGTGTTAAGCCTTACATTTGTTACTTTACTTAATCAGTATAGCAAGCCTTAGGAGGGAATATTGCATTCTCTTTTTTTTTTTTTTTTTTTGAGGCGGAGTCTTGCTCTGTCTCCCAGGCTGGAGTGCAGTGGCCGGATCTCAGCTCACTGCAAGCTCCGCCTCCTGGGTTCCCGCCATTCTCCTGCCTCAGCCTCCCAAGTAGCTGGGACTACAGGCGCCCGCCACCTCGCCCGGCTAGATTTTTGTATTTTTAGTAGAGACGGGGTTTCACTGTGTTGCCAGGATGGTCTCGATCTCCTGACCTTGTGATCCGCCCGTCTCGGCCTCCCAAAGTGCTGGGATTACAGGCTTGAGCCACCGCGCCCGGCATTCTCTTTTTTATTAGATGAGATATTACAGGATCAGAGAAATAAGAACCCCACCCTTGGATAAGGCCTGCCTGGGCAGAGACAGTGAGCTTGGAAGGAAAATCTCACTCTACTCCTTAAGGGTAGAGCTGACTCTTCTGGAGTTACATAGGAGGCACGCTTTGGCTTTCCTGTTAATATCCCCTGTACCCAGAGACATCTGTCTGTTTTCCGTGTTGAGGGAACACCAACCAAGAGAAAACAATGGGTCAGTATAGGACTATGTAATCTGGGCTAGGGTGGCCAAATATTGCACGGGACATGCTTATGCTAAAAAGTATGTGTTGTCATCTGAAATTCAAATTTACCTGGGTGTCAATGTTTTTTTTTCTTCTAATCTCAATCTTATAAGTCTACCTGGGGCTTCTCTATCTCTGTTAGGAGTGCTGAGCAGATCACGAGAACAGAGACACTGCCTTGGACTTTGTGAATTCTACATAGATTCATCAACTGTTCATTTAATCATACATCATATATAGAAACAATGCCTACCCAGCACTTACCACAGCCAGGCAGAATGAGGCTTTGGGAGCATTCACTCCTAGAACTTACTGTGTCTAGTACAGTGGTTCTCAAATTTTAGTTTACATTAAAGCTTGTTAAAAATGCTGGGAAGCTTGTTAAAAATGCTATTTCTAAGTCCCAATTCCAGAGGTTGTGATTCTAGGATTAGTACCCTGAAGTCTATTCTTTAATAAACACTACAGATGACTTTGAAGTGAGTGGTTCTCTAAGCAAACTTTGATATTGCCTTAGTTCATTTGTGCTTCTATAACAAAACACCTTAGACTGGGTCACTTGTAAACAACAGAAATTTATTGCTTATAGTTCTGGAGACTGGGAAGTCCAACATCAAGGTGCAAGCAGATATGGTGTCTGGTGAGGGCCTCATTCCTCATAGATGGCACCTTATTTGCTGTGTCCTCATATGGTGGAAGAGACAAAGGAGCTGACTTGAGCCTTTTTTATAAGGTCAGAAATACCATTCTGGAAAGTAGAGCCTTCGTAACTTAATCACTCCCTAAAGGCCCCATTTCTTAAGATACTATCACATGGGGTATTAGGTTATAACATATGAATTGGGGGGTAGGGGTAACCAACATTCAGACCATAGCAGACATGCACTGGTCTACTAGATGGAAGGAGACTTCATCTAAACATATGACAGTTAAGAATTACTTCTCAGTGAGATTTGAGACACAGGGACATTGTGTGATTTGAGTTCCTCTATGTTGTTAATGTAGATTATAGAATATTCCTGTGTTATAGGTATTTTGCTTTTAAAAGTGAAAATATCTTCTGATACAATTTAGTTAGTGTGATATAGTAAGCGCATATTGACTGTGGACCTATTAGGTTCCCCCAAAGGGAGGTTTTCCTCAGGTTCCTGATCAGATCCTAAGTCAAATGAAGTGTGACATTCTTATAAAGTAGCTTAGACTCCTTGAGCCACAGTCAGTTCAATTCCAGAGTCTTATATGAAAGCCTTGTTTCTAGAAGGAAAATGTTCACTGTGTTTCATGGGGTTAAAAGCAGGACCTGAACCTACAATTTTTCAAGCCAGCTCTCTATTTTAGTGTAATGTTTGTGGTACTGATGTGATGTGTGCAGGCATTTCTGTATTAGTTGTTGAACACCCTGACTGCTGAATCCTCTACAAAGTCAAGTCAAAGCAGTGAGCATTCTGGGAGGGAAGCCAACAATAAATTGTAGTAATCCAGCCTTGTTGTTATAAAGGCATGAATCAATAGCTCAGCATCTTGCTGAGACAGCGATAGTCTTAACCTTGTTATACTCCTGAGATGGTAATATGAGGTCTTATCTGTATGGTTGATATGGCTCTCAAAGGAAAGCTGAGGGTCAAAAATGGCTGACATTTATCATGGAGAATATTGCTTTGTGGGATGTCCAGCTGTAGAATTGTGACTACCTATTAAATCCTCTGTGGAGCAAAAAATATATGGTCCACTGCCTGTAGGATAAGAGAAGGGGAAGGAGGTGGAATCAAAAGTGAAATAGAACTGGTCGAATGAGGTGAAAGTCTGATATCTTAATTTTCAGCTGTAGGCATCAGTTTTTGAGATTACCCCTTAGGCAGCTTCTGATTAAGTGGGGATAGTTCCATGCCATGAAAGGTTAAAGGCTTTCTGGGTGTCTGTATTTTAAGTGGTGAAATCTTTATCAAAGAAGCTTTTGTTTTTGTAATCAACTCTAGGCTGTGTACATGTGAAAGGCAAGCTACAAGTGACCTAGACAATTAATAGCATTTAAATTAGCATACAAAACAAGACTGCTGTGATCTATGTGGTCTATTTTTTATTTGAGCTTTATATAGAGCAACTTTCTTAGAAGTCAAACCAAGATTGATTCCAGCAAGACAGAGCTTTCTTTAGAAATCATCATTAGTATTCAGTTCTAACCTCATACCCTCCAGGAAGAAGGACATGATGCAGACTGTTCAAAAGCATAGGTTTAAAAGTTAGAAAGACCTGGACATGAATCACAGCTTTGCCATTTCCAAGTCGTGAGGCTTTGAGTAAGTTACTTAACCTCTCTGTGCCTCCATTTCATTATCTATAAAACGCAGGTAATACAATGAAGCAAGAAACTTCACCTGACCCCTTCACAGGTAGGAACTGAAGTGTGGGCACTAGAGCTAGCTAGCCTCTTCAGTGCCAGCACTGACAAACTCCACTCATTCCAACCCGTTGTGCTCAACCTGTTGTGCTCACCTGTGGGAGGAAGCATGCAAGTGAGCCAGTGCAGAAGTCAGGGTAAGTGCTTTTGGGTGCCAGCAGGAGCAAAGCTTCATATGGGCCCCATGGAGCATCTAGGAAGGAGTACCTGCAAGCACCAAAGCCCCAGAAGAAGTGTTACAATCAGCTCTCTTTTAGCTTTGCCATCCACAGATGGTTTAAGTGTTAACAGCTCAGTGGAGGGTCAGTGTGACAGCATTTTGCACCCACACCTGAGTTCTTGTTCAGTGTCCAGGAGGAATGAGGTTGCACAAACAAATTGAGAGGTGATAAATGTGGAGGATTTTATTGCTGGGAAAGTGGCTTTCAGTGGGGAGGGAAGCTGAAAAGGGGATGGAGTGGGAAAGTGATCTTCACCTGGATTCTGGCTGCCCCTGGCCAAACTCCTCTCTGAAGAAATGCCATCAAGCCATCCCTTTGAAATCAAGCTGCTTCTCTCCAACGTCCAACTGTAGTCTCCAAGGCCCAGCTATTCCGTTTTTTTTTTTTTTTTTTTTTTTTTGAGATGGAGTCTCCCTCTGTCACCCAAACTGGAGTGCAGTGGTGTGATCTCCGCTCACTGCAACCTCCGCCTCCAGGGTTCAAGCGATTCTCCTGCCTCAACCTTCCCAGTAGCTGGGATTACAGGCGCCTGCCACCATGCCCAGCTGATTTTTGTATTTTTAGTAGAGACAGGGTTTCACCATGTTGGCCAGGCTGGTCTTGAACTCCTGACCTCAAGTTATCCACCTGCCTTGGCCTCCCAAAGTGCTGAGATTACAGTCATGAGCCACCGTGCCCAGGCTAGCTGTTCCTCCTCTTATCTGCTTTCTGCTAATGGAGACTGGAGTTGTTATGGGCACAGGATGGGGAGCAGGGTGGGCCACAGGTGGTTTTGGAAAAGGCAACATTTGAGCATGAAAACAGAAATGCATGATCTCACTTTGGGCTGTTGTTGCAGGCTTGAGACTGGGGCCCAAGAGGGCTGCCTTCTTCTGTCCAGAATTTCCCTGTCTCCCATCCCTATCACTAGTACTTGCCTCATAAGGTTTTTGTGAGGATAAAATGAGGTAATTTATGCAGAATATTTCTGCTGTGCTTGGCACATGGTACGCAGTCTATAATTAAAGTTGAGATTTTGAAACCACCCCCCAAAATTGTACCCTTCTTTTCCACGCAGTTTCTGAACAATTTGGGAAATTTGGGAAAAGCAAATACAGAAGCAAAATATTACTTCATTACTTGTAGAGAAAGGTTGGAGAATGCGGTTTACTTTGAGAGGCAAATTGGCCTGCTAAATGCACCCTAGAATTAGGTAGACTCATGCTTCCTGTCATAGCGACACCACCTGGGGTATGTTTACCATAGAAAGAGAAGAAAGTCCCTACAGGAAGCTGTTTTCCAAGAAGACTGGTAGAACTAGGCTGAGCATGCACAGATATTTTTTCATATTACCAGAGACATCACTTCCTATCACCAAGGTCCAAGAGATAAAAGGGTCAGGAGAGGCCAGAAGGGTGTCAGATAAAAGTCTTCCTCATGGAAATCAAGACTGTGGAGAAGATGTTCTCATCTGACATAGGGTGTTATTACCATCATAATCATCATCAATAATTCATTTCCATTATACTTCATTACATTATTTTATTTTAAAATTGTTTTTGGAAATAGGTTGTTGCTCTATCCCTCAGGCTGGAGTGCAAGTTGCAAAATCATAGCTCATTGCAGTCTCAAACTCCCAGCCTCAAGCAATTCTTCTGCCTCAGCCTCCTGATCTGCTAGGACTACAGGTATGTGCCACCACACCTGGCTAATTAAAACAAAAAATTTTGAATTAGAGATGGAGGGTCTGGCTATGTTGCCTAGTCTGGTTACAAATTCCTGGCCTGAAGCAGTCCTCCTGTCTCAGCTCCCAAAGTGCAAGGATTACAAAGTGTTCCCCAGGTGTGAGCCACTGGGTCTAGTTTATTCCATTATTTAATTTGGTGTTACCTTCTATCTTTATATTTTCAAATCATATGACTGTATTCATTTTCTAATATGGCTGTAACAAATTACCACAAACTTAGTGGTTGAAACAATACAAAATGTATTCTGTTACAGCTTACAGCTCTGGAGGACAGAAGTCCAGAATCAGTCTTACTGGGCTCAAGTCTAGGTGTTGACAAGGCTGATTCCTTCTGGAGGCTCTTAGGGGATAATTGTTTCCTTGCCTTTTCTAGCTTCCACAGGCTAGCTGCCTGTGGCCCCTTCCTTGCTTCTTTCCAACCTCATGCTCATCATCACATCTTCTATGTTGCCTTTGATCTTCTTGCCTCCCTCTTTTAGGGATCCTTGTGACTAAACTGGGCCTATCTGTATAATCTAGGATAATCTCCCATCTCAAGATTATCAATCTAGTCACATCTGCTGAGTCCCTTTTACCATGTTCACCTGTTCCAAAGATTAGGGTGTGGATATCTTTGGGGAGTCACGAATCAGCTACCACAATCGCACTTTGATTGTCTGAATTTGCCTTGTAGCTATTTTTCAAATCATTTTATATAGCATTCTTTTTAATATTTCCTGAATCAGATTGTAAATTCCTCAAGGGGAGACATCAGGTCTTCTAAGATTTTATACTTTTCCTACTTCATTATCTCACATGTTAAAAGCAAAACATCTGCTCATAATAGATACTTAGTAAAGCCTATTGATTTAAATCAGAAAATCTTCAGAAAGGTGGCTTGGATCTTATCTACTTATGTTCCAGGACAGACAAAATCTTAGCTTTGACTTTTATTCCATAAACATTCGGATTATGTTAGAAACAATGTACTTAAAGCAAAGCATTAGAATGTGGATTGTTTTCCAGAATTTTCAGAACTGTTGGACTGTAGAGAGGCTTTGAGATAGTCAATTAAGTGTTAAGATTTACCAGAAATCCACAGGCTTATTCTTGCAACACTCTCCTTCCTTCAAATAAAAGGGAAGAAATATTGCAATTCTCGTGAGTGGATGTGAAAACTTACATTGCGCAATTTAACCTGCTCTCTCCATTAAACTTTAGAGAAATGAGGATTATTATACATTGGAATATATTTCTGATTTTTGATGCAATGGTTGATAAGAAGTATACTGTAACTTGAAATGAATACAAATGCAAAAGAATTCCAGCTCTCAGACATAGGTACATTTTGAATGCATGATTGTTCATTACTTATGGGTTGAATTAGAAAGTTATGGAGACCAATATGTAATTTTAAGGTATTCAATTTAGGTTAATAGATAGCTAAATGAACCATAGAATTAGCTTTAAAACATAGCCCTATTCACTACTCATAATTTTAAAAGTTAGGGACGCTATCTAGTAGCCTTGCATATAATGTTTTGTTATATTATTAAGACAAAAAGATTATCTTTGTCCCTAGCCCTGATAATTTGAACTTTTTAGTACTTGACCTATGGTACTTTTGTATCTTCTCCCTCTGTCCTTGAGTTTTCCTGTCTAGGATGGTGGAATGTGAATTGTAGGACTAGAAAGGGCCTTAGAAGCCATCTTGTCAACTTGGACACATTATAAGCAAGAACATTGTTTTAAAGACATTAATTGACTTGCTTAAGGTCATTCAGCTATTGACAGAGCTTTATTAAAAGCTCAGGTTTCCTAATGGTACAGATGGGAGGCAGGGAAATACTGGTAGAAGAGGGTGGTTCCCCACAAAGGCCCTACCCTCAAGCCTGGAAACCCACGGTCCTAAATGGGAACAGACATTTTTGATTTTGTGCCCAAATGTTGCCTTTTGGCCCACCATGTCCCCATATCCTGTATCCACATAAACCTCAAACCCCAGGCTCCGCAAGCAGAAGAGCAACAGAGCAGCATGCCAGAAAAGAAGAGAAGAGAAGGAGCATCTGAACATTGAGAGGAGTTTGACTGGGGATGGTTGGAGAGGAGATCAGCCACGGGACGGCCAAACTCCAGGGGAAGATCATCTTCCCACTCCATCCCATTTACAGCTCCCTATCCATCCTGCTGAGAGCCACCTCCATCACTCAATAGAATCTCCACATTCACCATCCTTCATGTCGGTGTGACCTGGTCTTCCTGGATGCCAGACAAAGACCTGGGTGCCAAGAGGGCAGGGTGTAAAAGGTTGTCACCCTGATTCTCCACTGAACTGATGAACACTTAGCCATCAGCAGACAGCAGCTGTTGAAATAGCATTAATTGTAACACACCTCTGTCACAAGTCCTATGATGGGGTCAAAAAACTCTCCTGTCTCAAGTTGGGACTTGTCTGGGATCCAGCACAAGGGTGAGTACAGATGAGGAACTGTCAGATCTGCCTCTTTTCTAAGACCCTGCCACCTCTCTCTTTCCTTTGGGTAAAAGGAATATTGACTCTGTTTCTCTTCACAGAGGTCAAGCTGTCACGTGGGACTGGAGTAAAGTCCTGGGGCAACTGAAGACATCTTTTATTGCTGGAAAGCCCCAAGACTGAACTCTGTAGGCCAAGACTCTCAGACTTTTTTCTTTTCGTAGCTTGAAATGGCTCCTGTCTCTTTTATAATGTTAGTGTTTTATAACTCTTTTATAACCTCAGCAAACTACTGAGATGTATGCTTGGCTCAGCCATCAGAGGTGCAGTTCAGAACAATGTGGTTTCTATTTGTTCTTAGAGGTGCCACCCCCACCCTGACAGCCACAGGTGTGTATGGTGTATGGCGGCTTCCCTCCTTGCCCCCTCCCCTCCTGGCTCAGGCACCTGGGCATGCCCATGGCATGCAAGAACTGTGCTCAATTGTCACGAGGGTTGGGAGAAAACTGTGGCTGCCACTGGGACCTCCTGTGGCTGGCTGGCTGGTGCCTCCTGCAGCTGTGCCAGTGGAACCTTTCCTTTCATGGCCGAGGGGTCCTTACTAGTCTGAACTGGGGGAGGGATACAGTAATTGAAGGACTTCATTTGCACAGATCAAGTAGTTCTTTTCCCTAACCCTTTTTTGTACTTTAAGCTGTTTTCCTTTTTCTTTTCTAAGTGAGAAGGTTCTTTTCCTTTCCCCATCACACTGCTTATGATAGGGAAAACAAGGAGGAGCGACCCCTGCTGGCTGATAACTGCAAATTCAGCAAGGCTCATTTGAGATGTAATCTAAACAGATGCATGAAGCCCCTGAAATACCTTTTTGTCCCAAACTTGATTCCAGGTTTCAGGTTGAGGCCCTAGAAAGAAAAACCAGATCTGAGGGATCCAAAAGCCAGGCAATGGGCACAACATAAATGGGCAGGACCAATTCTTGCTGATTAAACCCTTGCTTCATGAAAGGAGGTCATGTTCCTTGATATAGACAAGGCCCAGGGAACTCAAAGGTTGTCAACAGCCAGGGAGATAAGGCATACATGTGTAAGAGCAGATACTTCCACCCCCAGGACCCCCTGTTAATGTAGGTGAAAGCTACTTTGGCACCCATGGGTGGCATCTACCAAGGTTACTGGGACTCGGGACCAAAAAGATGGAAGAGAAAGGGGGGATGCCCACTTTCTTTCCATCACACCCTGGGTTATCACTGAAAGAAGGAAGGGAAATGAGGGACACCTCTATTTCCCTGTCTTTCAGAATGGGCAACCAGCTATCTTCACCACCCCAGCTTATTCTCCTCTAGAGTGTATCCTAAACCCCTGGGACTGCTTTGACTCTTCGACTCTGAAGGAAAAACATCTCCTAGCCCTCTGCACAAAGGTTTGGCCAAATTATGATTTACAAGAAAGACTAACTTGGCCTCAGGAAGGCACCATTCATTTTAATACCATCCAGCAGTTGGACCTTTTTTGGAAATGTGAAGACAGATGATCTGAGGCTCCATATGTACAGGCTTTCTTTACCTTGCAAGGCAATCCAGACCTTTACTGACAGTGTAGAATTGATCCAGCCCTCCTGTTTGACATCTCAGGAGAGGCTGCAAGGGACAATTCCAGGGAACTAAATCCCAGAGCCCTGCTTCTCCGGGTCCACCTTGACCTCCCTATCTAGCTTCAGTCTCTCACTTGTCCTCCTAGAAATCTTCATCCTAGACAAGCCTCAGTCTCGTTCTTCCCCCTCCAATATATACCTGGTAAATTTGGCTCCAGCAAGGTCCTGGTCCTCTTCTCTCTACAGGACTTAAAGCAAATTAAAGAGGATTTTGGCAAGTTTTCAGATGACCCTGACAGATATATAGAGGCTTTCCAGAATTCAACTCAAATATTTGAACTCTCCTGGAGTTCAAATTATGTTACTTTTGAATCAGACCCTGATGAACACTGAGAAGAAGGCTGATCTTCAAGCAGCAGAGGGATTTGGGGGTGAGTTTTGTACCACATACAGCATCAGGGAAGAGGATGAACTTTATCCAACTGAAAGAGAAGCAGTACCAATGAATGCCTGGATAGGATCCCAATGATGAGATGGGAAACTGGAAGAGGAGATGCTTTCAGGTGTGTATAAGGAGGGCTTACACAGGACTAGGACCAAATCCCTGAATTATACCCAGTTATCCATGATAGACCAGGGATTTAATGAGAATTTCATTGCCTTCCTGGAAAGGATAAGGAAGGCCTTGGTAAAGCAAATCACCCTATCTCCTGATTCAGTCAAGGGACCACCAATCCTGAAGGATACATTTATTACTCAGAAAGCTCTGATTATCAAAAGGAAGTTGCAGAAATGGACCCTGGGACCAGATAGTACATACTTTAGAGGACCTCCTGAAAGGGAGACACAAGAAAGAGATAGAAGCTTTAATAGCCGCCATGCAAGCCCACAAACCTCAGAATTCCCAAGGTGCACCTGTTAACTGCTACAGATGTGGCAAGAACAGTTATCTCTATTCTAAAGTTTAACTGCTCCCATACAAGGTTAATTTCTTTCACCAGGGTGACTCAGCTCAGGGTAAAATGTTGTTAGTATATTTCACTTCTTATTTCTATAATCTTTGGCACGAGATTCTTTCATTGCATAATACACATGTTTAACACATGCATACTTAACCTTATAGAACTTGTTATTTTTTTTCTCTCTCACTTAGAGGCCATCAAACTCCAAACGGTCAGGCAACTGGAACCTTGGACAATGGCTCCTTTTTGCCAGGGACCCTTAGATAGACCTCTGGGAGAAAATTAACTGCCATTTTCCTAAAACAACTCCCCCTGTCAGCAGGAAGTAGCTAAGATTGGTCATCATCCATATTCTAATCGCAGTTAGGTATGCCTCTTCAGAGAGGGGAAATGATATGGACAGGAGGCAGGAAAACACTGGATAGAAGAGGGTGGTTCCCTGGCAAAAGCCCCACTCTCAAGCCTAGAAACCCATGGCCCTGAATGGGAATAGGCATTCCTATTTTCATGCCCATATGTTGCCTTTTGGCCCACCATACCCCCCATCCTGTATCCATATAAGCCCCAAACACTGGGCTCCACAAGCAAAAGAGAGGCAAAGTGGCAGAGCAACAGAGAAGGAGAGAAGAGAAGGAGTTTCTGAATGTCGAGAGGAATTTGGCTGGTGATGGTGAGAGAGATCCTGTGTGGAATGGTTGAACTCCAGGGGAAAATCATCTTCCCACTCCATCCCCTCTCCACCTCCCCATTCATCCTGCTGAGAGCCACCGCCATCACCCAACAAAATGCCTACACTCACCATCCTTCAAGTCCATGTGACCTGATTCTTCCTGGACACTGGACAAGGACCTCAGTACCAAGAGAGCAGGGTGTAAAAGGCTGGCACCCTGACTCTACACTGATCTGGTTAACACTTAGCCATCCATGGACAACAACCACTAAAAGAACATTAATTGTAACACACCTCTGTCACAAGTCCCACGAGGGGGTCAGGAAATTCTCCTCTCACTAACTCTCTGTAACAATTGTTTCCTGCTTCTCTCCCTTATTTAGATAAAATAATTTAAGAGTGAAGAGAAAAAAAAGGCATAATTGAGTAGCAAAGCAAAAAAGTGTGAAAAGATTATGGAAATACTTGGCTTAAGGGAGCCACAATTTTCACTTAGTCACCCTCTTTCTGAAGCTTCTTAGCTGTTAGAGCCAGAGGAGGAAAGATAGGCCTGCCCTGAGGATGAAAACAAGGACACAGGTGAAGGTCTAATTCTGATAGAGTGCTGGTGAAGGGCACCCACAAATCAAGGTCACAGGCCTAAAATAAAGGAAGGATTAAAGAGATACCAGGAAATTGCAAAAATAAGAAAAAAAGGAAGGTATTGCAATTTTAATAATAGGAAAAGAGACAGGTAAAGTTTAAAGTACTAATCAAGATAGGGAAAGATATTTTGTAATTATAAAATTACAAAATTAACAATATATGAAGGTACTAAGACACCACACAACAAAAGCACCACAAAACTATACAACAGCTAAATATAAAAAGTAATGTCTGTTAGATATTCAAGGATAAATTATAAAGCTAGAATTATAATGGGATACCTAAAAACTCATTTTCAAGAATTATATAAAAAATAAGATAAGCGAATTAAAAATGACATAAATACATTTTCTCATGTACAGAGAGCAAGATAAAAATATTTGGAAATGTATATTCTTTTAATTGAGAGTACAAATTATTTTCTATATCCATGGAAACTTTACAAAAATAGATCACATAAATGACCTGAAAGCAAATCTTGATAGAATTTAAAAAGTGAAATGTTTTACAGGCTACTTTTTATGAACATAATAAAATAAAATTAGATAATAAAATAGTGATGCTCTTTCCCTGCTCACCTCCCTAATAGTAACTACTTGGAAATTAAGAATGCACCCATTGTTAGCCCATGGATCAAAGACAACATGAAAACTGAGATTACAAACCATCTAGAAAACAACAAAAAAGGATGAATATCCAAAGAGAACACAAAAAAACTGAGAAAATTTATAACCTTATATTTCTTTGATAAATGGCAAAGTAAAAAGGAAAGAGAATGAAACATATTTCAAAGCCTAAAGAAAATTTATAAAGAAGTATAGAACTAGAATCAAACAATTAGGGCTAAAGAAGTGAGAAAAGTGATTAAAGATATTAGATCACCTACCACCAAGGATGGGAGAAAAAGAAGATATATCATTAGAAAAGTCATTGTGAACATATGTACAGGCATACCTTGCCTTATTAAACTTTGCAGATATTATGTTTTTTACAAACTGAGTGTGTGTAGCAACTGTGGTCCAGCGCAAGTCTATTGGTGTCATTTTTCTGACAGCGTGTGCTCACTTAGTGTCTCTCCATCACATTTTGACAATTCTTGTAATGTTTCAAATGTTTTCATTATTATTATATCTGCTATGGTGATTTGCGATCAGTGGTCTTTGATGATACTATTATAATTATTTTGGGGCACCGTGAAATATACTCCTAAAAGACAGAAAACTTAATAGATGTATGTATTCTGGCTGCTCCATTGACCATCCATTCCCCCATCTCTTTCCTTTTCTTTAGGCCTTTCTATTCTCTGAGACACAGTAATATTGAAATTAGGCCAATTTATAACCTTGTAATGACCTCTAAGTGTTTTAAGTAAAAGGAAAAGTTGTACTTTTTCACTTTAAATCTAAAGCTAGAAATAATTAAGCTGAGTGAGGAAGGCATGTTGAAAGATGAGATAGGCTGAAAGCTAGGCCTCTTGAGTCAAATAGTCAAGTTGTGAATGCAAAGAAAACATTTTTGGAGAAATTTAAAAGTGTTACTCTAGTGAACACACAAATGATATGAAAGTGAAACAGCCTTATTGTTGATATGGAGAAAGCTTTAGTGGTCTGGATAGAAGATCAAACCAGCCACAACATTCCCTTAAGCCAAAACCTAATCCAGAGCAAGGCCCTAATGCTCTTCATTTCTAGGAAGGATGACAGAGGTGAGGAAACTGCAGAAGAAAAGGTTGAAGCTGGCAGAGGTTGGCTCATGAGATTTAAGGAAAGAGGCCATCTTCATAACATAAAAATGCAAAGTGAAGCAGCAAATGCTGATGTAGAAGCTGCATCACATTATCCATGAGATCTAACTAAGATCATTGATGAAGGCAGTTAAACTGAACAATGGATTTTAAATGTAGACACAATAGATTTTAAATGTAGACAAAACAGCCTTCTATTGAAAGAACATATCATCTAGGACTTCATAGCTAGAGAGTAGAAGTCAATACTTGCCTTCAGAACTTCAAAGGACAGGCTGATGATCTTCTTAGGGGTTAGCACAACTGTTGAATTTAAGCTGCAGCCAATGTTCAGTTACCATTTCAAAAGTCCTAGGGCCCCTAAGAATTCTGCTAAGTTTACTCTGCCTGTCCCTATAAATGAAACAACAAAGCCTGACTGCCAGTACATCTGTTTACAGCATGGTTTAGTGAATATTTTAAGCACACTGTTGAGACCTAGTGCTTGGAAAAAAAGATTGCTTTCAAATCATTACTGCTCATTCACAACACACCTGGTGACCCAGTACCTCTGATGAAGATGTACAAGGAGATTAATAGATAAGTAGATCGAAGATATAATAAATAAATTGATCTTCTATCAGCAATTAAGACCTAGAAATAAAAATGAGGGAGAGTCTATTAAATAACAATATAAGCATAAAATTTATAGAAATACCCTTGCCAAGAATAGCATAGAATTGTTACCCAAAAAATTATAAACTTTTTGAATTGTATAAAATAGTACTAAAAATGAAAAGGGTAATATTCTTAGGAAGATTAAAATGTCAATTCTGCTAAAATTAGGAATTAAATGTAATTTTATTCAGATTCCAGAGGGTCATATTCAGGGATAAATATTATAAGATGATCTTAAATATGAAATAATAAATGCCTGACAATGGTTATGAAAATATAAGGAAAAGAAGAGCAGAGATAGAAGACCTACCTTACTATTGTTAGAAGTAAGGTGGCATTGTTCTAGAATTAGAAAATTAGATTATAATGTCAAAAACAAAATTAAAGAATTTTAAGGTAGGTTAAAAAATTAAAAATTTGTCAAATGATTCCAGTACATATAAGCATTTAATATATGACAAAGTATTTCAATTTCATTGGTAAAAGATGAATTATTTAATAAATAGTTATATAACAATTGACTCTCCAATTGAAAGAGTAAGTTTGGGTTCTTATTTTAACATGATATCTAGAATACATTTCAAATGAAATAATAACAAGTGCAAAAAATTTAAATATATTAGAATTACAACTAGGCTACACATGTGATCCAGGGTGGAATGACTTTCTTAGGTAAGATTAAAAACCTAGATGCTCTAAAAGATTACATATTCGGCTAGACAAAATTAAGGCCAGGCATGGTGGCTCACATCTGTAGTCCCAGTGCTTTGGGAGGCTGAATCGAGAGGATTGCTTTGGGCCGGGAGTTTGTGACCAGCCTGAGCAACAGGCAAAATCCTGTCTCTTCAAAAAACAAAAACAATTAAAAACAAATCCTTAAGTAAAGATTATCAAGTTTTAGTATATATACTATAAAAATGGATAAGAAAAATAATCTAATTGATTAAACAATAAAAACAGAAATATTTCATAGTAGAGAGAAAATCTACATGGCCAATAAACATCTGAGAAGATGCTGAAAATGTAGTCAGAGATGTAAATCAAATACAATTTAGTGTTATTTACATCCATTAGATTGTCAAAAATGTGGAAAGAATAATAGCATTATTACTAGCTGTAATATGAGGAAATGGGTACTTTCATATATTGGTAGACAAATGCAATTTTGCAGGCTTTTGGAAAAGAAATCTGATAACACTTACTAACATTAAAAATATATGTATCCTTGACACCACAGTATTATTACCACATATCTGTCCCATAGTAATAAAAGTATCAGCATATAAAATTATATGTACAAGTATATGTATCATAGAATTTTTCAAATGTGCAAAAATACAGAAATATGGGAATGTAAAAAATGCTTATTAATAGGAGAGGGCTTGAAATAAATAGTGGTTTGTCTGCATTGTGGAATATTGTGCTATAAGGCATTGATTAGAAATAGTATATTAGAGGCCGGGTGCGGTGGCTCAAGCCTGTAATCCCAGCACTTTGGGAGGCCGAGACGGGCGGATCACGAGGTCAGGAGATCGAGACCATCCTGGCTAACACGGTGAAACCCCGTCTCTACTAAAAAATACAAAAAACTAGCTGGGCGTGGTGGCGGGCGCCTGTAGTCCCAGCTACTCGGGAGGCTGAGGCAGGAGAATGGCATAAACCCGGGAGGCGGAGCTTGCAGTGAGCGGAGATCTGGCCACTGCACTCCAGCCTGGGCAACAGAGCAAGACTCCGCCTCAAAAAAAAAAAAAAAAAAAAAAAGAAATAGTATATTAGAACTATTCTAGTTGATTTAGAGCAATGTACTCAAGGCATTTTTGAATAAGGAAAGTTAGATGAAGAAGAGTGTATATTATCTAATCTGTACAGTCAATTTTAAACTCCTTATCAATTGCATATGCATGTGTGTGTGTGTGTGTAATTACATGATCCTGAAGTATAACATAAAAGTACAAACACAGCGTTGTTAACATAGGTTAACAGTTTGGCTGACAGAGGAGCAGTGAATCTGGATGAGTTGGAGAGAAATGGTGGAAAGAGGTAAGATTGGAGAAGAGTTGGGTGAGGAATAGATAATTAACTTTTACTTTATACATCTTTGTACATTTTACTTATTAAAACAAGCATGTGTTAAATCCATAATTCGAAAAGTACATCTATAAAAGAACCCTTAAAATATTGAGTTAAATTAAACTTTTTTGAACACTCCAGGGGTTTGAATGGTGGCTTCCCAAAAGATATGTTGACCCAGAACCTATGAATGTGACCTTTTTCGGAAAAACGGTCTTTGCAGATGAAATTAAATTAAAATCTCCATTGGAGATCATCTTGCAAAATCCTAAATCCAGTGACAAGTGTCATCCTAAGAGAAGAGAAGAGAAGGGGAGAAGACACACAAAGAGGAGAAGGCTATGTGAAGGCTGAGGGAGAGACTGGACTGAGAGCCACACGCTAAGGACTGCAAAGAGACACCAGAAGCTGAAATGGGCAAGAAGCAGAATCTCCCCTTAACCTGCTGCAGGGAGTATGTAGCCCACCTGATACCTTGATTTTGGACTTCTGACCTCCATAACTATGAAAGAATAAATTTCTGTTGTCTTAAGCCAGTAAATTTGTGGTAATTTGTTACAGTAACCTAGGAACTTAATACAAATATGAAACCTTTATTTCAATGGAAATTTTCTGTGAGTTCCAACATGTAAAAATATTAGAACTACTCTGGCTCATGAATGAGACATCCTGCCCCACCATTCCCGCCCTTGTGTCACCACAGAAACACTAGTGATACTTGGATCACAGCTTGAACATCACTGATTTAGTCCAATCACCTTTCTGTACAGAAGAGAAGAGTGGAACTTGAAGAATGTTTCCCATCTTTTGATAAGTTAAGAAACTCGAAGGAACCTTATGCCCCTTTCTGAATTTGTTGCTTGTAAGGCTTAGGATCATTTTAAGTATCTTATGACAGGTTACTTTAGTTCTGTTAGGTCTCCCTATTTTTATACTTTTGACACATTCATTTCACTGCCACACAATCATTTTTGTAAAGTTTTATTCATGTTTTTCCTTAAGTTTCCATTTCCTTTGGAAAAGATTTTTCATAACTCATTGGTTTCTTGTGGACAATCCCCAGATATGCACCTTTCACTCCTTTCACTTGAGGTATGTATCCCTCATGAATTCTTAGCTCTGTTTCTCTGCTCCATCATGTGACTATACTAAGCTGAGAATTCCCCTGACATCACTGGATGCAATGGGACCAGGGTATAAAAACACTTGAGAAGGCATGACATTTGTGGTGCAGAAATAATGAGTACAGCCTATGTGCAATGAAGAAAAACAAAGAGACTGAATGCTGAGCAACTGCAGTTAAGGTACCACGTCTCACAGTAGGGCACCAGGTTTATGCACAATGGGTCAGGCTCATTCCTCAACATGGATGATTCTTTATTTCTAAAAAAAAAAAAAAAAAAAAAAAAAATCCCACCTTTCCTGAAACAGCATTGCAAGGCAACTGAGGCTCCAAAGGCTCTGATGAGTGAGATGAGGTGCAGAGAGTTGAGAAAGACCACCACTGGGTGTTATCACAGCCATCATTTTGCAAGACTTATATGGGTCATTGCATGTTTGAGATCAACATATGTTTTGTGTAGTGGAGAACAGAATTAATTACATCTGAAGAAGAAGTTTATAAAGACCTTCAACTTGACATTTTTGCAATCACACACACAGATACTATGAGAATTTTGAACAATAGGCTTCAAAAACCATGATTGTTACATATTAGCATGGAGCACATGGAAAACAAAAGGTAAAGAGACAATGAAAAATAAGGATGACCAAGACAGAAATAAACACAAAAATGAAGAAGGTGGAGATTATTCTGTTTATTGTAACTAAGGGTTTTATATACAGAAATATATCAATTCTTATATATTTATAACTAATATATGTTTTACATATTTATAATTGTGAGCATATTTGTAGTTTGTGATACACACACACACACACATCATAACTCTCATTGTTGGGTTTGAAGATGGCATAAGTTTGTTCCAAATATTTCAGGGGACATATTTATAAAAAATTATTTGTTGTTTATCTGATGTTCAAATTTAACTGGGTATTCTGTGATTTCATTTGCTAAATCTGGCAACCTTTTTCTTAAGAAGTTAATTTGTGTTCTATTTTTAATACGGAGGCCTTTTTTACTTCTCAGTATCTAAGTAAAATTGGTGTAATGCCCACTGTTTCCACCTGTGGAAGTCCCAAGAGGTCTTCATATTTCTAAAAAGTTTACCAGGAACTTGTATTCATAGGTTTCTCCAGGTCTTTGTGTTTCTACTTTCTGGCATACTATATCTGTCTCACAACTCTTCCATTTGACATGAAGTTCAGCTCTTTCTTCAGTTTTCATGAAGAAATGTTACCACACATACATGCAAGAATTTGATGTTTTATTTATTTGGTGCATCATCATGAACAACAGTAAGATCTAAAACCCTATTTTCCTCCCTACTCTCATCTGTTGTCCTCAAATTTCCTCTTCCTGGTGGCCCTTGAACAACTAAATTCTTCACTGAAACTTCAGGGGTCAGTTTGTTTGTTTGTTTTGCCTTGATGGTGGAAATGGGAAGAGAGAGGATCTCACTTTCAACTCTAAAACATTAAAACATTTTTCCCAAGACAGACTTATTTTTCCTGTGGAGGAATTCTACTACTGGCTGTGAAGATAATACATTTTCTCCATCTCCATCTTATTACATATTTAATATAAGCATAAAAGCAAGTCTACAAAAAAGTTGGTAATATGTTACATTGGAAAAATCAGTGTGAATTCATGTCTTCAAAAGATTTATTTTCCAACTCTATCATTGTTATAAATGGCCCAGCAGCAGGGACACTACTCTAATGTATTACCAATCCTCATGTGCACCCCAGCACACACATTTTGGTCCCTAGAGGATAATTGGCTTCAAGTTTGTTGTAAAGACAAAATAAGATGGAGTCAAAGCAACCTGTTGTTAACCAGAAGTCAAGGCTGCTTCTTGGAACGTCGGGGAGTAGTCCTTCAATAACAAAAACATAGCAAATAATAACAAAAGTAATAATGCTAATTGCAAAATTGGAAAAAATTAAGTCTCTAAAAATCCATAATTTCACAGTAACACTCGAAGGAGAAAACACAAGGTATGCAAAGAGCTACTTGCATTACAACAACAGAAAGATTCTAACAGGCTCTTTCCATCCTTATTGCTTTAAAGAAGTAGGAGAGTATTTAAATATGATGTTTTCTTCTTTTTGTTCAGGGTATGTTTCCATATGTTCAGCATATGCTTGTTTATATCTGTGTAAGAAAGAAGATACGTGAATGTTCCAATATGAGATAGGATTTCCGTACAATGAGGCAGACCTTTTTACTACTATAGAAAATATCAAAAAAGGAGGGATATTCTGAATACTAAAGAACTCATCAGCATTAATGGTCTTATAGAATGACTTACAAGTATGTTATAGTTAATTACAGCTATGGCCTACAGATATACACAATGACCATGGCAAAACAGAGTGTGGCAAAATTATAAAAGGATTAAATGTTCTAAAAAGGAAAAGTAAGCACAGAGATTCAATCCTTCATCTCCTAAGAAATGAAGTATCTACTAATTATAAGTAAACCTTTATGAATATTAACAAAATACTAATAAGAAATACATGCATTTTAATAATTAAAACAGACTAGATCAGTATGTCATAATTTTAAGGCAATGACAGATGCTTCTGGCTATAAGAAACATTAGGAAAGATAATAAATCCTCAAATACTAAAATGTATGTTAAAGACAAGGATATACGGGATTCAGGATGCAACAAGTGAAAGTTTGATATAAGAAGGCACTTGGTATATTGTGGATACTGAAGTTTTCTTCAGTTTGGACCGTTCTACCAAGTCTTATAAGTGAAACATAAATGAACTATCCAACAACGTGGACGCTGATATCTGAGATGGCATTTTCTTTTCTTTTAGATCTGGAAAAATTTACAAAAATTCCCTAGAAAGATTTTAAACACTGGTTGTAGTAAAGCTACAGAAAGTTTACAAAAATATTTTAAAAATTTGAACCATGGCATGGTGAAAAAATAGGAATTAAAGCAAAGTTTCGTTCATGATATTAGCACTTTTGCCGTTTATTACTATTATTTTGTTTATTTTAAATATTTAATTTCCACAGGTTTTTGAGGAACAGGTGGTATTTGGTTACATGAGTAAGTTATTTAGTGGTGATTTCTGAGATTTTGGTGTACTAATCACCCAAAGTCCTTTGTATTGTTCTTTTGCCTTTGCATCCTCATAGCTTAACTCCTGCTTATGCGTGAGAACATATGATGTTTGGTTTTCCACTCCTGAGTTACTTCACTCAGAATATTGATCTCCAATTCCATCCAGGTTGCTGCAAATGTCATTATTTTGTTCCTTTTTTATGCCATTAGTATTACTTTGTAGTTTTGATTATGGAATCATTGAATCATCATGCTTTTGTATATTTATTTGCTATTGAGTATATTTAAAATATTAAAGGGTCAGCCACACAAATACTAATTACCATTTAAAATTATTTAAAGGAATTTAATCAAATTTATAGTCAATAATGCCCACAAAAGTTGATATTCTTTAGAGCAGAATGGAACAAAATTGAGATCCATGCAAAGGATCAATGAAACCAAAAGTTTGTTAATTGAAGGGATAAACAAGATTGATAGACTGCAACCTAAACTATTTTTTTTTTTTTTTTTTTTTTTTTTGCAGTTGCAAGATTTAATAGAGCGAAAACAGAGCTCCCATACAAAGGGAGGGGACCCAAAGAGGGTAGCCATTGCTGGCTCGAATGCCTGGGTGTATGTCGCAATCATTGTCCCTCCCGCTGTGCTCTCAGGCAATAGTTGATTGACTATTTCTTTACCTCCTGTTTTTGCCTAATTAGCATTTTAGTGAGCTCTCTTTACTACCTGATTGGTTGGGTGTGAGCTAAGTTGCAAGCCCCTTGTTTAAAGGTGGATGTGGTCACCTTCCCAGTTAGGCTTAGGGATTCTTAGTCAGCCTAGGAAATCCAGCTAGTCCTGTCTCTCAGTCCCTACTCTCAACAGGAAAACCCAAGGGCTGTTGGGGAGGTTGGCCGATGACCACTCTAACTGCTTACTGCTAAATTGGGGTGTAGTAGGGGTTGTGCAGTTGAGATTTCCTCACGAGGAGTGTCCTCGATGTCATCAACATCGGAGCATGGGTTAGCAAGCTGGTCCAGGGGTCCTCAGTAGATCTTAGTCATGGACTGCATCAGGGGCTCCATTTGAAGAATGATTTGTAGTTTTACAGCTTCAATTCTGGAAGAGACGAACTTAATAAGGAGGTTAAAGATACAGAGATTGAAATGTATGACCCTGACTATCTGCTTCATAGTTTCAAAAAGACCTGGTCTAGTAAATAATAATTTGGCCATCTGGTGGGTTCTATCAATGCCTAAGTGAAAGGTTTGGTGAAGGATTTTAAGTAATTTTAATGGATTAACTGCAGGCAAAAGTATTTTCCCTTTGGTGGCTAGCCATCCTGCGGGGAGGACACTGTCCTCATGGGGTTTCCCATTCTATTTCTCCTGTTGAGTACTGGGGCTTGGTTTCTCAGAGGGGATTACCTCATACTAGGCGTCCTTCTATAAGCATTTTAATGGAGGGTCCTACCTTGTGGTTCCTTTGGCTTCAATATTCACTTGGCAGTTTGCTTTTATTTTATTTTCTTTTCCTTTCTGATGACCCCAGCAGTGTAAGACTGCCACCTCTTTAGGTTTTTGTACAGCCAATAATAATCTCCTAATGGCTTCCTGATGTTTGATAGGTGTTCCCTTGGAAGCTAGGAATTCCCTTTCTGTCCATATTGCAGCATGTGCATGGAGGACTAGGTAAGCATACTTAGAGTCTGTATATATATTTACCCTTTTTCCTTCTCCTAATTCTAGTGCCTGGATGACGGCTATTAGTTCTGCCAGTTGAGCGCTAGTTCCTGGAGTGAGGGGATTACTTTCAAGTATTTTATTATTACTGACCACTGCATATCGCACTTTTCGAAGTCCTTTTTCTACAAAGGAACTTCCATCAGTATACAAGTTGAGGTCGGGATCAGTCAAGGGAACCTCTAGAATGTCCCCTCAAGTGGCGTAGGTTTGAGCAATCACCTGTTGATAGTTATGTTCTCTACTGCCACCACTACCCATAAACAATGAGGCCAACCCTTTGCCACTACATCAGTTTCCTTATTTAGGTATGCCATGGGTTGCAAGCTCATCCCTTGGACCTGTGTAAGGACTTCTAGTGTTATTCCTGTTTTTTCTGTGACATATAAAGAAAAGTCTTGCCGCATTGGCAAGCTTAACACTGGGGCTTGAGTTAGGGCCTTCTTTAGGGCCTGGAAAGCCACTTCTGCTTCAGGTGTCCATCTTACTAAATGGGTATTGGCTTTCTGTGTTTCCTTAATTACTTTATATAATGGCCTGGCTATTTTGCCATACTTGGGAATGCATATTCGGCAGAAGCCTGTTATGCCAAGGAACGCTCTTAGTTGCTTTAGGGTTTTGGGATAAGGATAAGCCAGTATGGGCTGGAGATGTTCCTCACTGAGGGCTCTGGTGCCTTTGGATAATTTTAGCCCTAAGTATTTAACTTGCTGTGAGCAGAGCTGAGACTTTGGTTTGGAAACCTTATAGCCACAGATGGTGAGGAAATTTAAGAGTGCTTGGGTGGCTTGATGGCACAAGATTTCTGAATGGGTGGCTAAAAGTAAATCATCCACGTACCGAAGGACAAGTCTGTCCAGGTATGAGAACTGCCTCAAGTGTTGGGCTAATGCCTGGCCAAATAGATGGGGGCTATCCCTGAACCCTTGGGGTAAAACAGTCCAGGTGAGTGGAGACATTGGGTTCGAAGGATCTTCAAAGGCAAACAAGAATTGAGAGTCAGGATGTACAGGGATGCAGAAAAAGGCATCCTTAAGGTCCAGGACTGTAAACCACTCTGCTTCCTCTGGTATTTGGGAAAGCAGAGTATAAGGGTTAGGTACAGCTGGGTATAGAGGGACAGCAGCCTCATTGATAATCCTGAGATTTTGCACTAACCTCCACTGTCCATTGGGTTTCTGTACTTCTAAAATTGGAGTATTGCAGGGGCTACTGCATGGTTTTACTAGGCCTTGGGGTTTTAGGTCCTTAACAGTCTTTTGGAGTCCTTGTTGGGCCTCGGGTCTAAGGGGGTACTGCCTTTGGTAGGGAAAGGAGGAGGAATCCTTTAGTTTAACTTGAATGGGACAGGCATTCTTCGCTCATCCATGTTGTCCTTCTGTTGCCCAGACTTCAGGATTAATTTCTTCCTCAAGCAGGGGACAACAACGGGTGTTCCTTCTCCTATGTTCAGGTATATTTTGGCCCCTGCTTTTGCTAGAATGTCTCTCCCTAACAAGGGAGTGGGGCTTTTGGGCATAATTAGAAAAGCATTTGAAAAGAGTGAAGCTCCCCAGTTACAACTTAGTGACTGGGGGAAGTATCTAACGACTGCCTGTCCTAGGAGTCCTCGGATAGTGACAGATCTGGAGGACAGTTGTCCAGGACAGGGGAGTAAGACTGAGATGGCCGTGCCAGTGTCCAGGAGACAGTTAACCTCCTGGCCCTCAATGGTCAATCATGCCCGGGGCTCTGTGAGGGTGATGTCATGGGCTGGCACTTGCCCTGGGGACCCTCAGTCCTGCCGCTGGATCATCTGGTTAGTGGCTTCTTACTCAGAAGAACTTCATCCCCTGGGGTGGTTGGCCTTCCAGTGATTCCCTTGACATAAGGGGCATGGACGAGGGGGCTGCTTGTTTCTACTTGGACGATCTTTTGAATCTTTTGTAAAGTGTCCTTGTAGACCACACTGGAAGCAAGCCTTATTAGGCATTCGATTTGCCCAGCTTTTCCCTTTTCCAGAGCCTCTAAAGTCCACTTGCCTGAGGGCCTTGACTAAAGCAGTGGCCCTTTTTTTTTTTTTTTTTTTTTATCTCGTTTGTCCTGTTCTGCCTGCTCCTCCTGATCTCTATTATAAAAAACCGAGGTTGCCAAGTTCAATAGGGTTTCTAAGTTTTGCTCCGGGTCTAAGGTGGAATTTGAATTTTTTTTCTAATGTCTTCAGCTGACTCAGTGATAAACTTATCCTTTAAGATTAGTTGACCTTCAATAGAGTCAGGTGACAGAGAGGTATGCTTCCTCAATGCCTCCCTTAGTCTCTCCGGAAAGGCAGTAGGATTTTCTTCCTTTCCCTGTGTGATAGTGGACATCATTGAATAATTCATAGGTTTCTTCCCAGTTTTCCTTAGTCCTTCTAGCACACGAGTTAGCATATGTCTGTAGCACCAATCTCCATGTGCTGATTCTGTGTTCCAGTGAGGGCCTACACTGGGAACTGCCTGCTGGCCTGTGGGGAATCGTTCTCTTTCCTCTGTTGTCATCCTATCATTGACCTGACTGAGATACCAGAGATCGCCAAACTCTCGGGCTACAGTTATGGCGGCACTTCTCTCATTTGGGGTTAGTGTACGATTTAGCAGTAACAATATATCTCTCCATGTCAGATCAAAGGATTGTCCTAAACCTTGTAAAACATCAATGTAGCCATCAGGGGTTATCTGAGAATTTACCTAGGTCTATTTTAATTTGCTTTAAGTCTGAGAGAGTAAAAGGTACATGCACTCTGGCTGGGCCGAATTCTCCTCCTCCCACTGCTTGGAGGGGGCGTAATCGGGGAATATTGGCACTCTTTGGTTCATTGTTCACCCCTTTGTCTATCTCCTTTTGGACCGTTTGAGTTGAAGAGGGGTCCTTGTTAGCTGGGGAAGGAATCAGGGGGACACCGGGGTAGGGAGGTAGACTCTGAGGGCTTCCTGTAGGGCATAAATCACACTTTTTACATAATTTCGAGTTGTCTCTTAATGAAAAGAAAGTTTGTACATGTGGCACTTCACTCCATTTGCCTTCTTTTCTACCAAAGAGGTCTAACTGTAAGATGGTGTTATAATTTATACTTCCCGCAGGAGGCCAGGTTTCTCCCCCTTGAAGAGGATATCGTGGTCAGGCGGTACTGCAGAAGAATATAAATCATTTCTTTCTTAGCGTCTGAGGGTCAAATTGGTCCCAGTTCTCCAGAATATATCTTAGGGGCATTCTTGCCTTGGGGGGAATGCTTCCCATCACTTTGGATGTCCCTTCATGGTCTCCAAATGTTAACAGGTGGTCCTTGCTCCCAGAGCTCCCAAGATGGTGGCGGGCCACTTCCAAGATCGTGGTAAGCCTCATGTTCTCTGACCTGGGGTTCTTGGCCTCACGGATTCCAAGGAATGGAATCTTGGGCCATGTGGTGAGTGTTATAGCTCTATTAGAAGCTGTGGGTCACAGAGGAGAACCGTGGAACCCCGTGACTAGTGTTCAGCTCTATTAGGATGAACCTGGGCACTTAGCCATGCAGGAACAATGGCAAGCCTTTAGCCTGATCAGGAGCATCAATGGGCACCTTGCTGGATCAAGAACACAGCGCACACCCTGCTGGATCTGGAGGGATGGAAGTCAGTGGCAGGTCTGTGATGGTGGCAAACAGCAGTGGTGAATGGCAAGTGAAAGCTCAGTTCAAGACGTAACTAACATGGACCAGAAGAGAGTGCAGTTGCAAGACTTAAGAGAGTGAAAACAGAGCTCCCATACAAAGGGAGGGGACCCAAAGATGGTAGCCCTACCTAAACTTACAAAGAAAAAAAAGAAAAGATCTAAATAGGCACAATCAGAAATGACAAGGGTGATACTACAACTAATCCAATAGAAATACAAAAGATCCTCAGAGACTATTATAAACAGCTCTGTGCATACAAACTTGAAAGTCTAGAAGAAATGGATAAACTCCTGGACATATATAACCTTCCAAAATTGAGTCAGGTAGACACTAAAACCCTGAACAGACCAATATTGAGTTCCGGAATTGAATCAGTAATAAAAAAACCTACCACCTGAAAAAAGTCCTGGACCAGACTGATTCACTGCCAAATTTTACCAAATGGACAAAGAAGAGTTACTACCGATTCTCCTGAAACTATTCCAAAAATATTGAGGAGGAGAGACTCCTTTGTAACTCATTTGATGAAGCCATCATCACCTTGATACCAAAATCTGACAAAAATAAAGAAGAAAACTGCAGACTAATATCTGTGATGAACACAGATGCAAAAATTCTCAACAAAATAATAGCAAACCAAATCCAGCAGCAGATCAAAAAGTTAATTCACTATGACCAAGTAGGCTTTATTCCTGGGATGCAAAGTTAGTTCGACATATGCAGATCAATAAAGGTGATTCACCACATAAAGAGAATTAAAAACAAAGACCATGTGATTTATCTCAATAGACGCAGAAAAATATTTCAGGAAAATTTGACATCCTTTCATGATAAAGTCTCTTGACTAACTAGGCATCAATGGAACATACCTCAAAGTAATAAGAGCCATTTATGAAAAACATTTAGGCAATGTCATTCTGAACAAGCAAAAGCTGGGAGCATCCCCCTTAAGAACTGAATAAAACAGGGATGCCCGCTCTCATCACTCCTATTAACATAGTAATGAAAGTTCTAGCCAGATAAATAAGGCAGTTAAAAGAAATAAAAAGCATCCCAATAGGAAAAAAAGCCAAGTTATCTCTCTTCACTGATGATATGATTCTATAACATAAAACACTAAAAACTTCACCAAAAGGCTCCTAGGACTGATACACTATTTCCATAAAGTTTCAGGATAGAAAAATCAGTGTATAAAAATAAGTAGCATTTCTATACACCAATAATGTTGAACCCAAGAGTCAAATCAAGAATATAATCCCATTTACAATAGCCACACATACAAAAATATCTAAGAACACATTTAGCCGAGGAGGTGAAAGATCTCTATGAGGGGAAATACAAAACACTGCTGAAAGAAATCATTGATAACACAAACAAATGGAAATACATCCCATGCTCATGGATTGGAAGAATCAATATTGTTGAAATGGCCATTTTGCCCAAAGCAATCTACTGATTCAATGCTAATACTATCAAACTACCAACATCATTTTTCATAGAATCAGAAAAAACTATTCTAAAGTTCATATGGAACCAAATAGAGCCCAAATAGCCAAAGCAATGCTAAGCAAAAAGAACAAAGCTGGAGGCATCACATTACCTTACTTCATACTATACCATAAGGCCTCAGTAGCCAAAACATAATGGTGCTGGTACAAAAGCAGACACGTAGAGCAATGGAACAGAATACAGAACCCAGAAATAAAACTGCACACTACAACCATCTAATCTTTGAAAAAACTGACAAATGTAAGCAATGGGGAAATGTCCCCCTATTTAATAAATGCTGGGATAACTGGATAGCCATATGCCGAACAATGAAACTGGACCCCTACCTTTCACTATATAAAAAAACTAACTGAAGATGGATGAAAGATTTAAATGGAAGTTCTCAAACCACAAAAATCCCAAAAGAAAACCTAGCAAATACCATTCTGGAAATCAGCCTAGGCAAAGAATTTATGGCTAAGAACTTAACAGCAATTGCAACAAAAACAAAAATTGACAAGTGAGACCCAATTAAACTAAAGAGCTTCTGCACAGCAAAAGAAACTATCAGCACAGTAAACAGATATTCTACAGAATAGGAGAAATTATTCACAAAATACACATCCAACAAAGGTCTAATATCCAGAACCTACGAGAAACTTAAACAAATCAACAAGCAAAAAACAACCCCATAAAAAAGTGGGCAAAGGACATGAACAGACACTTCTCAAAATAAAACATACAAGTGGCCTACAAACATTACAAAAATGCTCGACATCACTAATCATTAGGGAAATGCATATCAAAACCACAATAGGATACCATCTCACACCAGTCAGAATGGCCATTATTAAAAAGCGTAATAGATGCTGGTGAGGCTGCAGAGAAAAGGGAACACTTATACATTGTTGCTGAGAATGTAAATTAATTCAGCCACTATAGAAAGCAGTTTGGAGATTCCTCAAAGAACTTAAAACACAATTACTATTAGAACCAGCAATTCCATTACTGGGTGTATACCCAAAGGAAAATAAATCATTCTGCTAAAAACACACACGCACTTACTTGTGTATTCATTGCAGCACTATTCACAATAGTAAAGACAGAGAATTAACCTACCTGTCCATCTGTGGTGGATTGTATAATGAAATATGGTATATATACACCGTGAAATACTATGCAGCCATAAAAAAGAACCAAATCATGTCCTTTGCAGGAATATGGATGGACCTGGAGGGCATAATCCTAAGCAATTTAATGCAGAAAAACAGAAAGCCGAATATGGTATAGTCTCATTTATCAGTGGGAGCTAAACATTGGGTACATGTGGATAGAAAGATAGACACTGGGAAGTACTAGAGCGGGGAGGAAGGGAGCAAGGGCTGAAAAACTACCTATTAGGTCTTATATTTAGTACCTGGGTGACAGGAATCAATCATATCCAAACCTCAGCAAAATCCAATATACTAATGTAACAAACCTACACATGTACCTCCTGAATCTAAAATAAAAGTTGAAATTTTAAAAATAAAATATAATAATAAAAAATAAAATGAAAGATTTTTCATTAATAAAAAGTGAATGAAAGATTAACTTTGAAAAAATAGTCATTGTGTAAAAATGATTTTCTAAGTTTTACTTTTTAAATGTGGATTTAATATATTAAGTATTCAGTAAAAGGAATAATTACATTGAACCAAAAGGACTCCTGATATGTAATTATAAAACAAAATTTTTTTTGTCTTTCACTATTTCTTTAAATCTACTTTATAGGGCTAGTTCTTTTCCTGCCCCTCTTGAGAATGAGGGCATGTTCATGGTTCTTCTGGATAGTTGCTTCGAGTTCAGACAAGGTCTCTAGTTAATATTAAAATATTCAGCCACATGTACTAATCAAAATTCTTTTTTTTTTTTTTTTTTTTGAACAGAGTCTCACTCTGTTGCCCAGACTGGAGTGCAGTGGTGAGATCTCAGCTCACTGCAACTTCTGCCTCCTGGGTTTAAGCGATTCTCCTGCCTCACTCAGCCTCCCAAGTAGCTGGTATTACAAGCATGTGCCACCACGCCAGGCTAACGCCCGGCTAATTTTTGTAGTTTTGATAGAGATGGGTGTTTCACCATGTTGCCCAAGGTGGTCTCGAATGCCTAACCTCAGGTGATTCTACCACTTTGGCCTCCGAAAGTGCTGGGATTACAGACACGAGCCACCATGCTGGACCAAAAACTCTAAATTTAAAGCTGAGATTTCTACCTATTCTTACCTTGAGCCTGCTGCAGGCAGGAATCCTACAGTTGGGAAAATATGAGGTTGCTTACCTCCCTAGCTCTCCTATTTCCTGTCTTCATCCCCTTCTCTTGATCTGGTTTTTGACCACTTCATAATTAGAGTGTAGTCAGAGAAAGAAGGATGGAGAGTTTTTAACTGACTGATGCTATCATTAGCTGGTACCATGCTGTCTGGGACTGCAAGGAGATTAGATTCCTTCTTTGTTAAAGGTACTTCAGAAGCCCTCCCTTACTCAGCTTTGGAGGACATCTTACCTGAAGGTTTTTTGACCCTAACAAGTGCATCGCTAGTTTGGATAACTTCTCACTCTTTTCTCACTTCAGCCTTTAACATTTCTTGATACCTTCACATTCTGCCTGTTATAGTCAACTGCCATGTGGTTCTCTTGAGCAGGATGTCTCTGCACTAGGTCTTCTGTGTGAGTCTTCCATCTGGTCCATGGAAAGTATTTATGCATTTTCTACTCCAACTGAATCTGGATTTGTAAGCCAATCCCAATTCTTTTGCTTCATTGTCGATAGCAAGCTACCTTCTCTCTCATCCTTTTGATTTCTTACATGTGAGTCAGACAGTTGTCTACTGTGCAACTGTGTCTCTAAACATCAAGGGACACATATTAAGCTCTCCAGGTGGTCTTGTTAACCACTCTTACAAGATTCATGGTGAGAGGAGGTAGCTACTCCCCTAACCTTCCCCTTGGGAGGGATAGGTGGCACTCAGGCACAGTTCTTCCCAAAGAAATCTTCCACTCCAAAGTCTCTTCAGATACTGAACTCTTGAGCCATTTAAATTCTTCTAGTGGATTTGTGGTTAAAAGATATGTAACCAGTATCCAGAACTTCCTTTTTGAATTCTGTATATAGTGTAGTGACTCCTTTTGAATACAACATCTGTTATATTATTATATATTATATTATGTTATTTTCCTTGGCCAAACTTCCATTTTAATATGTAGAAATATAAAGTACAAGTTTAGTGAGTTCCCTATGCCATACACAAAATCTTCTCTTTATCAGAGACTCCCACAACATTTGCAAATATCTGAGATAAGGGACTCGTTAAACAAAGGACAGATTATAAATATTTGTCAATAGCTACATAAAATGGGTGGACCTCTTAATGAAAACTACAGTTAACATTTTGGTGCTCAGGAGAACATAGAGCAAATTAGCAGCTATACTTAGTGAATAATGCTTGAATAAAATTTTTTCCTAATTTTCCATTACCATGATCTTTTATGTTTCCAATTAAGTTATTAGTGCTGGGAGATCAAGATAGAGCTACTTAGGAGCTTTTCAATGGTGGGGAGATCATGGGTCTTTGTTGTTAATTAACAGCACAGGAGTATTCCTGTTTCCTTGGGTCTATAATGGAAATTTCTGCTTGAAGTCTTAGCACCTTTACTATTAGAAAGGAACCATGAGGTACCAGGTGATGTTTTCTCAATTTTCAAAGGCATTAATGAGTACCAAGTAGATTTTTTTCCTTGAAATGATTTTAACTTGATGTTTAACAACTTTATTTTGGAATCACCTTGCTTTTTTAAATTAAACATGAAGAATTCTAGACCACACCCCATATAAATATGATTCAGTAGAACTGTGAGAGGCCCCAGTTGTCAACATTTTAAATAAGGACTGCAGATGATGTAAAGGACATACTTTGACACAGATTTTTTTTCTTTCTTTAAAGATATCAAGGCTGGGCGCAGTGACTCACACCTGTAATCCCAGCAATTTGAGAGGCTCAGGTGGGAGGATCACTTGAGGCCAGGAGTTTGAGACCAGTTTGGGGAACAAAGTGAGACCCCCATCTCTACAAAAAATAAAAAATATTATCACATTCTTTATTTATTTTTTCCATGTAATATATAATTTTGTCACCTAGAGTCATCATGTTGTACATTAGATTCCTGGAACTATGCTTTCTATCTGGCTTTCTTGCCTTAGCAAAATGTCTTCCAGGCTCATCCATGTTGTGGCAAATGGCAAGATCTTATTCATTTTTAGGGCTAGATAATATTCCATTGTATATAGGTACCAGAGTTTGTTCATTTTCTCTGTCATCTGACACTTAGGTTGTTTCCATATCTTGGCTATTTAAATAATGCTGCAATGAACATGAGAGTGTAGATTTCTTCCCAAAGTGGAGATTTCATTTCCTCTGGATATATATCCGAAAAAGGGATTGTGGGTCATATAGTAGTTCTAATTTTAATTTCTTTAGAAATCTCCATACTGTTTTCCATAATGGCTATACCAATCTATATTTTTCACCAACAACATACAAGAGTTCCCTTTTCTCTACACCCTTGCCAACATTTGTTATCTCTTGACTTTTTGATAATAGCCATCCTAACAAGTTTGAGATGGTGTGTTATAGTCATTCTGATATGCATTTTCCTGATGTTTAATGATGTTAAGCAATTTTTCATTACACCTGAGCATTGGGAAAGAAGTCGGGAGACAGCCACACAAATACATTCTTTTATCTTTACTTCTTGAGTCGACTACTTCCAGGGACAGTTTCTCCTTGCATTGTATTCGAAGAAGGGCCCTTTCTAAGTAGCCAGGTCTCTTGGACATGCTGCATTCTCTTCACTCTACGCCTCGCTCTTTGTGATGTTAGTGCACAAGGCTTCTTTCTTTCCTTGCTTCCCTTTTTCTCATTCTTGCTACCCTTGCTTTGCACCTTTTAAGTAGAGCGTCATTACTTTAATCTTTGGCTCTGGCTCCATTTTCTAGAGAACTCAAGCTAAAATGTGTGGGAATTATAATAGCTTCTGTCTTTACAGTGGATTATAGGCTTTTCACAGCACTTAGGTGTTTCCTGATTTATAGCCCACATTAAGTAAAGTCAAAACTTTTGAATGTCTATGTTTGCCTTTGAATAGGCAAAAAATTATATAGGGATAAATGTAATGCACATATCATATATAAATCTAACATAAAATATATATAATTATGTAATTTATTTCTAAGCATAAAACACACAGAAATATTTAATTTCTTGATTGTCATTAGTTGTAATGAGGAAACAGTATTCCCTAAATGGGAAATATAATCAGGTCCTTTATTTCTGTATCAAGATTTAATTTCCAGTGAGTGGTTCTAGTATATTCCTGAGCTGTCCTCCTGCTGCTCCTAGCACTGCAGAAAGAAACAGGTAGTGACAGCAGTTGCTCTTTTTTTTTTTTTCCTCTTGATTGAAATCTCACGTAAAATGTTCTCCTTTTGTCTCAGAAATAAGGGCAATTGAGCAACTAACAAGTTTTAAACCTATTTTTTCTCCTTAAATACAACTTTGATGCTTTTAGAATTGCAACTGATGGACCTAAGAGACAATAGCAGCTTTCACAAGAATAGCTTATTTTTTTGTGGGAACTCTGGAGCATAAGAAATCACATGAACTTTTATTTCAAATAAGGTAATTTTTAGGCATAAGGTTAATGGCTGGGAGAGGAGTAATTTTGCTTTGTAGCATTTACATTGAACCTAATATGTGGCTACAAGAACACAGTTCTGAACTACACCATCTCTTTATCTTTAACTCTTACAAATATTTGTCATTTTAAAGTGAATTGCACTTTCATCCCCACTGAAAACCAATAAAGATATGTGTATTGATCAACTATAATGGTTGAGCTTGATTGTTCTATTTCATAAACTTTCCAATAGTAGTGTTTTTAGAGAAAGCAGTTATGTTAGCTTTCATTTTCTTTCAGCCTTGAAACTAAAACAAGCCAACAAAAAGATAAATGACAACATTTGGCAATCAGGATTTCCACATGTCAGATTTCAAACTATCACAAGCAACAAGAGCATGGTCTTATTTGGCCTTATATGTACTGATGTAGACACACACATATACACACGTACATTTGTTTGTGCAGAAACAAGGCACTTGTCATTTTTATAGATCTCCCAACAGAGAAAAACCAAGTTGGAGGTACTAAACTAATTGGATCCCTAGGGTTTTCCTAAAGCCCTTCCCTGGTATATTGATAGCTACATTCTTGTTCACTTTCTGAAAATTGAAAACTTGGGTTAGCTTTTTACCTGCTTACATTTTGAACCTTTTTATGTGCTAACTGAAATGTTGACTTTTATCTTTTAAGAAATAAACTTATTTTGCATGATTATTTTTTCTTAAATTCAGTTACTTAACATGATTTTTAACATGACTTTATTTTTTTTCCATTAAAAATTTGCCTAAAAATCTGCCTTTTTTTTTTTTTTTTTTGGTTTCCAGAATGGCTATGCACCTCATAGGGAATTATTTCTGTTTAAATACACAATTCAAGTAAGTGGAGCACATGGGATAGGAATTGAATTATTAAATTTTTAAAACTTATATGTTTTCCATTTTAGAAAGTAAGCCCCATTTCTAAAATAAAATATTATATTAAGATATTATATTAAAAGTTTGGAAGTCTACTGTGCTGTGAGGACAATATTCTTTAATAAAGCCAAAGAACTAAGAAAGACACAGTTACATGAGGTAAAGCCTATCCCCCTTTCCCCTTTTATTACTGGTTACTGCTAGATAAAACCTTAATAAAGGAAATATTTACCTCTCTGAAAATGAGATGAATCCCTTAACAAAAAAAAAAATGAAGAGAAAGAAAGAAAAGGAAGGAAGGAGGGAAAGAAGAAGGAAGGAAGGAAGGAAGGAAGAAAAGAAAGGGAAAGAAAAAGGAAGGAAGGAAGGAAGGAAGAGAAAAGGATGTATTATATTCTTCTCCTAGGGCAGAATATCTTGTCCTCTGGTTGTTTTAGGTAAGGGGCTTTGAAATCTTGGTTGATGGAGCACTCTGTCCATAAATGATTCTCCTGGCTGTCTTACTCTAGTAAGCTCTTTGGAAAATACGTGAACAAATCATCTTGAGACTCACTACCTCACATGTCGCTAAGATAAAAAAAGAAATTAAATACATTTTTATACACAAATACATATCTTAATGTATATCTCACGAGTTACTTAGAAAGCCTAATAACATCTAAAATAGAGGTTACCTATTTAGCAACTATAACTGAGATGAAAAATGTTCTAAGATGACATTAGAGCTGCATAATTAGTTCATTTGTTTGTTATCCAAATATTTGCATGATATTACAGTGCAGGAGTAGCAAATTCAGTGATGTCTTTAAGAGGCTGAAGCATAACAGGGTACCATTTTGGATGTCCAAAGTATGGCATTTATTAATTGCTTACAATACTGGAATTATCATCAAATTGAGTAATTGAATGTACTTAATTGAAGCTACATCTTGGCAAGCATCTCTTATGTGTAGTATCATTTTTACCAGTTAAATGGAACCTTCCATGACTGCTTTGCAAATCAATTTTATTAGAAATGATCAAGTAACTTTAATTGTTTTGGCTTGTTGCTAATGTATTAATAGACTCTGAATCCAAATAATTAATGGAGTTGATTTGGTATGCTTGAAAAAGAGCTCTGATGGTAAACAGCTAGTGACTGAAATATTTGCTTACATTTTAATGGTAGCATCCTCTTTCTACTTCTTTTTGCTTTATCAATTGCTTAAATAATGACAATATTGGGTAGGATGAGCAAAATTTAATTAAAAATTTATATTCTAATGTTTTTAGTATACCTATCACTTCAGTTATTTCTACTTCTACCATGTTGTATGTGTATCAGCTTCTATAACTGCAAAGAATATGGAAGCACAATTTAATTGATGTAATTCAGACTTCTATGCTACTTGCCTTTGAAACATCCAAGTAGCTAAAGGAAACAGATGTTTTGTTATTTGCATTTTTTGGTATCTGCCTTGTTTGTTCACTCTCACAGATATCTGGGCAGTAATGAGCTGATGTAAATGGAAAGTGAGTATTGCAATTGTACAAAACATTTTTTAAACTCTACTTGCAAGCTAATGTATAACACGTTAAATTAAAAGTCTAACATGAAAATATGTATTATCATTTGAACCATCAGATGTGAATATGTATTATTAAGTTATAATGGTTTAAGTAATGATGTAATACAGTACAAGAATAGAAAGTTAAATCAGTGACAATGAATTAAAGATCTTGGGAAAAGGCATATATAATAAAAGTGAGACTATTCAGGAATAATACTCTAATCATTGAGTAATAACTTGATTGAATTTCTATCTTACATGGTAGGCCAAAATAAATTAAATATTTAAATGCAGAAATGAAATCAAAGAACTAGAAGAAAATGTAGTTCTATATTATCTGAATTCATATATGAGAAGGGTATGGCACTAAAAAAAGATATTATAAAGATAAATTGGTAGATTTGACAAGTAAAAATGAAAAACTTTTCTAAAAACATTGTAAATAAAATTAAAAATATAAAACAAGGAAAAATTACCAAAGTAGATAAAATATAAAGATTAAAAGGTAATGGACTCATAAACAGCTCTTATAAATCATTAAGAAAACTAAAAAGAAAGGCAAAAGATAAGAGTATTTGAAAAAAGGAAAAAATATAAAAGATCAATGAGCTCAGGTTAAAAAGTTCAGTTTTATCAATGATCAAAGAAATTCCAATTAACATAATGAAATGACATTGTAGCTTATCCAATTTACAGGTTTTTTTGGTGTATTTTTAAAAATAAATACAAGAATATTTTTCTGGTGGAAATTAAAATTGGTATAACTTTCCTGGTGGGCAATTTAACTTTGCCTTTAAAAAAACAGAAACTTTACAGTGTTATAAATAGCTCTGGGATCAAAATGCCCAAATTATAGAGGCATAAATTTTCTTTCTGATATTATTTTAAATGGTTTCTCTAGATCCTGATACACAGATACATTGAAAGGTAAAACAAATATTTTTGATGAAAACATGATAAAAACAAATAAATTGAAAGGTAAAACAAATATTCTTGATAAATATTCTTCATAAACCCATTTTTGGAACTATTTGCCTAATGTTGATATATTCAGGCAGACATGAAAACGTGTCTTACAGGGACTTGGGGAGACATAAACAAAAAAGTCTCACTTAGTAAACTTTACAAACTAATGTATTATGTGTCTCAGTTGTTCAAGTTAGGTAAACATTTTCTAAATAATTTTTTATTTTTCTTATCCTCGAGCTGTTGTTCTTCCTGATTCTGTCTGGATTGTTCTTATGTGTCTTATCCCTGGTAAACATCTTTTCATCATTTAATGTCCAGCGGGTGCATCCTCTTATCTAGGACACATCTTCCCACCCAGGTTGAATTGGCTACCCCCTCTCTTTATACTTTTCAGTTCACCTGTGAGTCTCCTGCTAAATGATAAGCTCATAGAAGACTGGGAGTATGTCAAATTCATCACCCCTGCTCTAGCAACTGAAGATAGCACCTGGCCAATATGTAGTGCTTTAATGAGTTAATAAAATAATAATCATATGTCAAGTTCACATCTAGGGATTTTGAAGGCTGTTGGCTGGCTCAGTAGAGTATGAGAAATAATTAGAAGGCAATTACAAATTATCAGTGTTTTCATTTGGTAATTTAACCTAGAATATCAGAAACATCATCAGTCATAAGTTCAGGAGTTTGAATTCGTAGTAAAAATTTAAGAAGAGATGCTGAATACGTGGAAGCAGATGATAATGGAGCATATTATGTGGCAGCATAAGTGAAGCATGCCAAGACTTAAAGCCAAGAAGAACTGAAACAAGGGTGGATTTAAAAGCTGCATTCCATCAGATCAAAAGTATCTCCGAACAATTACTTCCTTTAGAGTTCTTTTTTATAAACGAGAGAGTATTTTTTTTGTTGTTGTTCTGGTAGTCACAGGTCTTACTACATTTCTGTAATTACTGAGCTTAATCATGACTTTCTGAGCCTTTTGATTTATACTCCTGTGTTTTTACTAATGACCTCTCCAGATTTGCCACATTTAATTTGCAGTATTAAATTACAGAAAACTAGCACCATTTCTTAATTAACTTGTTGCTATAAACTATACTAATGGAATCACCTGAATTACATCAATGTACCAGATGGATGCCAAATTTGTCCAGCCTAATTCTGATGTTTTACTTAGACTTCAGTAGAATTGTCTTAAGATGGGTTCCTAATAATGGGAGGCAATATTCATGTATTCATTCACACCTGCTGTATGAGTCTTCTTGGGTTGTCATAAGAAAATACCACAGGCTGGGTGACTTAACAGAAACGTGTTTTTCTCACAGTTCTGGAGGTTAGATGTCCAAGGTCAAGGTTCTAGCAGGATCGGTTTCTGGTGAGTCCTTCCTTCCTGGCTTGTAGATGCTGCTTTCTCACTGCGTGCTGACATGACCTTGACCTTGTCTTTATGCTTGCAGGGAGAGGGAGCGAACTCTGATGTCTATCTCTTCCTCTTGTAGGGACACCAATCCTATTGGATTAGAGTTTCACCTTTTTTTTTTTTTTTTTTTTCAGACGGAGTCTCACTCTGTCACCCAGGCTGGAGTGCAATGGCACGATCTTGGCTCACTGCAAGCTCCGCCTCGTGGGTTCATGCCATTCTCCTGCCTCAGCCTCCCGAGTAGCTGGGACTACAGGCACCCGCCACCACGCCCGGCTAACTTTTTTGTAGTTTTATTAGAGACGGAGTTTCACCCTGTTTGCCAGGATGTTCTTGATCTCCTGACCTCGTGATCCGCCCGCCTCGGCCTCCCAAAGTCCTGGGATTACAGGCCTGAGCCACTGCACCGGCTGAGTTTCACTCTTATGACCTCATTTAACCTTAAATACTTCCTTACAGGCTCCATTTCCAAATAGTCTCACTGGGGGTTACAGCTTCAACATATGAACTTGGCGGGTGTCGTTGTGGCGAAACACACAATTCAGTCCATAACACCAGCTGACCAATGTAGCCTAAATGTTCCTTCAGCTGAGTAAACTTTAGATAGGCTTCTTTCTGATTCCAGGCCCTGACTACCCTTTTCTTAGAGCGTGTACTTTTAACTTGCACTTTTGCAAATCCTTTCTCTACCTCTTTGAATTGTAAAGTTTTTAAGTCTCTTACTAGTGTTAAGACGGTAGAATATTCTTCCCAAGGTCTATGGGCCCTTTGAAAGGTAATCAAGGAAGGTCACACCCCTGTCTCCTGGTCTTTGTGAGAGGGTAGGAGCCCAACTTCGGTGAGCACCTTGCTCCAAATTGTAAAACTACCTCTTGTTACAGAGATATGAAAAAGTCTACTTTTCCACTGGGTAAAGCCAATTAGCAGATGCAGATGACCTATTATCTCCCCGTCATCTCTCTCATTCCACCACCTCAGTGATTCAGCAATTAAAGACCTGGAGGGTTTTCTTGTTTTGTTTCGTTTTCATTTTTTCACAGAGTCTTGTCCTGTTGCTCAGGATGGAGTGTAATGGTGAGATTTTGGCTCACTGCAACCTCTGCCTCATGGGTTCAAGCGATCCAAAAACCTGGAGCATTTTTTGATAAAAGCCTGCAGTGTTTTTAGTTTCATGCAATAGCCTTGAATGAAGTTTTCTTCAGCTGTTTATTTATTATTATTATTTTTTTGCTTTGACATTGCATTAAAAAGGTGCAATTTCTGCTTTGACATGGCAGAAATGCATAAATTTTAATACTACTAGGACTAACTGTATTAGTGGTAACAACACTTATTTTACACTTTCGTCTCTTAAGGTGCTCTACTGTGCAGCTACTTTAAATTGCCTAGGCTTCAAGGGTACTGAGACTTTGCTTTAGGACTGCCAGACACATTTTTAAATACTTGAGGAGAAGCACCCCTCAGTCAATTCTTGCTTAATATTTATCTATGTAGTTATCATATTTTTTTACTCATCTTTTGTTTCATCTCTCACCTTTTCGCATGTTCCTTCCATCTAAAGGACAAGAGAGTTTGTTGGTGGTGTTCAGACGCAGTTTCTTTTTGTCTGAAAATGGCTTTATTTCACCCTCATTCTGAAAAGATTATTCTGCTGTGTATACAGAATTTTATGCCAGTAGTTATTTTTCTCTTGGCCTATTGTGATGTTATTGCACTGTCTTCTAGCTTCCACTATTCCTATTGATCAGTCTGTTATCATGCTAATTGCAGCTCCTTTATAGGGGTATTGTATTTTCTCTCTGATTGCTTTTAAAATTGTTCTGTGATTTTCAGCTTCTCTAGGATGTGCCTAGGTGTGGATTTTTAGAAAGTGTTATTTATTCTGCTTGGGATTCACTGGACTTCCTAAGTTTGAGAATTGATAGAATTCAATAATTCTGAAAAATGCCCAGCCGTTTTCTCTTTATATACTGTATTGCCATCATCTAGTCTATTATATGCTTCTAGAATGTTGATTAAATATGTTAGAGATTTTTACTTTATCTTTGTTATTATCAATTCCTCTTTTATAGTTTCCTCTCTTTTATATCTTTGGTATAGGCTATAGGTTGCTTTCCTTGGGACTGTATTAGTCAGGGTCCAGTCAAGAAAATAAAACCCCCATCGGGTGACTCTACTGATGGAATTAGTTGAAAAGGTATTAGAAGAGCTAAAAGAGAACCTAGGAAAAGTAAGGCAAATAATTCAGGCAATACAAAATTCACACTACCAAACTGTGTGAGGTTGACTTGTAGTTACAAATACTCAGGGGAAATTAATTTTTCCCTCCATCCAGTTTAAGATTTGAGGCTTGGGCGGGCGCGGTGGCTCAAGTCTGTAATCCCAGCACTCTGGGAGGCTGAGACGGGCGGATCACGAGGTCAGGAGATCAAGACCATCCTGGCTAACGCGGTGAAACCCCGTCTCTACTAAAAAAATACAAAAAACTAGCCGGGCGAGGTGGCGGGTGCCTGTATTCCCAGCTACTCGGGAGGCTGAGGCAGGAGAATGGCGTGAACCCGGGAGGCGGAGCTTGCAGTGAGCTGAGATCTGGCCACTGCACTCCTGCCTGGGCAACAGAGCGAGACTCCATCTCAAAAAAAAAAAAGATTTGAGGTTGATAATTTTCTTTATAGTCCCCTTTTCAGTGGAGAGTTTCTCATTCCCCTCTGCACAGAGTATGTAGCCCATGGGATGGATATCAATCCATTAACACAATAATGCAATAATACATAACAAGTTACCCAAAACTCAGTGGCTAGGAATGACATCATTTTCTCTTCTCCATCTGTAGATGTGAATTGGGTAATCAAGGCTGTATATGGCTGGGCTGGCTCCCAGCTGCAAGTCTCTTATCCCATGCTACCAACAAGGCCCAAAACTTATTCTTCTCAAGGCAGTGGTAGAAGTAAAGGAGAGCGTGTCACACTATTCAAGAAGCAGTCAAACCTTTGCTTTCTTCTTATCCTCTAACATCCTGTTGGCCAAAGTAAGTCACTTGGCCAAGCCTGATGTCAATGGGGTGGTGAATATTTGTTAAAGAATAGCCCTAACTATCACCAAGGATTCAGGTTATCCAAGAGATGTCTATTAGATTATCTAACTTGGGTAAATTTTATGTTTTATTATTTTTTTCAGCTACTCTGAGCCTTGTATAGCCATTGAAGTGCAAAATCTCTGGGATTCAGCAAAAACCCTCAAAAACCTAACTGACTTTCCAAGATCCTGTTTTTATTTAATATTTGGCTTCATTGGATTCCTTATCTTGTGTCAGCTAAATGATATACTTAAACATATTTTCAATGATTTTAAATTAACCCTCATGTGTTTGCATCAGGAGTATCATTCAGGCTATAAGGTCTACCTTACTGAAGGATATAGAAGTCAGTCTTCCTTCTTATGGAACCATCATCTTCATCTCGGTTACTTTCTTATTCTCAATCTGGTTGGGTGGCTGGGATGACACTTTTTTACTTGTCACTGTGAAGTGACAGTGCCACAAGGTGGAAGAAGGTCATGTTTCCCATAATCAGATCACTTTGGAATCATTATTAAACTCTTTCTAGACTTTGGCTGGCAACTACTATCACCAGCTATGAAATTTACCTAGTGAGAAATACTTATTCCGTGTTTTCTTGTTGCCTCAGATTTAGAGATTATGCAAAGCAGTTTAATGAGTAAAATCCCGACTTCTGTTCCCTGTATCCTTGGGCACTGCCATAAATTACGCAATGGCAGGGAGCTCTAATCACACTGTCTTCTATGTAAGGAGCTCTGAATTTGTACAATGCAATAGTGATGCCTCTGGGTCTACTCTGCGCAAAGGTGGGTGAACTTGCATACATTTTGGATCGTTTCTTTGCTTCTTAAATTCACACTAGAAAACCAACTCCACCACTGGATTACTTGTTTCTAAAGCACAAAATAAGGAGAATGAGAATATTTAACCTATTAAGGCACTTTGAACTTAATTCTCAACCTGAGTCTCACAAGGATATCATGACTTGCTGAGACTCCATTATGCTCTTTCTACAATCACCTTCCCTACACTATATTCCGGGACTAGGCCCTTGGCCTTTATTAGTGGTCGTTAAAAGAAATAACTATAAAAATATGTTACAGCTTTTGCTGTAAATGCAAATGTATCAATAATGTTGAAAATATTTTCTATTACATCTGTCTGTGTCCTCTATATAAAATTCTACAAGATCACATCTTTTAGAAGTTAGTTAAGAAAAGTTGCCTTGAGGAACTCTTTTTCCTTCTTTCTTGGGCTGTCAGGAAATTCAGAACGAAAAATGTGATCATAGCACCTATGTTGTCTCTTCTGGGATTTATATTTGTATTATTATTTTCTTCTGTCCTAATTTTCACCTTAGTTGCATTATTTTATTGATTTTAAACTGGCTTGAGTCCTCTGTATAAAAATATAGGAAAAAAATTATTATTTTCTTAGTCCAGGGCTTCATAAACATTTTAATAGTTCTATTAGCATCCTGTTTAATTTTAGACTTGTTCTGATATCTCATGATAGCCTTAAATCTGGTTTTAATATCTTCTTTTTTATACTTAAAATCTACCAGACGATTGGCCTGGCAAAACCTGAGTATACTAATGCTATAAAATAGCACACTCAAAAACACTTGCCAAAGCAAAAATTGTGCAAGACTAAGTTAAACCAGTGAGGAAGACTTTATTCAAAGCGACTGCAGTGAAACACACTAGAATTCAGTCTGAGCTCAACTGCACTAACATAAGGGGCAGAAGAGTTTCTAAGAGTTGAGTTAGGGCATCTGTGTTTGTCAACCAGCTTTACCCACAGGAAAAGTAATCTTCACAAGAGGTAGCTTTACAACTTGGAACAAGGCATCCACCAAAGTTAGTCATCCACCCTCCCACAGAAACTAAGGGATAAGATAGGGCACTATCTTCTTTGATGTTTACATTTCAAAGAGATGGCTCTCAGGTATTTGAGAAAGACTTTTTTCTGTGTGTGTCTTAAAACTGGCAAGAAGCTTTTTAAAAAATTTATATCTTAAAGGGGTAGAGAAAGAATTTACATTTTCTTTTTTTTTTCATTAAATAGGTTATAGCTTTATTATAAAAACAAATCCTTGACCTCTAACGATAGAAACAGCTTTGCCCTTAGAATACCCTACTGCACATTTTTGCATGATTAGTAGTTTGACTTCAATTTGGTGAGGGAAAGGTAAACATGGTATTACTATTGATTTTTAAAAATAATATAAGCATACCATTCGGAAAATAGAATAAAATATCAAAGTCATCCGTGATAATTGGTGCAATCTTTAGCAACCACTATAATCTTGGTTTCTATTATCAGGGTTTAGTTAATGAAATTCCTCGTGGTTTTCTGTTGAGTAAGGTACTGGAGGGAATATAAATTGGAACAACTTTTTGGAGAAGCACTTTGGTAGTATATATCTCAAATCATAAAAACAGGCATACCCTCTAACTCAAATTCTACTTAGGGGGATCTGTCCTAAGGAAACAAGGTGAAGACAACGACTTTCAGCCTAAAGATGTTTAAGGAAGTGTTGTTTATAACTGTGAAACCGTCCCAACAGGGAAGTGATTCATGGGTTGCATGATATAGACAAACCTAGTTTAAAATGTTGGCTCTTCTGCTTACTAACTTACTAGCTATGCAATCCTGGTCAAGTAACAACTTTTCTGTTGTTGATAGATGTAGATATGAAAATGGTGGTAGTCCATTCTCACAGTGCTGTAAATAACTATCTAAGACTGGGTATTTTATAAAGAAAAGAGGTTTAATTGACTCACAGTTCCACAGGCTGTACAGGAGGTATGACTGGGGAGGAATCAGGAAACTATACTCTGGTTTCTCTTCAGATCGTATAAGTCTTTCGCCTTTTACTAAAGAATTTACATTTTCTAAAGTAAACACTGTTAAAAAAAAAAAAAAAAAAAAAAAAAAAAAAAAAAAAAAAAAAGGAGGGCAAGTGCCTAGAGTCTGGAAGAAGCCTGTTTAAAGTTTAGTCAATCTGAGGGGAACATTAAAGCCCTTTCAGTCACACCATAGCTTAACTAAGGAAGGTTGGGGACAGTCAAGGGAGTTCTAATGAGACTTTTTTTTCTCTTTAACAACAACAACAAAATATCTAAATCCTGATTCCTTCATATAGAAAGCTGCCGTTTATTTGGGAGTTTGAATCACCTGCTTTTTAATCACATTTCAATATTGTTCAATGATGACTCAACAATGAAAATATTTAACATGAATTTTCTAAAGATTCAGACTACATTCTGATGGAAGAAGTACTTGGTAACTCTATATATAAAAAAAGATTTCAATATTTTACAATTCAGCACAACTAACTCCCCATATAACACCAAACCGTCAAAAATAAATTTCTCACTCAAGCTGAGAGCAAATGAAAGGAAGACAGCAAGAAACAGTATCTGCAGAAATGAAACTGATTTATTATTTCACAGACAAAACACTTCAGGAAGTAATATGACTGATAGTGATTCCTCTGATATTTGAGTGTTTTTTGTCTTGTGGAGTAACCAATGTGAAAATGGCAAGTTTTAGGAAAGGAAACTATACCAAATTTGATGTCTGTTATTTGTTGTTAATTTCTGTAAAATGACAGCAGAAGTTAAACAAAGACCAGATACGAATATTTTGGAAGGAAGGAAAAAGTTTCCGTAATTCATCAATACTCAGTTTTTACTTTGGAGAAATCTCAGAATACAAGACTGAAAGAAAACAATTATTTCAGAGAGAGAGAGAGAGAGAGAGAGAGAGAGAGAGAGAGAGAGAGAGGAGAGAGAAGACCTAACTTACTGTGTTGGACATAGTAAGGCTTTGCAGGGGGAAAAATGTATTCATTCTAGAGATTTTGGAGGCTTAATTAAAATGTGGTACAGTTATTGAGGCTAGTTTTCATTCTAAATAAACTGTTCACTTTAGTGAAACTATATTTAGACTCAGGTCATAACTTTTTTTTTCATTTAATTGCTTCATATATACTTAAGAGACTTCATATGGACAACTGATGAAACATATTTACCAGATGGCAATATTAAACTCCTTAGTCAAGTGCCAGGTGTCAGGTTTTACATGACACAGAGTTATACTCACATTTAATAAAGGGGCTAGAAATACAAAGTAGATAGAACATTTTGTGTTCTTCCCCTCTTGGGAAATGTCCATTTTAGCTTCTCTATTTTACTTTCTCCCCTATCTGATTGTAGGAGTCCATTCAGATATGTGGGTCATAAAGAAATTAATTAATAATGAACTGCATAACAAAGTATAATCCTCAGCTGGTGGGACAGTGCATCTTTTCAAACTCCTGATTGCTTCACCAGGCTCTCTGTGTAAGTGAAAGAACACTTCAGATCCTCACCAGGCTTTGGAAATGGGGAAATTTCCTCTGATGATTAATCCTCAGGGCCTTAGCAAGCCTCAAAGAAGGTCGCAGGGATGATATTTGCTCGCTCACATCTCCTCAACTTTGGCTCTAATATTGTATTATTCTAATAATTTCTGTGTCCTTATGATTTTTCATGGTTTCTACCTGTTGCTTATATGGCACAACTGTTTGACTCAACATCCCCCACTTCTCGATCCTCCCTGCTCCCTTTTTGCTCACTCCTTTGATTTTCACTTAATGATTTTTTCATGGCAGGTAGTGGGCGAACCCGCAACTAGAACACTTGCCCCAGCTTTGTCCAGGAGTTCCTTTTAAATCTGGTATTGGGAGTTCTTCCCGAAGTTAGCAACTTCAACATTCAAGACAGGTCATTCATTTTATGACAGCTGCTGAACAATATTTTACCCTGAGGCTTTGTTCAGAAGCTCCATATCCCAAGGACTGTCCCTTCTTCTATCCAGTATTTCCTAGATGGTGTTTTGTGAGCCACAACTCAAGGTGCATTTGGGCATTTTTGATGTTAACACAAACCTCACACACATTCGTCCTATATTTTTAATAGTAAATTCTGTAATTACCTTCTTAATTATAGATTCAGGGCTATCTCAACAGTGCTATATTTATTGAGAAAATAATATTGAGAGGGACAGTGTCTATAAAAACAAGCATATGGCTAATAATATTTTGGGAAAAGCTTCTTTTTCCCTGTTTTTTGTATTGTAGTATATCTGCAATAAAACCAGGGAAAGGAAGCAAAGAACTAGATATATGTATCATAAATTCTTTGTCTTAATTCCACCTCCTAGAAAGCAATCAATAGTATAGATTTCTTTTTCAAAGGACATTTTTTGTGTGTGTGGTGTCCGGAGCCGTGAGGCCCGGAAATTGCCGCGGCCTCTGTTGCTTAAGCTCTGCATTGCAGAGACAAGATGGCACACTTCCTGGTTCTTCATCATCAACTTTTCCCGTGCGTGCGTAGATAACTTCCCGCACCTGGGAAAGACTAAGTCTACCGAGCATGCGCCTGGTGAAGTCTCTCATTATTCTCCTCCCCGCCTGCTCTGCTGCACTTCCTCTTTCTTACCAGCCTATATAAGCTGTACTAACGCCCTCAATAAACGAGACTTGATCAGGATACTGTCTTGTCTCCATTTCTTGTGTCTCTTGTCTCTCTAAATTCCCACCCCCTCCTCCAAGATCTGTGTTAACGATCCCACTGGACGGGACACGTAGCACCCAACGTGGGGCTTGGATACCAGGGAACTACGTGAGGAAGAGGGCACATAGAAAGGCCAGTGACTAAAGTGAAAGAAAAATCCCTCCGACCGTCACGGGAGCCTGCTGCGTCGGAGTTGAGGGTAAGTTACGCGCCCGAAATGGGACAAGAATTAAGCCAGCATCAAATCTACATAGGACAATTGAAAGAGGCTTAAAGACACGGGGAGTAAAGGTTAAAAGTGGTGACTTATTTAGATTTTTTGATTTTGTGAAAGATACCTGCCCTTGGTTCCCACAGGAAGGAACCATTGATATAAAAAGATGGCAGAGGGTGGGAGACACCTTTCAAGATTATTATAATACCTTTGGGCCAGAAAAAATTCCTGTAACTGCCTTTTCTTATTGGAATTTAATCAAGGATCTAATAGATAAAAAGGAGGCCGATCCACAAGTAATGGCTGCGGTCGCCCAGACTGAGGAGATTTTAAAGGTCAGTTCTCAGACTGACCTTGGGAGCCCCCCGCCAGACAAAGAAGTAGATCTTATTTCTCTTGAAAGTGATGATGAAGGGGCCAAGGCTCCTTCTGTAAAAGACAAAGTGATGCTAGGCGAGAAAAGGCCCCAAAAATACCCAATTCTGCAAACATCACAAAAAGATAAAAGTAACGACAATCCTGACCTTTCAGATGTAAATTGGGATAACTTAGAGGAAGAGGCAGCTAGATATCATAATCCTAACTAGCCTCCCTTTTTTTCGCATCTGCATCCCTATAACGGGACATGTGGCGCTTCTGCACCCAACGTAATGGCGGTAGTCAATCCAAAAGAGGAACTCAAAGAAAAAGTTGCTCAGCTTGAAGAGCAAATTAAGCTAGAAGAGTTACATCAGTCACTAATCACTAGGCTGCAAAAATTAAAAACAGGAAATGAGAGTGTAACTAATTCAGAGAATATGGGAGGCTTCCCTCGCCCACCTCAGCAGCCTGGACGACATGTCCCAAAAGGAAGATTTTCTACTAGCCGAGACAGGGAAGAATCCTCCCCTAAAGATATCTTCCCAGTAACTGAAACTGTAGATGGACAGGGTCAGGCCTGGAGGCATCATAATGGATTTGATTTCACTGTCATAAAATAATTAAAAACTGCTGTTTCTCAATATGGAGCTACTGCTCCATACACTCTTGCTATAGTAGAGTCTGTGGCCGATAACTGGCTTACTCTAACAGATTGGAACACACTAGTCAGAGCAGTCCTCTCAGGGGGAGATCATTTGATTTGGAAATCGGAGTTTTTTGAAAATTGCAGAGATACAGCCAAAAGAAACCAACAGGCGGGAAACGGTTGGGACTTTGATATGTTAACTGGCTTGGGTAATTATACCGACACTGATGCTCAGATGCAATACGACCCTGGACTATTTTCACAAATCCAGGCGGCCGCTACAAAAGCCTGGAGGAAACTCCCTGTTAAAGGAGACCCAGGAGCTTCGCTCACTGGAGTCAAGCAGGGACCTGATAAGCCGTTCGCAGATTTTGTACATAGGCTCATAACAACCGCAGGAAGGATTTTTGGTAATGCCGAGGTGGGTGTAGATTATGTTAAACAATTGGCTTATGAAAATGCCAATCCAGCTTGTCAAGCGGCGATCCGACCTTATAGAAAGAAAACAGACTTAACTGGATATATCCGTCTCTGTTCAGACATTGGGCCCTCCTATCAACAGGGTTTAGCAATGGCCGCAGCTTTCAGTGGATAAACCGTAAAAGAATTCCTTAATAATAAGAACAAAGAAAAAGGAGGGTGTTTTAAATGTGGCAAAAGGGGACATTTTGCAAAAGATTGCTGCGGGGATTCAAATAAAAACTCTGAAGCAAAGGTTCCAGGCCTTTGCCCAAGGTGTAAAAGAGGAAAACATTGGGCTAATGAATGCAAATCTAAAACTGACAGTCAGGGAAATCCTTTACCATCCCAACAGGGAAATGGGCTGAGGGGCCAGCCCCAGGCCCTGAAACAAGCTTATGGGGCGGTCAGCTTTGTTCCAGCCAGCAGCAACAATCCATTTCAAGACCTAATAGAGCAACCCCAGGAAGTGCAGGACTGGATCTCTGTTCCACCTCCCACACAGTATTAACACCTGAGATGGGAGCACAAGCTTTAGGCACTGGCATATATGGGCCTTTGCCTCCTGATACCTTTGGATTAATCCTGGGAAGAAGCAGTGTCACCATGAAAGGTCTACAAGTCTTTCCAGGAGTAATCGATAACGATTATATTGGAGAAATTAAAATTATGGCCAGGGCTGTTAACAGTATCATTACTGTTCCTCAAGGGGATAGAATAGCACAGTTAATCCTATTGCCTTTGGTTAAAACTACTAATAAAATCCAACATCCTAACAGAGGAATGGGAGGTTTTGAATCTTCAGACATATATTGGGTACAGCCAATTACTAATCAAAAGCCCTCCCCGACCTTGTGGCTAGATGGCAAGTTGTTTACAGGGTTAATAGATACAGGGGCTGATGTAACCATCATCAAACAAGAGGACTGGCCCTCTCACTGGCCTACCACAGAGACTTTAACTAACTTAAGAGGAATTGGGCAAAGCAGTAATCCCAGACAAAGCTCTAAATACCTCACCTGGAAAGATAAAGAAAATAACTCAGGTCTCATTAAACCATTTGTTATCCCTCAATTGCCTGTTAATCTTTGGGGCCGAGACCTACTCTCCCAGATGAAAATTATGATGTGCAGCCCTAACGATGTAGTTGCTGCACAAATGCTAGCCCAAGGTTATAGCCCCAGAAAAGGACTGGGAAAAAGGGAAAATGGTATTCAACAGCCTATTCCAGCCTTAGGACAATCTAACACAAAGTGGTTTGGAAATTTTTAACTTCGGTCATTGACATGCCTGCACCCCAAAAGTGCGCTGACCCCATAACATGGAAGTCGGATAAGCCTGTTTGGGTTGATCAATGGCCTTTAGTTAATGAAAAGTTAATTGCGGCCCAACAGTTAGTGCAGGAACAGCTAATGGCAGGGCATATTGCATAGAGTAACTCTCCCTGGAATACACCCATATTTGTTATCAGAAAAAGGTCCGGTAAGTGGAGACTCTTACAAGATTTAAGGGCAGTAAATGCTACTATGATCCTCATGGGTGCCTTGCAGCCTGGACTACCCTCTCCGGTAGCAATCCCTCAAGGATATTTTAAAATTATCATAGACCTTAAAGATTGCTTTTTTACAATTCCCCTTCATCCTACTGACCAAAAATGATTCGCCTTAACTTACCATCTATAAATTTTAAAGAACCAATGAAGCAATACCAATGGAAAGTGTTACCTCAAGGTATGGCCAACAGTCCCACCTTGTGTCAAAAATGTGTGGCTGCAGCCATACACTCAGTTAGAGAGACATGGAAACAAATATACATTATACATTACATGGATGATATCCTCATAGCAGGAAAAATGGGAGAACAAGTTCTACAGTGTTTTGCTCAACTCAGACAAGAACTAACCACAGCAGGGTTACAAATAGCTCCAGAAAAAATACAACTACAAGACCCTTATACATATCTAGGTTTTCAAATAAATGGACCTAAAATTACCAATCAAAAGGCCGTTATCCGTAAAGATCAGTTACAAACCCTTAATGACTTCCAAAAGCTCCTTGGAGACATAAATTGGCTCCGGCCATACTTAAAACTCACCATGGGAGACTTAAAACCTTTATTCGACCCTGAGAGGTGACCCCAACCCTAAGTCCCTTAGGTCGTTATCAAAAGAAGCTCTTTTATCACTTAATAAAGTAGAGGCGGCCATTGCTGAGCAATTTGTTACTAACATAGACTATTCACAGCCATTAACCTTTTTAATATTTAACACAACACTAACACCTACTGGTTTATTCTGGCAAAATAACCCTATTATGTGGGTCCACTTGCCTTCATCACCCAAAAAGATATTACTCCCCTATCATGATGCCATAGCAGATTTAATTATTCTAGGGAGAGACAATAGCAAAAAATATTTTGGCGTTGAACCCTCTACAATCATGCAACCTTATTCCAAGCCTCAAATCCATTGGCTAATGCAAAACACTGAAACGTGGCCAATTGCTTGCAGCCTCTTATGCCGGTAACTTAGATAATCATTACCCGCCAAACAATCTTATCCAATTTTGTAAGTTACATGCTTTTGTCTTTCCTTATGTCATCAGTAAAACACCTTTAGACAATGCCTTATTAGTATTCACTGATGGGTCATCCACAGGAACTGCTGCATATACCTTTGCTGACACCACTGTTAAATTCAAAACCAGCCATACTTCGGCTCAGTTAGTAGAATTACAGGCCCTAATCGCAGTGCTGTCAGCCTTCCCTGATCAGGCTCTTAATATTTATACCGACAGTGCATACTTAACTCACTCAATACCTTTACTGGAGACCGTAGCACAAATCAAACGTGTCAGACACAGCCAAGTTATTTTTACAATGCCAACAATTAATACATGACAGATCAACTCCCTTCTTTCTTGGACATATTAGAGCTCACTCTGGATTGCCAGGACCCCATCCCAGGGCAACCAAATGGCTGACTTGGCAACCAAAACAATAGCCATAGCTACAAATATAAACCTAACCCAAGCACAAGCCACTCATGCCTTACATCATCTTAATGCTCAAACTCTAAGACTAATGTTTAAAATAACTAGAGAACAAGCAAGACAAATAGTCAAACAATGTCAGACCTGTGTGACACACCTACCAGTCCCTCACTTAGGAATTAACCCAAGAGGACTAGTTCCCAACATGATCTGGCAAATGGATGTCACTCATTATTCAGAATTCAATAACTTAAAATACATCCATGTATGTATAGATACATTTAGTGGATTTATACTGGCCACCCTACAAACAGGCAAAGCTACCAAGCATGTCATAGCTCATCTACTACACTGTTTCTCTATAATTGGAAAGCCTAAACAACTAAAAACAGACAATGGTCCTGGCTATACATCCAAAGCCTTCCAAGACTTCTGTCTTAAATTACAAATAAAACACATTACTGGAATTCCCTATAACCCTCAAGGACAAGGAATAGTTGGAAGAGCTCACCTATCCTTAAAAACCACCACTGAAAAAATAAAAAAGAGAGAATGGTACCCTACTAAGGGCACCCCTAGAAACATTCTTAATCACACACTCTTTATTTTGAATTTTTTAAACTTAGATGATCTGAACAAATCAGCAGCTGATTGATTTTGGCATTCTGATTCCAAAAAACAATTTGCCATGGTTAAGTGGAAAGACCCATTAGACAACACATGGCATGGTCCAGACCCAGTGTTAATCTGGGGAAGAGGCTCAGTTTGTGTTTTTTCCCAAACTCATGATGCAGCCAGATGGCTGCCAGAGTGACTGGTAAGACAGGTATCTAACAATAGTCAATCCAGGGAGTAACTCTCTCCCTGAGAGTACCCTTTCCTTCTATTACAGAGATGAACTCCAACTACAGGCCCCTCTGGACCTTAGTGCTGACTTGCCAAGTATTCCAGGTTCATACCGGTTTCGGTAATCCACGTGAGGCCCTTACATATATACAACAACGGCACGGTAAGCCCTGTGATTGTTATGGGGGATATGTGACCTCCCCTCCAAATAAGTACCTTTCAACTGTGTCCTGCTCCGCTCACACAGCATACCTGCCTAGTGACTCCCTCAAATGGAGGTGTGTGTCAACCCCTAGAATATCTAGCAGAGGGGGCGCTACAACTTGCCCTTGCGACACATTTAAGGCTACCATGCACAGCTCCTGCTACACCACTTATCAAGAATGCACCTCTGACAATAAGACATACTATACTGCTATCTTAGCTACAACTAGAAACCCCACTATAGGGGCCAGTAATGTCCCTACAGTTTTGGGAAATAACCATAACCTTGAAGTGGCTGGCTGCACTGGTACAATAGGCCAGCCTGTCTGCTGGAATACTCATCCCCCTCTCCCTACCTCTGATGGAGGGGCCCCACAAGATAGGGTCCAGGAAATTATGTTGCACAAAAAACTTGAAGAGTTGCAAAACTCTCTATATCCAGAAATTCGCTACCATCCTTTGGCTCTGCCCAAAATCCGAAGGAAAGAAAAAATTGATGCCCAGACTTTTGACCTCCTCACTGCTACTCATAATCTGCTCAATAATTCCAACTCTAGTCTAGCCAATGACTGCTGGCTATGTTTACCATTAGGAGATCCCAGTTCCTCTTGCCATACCCAGCAATGACTTAAACTATACATCCAATACTTCCTGCACCATAATTCCTCCCCTTCAAGTGCAGCCCCTAGAATTTTCTAACTCCCCTTGCTTCTACTCCCCTTTCCTCAATAACACCTACGACATCGATGTAGGAATCATTGAATTCAATAATTGTTCCATCACAACAAATATTTCCCAATCGCTGTGTGCCCCAAACAGTTCAGTTTTTATATGTGGCAATAATAGAGCGTATACCTATTTGCCTGTAAACTGGACAGGACGTTGTGTCTTAGCCACTCTTCTGCCAGATATAGACATTATTCCTGGAGATGAACCTGTACCTATTCCAGCTATAGATCACTTTTTGGGAAGAGCCAAAAGGGCAATACAATTTATCACCTTACTTGTAGGATTAGGCATCACTACTGCCGTAACAACTGGGGCTTCAACCCTAGAGGTATCTGTTACTCAATACACCAGATTGTCTCGCCAATTGATCTCAGATATGCAGGCCATCTCAAGTACTATACAAGATCTACAAGATCAAGTAGATTCTCTGGCAGAAGTAGTGCTCCAAAATAGAAGAGGCCTAGATTTATTAACTGCCGAACAGGGAGGTATCTGCTTAGCTCTACAGGAAAAGTGCTGTTTCTATGCCAACAAGTCCGGGATCGTCAGAGATAAAATCAAGCGTCTACAAGAAGACCTAGAAAAACGACGAAAAGGAATGACTGATAACCCGTTTTGGACTGGGTTCCATGGACTCCTCCCCCATACTATACCGTTCTTGGGCCCCCTGCTTTTCCTATTGCTCTTACTCTCTTTGGGACCTATAATCTTCAATAAGCTCATGACATTCATTAAGCAACAAATCGAGGCCATCCAAGCCAAACCCATACAGGTCCATTATCATCGCCTTGAACAAGAAGATCACGGTGGTCCATACTTACGCTTGCCGTAAACCACCTTCCCTGTGCGCTGAACTGGACAGCCAATGATGGGTAAGAGAGTGTCATCTCTCACTAACCTAAGACAGGAGGGCCGTCATAGCTACTGCCTAATCCCATGACGGGTACCAGTGAAGAGATGTGTCACTCCAACCTAAGACAGGGGCAGATCCCGAGGGACTATCTTCTAGTCACCAATAATATAACAAAGGAGGACCTGTCTGGAGCCGTGAGGCCCGGAAATTGCCGCGGCCTCTGTTGCTTAAGCTCCACATTGCGGAGACAAGATGGCGCACTTCATGGTTCTTCATCATCAACTTTTCCTGTGCACGTGTAGATAACTTCCCGCGCCCGGGAAAGACTAAGTCTACCGAGCATGCGCCTGGTGACGTCTCTCATTATTCTCCTTCCCACCTGCTCTGCCGTACTTCCTCTTTCTTACCAGCCTATATAAGCTGTACCAACGCCCTCAATAAACGAGACTTGATCAGGATACTGTCTTGTCTCCATTTCTTGTGTCTCTTGTCTCTCTAAATTCCCACCCCCTCCTCCAAGGTCTGTGTTAATGATCCCGCTGGACAGGACAGTGGGATGATGATTGAGTTCAAGGATGCTGAAATAATCATGTGACATTGTGTATCCATTATTATATTAGCATATGTATACTTTTTGATTTTGTTTTTGTCGTTTTAATAAAGTAGATATGAAGCTCTGACCAAAAAAATTAAAACATTTATTGAGATTTCTATAATTCTTAGTGTCAGATAACCATTTTTCTACTGTGTTTTCAGGAAACTTCAGAAGATGGCAAACTGAGATTATAACTGACTGACTTAGCTATAACCAAAGCATGACAAAACTTATCTCTAGGATAAGCATGTTTTCTCTATTACATTGCCACATTAAAGGAAGCCTGTGGCAGTCCTAGTCCTTGCCTGGTAGTTTTAGATGACTTTAGGTCAGACACAAAGGCAAAGGGATTTGACCAGGCAGTGTGAAGACATCAAACAAGGGACTTCATGCTGAACAGAAATAGAGAAAGAGGTAAGCATAGCTTTTCCTACTCCAAAACTTGGGCTCAAACTTTGCGCCTTGTAAGTGTGTGAATTTGGCCCATTGATGCTGAAATTCAGTTAGCCTGTAGGGCAGAACGTGGCAGTGGTTGTGTACAACTTCACAGGGTCATGCAGTAATCCTTGATGTAGTGAAGAAAAAATGCAGAAGAAGCAATGCTTAGAGATGATCTAAGCATTCTGCAAGTGGAAACACTCTGCATTCCAAGGGATAATCTGTAAGGGCTGATATAATGAAGACTTTCATTTACTTGCATTTTCCTTTCCATCAATTACCATGTGATTATTTAGCATCCTCTGTGTACCAGCTGGAATATAAAAGATACATTTCTCTGAAGAGATTATCTTATGGTTGACAAAGAATTATGTTCTAATACATTAATGGAGAAAGATAAAAGTTAGATATCAAGTTTTAGATTATGGAGTAATGATCTAGAGAAAGAAGGAGGCTGCAGTCTTTGAGAATTTGGGTATGTATGCGCATGTGCTGAGCTCAGTACAGAGATGTGTAGAGGGCCATGAAACCCCTGAAATTGTTATCAATAAATTGGAGGTAGAGATACACATTTCTTATGCACATTTTTCTGGGAAAGAAGATCCATAATTTTCTTTTTTTCTCTTTATTTATTTTTAAATTTCCAAATGAAAATTGTATATACTACAATTATATCTATCACATTCAACATGTTTTGAAATATGTATACATTGTGGAATGACTAAATTGAACTAATTAACATATGAATTTTCTTACATACTTATCTTTTTTTGTGTGGTAAGAACACTTAAAATACACCCTTTTAGCAGTTTTCAAGAATGCAATACATTTAACTATAGTCACCATGTGGCACAACAAAATTCCAGAACTTATGTCTTCTACCTGTGACCCACAATTTTCTTTTTTTTTATTATTATTATACTTTAAGTTCTAGGGTACATGTGCATAACGTGCAGGTTTGTTACATATGTATACTTGTGCCATGTTGGTGTGCTGCACCCATCAACTCATCAGCACCCATCAATTCGTCATTTATATCAGGTATAACTCCCAATGCAATCCCTCCCCCCCCTCCCCATGATAGGCCCTGGTGTGTGATGTTCCCCTTCCCGAGTCCAAGTGATGTCATTGTTCAGTTCCCACCTATGAGTAAGAACATGCGGTGTTTGGTTTTCTGTTCTTATGATAGTTTGCTAAGAATGATGGTTTCCAGCTGCATCCATGTCCCTACAAAGGATGCAAACTCATCCTTTTTTATGGCTGCATAGTATTCCATGGTGTATATGTGCCACATTTTCTTAATCCAGTCTGTCACCAATGCACATTTGGGTTGATTCCAAGTCTTTGCTATTGTGAACAGTGCCGCAATAAACATACGTGTACATGTGTTTTTATAGCAACATGATTTATAATCCTTTGGGTATATACCCAGTAGTGGGATGGCTGGGTCATATGGTACATCTAGTTCTAGATCCTTGAGGAATTGCCATACTGTTTTCCATAATGGTTGAACTAGTTTACAATCCCACCAACAGTGTGAAAGTGTTCCTATTTCTCCACATCCTCTCCAGCACCTGTTTTTTCCTGACTTTTTAATGATTGCCATTCTAACTGGTGTGAGATGGTATCTCATTGGCGACCCACAATTTTCTAATTCAAATTCAAAAAGTGATCTATTTGAAAGAAGTTAAGATTCAATGACTGTTTTAGAGGCACTATTTTTAATAAAAATTGAATCAATTATTGGGAAGAAGAGATTTTTTTAATTCCACAAATGAAGAGGTACATTTTCTCATTTTATTTTCAACATTATCTGCTATTTCAGAAAACATTTATATAGGCATGGATTATTGAGCATAATGTAAACTATAGTTGTCAGGATTAAATGAGGTATTCAATAAATAGGAGCTCTATTTCTAACCACCTGTATCTGCCTTTTTATACCAGTTATCCTCTAATATTTCTATACGTGTTTCTTTCATTTTAATCAGTGCCCTCTTGTGCATAGTCAAGCCATGCTTAATGGAATTTGGCTAACAGGTTGATTGGCTGACTGAAAACTGAATAACTAATTTTATTACTTGGATTGACAAATCATCCTATGACTACATCTCTTCTGAAGCCAGCCTTATCTCTCTGACTCAGTTTGCTTTTCATTTAACCTGTTCCTATGTAAGAGACAGAGATGGTAAATTCATATGAAGGGTCATTGTAAATGGCAGGCAGAAACATTTAAACTAGTTGCCCAGAGCCCTCTTATTGATCCTCCTTTCTCCACCCAAATGTTATTTAATCAGTGAACCCATTTAAAATAAATATCAAAGTCATTTTGAAAAAGAAAAGTCAGTCATATTTGATAGCCTGTGGAGTACATGTGTGAAAGGTGGAGTGTCTTCCTGACTGTATTGTCTTGGATGATGGCATTGTGTTATAATTTTAAAAGTCTTGGAAAGTTTAATTTTTTCTTCTCTACCTTAAGCGATACTGGTTAACTCCCTACACCAGTACCCAGCTAACCATATTACAGAGTTCCCAAAATATTGGTCTGGTGGAAATTGTGGCTGTAAGAAAAATTTAGGCTGTTTTCTAACACAGTTGGTTTTGTTTCTCTTCAAATATACGAAATAACAATTATCCATGAATCGTGGAAGGAAACATTTTTCCTAAAAAGAGCAACAGTCAAAAACCTACTGAAAGTTGCCTGAAAATATGGGAAAAAAAACCTGCTAAAACTTAGATAAAAGGTGTGCAAACCTTATAAAATGAACCTCACACTCCATATGCATAATTATGCCATAGTTTTAAATATTTAAAATTTCTGGGAAATTACAGACTATCAGATGGGGCACTTGCAAACTTTGGTGCTTTAACTATCCTTGCTGATGCACTGGTTAGACTGAATATAATAGATTGTGGAGAAGTGGACTCTAATCCAAGAAAAAAATTTGGGCAAAGTTTAGTCACAGCAAGCATATGGTCCCTTCAAAGGAAAGCATAGTCACAAGATCTACGGGTGACTCCTATTCTGCATAGATTGAATAATTACTATGTCAGCATAAACCTGTGACACTTGAAAACCACAAGGGGTATGAGACAGACTAAATGCCTAGGAGACAGAAATAAAAAACTGAGGGTACAAAACAATGTAAAAAATTCGGTTTATTGTATCAATGATAGCGGTTTCTTCCAAATGGAACGAGTTTAAGTTATGCAAGTAGATATATAGAGATAACACATGTGTGTTAAACATGTTAGTATTATGTCCGGAGTTGGTGGGTTCTTGGTCTCACTGACTTCAAGCACGAAGCCGTGGACCCTCATGGTGGGTGTTACAGTTCTTATAGTGTGTCTTGAGTTTGTTCCTTCAGACATTCAGATGTGTCTGGAGTTTCTTCCTTCTGGTGGGTTCATGGTCTGGCTGTCAGGAGTGAAGCTGCAGACCTTAGCGGTGAGTGTTACACCTCTTAAAGAAAACACATCTAGAGTTGTTCATTTTTCCCACCGGGTTCGGGATCTTGCTGCCTTCAGGAGCAAAGCTACAGACCCCTGCAGTGAGTGTTAAAGTGCATAAAAGCAGCGTGGACCCAAACGGTGAGCAGCAACAAGATTTAGTGTAAAAGAGGAAAGAACAAAACTTCCACCTCACAGAATGGCACCCAGGCACCTTGCTACTGGCTCACTGGGGCAGCCTGTTTTTATTCCCTTATCTGGTCCCACCCACATCCTACTGATTGGTCCATTTTACAGAGAGCTGATTGGTATATTTTACAGAGAGCTGATTGGTCCGTTTTGAAAGAGTGCTGATTGGTGCATTTACAATCCTCTAGCTAGACATAAAAATTCTCCAAGTCCCCACTAGGTTAGCTAGATACAGAGTACTGATTGGTGTATTTACAAACCCTGAGCTAGACACAGAGTGCTGATTGGTGCGTTTAGGATCCCTTAGCTAGACATAAAAGTTCCCCAAGTCCCCACCACACTCAGGGGTCCAGCTGGTTTCATCTAGTGGAACCTGTACAGGGGTGCCGGGGGAGCTGCCCCCCAGTCCCTAGAGGTGCCTGCGCTGCTCAGCCCTTGGGCGGTTGATGAGACTGGGCGCCACGGAGCAGGGGGCGGCGCCCGTCCGGAAGGCTTGGGCCACGCAGGAGTCCACCGCGGAGCCCGGGGCTGGGACACGGCGGGCTGCAGGTCCATAGCCCTGCCCCGCGGGGAGGCGGCTGAGGCCCTGGGAGAACTGGAGCGTAGTTGCCAGCCCGCGGCACCCTCTGCAGCTGCTGGCCCAGGTGCTAAGCCCCTCACTGCCCCTGGCTGGCAGCGCCTGCTGGCCACTCCCTGTGGCTTGCACAGTCGGCCCCCTTGCCCGCCGGGACTCGCGCTGGCCCTGGAGCTACGCAGCCCCGGTTCCTGCCTGGGCCTCTCTCTCCACACCTCTCCGCAAGCAGAGGGAGGCGGCTCCAGCCCAGAGAGGGGCACCCACTGTGTCGTGGCGGGCTGAAGGGCTCCTCAACCACCGCCAGAGTGGACGCCGAGGCTGAGGAGGCGCCGAGAGCGAGGTCTGCTAGCACGTTGTCACCTCTCAGTGTGACAATACACCTTTACAAAATGAAACAAATCAGAAACAGTTCTGCAAATCCAATCCAGAGTCTGAGCTGTCCTTTCTTTGAGGACTGGTATTAATCTTTTTACTAGTGAGAAGTAGTCTAAACTTGGTCCTATTTAGATTGCAAGAATCAAAATAACAGTGACTTCTGATTCCTGAAAACTGTTTAGTTACCTAATATCATGAGAAATAGCCAGATGGTTTTATGCAATTTTTGTAATTCTTCTCAAATAACCAGCAAGACTTAGTTCCCTTAGTAATGGGGTCTCATGAAGATTAGTTCTATGGTAAAATAGAAAGTGTAGGGGCTGAGGTACCAACATTCAACATAGGATAATGAATAAATGCCAAATCAAGTCTTGGGAGGATAATAAATAAAGAAGTAGCAACCTAGAAACTAACAGTAATAGATAATTCAGTGAAATTGTTGTGTCATAAGTCTGCAAAAGTGTCAGAAGCAGTCATGCTAATTATCATTACAAATCAGACTTTTCATTCTTAATTGTAGAGACAGACCCAATGCTTATGAATAAATGTTTGGGTATATAAATAAAATGTTCCAAAAATTTAATTGAATTGAATTAATGAATGAATTAAAGAGATAGTGGCTCACTTTGTCACCCAAGCTGGAGTACAGTGGTGTGATCATAGCTCAGAGCAGCCCCAAACTCCTGGGCTCAAGTGATCCTTCCCTCTCAGCCTCCTGAGTAGTTGGGGCAATTGGCATGTGCCACCAGGCCCAGCTAATTTTTATTTTTAGAGATACTCTCTCGCTATATTGTCCAGGTTGATCTCCAGCTCCTGGCCTCAAGGAATCCTTCTGTGTCAGCCTTCAAAAGTGCTAAGATTACAGGTTTAAGCCACCATGCCCAGCACATAATTTTATATAATAGAACTAATTGTCTCACTTTTAGTCACAAAGAGGAAGAACCATGGACATGTATAGCCGCTATGAAAAATAATTTAGCAGAAAGAAGCACAGTGGACTGTGCAGGTGAGTATGTGGTGACAGTGAAAAGATTTTTGTTTTGTTTTTGTGAGTGATTTATTTAGAGCCTTGTTTTATGTGCTGAATATTGACAAATAACTTTACTCGTGGTAGGAAGTGGGGTTGGGGGAGAGAGGAATCACTTTTATGAATTCAGATATCTTTAACAGTGTTTTAAAAATAAATTATATGTATTTTCATCTAAGAATGAATAACAGCATATTTTGGGACGAGGTTAGGCAAATAGAATGGGACTGGAAGAAAAAGATATCAAAGAGTGAGGGAAAGAGGAGTTTAATCGTGCTGAGTGCTGTGGTGAGGGCATGGATTTAGGAATCTATTTTTGAGTTAATGCTCTGCCCTTCCTAGTTGTCACTTTCTTTCACTGAACCTTGGTTTCCTCTTTTATAAAATGAAGAATGTTATTATGGAATTCATAGAATTGTTAATAATGAATGATATATAGCATATGCAAAGTACCGTGTATAGACTCTGGCACATAAAAATGCATGATAAGTGGCAGATCTTTTACCTGTATTGCCTTTATAATATGAAACAACTTGCTGCTTCTAAGTGGATTTTATGGTCCAGTGGTCTAGCTAGTTCATGTATTTTCTCTGATCCATGGGAACAAATCCCTCTTTCCTGTGGTAGGATAATACAAATTGAGTTGACCACATTTCCTCCTGCATAGAAACCTATGCTCATATGTCATTATTATGAAAATATAGAAATAGAATTCCTGATAGTGACTGTTTCTAAAATAGTTAATATCTTTATTTAGTCTTGCAGATTAACAAAATTTTGCCTTCCTTTGTCTTCATTTTAACTTCAAATCGGTAAAATAAATAAAGATGGTTTAATAGAATTTTGATATTTTGGATGCTGTCTGTAAATCTAATGTGCTTATTTGGTCCATGTTTCTTCATGTGGCATCAAGGGATAGGCACTTCTACTCTTTACTAGGTTCAGACTGCTTATTTTAAAGGCTAAATTTTCTATCTGTACAACAGGAAAGAAAGGAGGTGAAGATAGATACTTCATAGAAAATAAATGTAGTGAAGACTCTTCATTTTTTCTCCTATTGTAGAGAAAGAGTCAAAGTGACTTCTCATTTCAGAATAACTAGAGATCTACTTTATAATGAATAAGAACTAGAATATCTCTCTTCAAATTAAAAAAAGTATTCCATAGTTTGTTTTAGCAAACACTAGCTTAAATGTCTTAAATAACACAATTTTCTTACTTTGTTTTATTTTTAAGGCTTAATTCATGTAATTTTTTATAATTTTTATTTTTACTTTGAGTATATAGTAGATTTATTGATTTATGAAGTATATGACGTATTTTGATACAGGCATAAAAATGCATAATAATCACACCAGGGTAAATGGAGTATCAGTTAGCTCAAGGATTTATCCTTTCTTTGTGTTACAAATAATCTGATTATACTCTTCGTTATTTAAAATATACAATAAATTATTATAATCATTCTGTTGTGCTACCAACAGAGGAAGGTCTTTCGACTTCTTGGTTAGGTGTATTCCTAAGTTTTTTAATTTTTATTTTTTATATATTTTTGCCCGTATTGTAAAAGGGGTTGAGATCTTATTTTTATTCTCTGCTTGGCTGCTCATGGTGTATAGAAGAGCTGCTGATTTGTGTGTATTAATCTTGTGTCTGGAAACTTTGCTGAATTCTTCTATCAGTTCTAGGAGCTTTCTGAAGGAGTCTTCAGGGTTTTTGAGGTGTAAGCAATCATATCGTCATCAAACAGTGACAGTTTGACTTCCTCTTTACTAATTTGGATGCCCTTTATTTCTTTCTCTTGTCTGATTTCTATCGCTAGGACTTCCAGTACTATGTTTAAGAGGAGAAATGACAGCGGGCATCCTTGTCTTGTTCCAGTTCTCCAAGGAATTGTTATCAGCTTTCCCCCATTCAGTATTATGTTGGCTGTGGGTTTGTCATAGATGGCTTTTATTACATTGAGTTATGTCCCTTGTATGCCCATTTTACTGAGAGTTTTAATCATAAAGGAATGCTGAATTTTGTTGAATTCTTTTTCTGCATCTGTTGAGATGATCATGTGATTTTTTTTTTTTAATTCTGTTTATGTGGTGTATCACATGTATTAACTTGCATGTGTTAAACCATCCCTGCATCCTTGGTATGAAACCCACTTGATCATGGTGGATTTTCTTTTTGATATGTTGGTGGATTCGGTTAGCTAGTATTTTGTTAAGGATTTTAGCATCTATGTTCATCAGGGGTGTTGGTCTGTAGTTTTCTTTTTTGGTTATGTCCTTTCCTGGTTTTGGTATTAGAATGATGCTGGCTTCATAGAATGAATTAGGGAGGAGTCTGTCTTTCTCTATTTTGTGGAATAGTGTCAAAAGGATTGGTATCAATTGTTCTTTGAATGTTTGGTAGAGTTCTGCTGTGAATTCATCTGGTCTTGGACATTTTTGTGTTGGTAATTTTTAAATTACCATTTCAATCTCTCTGCTTGTTATAGGTCTGTTCAGGGTAACTAATTCTTCCTGATTTAAGCTAGGAGAGTTGCGTTTTTCCAGGAGTTTATCCGTCTCTTCCATGTTTTTTAGTTTATGTGCATAAAGGTGTTCATAGTAGCCTTGAATGATCTTTTGTATTTCAGTGGTGTCAGTTTTATCTTCTGTTTTGTTTCTTAATGTGGTTATTTGGATTTTCTCTATTCTTTTCTTGGTTAATCTTGCTAGTGGTCTATCAATTTTATTTATCTTTTCAAAGAACCAGGTTTTTGTTTCATTTATCTTTTGTATTTTTTTTTGTTTCAATTTCATTTAGTTGTGCTCTGTTCTTGGTTATTTCCTTTCTTCTGCTGGGTTTGGTTTGTTCTTGTTTCTTTAGTTCCTTGAGGTGTGACCTTGCATTGTTAGTTTATGCTCCTTCAGGCTTTTTGATATAGGTATTTAGGGCTGTGAACTTTCCTCTTAGCACTGCCTTTGCTATATCCCAGAGGTTTTGATAGGTTGTGTCATTACTGTCCTTCAGTTTAAATAATTTTTAAATTCCCATCTCGGTTTCATTTTTGACCCAATGACCATTCAGGAGCACGTTATTTAATTTCCATGTATTTGCATTGTTTTGAAGGTTCCTTTGGATTTCCAGTTTTATTCCACTGTTCTCTGAGAGAATGCTTTATATCATTTCAATTTTCTTAAATTTTTGGAGGCTCGTTTTGTGACCTATCGTATGGTCTATTTTGGAGAAGTTACCATGCACTGTTGAATAGAATGTGTATTTTGCAGCTGTTGGATGAATGTTCTGTATATATCAGGTGAATCCATTTGTTCCAAGGGATAGTTTAAATCCATTGTTTCTTTGTTGACTTTCCGTTTTGATGACCTGTCTAGTGCTGTCAGTGGAGTGCTGAAGTCCCCCACTATTATTGCGTTGCTGTCTATCTCATTTCTTAGGTCTATTAGTAATTGTTTTATAAATTTGGGAGCTCTGGTGTTAGGTGAGTATGCATTTAGGATTCAATATTTTCCTGTTGGGCAAGGCCTTTTACCATTATATAATGTTCTTCTTTGTCTCTTTTAACTGGTGTTGCTTTAAAGTTTGTTTTGTCTGATATAAGAATAGCCACTCCTGCTTGCTTTTGGTGTCCATTTGCATGAAATGCCTTTTCCACCCCTTTACTTTAAGTTTATGTGAGTCCTTATGGTTAGGTGAGTCTCCGGAAGGCAGCAGATTGTTGGTTGTTCGTATTGAGATGTGAGTTACCGTTGCATTCATTTTGCTGTTTGTTGCCTGTGTACCTTGGTTTTTTGTTTTTTGTTTTTGCTGTTTAACTTGTATTTTTGTTTTATAGATCTTGTGTGATTTATGCTTTAAAGAGGTTCTGTTTTGGTGTGTTTCCAGGATTTGTTTCAAGATTTACAGCTCTTCTTAGTAGTTCTTGTAGTGGTGGCTTGGTAGTAGCAAATTCTCTCAGCATTTGTTTGCCTGAAAATGAGTGTATCTTTCCTTCATATATGATGCTTAGTTTTACTGAATACAAAATTCTTGGTTGATAATTGTTTTGTTTGAGGAGGTTGAAGATAGGGCCCAAATCCCTTCTAACTTGTAGGGTTTCTGCTGAGAAATCTGCTATTAATCTGATAGGTTTTCCTTTATAGGTTACCTGGAGTTTTTGTCTCTTAAGGTTCTTTCCTTCATCTTAACTTTAGATAACCTGGTGACAATGTGCCTAGGCAATGATCTTTTGCAATGAATTTCCCAACTGTTCTTTGTGCGTGTTGTATTTGGATGTCTAGGTCTCTAGCAAGGCCAGGGAAGTTCTTCTCAATTATTCTCCCAAATATGTTTTCCAAACTTTTAGATTTCTCTTCTTCCTCAGGAACACTGATTATTCTTAGGTTTGGTTGTTTAACATAATCCCAGACTTCTTGGAGGTTTTGTTCATATTTTCTTACTCTTTCTTTCTTTGTCTTTGTTGGATTGGGTTAATTCAAAGACCTTGTCTTCTAGCTCTGAATTTCTTTTTTCTACTTGTTCAATTCCATTGCTGAGACTTTCCAGAGCATTTTGCATTTCTGTCAGTGTGTCCAGTGTTTCCTGGAGTTTTGATTGCTTTTTCTTTATGCTGTTTATTTCCTTGAATATTTCTCCCTTCACTTCTTGTATTTTTTTTTTTTTTTTTTTTTTCAGATTTCCTTGCATTGGACTTTGCCTTTCTCTGGTGACTCCCTGATTAACTTAATAACTAACCTTCTGAATTCTTTTTCAGGTAAATCAGGGATTTCTTCTTGGTTTGGATCCATGACTGGTGATCTAGTGTGATTTTTTGGAGCGGTTAAAGAGTCTTGTTTTGTCATATTACCAGAGTTGGTTTTCTGATTCCTTCTCATTTAGATAGCCTTTGTCAGAGGGAAGGTCTAGGGCTGAAGGCTGTTGTTCAGATTCTTTTGTCCCATGGGGTCTTCCCTTGATGTAGTACTCTCCTCTTTTTCCTATGGATGTGGCTTGCTGTGAGCCAAGCTGCAGTGATTGTTATGTTTCTCCTGGGTCTAGCCACCTGGCACATCTGCCCAGCTCTGGGCTGGTACTGGGGGTTGTCTGCACAGAGTTCTGTGATGTGAACCGTCTATGGGTTTCAGCCCTGGATACTAGCACCTGTTCTGGTTGAGGTGGCAGGGGGGTGAAATGGACTCTGTGAGGGTTCTTAGCTTTGGTGGTTCAATGCTCTACTTTTGTGCTGATTTGGCCTCCTGCTGGCAGTTGGTGCTTTTTGGAGAGCATCAGTTGTGGTAGTATGGAGAGGAACTGGCAGGGGTTGGGGCCCTAGAACCCCCAAGAGCATATGCCCTTTGTCTTCAGCCACCAGGGTGGGTTGGAAAGTACCATCAGGTGGGGGCAGGGCTAGGCATGTCTGAGCTTGGACTGTCCTTTGGTGGGTCTTCCTGCAGAGTATTTGGGGTGACTCCTGGGTCCTGCACGAGCACTCTGCTTTCTTCAGAGGGTCTGAGGGTCCTCTCAGGATTCCTTGTTAGTTCTTGCAGTCATTCTGGAGCTAAAATTCATGATGTGAGCCTCTATACACTGCTCTGTCCATCTGAGTTGGAGCTGCTATCTAGTCCAGACTCCAAACTGCCATAATCCTGAAATAATGTCTCCTCAGCAATTCTTAAGGGCTGTTGGCTTTCAGGAGGTGGAGAGTGACCTTCCTGATATGATGTATCACATTATTTTATTTGCATATGTTGAACCATCCTTGCACCCCTGAGATAAATTCTCCTTGGTCATAGTGAATGATTTTAAAAAATATATTGTTGAATTCACTTTGCAAGTATTGTGTTGAGGAACTTCCTGAAGTAGTTTCCAAAGACTCCTGTTCTCTAGAAGGGTCTGAATTTGTCTATCATCTGAATATTTTTGTCAGGTCTTCAGGTTTTTCCAAATATAAGATTATATCTTTAGGAAACAATGACAATTTGACTTCTTCCTTTCCAATTTGGACACTCTTTACATGTCTCTCTTTTCTGACTCCTCTAGCTAGGACTTCTGGTACAACATTAAATAACAGTGGTAAAAATAGGCATCCTTGTGTTCTAGATCTTAGAGGAAAGGCTTTCAATTTTTCCCCATGTAGTATCATACTAGCTGTGGGCCTGTCATATAAGACTTTTATTGTGTTTAGATATGCTTCTTTGATACCCAATTTTTTTTTTTGTTTGTTTGTTTGTTTTTCTTGAGATGGAGTCTCAGTCTGTCACCCAGACTGGAGTGCAGTAGTGTGATCTCGGCTCACTGCAACCTCCACTTGCTGGATTCAAGCAATTCTTCTGCCTCAACCTCCCAAGTAACTGGAACTACAGGCAAGTGCCATCATGCCCAGCTTTTTTTTTTTTTTTTTTTTGTATTTTTAGTAGAGATGGGATTTCACCAGCTGGCCAGGCTGGTCTTGAACTCTGGACCTTGGATTTTTATCATAAAAGAATGTTGAATTTTACCAAATGCCTTTCCAGCATCAATTGAAATTATCATATGGTTTTTGTCCTTTATTCTTTTGATACGATGTATCACATTAATTTATTTGCATATGTTGAACCATCCTTGCACACGTGAGATAAATTCTACTTGGTCATGATGAATGATTTTTAAAAATATATTGTTGAATTCAGTTTGCAAGTATTTTGTGGAGGATATTTGCATCAATATTTATCAGGGATATTGGCCTGTAGTTTTGCTTTCTTTTGATGTGTCTGTGTCTGGTTTTGATATCATGGTAATATTGGCCTTGAAATATTCCCTTATCCTGTGTTTTTCAGAATAGTTTGAGTAGGATTGGTTTTAGTTTTTTAAATGTTTGGTAAAAGTCAACAGTGAAGCCATCAGATCCAGGGCTTTTTCTTTTGGCTTCCATCTTGTTACATATTTGGAGCTTGTCAGGTTTTGGGTTTCTTCATGGTTCAATCTTGGTAGGTTGTATGTGTCTAGGGGTTTATTAATTTCTTCTAGTTTTTCCAACTTATTGGCATATATTTTCACAGAATAGCCTCTAGTGATCCTATGGATTTCTGTGCTATCGGTTGTAATGTCTCCTTTTTTGTCTCTGATTTTATTTTATTTATCTCTCTCTTTTCTTAGTCTGGCTAAAGGTTTGTTAATTTTGTTAACCTTTTCAAAAAATCAAGTATTCATTTTACTGATCTTTTGTATTGTTTTCTTCATTTCAAATTCATTTATTTCTGCTTTGATCTTTATTATTTCTTCTCTTCTAATTTTGGGTTTGTTTTTCTCTAGCTTTTCTAGTTCTTTAAGATGCATCATTAGATTGTCTATTTGAAGTTTTTATTCTTTTTTGATGTAGATTCTTATAGCTATAAACTCCCCTTCTAATACTGCTGTCACTGTATCCTATAGGTTTTGGTATGTTGTGTTTCCATTATCATTTGTGTGAAGACATTTTTTTCAATTTTTTTCTTAATGTCTTCATTGACCCAGTGGTCATTCAGGAGCACGTTGTTTAATTTCCATGTATTTGTGTAGTTTCCAAAATTTCTCTTGCTGTTGATTTCTAGTTTCATTCTATTGTGGTAAAATAAGATACTTGATATTATTTCAATTTTAAAAAATGTTTTAAAACTTGTTTTGTGGTGTAATATGTGGTCTATTCTTGAGAATACTCCATGTTCTGAGTGGAAGGTGTGTATTATGCAGCTGTTGGATGAAATGCTCTGTAAATGTCTTTCAGGTCCATTTGGTGTGTAGTGCAGATTAAGTCTGATGTTTCTTTGTTGATTTTCTCTCTGGATGGTCTCTCCAGTGCAGAAAGTGAAGCCTTCAAGTCTCCAGCAATTATTACATTGGGGGTTTATCTCTCTATATTGTTTGAATAATATTTTCTTTATATATTTGGGGGTGCATTATATTTAAAATTACTATTTTGTCTGATGTAAGTATAGTTACTCTTGTATTTTTTTTTTTTTTTTTTTTGGTTTCTGTTTGCATGAAATATATTTTCCCGTTCCTTTATCGTCAGTCTATGGGTGTCTTTATAGGTGAAGTGTGGTTTTTGTAGGCAACAAATCACTGTGTCTTGCTTTTGTTTTATTCATTCAGTCACTCTATGTCTCTTGAGTGAAGAGTTTGGTCCATTTACATTCTTTTTTTATTGATAAATAAGAACTTATTCCTGATATTTTGTTGTTTTCTGGTCTTCCTTGTTTTCTTCTTCCTGTTTTCCTTTTAGTGAAGGTGATTTTCTCTGGTAGTATGTTTTAATGTCTTGCTTTTTATTTTGTATGTATACGTTGCATGTTTTTTAATTTGAAGTTACCATGAGGCTTGCAAATATCTTATAATTAATTGTATTAAATTGATGACAACTTAATGCTGATTGCATAACAAAGCAGCAAACAAACCAGAAAACACCAAAAAGAAAACTAAAAACCTCTACACTTTAACTTTGTCATCCTGCTTTTTAGTTTTTGTTGTTTCTATTTTTATCTTATTATACTGTCTTTAACCTGAAAAGTTGCTGTATTTATTTTTGATCAGTTTATCTTTTAGTGTTTCTTCTCAAGATATTGTTCATTTACACACCACAATTGCAGAGCTATAATACTGTGTGTTTTTCTGTGTATTTACTGTTGCCAGTGAGCTTTGTACCTTTAGATGATTTCTTATTGTTCATTAATGTCCTTTTCTTTCAGATCAAAGAACTCCCTTTAGCAGTTCTTGTAGGGCAGCTTTGGTGTTGATGAAATCCTCTAGCTTTCATTTGTCTGGGAAAGTTTTACTTTTCCTTCATGTTTGAAGGATATTTTGCTGAATATATTCTTCTAGAATATAAGTTTTTGTTTTGTTTTGTTTTGTTTTTTACCCTTCAGCACTTTAAATATGTCGTGCCACTCTCTCCTGGCCTGTAAGGTTTCCATTGAAAAGCCCACAGCCAGATGTATTAGAGTTCCATTGTATGTTATTTGTTTCTTTTCTGTTGCTGCTTTTTGTATCCTTTCTTTATTTCTGACCTTTGGGAGTTTGACTATTAAGTGTCTTGAGGTATTCTTCTTTGAGTTAAATCTGCTCTGTGTTCTATAACGTTCTTATACTTGAATATTGGCATCTTTCTCTAGGTTTGGGAAGTTCTCTGTTATCATTCCTTTGATTCAACTTTCTACCCTATCTCTTTCTATCCCCTCTTTAATGCCTATAACTCTTAGATTTGCCATTTTGAGGCTATTTTCTAATATTGTAGACGTGCTTAATTGTTTTTTATTTCTTTTTTTGTCTCCTCTGACTATATAGTTTCAAAGAGCCTGTATTCGAGCTTACTTATTCTTTCTTCTGCTTAATCAATTCTCCTGTTAAGTGACTCTGATGCATTCTTCAGTATGTCAGGTGCATTTTTAAGCTCTAGAATATTTGCTTCATTCTTTTAAATTATTTACCTTTGTTAAATTTATCTGATAGAATTCTGAATTCCTTGTCTGTGTTATCTTAAGTTTCTTTGAGTTTCCTCAAAACAGATAATTTTTTTCTCCAACTTTTATTTAAAGTTCTGGAGTACAAGTGCAGGATGTGCAGATTTGTTACATAGGTAAATGTGTGTCATGGTTGTTTGTTGCACAGATCATCTCATCACCTAGGTATTAATCCCAGAAACCATTAGCTATTCTTCCTGATGCTCTTCCTTCCCCCACACTCTCCTCAGACAAGCTCCAGTGTGTGTTGGTCCCTGCTCCCACCATATGACTATGTGTTTTCATCATTCAGATCCCACTTATAAGTGAGAACGTGCAGTATTTGGTTTTCTGTTTTTGTGTTAGTTTGTTGGGGACTATGCTTTCCAACTACATCCATATTCCTGCAAACATGTGATTTAATTGCTTTTTTATGGCTGCATAATATTCCATGATTTATATATACCATATTTTCTTTATCCAGTATAACATTGATGGGTATTTAAGTTGATACTGTTTCTTTGCTATTGTAAATAGTGCTGTAATGAACATATGCATGCATGTATCTTTATACTAGTATGGTTTATATTCCTCTGGGTATATATCCAATAATAGGATTGCTGGGTCAAATGATATTTCCGCCGTTAGGTCTTTGAGGAATTGCCACACTGTCTTCCACAATGGTTGAAGTAATTTACACTCCCACCAACAGTGTAAAAGCATGCCTTTTTCTCTGCAATCTTGCCAGCATCTGTTGTTTCAGGACTTTTTAATAATTGCCATTGTGACTGTGATGAAATGGTATCTCATTGTTTTGATTTACATTTCTCAAATGAGCAGTGATGTAGAGCTTTTTTCTCATGTTTGTTGGCTGCATGTATGTCTTCTTTTGGAAGTGTCTGTTTATGTCCTTTGCTTACTTTTTAGTGGGGTTGCTTTTTTTTTTCTTGTAAATTTGTTGAAGTTTGTTATTGATGCAGGATATTAGACTTGTCAGATGGATAGATTGCAAAAATGTTCTCCCATTTTGTAGCTTGTCTGTTCACTCTGATGACAGTTTCTTTTGTTGTGAAGAAGCTCTTTAGTTTAATTAGATTCCATTTGTCAATTTTGTCTTTTGCTGCCATTGCTTTTGGTGTTTTAGTCATGAAGTCTTCGCCCATGCCTGTGTCCTGAATGGTATTACCTAGGTTTTCTTCTTGGGTTTTTATGGTTTTAGGTCTTATGTGTAAGTCTTTAATCTATCTTGAGTTAATTTTTGTATAAGATGTAAGGAAGGGCTTCAGTTTCAGTTTTCTGCATATGGTTAGCTAGGTCTCCAAGCAAAATTTAGTAAATTGGGAATCCTTTCCCAATTGCTTGTTTTTGTCAGATTTGTTGAAGACCAGATGGTTGTAGGTGTGTGGTCTTATTTCTGAGTTCTCTATTCTCTTCCATTGGTTTATGTGTCTGTTCTTGTACCAGTACCATGCTTTTTTGGCTATTGTAGCTTTGGAGTATAGTTTGAAGTCATCTAGCATGATGTCTCCAGGTTTGTTCTTTTTGCTTACGATTGGCTTGGATATTCCGGCTCCTTTTTATTCCCGTATGAATTTTAAAATATATATTTTTTCTAATTCTGTGAAGAATGTCATGGTAGTTTAATGGGAATAACATTAAATCTATAAATTACTTTGGCCAGTGTGGCCATTTTTCAAGGTATTGATTCTTCCTATTCATGAGCATGGAATATTTCTCATTTGCTTGTGTCCTCTCTGATTTCTTTGAGCAGTGGTTTGTAGTTTCCTTGAAGAGGTTCCTCACTTCCCTTTTTAGCTGTATTCCTAGGTATTTTATTCATTTTGTAGCCATTGTGAATGGGAGCTCATTCAAGATTTGGCACTCTACTTGCCTGCTATTTGTGTATAGGAATGCTAGTGATTTTTGCACATTGATTTTGTATCCTGAGACTTTGCTGAAGTTGCTTATCATCTTAAGAAGCTTTTGAGTGGAGATGATGGGGTTTTCTAGATATATTATTATGTCGTCTGAAAACAAAGATAATTTGACTTTCTATCTTCCTATATGGATATGCTTTATTTCTTTCTCTTGCCTGATTGCCCTTGCCAGAAATTCCAGTACTATGTTAAATAGGAGTGGTGAGAGAGGGCAAACTTTTCTTATGCCAGTTTTCAAAGGAAATGCTTCCAGCTTTTGCCCATTCAGTATGATATTGGCTGTGGATTTGTCATATATGGCTCTTATTATTTTGAGGCATTTTCCTTCAATACCTAGTTTATTGAGAGTTTTTAACCTGAAGGAATGTTGAGTTTTATTGAAGACCTTTTCCACATCAATTGAAATAATAATATGGTGGCTTTTGTCTTTAGTTCTGTTTTTGTGATTAATCCCATTTATTGATTTGCATATGTTGAACCAAGCTTGCATCCTGGTGATGAAACCAACTTGATCATGGTGAATAAGCTTTTTGATGTGCTGCTAGATTTGGTTTGCCAATATTTAAGTGGAAATTTTTGCATTGATGTTATCAAATATATTGGCCTGAAGTTTTCTTTTTTGTTGTTCTGGTATCTCTGCTAGCTTTTGGTATCAAGATGATGCTAGCCTCATAAAATGAGTTAAGGAGAAGTGCCTCCTTTTCAATTTTTTGAAATAATTTCAGTAGAAATTGTACCAGCTCTTTGTACCATTTGTAGAATTCAGTTGTGAAGTCATCTGATGCTGCACTTTTTTTGGTTGGTAGGTTATTTATTACTGTCTCAATTTTAGAACTCGTTATTGTTCTCTTCAGAGTTTCAGTTTCTTCCTGGTTCAGTACTGGGAGGGTGTATGTGTCCAGGAATTTATCCATTTCTTCTAGATTTTCTTGTTTATGTGCATAGGGGTGTTTTTGGTATTTTCTGATGGTTGTATTTCTGTTGTGTCAGTGGTGATATCCCCTTATTTCTGATTGTATTTGATTCTTCTCTCATTTCTTCATTATTAGTCTAGCTAGTCATCTATCTATTCTATTAATTTTTTCCAAAAACCAGCTCCTGGATTTGCAGATTTTCTGAACAGTTTTGCTTTTCTCTATCTCCTTCAGTTCAGCTCTGATCTTGGTTATTTCTTGTCTCCTGTTACCTTTAGGATTTGTTTGCTCTTGGTTCTCTAGTTCTTTTAGTTGTGATGTTAGGTTGTTAACTTGAGATATTTCTACCTTTTTGATGTGGGCAATTAGTGCTATACATTTCCTTCTTAACACTGCTTTGGCTGCATCCCAGATAGTCTGGTACATTGTCTCTTTGTTCTCATTAGTTTCAAATAACTTCTTGATGTCTGCCTTTCTTATATTATTTATCCAAGAGTCATTCAGGAGCAGGTTGTTGAATTTCCATGTAGTTGTATGGTTTTTGAGTGACTTTATTAATCTTGAATTTTAATATGATTGTGTTGTGGTCTAAGAGAGTGTTATTTTTTCAGTTCTTTTGCATTTACCGAGGAGTGTTTTACTTCTGATTATGTGATCAAAAAGAGTAATGTGGCAATGAGAAGAATGTGTATACTGTTGTTTTCGGGTGGAGAGTTTTGTACATATCTATCAAATCCACTTGATCCACAGCTGTCTTTTTTGATCTTTGTTGATTTTAAGACTATTTTGTCAAAAACTAGGATTGTAACCCGTTTTTTTTTTTTTTTTTTTTTTTTTTTTCTGTTTTCCATTTGCTTGGTAAATTATTTTCTGCCCCTTTATTTTGAGCCTATGTCTTTGCATGTGAGATGGGTCTCTTGAAGACAGCATACTGATGGGTCTTGGCTGTTTATTTAGCTTGCCATTCCATTTCTTTTAATTGGGATATTTAGCCTATTTACACTTAAGTATTGTCATGTGCAAATTTGATCCTGTCATCATGATGTAAGCTGGTTATTTTGCAGACTTGTTTATGTGGTACTTCATGGTGTCACTGGTCTGTGTACTTCAGTGTGTTTTTGTAGTGTCTGGTAATGGTTTTTCCTTTTCATATTTACTGCTTCCTTCAAGAACACTTGCAAGGCAAGCCTGCTGGTGATAAATTTCCTCAGCACTTGCTTGTCTGAAAAAGATCTTATTTATCCCGCACTTTTGAAGCTCAGTTTGGCTGGATATAAAATTCTGGGTTGCAAATTCTTTTCTCCATGAAGGTTGAATATTGGCCTCCAATCTCTTCTGGCTTGTTGAGTTTCCGCTGAGAGGTCTGCTGTTAGTTTAATGGGTTTCCATTTGTAGTTGACCTTGGCCTTTCTCTTTGGCTGCCCTTAACATTTTTTTCTTTCATTTGATCTTGGAGAATCTGAGGATTATGTGTCTTGGGGTTTATTTTCTCATGGAATATCTTACTGGGGTTATCTACATTTCCTGAATTTGAATGTTGGCCTGACTTGCTAGGTTGGGGAAGTTCTGCTGGATGATACCCTGAAGTATGTTTGCCAACTTGGTTCTCCTCATCTCTTTCAGGTACTTCAATCAGTAGTAGGTTTGGTCCCTTTACATACTCTTCATATTTCTTGAAGATTTTGTTCATTCCTTTTCATTATTTTTAAATATTTTTGTCTGCCTGTCTTACTTTAGAAAGATAGTCTTCAAGCTCTGAGTTTCTTTCCTCCACTTGTTCTATTCTGCTATCGATGCTTGTGATTGCATGGTGAAGTTCTCATATTGTGTTTTTCAGCTCCATCAGGTCAGTTATGTTTCTCTGTAAACTGGCTATTCTGGCTATCAGTTCCTGTATTGTCTTATCATGATTCTTAGCTTCTTTGCATTGGGTTACAACATGCTCCTTTAGCTCAGTGAAATTTGTTATGACCCACCTTCAGAAGCCTACTTCTGTCAATTTTGGTCATCTCAGCCTCAGCCTACCTCTATGCCTTTGCTGGAGAGGTGTTGTGGTTATTTGGAGGAGGATTTTTGAGTTTTCAGTGTTTTTGTGCTGATATTCTTGTATCTTTGTGGGCTCATCTACCTGTGATCTTTGAGGGTGCTGATCTTAGAATGGATTTCTTTGTTGTTGTTGTTTTTTTATTTTGGTAGATGTTGTTGTTACTGTTGTTTTCTGTTTGTTTGTTTGTTTTTCTTTCAATGTCAGGCCACTCTTCTGTAGTGCTGCTGTGGTTTGCTGGGGGTCTGCTCCAGACCCTAGTTTCCTCACTTTCTTCTGTACCTTGAGTTATCACCAGTGAAGGCTACAAAACAACAAATATGGCCACCTCCTCCTTCCTATGGAAGCTCCATCCCAGGGAGGTAATTACCTGTTACCAGCCCAAATGCACCTGTAGGAGGGTGCTGAAGACCTTTTTGGTCTCACCCAATCAGGAGGAATGGGGAACAGGGTCCTGCTTAAAGAAGCAGTCTGACTGCTTTTTGGTTGAACAGCTGTGCCGTTTTCCGGAGGACCCTTCCTCATCTGGACCCTTTGGACTCTCCAAAGCTGACAGGCTGGAATAGCTGAATTAATCAAACAGCAGAGATGGTTGCCACTCCTCTCTCTGGTGCTGTCTTAAAACCAGGGCCTGTTGTCAGAAACCTTAGGGATCTACCTGGTGCTCTATTCTACCATGCTTTAGCTGACTCCCAAGCTATAAGACAAAGTCCTTTCTACTCTTTCCTCCCCTTTCCATAAGCAGAGGAATCTCTCCCCATGGCCACAACTGCTACTGTGCTGTGGCAAATATTGCCTGGTTACTGCCAATGTTCATTCAAAGCCCAAGGACTCTTCAGTTACCTTTTGGTGAATGATGCCTGTATTAGTCTGTTTTCATGCTGCTGATAAAGACATACCCAAAACTGGGCAATTTACAAAAGAGAGGTTCAACTGGACTTAAGAGTTCCACATGCCTAGAGAAATCTCACAATCATAGTGGAAGACAAGAAGGAGCAAGTCACTTCTGACATGGATGGTGGCAGGCAAAGAGAGAGAACTTGTGCAGGGGAACTCCTTTTTTTAAAAACCATCAGATCTTGTGAGACTTATTCACTATCAGGAGAACAGCACAGGAAAGACTTGCCCTCAAAATTCAATTACCTCCCACCAGGATCCCCCCGCAACAAGTGAGAATTCAACATGAGATTTGGGTGGTAACACAGCCAAACTATATTAATGCTAGACCTGAAACTCTTCCTTAGGAGGAAGTGGGGTCCCCACTGGCCCAGGGAAGCTCCGGAGATACCGTCCAAGAACCAAGACATGGAATTGAAAACCCCAACATGCTGCCTATTGTTCTACCCCACTGTGGCTGAACTAGTACCTAAGCTGCAAGGCAAAAAGTTCCCTTTACTCTTCCCTCTCCTTTTCTTAGGCATATGGAGTCTCTCCCCATAGCCAACACAGCTGGAAATGTACTGGGTCATACTCAAAGCCAGCACATCTCTAAGTCTTACCCAAGATCCATGGTGAGTACTGCCTGTCACTGTTGATTATTCAGGGCCCAAGGGTTCTTTAGTCAGCAGGTAATGAACCCTGCCAGGACTGGGTCCTTTAAGGCAATGGGCTCCGTTGTGGCCCAGGGTGTGTTTAGAAATGTTTTTCTGGAGCTACGGCCTGGAATGGGGACCTCAGGACTCTGCTTATTGTGCTATCCGACTGTGGCTGAGCTGGTATCCAAGTTGTAAGACAAAGTCCTCTTTACTCTTCCCTCTTCTCTCTTTGAGTGGAAAGAAGTCTCTCCCAGAGCTATGAGCTGTGCTGCCTGGGGTTGGGGAAGCAGTGGCAGAAGCACTCCCTTGGCTAGCCTGACTGCTGTCTCACTAGGTTGTGTGCCCCGCAAGTCCACTGGCTCCAAGCCCAGCGCAGCACCAGGACTTGTTCAGTAATTGCCTAGACTGCCTTTCATGTTTACCTAGGACCCGGAGCACTTTAGCCAATGGTGGTAAGGCTTGCTAGATCTAAGATTCAGACTGCTGGGATGCACAATTCTCCTCTGGGTAGGGCTGGCCTAACTGTTCCCTCTGTGGGTGCTGGCTGAGTTTCGCCTGGTGTTGCTTCTGCTGTGACAGGGCAGAATTGAGTTCCAATACAAAGTCTCACAATCACTGTGCTGCTTTCCCTCCCACAAGCTCAGGGATTCTTTCTCTGTGTCATGCAGCCACATGAGGGATGAGTGAGACATGGCATTGGCAATTCAAGACTGTCTGTCCTTCCTTTCCCACCTTCAGTGCCTCTTTTGGCAATATGAAGTAAAAACCAGGTGCTGTGATTGCTCACTTGCTTTTTGTTCTTGTGAAGGTGCTTTTTTTTGTGTGTGTATAGTTGTTCAATTTGGCGTTCCTGTGGGGAAGGCAAAAGGTGGCAGATTCTATTCAGACATCTTACTGTATCTTCAGCATAAATAACATGATTTTAAATATGATTATTGTGTGAAAAATGGTAACCTGAATTAAAGACTTTTAGGCCCAACAACTGAAATACAAATTTAAAAATATTGTCTAACAAATATTACATAATTACATTTGATAGGTACTTCAGCATACAATACTAGGCAGATGAGTATTTTCAACCCAATTTAAAGAAATTATTCAAAAACATAATAAAGTCTGATTATTTCTTTATGTCTTAATATGTTATGTTAAAAATGTGACAGTTGGTAGTAATAGAGAGTTTTGTGTAAGTAGGTAAATCAATATATAAAATGTATGTCTATCAAAATTGTTTTTCTCTAATTTTTTCCACTCAAAATGCTTTTATAGTAAACTCTAATTGACACTAATAGAACAGGGTTTTTCTTTATAAAATGAAACAAAAAATAGAAATATTTTTATTATAGTAGAATAAATGGAGTTATAAAAATTACACTTTATAGTTCAAGAATAAATGATGAGATTTGAGAATAAGTCATTTGGAACTTTTATTTCATCATCACGCCTAACAAAGAGTCAGAGGACGTGCCCCACATGTGGGGCATGAAATATGAAAACACAAATTTTTTCAAAAATGCAGTGAAATTATTTTTGAGTAATACTACTTAAATTTATTTATTTATTGGGATTTTATTAGGATGTCACTTGATGAGTTTCCCTAGAGGGCCAGGATTATGTCTAATTTGTGGTATAGACCGAAGTACTACATCTGCAGTTGGGCTTCAAGTATATTTTTTTCATAAGGCATGTCCTTGTAGCAAAGGATTCAGCTCCTAGATCAGCCAGTGATGTCTGTGTAGAGACAAACACCAGCTTTTTATACTAACAGAATTAAAGTATTTGTTGTACCACTAGTGGACCTGTGTTACCCTCACCAGCCTCCTCCACTCTTTTTGGGCATGGGAGCAATATTCTGTGATGTTACAGACTTGAGAATATTGTAATCAAGGTCAGTTAATTCATAATAGCAAACAATACCATCTTGTGAACATTTTCAGTAACTTTGAAAACTCATAGGTTGTGTTTGATTATATGTATAGTTCTTTTGATAGCTCTTCAAATAACATTGGAACTTGATAAAAGTGACATGAAAATCTAAACAGGGCTGTAGTTCATTTGCGAATAGAAAGGACATCATGTCAGGTAGTTATTCATGTAGCCTGAAGAAAGTCTACTAGTGATGACAAATGGCTCTGAGGTGCCTTCTTCACTAAGTAAATGGAGCAGAAACCAGAGAAACCCTAACTGACAGTGATGAAAATGGTTACACAGTGCCAGGGACAAAATAACAACTGAAGCAAAAGTAATCGGAGAGATCAAGAGGAGAGTGTGCCAGGGCTAGAAAACTTTGCTGCAAGAACTAGCAGAGTGGGCCAGGCGCGGTGGCTCAGGCCTATAATCCCAGCACTGTGGGAGGCCGAGGCAGGTGGATCTGAGGTCAGGAGATTGAGACCTTCCTGGCTAATACGGTGAAACCCTGTCTCTACCAAAAATACAAAAAGTTAGCCAGGTGTGGTAATGGGCACCTGTAGTCCCACCTACTTGGGAGGTTGAGGCAGGAGAATGGTGTCAAGCCGGGAGGCAGAGCTTGCAGTGAGCCAAGATCACACTACCGCACTCCAGCCTGGGTGACAGAGTGAGACTCTATCTCAGGAAAAAAAAAAAAAAAAAAAGAAGAACTAACAGAGTGGACTGAATATAAATAAAAATCTCTATCCAGTGTTGTATTTAGATGGTATATTTGTATGCATGAGGAGGAGTGAATGGCTGATGATGATGTAGTCACTAATGTGGTGACAGGATGGAGAACAGTGTGAAAGTGATCCTTTTAGCAGGACCTGATACAGAGAAGCTAATCCTGAGCATACGGGAAAAGTTTTGAGTGATTGAGTTTAGAATTCATTACAGAGAAGGAGGACTGATGTGGGGAATGGTTGTAAGGAAAAGGAAGGCATAGTAGTAACTAGTAGGTTGCAGAATTAAGGCAACAATTTTGGCTTTTTCATTTGTAGATGGGAAATTATTAAAATGATGGCAGTCTCAGAGGGAGAATTTAGTAGAGAGAACAACAAACCAAAAGGGTAAATTTTGAAGGAAGTTTGGAATGCAATTGACAGTCTATTTTTTCCGAGCATGTTTTCATAAATTATAGGTCACTGTCTGAAAAGAAGAAAAAGGAATATATGAGGTGATGACAGTGGCGGTGGCAGTGAGGAGTGTGAGTACAGAAAATAAATTTTAATTTTAATTTTAACTTATTTTTCTTCAAGCAAGGAAAACTACAGGCCAGTATTCTTGATAAATATAAATGTAAAAATTCTCAAAAAAGACTGGTAAACCTAATTCAACAATACATTAAAAAGATTCATACACAATAATCAAATGGAATTTATCTCTGAGATGCAAGGATAGTTCAACACATGCAAATCAATAAATGTGATCTGCTACCCTAACAGAATGAGGGATAAAAATTATATCATTCTAATAAATGCAGAAAAAGCAGTTGATAAAATACAACATCCTTTCAAGATTAAAATCTCTCAAAACACAAATAAATGGAAAGACAGGCTGAGTTCATATTTTGGAAGAAGTGATATGCTAAAAATGTCTACATGACCCAAAGCTCTCTACTAATTCACTACAATCTGTACAAAAATTTCAACAGCATTTTTCACAGAAATAGAAAAATAATCTTAAAATTTGTATGGAACCAAACAAGACCCTGAATAGCCAAAGCAATCTTGAGAAAGAAGAACAAAGCTGGAGGTGTCACACTACCTAATTTCAAATTACATAAAAAAGGTGTCGTAATCCAAATAGGATGGTACTGACATGGAAACAGACACATAAACTTTGACAAAGGTACCAGAAGGAAAAAAGGATTGTCTCTTCAGTAAACTGTATTAGGGAAACTGGATTTCCACATGCAAAATAATTATATTGAACCCTTATTTTACATCGTGCACAAAAATCAGTTCAAAATATATTAAAGATGTAAACATAAGTCCCGAAACTGTAAAACTCCTAGAAGAAAACAGATCCTTGACACTGATCTTGGCAATGATTTTAAAAATGTGATACCAAAGCACATGCAACAGAAACAAAACTGAACAATAAATAGATTACATCAAACAGAAATGTTTCTGCACAGCAAAGGAAGCAATCAACAAAATGAAAAGGCAACCTATGGAATGAGAGACAATATTTACAAACCATGTATCCAACAGGTGGCAAATATCCAAAATATAAAATGAACTCATACAACTTAAATAGCCAACACAAGAAAGTCTCTTTTATTTAATAAATGATGCTAAGAAAACTAGATGTCTATATGCAGAGGAATAAAATTAGATCACCATCTTTCACCATATATGAAAATCAACACAAAATAAAGACTTAAATGTAAGACCCAAAACTGTGAAACCACCAGAAGAAAATGTTGGGGAAATGCTGTAGGACATTGGTTTGGACAAAGATTTTTGGGGTAATACCTCAAAAGCACAGGCAAACAAAAGTTACAAGTTAAGCAAAAGCTTCATGTATTAGGATTACATTAAGCTAAAAAGCTTCTGCACAGCAAAGGAAACAATTAACAAAATGAAGAGAAAACCCACAGAATGGGGAAAATAATTGCAAGCTATTCATCTGACAAGGGATTAATAACCAGAATATATAAAGAAATCAACAACTTAAGATAAAACAAAAAACCTAATTAAAAATGAGCGAAATACCTGAATAGACATTTATCAAAAGAAGACATACAAATGGCCAAAGGAATACATGAAGAAATGCTTTGTATCACTAATCATCAGGGAAATGCACATCAACACCTTAATGAAATGATCATCTTACCCAGTTAGAATGGCTGCTATCAAAGGAAAAAAATTATAAATGCATATGAAGATGTGGATAAAGGGGAATGCTTGAACATTGTTGATGGGAATGTACAGTAATACAGTCATTATGGAAAAGAGTATGGAGGTTTCTGATAAAACTAAAAATAGAACTACCATATGATCCAGCAATTCCACTGCTGGGTATACATTAGAAGGAAATATGCACCTGGTAGAGATGCCTGCACATGCATGTTTATTGCAGCATTATTCGCAATAGACAAAATATGAAAACAACTGGAATGTCTGCCACCAGATGAAGGAATAATGAAAATGTCATATATGTTTATAAACATATACATATATACGTATACACAATGAAATATTAATTCAGCCTTGAGAAAGAAAGGAAATTCTGCTATTTGTGACAACATGGGTAAACCCAGAGGCCATTATGCTAAGTAAAAAAAGACAGAGATGGAGAGACAAATACTGCATGATCTCACTTATATCTAATCTTAAAAAAAGTCAAATCTGTAGAAACAGTGAATGGAATGGTGGTTGCCAGGGACTAGGGGGTGGGGAAAATAAGCAGATGTTATTTAAAGGGTACAAGCTTTCAGATATAAGATGACTAAATTTTGGAGATCTCAGGTGTGACATGGTGACTATAGTTAATAATAAAGTATTGAATACTTGAAGCTTTCTGGGAGACTAGATCTTAAGTGTTCTTTTAACACTTAAAGGTCAACCACACCTCAATAGAGGTGGGAAAACATTCCTAGAAAAAAAGGCAGCATCATCTTCCCATTGATATTTTTTGACTATGTTCTGTATACCAAACACTGCATTTTCTCATTTAAATCTCACAACAATCTTTTGCTGTAGGTAAAACCTTTTACTATTCTCCCAAATTTATGGTAAGGAAACCAAGGCTCAGGGTGTTTGAATCACTTGATTGCAGATACACAGCTAGGGAGTGTCATACCTTGGATTCGATCTGGGTCTGTCTGTCTACAAACTCCCACTTCTAATGATACACTTAAGGATTTAAGCATACAGTTATCTTTTAATCTTAATTCCATTTGTGTGTGTGTGTGTGTGAGTGTAAAAAAAGGGTTCTTTGATTTATTATGTGTGGATTTTCTTGTCAACTTTATTAAAAGCTCCTCGTGAAAAGGGGCTTTGCCCTCATTTGTATGAAGCAGAGAATTTTTGTTGCTACACTGTAAGCTCTTTCTAAATTTTTGTTCTTGACAAAAGGTTTTTCTAGCCATTTCTTCTCTATAAATATTAATCAAAGTGGTATTTTGTAATCTAAGTATTAATGAAACAGTCCCTCTGTCATGAATTTTGGAGCAACCTGGAGAGAGTATCTCCATATTGACTGATTCTTTCTATGCCTTTCATGTTGTCATTGGGTTTACAGGCATTTTATGACCTTGGATGACATTTCTTATATTAGACTTTGAGTATGAATAGAATCACAGAGGTAATTTTTACCCAGTACCTGCATGTCATTATATAAATTAAATGCTATTAAGAGTCCTTTTTGCTTTACTTGGTAGAAATGTCTTCAAATTTGTCAAATGCTGTACATGTAAATAACCCAAAGAAGTTAGTCACAAAGGACTTTCAAATATTTACAAAAATATTCTCCCCCCTTACTACCATAGCTTTTCCATAACTGTGTGGAAATGTGCTTAGGGATCTAATGTTCCCTAGACCAGCGTCAAAGTCAAAATCCCATTTTGCAAGGGATATAAATCTCTGAATTTGAAATAGCTTTTGAAAATGTTTGGAGTATTAATTTCATACTTGCCTAATTTTAATGTGGGTCAAGAAAATGGAATGGCAAACACAGCTGGTAGTTGGAATAATGAGACAGAATGATTAAAAGTCAAAAATAATAATAAGAGAAGACAGAGAGAAAGAGAAAACATCAAACCATGGATTTCACATATGTAAAAGAGAAATGATTGTTTTAATTAAGTAAAACTGCATTATTTTGAGGTTAAGTGCTACATTGTTAATTGAAACTGATTTTTTTTTATTAATTACACATCTTTGACCCATCTTTCGTTTACCCACCATTGCTTTTCTTTATTAGAATTATCTTCTCTGACTTTAACATTCTACTCTTTGCCTCTTCAAGGTTCTTGTACATTTGTCTTAGCAGCAGAATTGCTGGCAAGGCTTGCCTTCATTTGTGCTTCATTCTTTCTACTCTTTAAATCATAGTCTCCTTCCTCTGTCCCACTGAAATCTCCTAAAGACTTTGAAGCTAATTTAAAGTGATACTTTCATTGCCTCTAATTATTAAGGAGTGATAGGTGATGATGATGAGTGTACTCCACAACAGAGGAGCCTGTTGAAGTCAGTGCCCTCTTATTTGCTGTTTATCCTCAATTTAATAAAGTCAATTGACTTATAAAATTTGCTTGGTTGGAAAAGTGTTTTCCAAGTAAACTAATTGCTCAGTTTTTCACTGCAGTTTGCCTACACACTCTTTCTGTGGATTTCAAGGTGACCCTGCTTTTTAGTAACAGATGATTGATTAGAAATTATATATGTTTATGCCTACAATATAGTACCAACACCCATTAGAATACCATTTGCTATCACATTTAGATGTGTCAGGATAATAATTACCAAGCAGTCTTTATAAAAGGAAAATGCAGAATAAGTTGATTGATTCCGTAGCAACTCTGAGGTGCACATTACTGCTCCGCTTCTACTTGAGGAGAGATGTTATTGCTCATTGGAATTCTTCTCTACAGCTGAACTGTGGAGACAATCTCATTTCCACTTCATAGGCACAGTGGTTGATTATTAGTGAAGATCAACCCTGGCAAAGAGTCTGTCATGTGTGTCAATGACAACTGACAGAACTGCCATATTCTCCTCACTCCCTAAACCCTTCCTCAGATTAGTATTTTGGGCGATGGTTTGAAAATATCTGTGACATCAACTAAAGAAGAGCTGTGCTGATGGTTATTATTTTCACCGTGCCTGCACTGGCTTTCTGTGCACATCACGCTTCTATGAATATGGACTAAATGGAGAAGAATGCTTCTTTAATCTCATGTTGATGTCCCAAATAACAGAGCCTATTTGTAAATCTCTAAATCTATAATACCTGCATCTCAAAGCAACAAATTTCCCCTAATAAGCCAGTCAATTAAATCTGCAAGTAATTTTGTGTCCTCCCAAGAATATTTGAACGATTTTAGCTTCTCGGGGCTCTTCAGCACTAAAGCCAGAGTCCACATTTCTCCTTCTTTGAAGGATAGTCTATCTCTTCAAAGCAGCTTGTCTTAGTCTGCTCATGCAACTATAACAAATTACCACAGACTGGGTAATTTACAAACAACAGAAATTTGTTTCTCATAGTTCTGGAGGCTAGGAAATCCAACACCAAAGTGCTGATAGATTTGGTGTCTGGGTAGGGAGCTCTGCTTCCAAGATAGTGCCTTCTTGCTGCATCCTCACATGGCAGGAAGACAAATGCGCAAACCTTGTGTCCTCATATGGCAGAAGAGATGGAAGGGCAAGGCTGCTCTCTGAAGTTCTTTAATAAGTATATTAATTCCATTCATGCCAGGTATGGTGTCTCATGCCTGCAACCCTAGCACTTTGGGAGGCTGAGGAGGGAGGATCGCTTGACGCCAGGAGTTTGAGACCAACCTGGGCAACATAGCAAGACCCTGTCTCTACAAAAATAAAAGGAAATTAGCTAGGTATAGTGGCACACACGTGTAGTCCTAGCTACTCAGTAGGCTGAGGAGGGAGTATCGCTTGAGCCCAGAATTTGAGGCTGCAGTGAACTATGTGCATGCCACTGCATTCCAGCCTTGGGTGACAGAGTGAGACCCTGTCTCTTAAGGAAAAAAAAATCCCATTCATGAGGGCATAGCCTTCATGACCTAATCACTTCCCAAACGGCCTACCTCTTAATACCATCACCTTGGGGATTAAGTTCCAACATATGAATTTTGTGGGGACACATACATTCAAACCATAGCACTATCTCGTGAGTATAATTGTTCAAAGTGGCTTCCTCTTGTCCACCATTTGTATCTAATTCCTAACGTGAGGTTTTATTATAAATAATTGGATGCCCCCTTTCTTCTGAGTTACAGAATGTTATCTTGTTTAGTGGCCTTTTGCGACTGTTGTGATACCTCCTAGAGCTTCCTTGCTTTTCCCCTGAGTTACTAAACGTCTTCGTATTTTCTCGGTGCTCTTTATCTTATGACAGATTTTCTGTATAAAGCATTTGGTGGCAAGGTAGATTAAGTGAACCATATAAAACCAACATTTATTGCTGTGTGTAACTTTGTTTTATTAGCTAATCAATGTAGTTTCGCAGTGTAACGTCTCCATCATTTCTCCTTTAGGCCCACTAGTAGCCTTCAATTTTCTGAAAAGATTAATTTCAGAAGACATAGGAAGTTGATTGAGACAGAGACAACTCAGTTTAGTTGACACTTTACCTTTGGCTGAAAAGACATAATTATTTCTAATAGGGCAATATTTCACAATTAGTACGAAAAATAATTTACCTTAATATGTGAAAATAATAATTGCAATTCAGTGTCACAGTGACAGTTGCTAATTGTTTCCACCTCCTGCTCCCCCAGATAGACTCACATACATATTCAGTAGCATCAGTAGCAGTTATAAATTTCTATCAGCCCAAATGCCTGGTTACTTTTGAGCCTTTTAAGATGTTCGTACTTGGTTAATCGCATAGGTAAAGAGCATGGTGGTTTCATTTCAGAAATTAGGTTCGACACCAACATCTGCTACTTATTAGCAGTGAAACTTTGGGCAAGTCACTAAATGATTCTGAGCTTCAATTTTTTCAACAAAAATAGAGGTAATGGATATTTTACCTATGTTATAGGACTATTTTCTCTTTTATACGAGATTTTTCTTGCCAGCATCTCGTGACTTTCATTGCTTATTCTGAGACATTTAAACACGAAGGTGATACAAATTCCAGTGTTCCCAAATTGCCATTTCTTGGGCATGAGGAAGTCATGTCATCCCTTAATGGATTGAAAAGTAGACTGATTTGCCTTGAAGCTGTGAAACAAATCCACAAGAGCTCGAAGGTTTTACTTAATTACTAATCCCAGTCATGGGCTCCATGAGTTTGGCAAAAGTCCCAGTTTTGTAAAAGTCCCTGCCATCACTTTAAGGTTTTGAAGACATGTTTTTAAAGGACTTCTTTTTTGTCCAATTGCTTTCATTCTGAGGCCTAAAGACTTTTCCATCAGTCTGTGTCTCACATCAATCGCACTCTCTACTTGCCATAAAAAGTTACCGTCTTTCAACCAGCATTCTCAAGATTTAACATACTTTCCCCTCTGTGAAGCACTGGGGGAAAGTGACGAAACACACAGTTCCTGGGAAAAACTGACAGGGTAATCACAAAAAGTAAATGTGGCGAGTTCTAAGGAGAGGAATATACATAGGATTCCATTAGCACAGGGAATACAGCAACTAACAGATCGAATACAGGACAGGATGTGGTGACATTGGGAGTGAGTCTTAAAAAGGAACAAGTGTTATCCAGGACAAGGAGAAAAGAAGGCATTCCATATTTAGGAGAAAGCATCCACAAAGGCACAGAAGCAAGAGAGCAGAGTCTGTCTGGGAAGCAACAAATGGCAGAATAAACTGAACTGGAGGAATTGCGCAGGTAAGTGACTAGAAATGGTATCACAGAGGGACACAGGGACCAGATCAAGAAGACACGGTAGGCCATTCTACAAGGTTTATCTTTTATCTTAAAGGTGATAAGAAATTACTTAATGATTTCAAGTAAGGGAGTAAAACAAACAGATGTATGTCATTTGAAGAGTGATCACTGTAGCAACAATGTGAGAGATGATAGTTTTCTTTCTTTCTTTTTTTTTTTTTTTTTGAGACGAAGTCTCGCTCTGTCGCCCAGGCTGGAGTGCATTGGTGAATGGTCTCTGCTCACTGCAAGCTCCGCCTCTCGGGTTCATGCCATTCTCTTGCCTCAGCCTCCCAAGCAGCTGGGACTACAGGCACCCGCCACCATGCCCAGCTAATTTTTCGTATTTTTTTTTTTAGTAGAAATGGGGTTTCACCATGTTAGCCAGGATGGTCTCGATCTCCTAATCTCGTGTTCCACCCGCCTCCGCCTCCCAAAGTGCTATTACAGGCGTGAGCCACCGCGCCTGGCCTAGATGATAGTTTTCTAGTGGAGGGAGTTTACCGAAGTCAACAACACCAGTTTGGAATATTACATTAGTCCTGATAACAGATTTCAAAGGCCTAAAGAGTAAAAGTCCTGCATATAATAGGTTTTCAATAAGTAACTGTCAAATAAATTAATTAAATCATCCCTCTTTGAGATGCCTGATCCTATGACTGAAGGATAGGCAGTTTAGGTTTGTCGTAGACTTTAATATAAAAATGTGTCACCAGAGAAAGGGCAATTGAGTATGCTGCAGTAATATTCCATGCTTTAACAAAGAGCAACACTAGTCAATACTCCACCAGAGTTCCCTAGAATGGATACTACAGAGAAAGGATGGTGTGTATATATGCATGTGTGCTTGTATGAACATGCATGTCTGTAGGTGTGTGTGCGTGTGTGTGTGTGAACCCATCCAAGCAGACTAGAGATGGAGGGAGGAATAGGAAATTCAGTCAGTGAGAGAGAATGTGAGCCCAGGCAAACTTTATATTAATTATCAAAGTTTACAAAGATAAAAAGGATTATGTCATTAGAGGGCAACTCATAGTTAAATGAAGGTTTTATCCATAAGGTGTCTTTTGATAGCAAATACTGTGCTCATGAACAAAGCCAAGTAATGCAGTAATAATTACTTACAATAATTTCAGCTGTGAAAAAAGGATATGTCAGTTTCAACCTAAGCATCCAAAAGCCTGTAAGACTTGACATTGCTTAAAATAACTGAAGATACAATTGCATGGGTAGCCATTGCATAGGTGGGGTTTTTGTTATTGGGAATTTATAATAAATAAGCCCACTAATATTACACTTGAAAGAACCCTTAATAAATATTGTAATTTATAACATTTTTGTAGAGAAATATCTAATTCTCATTTTTCTTTTTTTGGAAAGTTTTGGTATATCTTTCAACTTGGAGTGAAACTGCTGATAAAGTAGATTTTAAAGAGTTGAACATTTAGAGAAGAAACGGCAGAAGATTGAGAGAGGAACATGTGATTTATAAATGGAGACAAAAGGTAGAGTGGAAATTAAAATTCTTTTAGGTTGTAGTATGTTATTTGAATAGAGTGCAATTTCCATGAACCAGAGGAGAAAATCAATGTCACAAGAGTTTGAAATGTATGGAAATGCTTATGCAGCATGGGCTCTCTCAGTTCTCCTGACCCTCTCCTTTCTGAGGTTGAAAAAGTGATGGGAAGTCATGAAAGAACACTAATTTCTCCCAGGAAAACGCTGTGAGGATTAAGAACTGCTTAATAGTTCAGACTAATAGATTGCTGTGTATAGAATTCAATATCCCAAGGCTTTGTAAATGAAGGGAAGTTTTAATATCAGCCTAAGGGATTCTTCCATGAAATTTTTAATTTGGGAACATGTGGAATTCAATATGCATGGATTCAGTAAAAGCACATGTCACTGCAGTTTGGGTATAATGAAACTAAAAAGGAGCAATGTTTCTATGCGAGGAAGTCTTCCAATTTATATTTCATCAAAATTATATTACATTTGACTGTGGTGCTACATGCATTTATCTCTAAACATTGTATTAGAAGAGAGTTTTTTTCGATTCCCCTCTCAAGTATAAGGTTCACTGTAAAGGTTTTAAAGAACTAAAAATTAGACTTGTAATATTTTCATTGCTAAGGCAAGTACTTCCTTCTTTTAAATCCCAATAACACGTGGAGCTATAAATTTATTTCTTGAAACTTCCCATTATTACATACATAATCTTACTAATAGAAGAGAAACCTTGACTTCTTCTGAAATTACACAAGGACTAGGTTTTTTTTTAAATTTGAGATGGAGTCTTGCTCTGTCGCACAGGGGGGAGTGCAGTGGCCTGATCTCGGCTCACTGCAAGCTCCGCCTCCCGGGTTGACGCCATTCTCCTGCCTCAGCGTCCTGAGTAGCTGGGACTACAAGCGCCCGCCACCACGCCCGGCTAATTTTTTGTGTTTTCCATGAAGACGGGGTTTCACCGTGTTAGCCAGGATGATCTTCATCTCCTGACCTCGTGATCCGCCCACCTCGGCCTCTCAAAGTGCTGGGATTACAGGTGTGAGCCACAGTGCCCGGCCACACAAGGACTATTTTAAGATCACTTGGAGACATTGTTTCCTAGAATGCCTGACAGTTTTCTTCAGAACTACTGCTTTGTGGAGAAAATAGTAATTGTTAAACCTTTCTGCATGAAGCATATAATTTTTCGAATGTACCCTGCCTAGGTGTATTTTAAGAGAAGTTGCAATTTGGTTGCATAATTTCAGGCTGTGCTAGGCCCACGGTGATGATAACACTGAAAAATAACTTGGTATGCCGCTTGTTCTCCTACTGCTAAGAGTTTATCACAAACTGCTAGTTTGCTAGAGATTAGCTGCTAAAATGCTCTCCTGATTAATGTGCTAATTAATTAATGCAGCTGCTAAATTGGAATGCTGATTAAAATACACCACACAGAGAACACTGGAAAAACTCCCCAAATTAGTCAATCATGCCAGGTGCATTTCCAGTTTAGAAAAAGACCAGGTGCTGGGCAGAATAATCTCTATTGCCACTTACTGGAGCAACTGGAAGATCTGTTAGTCAGGTCCCCGATTCTTTTACCGCCATCCTTAAATTGACTTCATGGTCAGAACCCAGATATTGCACATGGGGAATATTTACGCCAATCTGTTCGGTTTTTCTATAGCCAATTATTTTTCTCTAGTAATGACCACAGTGACCCAGGAATGAAACCTTGCAAGGCGTGATGGCATCTGTAGTGCATATGATGTGCCTTGTGTTAAAACCCAAGTTCAGACTTAGCTTGGTTGGTTCTTTGGAGGTTAGGAGCAATAAACATTCTTTCCAGGTGACCCAAATTGTGGCGTTCCATCTCTGACACCTTTGTTTTTGGGGGTTAGTTTCTGCATAAAAACAAAGGAACTCAAGTATTTACCACATACAAAACATTATAATAGGTGAAAACACAGACATTCTTATTCCCTTTGAGAACTTTATTTTATAATTTTGAGACTAAGAAATTTAGCTTAAAAGTATGTGCCATTACCAGGTAACAAATGAATAAACACCAGATCAGTAGAATTAACATTAAAAATTACAGAATACATAGGAAGAATAAATAATTTGCAGTTGTGATCTATTCCTCAATTAAGTAGAAATTGAGATAAATCATGAAAAATGGATGGATTTGGATTGATGGATTGCTAGTCAGTTAGCATGTAGAAACCATATGAATAAAGATGTAAGAACCTGAAAGAGAACAGGCCTAAAAATGAATGTTTAGTCAGTTCAACAAAGATGAAGCTAAATTGCAAGTTGCCAGCATGGGGTCTCAGAATTCTGAGTTTACATGGGCCAGTGTAGAGCTCGCCTTGAATGCCAGGCAAGAAGTAGGCCAATGAGCTCCTAATCCTCTGGAGAAGAATGACTGTAGACAGAGTATCAATCTGTCTACAATAAGAAGACAGAATTGGATGAGAAACACTGGAGAGAAAAGATAAATAGGCAGAGTTTTCCAAATATCCAGGTATGTTATTTCTGACTTAAAAACAAACAAACAGCCAATCCAAAATTTTAAGGTGTATAGAGAAGTTATTATGGACAATGAACCAAGAAAGCCTCTAATAAAATGAGAACACAGGCTGTGCAGACCATAATTCTTCCATATGTAGGTAACAGAGAATAATACTTCTTGCCAAATTTTGAGGGATTGTGCATTAGAAATTCTACAGAGAGATGGTCCCTTGAATCACATTGAGTACATTTAGATAGTGACAGCCTTTAAGACTATTTGCATTACTATGGATTGAACATATCGATATATTGAAATTCTAGCCCTTGGTACATGTAAATATGACCTTATTTGGATGGGCGTTTTGCAGATGAATTGTAGATGTTTGTATGAAGTGGTTAGGATGAGTCCTAATTCAGTAAGACAGGGGTCCTTATGAGAAGAAGAGAAGAGACACAGAAGCGAAGGCACACAGGAAGATGTGATGATGGAGGCAGAGATTGGAGTGATGTATCTAGAAGTCAAGGAATGCTGAAGATTGCCAGCAAACAACCAGAAGCTGGGAGAAGCAAGGAAGGATTCTCCACTTCAGGTTTCAGAGGGAACACGGCCCCGCCAACATCTTGACGTCAGACTTCTAGGCTCCAGAACTGTGAGACAATAAATTTCCATTGTTTTAAGCCTCCCAGTTGTGGCATGTTGTTACAGCAGCCCTAGGAAACTAATACATCCAGTAAAAATTCTAACATTTACTTTCTGATGAGCTTTTACTGTGTGCCAGGAGCTATGGTGAGCCCTTTTCACACATAACTTCACTCCGTTGCCACAGTAACACTATCTGGTAGATATTATTATTACCCTTTTCGTATAAATAAGAGAGAGAGGTACAGAGAAACGGAAAGGCTTGTCTAAAGGAAGTCACAGTCTGTCTGATTTTGGTGCCTGTGCACTATAACCTCATAAGGCAGGGAAAACGAAGTCTCATGCCCTTTCCATAGTTCTGAAGTTTTCAGATTTGCATGCATCACAAAGCAGAGCAGGGTCAAAGTCTTTGTGAGCAAGCTTATGAGCAGTTGTCAACACAGGCATCCTAGACCCCAAAGAGTGAGGAAATCAAACTCTGTTACCAGCCTCCATCCTCTGATTTTCTCATTGTCAGACTCAGGGAAGAATACCTGTCATCCCTTCCTTGGAGATGCCATAGCCACATTGACTTGGATATCAGTCAACATTATCCAATATTATTTCTTAACAAGTGAAGAACCAAGACTGAAGGTTTAGAGTAGGGGCTTATGATCAAAACTAAGTTTCATTTGGCTCAGAAATAGAAACAGATCCAACTGCACAGTCCAGTGAGGTTTGTTTGCATGTTTTTGTTTTTCTTACTTTTCCATGATTTCTATCAATTAGTGGAGAAATTGAGATGCTATTTCAAAATGGGAATGTAATTTATATACATATATTTCTATTACCTGAGAAAGCACATAGATTGTTTAAAAAATAATTTAATAATTATATATTGAGCATTCACTGTAAGTCATAGGGTCCCAAGCTAGGAGCAGGGGATACCAGCATGAATGTGATGTTGATTTTATATCTCAGATGGGAGACTTCTATTCTGCTGAAATGTTATATATTGGTGATCTATCACCCAGAATGAATCTATTTATCCTCCTTAACCCCAATTGCTGAAAGCAGGGCTTAGTCCCCAAAGATAGAAAATGACCTCTAAAAATATGTAAATTTTATTCCTGGCTAGGGTGTCTGTATCAAAGACATAGCTATTTTTTCTCCTGATGGGCATTTTAAAAATAGTATTGTTTAAGGGCATGAGGATGAGCAGTTGAAAAACATCTACGGGAAAGCAACTCTTCTCGAAATGATATCCTTTGGGTTTCTCTTTCATGGTATCAAAACCTCAAAAATTGCTTCTCAAGAAGAAAGTCAGCCACTCTAGGAGAAGACCTACTCCATGGGTCTTTGAGATTCGGCTTCCTTGATATGGCCCCAAGATTTCCACAGTCCAGCCCATTGGCCTCATTGTTTTGCCCGTGTTTTCTTATCCCATACTGGAGCTTCAGCTTGAGAAGGATGAAGGGTAGCAGTGATGGTAAAGATCGAAAAAGGGCATCATTAAGAGGAAATGAAATGTGGTCAGTAAATACAACATCATGTACTAAGTGTGTTAATAGAGGTATGGATGAGGGGTGAAGGTAGTTCTCGTGGAGAAGTGAAGAACTTTGCCTGAGAGTGTTGGCAAAGTTTTCACAGAAGACGTATAAATTGGATCTAAGGGTAGTAAGAGGTCCTGCAGAGCAAAAAGAGGGAGACAATGCCTGATGATTTAATGTATCCAGACCTAAAGGTTCATTTGAACACTTACTGGACAGTGGGGGAAGAGTGGTATACCCATGACAAACTGTAGGAGAATTTCACCCTGGGTCAGGCAACTATTTAGAACTTGTAACAAAAGGGAAATTTTTTGTTTTTCATTTTTTGTTTTGGTAGAGAAGAGTACTTTTACCACTGTCTTAAAAAATTGCTGGCACATGATGATAATATGAAGTAGACTGACTTTTAGCAGGTTTTATTGTGCATTTTAATTTTCTACAGAAAAAGTTCCCACTTATTGCTTGCAACTATAGTGCACCACCCTCATGACCCTCCCTGGGTACATTATTATAAGGGGAGATTATTATGCTAAAGTATAGAAGGCAAAGAGAGAGGAAATTTACATAAGATTCGTGAATTTTTCCTAAGGCAGCTGAAGCAATCAGAAGACTTTGTTTGATTTTTATATTTTATGCTTGTTGATTTCCCCTATGATAAATAAATACACATTTATTGTCAAAAATATAAAAAATATAGTAAAATATAAAGGAAAAAGTCAGTTACTCTTGTTCCTATCCATGTAAGATGACGTTATTATTAGCTATTTCTGATCCAGTAATTTTCTCATGCATATATACTACATATGTTAATATTTTACATTTATTCTCATGATTGTAAATTCAGTTAAATATACTCATTTTCACTTAACTGTATATTGTGGAAATTTTCCCATATAAACTAAAATTATCTAATGTCATCATTAATGTTCATTAGTATTCCATTATTTATATACATTATAATTTTTATAATATAATATGTAATGCAAGAGAAATAGTCTGTGGATTAAATTCAATTTGGACAAGCTACAATAAGCCTTGAAGTGTGAAACTATGATCATTACCCTCCATAAGCTTACAATCTTTTAAATTTTATTTATTTATTTAGAGAGAGTGTCTCTGTGTCGCCCAGGCTGGAATGCAGTAGTGCGATCATGGTGCACCGTAACCTCAAACTTCTGGGCTCAAGTGATCCTCCTGCCTCAGCCTCTTGAGTGGCTAAGACTATAGTTGCATGTCACCACATCGAGCTACATTTTTACATTTTGTTGTTGTTGTTGTTCTGGAGATGGGGCCTTAAACTTCTGACCTCAAGCAGCCTTCCTGACTTGACTTCCCAATATACTGGGAATACAGGCGTAAGCCACCGCTCCTGGCCTTTAAGCTTACAGTCCAAAGTACTCACCTAGAAGCTCAAACACTAACTCAGCTAAATTTGCTTCAGGGGGCCAATTTCCATTTGTCTTGCTGCCAGTTGGGTCTGGAATCTTATTAGATAACAATAAATGTACTGAGGTTTTACTTTTTTTTTTTTTTTTTTTTTTTTTTTTTTTTTTTTTGAGAAGGAGTCTCACTCTGTCACCCAGGCTGGAGTGCAGTGGCCAGATCTCAGCTCACTGCAAACTCCGCCTCCCGGGTTTACGCCATTCTCCTGCCTCAGCCTCCGCAGTAGCTGGGACTACAGGCGCCCGCCACCTCGCCCGGCTAGTTTTTTGTATTTTTTTAGTAGAGACGGGGTTTCACCGTGTTAGCCAGGATAGTCTCGATCTCCTGACCTCGTGATCCGCCCGCCTCGGCCTCCCAAAGTGCTGGGATTACAGGCTTGAGCCACCGCGCCCGGCCGGTTTTACTTTTTTATTGACACAAGTTTCTTAGCTATTTCCTGAATGTTTGGAAAAAAGATATATTAAGGAAAGGTGAAGTACTCAATATAAGAAAGCAGATAAAAATGACTTAAGTAACAATATTTTCTTTGACTTTGGTATATAGCCAAACTGGTGAGGAGTAACATACATTTCAGTAGTAGGATAGGTTAGGTACTGCAGTATAAACCACCCACAAAACTGTCATTGTTTCCCTTGTCTAACATTTAAAAGGTGAATCCCTACATGTTGGTTTCTGATTCACAGTATTTACATTTTTCTTTTTCACTGATGAATCACTTTGCCTGCTCTCTACCTGGTCCAGATCTGACTGCACAAAGGATGAGCATATATACACACATATGCATGACTAAGCCTAATTTGATAAATGGGCTGCTTGATGCTGAAGTGGCTCAGAAGGGATCACTTTGGATTAAAAGGGAATAGTTATGGGGCATTGCCACCTGCAAATTTGTTCATGGCTTTGCCTGAGTTTACAGCTGAGCTTTGGTCCGAAAAGCTCTTAAACATGATTTATCAACAGCCTCCAAAGTCTCCTTGGGGTCTGCACTAATTCAACCAGGACTTTCTGCTACTGAAAAGAATTTAAGCACCACTTTCCAAGGGCACCCAAGATGTTTGCAGATCAATTTAACAGGTCACTTCAAAGTTAAAAAACAAAAAAGTATTTTTAATGCCACCAAATAATATATTCTTAATCTAAACTGCAGTCTCATTCACATTATATCATAATATACTAGTTGGAATTTGCTTCCTTCCTATTTTCTGTAATATGATTTCTGTCACAGGTTTATTTTAATGTGAAATCACTTTCTTAGGGTTGTAAAATCTACTCATCATATCAGAGCTTAATTTTAGGGGTAAGGTCAGGGCTTCATGTGAAATAGCAGAGGACTGTAACTAAGATACCACTAGCTAGGTAATAAAATAATTTGTTGAATTGTTAGCTTTGTGACTTAATTTCATTAATTGTCCAGGAAGAAATGCTGCTCTCTTCTGAAATGTAAGGATGAAACCATTTAGATAACGTTTGAATTATAATAGTTTGAATTTATTTTAGTAAATACTGAAATATTAATTGAATGAATACATTTAGAAAATAAAGTATCCTTTTGGCTATTAATTTTATCATAAATATAAAAATAGTATTTTCTTACTACCTGGCATTTGTATAAAGTTTTCTCCTATTTCAAAGTATTTTCTCTCACATAAGCTTTCTAGAAATGATATGAAATGAATAGGTCAAGGAAAAAGCGTTTATTATCATTGGACATGAAAAGAGGCTTAGAAATCTTTTGAATGACTTTTCCTGGTAAAAGGACCCATTTCTTTAATGGTTGAATTTACATAATGGCTTGAATTCTCATAATGGGAGATTTTAGAAACAGGTCAAAGTCAAAACTGCATTGGGATCTAATCCATCTTTTTTGCCTTTGAGAATCTTCAGAAAAGACTCTTGTGTTAGTCCATTCTAACATTGCTATAAAAAAATACCTGAAACTGGATAATTTGTAAAGGAAGGAGGTTCTATTGGCTTATGTTTTTTCAGGCAGCACAGGAAGCATAGTGGCGTCTGCTTCTGGGGAGACCTCACAAAACTTCAAATCATGGCGAAAGGCAAAGGGGAAACAAGCATCTTACATGACTGGAGCAGGGTCAAGAGAGAGAGAGAAGGTGATATGCACTTTTAAATGATCAGATCCCATGAGAACTTACTATCATGAGAAATGGTGTAAAACCATTTATGAGAAATCCACCCCCATGATCGAATCACCTCATGGCAGGCCCCACCTCCAACACTGGAGACTAGAATTGCACATGAGATTTGAGCAGGAACACAGCTCTAAACCATGCCAACTATTGTGAGTAGAAGGGAGAAGTTGGCTTTTAGTCATTAGTTTTCTTCTATCAAGGCAATTTTGGATGAAAGAGAAGCTGCTCTTAATAAAGTGATACGTGATGAAGGAGACAGAAATTTCCTTTGTGTGACTATGTATTACTCAGAATAGGCTAGGTACTGCAGTATAAACCACCCCCAAATTTCAGCCCTTACACCTGTCCTGTGTCTTTATCCAGTTTGCTCTGGTTCTGCTTCCTTTTTTTCTTCACTCTGAATTACTGTTGCTTTCATGGCAGAGGGAAACAGGGTAATCTACAAGCTATCTCTTAAAGATACTAATTAGACATAACCAAATTCATTTCTGTCCACATTTCATATGTGAAAAGAAGTCACATGGCCAAGCTGATATCAGTGGATGCAGGGATCTATTTTGCTGCTGCTGGGAGAGAAAGTTAGTAACTGTAAATATTAAAACCTACCATAACCTTCTTGAAAATGAAAAAATGTTTTGGACTATTATTTCAAGAAACAATATTTGACTTCTGCTTCTATATCTGATGGAATGGATTGTCATAGACAAGTGCTTCTTGTGAGAACCACTAAAATTGCTGGATTTAAAAAAATCTTTTAAAGGATATCAGAAGGCCTCTGAAGCAGACAGGCCCTTATGGCCTGAGATCCTGGAGAGAGGAGAGAAGAGAAGCTCATTGAATTGGACCAACATTTTGCACATTGCTTTCTGCTGGAAGGCATTTGCTGGCTCTTTAGCAGCACCTGGTGAGAGGCTGAGACTCCAAAGGCAGGTCAGTTGATGAGGTTGAAACACCAGCAGATATACAACAATCTCATGGGACTGAGGAGACAAGAATTAGAGCTCGAGAGTGTTAAAACAGCCAAGACTTGAAAGCCTAAAGTCATAAAAGAGAGATACAAAGAAGAGAGCCCATGGTCTGTGATAGTTCTTCTCATTGAGGCATTTGCTGAGTTTAAACCACGCACAGCAAGAAACTTAGAAGTCAAGATAAGCCCTAAACAAAGCTAAGCAGAGCTGAAGTTTCAATAGAAACAATAGAAGTAAAAAAACAAATGAAATGATATCTTTAAAGTGTGGATAAAAAGTAGCTGTCAATTTAGATTTCTGAATTAAGAAAACATATCCTTTAAGGAGACAAAGGCATTTCATACAAGAAGAAACTGAGAAAATTTGTTGCCAGAAGACCTGAATTAAAATAAATATGAAAGAAATATCTTCAGGCAAAAGAAAATTGATAAAATAAGAAACAATGAGAAGATAAATGGAAAAGATGGAAATGTGAGCAAATGTTAGTAAAAATTGATGAGAACAAAAATACAAGTAATGTCTCATGGCATTTAATGAAATGTGAATCAAAATTGTGACAATAATAACACAAAAGGTAGGAAGCAGGAAAATAAGATTAAAGTGTTCTAGGAGCATAGCGTTTTCTGAGAAATAATACAACTCTAGTTTATGCTGGATTATAATATGCTAAGAATTTTTGTTGTAACCTTAATTATTTTCACTGTAAGTAAAAGAATGTATAACCTGTTAGGCTTTCTTGCAAGAAAATACTAAGAAAGAGAGATAAGAAATGTGGGGAAACTAGAAGTAAGTAATAAAATGGCAATTTAAATCTAAATATAGAGGTAATTGCATTAAGTGTAAACAAAATAAATTATTAGACTGAATAAAACCCAAAACATCCATAAGCTGCTTAAATACATATATCTAATATAAAAGGATACAGAAATGTTGAAAATCAAGTTTTAGAAAAAATTACAAGTATATGTTAACTAAAAATGTGTCATTATAACTATATTTGTATTAGATTTATACTGGGCTTTAAGATTTTCTTTATGGAATATGCTGGGCTATTAAAATTTTAATACATTTCAAACGGCCGGCGTGGGTCCTCTGTATGCTGAGCGCCGGTCCCCTGGGCCCACTTTTTCTTTCTCTATACTTTGTCTCTGTGTCTCATTTCTTTTCTCAAGTCTCTTGTTCCACCTAATGAGAAAGCTCACAGGCCATGTCCAAGGAGGCCGTGAATCTGGTGCAGATGCAGGAGCCGACTTTGCAGCTGGAGCAACAGTCCAAGCTCAAACAACTTGTCAATGAGGAGAACTTAGGGAAGCAGGAGGAGTCCGTGCTGAAGCACCATCAGACCTTCTTTGCGTCCATCAGGACGGCTGTCACCATATTTGGGGAAAGATTCAGTGCCATTGTGAGAGACTGGGACACAGTGACAGCCAGGGTGGTTGGGCTGACGCTGCTGGCTGGCGGGGTCTACTCTGCCAAGAATGGAACAGCCGCCGCGGCGCGCTTCATCGAGGCTGGGCTGTTCAAGACATCCCTGGTGAGGGAGAAGTCCCGTATCACGGTGCTGGAGGCGCTGCAGCACCCTTTCCAGGTCCGCCGGCAGGTCCTCAGTCGGCCTCAGGACGTGCTGGAGGGTGTTGTGCTGAGTCCCCGCCTGGAAGCAAAGGTACGCATTATGGCCATAGCAACAAGGAACACGGAGAAGAACCGCAGGCTGTACAGGAACGTCCTGCTGTACGGGCCACCAGGCACCGGGAAGACACTGTTTGCCAAGAATCTCGCCCTGTACTCGGGCATGGACTACGCCATCATGACAGGCGAGGACCTGGCCCTCATGGGGTGGGAAGGCATGACCGCCATGCGCAAGCTGTTTGACCGGGCCGATACCAGCCGGCGCGGCTTCCTGCTCTTAATGGACGACGCGGATGCCTTCCTTCGGAAGCCAGCCACTGAGGAGATAAACCAGGACCTCAGAGTCGCCCAGGACACCTTCCTATACCACACCAGGCAGTGCAGCAACAAATTCATGCTGGTCCTGGCCAGCCGCCACCCCGAGCAGTTACACCGGGACATCCATGATAGCGTCGACATGATGTGTCACTTCGACCTGCCCCGGCAGGAGGAGCGGGAGCGCCTGGTGAGAATGTATCTTGACAAGTATGTTCTTAAGCCGGCAACAGAAGGAAAGCAGCGCCTGAAGCTGGCCCAGTTTGACTACGGGAGGAAGTGCGTGGAGATCGCTGGGCTGACGGAGGGCATGTCGGGCCGGAAGATTGCACAGCTGGCTGTGTCCTGTCAGGCCACAGCGTATACCTCCGAGGATGGGGTCCTCACCGAGGCCATGTTGGATACCTGTGTGCGAGACTTTATCCGGCAGCACCAGCAGAAAATGCACTTGCTGAAGAGCGATGGCCTGGGCCCGAGGACCAGCACCCCTCAACCTGAGTCCTCAGGGAGACCACAGCTCACGGAGCCTGGCTGCGGACCCCTCCCACCCCTGCCCTTCCGGTCCCTGCACATTTAGGAAATGCTCCACCTAATAAACGCCCACAGGTGCTGCAAAAAAAAAAAAAAAAAAAAAAAAAAAAAAAAAAAAACATTTCAAACTACAAAAATCGTGAAAACTCTCTCTGATTGTATTAGAATTAAAACTAGGAATCAATTGCAAAAGAACTAGAAAATTTCTGAGTGTTGGGAAGAAGAAATACACTTTTTTTAAAAGAACAAAAGTAAAGGCCAGGTGCAGTGGCTCATGCCTGTAATCCCAGCACTTTGGGAGGACAAGGTGGGTGGGTCACTTGAGGTCAAAAGTTCAAGACCAGCCTGGCCAACATGGCGAAACCCCGTCTCTACTAAAAATACAAAATTAGCCAGGAATGGTGGTGCATGCCTGTAATCCCAGCTACTTGGGAGGCTGAGGCTGGAGAATCAGTAGAACCCAGAAGGCGAGGTTGCAGTGAGCCGAGATTGCGTCACTGCACTACAGCCTGGGTGACAGAGTGAGACTCCTGTCTCAGAAAAAAATGAAATGAAATAAAGAGAACAAAGCTATGAATAAAACACAAGGCAGTGAGAAGATATTTTTAATTGGCATTAAAAAATAAGACATAAACTGTGGAATGCATAAATATCAAAAGAAGAAAGTCTTATATTGGTATCTTAAAGATAAAGCTACACACATATGTTCACTTATTACAGAATTACAATGCAGGGAGAAAAGTAGGAGTTTTTGTAGAAATTGATAAATTCAATAAATTAGATATCTATATTTTGAAAAGAATCTTTACTCCCTACCTCACGTAAAGATACAAATTCCAGTTAAATATAAAATAAATGAGTAAGACTTCTAAAGGAAAATTTAAAAGGATGTCTTTATGTAATAGCATACAAAAAGCACAAACAAAAAGGGAGAGCTGATAACTTGGACCACACTAATTCTAAGAAAGGGAATAAAATGGTACATAAGAATAAAAAAGGCAAGCCACAGAAACAGCATTAGAGAATACATTTTTAAGGCATATATATATATATATATATTTTTTTTAATTTTAATTTTAATTTTTATTTTTTTTTGAGGCAGGGTCCCACTCTGTTGCCCAGACTGGAGTGCAGTAGTGTGATTATAGCTGACTGCAGCCACGAACAGCTAGGCTCAAGTGATCCTCCTGCCTTAGCCTCCCAAGTAGCTGGGACTGAAGTCATATGCCACCATGGCTGGCTACTTTTTAAACATTTTTTTGTAGATGTAGGTTCTTGCTATGTTGCCCAGGTTGGTTTGAACTCCTGGGCTTAAGTGATCCTTCCATCTCCTTTTCCCAAACTGCTGGAATTATAGGTGTGAGCCACCATGCCTGGCATATATATATATATATATATGTATATATATATATATATATAATATACACACACACACACACACACATATATATATATGTATATATGGAGGTAGCTTGGAGATGCCATCATTGTCCTATTCTTAATGTGCAAATTGATTACACAGGTGTGTTCACTTCGCACAATTTATTGAGCAATACATATGTGTACATTATACCTAGATATAATCTTGTTTTGTAGTCAACGTTTTGGCTTGGGGGCAACATCTTTTTAAGATCTATTTGGTGCCAGATAGAGAGAGGTTCATATGTAGGATGTAATTCTGATTCCCTTTCTTGTGTTATTTTTTTCTTTTCCTTTAGAAGTAGAAGCTTATTTATTTTTCTCTTCCATTACCAGAAATGTGGCAAGTCTACAATAAATGTTACCTTTTCTTCTCTGGATTAATGTATCTTTGTGGAAAGCATCCAGATTTATGCCTCTGGCTGTATATAAAATGCCTATGGAAAATCAGATATCGAAATGAAAAAGGCACAAAATGAACTAGTTTCTTTTATTTTCTAACTTTTAAGAATATGAATGTGTATCAGAAAGTTTTAGATTTTAGAAAGTTTTAGATTTTCTGAAATTCATGAAAAGGAAAAAATAACAAAACTATTTTGTGACTAGCTTACTTTATTTAACATTCTGTCCTCCAGGTTCATCCATATTATCACAAATGACAAAATTTACTTTCTTTTTCAAGGCCAACTTTCCTTAACTGTTGATCTGTGGCTGGACATTAAGTTTGATTCTGTATCTTGGGTATTATGAGTAATGTAGGAGTGAACACGGGAGTACAATATCTGATTTTTTGACAGTAAGATTAATTTATTTTCTTTTTTTATTATTATACTTTAAGTTCTGAAATACATGAGCAGAACGTGCAGGTTTATTACATAGGTATACACTTGCCATGGTGGTTTGCTGCACCCATCAACCCATCATCTACATTAGGTATTTCTCCTAATGCTCTCCCTCCCCTAGCTCCCTACCCCCTGACAAGCCTCAGTGTGTGATGTTCCCCTCCCTGTGTCCATGTGTTCTCATTGTTCAACTCTCACTTATGAGTGAGAACATGTGGTGTTTGGCTTTCTGAACGGTTCCTGTGTTAGTTTGCTGAGAATGATGGTCTCCAGCTTCATCCATGTCCCTACAAAAAACATAAACTCATCCTTTTTTATGGCTGCATAATATTTCATGGTGTATACGTGCCACATTTTCTTTATCCAGTCTATCATTGTTGGGCATTTGGGTTGGTTCCAAGTCTTTGCTATTGCGAATAGTGCTGCAATAAACATACGTGTGCATGTGTCTTTATGGTAGAATGAAAGAACAAAGCTGGAAGCGTCACACTACCTGACTTCAAACTATACTACAAGGCTACAGTAACCAAAACAGCATGGTACAGGTACCAAAACAGATATATAGATCAATGGAACAAAACAGAGGCCTCAGAAATAACACCACACATCTACAACCATCTGATCTTTGACAAACCTGACAAAAACAAGCAATGGGGAAAAAATTCCCTATTTAATATACAGTGTTGGGAAAACTGGCTAGCCATATGCAGAAAACTTAAACTGGACCTCTTCCTTACATCTTATACAAAAATTAACTGAAGATATATTAAAGACTTAAATGTAAGACATATCACCATAAAAACCCTAGAAGAAAACCTAGGCAATGCCATTTAGGACATAGTCATGGGCAAAGATTTCATGACTAAAACACCAAAACCAATGGCAACAAAAGCCAAAATTGAGAAATGGGATCTAATTAAACTAAAGCGCTTCTGCACAGCAAAAGAAACTATCATCAGAGTGAACAGGCAACCTAGAGAATGGGAGAAAATTTTTGCAATATATTCATCTGACAAAGGGCTAATATCCAGAATCTACAAAGAACTTAAACAACTTTAAAGAAAAAAACAAACAAGCCCCATGAAAAAGTGGACAAAGAATGTGAACAGACACTTCTCAAAAGAAGACATTTATGTGGCCAACAAACATGAAACAAAGCCCATCATCACTGGTCATTAGAGAAATGCAAATCAAAACTGCAATGAGCTACCATCTCATGCCAGTTAGTATGGCTATCATTAAAAAGTTAGGAAACAACAGATGCTGGAGAGAATGTGGAGAAATAGGAATGTTATTACACTGGTGGTAGGAGTGTAAATTAGTTCAACCATTGTGGAAGACAGTGTGGCGATTCCTCAAGGATCTAGAACCAGAAATAGCATTTGATCCAGCAATCTCATTACTGGGCATATGCCCAAAGGATTATATTCTTAATAGAACTTAGAATCTGCAAAGAATTCCTAAAAATCAGTAAGAAAAAAGAAAGACTATCAAGTAGAAAAATGGACAAAATACTTTAACAAAAATTTCATAGAGAATATCCAAATAATGATAAACATATGACAACATACCTTGATCTCATTAGTAAGCAAGGAAATCTAAATTAAACCCAAAATAAGATACCACTACACACTTGCCATGATGGTTGAATTTTAAAAGACTGGCAGTATCTATTTTTATGAGAATGTAATATAGAACAATGGGAATTATTTTTTCTTTTCTTGTATTTTTTTGTTGTGTTTTTTTGTTTGTTTGTTTGTTTGTTTGTTTTTGAGACAGGGTCTGGCTCTGTCACCCAGGCTGGAGTGCAATGGCACGATCTCGGTTCACTACAACCTCTGCCTCCTAGGTTCAAGTGATCCTCCCACCTCAGCCTTTTGAGTAGCTGGGACTACAGGTGTGTACCACCATGCCTGGCTAATTTTTGTATTTTTTAGAGATGGGGTTTCACCAGGTTGTACAGGCTGGTCTCGAACTCCTGACCTCAAGTGATCCACCTACCTCAGCCTCTCAAAGTGCTGGGATTACAGGCATGAGCCACCGGGCCTGGCCCAGAGACTCTTATACACTGCTGGTGGGAGCGTAAATTGACCCAACTTATTTGGAACACTACTTGGCAGTATTTATGCCTACCACTGGACCAGGAATCCATTCTTGTGCCCAAAAGAAATGTGTATGCATAGGCACCAAAAGACATATTTAAGAATATTTGTAGTACCATTATTTGTCATAGCCCCCAGCTGAAAACAACCTACCTATCCATTAACAGTAGAACAGATAAATAAATTGTGGCATACTTATACCAGGGATTACCATATATCAATGAGAATAAATGGCTACTATATAATGCCACAACGTGGATAAGTCTCATAAACTTAATATTGACTAAAAATAATCCAGACTCTTAAAAAGTTTATCCTGTGTAATTCCATTTATATGAAGTCCTGAAACAGGCAGAGCTAATCAATGGTGACAGAAGTTAGAAAGGTTATTATTTTTGGAGAAGAAAGTATATTGATGATGTGAGGTCATGGAGGTAGCTTGGAGATGCCATCATTGTCCTATTTCTTTTTTTTTTTTTTTTTTTTTTTGAGGCAGAGTCTCACTCTGTCGCCGGGGCTGGAGTGCAGTGGCCCGATCTCAGCTCACTGCAAGCTCCGCCTCCCGGGTTTACGCCATTCTCCTGCCTCAGCCTCCCGAGTAGCTGGGACTACAGGCGCCCGCCACTTCGCCCGGCTAGTTTTTGTATTTTTAGTAGAGACGGGGTTTCACCGTGTTAGCCAGGATGGTCTCGATCTCCTGACCTCGTGATCCGCCCGTCTCGGCCTCCCAAAGTGCTGGGATTACAGGCTTGAGCCACCGCTGCCCGGCCATTGTCCTATTTCTTAATCTGCAAATTGATTATGCAGGTGTGTTCGCTTTGCACAAATAATTTATTGAGCAATACATATGTGTACATTATACCTAGATATAATCCTGTTTTGTAGTCAACATTTTGGCTTCGGGGCAACATCTTTTTAAGATTTATTTGGTGCCAGGTAGAGAGAGGTTCATATGTAGAATGTAATTCTGATTCCCTTTCTCGTGTTATTTTTTTCTTTTCCTTTAGAAGTAGAAGCTTATTTATTTTTCTCTTCCATTACCAGAAATGTGGCGAGTCTACAATAAATGTTACCTTCTCTTCTCTGGATTAATGTATCTTTGTGGAAAGCATCCGGATTCATGTCTCTCTGGCTGTATATAAAATGCCTATGGAAAATCAGATATCGAAATGAAAAAGGCACAAAATGAACTAGTTTCTTTTACTTTGTAACTTTTAAGAATATGAATGTGTATCAGAAAGTTTTAGATTTTCTAAAAGTCATAAAAAGGAAAAAATAGCAAGAGCAAGATATCAATGCTTTAAGAGAGTAAAGGGGAAGTTTAGGTAGAGTGAGCATACAATGAGCAGGGGAAGATAGGTAAAGGATGACAAGGTATTCTGAAAGTTGGTTTCTCTACCACTGGAAATGCAAACAGATACCAAGATAAAATATTTATTTTTTTTCTAGGTGTAACATGCTCTTCACAGAGGCTTTATGACAGATCTCATTTCCAGTTTCTATTTGAAATAATCACCTAGTGAGAGGCTTTTGCTGATATTGTGGCTGGGCTAATGCTCTGTTGTGTGTAGCCTGCAGCCTAGCAGGAGCATGACGGGGGCACAAAGCATAGTCACATAGGGCCACTGAGACAGATACAAGCAAACCCAGAGTGGGTAAAGAGTGAAGAATTTTCCTGCTGTCTTGTAATCATTTACATTACTGTTATTTCTGTCTTTGTTGCATTATTTGACTTTTAAATTTTTACATTCTGGGAAAAATAAATTATATCTTAAGATGTAACTCTAATTATTGCAATATGATAAACACACCAAGAAACAGCTATTCAGTCTGGGACGTAACTAGGCTGGCCAGGCATCCAGCCTTGCCTGTCTATTTAGAGCTGTATTTACTATCAAAAGGTCCAAGTTTGGTCAATAAATTAAATCGTCATCCTATATCAATCTTATTGACTTTGACCTTAGATTGGGGCTGAATGGGTGATTGCTCTGCTAAATCAACAAGGAAATAAGCCATACTTTAATGCTGAAAAATTTATTTTCTAAGAAGCAACATTGAATGTGTTTTAACAAGATAATGTAGAGTTTTTTTTTTTCTCAAGACACATCAAAGTGTGTTCTGTCACATAAACTTTATATGACTAGGAATATATACCTATGTACAAGATACATATATAATACAAGACTAGAACTATATACAGCTGTTGGCATTCATAGCAAAGGGAAACCACTTTTATGTCAAATCTATGTAAACTTTATAAAATGGTGGATATTTTTAAAGGTAAAGATACAAAATCTAGGAATGGCAAGCCTGAACAGGAGACTCCAGAAGTCCAATATTACTTTGATAATGTATGGGACTCCACTTATTGCATGTTTGCTAGCTTGTTTGATCTATGTATTAGAGTTCTCTAGAGGGACAGAACTAATGGAATACATATGTATGAAGCATTAACTCACAAGTTCCCACAATATGCTGTCTGCAGGCTGAGGAGTAAGGAGAGTCAGTCCAAGTTCCAAAACTGAAGAACTTGGAGTCCAATGTTTGAGGGCAGGAAGCATCCAACACGGGAGAAAGATGAAAGATGTAGGTTGGGAGACTAGGCCCTTATCTCTTTTCACATTTTTCTGCCTGCTTATATTCTAGCTATGCTGGCAGCTGATTGGATTGTGCCCACCCAGATTAAGGGTGAGTCTGTCCTTCCCAGCCCACTGACTCAAATGTTAATCTCCTTTGGCAGCACCCTCACAGACATACCCAGAATCAATACTTTGTATCCTTCAATCCAATCAAGTTGACCATCAGTATCAACCTTCACATTCCAGTAAACAATTTGAGTTACACATCTATGGGCTAAATTTTTTCAAAGATATTGAATGTTCTCAGATGAGATTTTACTACTATTGCATGAATTTGCTTTATTTATTTGCTTTATTTATGGATTTTTCATCAAAAATAAAGAAGGAATGCTCTCTAACTGCTGTTTGTATAGAAACCATATACAAACCATAGCTAGCATGGATGGCTATGGGATGCCTCCTCTCCTTAACCTTTATTATCCTTAAATTCTTTACTATCCAGAAGTAGAATTCTGCTGTTGGCTTTTGTTCACAGCTGAAGATTATTGACTACATTCACGCATAGGAGATGGATAATCACATGAGGCTTGTGTGCCTATTCCCTTTAGGGCTGAGAGCAAGGGGAATGTCCAATCTTGCCTGTTGCCACGCAGGAGGCAGCAAGATCCCTGGTGGTTATCCTAGGTATGGCTAATTTTTAAACTACCGTTTATATTTCTCTTTTTCTTCTCCCTGAGCTGACTGACTTACTTGCTCATAAAGGATTTTTATGTTCAGGAAAAGTTACAAGGCTTTATGAGAACTTGAGTCTTCTCTGTTTTATGCTCATGTGGAGGGAAGAAATCTTGCAGCTTACCATACACAGATACTCTTACATGCATGTATTCATGCACATACAGGGACTCAAACACTTGCCTTGTAAAAATATAGTATGTAAATAGATTTTTGGTGCTTAAACTTCCATTTATGTTTATAAATTCCTTTGATTCATATTTAAAGGCATAGCTTGTTTTAGTATTATGATGGTGCAAATTATAGCCACAGAGTCTAGTTTATTTTGTGTGTAAAATAGAAATCAAGTTCCAAATGAGAAGGGAGCAGCATATGCAGTCGCAGCTAGATTACCTCTTCCAACATTTTCCGCTCTCTAATAACCTCTCCTGGGCCCAGGAGAGATGTCAACCGAAACCACAATCTCACTGGCCTACTTCAGGTATAATACCGCTGTTCTTCTAGTTTAACTGAGATGGGGGCAAAACAAGGTCAAACTCTCTCAAACAGACTTTTCCACAGGAAACTCAGGAAAATGAAAACACAGAAAAATACTGACATGGATGATTCTAAAAAATGCCACCGATTTCTAATATTTACCAAAGCTGCACAAAGGGTCTGGGTAGGCAGGGCTCACATGATGCAGATTGCTTGGCCTTTGTATTAGTCATACCTCATTTCTTTGGAAAATTCTAGTTGGGTATGTACCTCAAGTCCTCCGTTCAGTCTTTGCAACGTTTTCCAGCTTCTTTATTTTCATTCTACTCCCACCGTTACCTATGTAGCGGAGAAAGATCCTTCTTTCTCTTTCAGTGAAGATTCATGAGCCGTCTACTGTTAGAAAGGATGACATGATGAATATCTTTGCATGGAAGTCTTTGCCTGTACTTTTTGAGGTGTACTACCTAAATGTATTCCACAGAGGTTATACCAGTTCCATTTCCACTAGTATGAATACGTCCATCTTTAGCAGAAATAACTATTTTTAAGGTATATTTTCCAATTGGATAGGTTGAGAATGTGTATACTAATCTTGAGGGGGGATATTAAAAAACCTCTAGTACTGTTTGCTTCCTTTAGGAATTTACTGTTTTTGTTTTTTGCTCATTAGAAAGTGTCAAGAGCATTTTTTAACCCTGATTATATTTTTAACCTCTCTTCTTAGCCTTTTTCTTCCTTTTCCCCCTCTTTTTGCCTACCTTTCTTCCAATCTTTTTTTAATTCCTTCATATTCTTTTTCCTTTATTCCTTTCTGTCTTCCTTCATTCTGTGTTCATCGCTTTCACCGTATTTTTCTTTCTTCCTTTCATTCCCCTTTTTCCCTCTCTCATTTTTTCTTTTCTTTCTCTCTCTCTCCCTCTCTCTAAAGTAAAGAGGTTTCGTTAGAAATATTTTTTAAAATAACGTTTAAAAACAGTGCTTTCAAGTTGAAAAGTTTTTTTGTTGATTTTGATTTACAATTTGGAATATGTTTATATTGCTTGCCCCTCTTAAGAAACAAAATATTTTCTCTTCAAGGTGTAAAAGAAAGGAAGAGAGAGACTTAATGGTAAGTTAAATGTTATTTTTTTAAACTCCTTATTTCATGTTCCTTGATAGTAGATCTAATGGTATTTATGATTGAGAGATACATTTTCCCCTTTTTGCCTTCCTGCTTTGACTTAAGCTCAATTAATACAGAACCTGGATTCAATAGTGTCTTTATTAATGAATAGGTTAAAAGCAGTGACATTTATACTCCATAGTATAAAATAGAAGACACGGAGATGCATTTTTCTCTGTGAATTTCTTTTTTGATTCATCATGGACCAAAGGCTACTGTTTTTCTTTTTTTTTTTTTCTTTTTTTTCTTTTTTTATTTTTTTAATTTTTTTATTATACTTTAAGTTCTAGGGTACATGTGCATAACGTGCAGGTTTGTTACATATGTATACTTATGCCATGTTGGTGTGCTGCACCCATCAACTCGTCAGCACCCATCAATTCATCATTTATATCATGTATAACTCCCCAATGCAATCCCTTCCCCCTCCCCCCTCCCCATGATAGGCCCCAGTGTGTGATGTTCCCCTTCCCGAGTCCAAGTGATCTCATTGTTCAGTTCCCACCTATGAGTGAGAACATGTGGTGTTTGGTTTTCTCTTCTTGTGATAGTTTGCTAAGAATGATGGTTTCCAGCTGCATCCATGTCCCTACAAAGGACACAAACTCATCCTTTTTTATGGCTGCATAGTATTCCATGGTGTATATGTGCCACATTTTCTTAATCCAGTCTGTCACAGATGGACATTTGGGTTGATTCCAAGTCTTTGCTATTGTGAATAGTGCCGCAATAAACATACGTGTGCATGTGTCTTTGTAGTAGAATAATTTATAATCCTTTGGGTATATACCCAGTAGTGGGATGGCTGGGTCATATGGTACATCTAGTTCTAGATCCTTGAGGAATTGCGTTTTTCAAATTTACCTATCTTATGAGTAGGAACAGTTGCCAAAGTTATTTAATCTTTCTAAGTCTGAGATTTCTCACACACAAAGTGGGGATCCTTCTTGAACCGGGAGTTTTTTTTTTCCCTAAGTTTTTAATTTGAGGTAATTGTAGGGTTACATGCAGTTATAAAAATTCATGCAGAGTGGTCTCATATGCCCTTCACTCTGTCTCTCCCAATAGCAACACCTTGTATAACTATAGCAAAATATTACAACCAGGAAATTGACGTTGGTCCAGTCCACTCACTTCATTCTGATTTCACCAGCTTTATGTGTGTGTGCGTGTGCATGTGTGTGTGTGTGATTTTGTTCTATGGAGGCTTATAGTTTTTAATTATCTGGCACAGTGCCTGTCATGTAGTAGTTCCTCAAAAACTATTTAATAACCATCTTTGACTACCTAATATTTCCTATCTCTTTTTTCCAAAGAAGAACATCTTAGAACTCTTTACCTTTGATGGCTCATCACAATTAAAAAGATCATTTGTTTAGTGATGCAGAACTCACACTAAACCTCTTAATCTACTCGCAGACATTCATAGAAGGAAATTCAGGGTTGGTTACTGGCAGAGTCAGGGCTTGGCTCCAGCCTAAATCATCTGACCCTTTCTGTAATAACTGTTTCCCAAAGTTGTTAGAATATAAAAATTGTCTGATGTGCCACTCACGCCTCCGTGTGTATACAAATACTTGGGGATCCTGTTACATGACAGGTATGGATTCAACAGGTCTGGGGTGGAACCTGGAATTCTGCATTTCTAACAAGCTTCTAGATGATACTGATATTACTGACCCACCAGCAACACCCTATGTATCAAGAATCTCAGACACTAGCAAAACATTCAGACTTCCAGCACCTTCTTTCTAAGATTTTGTTTCAAAAAGGCTAGAGGGGAATCTAGGGATTTACATTTTTATCTAATATCCTAGGCAATTTTTAGGATACATTATTTTCGGCAGACACTGAATGTTTCTCATACTGCTTTCGTCCAGAGTTTCTGATGTCTCCTGTTTCCTTTTAAACTTACAATTATTATTTAGCCAGATTTAATGCACTCAATTTTTTTTTTTTTTTTTTTTGCTTTCGTCATTTTATTTTGCTCAATGTGTTTTTTGTGTTTTGAAGGCTAAAATTCTGGAAGGAGTATCAGAATCTTGCTGAAAGTTTAATTCAACTCATAAGAGCTTTAAGCTGTTAAAATAATTTGAGTGTTATTCCATTTGACACACAGAGACTTTATCAGTGCTTTAAAAAGTCTTCCTCCACCTGTATATAACAGCTCTTTTTCTGATCTAAATAAATAACACATTGGATTTGCAACCAGAATTTCTTATCATCTCTGAATTTACTCTTCCCAGGTCCAGATAAAAAGTAGTGCTTAATTCCCTGAAGATATAGACAGTTATGTGAATGGGTCATATTGATAAAAGAGAACCATGGCCAGGGAGGAATAGCTGGGTCCAAGTGCAAAAGCTGAAGCTGTATAAATTATCAAGCAACATGAGAATTGGAAAATATCATTATAAGTAACTTGTGAAAACCCCTGATGTTTTAAATTAGCCATGAAATGTGACTTACTTTGTAATATTATGAAGCTTCTAAAAATCCCAGCTTTTAAATCAAACTTTTCCTATTCAGTAGAAACACAGCAGGCCTTCAAAATAATTTACAACTATTTGCTGTGTTAGTAATTCCTTCAAAGCAACTCTTGAAGGGAGAAAATCACGATTAATCCCCACTTTACGGATGATGGGACTAAGGTATTAAGATGGCTTGAAGCTTTGTTTAGCCAACACTTGCATTTTTTAGTCTCAGTCCAAAGCCCTCATCTCTACTTTTTCCAGGGTGCCTGCTTTTATTATTTTGGCTTATCTTGATGAATAACATGGAATCAATTTTCAAAAGTTGACTTAAACCACTTAGAACAGTGAGGTAAATTTAGCAATATTGCTTTATCAGATTGATGGACAAAGACTTTTTTAACCTTTTATTTTCTTCAAATAATTCATATTTAGGACCACGATTTTAGAAGATTTTCCTTCAGTCATCGTCAACAATGAAGTAAAGGAGAGAAGACATTGCAATTCTAATTGAAGTGTATATTTGTACATTGTAAATCACAGTGAATTCCCTTGACATTTGGTTCTTTAGTAAAATAAACACCTTACTTTGATGTTTTATGCTTTGGGAAACATTTTTTTTTTTTTTTTTGCATGCAGATATTTTTAAAATCTTCTCTATAACCCTGTGTTTTCTATAAAATAGTTCTTAAAAGATGAGGCTACCAGTGTTTGCTCAGAATGCTAAAGAGACTCGCTCAGTGTAGAGGCAGAAATAGAGCTCGCTTATTATGGTTTCTGCTTCAATTCTCTTCTTATGTCAAAGGAAGTAACTGAAAGTAATTGATCAACAACCCCCAATCCTGGACACAATACATATTTTATATGCTTTGGCTATGTCCCCACTCGAAATCTCATCTTGTATTCTAATAATCCCCACGTGTCAAGGGTGGGACCAGGTGGAGGTAATTGAATCATGGCGCAGTTTTCCCCATGTTTTTCTCATAATGAGTGAGTCTCACAAGATCTGATGGTTTTATAAGCATCTGGCATTTCTCCTGCTTGCATTCATTCTCCTGCAACCCTGTGAAGCGGTGCCTCTGCTGTGATTGTAAGTTTCCTGAGGCTTCCCCAGCCATGCAGAACTGTGAGTCAATTAAACCTCTTTTCTTTATGAATTACTCAGTCTTGGGTATTTCTTCATAGCAGCATGAGAATGGACTAATACAATCTTTCACTAAATTCATAGTTTACGTAATTATTTTATCAAAGTGTGGTACCCAGACAGTCAATATCAGAACAACCTGGAGTTCTTGATTAAAAGAAATACGCCTTCATTGTGCCTTGAGGTTACTAAAAGAGAATTTTGGGGGGGCAGTCTTGGAATCTGTACTTTGAAAAGGTCCCCAGGTAATTTTCGTGATTACTAACATTTGAGATCCACAGCATGCGAATAAGAGGTTTGATTTGCTCCTCTCATAGAAACTAATTTTTGCTCATAGAAACTAGGACTTGTCAGTAATGCTGAGATTGCTGTGTTTCTCTACAGAGAGAATTTTTTATCAATAAAAGTTTTCAATTTTTTTTTTTTTTTTTACAAAAATAGCTTATATCTAGCAAAACTATTTGAACAGCATAAGAAATGTAGGTTAGCAAGATGGCGGGACGTTCCCAAAACTTTCTCATTTACCATTTTGACCCAGGTGGGTAAACTTCTTTAAGGGAAACTTTGCTTCTCAGGTTAAACACCTGGGACTATCATTAGATTTATTCTTCTTACTGGACTTCCAGGCGAGTGGCTAATGGTGACAGAACACCTCTGTTTGTTGTAGAGACTGCAGTAATTTTTCTTGACTAGACAATGTGCTCTAACCTTCCATATATCAATAACCTTCTTATTCCAAGTGCTAAATATGGAAGTTCCATTAAACTCTGTCAGAATTTTAGCGACTACAGAGCACAGCCACATGCTAATTGAGAGCTAATGGAGGCATGAAATGTAAAGGGTTGCTCAGAGGTCTCCATTGCTTCCTTGCATTCTGCCCTTTGTACTTTCTGTTCCTTGACCTTCTAGGAGATCACGTTCTGGTTACCTGAACCAGTATAGGAAATGAAAAAACCTTGTAAGGTATAACAAGCTAGAGAAATATAACGCGATATTGTTAACATGTTGTCAAGAAAAGTGATGTAAAATGAAATTCTTATGTTTGTTTAAAGGGGCAAAAGCAAGCCATTTTTTAGAGAAAAAAATTCCTAAAATACTAGATTCCATATTTGTGAAATATTATAAGCTGATGCAATGTCCCCTGTTTTCCAGTCTTCCAAGGTCTCTTTAACCAGAAAGCTACTTCTATCAGCCCTATTTCTATTGCTGCATACATGATTTTGGGCATTGACCCAAACCTCAGACAATGAACTGGAGTAAAACAGGGCCAGCTGTCTAAGCAATGCTCAGAAGTTTGCCAAACCTAATGGGTGTTTATGGCCTTGGCACAAGCAAAGGAGGAAGAAAAAGAAAACTCTGGTGTGACTTGAGCCAAGCTTCTCAATCTTCTTGAATTTCTCCTTTATAAAATCAAAGTGTTGTATTAGATTATCTTTAATGCATTTAAAAGCTCTAAGACTTTGAGTCTCAGTGAAACCTATGAGAAAGGAGAAAGGGAGAGATGAAAAAATGAAAAGAGGAAGGAACAAAAGGAGAGAATAGACATACACGGGGTTGAGAGAGCATCACATTAATTACCTCGGAGGTGATTCAATGATGTAGAGCAAGAAAGCACTTCATCTGGCATTCAAAGGAACACAATAAGCAAATAAGTAAAGAAACAAACTACAAAAATCTTAACTAGTTTTCTCACTGGTCAAAAGTGATTTAATGTCCACTTGATACTTGGTTATTATTCATGTATCCCTTTCGGTACTACCTTTAGTTAATCTAGTTATATGGCATCACTGATATTGGCAATGTCAATGGCTTGTAAAAGCCATTAAATTGGAGGCAGTTCTGGGAAGAATGAAAATATGACTCTGAGAAATCTAAAAAGGTATCTCAGTTCCTGAATAAAGTCTCTGAAATATAAATAACAACTCCAATGTAAATGGTAGGGCACTTACCCTATCCACTTTCTTTGTTGGCTAATAATTATGAAAGCAAACGTTCAACTGCAGAGTCACAAAGTTTATAAATAATAACCATAAATGGGTAGTCTCTCTGTCAAAATGAAAATACCTTGACCTTGTTTCTTTTGGTTGATACTGTCCTCTAGATATACTATTAGAGGATAAATGCAAATGGATATTTAACAAGAGTTTAGGAGAAATGTATATGTATATGTTACTGTATAAATTTAATTTTAAAAGGAAAAAAATCTGCATTGAGAAGGCTAAAGCTTAGATGTATTTGAATGTATAGAACAGTTGGAAAGAAAGGGTGTTTTGAAGTTCAATCAATGAGACAGATCACTGGAGGGAGCTCTAACTTCACAACAAAGGCAGAAAGGAACTTTTCCTTTGTTCTCAAATTTCATGTACAGCTGAAGGACCCACCCCCATAAAAATCAATAATAAGTATGAAAAGTGTCCAAAAAAGAAAAAATGTCTTTTTGGACATTGTATACCATTATAAAGGAAGACAGGATCGCTATTCACAACTGGCAATATTTAAACAAGTCAAAAACACAGGATTATATACAGTGAGAGCCTCAGTATACCTTTTATATAAAAAAAAAACCTTAAAAATACATTCTTTATAACTTCTCCCGACTTCCATCTCTCAACGATAACAATGTAGACTCTTAGCAATTATTGATGATTATTGAGGTCAGCCCAGCAAGCTCTAATGATTATCTGGATCTGATGTTAACAGAGTTTGGGTGCCCCACGGCAAGGTGGGGACTTTGTAAAGAGGTATGGATGTGTCTTGGCCCCTTCCTTAGCAATAGCTCAACTGTGTTTGTATCAGACGAGCTCTGTAAAGGGCACTTAGTTTTTCTATAGCAGAGTGGTGAGCTTGACAGCATCCTGGACTGCCAACCAGAATACCTGGATTTTGGTCACAGCTGACTTCCTAACTACATGTGAGCTTTTGGGCTTTATCTTCATGTTCCTGGTGAAGTAGAAATAGAAGTTTGAACTACATGGTTTCTACAGTCCCCTCTAACTTGTAAGCTGTCACGTTACAATGCTCATTTAATTTTTTAGTACTGATTATGGTGTGTAGTCACAGAAAGTGATATTTAGAGTTCATCTCTGCCTTTTAGAAGCACAAAATTCATGCTGAGTCTAACTTAAGAAATCCACAACACATTTTCTAAGAGTTTCTCTATATTCTTTCCCCCATACACACTTTCTTCTCCTCTCATTACTTACCTTTTAAAGTTGGCTCCTAAGAAGAAAACCTGTAGTAGCATTCTGAAAAATGATGCTGGGAGGCTGAAGTTCTTTGGGATTGGCACAAGCTGATCCTGCATTGGGAATGCTGGCTAAGCAGATGGACTATGCGGCAGAGGCTTCAGGCTGAGTTTTATGGAGTAAAGGTGTTCCCTCCAGCCAACTACATAATTTGTGGGGACCCTGCTCAAAAATCGTTATGAATTTTCAGATGGTGATAGCATAGTATGAAAGCAAGCACAGTGCCTTTTGAGTGTGGTGCCCTTGGTGCCCTGTGTGAGTGCACAGGTCACATACCCATGAAGCTGGTTCTGCCTGGGGAGGTGGGGACCCAAGGTTCAATAAGATAGATGTATAGGGCTAGGTTTAACTCCAAAAGTATTATTCACTGTAAAAAACCAAATACAAATAAATATAGTAAAATACAAATCAAACAACTCCTGCCAGTTTATCTTTTTAGAAGGTGAGAAATTGTTTGAACAAAGAAGCTGTGATTGTGTTTGGGCCAAATCCTTAGAAAAAATAATTAAATAGTTTTGGAAAGAACACTGCGGAAAGGGGAGGTGTTGAAATCATACAATAATTATGTTTACATCAATTAAAAATTTTCAATCTGAGAAGATGTAATGATTTCTTCCAAACAGTTTCAAGATATTGGAAAGCTAGCTGGAGATACAAACAGTGGCACAGAGAATGACAAATTTTCTGGAGGGGCTGTCAAAGCGGAGGCTTTCAAAATGCTGGAAGCTTTTAGTATACCTCTCCTACAAACAGCTTTAAAATAACTAAACTAAAGTGTGCAATAGTTCAACTATATAATTTCTTTTTTTTCCTAGTATTTTATATTTGATTTCAAATAAGATATTATTCTAGTGGGAGAAAAGTTAGCTTGGAAATAAATATCCTGTATTGAAATCTTTGATCGGATACATTGTGGTTTCAAAACAACTTTGGTGCTATTTTTCCCCTCCAACAATAGCCATTATTCTGTATCAATTAACTTCATGACGGTCTCTTTGGCATATATTTTTGAGCTTAGAACTCCAAGTAAATTGTGTGAATATTTCATATAGCATCTTTTAATTGGTATCAGCTGAAATCCAGAATAAGATAACTTACAGCTGTAAATTTGTTTTTCCCTTTTTCTGCATAGTATGATTTTAAGGCATCCCAACTGCTTCAGAGATGAGCCATTATCACCCTTGATATGTTGTCTTAGAATGCTTTCCTGTTGAACAGTTTTAACCAGGTGAAGTTCTCATTAGTGCCTCTGCTGCCATCTTCCCCTCTTCCCAGACCCTAACTCTTCTATTACTCTTTGCATTTACTCTTCTCCCTGGAAAGAAGCTGATATTCTTGGACTTTCAACTTCTTCTTATCCTGTACCAGTTCTCTTTCTCTCTTGAGTTTAAAACTAACGAATCTGAAAAATTAAGTCTTCCTGGATTGTATATTAGTGGACTAACTATGTGCATGGGTTTCCTTAAGTGATATGTTTGCTTTTCCTGCTGTTATCAGGAATTTTAAACACAACGAGTGTCTGGAAGGTAGGGTTTTTTTTTTTTTTTTTTTTTTTTTTTTTTTTTTTTTTTTTTTTTTTCTTTTTTTTTTTTTTTATTATTATACTTTAAGTTCTAGGGTACATGTGCATAACGTGCAGGTTTGTTACATATGTATACCTATGCCATGTTGGTGTGCTGCACCCATCAACTCGTCAGCACCCATCAATTCATCATCTACATCATGTATAACTCCCCAATGCAATCCCTCCCTCCTCCCCCCTCCCCCCTCCCCACGATAGACCCCAGTGTGTGATGTTCCCCTTCCCGAGTCCAAGTGATCTCATTGTTCAGTTCCCACCTATGAGTGAGAACATGCGGTGTTTGGTTTTCTCTTCTTGTGATAGTTTGCTAAGAATGATGGTTTCCAGCTGCATCCATGTCCCTACAAAGGACGCAAACTCATCCTTTTTTATGGCTGCATAGTATTCCATGGTGTATATGTGCCACATTTTCTTAATCCAGTCTGTCACAGATGGACATTTGGGTTGATTCCAAGTCTTTGCTATTGTGAATAGTGCCGCAATAAACATACGTGTACATGTGTCTTTGTAGTAGAATAATTTATAATCCTTTGGGTATATACCCAGTAGTGGGATGGCTGGGTCATATGGTACATCTAGTTCTAGATCCTTGAGGAATTGCCATACTGTTTTCCATAATGGTTGAACTAGTTTACAATCCCACCAACAGTGTAAAAGTGTTCCTATTTCTCCACATCCTCTCCAACACCTGTTGTTTCCTGACTTCTTAATGATTGCCATTCTAACTGGTGTGAGATGGTATCTCATTGTGGTTTTGATTTGCATTTCTCTGATGGCCAGTGATGATGAGCATTTTTTCATGTGTCTGTTGGCTGTATGAATATCTTCTTTTGAGAAATGTCTGTTCATATCCTTTCCCCACTTTTTGATGGGGTTGTTTGTTTTTTTCTCGTATATTTGTTTGAGTTCTTTGTAGATTCTGGATATTAGCCCTTTGTCAGATGAGTAGGTTGCAAAAATTTTCTCCCATTCTGTAGGTTGCCTGTTCACTCTGATGGTAGTTTCTTTTGCTGTGCAAAAGCTCTTTAGTTTAATTAGATCCCATTTGTCAATTATGGCTTTTGCTGCCGTTGCTTTTGGTGTTTTAGACATGAAGTCCTTGCCCATGCCTATGTCCTGAATGGTACTACCTAGATTTTCTTCTAGGGTTTTTATGGTATTAGGTCTAACATTTAAGTCTCTAATCCATCTTGAATTAATCTTCGTATAAGGGGTAAGGAAAGGATCCAATTTCAGCTTTCTACTTATGGCTAGCCAATTTTCCCAGCACCATTTATTAAATAGGGAATCCTTTCCCCATTTCTTGTTTCTCTCAGGTTTGTCAAAGATCAGATGGCTGTAGATGTGCGGTATTATTTCTGAGGACTCTGTTCTGTTCCATTGGTCTATATCTCTGTTTTGGTACCAGTACCATGCTGTTTTGGTTACTGTAGCCTTGTAGTATAGTTTGAAGTCAGGTAGCGTGACGCCTCCAGCTTTGTCCTTTTGACTTAGGATTGTCTTGGCAATGCGGGCTCTTTTTTGGTTCCATATGAACTTTAAAGCAGTTTTTTCCAATTCTGTGAAGAAAGTCATTGGTAGCTTGATGGGGATGGCATTGAATCTATAAATAACCTTGGGGAGTATGGCCATTTTCACGATATTGATTCTTCCTATCCATGAGCATGGTATGTTCTTCCATTTGTTTGTGTCCTCTTTGATTTCACTGAGCAGTGGTTTGTAGTTCTCCTTGAAGAGGTCCTTGACATCCCTTGTAAGCTGGATTCCTAGGTATTTTATTCTCTTTGAAGCAATTGTGAATGGAAGTTCATTCCTGATTTGGCTCTCTGCTTGTCTGTTGCTGGTGTATAAGAATGCTTGTGATTTTTGCACATTAATTTTGTATCCTGAGACTTTGCTGAAGTTGCTTATCAGCTTAAGGAGATTTTGGGCTGAGACGATGGGGTTTTCTAAATATACAATCATGTCATCTGCAAACAGGGACAATTTGACTTCTTCTTTTCCTAACTGGATACCCTTGATTTCTTTCTCTTGCCTGATTGCCCTAGCCAGAACTTCCAACACTATGTTGAATAGGAGTGGTGAGAGAGGGCATCCCTGTCTTGTGCCAGTTTTCAAAGGGAATTTTTCCAGTTTTTGCCCATTCACTATGATATTAGCTGTGGGTTTGTCATAAATAGCTCTTATTATTTTGAGGTACGTTCCATCAATACCGAATTTATTGAGCGTTTTTAGCATGAAGGGCTGTTGAATTTTGTCAAAAGCCTTTTCTGCATCTATTGAGACAATCATGTGGTTCTTGTCTTTGGTTCTGTTTATATGCTGGATTACGTTTATTGATTTGCGAATGTTGAACCAGCCTTGCATCCCAGGGATGAAGCCCACTTGATCATGGTGGATAAGCTTTTTGATGTGCTGCTGAATCCGGTTTGCCAGTATTTTATTGAGGATTTTTGCATCAATGTTCATCAGGGATATTGGTCTAAAATTCTCTTTTTTTGTTGTGTCTCTGCCAGGCTTTGGTATCAGGATGATGTTGGCCTCATAAAATGAGTTAGGGAGGATTCCCTCTTTTTCTATTGATTGGAATAGTTTCAGAAGGAATGGTACCAGCTCCTCCTTGTACCTCTGGTAGAATTCAGCTGTGAATCCATCTGGTCCTGGACTTTTTTTGGTGGGTAGGCTATTAATTGTTGCCTCAATTTCAGAGCCTGCTATTGGTCTATTCAGGGATTCAACTTCTTCCTGGTTTAGCCTTGGGAGAGTGTAAGTGTCCAGGAAATTATCCATTTCTTCTAGATTTTCTAGTTGATTTGCGTAGAGGCGTTTATAGTATTCTCTGATGGTAGTTTGTATTTCTGTGGGGTCAGTGGTGATATCCCCTTTATCATTTTTTATTGCATCTATTTGATTCCTCTCTCTTTTTTTCTTTATTAGCCTTGCTAGCGGTCTGTCAATTTTGTTGATCTTTTCAAAAAACCAACTCCTGGATTCATTGATTTTTTGGAGGGTTTTTTGTGTCTCTATCTCCTTCAGTTCTGCTCTGATCTTAGTTATTTCTTGCCTTCTGCTAGCTTTTGAATGTGATTGCTCTTGCCTCTCTAGTTCTTTTAATTGTGATGTTAGAGTGTCAATTTTAGATCTTTCCTGCTTTCTCTTGTGGGCATTTAGTGCTATAAATTTCCCTCTACACACTGCTTTAAATGTGTCCCAGAGATTCTGGTATGTTGTATCTTTGTTCTCATTGGTTTCAAAGAACATCTTTATTTCCGCTTTCATTTCGTTATGTACCCAGTAGTCATTCAGGAGCAGGTTGTTCAGTTTCCATGTAGTTGAGCGGTTTTGATTGAGTTTCTTAGTCCTGAGTTCTAGTTTGATTGCACTGTGGTCTGAGAGACAGTTTGTTATAATTTCTGCTCTTTTACATTTGCTGAGGAGTACTTTACTTCCAATTATGTGGTCAATTTTGGAATAAGTGCGATGTGGTGCTGAGAAGAATGTATATTCTGTTGATTTGGGGTGGAGAGTTCTATAGATGTCTATTAGGTCCGCTTGGTGCAGAGATGAGTTCAATTCCTGGATATCCTTGTTAACTTTCTGTCTCGTTGATCTGTCTAATGTTGACAGCGGAGTGTTGAAGTCCCCCATTATTATTGTATGGGAGTCTAAGTCTCTTTGTAAGTCTCTAAGGACTTGCTTTATGAATCTGGGTGCTCCTGTATTGGGTGCATATATATTTAGGAGAGTTAGCTCTTCCTGTTGAATTGATCCCTTTACCATTATGTAATGGCCTTCTTTGTCTCTTTTGATCTTTGATGGTTTAAAGTCTGTTTTATCAGAGACTAGGATTGCAACCCCTGCTTTTTTTTGTTCCCCATTTGCTTGGTAGATCTTCCTCCATCCCTTTATTTTGAGCCTATGTATGTCTCTGCATGTGAGATGGGTCTCCTGAATACAGCAGACTGATGGGTCTTGACTCTTTATCCAGTTTGCCAGTCTGTGTCTTTTAATTGGAGCATTTAGTCCATTAACATTTAAGGTTAATATTGTTATGTGTGAACTTGATCCTGCCATTATGATATTAACTGGTTATTTTGCTCGTTAGTTGATGCAGTTTCTTCCTAGCCTCGATGGTCTTTACATTTTGCCAAGTTTTTGCGATGGCTGGTACCGGTTGTTCCTTTCCATGTTTAGGGCTTCCTTCAGGGTCTCTTGTAAGGCAGGCCTGGTGGTGACAAAATCTCTAAGCATTTGCTTATCTGTAAAGGATTTTATTTCTCCTTCACTTATGAAACTTAGTTTGGCTGGATATGAAATTCTGGGTTTAAAATTCTTTTCTTTAAGAACGTTGAATATTGGCCCCCACTCTCTTCTGGCTTGTAGAGTTTCTGCCGAGAGATCTGCTGTTAGTCTGATGGGCTTCCCTTTGTGGGTGACCCGACCTTTCTCTCTGGCTGCCCTTAAGATTTTTTCCTTCATTTCAACTTTGGTGAATCTGGCAATTATGTGTCTTGGAGTTGCTCTTCTGGAGGAGTATCTTTGTGGCGTTCTCTGTATTTCCTGAATTTGAATGTTGGCCTGCCCTATTAGGTTGGGGAAGTTCTCCTGGATGATATCCTGAAGAGTGTTTTCCAACTTGGTTCCATTTTCCCCCTCACTTTCAGGCACCCCAATCAGACGTAGATTTGGTCTTTTTACGTAATCCCATACTTCTTGCAGGCTTTGCTCATTTCTTTTTCTTCTTTTTTCTTTTGGTTTCTCTTCTCGCTTCATTTCATTCATTTGATCTTCAATCGCTGATACTCTTTCTTCCAGTTGATCGAGTCGGTTACTGAAGCTTGTGCATTTGTCACGTATTTCTCGTGTCATGGTTTTCATCTCTGTCATTTCGTTTATGATCTTCTCTGCATTAATGAGTCTAGCTGTCAATTCTTCCACTCTTTTTTCAAGATTTTTAGTTTCTTTGCGCTGGGTACGTAATTCCTCCTTTAGCTCTGATAAGTTTGATGGACTGAAGCCTTCTTCTCTCCTCTCGTCCAAGTCATTCTCTGACCAGCTTTGATCCGTTGCTGGTGATGGGCTGCGCTCCTTTGCAGGGGGAGATGCGCTCTTATTTTTTGAATTTCCAGCTTTTCTGCCCTGCTTCTTCCCCATCTTTGTGGTTTTATCTGTCTCTGGTCTTTGATGGTGGTGACGAACTGATGGGGTTTCGGTATAGGTGTCCTTCCTGTTTGATAGTTTTCCTTCTGACAGTCAGAAGGACTCTCTGTTGGTCTGTTGGAGATTGCTTGAGGTCCACTCCAGACCCTGTTTGCCTGGGTATCAGCAGCAGAGGTTGCCGAAGATAGAATATTGCTGAACAGCGAGTGTACCTGTCTGATTCTTCCTTTGGAAGTGTCCTCTCAGGGGTGTACTCCACCCTGTGAGGTGTGGGGTGTCAGACTGCCCCTAGTGGGGGATTTCTCCCAGCTAGGCTACTCAGGGGTCAGGGACACACCTGAGCAGGCAGTCTGTCCGTTCTCAAATCTCAACCTCCGCGTTGGGAGATCCGCGGCTCTCCCCAAAGCTGTCAGACAGAGTCGTTCGCGTCTGCACCGGCTCCCGCTACTTCCCCTGTTGGTCTTCAGCTGTGCGCTGTCCCCAGAGGTGGAGACTACAGAGACAGGCAGGCTTCCTTGAGCTGCTGTGAGCTCCACCCAGTTCGAGCTTCCCAGCGGCTTTGTTTACCTACTTAAGCCTCAGCAATGGCGGGCGCCCCTCCCCCAGCCTCGCTGCTGCCTTGCGGATAGATCGCGGCAGACTGCTGTGTTAGCAGTGAGGGAGGCTTCGTGGGCGTGGGACCCTCCCGGCCAGGTGTGGGATATATTCTCCTGGAATGCCTGTATGCTTACAGCGCAGTATTGGGGTGGGAGTTACCCGATTTTCCAGGTGTTGTGTGTCTCAGTTCCCCTGGCTAGGAAAACGGATCCCCTTCCCCCTTGCGCTTCCAGGTGAGGCGATGCCTCGCCCTGCTTCAGCTCTCGCTGGTCAGGCTGCAGCAGCTGACCAGCACCGATTGTCCGGCACTCCCTAGTGAGATGACCCCAGTACCTCAGTTGAAAATGCAGAAATCACCGGTCTTCTGTGTCGCTCGCGCTGGGAGTTGGAGACTGGAGTTGTTCCTATTCGGCCATCTTGCTCCGCCCCCGGAAGGTAGGGTTTATGTCATGAGGGAAGGCCGGAAGGAGACATGAGTCAAGGCAATCCTGTTTCTTAGATGTATCATCCCTTTGAGGATAAGAGTCATGTTGGCTGACCAAAAATAATTTGGAGAAATTGAAATTTAGGGATCTGAAGACAGGCCTTAATTATGGCCTTTGCACTTTATTCACAATGATATTAGATTGAACTTGAACTTCTCAGTAGCATAGCCCTCAGGGCTAATACTTTTCTTATAACTTAAAACGAAACTGTTTCATATTGAAACCTATTAGTTATTTCTTTAACAAACCCTCTAGGATATTACCCCTTCAGCCTACCTTTCCTGATTGTGCTATATTTATAGCATTATGACAAGGTCCCAAAGAACACTGTGGAAGGCAATCTGTAAAAGCACTTTTTACCTAGAATTTTAGAATAAAAAATTACTCTGGAGAAAAAAACATGGTAATTATAGCTTAGCATAATAATGTAGAGGAGACAGACTGCAATGAAGTAAGTTCAATCATTATCATTATTATAGTTTTGGGAAGTCATTAATTACTGAATTTTTAAGCACCTTTTTTACTAAGACAATGTTTTTATTTATGCAAATGATGCCATCAAATAAGTGTTCTGTGGGTGGCAAGGAATTATTCTCATCATCATCACAAAATCTTCTAAGCCTGCCACAGAGAAGTATGCCATTTATGGCTAGAGTTTACCCAATTGCATAAGGAAACAACGTTCATTTCTACTCAGGGGTTTGTCTTAAACTTTTAATTTTGAAATAATTTTAGACAAAGGAAATTTGCCAAAGTCATAGAATTCTTGTAAAGCCTTCACCCAGCTTCCTCAAATGTTAATGTCTTACATAAACATGGTACGATGATCAAAACCAAGGAATTACCATTGGCAAAATACTATCAACTAAAGATGGTATTTGAGTTCTAACAGTTTTCCCATTAATGTCCCTTTTTTCCTGTCACAGAACCCAATGGAGAATCCCATAGTCATTCAGTTGTCAAGTCTACTTGGCCTCTCTACAAAAGTTCCTCAGTGTTTCCTTGTATTTCACAATTGTGATTATATTTTAAACAAGATTTATTTCTCTGAGTTGAATAATAATTTAAAAACTTCAAAATCCCTGACATTTGGGAACTTTAGGGGAAAATTATATATTTTCTTTGAAATATTTTAAACTAGTATTCTTTAATTGTAAAAGTATTTATTTAACATTATGAATTAAAATCTATGGGAATTTGAAAATTTTTGGAATAATTTTTTTTCACATTGGCTGTGGTTTTGTAACAGCAAGTTTCAAGCTAAAATAAAACTTTTATTAGAGACTTTTGGATTTATGATTTAGAAGATTTTTTGGAAGCAATGAAATTAGTATTAGAGGCTCTGTGGCCTCTACAACTTAAATTAGAAATTTTAACAATCATATGGCATAAACCGTTTGACAACTTTACTCATTTAAATGACTCAAAATAAATTTCAGAGTAGTGTAGTCAAATTCTGCATGTAAACACTTGTGTATATATTGTGTTTCTAATGTAACTTCAGTTCCTTGAAGATACTGTTTATATTCAAATTCTGTATACTCTATATGTCTATATGTGTACATACAATTATATATAAGATAATTATATATAATGTATAATATATAATTTTATATCACATAGTAATTATAAAATAGCTATATATAATTATATATCCCTCTTTGTGTGTATATGTATATATCTGTTTATAATTGTCTACAGTATTAGTGAAATGCTTTACTGAGATTACTTGAAAAATATATATTCTTTAATAAGAGCTATTTCATGTAAAACAAATAACCTACTTCATCAGGTTGGAGTACAAAAGTCACAATTCTTTTATAAATAAAATTAAGATGACTGCACCTCCATCCATCTCACTGATTAAAACATTTCTTCTTTCTACCCCAGGGTCAATAAGAGCTATTTCGTGTAATGTCAATGTCCTACTTTGTCAGCTTGATGTATTAAAGTCACAGTTCTTTTTCTTTTTTGAACATTCTATTTTTTAAAAAAATTAATTTTTTTATACTTTAAGTTCTAGGATATGTGTGCAGAACATGCAGGTTTGTTACATAGATGTGCACGTGACATGGTGGTTTGCTGCACCCATCAACCCGTCATCTACATTTGGTATTTCTTCTAATGCTATCCCTCCCCCAGCCCACCACCCCCTGACAGGCCCCAGTGTGTGATGTTCCCCTCCATGTCCATGGGTTCTCATTGTTCAACTCCCACCTGTGAGTGAGAACATGCAATGTTTGGTTTTCTGTTTCTGTGTTAGTTTGCTGAGAATGATGGTTTCCAACTTCATGTCCCTGCAAAGGATATGAATTCATCCTTTTTTATGGCTGTGTAGTATTCCATTGTATATATGTGCCACATTTTCTTTATCCAGTCTCATTGATGGGCATTTGGGTTGGTTCCAAGTCTTTCCTATTGTGAATAGTGCTGCAATAAACACACATGTGCATGTATCTTTAGAGTAGAACAATTTATAATCCTTTGGGTATATACCCACTAATGAGATTGGTTAAATGTTACTTCTGATTCTAAATCCTTGAGGAATCGCCACACTCTCTTCCACAATGACTGAACTAATTTACATTCCCATCAACAGTGGAAAAGCTTTACTATTTCTCTACATCCTCTCCAATATCTGTTGTTTCCTGACTTTTTAATGACTGCCATTCTAACTGGCATGAGATGGTATCTCATTGTGGCTTTGATTTGCATTTCTCTAATGACCAGTGATGATGGGCTTTGTTTCATATGTTTTTGTTGGCTGCATAAGTGACTTCTTTTGAGAAGTGTCTGTTCATATCCTCCACCTGCTTTTTGATGGGTTTGTTTTTTTCTTGTAAATTTAAGTTCCTTGTAGATTCTGGATGTTAGCCCCTTGTCAGATGGCTATATTGCAAAAATTTTCTCCCTTTCTGTAGGTTGCCTGTTCACTCTGATGATAGTTTCTTTTGCTGTGCAGAAGCTCTTTAATTAGATCCCATTTGTCAATTTTGGCTTTTGCTGCCCTTGGTTTTGGTGTTTCCATCACGAAGTCTTTGCCCATGCCTATGTCCTGAATTGTACTGCCTATGTTTTCTTCTCGGGGTTTCATGGTTTTAGGTCTTACATTTAAGTCTTTAATGCATCTTGAGTTAATTTTTGTATAAGGTATAAGGAAAGGATCCAGTTTAAGTTTTCTGCATATGGCTAGCCAGTTTTCCCAACACCATTTATTAAATAGGGATTTTTTTCCCCATTGCTTGTTTTTGTCAGGTTTGTCAAAGATCAGATGGTTGTAGATGTGTGGTGTTATTTCTGAGGCCTCTGTTCTTTTCCATTGGTCTATATATCTGTTTTGGTACCAATACCATGCTGTTTTGGTTACTGTAGCCTTGTAGTATAGTTTGAAGTCAGGTAGCATGATGCCTCCAGCTTTGTTCTTTTTGCTTAGGATTGTCTTGGCCATATGGGCTCTTTTTTGGTTCCATATCAAGTTTAAAGTAGTTTTTTTCTAATTATGTGAAGAAATGCAATGGTAGCTTGATGTTGATAGCATTGAATCTTTCTCTAATGGTAGTTTGTATTTCTATGGGATCAGTGGCGATCTCCCCTTTATCATTTTTAAATTATGTCTATTTGATTCTTATCTCTTTTTCTCTTTGTTATTCTGGCTAGCAGTTTATCTATTTTGTTCATTTTTTCAAAAAGCTCCTGGATTCGTTGATTTTTTTTTTTTTTCCTTCCAGGGTTTTCCTGTCTCTATCTCCTTCAGTTCTGCTCTAAGTTATTTCTTGTCTTCTGCTAGCTTTTGAATTTGTTTGCTCTTGCTTCTCTAGTTCTTTTAATTGTGATGTTAGGGTGTCACTTCCACTTTCTCCTATGGGCATTTAGTGCTATAAATTTCTCTCTAACCACTGCTTTAGCTGTGTGCCAGAGACTCTGGTATGTTGTGTCTTTGTTCTCATTGATTTCAAAGATCTTATTTATTTGTCTTAATTTTATTATGTACCCAGTAGTCATCCAGGAGCAGGTTGTTCAGTTTCTATCTAATTGTGTGTTTTTTAGTGAGTTTCTCAATTTGATTTCTAATTTGATTGCACTGTTGTCTGAGAGACTGTTATGATTTTTGTTCTTTTGCATTTGCTGAGGAGTATTTTACTTCCAATCATGTGGTCAATTTTATAATACGTGCTATGTGATGCTGAGAAGAATGTATATTCTGTTGGAGTGAAGAGTTCTGTAGATGTCTACCAGGTCTGCTTGGTTCAGAGATGAGTTCAAGTCCTGAATATCCTTGTTAATTTTCTGTTTGATCGTTGATCTAATATTGACAGTGGGGTGTTAAAGTCTCCCACTATTATTGTGTGGGAGTCTAAGTTTCTTTGTAGGTCTCTAAGAACTTGCTTTATGAATCTGGGTGCTCCTGCATTGGTTGCATATGTATTTAGGATAGTTAGCTCTTCTTGTTGCATTGATCCCTTTACCATTATGTAATACCCTTCTTTGTCTTTTTTTGATCTTTATTTAAAGTCTGTTTTATCAGAGATTAGGGTTGCAACCCCTGCTTTTTTTTTCCTTCTTTCCATTTGCTTGGTAAATCTTCCTCCATCCCTTTATTTTGAGCCTATTTATGTCTTTGCACATGAGATGGGCCTCCTAAATACAGAACGCTCATGGGTCTTGACTCTTTATCCAATTTTCCAGTTTGTGTCTTTTAATTGGGGCATTTTGCTTGTTTACATTTAAGATTAAGATTGTCATGTGTGAATTTGATCCTGTCACTGTGATGCTAGCTGGTTATTTTGCCTGTTGATAGTTTCTTCATTGTATTGATGGGCTTTACAATTAATCACCTGCCTGCTGCATTGATCTCATTGGGAGCTGCAGATAGGAACTGTTTTTATTCGGCCATCTTGCCCAGGTTGAACCAGAAAGTCACAATTCTTTACAAAATAATATTAACATTCTGTACCTCTGTCTCACCAACGAAAGTATTTCCTCTTCCCACCACCCCCCCATTCTCTCTGACAACCAGGCTAGACTCAATGTGCACTGAAGTGCCCAGAGTGGTTTGATGAGCCCCTGAATTAAAAACACGGCTCATCATACAGGGGCTCATCAAACTTACCTGGATGCCAGGTAATGAGAACTTTTTTCACAGGTATAAGAATGAGAAGTGTTGTGCAGCTTGACCAACACTGCTGGAGTCCACACACACACACACACACAGCCCCAAAAGAAAACTAAGTCAGAGGTCATTTCTGTTTCCATTCCCTCCAGACCAGGTGAATCCACTCAATCAATTGAATATTCCCATTCTAAAGGAGTTCACTTGTGTCAGTCCCAGTCCTCACTTTCTGGTGTCTGGAGCCCTGGTGTGTCTCCTTGGTCTGAAGCATGCTCTATTGTAATCTTAGACCAATTGCTTTGGAGTGGATTCCTGCACTTCCCTGTCCAACTGGAGACTCTCCTTATGTCCTGTCACTACCATCTCTGAAAGGTACAGCATTGACAGCCAAAGGATGAGTTTCTCTGCTCCTAAGGCAGCATCCCAAGGGCCCTTTCTGTTTCTCTCAAGAAGGAAGACCTTGCAGAAGGAGAAGTAGAGGACTTGTGTCATTGCCACATATATGCTTCCAATAGTTTCCTAATGTCTACTGATATCGCTTTCTACTGTCCACTGATGATACCATTGCTTCTTGAGAAGAATCTGTGTATGTGGAGGTGGGGTGGTTGAAGTCTGGAGTAGAAAGTATTTTCCCACCACATTGTGTTCATTATGATCACCCCACACCACCATGTGACTGAGTTTCTGGTGCCATTACCTTTACCATCTTTATATTCAGAATAGTGGCTTAATAAGACAAGATGGGTTAAAAGGAGTTTCAGAGTCAAGGATGGGGCCCACATATTACAAAAATAAGTTCTACCCAGTGGGGTAGTATCTAGACTTGGTGGACATAGTTAGCTTTTTAATAATACATTTTAATTTCTTTGGGTCATTTTTTTCTTATTTAAAATGAAGGACTTTGATTATATCGGTTTCAGGTCTCAAAAAATATTTGTATAGAAGCATCTACCATCTAGTAAATTAAAATAATAGAGAGAAAGTACAGCGTGAGGGAGGGATATGGTAAAAGATAAAAGCCCAGTTGTGAGCTAGGTTGTGCTGACCACAACCCAGTATGTGATAGGTCATTTTAGATACAGGTGTCCTGCAGCCAATTAGAGGAAGTGATATGGTTTAGATCTGTGTTCCTGCCCAAATCTCCTATTGAAATGTAATCCCCAGTGCTGGAGGGTGGGGCCTGGTAGGAGGTGACTGAATTATGGGGGTGGTTTCTCATCTTCCGCCTAGTGTTCTTGTGATAGATTTCTCACGAGACCTGGTTGTTTAAAAGTGTGTAGCACTTACCCCATCTCTCTTGGTCCTGCTCCTGCCATCGAAGATGCCTGATCCATCTTTGCCTTCTGCCATGAGTAAAACCTCCCTGAGGCCTCCCCAGAAGTAGATGCTGCCCTGCTTCCTGTACACCCTGTGGAACTGAGCTAATTAAACCTCTTTTCTTTATAATTGCCAAGTCTCAGGTATTTCTTTATAGCAATGTGAGAATGGACTGATAAAGAGGGGAAACGCTGCTTGAAACAGGGACTGGGGCTTTAAGTCATTACTACTTAGCATTCTATTTGGAAAGAGTTGAGGAAAATCATGTTACTGGTATGGAAGGAAGAAAAGAATTACCTTGAAGCTGCATTTGCAGATCATGCTTACTCCTCCTCCTCATCTTCCTTCTCCTCCTCCTCTTATAAGATTCTATGTTAACTTGTAGCTGGGTTTGCGATTAAATCACGAAGGAATATGTTGGAGAAGAAACACCATGTTCCTCAAGGGACAACTTGGTACTCAAAATACAGAGCAATCTCTGCATCCATACTTTACACACAGAATTTCTCTGCAGCTCAAAAAGCTTTGTGGAAATAATATGTAATATTTTTTTGTAGTAGAAATAAAACTAATTTGTTGCTGAATATACAAATGTATTCAACAACAAATATTTATTCAGTTCTTAGTATGGACAATGTAAGGCCATAGTATGTCAGTTCTAGGTAAGCTCCAAGAGGGCAGACATTTTGTCTGTTCTTTTTGTTTTGTTTTTTGTATTTTGAATACAAAATTTAAAATTTTTAAGTGTAAGATTTTTGGGGTTTTGTTGTTGTTTTTTGACACAGTCTCGCTCTGTTGCCCAGGATGGAGTGCAGTGGAGTGATCTTGGCTCACTGCAACCTCTGCTTCCTGGGTTCAAGCGATTCTTGTGCCTCAGCCTCCCAGGTAGCAGGCATGCACCACCACACCCAGCTAATTATTTATATTTTTGTAGAGACAGGGTTTCCCCATGTTGGCCAGGCTGGTCTCGAACTCCTGTCTTCAAGTGATCTGCCTGCCTCAGCCTCCCAAAGTGCTGGATTTACAAGTGTGAGCCACTGTGCCTGGCCTTTAACTGTAATTTTATTTTGTGTTCATAAGAGTCAATCAGTGTAAAAATTAGCTAGTCCTGAAATTAACTCTACCACAAATAAACATATTCATTTATTTGTTTTCTACTCTTTTTCTAAGGTGCCTTGTGCACAAAACAAATATGGCATCATATTTGGATTTATAAATGTTTGTTTCAAAGCCTGTCTTCTCTGTAGATCATGGAGCATGATACCTGCACAATGTAGGCATTTAATAAATGCTCATTGAATGGATTCTTGATTATCTGGGTTAAGTGGAAAACAGTGGTACAGGTACACAAAAACAGTTGCACTTGGAATGATTTTAAACATATTGTGAACCCAAACTTTGCATGATAAAGTCGGCAAACTCAAAGTTTCCTTACCTTTTGCTAGCTTTCAGAAAGATCTACTGTTCCGTAACTTTTATTCATACAAAAATTTAAATTGTTTTGCCTTCCATTCATTTTGGCAGTAAGTTTTTCCCTCACAAACTCTTGCTATCAGTAGATGAAGTAAAATCTTATTTCTACCTCACCCTCCAGCACCATCACTAGCTAATCGAGTTTTACAAAAAGGATATATCTCTTCATTGCTGTATTGAAGTTTTAGAATTGCTTCCTCAGTACAGTTGTAAGGCTTTGAAAATCTGTTTGTAGAGTTGGTGATTGGGTAACATATTTTGAGTGAAGTTGTAAAGAGTCCATGAATAACAAGAGCAGAAAAGAAGAAAAAGATATAGATTGAATCTAAGGATGTTAAAATGCAATTTTAGCTTTTCCTTTCATAATAGGCTTCTGCCTTCGTTTTTTTCTACATTTGAATGAGGTACATGGAAGACTGAGCTACTTAAAAAAAAAAGCCTTCATTGTGATTCTTTTTCTTTTTTCTTTTTCTTCATTTCTTCCTTCTTTCCTTTTTTTTTTTTTTTTAAATTAATGTAGGCATTCTTTTCCAAAAGCTGATATCCTGAAGTAAGTACTGTGTAACACTTTTCTTCTTTTGGTTGTTTGAGTCAATGTTTCAAATTGGAAAAGAAGAAAAAGAAGAAATTTGTACTCAATCCTCTTGCCTTTTTGCAGCTTCGTTTGCATAAATGTGCAATTTTTGTTGGGGTGATGTACTGTATTGAGAAATTCAGAGACAGCTGCCAGGGCCATCTTGCAGGGAAGCTGTGCTCAAGTTGAAATTTAATTTAAATATTTCATTTCATTATCATAGATTACAACACTAGTAGTAAACTCACTTCTTTGGAATCAGCACTAATCCAATCCATGAAAATTCAATTACCCCATCAGTCCTCTTAGTCTACACGTTTTTTGTAGCTAAAAGCAGAGAACTTCAACTTGGCAATGCAGATTGCCTGAAAGAACACTGGACTTTTTACTTAGAAGAATCCCAATCCCAAAACTTTAGATCACAGAATTCAATTTAATTAACTAAAGAATTGTATGTATTGATGTTCTCCAGCTACATTACCAGGCATGAATGCAAGTCAAGTGACATCGTTCATTTTCCACTAATCTTTTAAACAGCCATTTATTTAAGTTGCTGCAATTAACTGTTGATTTTTACCTCACCTTGGGCTTTGCTTCAGATGCTGGTATCAACATTGAAACCAATGGTGCATGCTGGTGTTTAATGGCTACTTTTTTACTCAAAAGAAAGCTCCCTTTTCTTACTAATGATTATGAATTTTTTTAATGAAAGTACCATTTCCAGAAATACGTGTACTGTTTGTTATTAGCTAAGATTGTAGACATTATTTGAATCACAAAATATAGAGAAATATATTATGATTTCCCTGATATGGTAAAAACCATTGTTGCCATTATTATTGTTTGTGATGAATGGATTCCAGTGGCTTTTCCATTACCCAGCCTCATCTGGTTTAGATGTAATTTTAGCAAATTTCTTTTTGGAAATAACAATTTAACCCCAAAGGGTAATTCCGGTCAAAGGGAAATGATGTGAAAGTGATGATCTTTATATCTAGTTTCTTGTAGCTCAGACTGCATTAACGGCATACCAACAGGGCATCAATGAATTAAATGCATGCACACTATACACATACTCATACTTATGCTAACTCTCACACATAAAGCCAGTGGAAAAGACATATCTTTTGGGAGTATTTTTCCTCTCTAAGCTAACTACGGGCAAATTTCTATCTTTCATTTTTAGAAGGGTTGAATGAGATACACCATCTTCTCCATTTTGGACCTTGACATTTCCATAAACCTCTTCTCATATAGGTTTGAATAGAGAACAGACTGATGGAGTCAATATTCAATACTGAAAAGACCCTGGTGGGGGGACACAAGGAGACCTCAGAATCACCACGTAGTTAAATCAGTGTGCTTATCTTTCCTACTGTGATGGATCATACCCTTTTGGTCATAGGCCCTTTCGTTTCAGCTATGGAAAGCAAATTTTATTACTTTTATTAAAGATGGATCCTGTCCACACATTCATGACATTAATATCACAGTATAAAATGCACCTTGTCCCTCTGAGTTTGGCATCTATTCTGCTGACAGTGTTCATATTACGTTTGGAAAGAATTTGCCATTGGCATTGTTTTAACTTCTGTTTTTTAATTACTTTTATTGCCACATAATTTTGAAATTTATGGACAATGTTTAAATGAGTTATAAATGGCTGGAATTATGAAGTAATAAAAATAAATGAAAGCTGCTTCCCATCTTAATGATTTTTAATGGGTTCTTAAAGATGAAAGAAAATAAGGATGTGCCACAAGCATCACAGCTTGGAAGGGGGTAACCTTTTTGCCATATAGTGCTATCTTCCCCCAAGTGAAAATGTAGAATAGATCCTAGGAGGCTCAAGAGTCATGGCACTGTGTTTGACTGGTATGGTTTTCACTGAGAGGGCTTAATGTACACAGGCACTCATACTCGTGAACAACATTCTGCTGAGAGTAGACAAGAATCGATGAAGGCTAGAGGCATAGAAGTATGTGTGAATTGGTCCCCAAAGATTCATATGATGTTTCTTACTCTTGAGGACCTCATAATTTATCATGAAAAAGAAATACACATTTACAAAACCCAGAACAACATTAGCGGCACTGTCTTCTAAAGTTCTAGGGTCTTGGTAGAATAAAGTATTAAAGGGATTTAGAAACGAGAGAGATAGTTGTGGTCTAGAAAATGCTCTTAAGAAAGGTGAGCCTTGCTCTCGACTTGGAAATATTTAAGGGAAAGGAGGATGAGAGGAGATTTCAGATAGGAAATAAACTTGGAGAGATAAGAAAAAATGTGTCATATTGAAGAATAGTATCGAGTTTTTTTAATAAGTGAAGATGTTAGCTTAATGAATAAGCAGGAGATTAGTGCTAATAAAAATAACAAACAATATTTACTGAATGAGTTATATGGCTCAAAGCAATGTGTTAAGTGCATTTCATGAATTATCTCGTGATTTTTTTTTCTTAGGATCATCAATAACATATTAGCTGACTTCACATTTATACTTGAGCATCTTGGCAGTAGGAACTAGTTTAAATCTGAAAACATTCATTGATTTGATTTGGGCGAATTGCTATGAGATGGCAGAAAAGGCAAGAAAGCAGCTGAGAAATTACTCTGAAAATCTGGGTGTCTATGAATTAAACCATTCATGAAAAAAGTGAATTTGTCCAATGGTGTGCTGATAAATATTTAGCAATTGGTTTTCCGTTGGGGGAAAAAGTCATGATTTGAGAATTTGGCTCCTTCTGGGGTGTAAATAACAATGGCTGAATTCAGGCTACTGGTGTAAGATCAACTGGCTCACAAAATTCCTGAAAACTTAACAATTGGCTCTTGCAAGTCGGTATGAATTGGCTTCAGCATACCACTAAATTAATTCTAGACACAGATAAACTGAAGAAGGATAGAGATTTTGATGACTGGGCTATATGGAAAGAGAAGAGAATATTTCAGAAGTGGCATCCAGTTTTATAGCTTGAAGGAAAGAGATCCTGGGCATCACTAACACATGGCAGGGCAGCACCAGCTGTGTCTAAACTGAGTATCAGTCTCATAGAGATGGTACTAGTAGCTCCTGCAGGCAAATGTTTATATGGTTTTCACTTGCTTAGAGGAGAAAGTTTTCTGCCTTGATGACTGAGGAATGAGCATGGTATTTGGGTTAATGATAGGATGGTGTGGTACGGCATTCTGTGTCCAGTAAAGTTTACCATGGAGTCATTAAAACAGAAAGGCTGAGACTGACTGAGGACTCATTTTCACCAAGGACTTCTTTGAAACAGAACGTGAAAAATCAACATTTATTTCTCCAGGTAGAAGATATGGCATAGAGCAGGAAAAGGGGCTTGCTTTCTGTTTGTGACACTGTGAGGATTTCAGAGACATGAAACGTTTTCTGGAGACACTTAGAAATACCTGGGGAAATTGGAGAAACTCAACCACAATGAAGTCCTATCTCTTCAGGTATGAAGTGAAATTTGAATGTTAACCATGTAACTTTGTACCCAAAGGTTTCTTAAGCCTGGAAAATGTAGATCAGGAAAAAAAGACCTGGGAAATTTAGGATGGGAGGAGATGAGCATAAAAGTAATCATATTATGTCTGAGATGGTAACCAAGAAAATATGACTTGGTATACAGTTAAAATAAAAGCCCAGGCGAGGTGTAGTGGCTCATGCCTATAATCCCAGCACTTTGGGAGGCCGAGGTGGGGGGATCACAAGGTCAGGAGTTTGAGACCAGCCTGGCCAACATGATGAAACTCTGTCTCTACTAAAAACAAAATATTAGCTGGGCATGGGGGCAGGCGCCTATAATCCCAGCTACTTGGGAGGCTGAGGCAGGAGAATCGCTTGAACTCAGAAGGCGGAGGTTAGGGTGAACAGTGATTGTGCCATTGCACTCCAGCCTGGGCGACAGAGCAAGACTCCATCTCAAATAAATAAATTAATTAATTAAACAAACAAACAATAAAAGCCCAAAACTCTAGTGAAAAGAGCAGAAATAAGGAGGAAAAATGGGAGTCATTAACTACAACTTTTGGCTAGGAGGGAGGATGAATAATACAAGTCAGGAAGGGTGAAGGAAGGAGATTATATTGCTTCTGTTGAAGACTTCAAGGAGAGTATTACTGTAAGTATTACTGTAAGTATTACTGTAACCAATATTTGCCAGTACACAATCTTGGGTGTGTATCATCAATAAATTCATTTTCCCCATGGTGCCTTAGCAACAATCATTTCTGTGCCATGTTTATCCGTCTCTTAGTTTACAGATCTCTGGGCTTCTAAACTCCTCCTCACTTATGAATATTATCAGACTGGTGCTGGGCAGCAGATATGCCAAGCGCACACTCTCAATAGTCCATATGTCAAAACAGAATGCCTTGCCATTCACTTTCTGAAGACTTCACAGTACATTGTGTCTTCACTGTTGTTTTGTTGTTGAGCCTCAGGAATGATTTAATTCACTTATTCCCTTGAAGGGAGTCCTATTAGCATTTTTTTCCTCCTTGTCTGAGTAGAACTCAGAGCAGAGAGGTTACATCTTCCTTCTTTTCCTTTTATTAGTGGTTGAAGATCAGGGCAGAGCTCTTACTAAATGCTCTAATCCTGAGCACTACTGGAAACCCACTTTTCTTTTTGCTTCTAGCTAGCCAAATACCCAATGTTTGATTAGTAAATTTGACTTAAAATTTGTAATTATTTTAGTCTTTTGCTACAAAGCAGAGCATAAGACACACACTCACATGCCCACACACACACATACACACACACACATACATACATACACAGATTTCCAGCTGAAATGGCTAGACTCCTAAGTGTTATATAAAGATTAGGGTGAAAAGTAGCAATTTCAGGTTCCTAGCCGATTCACAAAGGAAAATATTACCTAGAAAATATTCTCTCTATTGCTCTTACCCCTGAAACTCATGGCCTTAGGCCACTGAATTCAGGTTTTAAAATTTAAATTATAGAGATTGATATATACAGTTTTAACCTGCAGATATTTGGTATGTAGATTTGTTACTTTAATACCTTCACACTTTATTATCTTCAATTTAAAAAAAATTGCTTGCATTTATGTTAAACTTTATAGCTCTTGTTTAAAGAAAATACATTTTCGTTGCGCATATTGGTACTTCTAAAGATTTTAAATTCTGCTCAATTTCCCAACTCCATTCCAAACCATGAGAATGATCTCAATTTGTACTTTATGAATTAGTGGTTCACTTCTTCCTTCTTTCAGATCTTATGCTTTTAAATTCATGATTTTTATTTTTATTTTTTTGCTTATTTCTTTCTTTATATAGTTCTTTATTTCTGAAATTGACTCTTGCTTTCTATGCTTACCTAGATCACTTGGACTTTCTTTATTTCATGTTTTTCATCTTTCCCACTCAGCTACCTTCTTTTTTTCAGGGTGTCATTGATGAAAAGAGTCAAACTCTATAAAATATTTGAAGAGATTTATTCTGAGTCAAATATGAATGACCATGGCCCATGACACAGCCCTCACAACGTCCTAAGACTATGTGCCCAATGTGGTTGGGATACTGCTTGGTTTTATATATTTTAGGAAGGCATGAGACATCAATCAAATACATTTAAGAAATATATTGGTTTGGTTTAGGAAGGCAGGACAACTCAAAGCAGGGCTGCGGGGAGGTGGGCTTCCAGGCTGTAGGTAAATTTAAGCATTTTCTGGTTGACAACTGGTTGAGTTTGTCTAAAGACCTGGGATCAATAGAAAGGAATGTTCGGGTTAAAGATAAAGGATTGTGGAGAATAAGTTTTATTGTGCAGAGGAAGCTCTTAGATAGCAGACTTTAGAGACAGCAGGTTATAAATTGTTTTTTATTGGGCTTAAAAGGGTGCTTGGCTCTTAGTTGATTATCTCCTGGGTCTGGGAAGGAAGGAAGGAAAACAAAGCGGGAAGAGGATTCTCTATATAATGTGAATTTTTCTCAAAAGAGATTTTGCAGTGCAATTTCAAGGTATGGCAAAGAAATATATTTTGGGATTAAGTATTTTCCTTGTTTCGTAATATTATGCCAGAGTCAGATTGAAAAGTAAGTCACAATATATAGGGTCAAATAAAATCCATCTAAGACACACACTCACATGTACACGCAAACACAGATGCACACACACACACGCACACACACACAGTTCCAGTTGAAATGGCTAGACTCACAGGTGTTGTATAAAGATTATGGTGAAAAGAATGAGAATTTATAGTTTGTAGTATATGACTCCATAGAATCCTTAGGTAGGAATTTGGGTGAGATAAAAAATCGGAGCTTAGTCATCAGTATAAATATCCTCAGATCTTTCCCATCTGCAGAGATATCTTTTCCTGTTCATGTCAACACTTTGCATATTTGTCCATTTCTTTTTCACAACGCTTAAGCCCAATTCTTTGTAAGAATAGTCTGCACAGCTTCATTGTCATTAGTTTTCTGTTTTTCTCTAATTCTTCAATTTTTTACAATTTGTTTTCTGTTCCCATTATATCACCAAAAAATGCCCTTTTGGAGATTATAATACATTTCTAATAACCAGTCAATATGCTTGCTTGTCTTGGTTTTGTTGATTTCCAGAGCTGTAGGATTTGACTTTATTAGCAGTCCTAATTCCCCCTGAAATTATTTTCCCACTGTCTTCTGCAAATCAGTTCTATCTTGGCTACATTTTTACTTCTCTGATCTTGACTTCTTAGACCTCTTCCTCCAGCTCCATCATTCTGAAACTTTATTTTATTTTTAATTGAGAAATAATAATCATACATCCTTACAGGGCACAATGTGATATTCTGATATATGCATAAATCCCTCATATTATTTCACTGGGATCTGTTCTTTACCTCCTTTTCCCTCTCTGTTTCATTTAAACAAATGCTTCATTTAGCTAAATTAATACTTACTGAGCACTTATTGCCTGCAAATAATTGGGTGCTAAGCATGCCTTAGGGTGCCTCCTCTGTGGTCCTGTTCAGAGAGATTGAAGTGTCATCTTGCTCAAAGGAGACCTCTATGACCTTTGATTATATGTAAAATTTCTATCATTCTTTACAGCTTTTGGCTTAGGAATTTATGATTCTTGTTAAAATGCAAAAAATGTTATTCAGTAGGCTTCACACATTAAGTCAGCTACACCTTAAGTCAAAATAGAAAAAAATACTCAAATTATCTAACAGAACACAGACCCAGAGGTGTAAAATATAGGAAAGGTACATTTTAATGAGGTAAGAGAGAGGAATGGGGGAATATTAGGTAATATGAAGCACTCCCTGGAAAAAGTAAATCTGTGGTTTGCCCCCATGGGTTTTATAGGCAAAATTTCCAAGGGCTGGCTGTGGAAATGCGTAATTTAGAAAACCAGAAAATAAAATTATAAGTAAATTCCCATGACTAAATAAGCTCAGAATTTTGAAAACAAGAGTTATTTGCAGAGTGTATATTCCTGATACAGTTTCATTTTTTTTTCTGTATACTCTCACAGTTCTCAGTAAATGAATTTGAGTCACAAGAGATCAGCTTCCCAGAGGTGCTTTGTCTAATTAAGAACGATAATAATAAAAAAAATCTCCATTAAAGCCTTTACTCTGGGAAAGCCATTAGGATGCTACTAGAGTGACAGCAGGTTTTCTTCCAAGTTGAAGTGTTTGCTTTTACTCAAGTTCAATGATTATTAATGAATATTCTTTTATACCAGGTAGTCCTAGTGGACATTTCCAGGGTGAACGATAAGATACCCTGTAATGATAGATGATCCTGTAGTTTAACATAGGTGTTTTTGACTACTAATGAAAAATGAAACAAATTCAGCTTCCTGGCACTTCTAATAAAATATTACTATTTTTACAATAGTAATGCTTTAATATTTGAATATGGTCTGAAATGTGGCCTTAAAATATATTTTTAACAAATTCGTGGATCTTAAAAAAAAAATTAAAGGGCAATGGTAACAGAAACTCAGTGCTTTAGAGTATTGAAAACTACCAGTTGTATGATTTTTTTTTTCCATTTTAAACTTATTTTCTGTTCATACTATTTTTAACATAGATTCAGTGGGGATTCACTCACTTAGAAATTCTTTATTATGTGGGGTTCTTACTCTAATATTTATGTAGGAATTTTAAGCCTGTGTATCTTGATACTTCCCGGCTTGACTATGTGCATATAAAATTTAACAGAACTTATTATCAAAGTGACAATAATTCTATCTTCTGCTTTCTATATTTAAGGAGAATAATACATTTAGAGAATATTAATAAGAGTGTTCCTGCAGTCACACGTCATCGATTATTTAAGGGCTACTTTTGTAAGTATTTTTAAAGAACAAATGTTTTAGCAATGCCACTAAAACCAGTAAGGATTAGTTTGCATATGATGCAATTTATGGCATATAGTTAGCTAATGACCGCAACTATTATTTGTGTACCTTTTCCATCACAACGTCTTCACCCTGCCGTCCTCCAGTGCCCAGAACTTCCTAGTGTAAACTGGGTGGCCTCCCTCCTCCTGGTTTTCTCACTTTCTGTCTCAAATTTACTTTTTTTTTTTTCCCTAAGGGTTCTGAATCTCTTTTATTAGCACAGAAATAACAGGTTTAGATTGTATTACAAAAAGAGCTCAAACTGTTCATATACAGCAACTGGGCTTGCTAGGGGATAGAAGAGGGAATTCTTCAGACTACTGTACAAGGACACAAAGACTCCTCATCCTAAACAAAGTATTAAGGTATGTAGACAAGTTTCTTGCAAGACAGAAAACAGAGAACTCCACAGTCACTATAACACATCCCTTAAGGAATAGGCATGTGTTTGTAGGAAGCAAACAAAGCTTTCCATAGAGAAACCACCTTCACGTGATGATTAAGTGCACTTGGGTTTTGTTTCGGCATCTGTCACTGGGTGAATGAAGATACCATCTTCAGGATGTTGTGTGTCATCCATTTTATAATATATGATGATGCTATTGCAAGCATAGTCCTATCATTACTGAAGGTAAGTGATGCGATGCTCTTGGGGTACCGATGCATCTGGCACAGTTGCTTTTTGTTAAATGGATTCCAAGTATTTACAAAGCCATCAGAACCACCTATGGCAAATGTATTATGGATATTCTGGAAAGAAATGGCATTAACTGGGTAAACCTGCTCAATATTATTTTCTTTTAGTCTGTGACATTTGAAGGCATATTTCTTCTGTACCTCAGGGCTTGGGCCAAGTACTCAACTGCCACTCTGCCTTCAATAGAGCTTAATACATAACCCTGCTTGTTTGGAGATGCTTGTATGCAACGAGTCTGGTATTTCAGGCTGGACTCCCTGCTCTGGTGCACATAACCCATGTTCCATAAGCCCCACACCAACACTCTGAGGCCCACTGTTCTCACAGTCAGCTGGTCTCCAGACACTGAGAAGGTATATACCTTTTCAGGCTGAGAGAAGGTCCTGGCGTTACCACGATTTCTGGGATCCCACAATTTAACTGTCTGATCCCAACTTCCAGTAACCATCACATTCACTTCTGGACAGTATTCGACACATCTGATGGGGACATCGTGGGTCCCAACAAGATTTTCTTGATCAGTGTTCCAATCATGCATTTTCAATTGATGATCTAGTCCTCCTCTCCAGGCCTGCACTGGATCGTAGAAGGCTCAGTCCGGGACGGCACCGGTGTGCTGGTACCTGAGCGCATGGACCTGAGAGTGAGAGCCATTACCTGAGCACATGTCCCGCACATTGTAGAGGAGTACTGACGTGTCCCAGGAGGAGACAAGCAGGAACTGGGAGGTGTTGGGGTTGAACTCCAAGGAGATGACATCCTCTGGTGGCTAGGTCAGCTTGAGCTCATTAGAACGGGTCATCCCCTGTGATCTGCCCTGCCAGCTGATGGCCCGGGAAGTCTCTGGAGAGTCTTCTCCCGCAAGCAGTCCCCTCACCTCACTCGTGTTGTCTTCATCGTCATTGTCACCTCCCCGCTCTGCCTCTCCGCTCCGCCTCCCCGTTCTGCCGTCAAAAGATACATTAACAAGAGTAAACCATAACAAATTTGTTCAAAGTTTTACATGACCAAGGAGTCTCCAGAGATGAAGACTCAAAGCCCCAGGGAACACTTTTTATATTTGGGTTCTACAGCCATGTAGAAATGGATTGGACAGAAGGAGTAGGATCTAATAGTAGTAGACTGAGTGGGGAGACCCAGCAAGGCCTGTCCAGTTTCTTTCTGGTCTCTGTGTGTGGCATTTCTTCCTCCTGGCTGTGGGTCTGTGAAGCTCTTCAAGAGAGAAAGATGGGAGAAGGAAGAGAGTGACCGTTCTAGGTTTTATGACTTTGGGGAAGAAGGGTTCTAAGTTCTATGATCTGCCATGGGGAAGAAGAATTCTGGTTTCCGAGGCTCAGCTCAGGGGAGAATGAGACAGGAGACAAGAGGGCAGGAGAAGGTCAGAGATCTTGCTTCTGGGGTCTTCTAATCTTAATTCAAAGTATTTAGCATGCCAGGGTGCCAGGCTTTGGGGTATTGTTTTCTGGGCCCCGATACCATTACCACTGTCAAAATAATGAACATGTGCTACTCTCAAAAGCTGCTCTCGTGCTCCTTTGCAATTTAACTGTTTCTCATGCCTCCTGGTCACTTCTTCCATCCCTCCACACAACCAACCAGTCACTGATATTTGAAAAGCTAAGAACTGGGCCAGGCGTGGTGGCTCATGTTTATAATCCCAGCACTTTAGGAGGTCAAGGCAGGTGAATCACTTGAGGTCAGGGGTTCGAGACCAGCCTGGCCAACATGGTGAAACCCCATCTCTACTAAAAATACAAAATTAGCCAGAGGTGATGGTGCACCCCTGTAATCCCAGCTATTTGGGAGGCTGAGGCAGGAGACTCACTTGAACCTGGGAGGTAGAGGTTGTAGTGAGCCAAGATCATGCCATTGCACTCCAGCCTGAGCGACAAGAGTGAAACTTCATCTCAAAAAAAAAAAAAAAAAAAAAAAAAAAACCCAAAAAACTAACAATTTTAAAACAAGTTTGTCCTTTGTGGTGAATGCCCTTAGTAATGCAACAAGTGTGGTATTTAGAATTCAATTATTTGTCCTTCTAACTTGTTCTGTTACATACTTGAAATTGATTAGACACAGGTCCGCTGCAAAACGAGAGGAGTATTTTAGAGTAGCACTGTAAACGGTCTGATTTATATAACGATGGCAACTTCAACAGTTTTGTGGTGAAAAAAAATCGGAAACAAATTCTGTGCATGAAGAAACTTGGAGTGGCAGCTTCCGAACCTTTTGAAACCCTAAAATTTACATTGTGGCTTTAACTGTAGTTTGAAACTCTAGCTGCACATTAGAATCACTTGGGGAGCCTTAAAAATGTTGATGCCTGGGTCCCATCTTGGCTGAGTTAAATCAGAATCTCTGGCAGGGGGGTTGAGTCTCAGAGATGATTATGATTTAAAAGCTCCCAGGTGATTCTAACATGTAGCGAGCTTTAAGCATCATTGCTCATAATTGTACTCATAATTAAGTGTTCTTTTTGGAGAGCCAGTTTCAGATGTTATTTTCTTAAGGATTTTACCCAGAATTGATCACTCTGCATCACCATTTCCTCTCAGAAGGTTGGCTTGCTATGGTAAAGTAGTATTTCAACATGGAAAAGAAATGATTACTGTTTACAGAGAGGAAGATGTGATTTATCTTCCTCTCTTGAATAATTTGCATATTTGAATCAAAGTGCACTGTGCTTTTTTATCACCTTTACCATTTTCTATCTTAACGTGCATGGGAGGCCACAGAAAAAGCTATGAAGTTTAAGTATTGACCTTTCCCATCCCTTCTTAGTTCCATTCCCTCTCCAGTGTTTCCTGCTTCTCTGTGTGCCTTGTAGGTCCTTCATTCTGCACCATCCCTGGGGCTTCCCTCTTTACTCTCAGGATTATTCTGAACTCTACAGTCCAGGGAAATGCCCCTGTCCTTCTTATTTTTAATCTCTACTTATTTTTAATCTCTATTTTAATTATCCTGATGTCTGTAGTCCAGGGATATGCCCTTGTCTTTCTTACTTTAATCTCTACTTGAAGTCTTTTCTAATACGTGTGTTTATGTCAATGTCTGCCAATGTTTGTGCTGTTTCATGTAAGCTATATTATGCTAACTTCAGCCATTTGCTGCTGATGCTATGACTTAAAGGACCTACTGTATAGTGGAGTGTTTCTCTGTTTGTTTCAACCCCATGGGAGAAAAATTTGAAGGCAGGTATGTCAGCCTGTGGCATCCATAACACACCATAGACACAACACTTCCTTGTGCTTCTGCAAAGGAACAGCTTTGTTGGTAGAATCACCTCTTCAGCCTGTGTAAGGAACATTGGTTTGTCTACCTCTGAGAAAACTAAAGCCTGGGGGCGATAAGTGGTAGGGAAACAGGTGCTTCACTTTGAATTAGTAGTACAATGTTGTTTTTCAAAGTCTTCTGTGACAGTTATACAACCAGAAAACATTATAGCTCAACGACCTTTCAATGCAAACGTCCAGTGGTGAGGCAGCTGAGTGTTTTAGCAGATTGAACTCTAAAGATGTAGGAATCGATTTTTCTCAAAAGTGTATCAGAGCTTTGGTCCCACTCCATTCCTACTTAGTTTCAGATATTTCTTAAATGCAGGGATATGTAGAGAAATACACATATTACTACTGGGGATCATTTGCAATGGATTAGTTCAGAAGGATTTTTTTCATTGTCCATATTACATATTTACTTCTAAAAGTCAAAATTGCATTTAAAGTGATCCAGTGAATGATGACTGCAATATTTCCGTGTTTATGAATCACAAGTTAGTCTTTTATATTTGCTTTGTTTCTTTTAGAAGAGTTTTATTAGCACATATAAAAGTAGCTAAGAGGTAAAACACTTTCCTTTTGTTTATATGTAACTTGGGAAAAAATTTTACTGCTGGTGATAAATTGAAAAGCTGTGGTAACCATGATTAAGTCAGTCCAGCATGGAAACATTTATTGGGAACCTGCTATATACACAGCACTCTGATAGGGATGGGGGATATAATATATTACAGATAATTGGGATAATCAAGCAACTTAAAATGTGTGGGGGAAAACGTGGCACAACCGTGAATGGCGCAAACATCTGTTACAGTAGTGGAGAGAATATCTTTTTGATATATTTAGCATCAGTAAAATTTCCACAAATTCAAGCATCTGAGGAAGCAAAATGCCTAATTTGTCACAGGAATAAAAACAAGATAAAGATGATCTAAAAGCTTAGACACCTAGGCGAATTGATAACTACAAATGAGCAATGCCTTCAACTTTTAAGTTTCCTGGCAGCTAAAGGCCTCAGTTTTTATTTCTGACAAAAGAAAAGACACAATTTATCTGCAGAGACAAAGATATTTTTATGACACTGCATTCAAACAGGAATATATCTGAAAGGTCTCTGTATAGTGAATATCATATTGGATAATAAAATCAACTACAGTTTTACAACAGGAAAAGTAAATCCACAGAGGTGATTCCAGGTATGACCATTTGTGAGACAAAGAGCATTGCTTGAACTAAAGGAAAGATTTATATGATAAACAATAAAACATGAAACTAATGTGAAATTCTCCCTTCCTTTCTCTTTCTAAACCCCAGTTCTACTTCTCATGAGTAATTATTTTTAACCTATTGCATTCAGACTTCTGTCAGTTACCCTAAAAACCCCAAGTACTTTTCCCATACAGCTGTTTCTTCATCCAACAATTGGGATAAAATTCAGTATCTCCTCACTGTGACAGAGAAGTTAGACTAAACTTTATTCTCCTTTCCACATCTTCTCCCAGTGTTTGTTAGGAAACACAGATAACCCTCCAAATACCAGGTAAATCTATGATGAACTAGATATGACAAACAGTGCTGTCACGTTTTATTACTTGAGGACTTGTTATTATTTATCTTGACAACATGTGGGTTATATCTTTGGCATATTAAAGGATGTAATTTATTTCTGTCTTTGCAATCTCTTAGTGGATTATATTCTGATTTTCTGCTTATTTAACAATAAAACTATTTTCCTTCTAACTTTGTGGAGAGATTTTCTATATCGATAGGAGCTTTTTGTTTTTATAGTTCCCCAGCATATACCTTTTTCCTGGGAACCTCTCTGCTTGTTCTTTCTATGGAATATAATTTTCTCTTCTTGATTTTTCTTCACTGTTCCTTTTTTGCTACTCATTCTTATTTTTTAATGAAGAATTATACTTAGTAATAAAGCTACTTGGCATGGATCGTGCAACTGTGTTAACACACTGCATCTCCCTGGAATAAAAGAGTTGACCATGGTCTTGGATAAGTGTGTGGATGTGTCATTTGAGGGTATAAAGGGCAGGCTGAACACATCTTGAAAGCTAAACCTTTATATTTGGTTATTCATAGCATAATCTTGGATTCTCCTTGGGCCTCCCATTATTTTATGAAGTACTCTCCTGGTTTTGTCCAGAAGAGCACTTCATGAAGTAAGTGGTAGGAAGTCTATACCTTGCTCTGCATACTGAGGGGCAAATTGGTCTTCGATAATTCCTTAATTGAATCATTGGAATTTCTGACCCCTTCCCACTACTATTCTCTGGAATTACCTTTTTCGAATTTCGAACTTCAGGAGTCATTTGGACAAACAGTCTGTTTCTGCTCAGGGTGTTGTCAAAGACAAAAGAAGAAATTGGCAGGCAAGAGTTTTCTTCTGGGTTTAAAGTTCTTTTTCAGGTAAACCGATTTGCTGCCTTTATTTTTTTCTAACTTTTTTATCTTTTTCAACTTCTAATGCAGAAGGAAAAGAAAAAACTTTTTTTTTTCTATCTATGAACATTTTTCTCTTCCATTCTTATGAATTTCACAAAGCTTCCTCTGATTAGGGAGGGAAAAAAAATGTGAAGTTTTTTTTTTTTTTTTCTTCAAATACACTAAGGGCGGAGCAAGATGGCCGAATAGGAGTAGCTCCAGTCTCCAGCTCCCAGCACGAGCGACACAGAAGACAGGTGATTTCTGCATTTTCAACTGAGGTACTGGGTTCATCTCACTAGGGAGTGCCGGACAATCGGTGCTGGTCAGCTGCTGCAGCCCGACCAGCGAGAGCTGAAGCAGGGGGAGGCATCCCTCACCTGGGAAGCAAAGGGGGAAGGGAATCCCTTTTTCTAGCCAGGGGAACTGAGACACACAACACTTGGAAAATCGGGTAACTCCCACCCCAATACTGCCCTGTACCAAGGGTCTTAGCAAACGAGCACACCAGGAGATTATATCCCACACTTGGCCGGGAGGGTCCCACGCACATGGAGCCTCCCTCATTACTAGCACAGCAGTCTGCGATCTAATGGCAAGGCAGCAGCGAGGCTGGGGGAGGGGGCGCCTGCCATTGCTGAGGCTTAAGTAGGTAAACAAAGCCGCTGGGAAGCTTGAACTGGGTGGAGCTCACAGCAGCTCAAAGAGGCCTGCCTGTCTCTGTAGACTCCACCTCTGGGGACAGGGCACAGCTAAACAACAACAACAACAACAAAAGCAGCAGAAACCTCTGCAGATGCAAACGACTCTGTCTGACAGCTTTGAAGAGAGCAGTGGATCTCCCAACACGGAGGTTGAGATCTGAGAACGCACAGACTGCCTGCTCAAGTGGGTCCCGATCCCTGAGTAGCCTAACTGGGAGACATCCCCCACTAGGGGCAGATTGACACCCCACACCTCACACGGTGGAGTACACCCCTGAGAGGAAGCTTCCAAAGCAAGAATCAGACAGGTACACTCGCTGTTCAGCAATATTCTATCTTCTGCAGCCTCTGCTGCTGATACCCAGGCAAACAGGGTCTGGAGTGGACCTCAAGCAATCTCCAACAGACCTACAGCTGAGGATCCTGACTGTTAGAAGGAAAACTAACAAACAGGAAGGGCACCCACACCAAAACCCCATCAGTACGTCACCATCATCAAAGACCAGAGGCAGATAAAACCACAAAGATGGGGAAAAAGCAGGGCAGAAAAGCTGGATTTTCAAAAAATAAGAGTGCATCTCCCCCTCCAAAGGAATGCAGCTCATCGCCAGCAATGGATCAAAGCTGGACAGAGAATGACTTTGACGAGATGAGAGAAGAAGGCTTCAGTACATCAAACTTCTCAGAGCTAAAGGAGGAATTACGTACCCAGTGCAAAGAAACTAAAAATCTTGAAAAAAGAGTGGAAGAATTGAAAACTAGAATAATTAATGCAGAGAAGGCCATAAACGAAATGACAGAGATGAAAAACATGACACGAGAAATATGTGACAAATGCACAAGCTTCAGTAACCAATTCGATCAACTGGAAGAAAGAGTATCAGCGATTGAGGATCAAATGAATGAAATGAAGGGAGAAGAGAAATCTAAAGAAAAATGAAAAATAAATGAACAAAGCCTGCAAAAGAAGTATGGGATTATGTAAAAAGACTAAATCTACGTCTGATTGGGGTGCCTGAAAGTGAGGGGGAAAATGGAACCAAGTTGGAAAACACTCTTCAGGATATCATCCAGGAGAACTTCCCCAACCTAGTAGGGCAGGCCAACATTCAAACTCAGGAAATACAGAGAACAGCACAAAGATACTCCTCGAGAAGAGCAACTCCAAGACACATAATTGCCAGATTCACCAAAGTTGAAATGAAGGAAAAAATCTTAAGGGCAGCCAGAGAGAAAGGTCAGGTTACCCACAAAGGGAAGCCCATCAGACTAACAGCAGATCTCTCAGCAGAAACTCTACAAGCCAGAAGAGAGTGGGGGCCAATATTCAACATTCTTAAAAGAATTTTCAACCCAGAATTTCATATCCCACCAAACTAAGTTTCATAAGTGAAGGAGAAATAAAATCCTTTACAGATAAGCAAATGCTTAGAGATTTTGTCACCACCAGGCCTGCCTTACAAAAGACCCTGAAGGAAGCCCTAAACATGGAAAGGAACAACCGGTACCAGCCATTGCAAAAACATGTCAAAATGTAAAGACCATCGAGGCTAGGAAGAAACTGCATCAACTAACGAGCAAAATAACCAGTTAATATCAATCATGATGACAGGATCAAGTTCACACATAACAATATTAATCTTAAATGTAAATGGACTATATGCTCCAATTACAAGACACAGACTGGCAAACTGGATAAAGAGTCAAGACCCATCAGTCTGCTGTATTCAGGAGACCCATCTCACATGCAGAGACATACATAGGCTCAAAATAAAGGGATGGAGGAAGATCTACCAAGCAAATGGAGAACAAAAAAAAGCAGGGGTTGCAATCCTAGTCTCTGATAAAACAGACTTTAAACCATCAAAGATCAAAGGAGACAAAGAAGGCCATTACATAATGGTAAAGTGATCAATTTAACAGAAGGAACTAACTATCCTAAATATATATGCACCCAATACAGGAGCACCCCGATTCATAAAGCAAGTCCTTAGACACTTACAAAGAGACTTAGACTCCCATACAATAATAATGGGAGACTTCAACACCCCACTGTCAACATTAGACAGATCAACGAGACAGAAAGTTAACAAGGATATCCTGGAATTGAACTCATCTCTGCAGCAAGCAGTCCTAATAGACATCTACAGAACTTTCCACCCCAAATCAATAGAATATACATTCTTCTCAGCACCACAGGGATGCCCTCTCTCACCACTCCTTTTCAACATAGTGTTGGAAGTTCTGGCTTGGGCAATCAGGCAAGAGAAAGAAATCAAGGGTATTCAGCTAGGAGAAGAAGAAGTCAAATTGTCCCTGTTTGCAGATGACAGGATTGGATATTTAGAAAATCCCATTGTCTCAGCCCCAAATCTCCTTAAGCTGATAAGAAACTTCAGCAAAGTCTCAGGATACAAAGTTAATGTGCAAAAATCACAAGCATTCTTATACAGCAGTAACAAACAATCAGAGAGCCAAATCATGAATGAACTTCCATTCACAATTGCTTCAAACAGAATAAAATACCTAGGAATCTAACTTATAAGGGATGTAAAGGACCTCTTCAAGGAGAACTACAAACCACTGCTCAGTGAAGTAAAAGAGGACACAAACAAATGGAAGAATATACCATGCTTATGGATAGGAAGAATCAATATCGTGAAAATGGCCATACTGCCCAAGGTAATTTATAGATTCAATGCCATCCCCATCAAGCTACCAATGAGTTTCTTCACAGAATTGGAAAAAACTGCTTTAAAGTTCATATGGAACCAAAAAAGAGCCCTCATTGCCAAGACAACCCTAAGCCAAAAGAACAAAGCTGGAGGCATCACGCTACCTGACTTCAAACTACACTACAAGGCTACAGTAACAAAAACAGCATGGTACTGGTACCAAAACAGAGATATAGACCAATGGAACAGAACAGAGTCCTCAGAAATAATACCACACATCTACAGCCATCTGATCTTTGACAAACCTGAGAAAAACAAGAAACTGGGGAAGGAATTCCCTGTTTAATAAATGGTGCTGGGAAAATTGGCTAGCCATAAGTAGAAAGCTGAAACTGAATCCTTTCCTTACTCCTTATAGGAAAATTAATTCAAGATGGATTAGAGACTTAAATGTTAGACCTAATACCATAAAAACCCTAGAAGAAAACCTAGATAATACCATTCAGGAAATAGGCATGGGTAAAGACTTCATGTCTAAAACACCAAAAGCAACAGCAACAAAAGCCAAAATTGACAAATGGGATCTAATTAAAGTAAAGAGCTTCTGCACAGCAAAAGAAACTACTGTCAGAGTGAACAGACAACCTACAGAATGGGAGAAAATTTTTGCAATCTACTCATCTGATAAAGGGGTAATATCCAGAACCTACAAAGAACTCAAACAAATTTACAAGAAAAAAACAAACAACCCCATCAAAAAGTGGGGAAAGGATATGAACAGACATTTCTCAAAAGAAGACCTGCATACAGCCAACAGACGCATGAAAAAATGCTCATGATCACTGGCCATCAGAGAAATGCAAATCAAAACCACAGTGAGATACCATCTCACACCAGGTAGAATGGCAATCATTAAAAAGTCAGGAAACAACAGGTGCTGAGAGGATGTGGAGAAATAGGAACACTTTTACACTGTTGGTGGGATTGTAAACTAGTTCAACCATTATGGAAAACAGTATGGCGATTCCTCAAGGATCTAGAACTAAAAGTACCATATGACCCAGCCATCCCATTACTGGGTATATACCCAAAGGATTAGAAATCATGCTGCTATAAAGACACATGCACATGTATGTTTATTGCAGCACTATTCACAATAGCAAAGACTTGGAATCAACCCAAATGTCCATCAGTGACAGACTGGATTAAGAAAATGTGGCACATATACACCATGGAATAGTATGCAGCCATAAAAAAGGATGAGTTTGTGTCCTTTGTAGGGACCTGGATGCAGCTGGAAACCATCATTCTCAGCAAACTATCGCAAGAACAGAAAACCAAACACCGCATGTTCTCACTCATAGGTGGGAACTGAACAATGAGATCACTTGGACTCGGGAAGGGGAACATCACACACTGGGGCCTATCATGGGGAGGGGGGAGGGATTGCATTGGGAGTTATATCTAATGTAAATGACGAGTTGATGGGTGCTGACGAGTTAATGGGTGCAGCACACCAACATGGCACAAATATACATATGTAACAAACCTGCACGTTATGCACATGTACCCTAGAACTTAAAGTATAATTTAAAAAAAAATACACTGACACCAGAAAAACTAAAAATATATTCAACAAGATACATCTGCTTGAAATTCACTGGAACATATACTCTAGGTGACAAAAATGTCTGTCTTCCATTTTTCATATCCCAAGCATACGCCAGGCCATATTAAGTCATGATGACATGTAGTTCATTACTATAGAGACGTAAGAATTTTATAACTCATCCAATGAATTCATGCTGAGATCAGAGTTCTAGAGTATCATTTGACCATTTATATAAAGAAACTGGCAGTTTTAATTTTTTAATAAAGGTTATAAAGTAGGAGCTCTGTCTACTTTACTTCCAAGCAGTGTTTTAAAAATTTGACAAATTTATTTAGATTAGTTATTTTGGTTTGTTTTTTAACAAATAAATGAATTTCCTACACTGTCAGAAAGTCATATATATTGACAAGGTTTTCATTTGCCTTTGTTTCTTTCCTAGAAAGAAGGATGGTTTGCTCATATCTACCTTCTACTTTTCACTTTATCCACAAATGCCCAGACGTTTACATTCTCGAGGAGCTTAACTGATGTTAGAAGTACAAACAGTGAATAGCTATTTTATCTTTTCTGCATAAACTTAAAAGGTCAACATGGTGATAGAAAAGCGGTATACTTTATTCTTATAATTGATCCTCATAGTTAAGGTCTCTTTGGTGATGCTATTCTCTAAGCAAAGCTTTTTGGAATAAAAAGTGAAATGTTAAAGAACTGGTGAACTTTCAGGGCAAGATAAATTTTCAATCTAAAACTTACAAGCCCAAGAACAAGAATTTGTCTGCCAGCCTTGGGCTATGGAATGTCCTTTTTTATTTGTTTTTTCAACTGGGGACAACCATTGAATTAGCCTTCTTTTTTGTTCCATAGGTTTAAAGCTCTTTTATTTCAAAAGGCCTTTGGCATGGTACACTGGTTTTATGTTTGATTTTTATTACTGATTTTAATTGCTTCTGCAGTTGTGTATATTTTTAGTACTCTAAGTATATTGTTCCTTGTAAAATACCTGGAGTATTTTCTAAGAAGCAGAATATTTTATGAATCTTTTTTTTGTATAATTAAATAATACATAATGTTTATGATACTGGCTTGAAGTTCCTAAAAATTTTAGAGGAAATGCAATGTGTAGCTCATAGATTTGAGAAAAAATATACTTAACAGATTCTTAACTCAGATATTCCCTTCCACAAATTTAATGTAAATAAAATAAAATAGAATCATGTTTTATAAACTACATTTATTATTTCTAGTTGCCTACTGGTGACATCTTGATTTTTCATTTTAAAAATGGTTTAGCTCTGTTCTTTATGGTGAGTCAGACATTACAGCTACCTTTATGTGTGTAGCATATAAATGAAAACTTAAAATTCCCTGTGGAGTAGAAAATTAGCAAAGAACTTTTAAGTGCACCTGATCAAAGTAAAAAAGTATGCCAATTATTTACAGTGGGATGTTAGAAATTTGCAGTGGTGATGGTTATAAATCTTGCTGAAATGAATTTTGCTAGGCAGACATCCATTTTCCAATATGGAAATAGCCCTACAATTTTAGAAATTTTGTTTGAAACTATGTTTGGATATAACCATAGCCAAATATGATATGATTGTAGGAGTTTTCTATCAGATTGATATTCTTCATTAAGGTTACTTTGTAAGTATTATGGTGCAGTATTGTCACTGCTCCCAGACTATATAAAAAATCTAGTGAATCAAGCTGCCTGACTGTCACCCCAGTTCTCTTGTATTTATTGAAGAGTTCATATTAAAAGCTCAACTATGTACCAGTTTTAAATGTGAATGGCCTCCTATACTCACAGGCTTAATGCTGCCTAATTTCCTTTATAATATAAAATTATAATTTCTTTTGTTGTGTGGACAATAAGTTTCCCCATTTTTTTGGAATAGGGGCTAAGGGTACAATGGGAGAGAGATTAATAAGAAAACAGACAGCTTGTTTGAGCGAGTTTGGGGGCTTTGGGAAAAATTTCTAAGATGGGAGTCCTGAGCCTTATCTTCAGTTAGATGTCACTGATTATTTTAATGTTATTTTTAATGCATTGAGTAGTTTGTGTTGAGAAGCGTAATATTGAGTTGAGAGGGGATAGCAGATGATTCTGCCTAAGTTGATATCCATGTATTCTGTCTGTATTACTGGGAATATTGTTAAAATTATGAAGCTTATTTTACATAAATGAATTTCACAAGTCAGAAGTGCACAAAATTAAGAGTACTTATACTTCAATAGAAAACTAGACAGCACAGCCAATCCTTGTCCCTGGAGTTTTAGGTATTACATTAGGATTAATTTTTCTATATTACTATCAGGAACAAATTGCAAACCATTTCCAAATTTGCAGAGTATATTTGTGTGACATATGTGTATTCACTTAACACTAAAATGTAATGGGGAGCATTTGCATATTTTTCATTAGCTAAAGTTCTTGTATTTCTCCAAGGCTGTCTTACTAAAAGGTATAGTCTGTCTATTCTCCCATTTTCAGCAATGTTGAGTAATGGACTTTGAGAAATGTTTCTACCATTACTTATTTGTATGATTATTTAGATTGTCGTGACATTTGTTTATAAAACCTTTCAATCTTAAATTCAAGACAATTTCCTAGAAAACATTTTTTTTTAGCTTCTGCAATATTCAATTCATTACATGACATATTCCTTCGTGAAATTCTCTCCGCTTCTGACTTCCACAAGGATGTACCTCACTGCTGCTTCTCCTCTGGCTATTCCTTTTTTAATAAAAATTCTTCGGTCATTCTACTTTCCTCTCCAAACCCCAAGACTCAGCTCTTACTTCTCTGATTCCCCCTCGCCACGTTTAGGTCAGAGATCTCCTCAACTCAGGAAGTTAATAACGATCACTGCAGCCCTAGATGTAATCACCTCTTGAACTGATTCCACCTCTCTAAGAGGTGTTGAAACCAAGACATTTGTTCATGACTCCCTTCATACTCCCCCAAAATTTTTCCTTTATTTTTCTTTTTTCGTTAATGGTATTTTCATTCTTATGGCTCCCACATTTGAAATTCTGGATCATCATTACCCTTCCTTAATTTTCAGATCACATGTTTAGTAATGAAGTTTAGTTATCATTACCAGGTTATGCCTCCCTGATGAAATTATTCCTTTTTTTCCCTTCATTCTACCCCTCTTTCTTCATTTTGCATGTTGAAAACACACACACACACACACACACACACACACACACACACAACCAAAGAAGCAAGCAACCAACCAACTTTGTGCATGTCACTCACAAAAATCTTAACACTTGAGCGTTATTTGGTGACTTACTCACCCCCTACTGCCTACCCCCAAGTCACACACATCATCAGTAGATTCCCATTTGGAATATGAAAATAGGAGAAATCCTGAATCTAATTCAAAAATTAGTGAAAGTTTTCATTAGATACCAGAAAAATTCAAGAAATTATTGCTGTTTAGCTTAATTGATCAAAACTTTGGGCAAACCATAGGAATGGTTACAACCTTCTATATTGAGATAATGCTGCAATGCTAGGAAGTCTGTGCAGGAGATTCTTAATTCACAGATGCCTTCTAATTTTAGGGCTTAGAGTTGGAGCAAGGTCCAGCTGAAGAGCCATTGAAGACCACACCACTTGACATTTCATTTGCGGTGACTCATTAGTAAGAAAAAGAAGCCAGAGTGGGAGATTGCAGGGCTCATAAGGTAACTACCCTGAGCAGGAAACTAGCAGTGCAATGGGATTTTCATGATTCAGCATCAGCAGAGTCACTCCTCTCACTGATTGAGTTGATGGCAGTGACTCATATTTCAAAGCAAAATATGGTTGCATTCTGGAAAAACATGATAATAGTAAATAGGAAATGAACACCACTTCATTTTTATCTATTGAAGGACTTTGGCAGCTGACTTAATCCATATATATCTGGACCATTTCATTGTTATAAATCTCTATGAAATAGCAGTTTATTTTCAGAAGGCTTTTCAGGAAATTCTGAAAATTAGCTTCCAGATATGTGTTACGCTAAGGCCTGTTGTAGAGTAGAAAGTGGATGGACTTGGGAATCAGAGATGGATTCAGATTCTGCTTCTGCCACTCAACTTCTCTAATCCTGCAATCCTAACTTTTTAAAATGGGAACAAGAATTCCTACCTCTAGGAGTGTTGTGAGTTTAAATAAAATAATTATAAAAGAACTTGTCATTTGTTGGTTATTTCCACCATCTTTACCTCACATTTTCCAGAGGAATTTCTTATAATATTTTAGCAATAGATATTTACATGTTGTAAGTGTACCTCTTTTTCCTAATTAACAGGATTATAATTATTCCCTTTACAAAACAATTTAAAATGTAATCTTAAATTTTAATCTCCCAAAGGCACTGGAATGTTGGTTACTTAACAAAGAAGCAAGAAGCAGAAAACACTTAACTTTAGTTGAGTCATTGACAATAGTAAATCAATCAGATAATGAAAATAAAATACTGCCAATGATAATTCAGGTCTGTGAAAGTGTATGTTTTTACTTATAAATGTTCAATTGACATGAAATTTTTAGGAATACATATGGCTTAAAGTGAGGTGATTCCATGGCAGAAATTCAAGCATGATTAACTTTCATGAGTCCTCTGAAAACTTTATTAGAATCTGCTAATTGGCCATTGTTAAAATTATGACACTTATCAACTAATCATCAGTAAATGTTCTTATGCCATCTATATTCTTTAGACCTCAGACCATCTGGCTCTGAGATCTGCCATCATAAAATGCCTGAAAAGTTTTATGAGCCTTAGTTGTAAATAGTAAAATTTTTGGTTAAAGAAAGGAGTGGATTCCAATTTGAATAACCTTATAAAAAAGAAAATGCTTGGGATTATCATTTTTACTCTTGGTTGAATAAGTAGATGGAATTGATTATATGGTTCTGTGGAAGATAAACTCAAAATATTCCTGGAGATAAGTATATGTCCCTGAGTGACTTGTTCTTCATGTACTACCAGTTTAAAATTAAGACAAACAGAAATCTCTGAAATGTTTTATTATTTTGATTGCACTCAAATCTTGTGTGCATTACACTGATAGTCAATTCAGTCAAAACTAGGAGATTTTGTGTTCTTATTTTCACTTTCTTCATTTTCTGTCTAAATGATATGGAAGAGGGGAACAAAGGTTGTTAATAGTAGATACATCATGAAAATGTAAGTCCAAGATTTCTTTGAGAAAATAATTGAAACACTAGGCATAATAGAGTGGAGGCTGAGTTCCACAGTAAATTTATAAAAATTGACAAATATCAATGCCAAGAAGAGAATAGCAAAGGATTTTTTTTTTTTTTTTGAAAAGTGAAAACTGGGGAACTGGCAAATAAAAGAGTTCAAACCTTATCCTTCATTAAATGAGGAACTCAGTTTAAAAAAATCAATTTCAGGTCCTGACGTTTGTGAAGCAAGTACAGTGTTCATCCATGTATTCATTTATTCATTCATTAAAACCTTTTGAAGATAATATTATGAAATAAGACTATCCCAGATTTTCTTAATGCTTACACTTCTTCCCAGAGTCAAAAAGGTTATTCTTTATATTCAAAGCCATAAATGCTAAAATAGCAAAAAGGTTACAATACACTTTTAACTAAAATATATGTATATGTATTTTTATATATATTTATATTTATATGTTTATATATATTTATACTCAAGGCAATCAGCTATGGAAACCATTAGTTATATCTACTTATGAATCCAAGAAGTAACTGACAGTCTTCTTCAGTAATATATCAGACTAAATTGACTGTATCTGTTTTTGTCATCAAATGCATTTGGATAAAATATAAACACATAAAAATAGCAAATACATAACTGGGTTTGTAATTAAATGAAGAAAAAAATCCTAAAGCCAGAACTGAATAGAGAAAAGTCAGTGGATTTTAACAGTCTTAGGCTTGTGGATTCTTTTCACGTATTTAATCATTGAACCATCTTTCTGAGGCATGTGTATGTTTGGGGGAGCTATTTTTTTGAGTTGGGGAGGAAAGTCTCGGCTTTAGGCACTGTGTAAATGGGGCACATGGAACTGTACATCTTTTATAAAACTTGGAGTCATAAGTGATAAGGTCATATGTGAAATAAAGACAAGGAAAGGTTGACTTCCACGCAGGCCTGGGAAGAGCAAGAAAGTTTGTCATTGTAGACATCAAAGTGGAAAGAAGCTACCTGTTACATCCTTTGCAGGGACGTGGATAAAGCAGGAGGCCATTATCCTTAGCAAACTAACACACAAACAGAAAACCAAATGCCATATGTTCTCACTTATAAATGGGAGCTAAATGATAACACACAGACACATAGAGGGGAACAACACACACTGGGGCCTTTTGTAAGGTGGAGGCTGGGAGGAGGTAGAGTATCAGAAAAAATAACTGAGTACTAGGCTTAATACCTGGGTAATGAAATACTCTGTACAGCAAACCCCCATGACACAAGTTTACCTATGTAACAAACCTGCACATGTACCCCTGAGCTTAAAATAAAAGTTAAAAAAAAAGAGCTACCTGTGAGAAGTGAGAAACACCACGAAACCTTTTCCAGGTTGGGTCTGTATTCCTGTATTCATGGTAATTGCAGTGCATGGAGATATCCAAGCTGGAATTCTTAAGACTCTTGGGTCCTCCAGCAAAAGCAATCCTAAAGCCACATTGCAGGGATACTTTCTCAACCCAGGGCATGTAGAAATCCCAAAGAAGTAAACTCTGCTGAAGAAAAGTCTACTAAGATAACAAACCACATGAGAGAAAAAAATGCCATTAGAGGAATCATCAGATGCAACATGTTGAAGAATGTATACCCCCTGGGCTGGAGATTGCAGAACAGACTGAAGACACTTCAGTGCAAATCAAGAGATGAAAGACAAGCTAGAAATGAGAAAGATAAATTAAAGTACTTTGGGAAAAAAGGGAAGATACGAAAGAACCACATAGAAATGTAAAAAATGAAAAACAATCTTTGACATTAAAAAGAAACTCAATGGAAAGGTTAAATATAACCTTCAGATTCATCTGAAGAAAGAGTGAATGAGATTGCAGATCTAAGGAGATCATGCATAATGCGGTACAAAGAATTACAGAAAACACAAGACAGAAGTTTGAGATGTGAGCAGCAGAAAGAGAAGATCTGACATAATTGTAATATGAATTTCAGGAAGAAAAGATAGAGAAAACGAGGGGGTTATATGACAATGTAATAGGAAAAAATTATTAGAATTTTTAAAAAACCATAATTCCTAAGCAGGTTTAAACATGTTAAGTAAAAACAAATTTCCCCTAGAAACATAGTAAGGTTGTAGTCCAGAAAAAACCCAGTCACATTTTAAAAGCTTTCTACTGGGATGGAAAAATACATGTGAAGATTGCCTACAGAGGAACAGCAATCAGACTTTTGACAGGCTCTTATCTGTGTCTTCTTCTATTAGAAAGCAATGGAATTATACTTTCAAAAATCTTTTTAAAAAGCCCTGTCAACTCATCTTTTGTATTCAAACAATTACAGAGTAAGAAGGGAACAATGACTTTTATGCATAAACAAAGACTGAGAGTTTACAATTCACATATTTTCCAAAACAAAAGCTATTTTAAGATGCATTCAACCAAAAGAAAAATAAACCCAGAAAGATGAGTAGGATGCAAAATCAATGCTGACAAATAAATTGGTAAATGTATTGTATTGTTAAGGTTAAAATACATATTGGCAGTGAAAAAAAGGTAATTTGGAAAAAATTAAAGGGGAACCAGAAAATCAAACTGCAAAACATGAGAAATGATATAGGAGAGAATTGAAAGTAGCATATCCTAAATTTCTGTAATTGCTTTCAAGGTGGATAGATTAAAGAATAACTTTGTTGAATGTCTGCAATAGTTAAAAAATGGAAATAATCTTTCATGAATAGGTTAAAAAGCATTGTATGTTTATATAATTAATATATAGCCATTAAAACAAAAAAAAACCATAAATAACAATCTCAAAACCTAATATTGAGTAAAAAACAGTTGCAAAGTATACGTAATGCCTTAGGTAAACTTAAAATAACACTAAGTCGTATGTTATATATTCTATGTATTTTAAATGTACAAATTTTACTAATATAGTGACAGAAGAAACACTAAATTCATGATGATAGTTGCCTATGGAGAGGAGGGAGGTGAATAGGCAAATATTGGAGTTGACTGCACCTTTATCTGTAACATACTCTTTTATGTATAGAAAAATAACCTGAGCATGAGAAGGGCTAACTTTAAACCAAGACATTAATTTAGACTGACCTTTGTTTTTGATAAAAATACAGTCATCAGTGACTTGGCTTTGAACACTTACAGCTGCTCCTTTGTTGTTGTCCTTGTTGTTTTGTTTGTTTGGGAGAAAAACAAATGTAGGCAGCTTATCTAGTTTGGAAAACTTGCTTCCAGAATCAGTCCTCCACAGCACAGCAGGAGCAGCACAGTGGGAAAAGACAAAACATTCTTGATAAAGTTGATGCATTAGAGACTTAAACTGGTGCAATTAAAAGAGGCCTTGATAAGATTTGATATTACACAGTGATACCTCAGTGTGTGCTAAGATTTCCAAATTTATACTTGCGGATAAAAAGATGCAAAGTGATGTGCAACTTGGGATTCTAAAATATTTCAAGATCGGTGGTTGCTTCAAATGAGTGGTATATTTTATTCTGTTTTCTCTTCAGGGGAAAATAGAGAAACTACCTAAAAGTAAATGTAATATTGTTTTTAGTTCAAATCCTAGACAAACGATGTATCTGTAATTTATTGATACCATAAGCTTTTTCTTAACAAATCAACTTTCAGAACCTAAATATTACATATGCACTTGATGAGTTGAATAATAATTTATCTGTAGCATGTAGTGCTAAGATAATAGATTTTTTCTTTTTTTGGGAAATGTATGTTTGACAGACGTAAAATAGATGAATTCAGTGTATCATCTGTATGAGATTGCACTTGGCCAAACATTTATCAGAAAGAATGCTGGCACGTGTTCTGCTATTTCACAGAATTATTGAAGGAGTCATATTTAATGATGCTTTTTGGGCAAGTAGTATTTCTATTACCCATTTTCATCAAAATGACATCAAGTGACTCATCAGAATGTCTCTGCACAGCTACTCCTTTAGTTAGATACTCCTAATTTAAAACTGATTAGAACTTGAATACAAATTTGTTACAATAAAGATAATTTTAATCAATGCCCATCCTTAAAAATTCACCTAAAAAACCTCCCAAAATAAAAACAGAAAACTGAAAGCAAAATACATAAAGCAGGGAGAGCAGGGAGGCTTATATATTCAACAAAGAAAACAGATACTTCTCTGGTCCACAGTCGATTAAGTTTACCTTCTAATTCTGAAAATTTGGGGCCAAAGTAAACATAAATCTGAGAGCATAACAAACTTCTTTAAACCTCACACCCAAAGCAGCTGTCTTTAAAAGTCGGTCACCGAGAGCTGAAGGGTGTATCTTAAACATTGTGACTTCCATGCATTCAGGACTTTGCATGACCTGTCCATCCTGTTCGGGAGGCTCCTCTCACAGATAATTGTAGGAATGACACATTTTTAAAATAGTTCCACTTTGAAATCATCTCCGTTAAGAGGCTTTCTCTTGCCATTCTTACTACAGAAGCACATCATCCCATTTCCATCTTTCTCTAACTTGAAATCCTATTTTGTTTCTCCTTGACGTTTGTCATTTTTGTAGGATTTGAGGTCTGCTGCTCAGTGAAATCCATGCCTTCTGGAGGATTACTGGTAAATAAATATTAAGCATGACTATTAAAATAATTTATCTTTTACTATCAAATAGAGAAAAAGGTATATTTTATTTATTCATTTGTTAATGTGTTTTGTTTTTTTTTTTTGTCCTTGGCTTTTACTGGAATTTAATTCTGAAGCAGTCAGGAACATTCATATCCCCCAAACCTAGAAGATTGCCTGACATATAACCAATAAAATAATTTCGAATAAATAAATGAATTAATGATGAAAAGCTCATAAATTAAGGGTAAGATAAGTAGTGGGATGAATAAAGGATGTTATGTTTGTCATCTCTGGTTGTATTTATTTTGATCTCTTCTTATTAATCTAAGGGTCTATTAAACTCATTTAATCTTGTGAAGAACCAGCTTGGTTTTGTTGGTCTTTTGAACGTTCGCCTCTCAATTTTGTTCAATTCAGCTGTGCTTTTGATTATTTCTTTTCTTCTGCTAGCTTTCGAGTTGGTTTGCTCTTGTTTTACTAGCTCCTCTAGGTGTGGCATTAGATTGTTAATTTGAGATCCTCCTAACTTCTTGATGCAGGCATTTAATGGTATAAACTTTCCTCTTAACATTGCTTTAACTGTGTCACAAAGATTCTGGTATGTCCTGTCTCTGTTTTCATTAGTTTCAAAGAATATTTTAATTTCTGCCTTAATTTTGTTCTTTGCCTAAAAGTCATTCAGGAGCAGATTGTTTAACCGACCCCATAGAAATACAAAAACATCCTCAGATTATTGTGAACACCCTATGCACACAAACTACAAAATCTAGAAGAAATGGATACATTCCTGGAAACACAAAACCTACCAAGATTGAACCCAGAAGAAATTGAAATCCTGAACAGGCCAATGATAAGTTCTGAAATTGAATCAGTAATAAAAACGCTACCAACCAAAAAGAAAAAAAAAAGCCCTGGACTAGATGGATTTATAGCCACATTCTACCAGATATACAAAGAGCTAGTACTAATTCTACTGAAATTATTTCAAAAAAATTGAGGAGGAAGTACTCCTCTCTAATTCACTCTATGAAGTCAGTATTATCCTGATACCAAAACCTGACAGAGACAATAAAAAAAGAAAACTTCAGGACCATATCCCTGATGAACATAGACACAAAAATCCTCAATAAAATACTAGCAAATCGCATCCAACAGCACATCAAAAAGTTAACTCACCATGATCAAGTAGGCTTGGGATGCAACGTTGATTTAACATATGAAAATCAATAAATGTCATTCACCAGAAAAACATAAAAACAAAACCACATGGTCATCTCAACAGACACAGAAAAGGCTTTCAAAATTGTTTAACTTTCAATGTAGTATAGCTCTACAAATGACAAATCAAAATAAAGTACCCAGAAAGAGAAAAAACAGTGTTGTAAGAACTGGTGATGAAATATAGATATTGAGAATAATATCATTTTCAAAAATTATGACAAATGGGAACTAGAAGATTTAAATGTATAAATGTTCTAATTTTTAAATAGCGTTAGTAGACACTATAGTTAAAAACAAAAATATAATGACTCCAAACTGAATTTTCATAATCATGTTTCTTCTTTAGAAAGATTTTTGAGGCTTTATTATCTTGTGTGATGAAGAAACATTTATCTGAAGTTCAACAATTCTACTTTTATGTACTTTTTATCGTTAAAATTAAAACTATATTTAATATTTTTCTTTGGAAGGGCATGTGTGACATACACCGGTTTTTCTTCATTTTAATCTTTAATATCTTTGCGTATATGCATAGACTCAAGAGATATAAAGAATTATGCTAACAGTGATGGCTTCTGTTCAGTAAATAGTGTTTTGTTTTACTTTTTGGTTTGATTTCTTTAGTATATCTGTTTTATATAACAGGTTAATACACTTACAAAAAAAGTTGACTTCTAAATACTCTTGTGGAATCACTTTTCTTTTCTTTTTTTCATATATTTCAATTAGATCATGATTGTTTATTTAGTCATTAACATTGCTCATTATTGCTCAAATCCATAGCATTGCTAGTTTTTTCTTTTTTTGTTTTTTAATTTTAAGTTCTGGGTTATACATGCAGGTTTGTTACATAGGTAAACTTGTATCATGGTGGTTTGCTGCACCTATCAACCCATCACCTACATATTAAACCCAGCCTTATTAGCTACCCTTCCTGATGCTCTTCCCCACCATCCTCCTGCAACAGGCTTCAGTGTGTGTTGTTCTCCTCCCTGTGTTCGTGTGTTCTCACTGTTCAGCTCTGACTCTATTCCTGTGTTAGTTTGCTGAGGATAACGTCTTGCAGCTCCATCTATGTCACTGCAAAGGACATGAGCTTATTCCTTTTTATGGCTGCATAGTATTCCATGGCATATATGTACCACATTTTCTTTACCCAGTCTACCATTGGTGGACATTTGGGTTGACTCCATGTCTTTGCTCTTGTGAATAGTGCTGCAATGAACATACATGTGCATGTATCTTTATAATATAATGATTTATATTCCTTTGGGTATATAACCAGTAGTGGGATTGCTGGGTCAAGTGGTATTTCTGGTTCTGAATCTCTGAGTAATCACCACACTGTCTTCCACAATGGTTGAACTAATTTGCATTCCCACCAAGGGTGTGAAAGCATTCCTATTTCTTTGCAACCTCGCCAGTATCTGTTGTTTCTTGACATTTTAATAATCACCATTCTGACTGGCGTGAGATGGTAGCTCATGTTTTTAATTTGCATTCCTCTAATGATCAGTGATGTTGAGCTTTTTGTCAAGTTTGTTGGCTGCATGTATATCTTCTTTTGGAAATGTCTGTTCAGGTCCTTTGCCTGCTTTTTCCTTCCTTCCCTCCCTCCCTCCCTCCCTTCTCTCTCTCTCTCTCTTTTCTTTCTTTCTTTTTTGAGACAGTTTTGCTCTGTTGCCCAGGCTGGAGTGCAGTGGCATGATCTTGGATCACTGCAACCTCCGCCTCCTGGGTTCAAGTGATTCTCCTGCCTCAGCCTCCTGAGCATCTGGGATTACAGGCATGCACCACTACACCCAGCCAATTTTTGTATTTTTAGTAGAGATGAAGTTTCACCATGTTGGGCAGGCTAGTCTTGAACTCTTGACCTCAAGTGATCTGCCTGCCTAGGCCTCCCAAAGTGCGAAAGTGTTAGGATTACAGGTACGAACCACCGCATGCATCCTTTTGCCCACTTTTTAATGTTTTTAATTTGCTTAAGTTCCTTGTAGATTCTGGAAATTAGACTTTTGTCAGTTAGATTGCAAAAATTTTCTCCCATTCTGTAGATAGTCTGTTTGTGCTGAGAAGTTTCTTTTGCTGTACAGAAGGTCTTTAGTTTAATTAGATCCCATTTGTCAATTTTTGCTTGTGTTGCAATTGCTTTTGGTGGTTTAGTCATAAAATCTTTGCCCATGCCTATGTCCTTAATGGTATTGCCTAGGTTTTCTTCTAGGATTTTTATAGTTTTGGATTTTACATTTAAATTTTTAATCCATCTAGAGTTAATTTTTGTATAAGGTGTAAGAAAGGGGTCCAGTTTCAATTTTCTGCACATGGCTGGCCAGTTCTCACAGCATGATTTATTAAATAGGGAATCCTTTCCCTATTGCTTGTTTTTGTCAGGCTTGTCAAAGATCAGATGGTTGTATATGTGCAGTTTTATTTCTGAGTTCTCTATTCTGTTCCATTGGTGTATGTGCCTGTTTTTGTTCCAGTACCATGCTGTGTTGTTTACTGTAGCCTTGGAGTATAATTTGAAGTGGGGCAGTGTGATGCCTTCAGCTTTGTTCTTTTTGCTTGGGATTGTGTTGGCTATATGAGCTCTTTTTTAGTTTCATACAAATATAATTTTTTTTTTCTAATTCTGTGAAGAATGTCAAGGGTAGTTTAATAGGAATAGCATTGAATCTATAAATTGCTTTGGGCAGTATGGCCATTTTCACAATACTGATTTTTCCTGTCTATGACTATGAAATGTTTTTCCATTTGTTTGTGTCCTCTAATTTCCTTGAGCAGTGGTTTGTAGTTCTCTTTGAAAATTTCCTTCACTACCCTTGTTAGCTGTATCTTTAGGTATTTTATTATCTTTGTGGCAATTGTGACTGGGAGTTCATTCATGATTTGGCTCTTTGCTTGTTTGTTGTTGGTGTATAGGAATGCTTATGATTTCTGCACATCGATTTTGTGCAATCATTTTTCTTGCAAGCTCTGATGTTAGTAATATCATAAGGGCTGGAAATTCCTTATAAATGTTCATGAACTTACCTCTGATACCACAGACATGTATGATTAAATGATAGATACATTCGTGATGTTATCCATATGTGGTAATATTGTTGAACTATATCCTTTCTGGTTTTTATCATGGAAATTTGTATTCCCACTAATCTTTAAAATTATTCTATAGAGGACCAAAACCCTTTTTAATAGAATATGTTCAAAAATCCAGTTGAATTAAGAGAATTATCTAAATTATCTTCTTGGGATAATGGACCCAAGGTGGATATGTATAGTTAATGGGACAAGAGGCAGATGATTCTGCATTTCCTTCCTCATGTTCGGAAATGGATGCTCCCTGGCATGTGAAAAAACAGTTAAAGGCACAGTATTTAAGAAAAACTTATCAGCATGTTTGAAATCATTATCAAAAATTGCTTTACATGATCAAAGTGCCTTGATAACTTTATATGATGAAATGCAATTATCTTTCCCTGAAAAATCTTCAAAAATGTTTAGTCTCTGAAATTAAACTTATGTCTGTCATAGGATTTAGGACCCAAATCAAGGAACCCTATAAGCTATTACAACTTTGCTTCCCAATTCTATGTGGTCATTGTTTCTTTATAGGTAGCTTCAGCTCTAAGAAGATTTGCTCATGTTTTGAACTGAGACTTTCACTAAGCACTTACTCTGTGTCAGGCCGTCTGGTAGGTTTTAGGGAAATAAAGAGATGAGTAAGATTCAGTCCCTGTCCTTGAGATTGTCACACAGTCTAATGGGAAAGGCAAACATGCAGCTAATTATAATTACAATGTGCTAAATAATAAAATGAAAAATATCTGTGGGAGATGTGATAGTAATTAATTCTACCTAGAAGTGGTGACAAGAAGACATGGGTAGAAATGAAAATGAAAACTCTATAAAGTTAGTGTAATAGGGCTAATATTTTTAGATTATGATAGCTAAGACATTTTATATACCTTTACTCTCTCTGTCAAGTAAGTGGGCAAAATGAACATTGGCTTTGGAAGAAGAAAAAGGAAGTGGAAATTTGGTTCCTTCACCTTTTCTGGGAAGCAGGGAAAGGAGAAGGAAAAACAGAAAGAAAGGCAAGGAGATCAATTGCCAGATTTAATCCACTCCCAATCCAGGACTGATCTAGGTCAAAGAGCTGCAAACCATGCAGGTTGATGTGGAATTTTTTGAGAACATCATGTTTGTGGCCTACTTTAAAGGCTAGCCGTCATCATTCTGGCCCTGAGAGCAGCCTGGTATTTGGCTTGGGACCACGTCCCACATCATGTCACAGGAGTAGAGAACCTTTGATAGGAGGAGGTGGCAAGACGACACGCTGAGGGAGATAGTGAGGCTCCTTATACTCTACATGGAGTGTAGAGGATCCCTGTAAATTCTTAGTGCCCAGGAATAGGAATTGGAGGATTTGAGAATATGTGTGGCTGGACAGACACCTAGGGTCAGAATACAGAGCACAGAGTGCTGACTGCACAAGAGGCTGGAGGTGTGGGAAAGGTGTGATCAGTTATATAAAGTAGCCGAGTTCTTCTTTAAGTTTCAGTGTGTACTTTTGTAAACTTACCCCATAAGTATGGGGCTAGGTGAAAAAAATGTAGGCTATGCTAAATTTTTGAACTTTCTCTAATTAAAAATGAGAGCTCTGGAAGGATTTTTAATTGAGGGCATGGAAAGTTTTAGGAATATGTGACTTTTGGTAGAGTGAAGGTGAATAGTAAAGGCAAAGTGGCTAGGAAGAGGACTAAAACTAGTGACACACGGTGGAAACCTGTAGAAATAATAGACAAAAAACAAGACCCTTAACTGGGGCAGTTAGAGGATGAAAAGGTGATAGAATTTTTGACCGAGAGGTCCCAAGAAAGCACATGTGTGAGAAGTGTTCCTTAGAGAGGAGAAAAACCTTCTAAAAATGGTTTGAAGTTTCCACTTAGGGCACCTGGATATGTAAGATTATAATTAATTTTTATTGGAAATTAAAGAGGACAAGTGGGGATAGACAGAAAATGCATTCTGTTTGAGGCATATGATGTTTAAGGTACCAGTGAGGTATTTAATTAAAAATAGTCAAGATGCAATACAGGTGATGAGCTATTAATTAATGGATAAATTAATTAGTTAAATTAATATTTTGAGAACACACACTAAAGTATCAGGCCCTTGCTCAGCACTACTCGTACAGTTGTGAGTAAAAAAAGCAAGGCTTATCTACATACAAATTTGTGAGCACAAATCATTGGAATTTAATTCTAAATTAAGTTCAAACATTAAGAAAGTAATCACAGACAGAAAACCTAAATAATAAACTGTGATAAACGGCATGAGGTAAAATGACCAGAAGCATTAGAAGCAGATAACAGGAAGACCTATTCTAAGCAGGTAACAGAAAGCAGAGAACAGGAAGAACTGTTCTGAGCCAAGAGTTGAATGAAAGCTTCATTGCAATATATAGAACAATTCACCTGAGGTCTGAAGAGTGCATGGAGATACAACAGATGCGTGCGTGTGTGTGCGTGCATGTGTGTGTCTGAATGTTGGTATGCAAAGCATGCATTCCAAGGTGATTGAATAATTGTAAGGAGTCTGAGGCAGGAAGGGGTTTGAGAAGCTAGAAGCAGGCTCTTTTGGTTGACTGCAAAGTGGAGAAATTGGTACAGGTGGAGAAGTCCTCTTCAGATAATGGTGAAAGAACTTGTACCAGATAATCTCTCCCAGAGATAACTATTATCAACTTTGGAGGAAAAAACCCACCCAACCACTGGAAGGCATTATAGAGCCAACCAGAAGGAGGCAGAGACTGGAGGGGAGTAGACCACTGAAAGAAGAAAACTTCCCTAGGTAAAATGTTCTAGGGATAGTATTTTGAGGTCCCTCAGTCTGCATGATCTTGGGGCAGCTACAACTGAGGCAGAAAATCACAATCTAACTAGAGTAGTAAGATGAAGATAAAAAAAGCTGGAGCATCTGGAAAGTGGAGGAGGAAAGGATGTAGAAAATGGGAAGATAAATATAAAAAAAAAGCCCCCAGTTCAGGCCATGCCTAACTATTTTATTTTTGATGCTATTCTAAATAAGATTATTTGTAACTTTCCTTTTTGGATAGTGTATTATTAGTGTATAGAAAAGCAACTGATTTTTCTATGTTGATTTTGTATTCTGCAATTTACTAAATTTATTAGTTCTAGCTGTTTTGGGGAAAGCTTTAGGTTTTTCTATATGTAAAATCATGTCATCTGCAAACAGGGACAATTTTACCTCTTTCTAATTTAGATTAGATCTTGAATTGGATTTTAAAATTTCTTTTTCTTGCCTAACTTTTCTGGCTAGGACTTCCAGTACTATGTGAAATAGAAATAATGAGAGTGGCCATCCTTGCCTTGTCTCTGATCTTAGTGGAAAAAAGCTTTCAGTTGTTCCCCATTGAGTATGATGTTAACTGTTGTATTAGTCTGTTCTCATGCTGCTAATAAAGACATACCCAAGACCAGGTAATTTATAAAGAAAAAGAGGCTGAATGAACTCACAGTTCCACATGGCTGGGGAGGCCTCACAATTAAAGCAGAAGGCAAGGAGGAACAAAGTCCCATCTTATGCGGCAATAGGCAAGAAAACTTGTGCAGGGGAACTCCTGTTTACAAAACCATCAGATTTCATGAAACGTATTAACTACCATGAGAATAGTATGGGGGAAACTGCCCCCATGATTCAATTATCTCCACCTGGCCCCACCCTTGACACCCTTGACAAGTGGGGATTATTACAATTCAAGGTGAGATTTGGGTGGGGACACTGCCAAGTCATATCAGCAGTGGACTTGCTAATAACCCATTGAAAAATGAGATAAAGACTGGAATAGATGTTTCTCCAAAGAAGAGATACACAAATGACCATAAAGTACACGCAAAGATTCTCAGTGTCACTAATCATCAGGTAAATGCAAATCAAGACCACAATGAGATATTATCTCACACACGTAAGGATGACTGTTATCAGAAAAACAAAAGACTAGTGTTGCTGAGGATGTAGAACAATTGGAATCCCTGTATAGTATTGGTGGAAATGCAAAGCAGGGTAGCTGCTATGGAAAACAGTACGAAAGTTACTAAAAAAAAAATGTAAAAGTAGAACTACCATACGATCTATTAATAGCAACCCCACTTCAAGATATGTATCCAAAAGAATTGAAATCAGGATCTCGAAGAGAGATTTGCACTCCCATGTTCATTTCAGCACTATTCACGATAACCAAGATGTGGAAGCAGTCAAAATGTTCAGTATATAAATGTATAAAGAACACGTGGTAGATACATCCAGTAGCATACTATTCAACCTTAAAAAGAAGAAAATTCTTATCTATGCAACAACATAGATAAACCTTGTGTCATGTTAAGTGAAACAAGTCAGTCACAGAAGGAAAAATACTGGCTGATTCTACTTATATGGGGTATCAAAATAATCAAACTCATAGAAGCAAGTAATTGAATGATGATTGCCAGAGGCTGAGGGAGGAGAAATGGTGAGTTGCTAATTAATGTGTATAAAATTTCAGTTGTGCAAAATGAATCAGTTCTAGAGATCTCATGTATAACATGGTGCCTATGGATAATATTCTACTGCACACTTAATCTGTTAATAGATCTATGTTGTGTTCTTACCAAAATAAAAAAAAATTAAAAAATGATGTCTGCAAATTGGCTAAATTTGATGAAATGATAAACCCATAGATCCAAGAAAATAAGTAAACCCTAAGTAGGAAAAATACCCATAGGCACATTATAAGCAAACTGCTGAACACCAAAGAGAAAAATTTATAAAACAGCTAAACGAAACCATGTATTACATCCAGAGCAATAGTAATAGATGTAATGGGTGGTTTCTTATCAGAAAGAACAGATGAATCAGACCATTGGACCATTCTAGCGTCAGAATGACAGCTTTAAAGGGATAAAAGAAAGTAAAAAACTTGTCAACTCAGAATTCCACATCCTGTGAATTGAATTTTTTCTCAAAACTGAAGGCAAAATGCAGACATTTAGAGAAAAATAAACCAGAAATTTGTTGCCAGTAGACTGCATTATAAGAAATGTTAGCTGGAAGACTTCTATGATTTTTTAAAAATGAAGAAAATATGTTAAAGTTATTCAGACTAAAGGAAAATGACTTCAGATGAAAACTTATTTTCTATAGTAAAAAGTGAAAATGACTGTAAATACTAAAATGTGAATTGTAAAAAGCCACATATATGTAAATATATATTTCCTTGACCCAATTTTTCTAAAAGACATATGGCCATTTAAACCAAAAATATGAACTGTATTATAGGGTTTATGATGTATAATATATATTACTGTAGTAGCACAAAGAATGGTAACTGTTAAATAAGCATATATAGTTGCAAAGTTTTTAAAGCTAATATGAAGTAATACATTAAGTGAACTGTAAGAGTCATGGATGTGTATTATAATTCCTGGAGCACCCATCTCTCTCTTACACACACACACACACACACACACACACACACACACACACACACCCTCAATACCATGGATTCAATGCAATACAATTTTCAACTGATTTTACTTAGTTTTTTATAACTTGACAACATAATTCTAAAATTTACATAGAAAAACAAAAGCACTAAAAATACAAACATTGAAAAAGAAGAATAAAAATGAAAGATTACATGGATTTCAAGAACTGCTACAGCTACAGTATTCAAGGCAGTGTGGTTTTGACATAAAGACAGAAACACAGAATAAGAACAGGCCAGAGAGTTCTGAAATAGACCCACACTAATACTGCCATTGATTTTGGTAAAGGTAGAAAAGTAATTTTGATAAAGAGGTAACAGAAGTATATCTAATAAATGGTATTATAATTGCTGAATAGCCATATATAGAAAAAGTAACTCGAGGTAGGTTGTAAACATAAATGTAAAATCTCAGAAACAATAAGTTATCCTAGATGAAAACATAGGAACATATTTTTTTCTCCTTGGGAGTATGCAACAGTTTCTTAGGACGCAGAAAGAAATAGCCATAAAGTATAAAATAAATTTCAAATCACCATTTCTGTTCATTGAAAGATATCATTAAGAAAATGGATATCCAAACCAAATATATGAGTATATATTTCCAAATTACATAGTGGTAAAGCACTTGGATTGTGAATATATACAGAACATGAGAAATCCAAAATTCAAAACAAACTAGTGAAAAATGAGCAAAAGTCTTGGAGAGACACTTCACAAAGGAAAATATATGAATGGTCAAAAAGCACATGAAAAAGTAGTCAACATTATTATTCATCAAGTAAATGCAAGTTAAGCTGCCATTTGACTGCTCCTACTTCAGGCTAAATTGGTAACACCAAAGGTGGGTTTGGATGTAGAGCAATATAACTCTAATCTGTGGAACTATAAAAAATGGTACCACTACTTTAGAAAATAATGTTGCAGTTCTTATAAATTTCAACTTTCAACGTCTCTGTAAACCAGTAATTTTAGTAATTTTATGACTTGATATTCAACAAAGAGAGATTAAACCAAATGTACAAACACAACTTGTACACTTGAAACATTTTTAGTATCCAAAAATAAAATTGCTCCAAACTGGCAATAACCTAAATGTTCATCAGTAAGAGAGCTAACAAAAAAATTGTAGTATGTTTAGGATGATGGAATGCTTTTCAGGAATAAAAGAAAGCAAACTACTGAGACAGACAACTGTATCTCATAGATAATATTCTGAGTAAAAGAAACTACATACAAAGTACTACATATTGACTGAGATTTTAAGACAGACAAAATGAATCAATGGTGAAAAAATATGTAGAAAGTGAATCATTCTGTAGGGGAGGAGGATTGATTTGAAAGGGCATAAGGAAATGTTTTGGGATGATGAAAATGTTAATAGAGGTGGATATACCTATTTACCTATTTCATAAGTGTACATATTTGTCAAAACTCATCAAAAGTGGTAGTCACAGAGCAGTGTGGAATTCTTACATTGTACTGTGTAGGTTGTTGAATCATGAACATATACTCAAGCATTTCTTGTGTAAAATATACAGACTTTAAAAGTTGAAAGTAGATTAATGAATCAGGAGATGTTAAGGGATTTCAACGCCTGGAGGGACCTGAGTTTTCCAGCACTTTATGACCTCTCTCCAAAGACCTATTTTTAGCACTAATGATCTCCCCTGTTTCTTACCATCTAATTCTATGCTTCTTCGAATTGTTATTTTGGATTTTAATTGTTTTATATCTTGATTCTTATATTATTACAAGCTCTGTGAGCCGAAGGAGTCTGATTCTTTACATATCTACCCGCTTCCTACATACACCTTCATCCCTTTTTCAGGACTCCACAGAAGGCAGGCATGTGGGAGATACTCTAAATATTCATTAAATGAAAAATTGTTTTAAAAATCTCATGTAGAGCAATATCTACATTACCCTTTAATCCTTTCCATTAGTGTATAATTTCATACTTTAAAATCCATTTGGTATGCATTACCTCATCTGATCTCACATTAACATAGAGTTTTAGACAATGCAGGTGCTATTTCTTTAGTTTTCAGGAGAAGAAAGTGAAGCTAAAGGTCATTTGACCAACTCAGTATCAAAGCTTTGAATGAAACAGTCCTATGACTCCTCGTAGAATAACTTTGTCATTATAGATCACATGCACATATTTTACACAGATCAGTCTGCATGAAACTCAAAATATGTTAGAATGAATTAAAGTAACTGCTGCTTTTCTGAAAAACAAAACATTATCATAGTATTCAGAAATTTGATCTTGACTTAACAGTAGCTGAGACTAAACCAATGCCATTGTGAAATTTATATACAGTATTTGCCCAATTTAGAAGCAGAGGAAAAGACTGGAGTTGTATAATTTTTCAGTATTTCAAAGGTAGAATGATAGTGTCCGTTGTAGGAAACACATATGGAAATAGGAGATGGCCCAGCGCTGTTCTTTTTTATGCACAAAGTTACTGATTCTGATCCAGGGTAAATAATTTGCCACATTCTTTCTTTTTTTTTTTTTTAAATTGATATATTATTGTTGTACATATTTTGGGGGTACATGTGATATTTTGATACACATATAAATGTATAATGAGCAAGTGAGGGTAATTGGGATATTCATCACTTCAAAAATTTTTCTTTGTATTGGGAACATTACAATTCTTCTAGCTATTTGAAGAATACGATACATTATTGTTAACTATAATTTTCCTACTATATTATTGAATACTGGTTCTTAATTTTCTATGTAACTGTTTTTTGGTCCCCAGTAACCAACTCTATCCGCACACCCTTCCTTTCCTAAGCTCTGGTAACTACCATTCTATGCTCTGTCTCCGTGAAATCTATTTTTTAGCTGTCACATATGAGTGGGAACATAAAATATTTGTTTTTTCTAAGCATTATTTCACTTAACATGATGGCCTCCAGTTTTGTCTGTGTTGCTGCAAATGACAGAAATGCATCCTTTTTGTGTCTGAATAATATTTCATTGTGCATATATATCACATTTTAAAATCCATTCCTTTGTTGATGGGCACCTAGGTTGATTCCATATATTGGCTATTGTGAATAGGGATACAATAAAAATGAGAGTGAAGGTATCGCTTCTAAATACTGACTTCCTGTCTTCTGGATATCTACCTAGCAGTGGGAATGCTGGATCATATGTTCATTCTATTTCTAGGTTTTTGAGGAAGCTTTGCACTATTTTCCATAATGGCTGTTCTATTTTACATTACCTTCAACAGTGTACGAGCATTACTTATTTTCTGCATCCTCATCAGTGTTTATTATATTTTGTCTTTTTGATGATAACTATTTGGATTGGGGTGAGATTAAATTTCATTGTGATTTTGATATTCATTTCCTTGATGATAAGTGATGTTGAGCATTTTTCCATATACTTATTGGCCATTTGTGTGTCTGCTTTTGAGAAATGTCTATACAGGCCATTTGCCCATTTAAAGAAATTATTTTTTTATGATTATACTTTAAGTCCTGGGATACATGTGCAGAACGTGCAGGTTTGTTACATAGGTATACACGTGCCATGGTGGTTTGCTGCACCCATCAACCTGTCATCTACATTAGGTATTTCTCCTGATGTTATCCCTCCTCTAACCCCCAAACCCCTGACAGTCCCCAGTGTGTGATGTTCCCCTTCCTGTGTCCATGTATTCTCATTGTCCAGCTCCCACTTATGAGTGAGAACATACGGTGTTTGGTTTTCTGTTCCTGTGTTAGTTTGCTGAGAATGATGGTTTCCAGCTTCATCCATATCCCTGCAAAGGACATGAATTCATCCTCCTTTATGACTGCATAATATTCCATGGTGTATACGTGCCACATTTTCTTAATCCAGTCTAACACTGATGGGCATTTGGGTTCCAAGTCTTAGATATTGTAAACAGTGCTGCAAAAACATATATGTGCATATGTCTCTATAGTAGAATGATTTATAATCCTTTGGGTGTATACCCAGTAATGAGATTGCTGGGTCAAATATTTCTGGTTCTAGATCCTTGAGGAATCGCCACATTGTCTTCCACAATGGTGTCATGCTGCAGGAACGGAATGTGGTGGAAAAAGCATTCTGTCACAGTTGTACTGCTACAATTTGAATATTTGTCCTTTCCAAACATGCTGAAATTTGATCCTTGGTGTTGGAGATGGGGTCTCATGAAAGGTGTTTGGAGTATGTGGGCAGATTAGTGCCCTCCCTTGGGGGTGAGTGAGTTCTTACTCTTTTAGATTACACAAGTGCTGTTTTTTCTTTTTTTTTTTTTTTTTTTTTTAATTTATTTATTTATTTATTTATTTTTTATTATACTAGGGTACATGTGCATAACGTGCAGGTTTGTTACATATGTATACTTATGCCATGTTGGTGTGCTGCACCCATCAACTCGTCAGCACCCATCAATTCATCATTTATATCATGTATAAATCCCCAATGCAATCCCTCCCTCCTCCCCCCTCCCCCCTCCCCATGATAGGCCCCAGTGCGTGATGTTCTCCTTCCCGAGTCCAAGTGATCTCATTGTTCAGTTCCCACCTATGAGTGAGAACATGCGGTGTTTGGTTTTCTCTTCTTGTGATAGTTTGCTAAGAATGATGGTTTCCAGCTGCATCCATGTCCCTACAAAGGACGCAAACTCATCCTTTTTTATGGCTGCATAGTATTCCATGGTGTATATGTGCCACATTTTCTTAATCCAGTCTGTCACAGATGGACATTTGGGTTGATTCCAAGTCTTTGCTATTGTGAATAGTGCCGCAATAAACATACGTGTACATGTGTCTTTGTAGTAGACTAATTTATAATCCTTTGGGTATATACCCAGTAGTGGGATGGCTGGGTCATATGGTACATCTAGTTCTAGATCCTTGAGGAATTGCCATACTGTTTTCCATAATGGTTGAACTAGTTTACAATCCCACCAACAGTGTAAAAGTGTTCCTATTTCTCCACATCCTCTCCAACACCTGTTGTTTCCTGACTTCTTAATGATTGCCATTCTAACTGGTGTGAGATGGTATCTCATTGTGGTTTTGATTTGCATTTCTCTGATGGCGAGTGATGATGAGCATTTTTTCATGTGTCTGTTGGCTGTATGAATATCTTCTTTTGAGAAATGTCTGTTCATATCCTTTGCCCACTTTTTGATCGGGGTTGTTTGTTTTTTTCTTGTATATTTGTTTGAGTTCTTTGTAGATTCTGGATATTAGCCCTTTGTCAGATGAGTAGGTTGCAAAAATTTTCTCCCATTCTGTAGGTTGCCTGTTCACTCTGATGGTAGTTTCTTTTGCTGTGCAAAAGCTCTTTAGTTTAATTAGATCCCATTTGTCAATTTTTGCTTTTGCTGCCGTTGCTTTTGGTGTTTTAGACATGAAGTCCTTGCCCATGCCTATGTCCTGAATGGTACTACCTAGATTTTCTTCTAGGGTTTTTATGGTATTAGGTCTAACATTTAAGTCTCTAATCCATCTTGAATTAATCTTCGTATAAGGAGTAAGGAAAGGATCCAGTTTCAGCTTTCTACTTATGGCTAGCCAATTTTCCCAGCACCATTTATTAAATAGGGAATCCTTTCCCCATTTCTTGTTTCTCTCAGGTTTGTCAAAGATCAGATGGCTGTAGATGTGCGGTATTATTTCTGAGGACTCTGTTCTGTTCCATTGGTCTATAGCTCTGTTTTGGTACCAGTACCATGCTGTTTTGGTTACTGTAGCCTTGTAGTATAGTTTGAAGTCAGGTAGCGTGACGCCTCCAGCTTTGTCCTTTTGACTTAGGATTGTCTTGGCAATGCGGGCTCTTTTTTGGTTCCATATGAACTTTAAAGCAGTTTTTTCCAATTCTGTGAAGAAACTCATTGGTAGCTTGATGGGGATGGCATTGAATCTATAAATAACCTTGGGCAGTAGGGCCATTTTCACGATATTGATTCTTCCTATCCATGAGCATGGTATGTTCTTCCATTTGTTTGTGTCCTCTTTGATTTCACTGAGCAGTGGTTTGTAGTTCTCCTTGAAGAGGTCCTTTACATCCCTTGTAAGCTGGATTCCTAGGTATTTTATTCTCTTTGAAGCAATTGTGAATGGAAGTTCATTCCTGATTTGGCTCTCTGCTTGTCTGTTACTGGTGTATAAGAATGCTTGTGATTTTTGCACATTAATTTTGTATCCTGAGACTTTGCTGAAGTTGCTTATCAGCTTAAGGAGATTTTGGGCTGAGACGATGGGGTTTTCTAAATATACAATCATGTCATCTGCAAACAGGGACAATTTGACTTCTTCTTTTCCTAACTGAATACCCTTGATTTCTTTCTCTTGCCTGATTGCCCTAGCCAGAACTTCCAACACTATGTTGAATAGGAGTGGTGAGAGAGGGCATCCCTGTCTTGTGCCAGTTTTCAAAGGGAATTTTTCCAGTTTTTGCCCATTCACTATGATATTAGCTGTGGGTTTGTCATAAATAGCTCTTATTATTTTGAGGTACGTTCCATCAATACCGAATTTATTGAGCGTTTTTAGCATGAAGGGCTGTTGAATTTTGTCAAAAGCCTTTTCTGCATCTATTGAGACAATCATGTGGTTCTTGTCTTTGGTTCTGTTTATATGCTGGATTACGTTTATTGATTTGCGAATGTTGAACCAGCCTTGCATCCCAGGGATGAAGCCCACTTGATCATGGTGGATAAGCTTTTTGATGTGCTGCTGAATCCGGTTTGCCAGTATTTTATTGAGAATTTTTGCATCAATGTTCATCAGGGATATTGGTCTAAAATTCTCTTTTTTTGTTGTGTCTCTGCCAGGCTTTGGTATCAGGATGATGTTGGCCTCATAAAATGAGTTAGGGAGGATTCCCTCTTTTTCAATTGATTGGAATAGTTTCAGAAGGAATGGTACCAGCTCCTCCTTGTACCTCTGGTAGAATTCAGCTGTGAATCCATCTGGTCCTGGACTTTTTTTGGTGGGTAGGCTATTAATTGTTGCCTCAATTTCAGAGCCTGCTATTGGTCTATTCAGGGATTCAACTTCTTCCTGGTTTAGCCTTGGAAGAGTGTAAGTGTCCAGGAAATTATCCATTTCTTCTAGATTTTCTAGTTGATTTGCGTAGAGGCGTTTATAGTATTCTCTGATGGTTGTTTGTATTTCTGTGGGGTCAGTGGTGATATCCCCTTTATCATTTTTTATTGCATCTATTTGATTCCTCTCTCTTTTCTTCTTTATTAGCCTCGCTAGCGGTCTGTCAATTTTGTTGATCTTTTCAAAAAACCAACTCCTGGATTCATTGATTTTTTGGAGGGTTTTTTGTGTCTCTATCTCCTTCAGTTCGGCTCTGATCTTAGTTATTTCTTGCCTTCTGCTAGCTTTTGAATGTGTTTGCTCTTGCCTCTCTAGTTCTTTTAATTGTGATGTTAGAGTGTCAATTTTAGATCTTTCCTGCTTTCTCTTGTGGGCATTTAGTGCTATAAATTTCCCTCTACACACTGCTTTAAATGTGTCCCAGAGATTCTGGTATGTTGTATCTTTGTTCTCATTGGTTTCAAAGAACATCTTTATTTCCGCTTTCATTTCGTTATGTACCCAGTAGTCATTCAGGAGCAGGTTGTTCAGTTTCCATGTAGTTGAGCGGTTTTGATTGAGTTTCTTAGTCCTGAGTTCTAGTTTGATTGCACTGTGGTCTGAGAGACAGTTTGTTATTATTTCTGTTCTTTTACATTTGATGAGGAGTGCTTTACTTCCAATTACGTGGTCAATTTTGGAATAAGTGCAATGTGGTGCTGAGAAGAATGTATATTCTGTTGATTTGGGGTGGAGAGTTCTATAGATGTCTATTAGGTCCACTTGGTGCAGAGATGAGTTCAATTCCTGGATATCCTTGTTAACTTTCTGTCTCGTTGATCTGTCTAATGTTGACAGCGGAGTGTTGAAGTCTCCCATTATTATTGTATGGGAGTCTAAGTCTCTTTGTAAGTCTCTAAGGACTTGCTTTATGAATCTGGGTGCTCCTGTATTGGGTGCATATATATTTAGGAGAGTTAGCTCTTCCTGTTGAATTGATCCCTTTACCATTATGTAATGGCCTTCTTTGTCTCTTTTGATCTTTGATGGTTTAAAGTCTGTTTTATCAGAGACAAGGATTGCAACCCCTGCTTTTTTTTGTTCTCCATTTGCTTGGTAGATCTTCCTCCATCCCTTTATTTTGAGCCTATGTATGTCTCTGCATGTGAGATGGGTCTCCTGAATACAGCAGACTGATGGGTCTTGACTCTTTATCCAGTTTGCCAGTCTGTGTCTTTTAATTGGAGCATTTAGTCCATTAACATTTAAGGTTAATATTGTTATGTGTGAACTTGATCCTGCCATTATGATATTAACTGGTTATTTTGCTCGTTAGTTGATGCAGTTTCTTCCTAGCCTCGATGGTCTTTACATTTTGGCATGTTTTTGCGATGGCTGGTACCGGTTGTTCCTTTCCATGTTTAGGGCTTCCTTCAGGGTCTCTTGTAAGGCAGGCCTGGTGGTGACAAAATCTCTAAGCATTTGCTTATCTGTAAAGGATTTTATTTCTCCTTCACTGATGAAACTTAGTTTGGCTGGATATGAAATTCTGGGTTTAAAATTCTTTTCTTTAAGAACGTTGAATATTGGCCCCCACTCTCTTCTGGCTTGTAGAGTTTCTGCCGAGAGATCTGCTGTTAGTCTGATGGGCTTCCCTTTGTGGGTAACCCGACCTTTCTCTCTGGCTGCCCTTAAGATTTTTTCCTTCATTTCAACTTTGGTGAATCTGGCAATTATGTGTCTTGGAGTTGCTCTTCTGGAGGAGTATCTTTGTGGCGTTCTCTGTATTTCCTGAATTTGAATGTTGGCCTGCCCTACTAGGTTGGGGAAGTTCTCCTGGATGATATCCTGAAGAGTGTTTTCCAACTTGGTTCCATTTTCCCCCTCACTTTCAGGCACCCCAATCAGACGTAGATTTGGTCTTTTTACATAATCCCATACTTCTTGCAGGCTTTGCTCATTTCTTTTTCTTCTTTTTTCTTTTGGTTTCTCTTCTTGCTTCATTTCATTCATTTGATCTTCAATCGCTGATACTCTTTCTTCCAGTTGATCGAGTCGGTTACTGAAGCTTGTGCATTTGTCACGTATTTCTCGTGTCATGGTTTTCATCTCTGTCATATCGTTTATGATCTTCTCTGCATTAATTAGTCTAGCTGTCAATTCTTCCACTCTTTTTTCAAGATTTTTAGTTTCTTTGCGCTGGGTACGTAATTCCTCCTTTAGCTCTGAGAAGTTTGATGGACTGAAGCCTTCTTCTCTCCTCTCGTCCAAGTCATTCTCTGACCAGCTTTGATCCGTTGCTGGCGATGGGCTGCGCTCCTTTGCAGGGGGAGATGCGCTCTTATTTTTTGAATTTCCAGCTTTTCTGCCCTGCTTCTTCCCCATCTTTGTGGTTTTATCTGTCTCTGGTCTTTGATGGTGGTGATGTACTGATGGGGTTTTGGTATAGGTGTCCTTCCTGTTTGATAGTTTTCCTTCTGACAGTCAGAAGGACTGTCTGTTGGTCTGTTGGAGATTGCTTGAGGTCCACTCCAGACCCTGTTTGCCTGGGTATCAGCAGCAGAGGTTGCCGAAGATAGAATATTGCTGAACAGCGAGTGTACCTGTCTGATTCTTCCTTTGGAAGTTTCCTCTCAGGGGTGTACTCCACCCTGTGAGGTGTGGGGTGTCAGACTGCCCCTAGTGGGGGATTTCTCCCAGCTAGGCTACTCAGGGGTCAGGGACACACCTGAGCAGGCAGTCTGTCCGTTCTCAGATCTCAACCTCCGCGTTGGGAGATCCACGGCTCTCCCCAAAGCTGTCAGACAGAGTCGTTCGCGTCTGCACCGGCTCCCGCTACTTCCCCTGTTGGTCTTCAGCTGTGCGCTGTCCCCAGAGGTGGAGACTACAGAGACAGGCAGGCTTCCTTGAGCTGCTGTGAGCTCCACCCAGTTCGAGCTTCCCAGCGGCTTTGTTTACCTACTTAAGCCTCAGCAATGGCGGGCGCCCCTCCCCCAGCCTCGCTGCTGCCTTGCGGATAGATCGCGGCAGACTGCTGTGTTAGCAGTGAGGGAGGCTTCGTGGGCGTGGGACCCTCCCGGCCAGGTGTGGGATATGTTCTCCTGGTGTGCCTGTATGCTTACAGCGCAGTATTGGGGTGGGAGTTACCCGATTTTCCAGGTGTTGTGCGTCTCAGTTCCCCTGGCTAGGAAAACGGATCCCCTTCCCCCTTGCGCTTCCAGGTGAGGCGATGCCTCGCCCTGCTTCAGCTCTCGCTGGTCAGGCTGCAGCAGCTGACCAGCACCGATTGTCCGGCACTCCCTAGTGAGATGACCCCAGTACCTCAGTTGCAAATGCAGAAATCACCTGTCTTCTGTGTCGCTCGCGCTGGGAGTTGGAGACTGGAGCTGTTCCTATTCGGCCATCTTGCTCCGCCCCCCCTGTTTTTTCTTTAAAAAAGAAAAAAATACTGGAAACCTCTCCTCTTTTCCTCCTCTCTCACCATGTAATCTCTGTACTACCTGGTTTCCCTATACCTTCCACCAGGAGTGTAAGCTGCCTGAGAACTTCATTAGAAGCAGATGCTGGCACCGTGCTTCTTGTAAAGCCTGCAGAACTGTGAACTAAATGAAGCTCTTTTCTTTATAAATTACCCAGCTTCAGGTATTCCTTTGTAGCAATGCAAAAATGAACTAAGATATGTATACTAGTACTGGTTTTGATTATTTCCCTCAACCAAGACATGTAAAGTATAATATTAAATGACATTCCTATTTATGAATCAACAATGTTTTGGTAATATTTGAGTTTTGTGGGAGGACACTTCTTTTTAAACATGAATGTATTTTGTTGATCTTATTGATAAAATTTGATTTTTTTTTGTCTTTTAATATACTCCAGAACAGATAGATGGCCTAAAATAGCAAATTATTAAAGTTATTTGTATATGGCTCTGAAATGAAAGACTCACACATAAACCTCCACACTTCTAGGTTTGGACAAGACCAACTTCGTACTTACACAGAATCCTTTTGCCAGTGGGTACCTGACACTCTAGCTGGTGAGGAAGATGGGAATTATTAGATCTATGGCAGACTTGAAAGCCACATTCCTAAACAGCATGTTGAGTGAATTCATTTTTTGAATCTACTGACATTTAATTGCAAATATCACTTCATTTGTTTGATAAATAAGTTTGTAATGCTATATTTTAAAAACACATGCATTATTAGGTTAATATTTAAATGCAATTTTGTTTTTGCCACGAACCACCTTGCTGAATCATAGAGGAATTCATGAGTGAGTAATATTTGATGTGATGCTATGTAATGTTATAAAACATTTGTATTAATTTTTCAATCACTGACCCAGGAAATTTTAATGCCTCAAAGTAAAATTAAAGAAAAAAGTCTCAATTAAACATTTTCCTTGCTTCTCAAGTTTCTGAAAGAGCTTGTGAAGATGCTGCATTTATGTAGGACTCTCAGTTATCTATTCATAACTGGAGTTCTAGTAAGCAGTGCCATTAGGGGAGGATGCTAAAAATCATATGGCCTTCTAATAATGCCTCATTCTGGTAATGCAAAATATCACCTAATGGTCTCTAACTACCATGGAGTTTTCAGCAAATGCATGGTTAAGGCCAAGAGTGTTCAATAAATAAAGTGTAATTTAAATAGTAGGCAGAAGGTCATATAGCCACAATCTACAAGTGAGCATATGAATGACATACCACCTTCTCTCCAAAATAAAAAAAGTCTCCACTTACAAAAACATATTCTGAGAGGAGAAAATAGCCAAAAAGAGAGGAAGAAGGAATTCCTGAGAACACTGACTATGAAGAAAGCTGGCTGCCAGCATGCCTGAATCTACTATATGCTAACATCAACACCTGATATTACTCATATTGGCCATAAGGATCTGTGAATAAGATGAAAATTGGTACAGAGTGAGATGATTGCAACAATGCTAACAAATTCCTGATATGTGTCTGGCAGGTTGTGATACGAAGAGGTACCAAAAAGGGACTGGAACATAATTCATTTAGAGCAGTGGTCCCCAGCCTTTGTGGCACCAGGAACTGTTTCATGGAGGACGATTTTTCATGGGGGCCGGGAGTTGCACAACGGTTTTGGGATAATTCAAGCACATTACATTTATTGTGTGCTTTATTTCTATTACATTGTAATATATAATGAAACATTTATATAATTCACCATAATATAGAATCAGTGGGAGTCCTGAGCTTATTTTCTTGCAACTAGATGGTCTTATCTGGGGCTGATGGGAGACAGTGACAGATCATCAGGTATTAGATTCTCATAAGGAGGACGTAACCTAGATCCCTCACATGCACAGTTCACAATAGGGTTTGTGGTCCTATGAAAGTCTGATGCCACTGCTGATCTGACAGGAGGTGGAGCTCAGGCAGCAACACAAGGAACGAAGATAGAGAGCAGCTGTAATTACAGATGAGGCTTTATTTGCTCTGCCGCTCACCTCCTGCTGTATGGCACAGTTCCTAACAGGCCATGGACTGATAGCAGTTAGGCCTTAATGATGTGGATCAATGATTTTTTTTTTAACATATGTATAGCTATGTGAACAAACACGGTTCATTTTATAAAATAAATTGTAATTATTAAGTGCTGAGTTGTATATATGGTTATTAGATCAAAATTGACAGTGGTTTTGTTCTACTCTTCTATAACCTTATCATTTTTCCATTTTCCATTGGTCCTTCAAATTTTGAATATAGAAAGAAATATGACTAAAGCTCCCTTAATGATTTGGCAATTTCTCTTTGTAATTCTCTCAGTTCTAGTAATTTTAATTTCATATATCTTTGATGTTAACAGACATACAACTTTAGGTTTAATTGCATTTTTAATTAATTGACTATCATTATTATTTGGTCATCTGCTTTACCTATAATAGTGAATTTGGTTTTTAAATCTGTTTCCTCTAATAATAATATTGTAATATAAGTAATCTTTTCTTTAGAATTATTCTGACAAAAATTTTCTCTTCTCTTTCAAATTTTCAACGTTACTACATTTTAGTGGTGTAAGGAAGAAATTGCTAGCTGCTCACCAAAACCTAGGTTTTCCTTTGTACTTAAGTAAATGCTATATGCATATAGGCTATATTTCTTAGTTCTTTTACAGATAAACACATGTGAATAAGTCCAGCCATTGTAAGGTAAGTAGATGTGATCTGTTTTCAGGCCCACAAAGTCCTTCTGTCACGCAACATCCCTCCCTCCATGACCTTTTCCCTTCTAGTTGCTGGGGTAGAGGTAAGCCAAACAATTACAGTGGAAATCTCATGATGAAGGTCACAGAGTTTGGATAGTCCTGAATAATTGTGAAGACAGGCTGTCTGACAAACTCTTCATCCACATTGTAGTGTTAGATGAGGAAGAAATAAACTTTTATTGTGTTTGAGTTATTATGTCTGTATGCTGTAGCACTGAAGTTGTTCTAATACAGAGATCAAAAAAGGATTCCCTAAGGAGATTACAGTAAGCAGAGATTTGAAGAACGACTGGGTTGTCTTGCTTGGATGGATGGTAGAGTTGATAGGTGGGAATCTGTCCAGAAATAACTTTTTGAACTTTCTAGACTTCAATTATTTTCAGACATAAACCCGTAGTCAAGTTCATCTATTTATCAATCATTGAACATGTCTATGCTTGCTATGTAGCCCTCTTTCCCTGATATCAAATTTCCACTTACCTTTCCAAGTGTATCTCAGATACCTCCTTTTCTATGAAGCAATTACAGTTGACCTAAAATTTACCTTCTTTTTACATTTTCAATTTTGACAACTTGAACCTTTTATTAGAAAACGTAATTCAGATAAAACTTCAAAAAATAAACAAAAAATAGAAAAATATTTAGTATTGCGAGTGGTGAAAAAATAGATTGTTTTCAACATATCAGCTAATGTCAAATTGGTGCATTGCATATAGTATTTCTCAACTAATATTAGTTGGTAGGATAATAAAATTAAAGTTTTGTAATTACCTGGTGAATGAATCAGCCTTAAAACACCTTAAGGCACAGAATATATCAGCTAATATTCTCAACTAATATTAGTTGGTAGAATAATAAAATTAAAGTTCTGCAATTACCTGATGAATGGGCAGCATAGAAACACCTTAAGACTTAAGACACAGAATGCATTAGCCATCCTAAATATCTCTCTTCCTCAACAAACCTTCCCACTAGATAATTTTTTTAATTTTTAAAATATAACTTGAATACAATATTTTAATAATCATTTTCTTGCTTTTCTTTGCAGTTTAACCACCTACATATGCACATCTAAACAAGATAACTTGGTTTTCTCTATATCTGAGAATCATGTAAACCAAATCATATTATCTAGATACTTCTGTGTCTTGTTTTATTTCACATATTCATTGTCTATAGCAGTTGTTTGTTTATTTTCAATGTTGTATAGCATTCTATTTTATGCCATACTTTTCCTAGTCTACTTTTTATGGCTATTTAGGTTATTTCCAGTTTGGAACTATTACAATGAACACAGGAATTAACACTCTTTTACATGCCTTTTGGTGCACAAGTGCAAGAGTTACTCTATGATTATACCTACGATGAGAACCACAGGGTCATAGGCTATGCATATTTTCAACCTTGATGATTGCTATTAAATGATTTTCCAAACTGATTGTACCAAATGACACTCATGCTAGCAGCTTATGAGAGTTTGAATAGTTAAACTGAATGTTTTCAATTAGATGACTGAAATTGGTTTCATTTCCATTTTCCTAATTACTTGTGAGGTCAGGCATCTTTTTGTAAATGTCCTTTTTTTGAAGTATTTATTAAGATTTTTTATCCATTTTCTATTGGGTCCCTAGACATTGTATATTTTTAATCCCTAGACACACACACATACACACACATATACACACACATTGGATTATATTTTTTTAAACATACATTTATGATATATATATACACACATATGTGTGTGTATGTATATATATATAGTGTGTATATATATATATTCCAGTTCTTTGTCAGTAAAATGCAACTATATTTTTAGTTTTACAGTTTCTCTTATCTCTCTTGATGTATTTAACCAAAATTCTTACTTTTAAATTAGTAAGTTTAGCTTTTTCTTTTTGGTCTTATTTAAGAGTTCTTTCCCTGCTACATAGTTATGAAGGTATTCACTTGTATTATTTTCTAAAGGCTTTATAGCTTTGTTATTTGCATTTAGTTCTGTAATTTATCTAAAATTTGTGTGGATAGGATAAGGTAGAGATCTAATATTTTTGCCATATGTATTAAAAATAACCTAGTGTAATTAAAAAAATGGTTCTTTCCCCAATAATCTGCAATGCTACATTTAACAAATATTTACATTTTCATGGATTTATTTCTGGACACTGTATCCTGTTACATTGATTTATTTTTCTATTGCTGTGCCAATAGCCATATTGTCTTAATTCCTATAGCTAATTGAGCATGTCTTTCTTCATTTTGGCTATTTTGACCATTTGGTTTTCCACATATATTTCAGAACATGTTTTTTAAGTTGACAAAAATTTTAAAAATTTTGATTCAGACTGTATTGAATCTGTAGATAAATTTGGGTGTGTTTGGCATCACACTGAATTTTACTATCCATTTGTTTTACATCTCCCTTATGCACTTTTTTCTTTAACATAAAAATTATTTATCTATTTACTAAATAATTCATCGGAAAAAGCTTCCTATTAGGAAGAATGTGTGTAGGTGAGGGAAATTGAAGGTGTATGTACGTGACAGGCATATTTTTAGAGCATATATCCATGTTCTATTTTCAGAGAATACAGAGCATCTACTTTATTGCTTTTAGCCTCTCTCTTCACCCACTTGATCTTCATTTTGGTAGAGTTGCTATTTTTATTAGGTTGTGTTTTACTTGTGGGGCTGGCTCTGCGTTAAAAGCTAGTGCCTGCATGTGTCATGGTCTTTTTACCATATCCTCCTCGTTTCTGATGAATCAAATTGCCATTATTTTATTTGTGTTCATACTCTTTTCTATGATGTTTATTGAGTAAAGAGATTTATTGCTCTGCTGGCCCATAGGAAAATGAAGCCTCAGTTGAGTCTTGGCTTAAGCCACGTTCTCCAAATCAGCCTCTGCCAAGCAACCCTGTATTTGCAGGGTTATTGGATAATTGCTCAGCCAGAGTTTACCCTATACCCTCCTCCCCATTTGGCTATTATTATATATAAATGGATGTATAGAAGGATTAGAAAATGGTACAATTCAAGAACTAAATTGTTTCCAAACATTCAGTGCCAGATTTTCCCCAGTTGCAAAATCTTATATATGTTTCACAAAGCAAATTATACTTTCGTATGGTGACTATAACTAATAGAATTATTATTTTATTTTATAAATCATTTTCTTCCATTAAAATGGAAATTTTGCCTTCCTTTCTTTTTTAAAAATTAACATTAATATTACTAATCATTATTAATTTTATTTCACTTTTTTAGATCTGAAGGTGAAGGTCATAGCTAAACATTAGATGAGCATGCACATTAGAGCATATGCTTTTTCAAACCTTACCATGTTGAGTCTATTTGCCAGATGCTGTTATTGTGAATTTTAACAATTAAGATGTTATTTCTAGTACTTTACAGTTTTTAAGTCACTTAAGTATGCATTATCACATTTGATCATCATAAACTATTTATATAGGTAAGATATGCATTTTTAATTCTCTTTCTATACCTGTGAAAATTGATCAAAAGATCTAGATTCGTTTCTGAGTTACTAAGATCAAGAGCATTGTTGACTCTGCTTTTTTGAATGAAATGGACAAATGCCCCAGAATTTTAGAGTTGATAAATTGTAAAGCTGTATTTTAAATATAGTTTCTGGTTAACCTAAGAAATAGTGCAAAATAGTAGAAAGCACACAGGCTTTGGAGTCGGACATATATACATTTAAACTTAGATGTCTATTAGCTGTGTGACCAAAGATAATATATTTAACTTCTCTGAGCCTTACTTTCTTTTTTTTTTCTTTTCTTTTTTCTTTTTCTTTTTTTTTCTTTTTTTGAGACAAGGTCTCATTCTGGTTGCCAGGATAGAGTGCAGTGGTATAATCTTGGCTCATTGAAGCCTTGACCTCCTGGGCTCAGGTGATTCTCCCACCTCAGACTCCCGAGTAGCTGAGATTACAGTCACACACCACAACACCTGGCTAGAATTTTGTATTTTGAGTAGAGATGGGGTTTTGCTATGTTGTCCAGGCTGGTCTTGAACTCCAGACTCAAGCAATTCGCCCACCTCAGCCTCCTATAGTGCTGGGATTACAGGCATGAGCCACTGCACCCTGCCCAAATCTTACTCTCTTAATCTATACAATGTGTGTGGCATTATGTAACCCTTAAATTTGTTGCAGGATTACATGCATGCCTCTAGCATGGTGCTTACCACATGGAAGAGTTTCTGTGTATTGTATCAATTATTGCAATGTTTAATCCTTTAAAAATAAAATGGATATCAAAAAAGTAAGAGCACATATACTAATAAATAATATTTTAAAAATATTTACTCCAAACTTGAGTTTGAAATTTCTGCTATTTTGGCTTGGGCAACTTTTCATCTCCTTCTCCCTTGAGAAACATCAACTTTATGTATATTCGATGGTGTCAATGGGAGCTTCATGGCTTGGAGAGAAAAATGATCATCATTAGGGAATGTTGTGATATGCTGCTGAGATCTCTGTTCAGCATAGAAGAGCTTGTTAGTCTAATTGCTTGAAACCCTTATGTGTCATCCTTCTTTGGAAACTGCTCTTGGTTGGAAAGAGCTGCATATCCCAAAGTCACACTCCTACCACTCCTTTTTTGGGGGTAGCCAACTTCCAATGACTGGTCAATTTGAGGATATAAAGACTTGGCTTTCTCACCGCAATCTGTGACAAATTGGCAGGACCCTCCCACCTTTAGAATTCCCTGTGGACTTTGACCATTGTTGAGACTGTATTTTATTCCAACTTTTCCTGCCATACAGTCTTGCTTTTCATCCTTCCCCTTCCACAGGTGCTGATTCTAGAACACTTCTCAATACCTTTTCTAAATGCCAATCTCTATCCAAGGATATGTTTCCCAAGGATATGAATCCCAACCTGCAACATAGTCTCACTCTAATTTTCTTTGGCTTTCTGAGTCAGGTTTTTGTGCTAAGATTTGTCCCACTATATATTAATTAATAAAGCTGAAGTACTCAAGCTATTAATATTTTAAAATCATTCCCATCAGATACCATGTTTTGCAAAGGTGAGTACAACTCCTGTGCTTGTTTTTTCTGGTAGTTGTTTCCTTGATGGCATATTGAGCCCATAGTCAAAATGTTTTGGGATAATCCATTTATGCTACCTAGGTAGTATAAGTGGATGGTGGAGTGGAGGGATGGAAAAGCAGGAGATGTGAGGACATGTTTCAGAAAGAGCTCGAATGCTCTTACATTTCCCTGTCATTACATGAAGACTAACGTGTTTCTAGGAGTTAAGTCCTGGGAACATAGTCCTTTCGTCTTTCCCTGTTTAAACCCTCATCTACAGCAGTAGGAAGTGCTGAAGAAAGCTTTCCTGAAGAAAGTAAGCACTATTTTTCTAGAATTTTAAGAGGTACCATGGCATAAAAAATTGTATCCAGGTAGTCAGCTATGGATAGGAAGATTAAAAGAGACACAGAAATATACTTTTTCAGGTCAGGAGATGGACAACTTGACTTTTAGTAAAATATGACTTGAATGCCTCTAGGGCAGCTCTTTTCTACTGGGATCTTCAAATTGGAGAATATGGACACACTTGTGAACAAATATGTGCACAGCTACAAGAAAATTACTTTTCTGTTTGGAGTTTTTTTTTCAAAGATTTAGAAAACATTGAAGTTGTATTTTCTTAGAATATTCATCATATAGTATATTCACAGGTTAAATTATAAGAATATAACTTTTCTGTTTTGGTGAACATCTATTTTGTCTCAAAAGCCCAGAGCATAGAAACTTTTAAAGTATAAGCAGTGATTGAAAAATTATAGTAGTTTTGTGTTATGAAAAAAAACCTAATTCTTCATCCTGATACCAAAACCTGGCAGACATACAACAAAAAAAGAAAATTTCAGACCCCTAATGAACATTGATGCATAAATCCTCAATAAAATACTAGAAAATCGAATCTAGTAGCACATCAAAAAGCTTATCCACCACCATCAAGTCGGCTTTATCCTTGGGATGCAAGACTGGTTCAACATACACAAATCAATAAACGTAAACTGTCAACATAAACAGAACCAATAACAAAAACCACATGATGCTCTCAACAGATGCAGAAAAGGCCTTCAAGAAAATTCACCCCTTCATGCTAAAAACTCTCAATACACTAGATATTGATGGAATGTATCTCAAAATAAGAGCTATTTATGATAAATCCACAGCCAATATCATACTGAATGAACAAAAGTTGGAAGCATTCCCTTTGAAAATCGGCACAAGACAAGGATGACCTCTCTCACCACTCCTATTAAACATAGTTTTGGAAGTTGTGGCCAGGGCAATCAGGCAACAGACAGAAAGAGTACTCAAATAGGAAGAGAGGAAGTCAAATTGTCTCTGTTTGCAGATGACATGATTATATATTTAGAAAACCCCATCGTCTCTGCCCAAAATCTCCTTAAGCTGATAAGCAACTTCAGCAAAGTCTCAGGATACAAAATCAATGTGCAAAAATCACAAGCATTCCTATACAAGCAGCCAGATCATGAATGAACTCCCATTCATAATTGCTACAAAGAGAATAAAATACCTAGTAAATCCAACTTACAAGGGATGTGAAGGACCTCTTCAAGGAGAACTACAAACCACTGCTCAAGAAAATAAGAGAGGACACAAACAAATGGAAAAACGTTCAATGCTGATGGATAGGAAGAATCAATATCATGAACGTGGCCATATCGCCAAAAGTAATTTACAGTTTCAGTGCTATATCCATCAAGCTACCATTGACTTTCTTCATAGAATTAGAAAAAAACTACTTTAAACTTCACATGGAACCAAAAAAGAGCCTGTATAGCCAACCAACCTTAAGCAAAAAGAAGAAAGCTGAAGGCATCGTGGTACATGACTTCAAACTATACTTCAAGTCTACAGTAACCCAAATGGCATGATATGGTACCAAAATAGACATATACACCAGTGGAACAGAACAGAGGCCTAAGGAATAACCTAAGGGGAGAATAATCTACAACCATCTCATCTAACAGACATGACAAAAACCTGACAAAAACAAGCAATGGGGAAACGATGCCCTATTTAATAAATGTTGGGAAAACTGGCTAGCCATCTGCAGAAAATTGAAACTGGACCCCTTCCTTACACCTTACAGAAAAATTAACTCATGATGGATTAAATACTTAAATGTAAGGCCTAAAACCATAAAAACCCTAGAAGAAAACCTAGGCAATACCATTCAGGACATAGGCATGGGCAAAGACTTGATGACTAAAACACCAAAAAACAATGGCAACAAAAGCCAAAATTGACAAATGTGATCTAATTAAACTAAAGAGCTTCTGCACAGCAAAAGAAACTATCATCAGAGTGAACAGGTAACCTACAGAATGGGAGAAAATTTTTGCAATCTATCCATCTGACAAAGGCTAACATCCAGAATCGATAAAGAATTTAAACAAATTCACAAGAAAAAATCAACCCCATCAAAAAGTGGGCAAAGGATATGAACAGACACTTCTCAAAAGAAGTCATTTATGTGGCCAATAAACATATGAAAAAAAGGTCATCATCACAGCCCATTAGAAAAATGCAAATCAAAACCACAATGAGATACCATTTCATGCCAGTTAGAATAGTGATCATTAAAAAGTTAGGAAACAACCGATGCTGGAGAGGATGTGGAGAAATAGGAACGCTTTTACACTGTTGGTGGGAGTGTAAATTAGTTCAACCATTGTGGAATACAGTATGGTGATTCCTCAAGGATCTAGAACCAGAAATACTATTTGACCTAGCAATCCTGTTACTGGGTATATACCCAAAGGATTATAAATCATTCTGCTATAAAGACACATCCACACGTATGTTTATTGCAGCACTATTCACAATAGGAAAGACTTGGAACCAACCCTAATGCCCATCAATGATAGACTGGATAAAGAAAATGTGGCGTGTATACACCGTGGAATTCTATGCAGCCATAAAAAAGGATGAGTTCATGTCCTTTACAGGGACATGGTTGAAGCTGGAAACCATCATTCTCAGCAAACTAACACAGGAACAGAAAACCAAACACCGCATGTTCTCACTCATAGATGGGAGTTGAACAATGAGAAACCATGGACATGGAGGGGAACATCACACACTGGGGCCTGTCTGGGGGTGGTGGGCTAGGGGAGGAATAGCATTAGAAGAAATACCTAATGTAGATGACAGGTTGATGGGTGCAGCAAACCACCATGACACGTGTTTACCTATGTAACAAACCTGCACGTTCTGCACATGTATTCCAGAACTTAGATTAAAAAAAAAAAAAAAAAAAAAAAAAAAAAAAAAAAAAGGATGCTTTTAAGACTAGGGCAATGTAAAGGGGAACAGATAATGCACCAGAACAAAAATATGCTAAAGTGACCGATCTTCAGACTCATGTACAAGAAGTCTAGTCATTTAGTCATTGTTTGTTTGTTTGTTTGTTTTGGAGACAGAGTCTTGCTCTGTCACCCAGGCTGGAGTTCAGTGGTGTCATCTTGGCTCACTGCAAACTCCACCTCCCAGATTCATGCCATTCTCCCGCCTCAGCCTCCCAAGTAGCTGGGACTACAGGCAGCCCTTCACCACACCCAGATAACTTTTTGAGTTTGTAGTAAAGACGGGTTTTCACCGTGTTAGCCTGGATGGTCTCGGTCTCCTGACATCGTGATCTGCATGCCTCAGCCTCCCAAGAAGTCTAGTCATTGTTGAGACTGCATTTTATTTCAACATTTCCTGCTCTCCAAGCTTGTTTTCCTCCCTCTCCTTTCATAGTTGTTGATTCTATAACACTTCTCAATACATTTTCTGAATGGCATTACATTTTCTGTTTGTCAAGAAACTGGTACAGGGGAGAATGAAGTATATGAAGTACAGGAAGGGAGCTCATGGAAAGAATGAAGGATATGAAGAGCCACACAATTTATTGAAAAAAAAAAAGCTGCTTCAGATCAGTTAAACATCTTAAAATATGTTTGTGAAGACATGTTAAGTTCACTATGATTGATGATAAAAACAACAAAACTTATGAACACATTTCAGCAACAAATGTGTGATTTTTATGAAGCATTTCTGATGAGGAAAAAGTGTTTCTAAAAGATATGTGCACAGATGGAGCCAAATCAGATAGACAAAACATGGTGCCCTGAAATGTAATTGCACCCACTTCTTTATCCATCACAAATCAGGAAGAAAATCACAAGGCAATCTCATTGTAGCAGTTTGTTTATTAGAGTAGCAAAATGGTAAATACTATTAAGAGGGTTTCTTTAAAAACATATATTAAAACATCACATTATACTCCATGAATATATAATACATACAGTTGTTATTAGTGTAAAATACAATAATTTTAAAATGTAAAAATTTTGGTCAGATGTCAAATAGGAAGTAACTCAGATTCTTGCATAAATATGACAATGAGTGAAACTGTTTATGTATTTTCAAAGTCTTAATATCTATTTTCCTTTAATGAGGAAAAAGACACTATAATAAAGGGCAAGAATCTGTCCCCATGAATTAAGTCATTGCCAACTTCATGGAAGAGTGTGTTACGAATGTTTGCCTACGTGGTGATTTTTTTTTCAAGGCTGAATACTTACAATCGATTAACTATAAGACAAAAATTGAATGATCTGACTGCATACAACAAAATGGCTACTGTGAAAATGATGTTTGAGACTTAGATGAAAAGTTAATTATTGATAAAATGAGTCATTTGTGATTTTTAGTTTATTTACATGGAATGAAAATGAGAGCATTAAGAGAAAAGAACATCAACAGTAGGTTTTTTTCATTTTTTCTTTAACTAAAAAGACCTTTGTTTGAATTTTTCTCAAGAGAGTAATACAGCCTGACCAGTGGAATGGAAACACTTTCAGCCCAGAACCCGACAACCATTGCCTTGAGATTTCAATACAAAGATGCATTTATTAAAATTTCCATTAGCAAAACCCCCTAACCTTTGCATTGTCCTACTTTTTAAGTGGGTGTCTGAGGGTCTTTCATCAGAATAAGCAACAAAGATCATACAAAGGGGAAAAAGAGTTGCTGATTGTTTCTTTTATGGTAAAAATGAAGTCTTATAAAATATGGCTCTGAGACAAACAGGCAAAATTGTATGGGAGATGTCAACCATGATTCAATTCAAGCTAATTTTCCAAAGTTGACAGATTCATTACAATAACATATTGTGCATTATCAGTGAGATTTTTTAAAAAAAATTAAGGTATATTGCTTTTCTAATTGGAAAATAATTAAAGCAATTTTGCATTCATTCAACAGGTATTTTTTGACTGCTTATAAGGTGCTGGGCCTAGTGATACACACTCAAGATCTGGCAGGAAACAAATAGTCCTTATGGTCATTAAAACAAGCACAAATATAAAATAATCTACACTGTCAAATTTGCATGAGTTTTTAGGAATGTTTTCAAAGAAATTTTATGTTTATATAGCACCGCTTCAGGCTATGTCTCCAGACTCCCGAGCAGCCCACATTGTTTTGCTCTGTATTAGATAAACTAAACTAAACCTTTGTGAATTAATATACATAAAAACACATTGCTTCTATATTATTTGTTATTTATGTTCTCTGTGGTTCTATGAAATTCAGATGGAGTGGTTCCCAGGCCTAGATATCTTGAGTCTTTGAAGAAATAGGGTCCCAACTAGTTGCTCAGTTTCTATCTCTGGCCCTTGGACAGGAAGAACATCTATCACTTTTTCTGACATGCTAATTAAAAGCTCTACATTAGTGTCAACTTTTAAAAGATCCATTTTTGGTGTCTCACTCTTCTATTGTCCTAACTGATCTCTCTGTCTTTTACATTTAGGCTATAGTATCATTTGCATTGGCCAAGTATTAAGCTAAGGATTAGAATCAATGAGTCTGATCACCCCTTCATAAAATTCCTTCATCAAATATTGTTGAACATCTATTTGTGATTGAGAAAATATACTCCTTGTACTTATGAGATTTAAAATTTAAGAAGAGATAAAAAGTGTCATTTGATTACTTGGAGTCATTTAGCATGTGTGTATAGAGAGTATCACGATTGTAGGTTTTTTTTAACAGAAGATTTTTTTTTCAGTCATCAAAAAGTAAAGAACTCTGAAAAAGATTAATTTCTTACTACTATATGATATAAAAGTATCTGGTTTCCTTGGACAATACAGGAGATATATTAACCCACATTTTCCAATAATCTTTCCTTCTTCTTGCTTTCATTTTTAGTTTATATCTTATAATTTCTGAAGTTTTGTGTCATAAAGCACCTTTCTACATCCCATAGCAGATAATAAGTCTTTGATTTTATCTTTTATTCCTGATTTTCTAGCACTGATGCCTACCAGTCATATATATAGAATGTATTTACCTATTTAATATTGTTAAAAAGTAAACTGAGCCATAATACAATTTTAAAAATTTTATTTGCACATATAGCAATTCATGAATTGGGTAGCTCTAAACCAGGGGAAATGTAAGGGGGAGGCTTTTATAGGGTGAATATAGAAAATATTTGACTGGTTCCAATTATATACTTGCCTTATTTGGTCTATTCCTTTGAAAAGTCTCTAATTAGATAAGTAGAAGTTTATTGGCTATCTCAGATTGGTTGAGTTTGCTTTGCTTTTTAAAAATATAGGCATTTATAAGAAATAGCTCAAATTAAGTTTTGCTTATGTTTACAAATCGAAGGTTGACGTGACTTATGAGGCTTAACTGGCTTTGTCTGCTAAAGAATTCTTTAGGTCCTCATTTTAATTTACTTTAACAGTACACATGTATATGCATTTATATACATTTACTATTTATATGCATTTACTAAAAATTTATACACATCTAAAGTTGTACACATTTAATGAAAATAAGGCGTATTGTTTTTAAATGGGTCTTTTATGGTTTGCCTTTCCAGTTAGCTCAGGAACTCTTAACAAGAGAGATCCGTGCCTTAGATCTGTATTCGAATTGCCTTAGTGTGTAGCATATTTTGAATCATTCTGATAAATAATGCTCAATTTGTAAAAGAGTTTATATACCCAACTTCTTCATGGAGGAAGGATCTCTTTTTTTCTCAAAGAGGTAACAATCAGTTATACTCTGAATTAAGAGCCATTGTCAAGGTGAATAGATGAGGTTAAGGACAAGATCAGGAAGAAAAGCAATTTTGAGGGGGCAATGTGAGTCCTCACCAGATAAGACTTTATTTAGTCCACTATAGGGATTGGGCTATATGATTTGTAACGTGCCATTCATGGCAGTTGCATAACAGGAGTTGACAAAATGATTTCAGTAATAGCAGTGTCACTGAAATGAGTGCATTGCTTCTGCAGAAGCTCTAGCACTAAAATTCATTTGAATATAAAAGATGTTATTAAAAAACTTTTACCATTTCATTGTTTTTGCTAGCACAATTAAACTGTAACACAGTGTTTCATTAGGTGTCTAAAATGAGTAAGTGCTAAAAATGAATTCCAAAAAGGGAAGGTCGATGTGTGAGAGTGTTCGGGTGAGTTTTCCTGGAGAAGGTGATGCTTGTCTAAGGCCCAAAATATTGCGTTTAGATGGAGACTGGGATACTCCATAGAAGGAAGCTCAAATTCTTTGCCTGACAGAAGCAATAGACTAGATTATGCTGAAGCAGTATGAATGCTGATTATACATTAGCCAATTTAAAGAGGTTTGCATACTGTCATAATTATTCAGTACATCTAAATTATGTTGACTAAATTCAATAACATAAGCTATACAAGTGCATATACATTTTTACAATCTCAAAAATGCAGCATGGTATGAGTTGGCATTATAAATTTATATTTGACTCTTCAAGAACTGAATCTAAAAATGTGACTATTAAAAATGCTAATTATACTGCTACCAAGAGAATAAAAACTTTGAGAAATAAACGGTCCTTTTCAATGGAAAACTTTACATGTTGATTACTATTTAAAGTTAACTAGAAGTTGAAAACAGTGAAGCAAACACTTCTTTTATTTTCCAATAGGGACTGGATTTGTTCAAGCCTATCTATCTGAATGTTCAAGTCTGTCTATTAGCAGATAAGGGGAGGGGGAAATTGGGACTAAGTGCTAATAGGTACAGGGTTTTTTGGGGGTTAATGGAAATGTTCTAGGCTTAGATAGTGGCAATGGTTGCATATATAGTGAATGTACTAATAACCAATGTAAAATGATGGATTTTATGCTATGTGAATTGCATTTAAAAAACAGAAACAACAAAATGTTACAGTTTATTAAATAGAAGAATAACTTCATGTATCCTGTATGAAAATTGTATAATCTATACTTGGAAACCATTGAACATCATATGCTAAATGTATAATTTGTTTGGTAAATTACAAATATTAAGACTTTACTGTTTAGTACCATCAAATGCATTGTGATTGTCCTTTTAGGCAGACTGGTTTCGAACTACATTTTTTTTTTTTTTTTTTTTAGTTAGTTAAAGCAAAATGAGTTGAAGGGGGAAATTCCACTACTTCACATCTTAGGAAGTCACTCTCTCTCTACTTGATAAATGGAGGCCATTCAGTTACTTCCCCTTATTGCTAAGTGGTACTTAAAACAGACTTCTGCCTGTGCCTTAGACTTATTCCTTTTTCATGTCTGTGTGCCTTACTTTCTCAATGAAGCCTGCTCTCCAGCAACTCCCATATACCCTCTGCACCTGCCTCCTTCTGATTTAAAACATTAGGAAAGTTTATATAAGTTTGCCTCCACTTTCCTCACCAGCCTCATTTCTGACTACTCTTTTCCTTGCTCTGTGGAGTTCAGCTTCACAGAACTTTTTAGTTCCTTAACCTTGTATAGCCTCCCACAGAGTCTCCACTGTCTCTAATTCCTCTGCTGTGTCTCCATTCTCCTTTGCAAGGGTAATTCTTTCTTATCTTTTAGATCTCAGTTTGGAAATCCCTCAAGTGAACTTGCCTGATTACCTGTACCTCTCCCTAACCCCCAGTCCAGAATAGGTGGCCAACCTGTGGCTCTAGAGATATACTGTACTCCCCAGCAATTGCTCTAATCATCACACAGTTCAATAATTGGCTTATTTGTCTGCTTTCTCCACTACAATGTAAGCCTAATGAACAAAGGAATTAGGTCTCCTTTGCTCCTAGACGCATCTCCCTTACCCAGCAGAATTCATTCTCTCATTTACTTACATGTTAGTTACTGTTTATGCAGTTTTTATATATGTCCCAGACACTGTTCTAAGCGTTGTAAGTAGGAAAGACAAGGTCCCTGGCCTCAAAAAACTTAAATTCTAGTTGGGTGAGATACACAACACACATGTGAATAAATATGTCAAATAATAATGTAATGATATAAAAGGATGCATCTGGAAGACAGTAGTCTATTTTAAATAAGGTTATCAAGAAGGCAGTCATTGAGCTGAGATAAAAATAAGAAAGTGGCCATATGAACATTGGAAATAAGATCCTTGTTGGGGAAAACAAAAACAAAACAAAACAAAGAAAACCTCAAGTACAGAACCTCTGTGATAAGGGGGAGCTTGGCATTTTCTAGGAGCTGAAAGAAAGCCAGTGTTAGTGGAGCCTGGTGATCAAGAAGAGAACAACCTAAGAGGAAGAAAAAGGGCTCAGTCCATAAGAAACTCGGAGATCAGGATTAGGGAGTTATATTTTCATTCTATTGCAATTGAAGTTCTTTGATGAGTTTTGAAGCAGGGGAAATAGGAGTTTTTATTCTGATATGGTTGGGCTTTGTGTCCCCACCCAGATCTCATCTTGAATTGTAATCCTCATAATCCCCACATGTCAAGGGAGAGAATAGGTGGAGGTAATTGAACCATGGGGGAAGTTTCCCCCATGCTGTTTTCATGATAGTGGGTGAGTTCTTACAAGATCTGGTGGTTTTATAGGGACTCTTCCCACTTTGCTCAGCACTTGGCCCTCCTGCCGCCTCCTGAAGAATGTGCCTTGTAAAGAAGGTGCCTTGCTTCCTCTTTGCTTTCCACCATGATTGTAAGTTTCTTTTTTTTTTTTTTTTTTTTTTTTTTTTTTGAGACGGAGTCTCGCTCTGTCGCCCGGGCTGGAGTGCAGTGGCCGGATCTCAGCTCACTGCAAGCTCCGCCTCCCGGGTTTACGTCATTCTCCTGCCTCAGCCTCCCGAGTAGCTGGGACTACAGGCGCCTGCCACCTCGCCCGGCTAGTTTTTTGTATTTTTTAGTAGAGACGGGGTTTCACCGTGTTAGCCAGGATGGTCTCGATCTCCTGACCTCGTGATCCGCCCATCTCGGCCTCCCAAAGTGCTGGGATTACAGGCTTGAGCCACCGCGCCCGGCCGATTGTAAGTTTCTTGAGGCTTCCCCAGCCATGCTGAACTGTGAGCCAATTAAACCTCCTACCTTTATAAATTACCCAGTCTTGGGCAGTTCTTTATAGAAGTATGAAAATGGACTAATACACATTCTTTCCCCCACAAAATTTCAGTTGGGATAGTTTCTGTTGACCTGTCTTCAAGTTCATTGTTGCTTTCGTCTGTGGTCACCTATTTGCTGTTAAGTGCATCCAGTGAATTTTTTATTTAAACTGTTTTATTTTAGTTCTAGATTTCTATTTGGTTTTTTCTTTCTGTCCTACTTTCCTTTCTTCCTTCCTTCATATCTTCCTTCCTTCCTGTCTTCCTTCCTTCCTGTCTTCTTCCATCCTTCTCTTTTTTCTCTTTCTTTCATTCATTTGTTCTTTCCTCCTTTCTCTTTCTCTTTTATTTAAATTAACACAGTAGAATCATTTATGTACACTTAAGTGCACCTATATTTGAAGTATAATTTGATAAGTTTTCAGAAATTACTTGTGTGTGTGTGTGTGTAACCAGAGCTGTAATCAAGATACAGCATATTTTCATGATCCAAAAAGACATCCTTGGTGCTCCTTGTCAGGCAATCTCCTCCACTCATTCCCACCTCCAAGAAGCCATGGTTTTGCTTTCTGTAACAATAGATTCAAATTTGTTTCTTTTCTGGAGTTCTATATAAATGGAATCATATAGTGTATATTCTTGGCTGGTTTATTTCACTCAGTATAACGATTTTGAGATTCGTCCATGCTTTTGCTTGTACCAGTAGTTTTTCTCAATTGCTAAATTATATTCCAGTGCATGAACACATCACAAATTTATTAATTTATCTCTTCATGAGCATTTGGGTTTTTCCAGATTTAAAATATTATGAATAAAGTGGCCTTAAACATTTATATGTGTGGATATATGTTTTCATTTCTGTATGGAATATACTAATTGTGGAATTGCTAAGTCAAATGAGAATAAAGGCTTAATATTATTAAAAGCTGTCAACTTTTCCAAAGTAGATGCAATAAGCAATATAAGTAAATCTTAATTTTGCATTCTAGTAAACACTTCGTATTGTCAGTCTCTTTAAATTTTATCAATTTAATGAATGTACAGTGATATCTCATTATAATTTTAACTTTTCTTCTTTAATGCCTAATGATATATTTCCTTATGTTCTTATTTGGAATTTTTAAATCTTCTTTACTGATGTGTCTTTTAGTTTTATCAACTTTTGGTTCATGTATTTAGAAATTGTAATAAAATAGCTAATCTATTAATGAATTGAACAGTGATGATCTTTTTATTTTTCTTGGTCTTTTATCTCTTTGTTTTATTTTGAATAGTTTTCTTGCTATGCCTCCAAGTTCACTATTTTTTTTTTTCCTTCTGCAGTGTGTAATTGGCTGTTAATCCCATCCAGAGTATTTTCCTTCTAAATGTTGTATTTTTCCATCTCCAGAAGTTTGACTTGGGTCTTTTTCATTCTTTCATTTTTCTTCCCATCATATTATTTTTTTTCTTTTACCTTCTTAAGCATATGAAATTTAGTTATAAGAACTCTTTCTAATATTACTAACTGCTAATTTTACCATCTACATCACTTCTGGTCTGTTTGTATTGATTGGTTTTAGTCATATTTTCCTGATTTAATTGCTTGCATTATAATTTTTATTGGATGGCCAATATTGTGAATTTTATATTTTTGCATGCTAGCTTTCATTGTGTTACTTTAGATATTTTTGAGTTTTGTTCTCAGTTAGAGTTAAGTCACTTGTAAATAGTTTGATTCTTTTATGACTTGCCTTTAAGTTTTCTTAAGGAGTGTTTAGAACAGCTTTTATCCTAGGGCTAATTGGCACCACATTTTAGTCAATATTCTTCCCAGTACTTTACCTTACTTTTTTTTTTTTTTTTTTTTTTTTTTTTTTTGAGGAGTCTCACTCTGTCCCCAAGGCTGGAATGTGGAATGCGGTGGTATGATCTTGGCTCACTGCAACCTTCACCTCCCCAGTTCAAGCGATTCTCCTGCCTCAGCCTCCTGGGTAGCTGGGATTACAGGTGCCTGCCACCATGCCCAGCTAATTTTTGTATTTTTAGTAGAGACGAGGTTCGATGTTTTGCCATGTTGGCCATTGCTCCTGGCCTCTTTACCTTATTTCTTATTTCATTAGAATTCTTTTCACTTTAGTTGGTGGGAACACAAAATATTTTCAGTGCTGTGTGTACCCTAAGAATTGTTCTGACTACTCTTTTGCATGTTCACGTGTGTCTCTGTGTGTGTGCATGTGGTATGGATTTATTTTTCTCCCTGGTTTTAGAGTTTGCCCACATGCATGCATCGATGAATACTCAGCTGAAGATTCAAGAGGGCCTGTCTGAAGATTTCTGGACCTCTTTCTCTAAGCTTTTCCCTTTTCTTCAGTACACTATCCTATTAATCGTAGCTATCTTTTTGGACTTGCCCTTCCTTCCCTCAGCCTTGGATAGTCTCTCAAGCTGGTAAAACGTGGCAATCATAGCATTTACCTCATGTTTTCCCTTCTCTTAGGGACCATTATTCTGTATTTCCTGTTGTCTAAAGTGTCAATTGTTGTTGCAAATATTTTTTCTAGCTTTCTAGTTTAAATCAGTGTAGTAAAGCTGTTCCACCTCACTTCATTCCATTAAAAGTGGAAAATGTACATTTCTTTTAACAAGTGTCTAATTTTGACTTTGTATTTTTGGTTGTTGTTTCAATTGCCAACTGTCTTTCATTGCTTGTGTGGATATATCACCTGAAAATCCTGATGATTTCCTTTAAAGTTAAGATACCTTTTTCTCTATTTGAATTTTTTCTTTTCCTATTTCTTTTTTCTTTTCAACCTCATCTGCATCTTCTCAGATGATCCTAAATTATCCTGCTTGGTGTTTCATTTGGATTTCTGTATTGAATTCTTTAATTGCTTTTGGAAAATTCTCAGCTATTTATTACTTGAGTATTATACCCCATTGTGTCTCTACTCTCTGGAACTTCCATGACTGGAACTAGGTCATTACATGGTCTCACATATGTTTCTTAGATTCTTTACTACGTTTTCCTTTTTTTCTCCTTAATTAGATATTTTCTGTTCCATATTCTAGCTCATTAATCCCTTTCCCCTATTATGATTTTAATCCCTTACATTAAGTTTTAAATTTCAGTTACTTATTATTTATAGCATTTCTATTTTATTCATTTTTGGTAAAGTTAATGTTCTTGTGAATACATCCATCTATCTATGTTTTTCCTCCAGTGTTCCCTTTATTTGCTAGAATTCTTTAGTCATAGTTATCTTACAACTTTTATTTGGATTGCTCCTGGGTTATATATTGTCTATATTTCCTCTTGGGCTTTTAACATGTGGTTTTTGCTCATGGCATGCCTGGTATTTTTTCATTAAACATCAATACCTTTGTATGGAAAGGTGTAGAGGCTTTGAGTGATGTTTTCTTTCTCTAGAAAGGGTTTATCATTTCTTTTGTTAGATAAAATGGGAGTTTACAATATTAACCAATATTGGATTAAGCTGACTTAAGACTGTGTTACAATCTTGCTAAGTGTTTTTCTACTTTTGGTTCATTCCATGTTCCTAGAGTATGGTCCTGCAGGTGCTATGATTGCCTACTTACACATATTTAGGAGAAAACAGTCCTAGGGGAATGTTTAATTTTGAATCTCACTAAAATCTTGATCTCTCAACTTTCTCATGTTCACTTTCCATGTTTGTGAAACTGCAAATGCTCTCTTGGTTTCTCTGATTCTAAGTATTTTCCTTCTTACCCTTCCATTTTCTGGACTCTTAGATTATTTCCTAGTATCTAGAATTAGCAAATAAAGCAAAGCTTTTAAAAAGCAGACACAGAATATTAGAATATAGAATAAAATAGCCCTTTATTCTTACTGTTTCCAAGAATATATGAATACTTTCTCACATAACTTTCTCACATAATAAGATAAATTAGAATTTGTCTTACCACAGTTTTTCTATATATTAAGATCTTGTCTCTTTAAGACTTGGTTAAATCAGTAGCTCTCTGATACCTTAAAACAGATAATTTAAAGACTTACGGTTAATACAAGTCTCCACAAAAGGAATTCAAGGTCCTCAAAGAAGTGACTAATATTATAGCTGGGATAGGGCATAAATGAGATGAGGCTGGAACATTTTATTACAACAGAAAGTTAGAAAGTGCTCAATAAGCATTGAGGGCATATAACAAAGACTGAGGAACCAGTTTGAAGGAATTCCCCCTGACTAAATTTGAGAGAACTTGAGTATTAACATACTGAAGCACAGTAATACATTAGAAAAATAGAATAAATAGATAATAGTGCATACTGATAATAAACAGGTAAATCAATAAATAGTTGAAGAGAATGGAAAGTTCTTGCTTACAATAGAATTCTAAGTTCCACACTAATAAAAATGGAAGCAATGCTCACTATAGACTCCTTATTAGCTACAAGGGTTGGGGAGAAAGTGTAATTATACAGTAGATAAATCAGAAACAACTTGATTAGGTGATCAAAATGAATATGTTCAATGAGAAAGAGATAGATATGATGTTTCTCCATTGAGGCAGATACCACATCACCTGTGCAGTATTGTGGCTGAGAATGTATAACCTAAATCTAATTAGGAGGAAACCTAAATCTAATTAGAAAACACATCCAAATGTGGTACATTTTATTTTTTAATAAGAAGAGATACTTTTTAAAAATATCAGTGCCATGAAAGACAAAGAAAGGGTGTAAAAAGTTTTGAAATTGAAGAAGGATAAACATATATGACAAATAAATGTAATAACTAACCCCACATTGGATATTGTAACTGAGAAGAAAAAAGTTCTAAAAGAAAATTACTGCGTCAATTAACAAAATTGGAATATAAATGGTAAATTAGATAACAGTACTGTGTCACTGTTGAATTTACTGATTTTGACAACTCCACTGTGGTTATGTGAGAAAGTATTCATATACTTGGAAACAGTAAGAATAAAGGGCCATTTTATTCTATATTATACATATGCTAAATAATGTATATAATGTTATATATAACACATCTACAAATGGTTCAGAAAATATAAATGCCAGCACACACTGTATACATACATGTATCTAAGTGTAGAAATATATATATATATACACACACACACACGCACATACATATAAAGAGAATGAGAAAGAGGAGAAAAGTTTTTTAAAAATGGGAAAAAATTAAAATAGGTGAATCTGGGTAAAGAGAGCTGGTTCTTGTGGCAGGTGGGAAAAAAGAGCTAGGCGGAAAACAAACCTGTATTTTAAAACTTTAAAAACTATTGACAGTTTTTATATAACTTGTTAAAAAGTATAAGAATGATATAACACATGCATATCAATCCTTAGGTTTAGTTAATGTAAAAATTTTCTTACATTTGCTTTGGATTTTTAAAAATATCACTTTTTTCCCCCTTATAGGAAGCAGTGTGGCCAGGGACTGAGGAGATGGTAAATATCCTCTGTCTCACTGTTTCTCTTTCTCATCATTAATGCAAAAGGATATAATCATAAAAACAATCGCCTTCTATTATTTTCATGTTATCATAAAGAGATTTATTAGGCTTATCATTTCTGTCTCTCTATCTCTGTCACTTATTTCTATAGATAGAGTAACCGGCACAAGACAAGGATGTCCTCTCTCACAACTCCTATTCAACATAGTGTGGGAAGTTCTGGCCAGGGCAATCAGACAAGAGAAAGAAATAAAGGGTATTCAATTAGGAAAAGAGGAAGTCAAATTGTCTCTGTTTGTAGATGACATGATTGTATGTTTATAAAACCCTGTCATCTCAGCCCAAATCTCTTTAAACTGATAAACAACTTCAGCAAAGTCTCAGGATACAAAATCAATGTGCAGAAATCATGAGCATTCCTATACACCAATAATAGACAAACAGCCAAATCATGAGTGAACTCCCATTCACAATTACTACAAAGAGAATAAAATACCTAGAAATCCAACTTACAAGTGATGTGAAGGACCTCTTCAAGGAGAACTACAAACCACTGCTCAATGAAATAAAAGAAGACACAAGCAAATGAAAGAACATTCCATGCTCATGGATAAGAAGAATCAATATAGTGAAAATGGCCATACTGTCCAAGGTAATTTATAGATTCAATGTTGTTCCCATCAAGCTACCTCTGACTTTCTTCATAGAATTGAAAAAAACTACTTAAAAGTTCATATGGAACCAAAAAAGAGCCCACATAGCCAAGACAATCCTAAGCAAAAAGAACAAAGCTGGAGGCATCATGTTACCTGACTTCAAACTATACTACAAGGCTACAGTAACCAAAACAGCATGATACTGGTACCAAAACAGAGATACAGATGAATGGAACAGAACAGAGGCCTTGGGAATAACACCACACATCTACAACCATCTGATCTTTGACAAACCTGACAAAAAGAAGCAATGGGGAAAGGATTCCCTAGTTAATAAATGGTGCTGGGAAAACTGGCTAGCCATATGCAGAAAGCTGAAGCTGGATCCCTTCCTTACACTGCATACGAAAATTAACTCAAGATGGATTAAAGACTTAAATGTAAGACCTAAAACCATAAAAACCCTAGAAGAAAACCTAGGCAATACCATTCAGGACATTGGCATGGGCAAAGACTTCATGACTGAAACACCAAAAGCAATGACAAAAAAAAGCCAAAATAGGCAAATGTGATCTAATGAAACTAAAGAGCTTCTTCACAGCACATATATGTGTGTGTGTGTGTGTATGTGTGTGTGTGTATATATATATATATATAATCAGAGTGAACGCAACCTACAGAATGGGAGAAAATCTTTTCAATCTCCCTATCTGACAAAGGGCTAATATCCAGAATCTACAAAGAACTTAAACAAATTTACAAGAAAAAAACACCATCAAAAAGTGGGTGAAGGATATGAACAGACAGTTCTCAAAAGAAGACGTTTATGCAGCCAACAGACATATGAAAAAATGCTCATCATCACTGGTCATTAGAGAAATGCAAATCAAAACCACAATGAGGTACCATCTCATGTCAGCTAGAATGGCGATCATTAAAAAGTCAGGAAACAACAGATGCTGGAGAGGATGTGGAAAAATAGGAACGCTTTTACACTGTTGGTGGGAGTGTAAATTAGTTCAACCCATTGTGGAAGACAGTGTGGCGATTCCTCAAGGATCTAGAACCAGATATACTATTTGACCTAGCAATCCTGTTACTGGGTATATACCCAAAGGATTATAAATCATGCTGCTATAAAGACACATGCACACGTATGTTTATTGCAGCACTATTCACAATAGGAAAGACTTGGAACCAACCCAAATGTCCATCAATGATAGACTGGATTAAGCAAATGTGGCACATATACACCGTGGAATACTATGCAGCCATAAAAAAGGATGAGTTCATGTCGTTTGCAGGGACATGGTTGAAGCTAGAAATCATGATTCTAAGCAAACTGCCATAAGGACAGAAAACCAAACACTGCATGTTCTCACTCATAGGTGGGAGTTGAATAACAAGAACACACGGACACAGGGCAGGGAACATCACACAGCAGGGCCTGTCAGGGGGTGGGGGGCTGGGGAAGGGCATAACATTAGGAGAAATACCTAATGTAAATGAGGAGTTGATGGCTGCAGCAAAGCAACATGGCACATGTATACCTATGTAACAAACCTGCACATTGTGCATATGTAATCTGGAACTTAAAGTAGGATAAAAATAATAGTAATAAAAAGATTGGATATGGCAAAACATTAACAGTTTGTGAAAATAAGTGCAGTGATATGGTTTTAGGTGTACTCCTATAACATTTTATAGTTGAAAACTTCCACAATTATAATTTTGGTGGCAAGGGACACATCATCAACTCAGGCCGTTTGGGTGCCCTGGAACGTAGTTTGTACAAGAGAAGAGGGTTTAAAGATGAATTATGTTCCTTTCATTGCCAATTCACAGAGTAGCAATCAGTGTTACATTTACTTCCAATACTGATAACTTTTTTAGCATGTTTATTATTTATTTTGAGTTTAGTTATCTGCTCATAGATTTATATATTCAATTTATTTTCATTAACTTTTGTCATTTTCTGGAGGGAGAGGGAAAGGAGACAACCCATGCAAGAATGCCAGAGAGTCCCACATTTCTTATATTGAATTTGGGAATTTTTCATGAGCTAATCCTTCTCAAGTTGTTCTTTGCCTTTGTTTTATATCCAAAAGTAGAAATGCTTGTTTTAGCAATTTTGTCAAGTCATATAGTGGTTTTTTGGGGAGGGAAGATTTTCCATCTTCATGCTTTCCACACTGAAAGTCTTGCAGAGTTTGGTCTAGTCTCAGTTTGATAAGAATTACTTTTTAAAAACATGAATATATAGTCAATGTTATAGATCCTTCTCCATTGATATAAATACATATTTGTTATTCATAAATGTATAACTCAGTGTGACGAGTTATACTAATAGATTTGTGAATACCATATATTAGACCACCCTTACTTTTAAGTATAAAATTTGTTTGTTGAGGTATTTTTTATACTACTAAAGAAATTTTTAATAAGTAGGCTTACTTTTTCCTCAGATTACCTTTCTGTAGTGTTGGCAGTTATGTTATCCCAGCCATATATAGTATATTTTGGGAATATTTTCTTTAGTCTATGAAAAAGTTCATATAAGGTCAGTAAAGTCTTTCACAGTCTCATCCTTTAATTGAGAGAATTGTAATGTCAACTGAATTTTTGAATGGTTATACTTCTATTTATTCTTGAGTCAATTTTAATAATTTGTTATTTTAAGTATACATTTTAATTTTATTTGATAATTTTTATAGCATTTTTCTTCAATGTTTTAACGTATCTATTTGTAGTTATGTCCCCTTCAACTTTCCAAAACAAAATCTCTCTTTAATTTTGTTGATCAATTTTGCCTTCTGTATCTTTTATTATTTTTAAAGCTTTTTGGTTTTGTTAATCTTCTGTATTTTTTTTTTTTTTTTTTTGGTAAAATCTCAATAGCTTTGAGAGTACAGGTGGTTTTTTGGTTACACAGATGAATTATATAGTGGTTAAGTCTAATTTCAGTGCACTCACCACCCAAGTAGGGTATATTGTACCTAATATTTTATTTTTTAATCCCTCACCTCTATCCTATTCTCTCTCCTTCTGAGTCTCCAACGTCCATTATACCACTTTGCATGCCTTTGCATACCCATAGCTTAGCTCCTAATTATAAGTGAAAATACATAGTATTTGGTTTTCCATTTCTGAGTTAGTTCACTTAGGATAATGCCTCAGGCTCCATCCAAGTTGCTGCAAATGACATTATTTAATTCTTTTATTATGACTGAGTAGTATACCATGGTGTATATATACATTTTCTTTATCCACCCGCTGGTTGATGGGAACTTAGATTGGTTCCATATCTTTGTAATTGTGAATTGTACTGCAATAAACATATGTTTGCAGATGTCTTTTTGATATGACTTCTTTTCCTTTGGGTAGATAGGTAATATCCCCTTTGTCATTTATGATTGTGTTTATTTGGGTCTTCTTGCTTTTTTTCCTTAATCTAGCTAGCAGTTTATCTATCTTATTCTTTAAAACAATCAGCTCCTGGATTCATCAGTCTTTTGTATGATTTTCTGTGTCTCAGTTTCCTTCACTTCAGCTCTGATTTTGTCTCTTTCTTATATTCTGCTAGCTTTGGGGTTGGTGTACTACTGTTTCTCTAGTTCTCCTAAGTTGTGATGTTAGGTTCTTAATTTGAGATCTTTCTAACTTTTTGATGTGGGCATTTAGTGCTATGAACTTCCCTCTTAAATGCTTTGGCTGTATCCCAAAGATTCTGGCATGTTATATTTTGTTTAATTAGTTTCAAAGAATTTCTTGATTTCTCCCTTAATTTCATTATTTATGCAGAAGTCATTCTGGAGCAGATCACTTAAATTCCATGTAATTGTATGGTTTTGAGAAATTTTCTTAACATAGATTTCTATTTTTTTTTTTGCACTGCGGTCTGAGAGTATGGTTGGTATCATTTCACTTTGTTTAAATATGTTGAAGATTGTTTTATGCTCAATCATGTGGTTGACTTTAGAGTATGTGACGAGTACAAATGAGAAGATTATATATTCTGTTGTTTTGGGGTGGAGATTTCTGTAGATATCTATTAGGTCTGTTTGGTCAAGTGTTAAGTTCAGGTCCCAAATATCTTTGTTAGTTTTTTGCCTTGATGATCCATCTAATACTGTCAGTGGGGAGTTGAAGTCTCCTATTATTATGTGACTATTTAAGTTTCTTTGTAGGTCTCTAAGAATGTTTGTTATTAATCTGGGTACTCCTGTGTTGTGTGCATATATATTTAGGTACTAAATTATCTACCTTTCTTTGTAGGTCTCTAAGAACTTTCTTTATTAATCTGAGTACTTGTGTGTTGGATATATATGTGTGTGTCTATATATGTATACATGTATATCTGTATATATATGTATACATATATGTATATATGTGTGTATATGTATATATGCATATATGTATATGTATACATATATATCTCAACAGGAAGGTAATTAGGTCTTGTTGAATTGAACCCTTTACCATTATGTAATGCTTTTGTTTTTTTTTTTTTTGGTCTTTTTTGATCTTTATTGATTTAAAGTCTGTTTTGTCTGAAATTAGAATAGCAACCCCTGCTTTTTGTTTGTTTGTTTTCCTTTTACTTGGTAGGTTTTTCTCCATCCCTTTACTTTGAACCTGTGTGTGTCACTGCATGTGAGATGGGGTCTGTTAAAGAGCATGCCATTGACTTTTGCCTTTTTAAATCAAACTTGTCACTCTGTGCCTTTTAATTAGAGCATTTGTCTCATTTACATTCAAAGTTCGTGTTGATATGTGAGGATTTGAACCTGTCATCATGTTGTTAGCTGGTTATTATGCAGATTGTTTGTGTGGTTGTTCTATAGTGTCACTGGTCTATGTAGTAAAGTGTGTTTTTGTAGTGGCCAGTAGTGTTCTTTCCATATTTAGCACTCCCTTCAGGACCCTCTGTAAGGCAGGTCTGGTTTTAATGAATTCCCTTAGCATTTGGATCCACTCTACATGTGCATCAGCAGAGAGGTAGGCAAGGTCCACCCATACATACACACACAATGGCAAAGCATGGTGTGGAATAGCTGTGGACAAGTGCAGGCTGGGAAAGAGGCATGGGGGCCACTGTGGTTTGGGGAGGGCATGGACAAGATGTGTATATTGACTAGGACTGCTCTGCTGGAGCTCTCTTTGATGGTCAGGCATGGTCTGCTAGTGCAGGAGCTATGATGCGGCCCCTAGGAGGAGCCTCAGTGAGAGTCCTGCAAGCAGGCATGGCCAGACTGGGTCCCCAGAAGCAGCCAGCAGACAGGAAGGCACTCAGGTCCAACCAGCCCTATCTTATAGGCAAGATTGCCCAGCACTGTTTAGGTCCAACAATTTGTCTAAGGTTCAAGTCTTCCAGGGGAGCAAGGCGAGCTTAGGCGGATGGGCAACACTGACCCTGCTCCTCTACAGACACTATTGCACCAAACCCTCTGGGCTCCACATTGGCTGGAGTTCTGCGTCTACCATCTCTCTAAACCTCTCCCTGACAGCTCAGTTGTCCATGGGAGTCATGGGGTCTCCTGTTGCCAGGATTCCAGCGGTCCATGGTAAGAGCAGGTCACTCCTTATCTGCTCAACTTAACCATCCCCAGGAGTCGTTCGGAGGCAGGAATGAGTCCCAGTGCAGAGTAGCCTCATGCAGGGTTCTCAGCTTCCTCCCTCTTCAGCCCAGCATCTGTGTCTTCTCTCCATCTGCTCTCAGTGCCTTCCCTGTGAAGATCTGCTGAGAGTGTGCCAGTCTTTCCAATGTCATGGTCTCTCCTAGCAGCATCTAGTCAGCCATCTTCCAAAAAACTGGATTGATTTTCTCTATTCTTCCTCAAAAAAAAAAAAAAAAAGTTTCTGCTCTTACCACTATAATCTTCTTATTCTTTGAGTTTTTTTCTTTTGTTCTGTTTCCAACTTACTGATTTGAATGCTTGACTTTTTAATTTTTAGTCTTATTTATTTGTATATTATGGTGTAAATACTTCCTGTTTTGTTTTAGAGACGTTTTAACCTTCATTGTTGTCATTGTCATGCAGTTATAAATCATAACTTTTATTATAATTTTTCTTTGCGTAGCAGATTACTTAGAAGTATATGTTTAGTATTTTAGTGTGTTATTTTCTTTAGTGATTCCTTTATATTTTAAATCTTATTCTCGTCTTAAAAATATCTAAAGCTAATTAGTATGTCCATCATATTGCATAGTAATGCAAAGGGATATAATTATAAAAACACTAATTTCTTTCTATGTTTTTTATTATTAGGTTTGTTAGGCACATCTGTTCCTACTAATTATAATTATTAATTTTGTATAGTCTGTAGTTAAATAAATTTACCAACATGTTTATCCATTTTTCATGTTCATGCCTTTTTTCTTGCATTTTACTATTCTCTTTTGGGTTCACAGTTTTTTGTTCCTTTCTTTGTTTTCTTTCCTCTTTTCTTCAAAAATATTAATTTAAGACTGTATATATATGTTTAACTATGGCTGAGGGTGACAAATGGTAAACACTAACATAATAAATAGTTAAATTATATTGTTAGTAAATTATAAATATTCCAGATAAATGAGAGCAAAAAGCCAGAGATTAGTGGCATTTTTAGACATGGTGGTCAGCAATGACCTCACTAAGCATACAACATTTAAGTAAAGTGGGCCATGGAAATGTTTGGAAGAACAGCACTCCAAACAGAAAGAAATAGTTAATGTAAAATCCCTGACGTACAAACCTGACTGCAGTATTTGGAAAAACAGCATGGAGGACAGTGTGGCAGGAACAGATGAAGAGAGAGGGAAAGAAGAGAGAAAGGAGGTTGGAGAAGACACAGGTCAAATTATGTAGGTTTTGCAAGCCATTACAAGGAGTTGGGATTTTGGTCTGTAGGAGATGGGAAGTCATTGGGTGATTCAGCAGACATACATCTTTTAAATGATTATTCTGGCTCTTATGTGGAGAATTGATTGTGGGAAAACAAGAATAGAAACAGGAAAACTGGTTAGAAGACTGTTGCTATGATCTACGTAAGAAATGATGACTAGGCTAGATTTGTTGCTATGGAGGTAGTGAGAGATACAGAGTCAGATTCTGGATCAATTTTGAAGACACAGCCAGCAGATTACTTCTGATTTTAATGAAGAAATTACTGTGGCTGTAAGAAGGCATCCTGATGATAACTAGCATGTGATAATTAATTATAGTAAGGTAAGTTTAAAGGATAATTATTTTATTACTTATCCACCAAAATTATATGTTATATATAAACAATTTTTTTAAACTCTTGCTTAAACAAACAAATATCAAAGAGTTGAAACTTCATAGCTCACAATTTTTACTCGTCGCATTTGACAGATTTTTTTTATTACTTTTACTAATTAGAACATACCATATGATATTATGTGGTAATTAAAGATAATAAAGGTAAAAATATAAGAATATAAAAATTAGGGCAAGATAAAGCAAATAATATGAATACTTCTATAAATAAAGTATTTTAAATCATTTTTTGACTTTATGTTTTATATCATTTGTATTTGTTGATCTTATAAGAGATAAAGTTTGTTAAATGAGAGTTCGCTATGATATGCATAACATGAAAAAATAAGGCTTTTAAATTTAACTGTTATATAGATCACATGAAAAGCCATGATTATGGCCAACACTGTGTAGCAGTGTTACAGATATAGGCACAACAGCAAGGCATTAAATAAGGGTAATTGCTTTCTTGTGGCAAACATTCTGAAACAGAGAAAATGGGCATCCATCTATTTCAGAGATTACCAGGACATAGTAATTACTATGGATATATAAACCTACATTTCATTAACAGTGCATTTGGCTACATATAACTTCTGAAGAAACATGTATAAAGTCCAGGTTAGGTGGAGGAAGATAAAACCTTATGTAAGATAATTAGTTTACCAGCTTTGTTCTTAATGATAAAGGTATGTAACCAGTGAAGTGGACAGGGAAGTGCGAGAGATCAGAAAGCCAGGATTCTAATTGTAATCCTGTGTTGTGCTGGTGAATATCACACAACTGGCTCTTGGAAAAAAATGCTGATTTTTAATGTTGCTGGATTTCCATGGTATAAATATCCCACTGTCGCTGATTTCAAGATGGTGACCTGATGTCACTGAAAGCAGAGTTCAGAGGAAATGAGGACACTTAACCCTTGCAAGTCTGTGAAAGTCAGCTCCAGCATGTCACTTCCCAGACTTAGAATCAAATGGTCATGAAATTTTGAATAACTCATGTAAAAGTTCTAGACCTAAGTTTCCTCACTTCTCAAATCAAAAATTGGACTGTTGTCTAAAATCCTTCCCAGACTTAACATTCTTTTTAAAGGCTAGAGGTTAGATGATTTTGTATTATTAAATAAGATTTAAAAATATAGAATGCCCTTACTTTTAAATTGCATATAAAACTACAGGTGGAAGTAGCAGAATAAAATCTATTTTTCCCATTAATGACTGTTTTAATACTCCTTATCTTTAAATGGAGACATAGATTTGGGAACATCATGTAGAGAAATTGGCATTAAGTATGTAAAATACTAATGAGATGAAACGTAATTCCAATTGTGATAGTATCAGTTATTATGCAAAGAGGTGCCTTTGGTAGTAGAACAGATATTTTCTGTCACATTCTGCATTTAGCCTAAATCTGTACAATGTTGTGGTGAGCTTGTAAAATTACACCCAACAACTCCCACTTCCTGGTATTCATACCCTAGTGTAATTTGGCTCTTTGAGTGTGGAGTGGAATTCTTTTGTCCATTCTGATGGATATACTTCAGCAAGTATCAGATGTTATTTCTACAATTAGGCTTCAAAAGGACTGTGACTTCCTTATTGTATGCCCTCCTTTATTCTCTGCTTGCTCACACAGGGAAGCATTCAGATGATTGCAGCCTCAGCCATTTTCACTGAAACTTCACAAGAGACCCTGAAACAGAGGTCTGCTCAACTGAGCATCTCTCAGATTCTGACAATCAGAAACCATGTAAGATAATAAGAGCTTGTTATTTTAAGCTGCTACATTTTGACATAATTTAGCAATTAAAAAATCAATACAGGGGTTGAGAAGAAATATGTTTGAAACTGAAAGGCAGGAGCTCCTTTTCTCCATATTTCACATGCAATTTTATCAAAGTACATGGAAAAGTACAACAACCCAATATATATTGTACCACTAATGAAACAGTCCTTTCAGGAATAAAGGTTAGGGTTACCCCCCGCAGGCAAGGAACCTTAACCTGCTGAGGTGCTTGCTTAGGAGAAAGGATACATGGAATGAGTAGTGGAAGAAGGTTATTAATACTACGACGATGGAGCTGGTTATAGAAACAAGATCTATAATAGTTATGACTATTATATTTTTCCATATTTTTAATAAACATATAAATATTGATAAAAATCTTTGCTTCCTCACTTCCCATTTTCCTGTCAACTAACATACAATAATGTTAACTTTTTATCTCAGTATTGAATTTATATGGCTTCAAAGGCAGACTGTGACTGAGCTAGAAAAATGAATAAACGTTACCCAAAGATGGATAAGGTATATTTTTCCTCTTGAGGGTCAGGAAGGGGTCAGGTTGCAGGGCGGAGGCTATATTTTTCTTCTTGGGGGCAGGTTGTGGGGGTGGCGGTTAGTGTGAGTGTGTGTGTGTGTGTGTGTGTGTGTTTCATATATAGTATAGTAGCTGTATGGTGGGCAGAAGCAAGACTTTGCTCATCTTTATTTGAAATTTGAGTATGATTTAAAGTGTCGTGTATGGATACATGGTGACAAGGACTGTGACGGCCCTGTAAAGTTTGCTAAAGTGGCTCAACTGAACAATATTCCCAAGAATTTCCTTCCCTGTGTGTTTCTGATTAGCGTTGACTACAAGAACAATTTGTGTAAGATTTGGAAGGTAAAGTGAAAAAGTAGTCATGTTTGTTCACTGAGGGTTTATGTAGGCCAAACTTTTGTAGTTCATGCATGTTTTTGAGTATTTGGGTGGCAGCTGGAGCTAAGGGTTATGTTGCTTCCGTAAGATTTTTTCCCTGGTTTTCTTAAATCCTGGGTCAGGTGCTATTTAACTCTATGACAAGTGCAAACTTCTCTTTTATGTCATCCATGGCACTGATGAGGAGAGACAAACATAGAATAGATACAGGTTCGGTCGGGCACAGTGGCTCATGCCTGTGACCCCAGCACTTTGGGAGGTCGAGACAAGCAGATCACGTGGTCAGGAGTTCGAGACTAGCCTGGCCAATATGGCAAAACCACATGTCTACTAAAAATACAAAAATTAGCCAGGCATGGTGGCATCCACCTGTAGTCCCAGCTACTCAGGAGACTGAGGGAGGAGAATCACTTGAACCTGGGAAGCAGAGGTTGCAGTGAGCCTAGATCATACCACTGCACTCCAGCCTAGGTGACAGAGCGAGACTTAGTCTCAAAAAAAAAAAAAAAAAAAAAAAAAGATACATGCTCTAGGTTATACTTTGCAGATTTCAGTTGTCCCTAATTTCTCCAACTTCATGTCTATCTTTCCTTATCCATCTCCTGCACTCTGAATCCACAATCATCAATAGAAACAGAAGAAATAACTGAACCAAGAATGTTTTACCAGTTCGTACAATTGTATAAGTTCAAATCTCCATAATACCTTATGCTAAATCCTTCCTAGTGACTCTGATTCTCTGAATAATACATATATTTAGCTAAGAAGAGTGACTTTTCTTTGGTTGAGCCAAAAAATAGCAGTCTCATACCTTCAAGATTATCCAAGGCTTATTGCCCATGATTATCCTGTAATAGGTTTTGATCATTCATAATACAGTCTTTTCTATGCTATTTACTTCAACCATAAGATTGTAATGGACATCATAATATTGGCTTCTCTGAATTTTAAAGTTTCATGCAAAAATTTGTTACAGCTGAGACCCTATATATTTATTCTGACTTAGAATCTGAATTTTTAAGGAATACCACTAGTTCTGTGCAAGTAGAATATGATAATTGAGAATTTTATGTTCCCTAAGGCCATGAGATGGGGAGATAGAAAGCAATGAATGCTTCTGTTAGGGGGAAAGGACACTCCCTGACTATCCTTAAGAAATGGAAGCTCCTTGGACTGATGACTCTCACTCTATTTCTAGGACAAGTACTTAGTGTCCATATGTACTTTTTAAAATTATAGTTAAATGAAGAAAAAAACAGTCTTGCTTTCTGTCTAGCGTAATATTGCATCCCTGGGATGAATCCCGCTTGATCATAGTGGATGATCTTTTGAATGTATTGTTGAATTTGGTTTGCTAGTAATTTGTTGAGAATTTTTGTACCTATTTTCATTAGGGATATTGGCCTGTACTTTTCTCTTTTTGTATTGTTGTGTTCTTGTCTGGTTTTGGAATCAGGATATGCTTCATAAAATGAGTTTGGAACAATTCTCTCCTTTTCAATTTTCCAGAATAATTTGAGGATAATTGGTATTTGTTTCTTTAAATGTTTGTGAGAATTCAGCACTGAAGTCACCAAGTCCTGGGCTTTTCTTTGATATAAGGCTTTATAGTATTGATTTAATTTTCTCTCTAGTTACTAGTCTTTTCAATTATTTTATTTCTTCATAGTTAAGCCTTTAAAGGTTGTATGTATCCAGGAATTATCCCCTTCTTTTATGATATCAGATATGTTGGCATGTAGTTGTCCCTAAGAGTTTCTTATGATTTCTTGTATTACTGTGGTATCAGTTGTAACATTTCCTTTTCCATCTCTGATTTCATTTGAGTCTCTTTTTTAAGTCTAGCTAAAGGTTTGTTGATTTTATCTTTCCCCAAAACCAACTTTTCATTTTGTTAAATGTTTTGAATTGCATTTTTAGTCTCTATTTTACTTATTTCCTCTCCAAGCTTTATTATTTCCTTCCTTACTGTTTTCCTGGTTCCTTGAGGTATATCATTAGATTGTTTACTATAAATCTTTTTTGTTTTTTTGTTTTTTTTTTACATAGAAGTGTATTGCTATACACTTTTCTCTTAGGACTGCTTTTGCTGTATTCTGTAGGTTTTGATACGATGTGTTTCCATTCTTGTTTGTCTCAAGGAATTTAAAAATTTTCCTTTTAATTTCTTCATTGACCCTTGGTTATTCAGGAGCATGTTGTTTAATTTCTATGTATTTGTAAAGTTTCTAAAGTTTTTCTTGTTGATTTCTAGCTTTATGCAATTGTAGGCAGAAAATATATTTGATATGATGCCTGTATCATAAATTTAAGACTAGCTCTGTAGCCTAACATATAATTAATCCTGGAGAATTCTCCCTGTGCAGTTGAGAAAACCATGTGTACTGCAGCAAGTGAATGAAATGTTCTGCAAATGTCTGTTAGGTCCATTTGATCTATGGTGTGGTCTAAGTCTGATGTTTCTTTGTTGATTTTCTGTGTATCTATTGTTGAATTTGATATAATTGTTGAAAGTTGACATTTTTTTCTAAATACTTTTTTTATTATTTTTACACAGTGAAAAATAGTTAATCTTCCTTGATACACTTATATTTTCTAATTACAGATTATTATATTAATTCAAATAAATTTTCACTTTAGGCTTTTTGTTTTTTTCTCTTTTCCAAAATTTATCTCATGCTTTGTTTTCTTATATTAATAAACTCATTGGGCTTTCCAGGTAAATGTTCAATTATCTAACAACACAAAAGGTTGTGTTGAGCAGACTCTTATGAATCATAAACCTTACCAGTGGCAAATTTGCCAATGACTCAAACATGTATCTATCAAATACCAGGCAAAAGTGAAACATTCTTTACTTAGAGAAATTGAGGAGCCAAACACAGCTCCCCAAAGTGCCTTTCTCTTTGAATTAGGAAATGTTTTAGTTTTGGGCTAATGAATAAGATTCTTCCTAAGCAACATATGCTGCTTAGAAAAAAAGGGAGCCATTTCAGTTAAGGAACATCTCCTCTTCGTACTTCATTAATTCACAGATAAATTGGTAATCTTTCATTTTTCTAGAGTCATGCTTGCCATAAAACCATGCATTTCAAGTTTGCTTATAAGTAATATAAGCAGAGCATATATATTCTTCTGACAATATTTAATACATAAGTTTGCTCTATTCTCATGAGTGAGTACCACCAGTAAGGTTACCATGAGATTTGGTCTTTGGTATGTTTAACAAGATATTTGATTGAGGCCATTCCTTCTTGCCAGGACTACCAGTTAGGGAGGCAATTGGTTTCAGGGCTGCTGTTAATTCTTTTCTTCTCAAATCATCATCATAATAAAAATATTGCTATCTATGTACTGTTTATTTTGTAACAAAAATGTTTTTAGCATTTTGATAGGGTACTTTGCTTTGTTACTTTTAGAAAAATTATTGTATATCTTGTAGTATTAAAATATCCTCGTGCATTAGTTTCCTGAGGCTGCAACAAGAAATTATCAAAAACTGGGTGGTTTAAAACAATAAAAGTCTGGATGCAGTGGCTCACACCTGTAATCCTAGCACCTTGGAAGGCCGAGGCAGGTGGATCCCTTGAGCCCAAGAGTTTAAGACCAGCCTGGGCAACATGTCAAAACCCCATCTGTACAAAAAAATATAAAAGTGGGGCATGGTGGCACATGCCTGTAGTCTCAGCTCTTTAGGAGGCTAAGGCAGGAAGATCACCTGAGCCCTGGGAGGTATAGGCTTCAGTGAGTTGCGATTGCACCACTGAACTCCAGCCTGGGCGACAGAGTGAGACAGTCTCTCAATCAGTCAGTCAACAGAAACTTACCCTCTTATGGCTCTGGAGGCCAGATGTCTAAAATCAATAAGTCAGCAGGACTGTTCTCTCTGGAGACACTAGGTGAGAATCATTACTTGGTCCTTTAACTTCTGGTGTCTGTTGGAGTTCCTATGGTTGTATCACTCCAGTCCCTGCCTTTGTCTTTACATGGCCTTCTCCTCAGTGCCTGTCTTCTCCTGTTTGTGTTCCTTATAAGGACACATATCATTGGATTTAGGGCCCTCCTGAATAATTCAGGATGATTTCATCTCGAGATCATTAATTTAATCATGTTTGTTAAGACTCTTTTCCCAATTAAGGTCATATACAGGTTTTGGGGATTAGGACATAGGCCTAATATCTTTTTGGGGACCACTATAATTCACATTTCTGAATTAATCCTTCATGGTATTAATGTACCATTCTTTTGATATACTGCTATTATCAGATTAAGAATTGATGCATCCATATTTTTAACTGTGATTAGTCTAAAGTTGTGCATTAGTTCTACAATGATAGTTTAAAAATTAAGATTTTGCTGACTTTTAAAATTAGAGATATTTCCATCATTTTTCTAAGTGTTCAAATAAACTTAAATTTAATGTTTTAAAATTGATTTTAATGTGTTCCAATTTAGCCCTGTTCCCATTGGCTGTCATTTGATTTTGGTCTTTAATTACTTTAAAATTTTCTCTATAATTGAGCTATTCAAATTTTATTAATTTGAAACTTGATAGAAATTTTTTCATTTTTTTCTAATTTTTTAAGCTATTTTCTATTAAGCCTGTTTAATCATTTTTAAGATTGTAAGTGGCATTATTTTTAAGTTTGTTTTAAATTGCACATTGCAAGTATATAGAAATAAGGTTGATTTTTGTAATGCTGACCTTATATCCTGAGACCTTGCTAAATTTGTAGACTAGTTCTGGGAGATTATTTTCTTTTCTGTAGATTCCATGAGATTTCTGCATAGACAATAATGTCATTCATTTCTTTCTTTCTAATCTTTGTGCCTTTGACTTCTTTTTCTTGTCTTACTGTACTGGTTAGAACTTCTATTGAAATGTTGAGTAGCAGTGGTGATAAAGGATATCTTTTCCTTGTTCCTCATCTTTGTTGGCAAATATTACATCTTTCACTATTATGTATATTGTTAGCTGCATGGTTTTTGTGTGTGTATTGGTTCCATTTTCTTCCTTTCTGTGGCTTATTTGAACATTTTAAAATATCCCATTTGTCTATTTTAAAATGTCTTTCTTCCTTTCATTTCCCTTTCCCTCCCTTTCTTTCCCTTTCTTTCCCTTAGCTACTGAGCACCTCCAGTACGTTTATTTTGTTATTGTATATTTTGTTTCTTATGTCTTGTATTTATTTGCTGAGGTGTTTTTTGGTTTTTTGCTTTGTTGTTTTCTTTTTTCTTTTTTCTTTTTTTTTTGCAAGATGGAGTCTTGCTCTGTTGCCCGGGCTGGAGTACAGTGGCATGATCTCAGCTCACTGCAACCTCCACCTCCCAGATTCAAGCGATTCTCCTGCCTCAGCCTCCAGAGTAGCTGGGACTACAGGTATGCGCTACCACGCTTAGCCAATTTTTGTATTTTTAATAGAGACGGTTTTTTACCATGCTGGCAAGGCTGGTCTCGAACTCCTTACCACAAGAGATCTGCCTGCCTCGGCCTCCCAAAGTGCTGGGATTATAGCCATGAGCCACCACACCCAGCCGAGAATTTCTATTTTTCTGTTTATTTCAAGTGTTTTCTTGATTATTACAGCATTTGTATAATAGGTGCTTTAAAGTCTTTGCAGATCTTTTCAACATCTGTGTGATTTTGTTGTTGTTGGAGTCTGTTGGTTTTCTTTTCTCCCAAAAGCTGAAATTTTCCTAGAGATTTTTGTTTCAACAGTCAATAGACCTAGTTAGGTTTTGGTTTTGTTTGTTTGTTTGTTTGTTTGTTTTGAGACAGAGTCTCGCTCTGTCGCCCAGGCTGGGGTGCAGTGGCCCAATCTCGGCTCACTGCAAACTCCTTCTCCCAGGTTCACGCCATTCTCCTGCCTCAGTCTCCTGAGTAGCTGGGGCTACAGGTGCCCGCCACCACGCCCGGCTAATTTTTTTTTGTATTTTTAGTAGAGATGGGGTTTCACCCTGTTAGCCAGGATGGTGTCCATCTCCTGACCTTGTGATCCGCCTGCCTTGGCCTCCCAAAGTGCTGGTATTACAGGCGTGAGCCACCGCGCCCGGCTGACCTGGTTAGGTTTATACTGCAAGTTCCAATTTATCTATAAGTAGACTGTGGTTCCAATTCCAGTTTAATTTTAAAAGATCTTTGATACGCTGATTAAGGTCTGGTGTACACATGCAAAACTTTGTAATAAGTTTATAAATAACTTTATAGGGTTTCTTTTTTGAGCCCTTCACTCTAATCTCCTTGGTTCCATTATTTTCTTAGACCTCTTGTTTTTCATCCTCAAGTAACTAAGGCTTTTATTATCCCCTCTCTACCACCCACTCTTAAAACTGTGTAGCATTCAGGGCCGAACGAAGAAAATCTTCAGAAAAAAATGCTAAGCTTAATGTGTGTCACGTGGTTATTCAAATGTTCATCTTCTTACATACTGTGTCTGTTAATATATACTTTTCGGGCACTCTCAAATAGATACTCCATGCATTCTGCTATTTTTTATAGTTGCCGTCAGTGTGAGTGATTGGGCAGAGCATGCATAGACATCTTATACAGAATAATAAGACTTGTTCATTTATTTTTAGCATAATTATTGATATGAATTTGTTTAAATGTACCAAGTGTAGAGATAATAAGTGTTGAAGGGATACATTATCCACCTGGATGTTAGTTATTTGAAATAATTCTCAATTTTTGTATTTTATGTTAATACTCTATAGTAAATTTTTATTAGTAGTTAATGCTCATTGACTATAGAAAAGAAATGGAGAATATAGAAAGGTGGAAGTTTGATGAAAACCAAACCTCCTCTTATTCCAGCTATTTGGTGACAAGTTTGTTTAGTTTTTTCTTTACCTTTATAATGTGTGTGTGTGTTTATAAGCAAAATTAAATAGCATTGTGTTTACAGGTTCTTTTTATAATATAAGCAATTTTTATATAATTGAATTTTAATTCTGTACAGTATCCAACTGTATGAAATTATATTGACTTTAAAATAAACCTACATTTCTCCAGAGTTATGTATTCTCCTACAGAGTTACATACCTTCTAGGATCCCAACTCCTCATAGAGTATTTTTCACATAAAAAATATATGTCTAGTTTTTAAAAATGAATATATATGGATTATAAAAATAATATAATAGATTTACTAACCTGTTTTCTGTTGGGCACTAGTACATTATCATTTACTTTTCTTAGTCGCATTGGACTTTTCATTAGTCCAAAGCTCTTTGATTTCATTACTCTTTCTGTCTTTTTTTCCCCCCCAAGTATTTAGGAAGCAGTGTGTTAATACCAGGTATTTTTCTGTACTAGTTATGATGGTTCTGATAAAAGTAATATTTTTTCCATTTAAAAAATTACCTATTTGCCATACCTTAACTTGATTTCTATATAAACACACACGCACACACACACACACACGTACGCACACAATTGAAGAAAAAGAATTTAGTAGGACTATGGGAGACAGTAAATGCTGAAACTTCTGTGATCCTGTAAAAAAGAAAAACGAGAAAAATCTGAGTCAAAGATATTCATATATGATTATAGTTTCTATTAAAGATTTTAATACATTATATTAAAAGTACAAAGGTACATAGCAAGTGTGGAAATGAACCTATGTGTGTCCAGGAACATTGTAGCTAAAAATAATGGAACATCTACTAATTTAATAACTTCTGTGATAGTAACACTATAACCCATTTTTATAATCACAGTTTTATTTAGTATTTTTAGGAAAGTTGTTTTAAAGACAATCTATTATAGTAACACTATAATGTAAAAAGTATCACTGTTATTTATGAAATGATTTAATTATTTGAAATATACTCCCATATTTCACTTTGGACTATACGTAACTTTTCCCTAAATAACATGCCATAAGTTATTCATTATACTAGACCTTTTTATTAAATTATATATTGATATATTTTATATATATATATATATTAAATTTTTTGAGACAGGGTCTCACTCTGTCATCCAGGCTGGAGTGCAGTGGCACAATCTTGGCTCACTGCAACCTTCACCTCCTGGGCTCAAGTGATCCTCCCACCTCAGCCTCCCAAGTAGCTGAGACTATAGGCACACACTACTACCACACCTGGCTAATTTTTGTAGTTTTCTTGGTAGAGATGAGATTTCGCTGTGTTGTTCAGGCTGGTCTCAACTTTCTGGGCTCAAGCAATCTACCTGCCTCAATTTCCCAAAGTGCTGGGATTATAGGCATAAGCCACCATGCCTGGCCTAATTTTTCTGTTTTTTTGAGAAAAGCAACAACATTTAACATTTATCAAGGAATATTACTCATCATATTGAAAGAAGTCATATGTTTTCACAATTTTTATATACAAATATAAATAAAGGCCTTTAAATATAAAATAAATAATATAAAGAAATAAACTATAAAATATACCATTTAAAAATAGCTAATGTTTTACACTATTCAAAAAGCTCACACAAAATTAACAAAATATAAATTACAATTCAAGAAAATTTGATTTCCTATTCATTTTAAAGGTGTCTAACAAACCCTGTGGGAGAAATTTTAAGTTGTCAATTTCAAGGTAAAAGTTAGAATTTATATTTGATGACTTTTGTCAATTTCTGCTAAGGCTGTTTCCTTCTTCCTAATGTAAGTAGCATTTTTGCATTTTTATATACCTTCATTCACTTATCACTGACAAGTGGCATTTCTTAAGCTGACAAAAATAAGCACGAAGCAGATGTCAGGAGATGGAAATGATCACAGTATGGAGCACTTCTTTTGTAAAATATATGAGTTAATTCACCAGTCATGAAAGCAAAGGACAGAAATGCTTTCTTTGTGTGTAGTGTTGGCAAGTGTCATGAAAGTTCCGCCAAACAAGATTATTAATTCATGACCTATTTCTCTCCCTGCCATAGCACCTTCTTCAGAAAGGACTACCATTTCCACCAGGCAGACCTTCCAGTTATGCATGAGATATGAAGTAAAGGCCAAACTCCATCAAAAACTTAGAAGCAAATATTCCACTTGACAACCAGATGTCTATCTTTTCAGGTTAAATCTTTTCAAGTTCTGATGGATGGTTTCTGCAACACTGTGTTTACCTTCAAACTCACGTTGCTTCAAGATCTGGTTGGCAACTCAGGGAGAAAAAAATACACTTTTCTTGAGAGCAAGCTGTATCTTTTATGAAGTTAAGGTTACAAAAAAAAATTGTGTTGGTAATATCCACATACCAACAGATGAAACTATTCCAAAGGTCTTGTAGATTTGCTACGAAGAGGAAGTCTGGCTAGAGTACTAGACAGTGCCTCCATATACCTGTCTTTTTTCATTTCCATTTCCCTATCCCTAACAAAACACAGCTTAAAATGTGGCCAGTTCAAGTTGAGATGTGCTGTAAGTATAAAATTCACAGCAGATTTCAAAGATTTGGTACCAAAAAAGTAAAAATAGTCAATAATATTTTTATATTGATCATACATTGAAATGATAAAAATTGGATAAATTGAAGTAAAATATTTAACAATGTAAAAGGAGGAAGTCTGGAGAAAGTGTTATATCAGGTGTCTGCATTTAAATATGTGAGTGTTACATTAAAAAAATCTGTTATGGCTCCTACGAGTCTATAGGGCAAAGTTCAAAACTTTTAACCCGTATTCTTGGGTAAACCAGATAACACAAGACATATCAGCACAGTATCATTCCCCCAAGACTACTTTTTTGTGCATTGATATGAGACCACTGGCCTGTGTTAGGGATGTTCTAAAAAACTGTTCTGTCAACTTTATTCCTGTGTTGTGGAGGACGTTATTTATCATATTTTTTGAGGTCTTTGGTCTTAATATCAGTTTTGAATTTCCTGAGTATTTGATTTGTTTGTGCCTTCTTATTCTTAATTTGTCACTTCTTTTTCTCTTTTGGTATGGGCTGCCATAAATCTTAAAACTTATTTTTTTCTATCACTTTAAAGAATTTATAACAAGTTATAGTATCATTCTTATACGTTAACTTCTGTCCTAGATACATCTCAGGTATGTTAAATCTTAATTTCTATTTTGAATCATTTTTCCCTGAAAGGTAAACTAGGTTATTTTTCTTGGTTAGCTTCATCTTTGTAAGCTACCCCAAATCATTTTATTGTTTTATTTTATTTTATTTTTTGAGATGGAGTCTTGCTCTGTAGCCCAGACTGGAGTGCAGTGGCACAATCTTGGCTCACTGCAACCTCCAGCTCCTAAGTTCAAGCAATTCTCCTGCCTCAGCCTCCCGAGTAGCTAGGATTACAAGCGTGTGCCACCACACTTGGCTAATTTTTATATTTTTAGTAGAGATAGGGTTTCACCATGTTGGCCAGGCTGATCTGAAACTCCTGACCTCAAGTAATATGCCCACCATGGCCTCCAAAGTGCTGAAATTAGAGGCATGAGCCATCATGCCTGGCCTCAAATCATTTTAGACCAAGGTAGGATACAAGTTAATAACATTAAATGTATACCTTAAACTGAAATTCAAATCGCTTTACAATCTAAATCCAATTGACTTTTCAAACCCTAATTTTCAAGAACGTCTTTTTATATACCACTGGCTTAAATCAGCTTTGTCACCTACATGGTCCCACACAACCTAGGTTTGTTTTCACTTGGCCCACATTGAGAATGCCTTATTTTTTCACCTCTATCCATCTAAATATTAACTATTTTTCAAGATCCATTTCTCATTCCACCTCATCCTACCTCTTTTTCTAATTATAAAATTGTGGCATTTATTTACTTAACCCTTCATCTGGATCTTTACTTTGTCCAGTCTACCGACAGTTCTTGCATTGTTTAACATGTCCTGTACCTTCTTAGTATGTTTAGTACCAATATCTTGGATTTCAAATAGATGAGTTCCTAAAAGTAAGGAGCTAGATCTTGTCTAGAATCCAAATTATCTTGAATTCTGATGCATTTGTTGAAGGCACAAACATTTATAAAATAATAAATCAATATATAGGATGATATTAAAGTGTTAGAATGAGTGATTATAGTAGATTTTAACACAGTGTTATGAAGTCAACTGGAACCTCTAGAGGTATTTACAACTGTTGCAATACCTGAGATGGTACTGGGCACTAACCTGAGCCTTAAACAGAGCTCCTAGATCTGTACATTTTATTATTCTATTCCATCTTTTTGTAAAAAAAATGGGAATGGCTATGTGAACTCTGAGTTTTCCTGGAATGCAGAAAGTCAGTCAAGAACAGTATCTAAATTAGGCAGTGACAGTAGAGCTTATACTGAGAAAACGGTCAGTCTGGTGCTCCTATGACAATTTATGTTGGTTTGTGGCTTGCTGACATTGAGAAATGAGTCACTGTAATTCTCCTGGATGATGATCAATTGTACAATCACAAGGTTCAGAGTAGGCAGCCCAAGTGAAACAGTTATTTTCTAAACAATGTATTCTGATATCCTATGCAGGAGGAAGAATAAAGCCTAGGACATATTTGGAATCTCAGAAAGGCAAAAAGACAATTTCACTGCCATTCTGAATGACTGCCATCTTGTTGCATGCTGTGATACATTTTCTACTCCAAATGTACAGTTGAATAGGCATTCATCCTACATTCTTTAACGGGTTTTGTTTTTGAAGATTTACTTTTTTCCTTTTCTTTCTTCTTTTTTAGCATAGATGGTAGTCTGCTGTTGAGAAAATACTTGAACTCCTGCTGTTTAAATTGCTACATTCTGTTCTGAGGAGTGAAATAATGTTCTGCCATTTGCTCCCAGGTACTGGAACTGCTACTGAAATGTACACATAAGTGCTCTAATGTTGGTAGAGAATAGCTTTTCGTAGGGCTTAAGGCAGTAGGGAAGGAGCATATCTCACCCCTTTCCTTGTGGAAGGTTGAACTGCTTATTTCCCCTGCTGTGACATCTATCCCCCAGAAACCCCCTTCTCATGTACTGGCACCTGGATCACTAGATTTTTTTTTTTTTTCTTCCATAAAACAGCCCGAAGCTTGCATTGTCAATGAGGTAATTCCCAAAGTTGCTAGATCAGGCTTCCTCACTGAAGAAAGTTCAAAATGTTTTGATCTGTAATATAATTAACATAGGTATTCTGAATTATCATGGTCCTCAAAGCCTTTTATTTTTACTACAGAGAAGGTTTACTCACCCTCTCGTTTGGCTTTCTGATTTTTCACATTTTGAGGATGAACTTTTCTCGATACTAAGGGAAACTTAATGTCATAGATTTTTATCAATTTAACTTCAATGATTAAATTCTACAACATGATTTATTTTGGATCCAGAAATACTTTGATTAAGCAGACTATACTCATTAACATATTACCTACCAATGGAACAAATGTACAGTTTACAGTCCAATATTTTAAGATAAGAATTATTTTGCATCTGGTACATGCTTCCTCACTTCCAACAACAGATACTATTTTTCTCCAGATTATATTTATCCTCTTGTGGGAAGCATCTTATTTTATAGAACCAGTTGTCCCCCATATCTTTACAATAAAAACTTTTCTCATGCAGTCATTGTGTATTTAGTAGGCACCTAACAATGCTAAAAAACTCTGATAAGCTTCAGTATTACAAATTCAAGTTAAAAACAATCCTTGATAAATGAGCTAAAAAGGGTGTTGTAAAGTCAAATTTGTCAATAAGCACTATGAGAGTGCTGCAAGCATGATCATGGTATTCCATGTCTTCTGTAAAAGATCAATAATTAGGCCTATAAAATTTTATATAATTGGATATATATTATAGAAAATAGAATGTATAAAATGTGTATGATACCTGTACAACTATAATGTGTTATAAATATAATAAACATTTTGGGCTGGGTGCATTGGTTCATGACTGTAATCCTAGTGCTTCAGGAGGCCAAGGCAGGAGGATTGCTTGAGCCCAAGAGTTGGAGACTGCAGTGAATATGATTATACCACCGGATTCCAGCCTGGGTGACAGAGGGAGACACTGTCTCAAAGAAGAAAGTTTTCTGGTGCTGCATTACTAATCAATTTCTACTAAAATTAATTGGATAGAATTGGAATCAAAGGTTCAAGGACCAAAATAAGGGAGATACCTTAGTGTGGTTATATAGGTCACAGATGTCTACTGACTCAATAGATAAAAATTTTCACCAGAAATGAATTTGGGGTGTTGGAAAATGTGACCACTTTGGATATCTTTGGGGGTCCATGGGTTAAGGATGAAGATGTGATTCTAAATGTCAATTCAGAAAAGATATTATAGTATTTCATACAATCTATTTGAAGTGCTTGTGTTGATGGGGCAAATCCCCTTGAAGCTGTTTGTTTATGAGTGAAAGAGATCCCATTTGAGCATTTCTTACAATGATGCTTTCTACTTAAGGATTATCCTTTTTATCTTTGTTGTGTATTTGTATTAAGATCACCTTTCTCTGTAGTTTCTTTCTTACCAAGTGCCATTTTTTAAAAAGTCCTAAGAATGAAACTGAATCAAGGGAATTGAAATGTTATTGAAGCTGCAAAGGGGAAAAAACTCTAGGTTTTATTGTAACTCTAAAGGCACATTTTAAACCCTGCAAAGTATTTAAGAATAAAAATTTCAAACTCATCTGTCATGAAATATATAGTTAAGAATCCCTTATTGTTAATGTTTCTTAAATCACCATCACTTGCTAGTGGCTATGTGTTGATAAAAGATGCCACTTTTATCTGTTTGTCTCCTTACTGGGTTTTATGACTTCCAAAGATGAGGTCACTGGGACACCTACTCAGAAAGGCAGTGGGAATACCGCACCTAGCTAAGGAAACTGGCACTGATTTGCATATTAAAAAATACTCTATCCATTTTGACATTTTCCACTCCAAGACACAGACAGGATCAAACTTAGAGACTTGGAGAATAATAATGAGAAAATTTAAGAGGTACTTTAAAACTCCTCTTCCCCTAAATAATACTTTAAAAGAGTTCATTTCCCACTTGTATTACAGAAGAATTTTTCTTCTATTGCCCTTTAAATACATGTTCTTCGGGTCTCAAAACATATTTCAGTACAATTATTTAGATTAATGACTAGGTAGGTTGTGTTTGTAGTAACTGCACTGTGGGATTTTAAGAGCTATCAGACAGTTTGACGAAAGCAATGGTCGGAAGGAATCATAGCAAATTGTGTCCACTGAATCTTCTGGTCAGTACAGTTCTCCACAGTTATGCCAGGTCCATTTTCAGAAACAAATTTTCCACTCTAGGCAAAAATTTACTTCCAGAAATCTAGCACAGCAGAGTTCCACTCTGGAGTTTGAAGTTATAGCCCCAGATAGCAATAGCATCAGCTTGCCCACTTTACCTCCTTTTATCCACATGTCTTCTCTGTCAGGAGCCTCTCAAAGTGAGTGGCTGGGTCTCAGTAAGATGTGAGTATTCCTGGATACCCTGTAGTGTCTTAACCAGACTACTTAGGATAACAATGTCCCCTCATTAAAACCTCAGCGTGTCTCCTCTGGAAAACTGTATGTAATTATGCTGGACTAATGAGTTACAAATAAAATCACAACATGTTTTGTTTACATTGTATCCTTTCTTCTACAAATACTTTTCCCATATATTTTAAAACTGATCCTCCCAATCATTTAATTAGGTAAGTAGGGATGTATTTCTTATCTCCAGTTTCCAGATGACACTAAATGTTGTGACAGGTCTAAGGTGATTAAACTACTATGCAGAAGAACCGACACTGGTACCTAGTCATGAGGTTATGTTATGATATAAAACTGAATGTAATGATATTCCAATAATAAGTGGCGGGCAGTTCTTATCAACTTATTTGTAAATTTATCCTTGAAGCTTCATCAATAGTAATTAAAAATGAATGTGGATGAAATGAAGAGCATGGAGAGCAGCAGCAATAACAACTTGTTTAACAACTTCTTTTTTTTTTTTTTTTTGAGACATGATCGGGCTCTGTTGTCCAGGCTGGAGTGTGGTGGCACGATCAGTCACAGCTCATTGCAGCCTCAAACTTCCGGGTTCAAGGGATCCTTTTGCCTCAGCATCTTGAATAGCTAGGACCACAGGTGCACACCACCTCACCAGCCTGTCTGGCTTGCTTATTGATTGATTGATTGATTGATTGAGATGAGGTCTTGCTATCTTGCCCAGGCTGGTCTCTAACTCCTGGCCTCAAGCAGTCCTCCTGCTTTGGCCTCTCAAAGCTCTGGGATTACAGGTGTGAGCTACCCTCTCCAGCCCCCTTGTTTAATAAATTCGAAAACCCTGGAATTGCAGATTTTGCAGTATAGTATAGACCTTATTACTAAGCACACCTAGCCAGTAGAAGTGAAGCAGGATATTTTGAGAAGGCTTTTCTAGCATGGAAATATAGCAAAGCAAATCACCAAGTAACACAGACAATCAGCTTCTCTGATTATTATCCCATGAAGCAGGAAAACTTTGGTACCCAAGAAGCCAAGCTGAGAAAGACTATGTGGAGAAGAGCAGTTTGAGCAAGATTTCCAGAACTTCTCAAGGTCTTTATCTGGGGACAGAGAAAGAGGACAGGAAAAGAAGATAACTTCATCTTGTTTCCCTAAGGCTGGGAACAAGCTTCTATTTATTTTGGGATTGCAAAGCATGTAACTTCTGAACAAATGTACACATGCACATGAATGTTATTGATTTGGAGATAAACGAGAAGGGGATTTTATATAGGATAAGCAAAAAGCTGCTTATTTAATTTTTTTAAGCAAAGAAAACTTAGAAGAGTGAGAAGGAAGTAAAAATACTAGGTAGATGCTTATTTTATCAGAACTGTGACATGATTCATAGATAAAAATGGTCCTGTTTTTAATCAGAGCTTATTCCCACATGGCTTTGGGGTAATCAGGAAAATTATGGTCAATAGACATTACATTCTATGTGATGGCAATAGTAAGCTTTCTTACATCTGGTAGCAGGAACTGAGGTTCCATCAACTCTGAGGAAGAAGAGGTGTGAGAAGGGAGGAATAGCAATGGTGCCATAAGTATTACTCTGTAGTCTCAGAACGAAGCCTTGATACATAGTGAGACTGGTTTCCTGAGGACGATTTGAGCTTCTGCTAACACTCAGATTGCCTCTCGTCACAATTCTTGCTAGCTTTGTCAGCAGTGGATTTACAGGACAGAGGAATCACTGGAGAGTGAGTTCTGAAAACAGAAATGATGCTAATGGATGCTACCACTTCCATTAGTCTGGCTTTAAGGAGAAAACAAGTAGCATTTGGGGCTCAAAAAAGTCATTTATTTTATTTTTTTTGTGATTCTCCCCAAAACAGGCAGATTTACAAAAATTGATTCAAAAAGGTTTAAGCCAGTTTTATATGTGATGTCTAATCTTAAGAAACATTCATAATGTAGACTAAAGTTTAACGTAGGTCATGCAGTTACATTGTGTATACTATAAAATTGAGAAAATACTCATCCATCATTGGAAAACTATTATCTGATTCAAACAAAAAATGCCATTGAAATTAGTAATAATCAAGTGAAGGTCTGACACACATCTTATTTGTATATCTTTCCTCCTCACTTGTTAAATTAAACACAAATATCAACCAGCACTCATGTTACATATCAGTTGTGTTGATGACATATTTACTGAGGAAAGAAATTGTGGTATCTCTGCCAGGTTTTGGTATCAGCATGATGTTAGCCTCATAGAATGAGTTAGGGAGAAGTCCCTCCTTTTCAATTTTTGGGAACAGTTTCAGCAGGAATGGTGCCAGTTCTTCTTTTTATCTCTGATAGAATTCAGCTTTAAATCTGGTCCTGGGTCTTTTTTTTTTTTGGTTAGTAGGCTATTTATTCCTGCCTCAATTTCAGAACTTATTATTGGTCTATTCAGGGATTTTATTTCTTCCTGGTTCAGTGTTGGGAGGGTGTAAGTATTCAGGAATTTATCCATTTCTTCTGGATGTTCTACTTTATGTGCATAGAGGGTTTATAGTATTCTCTGATGATTGTTTGTATTTCTGTGGGGTCAGTTGTGTTATTCCCCCTTATCATATCTGATTGTATTTATTTGACTATTCTCTTTTCTTCTTCATTAGTCTAGCTAGGAATCTGTTTTACTAATTTTTCAAAAACCATTGATTTTTTTGAAGGGATAGTTGTATCTCTATCTCTTTCAGTTCAGCTCTAATCTTGGTTATTTCTTGTCTTCTGCTAACTTTGGGATTTGGTTGGTTGGTTCTCTAGTTCTTTTAGTCGTGATGTGATGTTGTTAAACTGGGATCTTTCTAGCTTTTTGATATGGGCATTTAGGACTATAAAATTCCCTCTTAGCACTGCTTTGGCTGCATCCCAGAGATTCTGGTACATTGTATCTTTGTTCACATTAGTTTCAAAGAACATCTTGATTTCTGCCTTAATTTCATTATTTACTCATGAGACATTCAGGAGCAGGTTGTGCAATTTTCATGTAGTTGTGTGATTTTGAATGAATTTCTTAATCTTGAGTTTTAATTTTATTGCTTCAGACCAATATCCTAGCTGAATATTGATGCAAAAATCCTCAACAAAATACTCAACAGAATGCTGCAAACCAAATCTCACAGCACATCAAAATGCTTATCTACCACAGTCAAATAGGCTTCATGCCTGGGATGCAAGGCTGGTTCAACAATGAAAATCAATAAATGTGATTCATCACATAAACAGAACTAACGACAAAAACCATATGATTTTCTCAATAGATGCAGAAAAGGCCTTTGATATAATTCCATCAACATCCCTTCACTTAAAAAACTTTCAATAGTATTGGGTTCCCGGGGAAGATGACCAAATAGAAACAGCTCTGGTCTGCAGCTCCCAGGGAGACCAACACAGAAGGTAGGTGATTTCTGCATTTCAAACTGAGTGTAAACAAAGCTGCCAGGAGGTTAGAACTGGGTGGCTGCAAAGTCACGGTAGACAGACTGCCTCTCTAGATTTCTCCTCTCTGGGCAGGCATCTCTGAAAGAAAGGCAGCACCCCCAGTGAGGGGCTTGTATATAAAACTCCCATCTCCCTGGGACAAAGCACCTGGAGGAAGGGGTGGCTGTGGGCACAGCATCAGAGACATAAACATTGCTTCCTGCCAGCTCTGAAGAGAACAGCAAATCTCCCAGCACAGTGCTTGAGCTGTGCTAAGGGACAGACTGTGCCTCCTTAAGTGGGTTCCTGACCCCCATGCCCCCTGACTGGGAGACACCTCCCAGCAGGGGGTCGACAGACAGCTCATACAAGAGAGCTCTGGCTGGCATCTGGCAGGTGCCCCTCTGAGACAAAGCTTTCAGAGGAAGGAACAGGCAGCAATCTTTGGTGTTCTGCAGCCTCCACTGGTGATACACAGGCAAACAGGGTCTAGAGTGGACCCCCAGCAAATTCCAGCAGACCTGCAGCAGAGGAGCCGAACTGTTAGGAAAACTAACAAGCAGAAAGGAATAGCGTCAACATCAACAAAAAGGACGTCCACTCAGAAATCCCATCCAAAGGTTGCCAACATCAAAGACCAAAGGTAGATAAATCCACAAAGATAAGGAAAAACCAGCACAAAAATGCGGAAAATTCCAAAAACCAGAATGCCTCTTCTCCTACAAAGGATCACAACTACTTGCCTGCAGGAGAACAAAACTGGATGGAGAATGGGTTTGACAAATTGACAGAAATAGGCTTCAGAAGATGGGTAATAACAAACTCCTCGAGCTAAAGGAACATATTCTAATGCAATGCAAGGAAACTAAGAACCTTGAGAGAAGGTTAGAGGAATTGCTAACAAGAATAAGCAGTTTAGAGAAGTACATAAATGACCTGATAGAGCTGAAAAACACAGCACGAGAACTTCGGGATGCATACACAAGTATCAATAGCCAAATCAATCAAGCGGAAGAAAGGATATCAGAGATTGCAGATCAACTTAATGAAATAAAGTGTGAAGACAATATTAGAGAAAAAAGAATGAAAAGGAATGAACAAAGCCTTCAAGAAATATGGGACTACATGAGAAGACCAAACCTAGGTTTGATTGGTGTACCTGAATGTGACAGGGAGAATGGAACCAAGTTGGAAAACACACTTCAGAATGTTATCCAGGAGAACTTCTCCAACCTAGCAAGACAGGCCAACATTCAAATTCAGGAAATACAGAGAACACTGCAAAGATACTCTTTGAGAAGGGCAACCCCTGGACACATAATCATCAGATTCACCAAGGTTAAAATGAAGGAAAAAATGTTAAGGTCAGAGAGAAAGACTGGGTTACCCACAAAGGGAAACCCATCAGACTAACAGCAGATCTCTCTGCAGAAACACCCTACAAGCCAGAAGTGAGTGGGGGCCAATATTCAACATTCTTAAAGAAAAGAATTTTCAATCCAGAATTTCATATCCAGACAAACTAAGCTTCACAAATGTAGGAGAAATAAAATCTTTTACAGACAAGCAAAACATTCCATGCTCATGGACAGGAAGACTCAATATCGTGAAAATGGCCATACTGCCCAAAGTAATTTATAGATTCATTGCTATTCCTATCAAGCTACCATTGACTTTCTTCACAGAATTAGAAAAAGCTACTTTAAATTTCTTATGAAAAAAAGAACGCACATAGCCAAGACAATCCTAAGCCAAAAGAACAAAGCTGGAGGCATCATGCTACCTGACTTCAAACAGCTACTATACTACAAGGCTACAGTAACCAAAATAGCATGGTACTAGTACCAAAACAGATACATAGACCAAGGGAACAGAATAGAGGCCTAAGGAATAATGCCACACATCTACAACCATCTGATCTTTGACAAACCTAACAAAAACAAGCAATGGGGAAAATATTTCTTATTTAATAAATAGTGTTGGGAAAACTGACTAGCCATATGCAGATAACTGAAACTGGACCCCTTCCTTACACCTTATACAAAAATTAACTCATGATGGATTAAAGATTTAAATGTAAGACCTAAAACCATCAAAACCCTAGAAGAAAACCTAGGCAATACCATTCAGGACATAGGCATGGGCAAAGGCTTCATGACTAAAACAACAAAAGCAATGGCAACAAAAGCCAAAATTGAAATTGACAAATGAGATCTAATTAAACGAAAGAGCTTCTGCACAGCAAAGAAATTATCATCAGAGTGAACAGGCAACCTACAGGTGGGAGAAAATTTTTATAATCTATCCATCTGACAAAGCGCTAATATCCAGAATCTACAAGGAACTTAAATTTATAAGAAAAAACAACCCCATCAAAAAGTGGGCAAAGAATATGAACAGACACTTTTCAAAAGAAGTCATCTATGTGGACAAGAAACATATGAAAAAAAATCTCATCACTGGTCGTTAGAGAAATGCAAATCAAAACCACAATGAGATGCTATCTCATGCCGGTTAGAATGGCGATCATTAAAAATTCGGGAAACAGGCTGGGCACAGTGGCTCATGCCTGTAATCCCAGCACTTTGGGAGGCTGAGGCAGGCGGATCACGAGGTCAGGAGATCGAGACCATCGTGACTAACACGGTGAAACCCCGTCTCTACTAAAAATACAAAAGTTAGCCAGGCACAGTGGCAGACGCCTATAGTCTCAGCTACAAGTGAGGCTGAGGCAGGAGAATGGCATGAACCTGGGAGAAGGAGCTTGCAGTGAGTGGAGATCGCGCCACTGCACTCCAGCCTGGGCGACAGAGCGAGACTCTGTCTCAAAACAAACAAACAAAAATTCAGGAAACAATACTTGCTGATGTGGATGTGGGGAAATAGGAATGCTTTTACACTATTGATGGGAGTGTAAAATAGTTCAACCGCTGTGGAAGATAGTGTGGTGGATCCTTCAGGATCTAGAACTAGAAATACCATTTGACCTAGCAATCTCATTACTGGGTATATACCCAAAGGATTATAAATCATTCTGCTCTAAAGAAACATGCACACATGTTTATTGCAGCACTATTCACAATACCGAAGACTGGAACCAACCCCAATGCCCATCAGTGATAGACTGAGTAAAGGCGGCGCATACACAGTATGGATACTATGCAGCCATAAGAAAGCTTGAGTTCTTGTCCTTTGCAGGGACATAGATGAAGCTGGAAACCATCATTCTCAGCAAACTAACACAGAAACAGAAAAGCAAACACCACATGTTCTGACTCATAAGTGGGAGTTAAACAATGAGAACACAAGGACACAGGGAGGGAAACATCACACCCTGGGGACTTTTGGGAGGTGGGTATAAGGGGAGAGATAACATTAGGAGAAATACCTAATGTAGATGACGGGTTGATGGGTGCAGCAAACCACCATGACACATGTATACCTATGTAACAAACCTACATGTTCTGCACATGTATCCCAGAACTTTAATAATAATAAAAAAGATAATCAGGAACTCTCAGTCCTTATTAAAAATAAAAACTGGTACACCCCCACGCAGGCACTTCTAGAAATATGTTCAAAGGAAATGTTCAGAAGGACACTCACTACATTATGTTTACAGTAGCAAAACACTAAGAAGATACTAAATGTTTATCAATAATAGATTGGTTAAGTAAACTTTGGTTCATCCATAAAACAGAGCTATAAAAGTTTAAACTAGATCTATATTTGTTACTATTTAAAGATTTGGAGAAAAAAATCGCTCAACAGTTTTTATATTATTTCACTTATGTAAAAATTAAATATACATCTTTATATTAACGATTCTGTATCATTTTTAAAAATAATCTAGTATTGAAGGAACATATCAAAAGTACTAAGAGCCATATATGACAAACCCACAGCCAATATCATACTGAATGGGCAAAAGCTGGAAGTATTCCCCTTGAAAACTGGCACAAGATGAGGATGCCATCTCTCATCACTCCTATTCAACGTAGTATTGGAAGTCCTTTCCAGGGGAATCAGGCAAGAGAACAAATAAAGGGTACCCAAATAGGAAGAGAGGAAGTCAAATTATTTTTGTTTGCAGATGACATGGTCCTATGTCTAGAAAACCCCATCATCTCAGCTCAAAAGCATCTAAAGCTAATAAGTAACTTCAGCAAAGTCTCAGGCTACAAAATCAATGTGCAAATATTCCTAGCATTCCTATACACCAAGAACAGGCAAGCCAAAAGTCAAATCATGAACGAACTCCCATTCACAATTGCCACAAAAAGAATAAAATATCTAGGAATAGAGCTAACAAGGGAAGTGAAGAACCACTTCAAGAACTACAAACCATTGCTCAAAGAAATCAGAAATGACACAAACAAATGGAAAAACATTCCATGTTCATGGATAATAAGAATGAGTATTGTGAAAATGGCCATATTACCCAAAGTAATTTATAGATTTAATGCTATTCCCATTAAACTACCATTGACATCCTTCACAGAATTAGAAAAGCTATTTTAAAATTGATGTGAAGCCAAAATAGAACCTGGATAGCCAAGGCAATCCTAAGCAAAAACAACAAAGTTGAAGGCATACACTACTCAACTTCAAACTATGCTCCAAGGCTATAGTAACCAAAACAGCATGATACTTGCACAAGAACAGACACATAGATCATAAGACAACACACGTACAACCATACAACCATCTGGTCTTGGACAAACCTGACAAAAACAAAAGCAATAGTGAAAGGATTCCATATTTAATAAATGGTGCTGAGAAAACTAGCTAGTCATATGTAGAAAATTGAAACTGGACCTCTTCCTTACATCATGTACAAAAATCAACTCAAGATAGATTAAAGACTTAGATATAAAACCCAAAACTATAAAAACCCTAGAAGAAAACCTAGGCAATACCATTCAGGACCTAGGCAAAGATTTCATGGCAAAGATTTCATGTCAAAGATGACAAAAGCAATTGCAACAAAAGCAAAAATTGACAAATGGGATCTAATTAAAGAGCCTCTTCACAGCAAAATAAACAGTGAATATTGTACAGAGTGAACAGACCTACAGAATGGGAGAAAATTTTTGCAATCTATTTAAACGACAAAGGTCTAATATCCAGCATCTACAAGGAACTTAAATAGATTTACCAGTAAAAAATACCCCATTAAAAAGTGGACAAACGACATGAACAGATACTTCTCAAAAGAATACATACATGTGCCCAACAAACATGAGAAAAGTTCAACATCACTCATCATTAGAGAAATGCAAATCAAAACCACAATGAGATACCATCTCATTGTGATATCTCGTGATGGGCAAAGGACATGAACAGATGCTTCTCAAAAGAAGACATACATGTGGCCAACAGTCATATGAAAAAAAGTTCAATATCACTCTAAATATATTAGAGAAATGCAAATCAAAACCACAATGAGAATCCATTCCACACTAGTCAGAATGGCTATTATTAAAGTCAAAAAACAACAAATACTGGCAAGGTTGTGGAGAAAAAGGAATACTTTTACACTATTGATGGTAGTGTAAATTAGTTCAAACATTTGGAAGACAGTGTGGTGATTCCTCAAAGACTTAGAGGCAGAAATACTATTAGATCCAGCAATCTCATTATTGTGTATATACCCAAGGAATATAAATCATTTTTTATAAAGATATATGCACATATAAGTTTATTGTAGCACTATTCACAATAGCAAAGACACAGTGTATTAGAATTCAGGACTAATAGGATAGATGTGCATATGAAAGGGAGTTTGTTAAAGAGTATTTGACTCACATGATCACAAGGTGAAGTCCCATAATAGGCTGTCTGCAAACTGAGGAGCAAGGAGGCCAGTCTGAGTCCCAAAACCTCAAAAGTAGGGAAGCTGACAGTGCAGCCTTCACTCTATGGCCAAAGGCCTGAGAGCCCTTGGCAAACCACTGGTATAAGTCCAAGAGTCCAAAAGCTGAAGAACCTGGAATCCAATGACCAATGGCAGGAAGCATCTAGCACGAGAGAGAGATGAAGGCTGGAAGACTCAGCCAATCTAGTCATTCTGCATTCTTCTGCCTGCTTTATTCTATTGGTCTGGCAGCTGTTTAGATTGTGGCACCCCCCCCTCCCCCGCCACCCCCAAATTGAGGATGGGTCTGCCTCTCCCAGTCCACTACCTCAAGTGTTAATCTCCTTTGGCAACACTCTCACAGACACACCCAGGAACAATACTTTGTACCCTTCAGTCTAATCAAGTTGACACTCAATATTAACCTTCACATAGAATCAACCTAAATGCCCATCAGTGATAAACTGGATAAAATAGTGGTACATATACACCGTGAAATACTATGCAGTCATAAAAAGGAACGAGATCATGGTCTTTGCATTGACATGGATGGAGTTGTAAGTCGTTATCCTCAGCAAACTAAAGCAGGAATGGAAATCCAAGTACCGTATATTTCACTTATGGAAGCTGAATGATGAGAACACATGAACACATTGTGGGGAACAGCACACACTGGGGCATGCTGGAGGGTGGTGGGGTGGGAAGAGGAAGAGCATCAGGAAGAATGGCTAATGAATGCTGGACTTAATATCTAGGTGATGGAATGATCTGTGCAGCAAATTGGCCTATGTTTACCTATGTAACAAATCTGCGCATATACCCCTGAACTTAAAATTTGGGAATTAAAAAATAGAAAGAAATTGTGGTTTGGGATGCAACTTTATCAAACCCTAGTTGAATTGCAATCATAATTTCGCTACCAAGATAAGAGTTTGGGGAAAAATTAATAGAATTATTCTATTAGAATCAACTGTTTATGTAGAAATTATAATGTGCACATATCTTTTATTATTGTGTGCTATGTATGCTTTATAAAATTTATAATAAATTTAGGTGTGTGTGTGTATATATATATATATGTGTATACTATTTTTAGAGAACCAGTTGTTTATATTTGTCAACATATTAATGACAATAATTAAAATTTTTAAATTATCTTATTTAATCTATAACAACTCCTTGAAGTAGGTATAGAAAATGAGGCTCAGAAGAGTTTGGTAACAGTACCAATGACATGCAACTGACAGAATTTAGTTGGGATGGGGTCTCAGGTATTCTAGTCAAAGTCTAAGCTTTTTTGATGATACCACAATGACACTTGATATTTACTAAAGGCCTTAGTTAAGTCACTTATGCTACACTCTGGCCTCAGTATCCTTCTCTGTGAAATGGTGCTATCCATGCACTCCTCAGAACTGTTGTGAGAATCAGATGTGAAAATAATTTGTAAACTCTAAGATGTTAAAGTAATATATAATTATTTACTGGAGAGGTAGACAGTTGCGAGAGCATTTTGCTTGAAGAGATTTACTATTCTGGACCTGTTTTATGCTCCTTGAAAATAAACTTTTCCATATACTCCCTGAAAAACAATATGTATTACATTTTCCCTTGGGGATAATTTCTATTATAAATTGCTAGATATTTTCCTGCTTTGAGCTTCTTTGCAAATTTCTAACACCTTTTTGTTTAAGCACTGTTAATTTTTCCAATAATAGATTGATGAATTCTTAAAGTGTTTGGCAATTCTGCATCCCTGAGTTTTCATCAGCCTAGAGCATCCCTGGAGGTAACATATGACCAGTGGATACTGGGGAAGAAGCCAAAAGCTGGAAACCAATGGATAAATGGAAAGAATAAAAAACAAATTAATTTTTTGAAAAGCAATCAAGTTGTTTACATTTGATTATTGTTACTAATAACTGAATAATTTGAAGTTGGAGAGTATAAGCACATTTTAATACCCTCTGATACCTAGGTATTAGATTGCTACATGGATAATAGATAATTTGCCCTAAATCTGTCTCCCAATGCCAAAGCACTTTCAGATGATGACATTTGCTATTGCAATTCTGAGTGCTTATAGACCTTGATTCTGCTAGGTAATTATAATATCCACCATGGCATTAAGGCTCACTGCATGAGCTAATGCCTTGATATGGAATTAGTCAAATCTGAAAGAAAAGGTCATTAGAAAGTTAAATTATGTCACTGATACAGGAAAGCACCTTATAAGCAAGAATTATACTCTGTTGTGATATAATAGATCACAAAATTCAGTAATTAGTTTTAGCTCACTAGGGACATCTAATTACTGATGTGGTTAATTACTTAAGTCCATTGACCAGTGTCTACTATTTTATTACTTACATGTTTAGCTCTTTGAAAAAGTGTTATTTAATGTTCTTATATACTTATGATTCACCTTGATTATTATTTGCTATGGGATGATAAAATCAGATGAATCAACATTTATTAAAATCCTACTATATAGGGGATTGTGCATAGGTGTAAAGGGCAATTGTTATCTTGGTGAAACAAGTGAATTTCCTACTACGTTAGTGTTGTATTCACTTCCTCAGGGGAGTCTTCATGACCTTTTCTGGCACTGTCCTTGACCAGAACAGACCAGACTATGCCTCTGTGAAAATGAACATTAAAGGATTCTGGATAATTTGAGGAAGATAAATGGTTTGGGATCACCTAACTGCTGAATGTCTAATTTCTCTACCAGATTAATGCAGATTGTTAATGTAAATCTAAATACTGATATCATCTCCTTTATTTAAAGTGCTATATCACAACACAATATTAATTTAGGTTCTGGAAAGACCACAGGATGCCAGCAGCTTCCTGCCTTGTATTGGTCAGGACAGTCTTGGTTATGTTGCACTAATAAACAATCCCAAGAATTTATTGAAACAACAATGGCTTATTGTTTATGCTACATGTCCTTTGTGATTTGGCTGCAGCCTCTGCTCTTTCCTCAGTTAGGAGCTTAGGCTGACAGACACTCTATCATCACGGTAGGGTGAAGAGTAGAAGCTGATTTACACACTTAGTTGTTCCCCAGAAGTACAATGTTACCATGTGCCACAAAGAAATAGGACCAGAATATTTGGCCTAGCCACAATGACTATCACCTACCTTTGCCATGGACTTCTGTGGGGGAAGTAAGAAATGGAGCAGGTCTCGAGAAACTGTTGTATCTGCTCTTGCTCTGTGTGGCAATCTTACTTCAGCTAGAATCTCTAACCTTTACGCAGTACTTAATAAAATGAATTGTACATCTTTGGTGATGTCTTTTCTGTACAATTGTTCATCTGAGATGTTTCAGTCCCCCTGGTGGAACCTCACTGCATTCTTCAGTTCCCATATATAGTTGATGAAAATAAAAAATTTGGATTCCTAGGTATTTTATTCTCTTTGAAGCAATTGTGAATGGAAGTTCATTCCTGATTTGGCTCTCTGCTTGACTGTTACTGGTGTATAAGAATGCTTGTGATTTTTGCACATTAATTTTGTATCCTGAGACTTTGCTGAAGTTGCTTATCAGCTTAAGGAGATTTTGGGCTGAGACGATGGGGTTTTCTAAATATACAATCATGTCATCTGCAAACAGGGACAATTTGACTTCTTCTTTTCCTAACTGAATACCCTTTATTTCTTTCTCTTGCCTGATTGCCCTGGCCAGAACTTCCAACACTATGTTGAATAGGAGTGGTGAGAGAGGGCATCCCTGTCTTGTGCCAGTTTTCAAAGGGAATTTTTCCAGTTTTTGCCCATTCAGTATGATATTAGCTGTGGGTTTGTCATAAATAGCTCTTATTATTTTGAGGTACGTTCCATCAATACCGAATTTATTGAGCGTTTTTAGCATGAAGGGCTGTTGAATTTTGTCAAAAGCCTTTTCTGCATCTATTGAGATAATCATGTGGTTCTTGACTTTGGTTCTGTTTATATGCTGGATTACGTTTATTGATTTGCGAATGTTGAACCAGCCTTGCATCCCAGGGATGAAGCCCACTTGATCATGGTGGATAAGCTTTTTGATGTGCTGCTGAATCCGGTTTGCCAGTATTTTATTGAGGATTTTTGCATCGATGTTCCTCAGGGATATTGGTCTAAAATTCTCTTTTTTTGTTGTGTCTCTGCCAGGCTTTGGTATCAGGATGATGTTGGCCTCATAAAATGAGTTAGGGAGGATTCCCTCTTTTTCTATTGATTGGAATAGTTTCAGAAGGAATGGTACCAGCTCCTCCTTGTACCTCTGGTAGAATTCAACTGTGAATCCATCTGGTCCTGGACTTTTTTTGGTGGGTAGGCTATTAATTGTTGCCTCAATTTCAGAGCCTGCTATTGGTCTATTCAGGGATTCAACTTCTTCCTGGTTTAGTCTTAGGAGAGTGTAAGTGTCCAGGAAAGTATCCATTTCTTCTAGATTTTCTAGTTGATTTGCGTAGAGGTGTTTATCGTATTCTCTGATGGTAGTTTGTATTTCTGTGGGGTCGGTGGTGATATCCCCTTTATCATTTTTTATTGCATCTATTTGATTCCTCTCTCTTTTCTTCTTTATTAGTCTTGCTAGCGGTCTGTCAATTTTGTTGATCTTTTCAAAAAACCAACTCCTGGATTCATTGATTTTTTGGAGGGTTTTTTGTGTCTCTATCTCCTTCAGGTTTGCTCTGATCTTAGTTATTTCTTGCCTTCTGCTAGCTTTTGAATGTGTTTGCTCTTGCCTCTCTAGTTCTTTTAATTGTGATGTTAGAGTGTCAATTTTAGATCTTTCCTGCTTTCTCTTGTGGGCATTTAGTGCTATAAATTTCCCTCTACACACTGCTTTAAATGTGTCAAGGACCTCTTCAAGGAGAACTACAAACCACTGCTCAGTGAAATCAAAGAGGACACAAACAAATGGAAGAACATACCATGCTTATGGTTAGGAAGAATCAGTATTGTGAAAATGGCCATACTGCCCAAGGTTATTTATAGATTCAATGCCATCCCCATCAAGCTACCAATGAGTTTCTTCACAGAATTGGAAAAAAAACTGCTTTAAAGTTCATATGGAACCAAAAAAGAGCCCGCATTGCCAAGACAATCCTAAGTCAAAAGGACAAAGCTGGAGGCGTCACGCTACCTGACTTCAAACTATACTACAAGGCTACAGTAACCAAAACAGCATGGTACTGGTAACAAAACAGAGCTATAGACCAATGGAACAGAACAGAGTCCTCAGAAATAATACCACACATCTACAGCCATCTGATCTTTGACAAACCTGAGAGAAATAAGAAATGGGGAAAGGATTCCCTATTTAATAAATGGTGCTGGGAAAATTGGCTAGCCATAATAGAAAGCTGAAACTGGATCCTTTCCTTACTCCTTATACGAAGATTAATTCAAGATGGATTAGAGACTTAAATGTTAGACCTAATACCATAAAAACCCTAGAAGAAAATCTAGGTAGTACCATTCAGGTCATAGGCATGGGCAAGGACTTCATGTCTAAAACACCAAAAGCAACGGCAGCAAAAGCCAAAATTGACAAATGGGATCTCATTAAACTAAAGAGCTTCTGCACAGCAAAAGAAACTACCATCAGAGTGAACAGGCAACCTACAGAATGGGAGAAAATTTTTGCAATCTACTCATCTGACAAAGGGCTAATATCCAGAATCTACAAAGAACTCAAACAAATATACGAGAAAAAAACAAACAACCCCATCAAAAAGTGGGCAAAGGATATGAACAGACATTTCTCAAAAGAAGACATTCATACAGCCAACAGACACATGAAAAAATGCTCATCATCACTCGCCATCAGAGAAATGCAAATCAAAACCACAATGAGATACCATCTCACACCAGTTAGAATGGCAATCATTAAAAAGTCAGGAAACAACAGGTGTTGGAGAGGATGTGGAGAAATAGGAACACTTTTACACTGTTGGTGGGATTGTAAACTAGTTCAACCATTATGGAAAACAGTATGGCAATTCCTCAAGGATCTAGAACTAGATGTACCATATGACCCAGCCATCCCACTACTGGGTATATACCCAAAGGATTATAAATTATTCTACAAAGACACATGCACACGTATGTTTATTGCGGCACTATTCACAATAGCAAAGACTTGGAATCAACCCAAATGTCCATCTGTGACAGACTGGATTAAGAAAATGTGGCACATATACACCATGGAATACTATGCAGCCATAAAAAAGGATGAGTTTGCATCCTTTGTAGGGACATGGATGCAGCTGGAAACCATCATTCTTAGCAAACTATCACGAGAACAGAAAACCAAACACCGCATGTTCTCACTCATAGGTGGGAACTGAACAATGAGATCACTTGGACTCGGGAAGGGGAACATCACACACTGAGGCATATCATGGGGAGGGGGGAGGGGGGAGGGATTGCACTGGGGAGTTATACATGATATAAATGATGAATTGATGGGTGCTGACGAGTTGATGGGTGCAGCACACCAACATGGCACAAATATACATATGTAACAAACCTGCACGTTATGCACATGTACCCTAGAACTTAAAGTATAATAATAATAAAAAAATTTAATTATTTTTAATTGTTTCCCTACATAAAGTAAGGGAATGGACTGTAATCATAGCTTTTGCCACAACATCTCACTCTGTCAATCTCAGTGTACTTGCGAAAAAGAAAAAAAAATACAGACTGTGTGGACAAATGAATAAATGAGAAAATAGATAATTCAGCCAAATAGGCTGCCAGCTCTAGGTAGGTGTAGAGGACATTAAAGACTGAAGATGCTGTCAACTCAGAGAACGGCAGACTAATAAGATTGGTTGACAGAGACCAGATGTTTTCAGAGTTAGGAAAGTCATACTAATAGGTTGTGCTATTTTGTTTTAATACTCTCTCTCCGTATTAGTAGCTGTAAACAAGCACACATTTACTTAGTGTAGCTAGAAGGGGGTGAAATTTCCATAGATGAAACTCCATCTTGGGTGAGATAGAGGTGCAAAAGCTAGTATCATTTCAATAAAATGGATCTAGGAAATAGGGCAGCATGCAGAAGGTTTATGGAAACTCTCTCTGAGTTAGTGAAAATGCTACTAACTTGTGTTAGATAACTGACAAATCCTAGTTCCAAAATTTACTCTGAGCTCTTGCTTTGCTTATTTCAAAGTATTTATTAAACATTGACTATGTGCCAGGCACTGTTCTAGGATCTGGAGACACATTAATGAATGCACACAGACAAAATCCGTACTCTCCTGGAACTTGCATTTATCATAATTTCATTAAAGGTTTCCGTCTTATATAAAATACAATAGATAATTATAGAGTGATGTGGAAGATGTATCTTAAGATTGTTTGTAGAATATACACTTGTTAGAAGGGGAACGGGGAACATCACACACTGGGACCTGTCATGGGGTGGGGGGAGGGGGGAGGGATAGCGTCAAGAGATATACCTAATGTAAATGATGAGTTAATGGGTGCAGCACACCAATATGGCACATGTGTACATGTGCAAAAAACCTGTACATTGTGCACATGTACCCTAGAACTTAAAGTATAATAAAAAATAAAATGTACTAAAGTTTTGAGAATTGAAGCTGCTCAGGTGATGTTCACTGACAGTTAAGCACAGTGAAATATGTCAGTTAAGCACAGTGAAATATGTCATTTATATACACATATATGTATATATACATGTATATATACATATGTGTGTATATATATGGAATCAGAGTTGTTTGCCCATGTTACAGAAGGATGCCCTTTGGAAATATTCACAGAGAGAGCCATCCCCTCTGGTCTGTATACACCTATGTTTGCTAACTCATAATATAAAGGGAAAGTGAAACTTTAAATCCTAAACTAATGCTGAAGTTAAGGATCCTCAAAAATGCTGATGGACTTTGTTGACTTGTTAAAGTGGGTCTTGTTGAAACGTGACCATATTGACTGAGTTTATTTCCTATACTCACTCATAGCTCTACTGTCAGGCAGCCTCTTCTTTTATAGAATCAATAATTATTTAATTCAATAGGTGTTATTGAAGGTCTATTATGTGCCAAGCACTATTCTGAAAGCTGGGATAGAGCAGTGAAAAAAACAAAAACAAATATCAAAAAAAAACCCAGCAAAGATCTTGTCCTCATGGAACTTACATTCTAGGGAGGAGGCAGAGGATAAAGTAAATGCAGGTAAAATATAAGCAATTGCCAAGTCTTGGTAAAGATAATTCACCAATCCTTTGTAGTAGTATTTCAGCTTTTTTATAAATTAAAATTACACACAAATTTTAAAAATTGCAAAAGATTGTGAAAGAAATTTAATGTTTCTTTCTAAACATGGCTTACCTTTACAAACAGCATATTTATTTCAAACTTTAAATATGTTTGATTTTCTAATCTGTAAATTTTTAGAAGTTTTAAATCTATAACAATGAAACTTTTATATGAGAAAGAACACATTTTATTTTATATAAATCTAAAATATTTATTAAAGTGTATAATAAAAATAATGCATTAATAGAAAGCATAACTTAAGTCATAAACTTAGACAAATATTTTGAATCATTTTATTTTTGCTTATCTCTGAGTCTGTTAAAAGTACTTTGTTCTTCTACAATAAGAATTGAATACTTTTTGGAAAGGGTGAGGTGCTTTTTCTTTTCATTTTCTCCTTTATTCTTTTGAGCAGTGAGTTGATTTCTTTTTTTAAGATTAAAAAAAAGTTTTTTAAGATAAAAAGATAGTTGTTCATGTTACTAGTGACTTTACTATCATACTGAAAAGTTTTGACCTTGGTAGAAAATGTCCTGTTCTGTATTTACTTAGGTCCATGCCTGAGAGATGTAGTTATGAGGAAGCAAACAGTTCAAGGCTGTATCTACAGGCATGCTCACCATATCAAATACTTATGTTCTCAACTAACACTAAGCTTGGCATCCAGGAGCTCCTCTGGCTGGCATTGGAGGAGTCAAAGCTTTGTGGTTATGTCAGGGAAGGGGAGGGATCTTATCTGTAGGCACAATCAGGTATGATGACTTGTTCACCTACCAAATGCAGGAACCTGGGACAAAAATGGAATAATTTTCAATGACTGGGAACAGATTGAATTCCTCAGTCTTAGCTTACCTGTGAATGTTAGGACTAAGGGCGATAGACTCAAGGATCATATTCAGAATACACAAATAGCAGGTTTTCAGGTGCCCCAGAACAACACTCCTCCCTGCTTTTGGTCCCTCAGATGCACCTCTTGTGTAGATCAGATTACCTACCCCTAAGGTTAGGCACATGACTCGAACCAAGTCCCTAAGAGGCTTTCCCTGAGATTTAAAGAAAAAGGCTTGAAGTTTACCATGTTTTAAAGGAATATTTCATTTGCACATAATCTAAAACTCACAGAAAAATGGCAAGAACCTTATCAAGAACTGTGTACATTTTATTAAGATTCACCACTTGTTAACATTTTCCCCAGCTGTTTTGTTATTCAATTTTTTCTCTCTCTATCCTGTATTCCTAAACCATTTCAGAGTGTGCATGGTGTTTATTAGTCCCAATATTGATAATGCAAACATAATTATTTATTTAGGGTATTGTTTAACAGGTCTCTCCACTGTAAAATTAAAGTTTTCTGCTTGGTGATTGACAAAGATTCTCTCCATGACCAAACTTTCATCAGGCTTCTCTGAACTCTGTTCTTCTCAACTAGATCCTGACTTGTGGGCTTCTGTGTTCATCTTTACATTGTCCATGTTTAGCAAAAGTTCTGCTATATCAGTTTAACCAGAATCCCTCTCTCTCACTTTCTGATTACCTTTGCTATCTGACCAAATTCCTTAAACACCGCTATCTCTCAGGCAATATCTGATCACCTTGGCCTGCCTTCAGAATTCTGTTAGGTCATTTCAGCAAAGAATTATCCCACTCTCTTAATAATTTTCCATCCACTGAACCCTTTACCAACCTGGCTTCTTGTCTATAAATTCCTACTTTTCCTTATTGTTTTTGGAATTAAGGCCACTCTCTCTTCCCTACTGCAAAACCCCATTGCGGTAGTCTCTTCTTGAATAAAGTCTTCCTTATTGTTTTTAACAAGTGTCTGAATATATATCCTGCACCATCACATAACTAATATGTTTTTCTGCATCAGTGTGGATTTTATTTTATTCACCGGATTATAATCTGTTACTATCATTATTTTGATATCAAATAGTACTTGGTGTAGAGTTCTTACATATACTTTTAATATTTAAATCTAAATATTTTTTGAATTGTAGTAAATTGAATTTTAAAATTTATGTGTCCAATTATTTGCTTCTAGAATCAGAAATAAACTTCAGCATATTGATTTTGCATTAGTTTTCTATTGCTGCATAACAAATTATATTCAAATTTAACCCCTTAAAACAACACATTTACTCTACCTTTTCTGTATGGGGATTCACAAGAAGCCTAACTAGATACCTGGACTCAGGGTCTTTCATACAGCTGCAATCAAGGTGTTGGCTAAGGCTACAGTCATCTTATGATTGGATGGTGGTGCCAGGGTGTCCACTTTTAGGTCCACTTACATGGCTGTAGACTGGCCACAGGCCCTTGCTGGGTATTGGTTGCTGGTATCAAGTGCTTGCCATGGGCCTCTCCACAGGATAGCTCACAGTAGACAAGAGGGCTTCCCTTAGAGTAAGCAAGTGGTGCAATGTGAGAGGGAACCCTGGTGAAAGCCAGAGTTTCTTTGTAACCTAATCTCAAAAATAAAAAGTCATTATTTTAGCCAATTGTGGTAGCCACAATAACACAAACCTTGTTCCCATGCCAAAGGAAATCCACATCCCAATCCCTGAAACCTGTAAATATGTTATCTTACGTGGCAAAGGGGATTTTGTAGTTGTGATTAAGTTAAGAACCTTAAGAGGATAATCTGGGTGTTCCCAAGTAATCAGAGATGGAGAGGTGCCCCAACAGAAGAGTCAGAGAGAAATTTGATACACTGCTGACTTTGAAGATGCAGGAAAGGATCACAAGTCAAGGAATGCAGACATCCTCTAGAAGCTGGCAAAGGCAGGGAAAGTGATTCTCCCTAGAGCCTCCAGAAGGAATGCAGCCCTGCTAACACCTTGATTTTTGCACACTGAAATGCATTTTGGACTTTTAAATTCCGGAGCTGTATGAAAATAAATTTGTGTTGTTTAAAACTAGTAAATTTGTGGTAATTTATTGCCACCAGTATTAGGAATTTAATACATGGTTATTTTATTTTAGAAATAATTCACTAATAGCCACACTCAAAGGGAAGAGATTACACAAAGGCCTGAGTGCCAGGGTGTGGGGTAGGTGGTGGCCATGATAAAGACTGCCTAGCACATAATTTGAATACTGCAGGCTTATAATTTATTAATTTTAGTAGTTGTGTAAATTTATTATTTTCTACAAAAAATATTATGTAAGTTATGCCTAAATGATTTTGCCTTTAAGAAAACATGATGTAAAAGGGAATATCTGGTCTTCGATATAGATAGTTATACCATGCTTTTTCAAATATTGCACTGGGAAGGGTGTCCAAAATATGCTGAATAGCAATGATGCAAGTGGACACTCTTGTCTTGTTCCTATTCTTACAAGGAAAGTATAGAACATTTCCAATTTAGTATGATGTTAGGTATTAATTGTTGTTGTTATTTTTACTTAGATATCAGATTAAGGATGTTTTAATTCTCTATAGTTTGCTAAGAGTTTTTAGCATAAATGGGTGTTGAATTCTATAATTGTTTTGACAGTAATTAAAATGATCATATGATTTTCTTCTTTGTTAATATGTGCAATTATGTTGTTTAATTTTCAAATATTAAAGTAATGTTGCATTTCTGGGGTCAATCAACTTGATCATGATGTATTACTTTTATTATATATCCTTGAATTCAAGTGAAGTTATTTTGATGAAAATTCTAGCTTCTCTTTTTCAATGATTTTCTTTTTTTTTTTGTAATGTGTTTGACCAGTTTTCATATCACGGTTATATTGCCTTATAAAATTAGATGGGAAATGTTCCTTTCTTATTTTTTCCTCCCAGAGTACATCTACAATTGGTATTATTTCTTCCTTAAATCTCTGATAGAATTCACTAGTGAAATTTTGTAGACTTTGAATTGCTTCCTGGGAAGAATTTTAACTGTAAAATAAATTTCTTTAACCAGGATAGTGACATTTTAATTTTGTTTTATTCTTCCTGTGTCAGTTTTAATCAGTTATTTTTTTTTCTCCAAGAAATCTAGCCATTGCAACAACACTATCGGAGCAAGTTTATAATATTCCCAGATTTTCCTTTTGATATCTATTAGATCATTGTAGATAGTTCACTTTCTATTCCTAATATTTGTAATTGTGTGTTTGCTTTTTTAATTGATCAGTCTTGCTAGAGGTTAATACATTTTATTTTCTCTCAAATAACCAATTTTTGGTATTTTTTTCTGTAGTAATTTTCCTGTCATTTTGTGGAAATATTTTATATCTATTTGTATTTCATTTTTGTTTTTATCTTTATTATTTCTTCTACAATTTTTAGGATTAATTTGTTCCATTTTTTTTTCTAGCTTCTTAATGCAGAAGCTTAGTTCTATATATTACACCTTTCTTTTTTAATATAAACATTTAAAGTTATGCAATTCCCTGTATCACTTTTCCTGCACTACATACATTTAGATATATAGTATTTTTATTATTTAGTTCAAAATATTTTCTAATTTCTGCTGTAATTTGTTCTTTGATTTAGAAGTGTTTGGTATGGATATTTTGAGATCTTCCTGGATATCTTATTGCTACTGATCTAATTTAATAGCATTATTTGATAATTATAAAAACTTTCTGGCTGAGCGTATAGTCTGTGAATATTCCATGTGCACTTAAAATTGATGTATATTGTTCAGTTTTTGCTGTGTTCTATAATTTGCAGTTAGTCAAGTTGGTTCATGGTGTTGTTTAGATCTTTTATACTGTATTTTTACTGTTTTCCTCCCTAATCATTCTATTAATTAGATAGAGTCAGGGGAATCATCAAATATTAATGTATCATATTCCTTTAGATCTAATTTTGGCACTTTTGAATAAAATTTACAGAATTATTATATTGCAAAATAATGATTTTAAAAAAAATTTCTTTCTTTTGTTCTATAGGAAGATCTCTCACTCTCTCACAGCCTCTCCCCCTTTCCTAAAACCATCTCTCTGGCCATATTTATTCTCCTAATTTTCTTAGTCATTGTGTTATATGCCATTATCAGTATTTTTTTGATGTTTTATTTGCTCTAAATTTCAAGAGTGAAAGTCTTTTATATATATATATATATATTATTATACTTTAAGTTCTAGGGTACATGTGCACAATGTGCAGGTTTGTTACATATGTATATATGTGCCATGTTGCTGTGCTGCACCCATTAACTTGTTATTTACATTAAGTATATCTCCTAATGCTATCCCTCCCCCCTCCCCCCACCCCACAACAGGTCCCAGTGGAGTGAAAGTCTTTTGAGGTAATCTCCTGCATCTTTTCAATGTGCCCCCTTTGTATCTGAACACATCTTTGCTTTCTGATACAACAAACTGTATCATGCTTATTTTTTATTTTCCCAGTGCCAAATCGATTATCTTTCAGTTGGAAGTGATATTTAAAAACCAAAATCTAGGCATTATATTATATATACTAATTAGTTAGATGATACTTCTTCTAAGCCTTTCAATGAAATAGTTTGGAAGTGTATTTCTTAGCAGTCATTAGTTCATACTGATACCTCTTTCTGGAATTCAACAACACAGGGTTCATCTTCACACTTTCCCATTCCATATTCCTGTTTTCCTTTTCTCAGTAAATATTAATATCCACACATCTAAAGCTTAAACAGAAGAAATAAATGAAATAGTAACTGAATAACACTAAAGAGGGAAGGAAAGTAAGAAAAGAGAACTAAAAACATGGCATAAATAGAAGACAAACAGCAAAATATTAGGAACAGTTCAACCACATCTATGTTTATTTTCCATTTAAATAAAATAACACTGCAATTAGAAGTCAGAGGTTGTCAGAATAAGTAATAAAAGCAAGATCAAGCTTTGTGCTGTCTACAGTAGATGCACATTAAATATAAAGACAAAATAGATTGAAAGTAGTAGGATGACATATTATATGCCATGTTAAGAATAAACATAAAGCTAATGCATGTATATTCATGTCAGATGGAATAGACTTCCAAACAATGAATATTGTTAGGGATAAAAAATATTGGATTGTGATAGAAGGATCATTTTATGAAGAAGACAGCATGCAAATGTACTTAATAACAGGACTTCAAAATACATGAAGCAAAAAGTGGCAGAACCAATGGGAGAGAATAGAATGATCATAATAACTGAAGATTTTTAACACTTCTAACTCAGTAATTGATGAAACAAATAGGCAAAAAGATTAGTAAGTATATAAAAGGTATGACCAGTGATACCAGCCAACTTGGCTTAATTAATATTTAGAGAAATTATAGCCAACAACTGAACAAGAAATGCTCACCAAACAGGTCAATGCCATTTAAGAGCCATTTAATTTGCCATTAAATAAATCACAGTATTTTAAAAAAGATTAAAATCATTCAGGGTATGTTCCCTTGCTATAATCTAATTAAATTATAAATCAGTAAAAATAAGATATGTATAACTCCCATACTATTTGAGGGAAAAAATGACACAATTCTAAACAATCAATGATTAAAAAAGAAAACAGAAAACAGTGAGAACTGAGTAATAGCAAAAATGCAATCTATAAACCTTTTTTCTTATATTAAAAAAGAAAAATTTAAAATCAAACTAAGTAGACAAAATAAGAAAAATAAAAAATAACAAAAGAGAAAGTAAATAAGAAGTGAACAAACTATTAGAAAAGAGTCAAAATTGTTTATTTGAAAAGGTTAACACAATTGGTAATCTTTAATAAGACTAAAATAAAATACAAATTACCAATATTAGTAATGAAATAGGGATATCTACAGAGTGTACATATATTTTAAAGATAGAAATATTATAAACAACTATAAATTTGACACCTTGTGTGAAATGAACAAATCTTTAACAATCACACATACTAAAACTAATCAAGAAGTACAAAAATTTTAGCCACCATATGTCAATTACAATAATTAATTTTATACTTTAAAGTTTTCATACAAATAATCCTGGGTCATTGGCATATTTTAACAAATATTTAATGAATGTAATACAAATATTCCAATATTTAATGCAACTGAAGCAATAACAGTATTGCACAAATTCCTTCAGAAAATAGAGGAGGACAGACATCTTCCTCAATTGTTTTATACATCCAGAATGTCAGTGATATCCAAACCTGATAATGATGCCATTGCATAAAAGAAATGTGTAGAACAATATGCCTCATAAACACAGCCACACCATTTGTTAACTAAACATGGCAACTCAATTTAGAAATATATAACAAAATACAGTAAAATTATACTATGACCAGCTAGGTTTTAATTTAAGGGTTTAAGATTAGTTTGTTATTAACAAATCAATCTAATGGAATACTACTAAGTAATAGAATGGAACAAACCATTGCTGTTTACAACAGCATGGACAAATCACAAATGCATTAGGCTAGATTAAAAAACCCAGTATTAAAATGTTACATATTGTATAATTCCATTTATTTGACATTTTAGAAAAGGTGATATATGGGAAGACAGAACAGATTAGTCACTGTCAGAAGTTAGGCTGGGAGGATGTTCAGAATAAAATGCAATAAATGAGATAATTATTTGAGCTGTAGAATTTTTTTCTGTGTCTTCTCTCTAGTTCTGGTAAAGAGAATCCATACAGATGTAAAAATTCATAGAAATTTACAATAAAAAGTGACTTTTGCTCTATATAAACTCAAAATATTAAAATCCAAAAAGTCAATATAATGTTCTTAAATACAGTAAAGCAGAAAAGCAATCATCTTTTAAAATTTCAGACAATCCATTTGACAAAAGACAATACTCATTGTGAAAAAATATCCAAGCCACTTCGGAGTAGAAGAAGAGTTTCTCACTCTGATAAAGCATATCTGCAGGAAAACTGCAGTTAATATCATGCTAATGACATAGTGAACACCTTTTCTTCAGGATCGAGAATTAGCAAGTGAGTAAACACACAGTCACTACCTCTATTCATTATCGTACTGGGCAGCAAGGCTAAAAGAAAACCCTCAAATCCAGAAAGGAGGAGGTGCTACCAGAAAGCAAAGAATACTTTCATCAATCTAAAAACCTGAAAGCCAGGCTCTGAAGTAGGGGAAGTACTGAAAGTTCTGTTCTGAAAGCTAGCAACTTACAGGTGACCCTTAAACAATGCAGGTTTGAACTGTATGGGTCTAATTACATGCAGGTTTTTTTCAACCAAATGTTGTTGGGGTGTATATTATAGGATGTTCTGGGATGTGAAACCTGCATATATGGAATGCTGACTTTTCATACGTGTCAGTTCTGCAGGGCTGCCTGTAGGCTTGAGTATGTACAAATTTTGGTTTACACAGAGGTCCTGGAACCAATCCCTTGTGTGTACCAAGGGGTCACTGTATTTGAGAAGTATGGGCAAATCCGGAATCCTTACAATCTTCACATCACAGGCCTTAATACCAGGAATAGATTCATGTTACCCTCAAAATGGTTAAAACCAGAAGTGAACTCAGTCAAACTAAATTTGCCATGTGCCAAAACTGACTATAGATTTGATTGACTCAGCCCACAGTCCGGCAACCTAGGAGAAGAGGCATGCTAATTCCTGAAGACAGATATTAATGACATCACTCTCTATTGTGTTACACAAAATCTCTATGATATAAATAATAATATTAATACAGACATATGAAGAAGCAAGAAAATGTGACCTACGGTCAAGACATAAAACAGTCAATAGAACAGACGTAGATATAGCCCATATGTTAGAATTGTAAGAAAGATACATTAAACAATTATGATAAAATGGCAAAGTTTGTAGTGGAAATGGGAGCCAAGTGAGAAAGAAATGGTGAATTTTAGCACAGATGTAGATGCTCAAGTAAAATACTGGAAATGAAAAATATAATATCAAAAATAAAGACTTTCTCATGGGCTTAATAACAGACTGAATATTGCAGAGAAAGAGATTAATAAAGTTAAAGACAATTCAGTAGAAAGTATCAAAACTGAAATACAGAAGACAAAGTTAAATGAAAACAAAACAAAATATCTGAGACCTATGCAACAATATTACGTGGTCAAACACAGGGTTTCTAAACCTCAGCACTATTGACATTTTGGGTCAGATAATTATTTGTTGTTGGGGATATCCTGTGTATTGTTAAATGATGGGTAGCAATCCCAACCTCTACCCACTTGATGCTAGTAGCAATCCACCTTCTAGTCTTGACAACTAAATACAGTGTCTAGACATTGTTGAATGTCTCCTGGGGAAAAAAATTGCACCTGGTTGATAACCTCTGGTGTAAAAAGTCCCAAAAGGGAAGAAGAGAGAAGAGACAAAATGGATGGATCAAGGGAAATATTTGAAAAACCACTAGATGAGAACTTTCCAAAATTGATGAAAGACCTCAACCTGTATTTCCAAAGAGGTAAGTAACATTTTAAAAACAGAATAAATAAATAAAAATCCCACATTGGCATATTATAGTCAATGATGCAGAGCAGATATAAACCCAGATAGAAAAAGACATATTATACACAAGGTAACATGAATTTAACTACTGCTCACTCAGCAGAAACAACAGAGACCAGAAAGAAATAGGACAAAATTTTTAAATTGCTGAAAGAAAAAAAAATCATACCAACCTGAATTCTTTTCCTAGATAAATATCCTTCAATATGATGGTGAATAAAAATATTTAAGAGTGTCAAGACTTGCGAGAGCAGGCTTACACTACAATGAATGCTAAAAGAAGATACTCAGGATGAAGGGAAAGGGTGCCAGATGGAAGCATAAGATGAATGTGCAAGAAGGAATAAAAAACCGCTCTAAATTATTAAGAGATGCAACGTAATCCACATCAAATTCAAGTGGGCTCTTTTGAAAATAATAGTTAAGCTATTTCTAAAATGTAAAAAAAAATATAATCTAGAACAGCCACAACAATGTTGACAAAGAATACACTTGGAGGACCTTCACTGCCTGATTTCGACATTTACTACAAAGCTATAGTAATCAAAAGACCATGATATTGGTGCAGTGGAGACACAAATACACCAGTCAAATGAAATAGAGTATGTAAATTGACCCCTACACAAGTGAGCAATTGGTTTTTTAACGAGCCACCAAGGCCATTCGTTGGGAAGCTTTAACAAATAACTGGTGCTGAAACAGCTGGTTGAATTATGAAAAAATTAGATCTTAAAACCAATCTTATTCTGTCCACAAAAATTAATTTGAGATTAATCATAGACATGAAATAAAGCCTAGAACAATAAAGTATTTAAAAGAAAAAAAAAAAACATAGAGAATATCTTCAAGACTTTGGGGTAGGAAATGTTTCCTTGGTCAGAACATAAACTTATCATAAAAGAAAAACACTGATAAAATGGTCTTTTGTAAACATGATAATTTCTGATTAAAACAAACTCTAATTGAAAGCTATAGTCTAGGAAAAATACATTTATAACATATATTTAAGAAAGACTTTACGATAGTATATGGAGACCTACTAAAATCAACAAGCAAAAGATTAACAACCCAAGTTAAAAATTGACAATCTAAACAGCCATGTTATAAAAATACATAAGAGTGTCAATAAGCAAATGAAAACTCAAAACTGCATTGATACACTGTTCCACAAGAGTAGGTAAAATTGAAAAGACTGACAATGCTAAATATTTTCATCAATTTGGAGAAATGGAGCTCTCCTACATTGGTGGTGAGAGTGCAAAATGGCTCAATTAGTTTGGAAAATTGTTTGGCCATTTCTTATAACATTAAATATAATCTACCCAATGACCCTGCAATTTTACTCCTTGGTATTGACCCAAGAGAAATGAAAACATGTCTACAAAAGAACTGCACAAGAAAGCTTATGGAAGCTTTATTTATAATGGCTCACTACTTGAAACAACTCGAAGTCCATTTAGAAAAGAATGGATAGACTTACTGTGTTAAACAAAGTAACACTTGTCAGGAATAAATGAAAAAAAAAAAAAAAAAAGAACAGCCTACTGATAGGGAGCAACACTGATGAATTTCAACATGGATTAATCATATGAAAGGAGCCACACACAAAATAGTATTTAAAATACCATTTATATAAAGTCCAAGACCAGCAAATCTTGAAATTAATTGTGTTAGAAATCAGAAAGTTTTTGCTTTTGAGGGAGTGTGGATTTAGTGAAAGAAGAAGGAAAATGTCTGTAAAGATGAAAATACTCTATATTTTAAGTGAATTAGTTTACACAGGCAGAGGCATAGGCCAGAAGTCATCAAAAAATATATAACACTGGTGCATTTTTGCATGTTGATTATACCTCAATACGGACAAACAACCCAATAAAACAAAAGGGCAGAAGACTTGGCAGTTCACAAAAAAGACGCAAGAATGACGAGAAAGCACATGAAAGATGCTCAGTATCATTAGTCATCAGGTAAATCAAAATTAAAACCAGGAGTAGATACCACTTTATGTTCATTAGAATAGCAAAATTTAAATAGATTGATAAGAATGTGGAGCAAATGGAATACTTGTACATTGCTGGTAGAAGTGTAAACTGCTAAAATCAGTTTAGAAAACTATTTGATGGCTCCTTATAGTAAAACATAAACATCACCTTTGACATAGAAATCCTACTCCTAGGTATTTACTTAAGGGAGGAAACATGTCCACACAAAAAATTCTTACCAAGAATGTTTATAACAGTTTTATTAGTAATATTCCCAAACTGAAAAAAAAGTTCATCAATGGAATACTATATTCCATTAATATAGCAATAAAAAAATGAATGAACTATACACACAGCAACATGGATCCATGTCAAAATTATTTTGGTCAAAAAAATCCGGAAGCAAAAAAGCACATACTGCCTGAACCTGTTTATATGATTTCCTAGAGAGGCAAAACTGGTTTGTGGTTGTAGACCTCGGAAGAGGTGGCTTGCAGAATGTAGAAATGGATTGGAAAGGGCCATGAAGGAAATTTCTGTGGTGATGTGTGACAAGAATGTTTTATACTTGATGAAGGTATAGTCAGTCATTAATAATTTTATCAAAACTCATCAAATTTTATACTTAAGATCTGTGTTTCACTGTGTATAAATTTTACCTCAATAATAAGGAGATTTAACATAGGGTATTAGAAATTCCCTAATTAGGGAGTAGGAATTCAGTCGATAGGCTTGATGAATGGACATTAGGGTGAGCTTACGGGAATGATCTCCCAAACACGACATAACTGCCCCACTAGGGGAGCTGCTACTTCTGCCAAAATCAAAGACCACTATTAAATGTACAGGTTAAAGGACTATGAGGTGGCGTAGTTATAACCTAATCAACAGGTCGGGAAACCAGCATCAGCAAGCCACTGATGGAGCAACTGCACTATCAACTCACATGAAGCTGATGTCTGGAGACCTGGAATGCATAGTCTGGCTGCGGTCCTTCCGCAGTGGACTGTAGACCATCATAAACTGGGGCTGAATACTGGAATATGACTGGAGAGAAAAACGAAATTCACATCTTTATGCTTTTGTTTTCCATAGCCAAAAGGCAGCAAGAAGGTAGCCTGTGCCTCATTTACACTTTCAAACTTGCAGAGATACAAATAGTTGGTGCAACATATCTTGAAAGCAGAATTCTAGCTCTAAGAGAGTATGGGAAATACTGTTTTCATTTCTCTAGAGGAAGACCCAAAAGAAGGATGTTGCAACGGAGACCAAGCATTCATCAACCATATCCAACAAAGGTTTAAGTACCATTATTATTTATATTTAACAGACCCTGAGCCTTAGCAATGCTAAAATTAATTTGTTATTAGGGCTGGAAATTGAATGCTAAAATTTCTAACCACTAAGCTATACTCCATAAGTCACACTCTGCTCTTCTTTGCATTATAATTACTCTACCCCAGTATTTGGTCTAGTCTGATCCAAGGTCTGTCATCCATTGAATAATGACATTGGAAGTTTAGTTTGGAATATTGAGAAAATGAATCTGAGAAAACTCTCATCACCTGAAGTTTACTTTTTAAAAAATATCCAGACATTTTTAGCTAGTCATTTTCAATTAAATGAAACATAGTTATATGATTAGACTTAGGTGAGCCACTGAGAAATTCACCAATCTAATTGAAACTAAAAATAATTGGAAAGCCTATCTATGATGCCTCAAACTGTAGGAAATATTAACTTTATCAGTGACTTTGCACTGAAAATTATTCTGGGCCTGCCAAGGCAAGGCTTGCTATAGAGAATGGTGTTGCAGAAGTTTGAGTCCATATGGCAAATTAATAAAGGTCATCATTCTGGGTCCTTCAAAGTTATATTTCACATTTTACTTTGCAAATTACTTCAAAATTTATGTTTCTGTCTTGGCATGAGATTAGTTTAGCCACCTAAAGGCTATCAACGGTGTCTTTTGACTGACGTCTCTGTGTTGGGAGTTAAGTTTGAATTTGCATTTCAAAGCATTAGTTTTTAGGCAGCAGAAGCCTGAGACTTTTCTAGAGCCCATTCTACCCTGTTAGAGAGATAGTTCCTGGATACCAAAATGTTTGAGTTGTGCTTGTGGTCACTGTCAATTTTCATAGATCTTCATTTCCTCTGACTTATCAGAGCCTGTTAGGTAATGAGAAGAAAATGTACAATGCTGTGTTCCTACTGTCATGTACTACTCCTGCATTGTCAACTCTACTGGCTTCTATGAGGACAGTACAAATCTTAAAGGAGTAGTTTGAGTCCTTGTCACAGTTAAAAACTGATACATTCAAAGAATAAGCTTCTTCCTGGTGTCTAGTTTTTGTTACTTTTTTTTTTTAATCCAAGAGAAATATTTTTTCTAGGATAAGATTTGGAATTACCCTCAAGCAGTTACTTAGCTCAGGAACTGCTTACTGAATACCTCAATCAGTAACAAAAAAGGAATTTTGTTGAGAAGGAAATTAGTGCAAATAAAATATTTATGGCTAGTAAAATAGTATTAATAATTACATGGTTGAAAAATAATGTTAAAATGGAATTTCACTAAGTGGCCTTGTGAAAGAAGAATGAACACAAGAGGATATAATTGTTTATTAATTTGAAAAATAGGAGGAGGTGTGGACTTGTGTGAATATTGTTTCTTATATTTCTGTCTATAAAAAATAATTTTTTAAACACTTGCATAAGCAGGAATCAGTGGATAGAAATAACAGTGTAATCGAAAATAATAAAAAGTTTTAGGTAGTATAAGATAAAAGAAAGTACCAGACAGAATGAATCACATAATATATTGCCAGTTGCTGGTGTAGCCAAATGTCCTCAGAAGTGAGTTGACCAAGCAGAATTGATCTCCTGTCTCCAGAATACTAACACCTTGCATAGCCCTATCACATGTGATAGGATGCCAAAGAGGCAAGAAGTAAATCATAAACTAAGGAAGGGCTTAGTGAAGTAGTTAAATAGAACGCAATAAATACATATGTGGTATGAGCTATGGCAATGCTAGGAGTCAGAAACATGAAAAATTAGAAAACAGGGATTGTATGTGTGTATTTTAATTAATTTCTTTATAAGCCAAAATTTCCACTATGTTTTTGAGTTAAAGTAGGCTATAATGCATTAAACTGAAACTTGTGCAGGGTGTAAGCTTGAGGTTCAGCATATTTTATCTCTCATAAAAACTCTTACTGATTAGTGGTATCTACTTGAATGGTTCTATGAGGATGTATTGTGAAACTGCAACATTGTAAGAGCGTCATAATCAATTTCTTATGTCTGCAGTGATTATAGAAATGGAACCTGGGAGCATGACTTCTTACCACAAACAAGACCTTTCAAAACAGGAATTTCATATAAACTAGGGCTCAGATCAGACCAGGACTGAAAATCTGTCACACTTCTAATGTTATGAAGTTGATGGGTTTGATGATAAATAGATGGCTAGTGTTTGTATATGCTGAGGACCAATTAGAATCTAAATCTGTGCCTAACAGACAACCTAAACTCTCATTTGAAGAAGAACCTGAAGTCACATTTAATCAGTTGATTTTTGGTTTGGAATCTTAAAGATTTGAGGAGCAGGCAGATTTAGCTAACAGAATCTTTCTGGCTGATGAAGGCTGAGATTGCTTGAACATTAGTGTTTCTTTTTGGATCTCTGGTTTATGAATTTATAAATGGCGTTTAAAGTCTTCTTCTTGACCTTCTTGACAAAGGTCATAAGGACTCCACAGGCTTAGGGTACATCATTGAGGGTGCTCACTTGAGTTCAGATAGTAGCACATTCTGGCCTTAAGGAAACTGGTTAGCAGTTCTTGCAGATATTTCTTTGATGGCTTGTTTATTTGCTTTTAAGCTAGGTGTATTAGTCCGGGTTCTCTAGAGGGACAGCACTAATAGGATAGATGTGTATATAAAGGGGAGTTTATTAAGGAGTATTGACTCACATGATCACAAGTTGAGGTCCTACAATAGGCCTTCTGCAAGCTGAGGTGCAAGGAAACCAGTCCAAGTTCCAAAGCTGAAGAACTTGGAGTCCGACATTCAAGGGCAGGAAGCGTCCAGCACAGAAGAAAGATGTAGGCCAGAAGACTAAACCAGTCTAATCTTTAAACGTTCTTCTGCCTGCTTTTATTCTGGCCACACTGGCAGCTTATTAGGTTGTGCCCACCCAGATTGAGGGTGGGTCTGCCTTTCCCAGTCCACTGACTCAAATGTTAATCTCCTTTGGCAAAACCCTCACAGACACACCCAGGATCAATACTTTGCATCCTTCAATCCAATCAAATTGACACTCAATATTAACCATCACACAAGGCTTTTAGGAAAAGCAGGCATAGTAATAGAATGCTTCAGAATATCAGACAAAATTGGATGCAATCTGTGAGTTTGTAGGCCAAATTCAATGATTCAGTTGGAACGTCTGACTTTGAGACTATCTGGATGTGCAAAACCAAAAGATACGTCAGAGAAAAGAAATGATTAATGCAACAGTGCTCTTAGCAATTTTAATTATAATGGAAAACTGTCTGCTGGAGCAGATAACTGGCAGAAATTCTAGCATGCAGATATTTGTTTGCTATGGAAGAGTGGTAACTTTTGAAGTTGGAAGGCTAGGAATCCAAGCAGGGTACTTGCAAGTGAGGCAGGGTCCCAGCTGTCAGTATACTCTATTTAATGAATTGGTGACATTGGGCTGATGAGTAATATCATGAGGCTCCTACTTCTCTTACCTGGACCCAGTTTTATAAGGCAAGTTAAAACCTGTGGAAGGATGCTATGACCAGGCTCAAAATTAAGGGCTGGAAAGATGTAAGGAGGAGAATGTGACATGAATGTTAAATTCTATTCAATGTTTAAAGTTTTCTGTGGATGTAACTTTTATAATCTCTTTGCAAGTTTATTCTATTGATTCAGGAAGTTAAAAATACTTTTTCTAGTTACATAATTGATTACTCTTTTAGAAACAAAATTATTCTTATTCTATAGCTATGAGTGTAGGAAAACAGTGTACTCCTGAGAGAACAAAAGCAAACCAAACCTATAATCAGAAGCAAGAACTAGCCTTGAAGTATCTTCATGGATCCTGAGGAATTTAGGAGTTGAGTTTGAAAAACCATTAAGCTTGTAAAGCTCTATCATATATATACAATTTTCATTGTCATCTAACATATTTTATAACATATAACATAAATATACAATCTAAATTTTCTGAAACTACATACATCTGTGTAATCAGTGACTAGAACAAGAAACATTGGTAGCATCCTGAAAAGCCTCTTTTGTGCTCTTTCTAGTCACTAATCCCCCAACAAGAATAACTGCTATTGTGACTTTTAACCCCAGTGGTTGATTTTTGTACTTGATATAAATGGAATTCTATGGCAGATGCCTTTCTTTTGGGGGGGGGGGCGGGGAGGAACTGTCTGCCTTCCTCCATTTTACTTGTGAGGTTTACTCATGTTATTATGACTAGTTACAGATTGTTTATTCTCATTCCTGTATAGTATTCCTCTGTGTGATATATGCCATGATTTCTTTATCTAGTCTACTGTGTTTGGGCACTTAGATATCTTGCAGTATTGAGCTATTAGACATAGTACATCTATAAAGATTTTAGTATGTATCTTTTGGTAAATAGGTACAGGTATTTCTTGTGGTCATAAGCCAAGGAGTGGAAATTTTGTGTCATTAAGGCTAAATATATTCAGCTTCAGGAGACACTGGCAAACGTTTTTTCAAAAAGGTTATGCAATTTACACTTCCTTTAGCATGTCTGAGAATTTCAGAGTCTCACCAACACTTGGTGGTATTTGTGTTTCCTAGTTTAGTCTTTCTGGTAGATATCATATTGTGGTTTAAATTTGATGTCCCTAAAAACTAATGAAATTAAACACCTTTTCATGCCTTTGTTCATTATAAGTTATTTTTAATGTTTACTTATATAAGTTTACCAACTTCTTTACTTAGTCAATATCCATGAATTTATCAGATTGATTACTAAATATTATAGTGTGATATTTTATAGCAAAATTGATTCTTAATTATTGGATATTTAGATTATTTCTTTTTTTTTTTTTTTTTTTTTTTTTTTTTTTTGAGACGGAGTCTTGCTCTGTTGCCCAGGCTGGAGTGCAGTGGCCGGATCTCAGCTCACTGCAAGCTCTGCCTCCCGGGTTCCCGCCATTCTCCTGTGTCAGCTTCCTGAGTAGCTGGGACTACAGGCGCCCGCCACCTCGCCCGGCTAGTTTTTTGTATTTTTTAATAGAGACGGGGTTTCACCGTGTTCGCCAGGATGATCTCGATCTCCTGACCTCGTGATCTGCCCGTCTAGGCCTCCCAAAGTGCTGGGATTACAGGCTTGAGCCACCGCGCCCGGCCGGATATTTAGATTATTTCTAATATTTTCTTTCTAAATTATATGAGACTGTTTTGCTTAGATGATTTCCATAGGGATATGATCCTATTAATGGATGGAATTACTCAGTTAAATCCTATGCTATAAACATCTTCATTTAATGGATAAGAAAACTGAAGCCTTGAAAGGTTAAATAATTCTATCCAGTCACATGGTATGTTTGATTACAAGGTTGATCTAATTAGGGCACTAGACTAGAATAAACAAATGTCATTAGAACCCACCATTGCAACTACCGTCACTTAGTAAAATGTGTGGACATTCCTAAGAGAGATGATGAGTTTAAAACAATCACATATCCTTTATGAAATGAGTAGTTTATTAACCTTAATCTATCCTGCCATTTATAAATCAAATAAAGATATATCATTAACTGATCATAAAAGGCCTTAGCTAAAAGAAACTACTGTACTTCATGTGTCTTCTACTCTAGACTCTGTACTTTCACTAGTCTAATTCTCTAATTTCAGTGTTCACTCTTCTGTCTTCTCAAAATGACATAGTGAAATAAAGTGTATGCTTCGAATTCCTCTAATTTTTTTGCAACAAAAATATAGCAGTAATAGATTAAATGTTAATAAGGGAAATAAAAATACATATCAATGCTCAAAAAATAGTTATTTCTCTAGATTAGAAATGGAAGGAAAACACAAAGCATCAAACAAAACAGAGCTCTGAATCTGGAAACGGGAAAAGCTTATCTGCTATGGGGTGACAGTGTTTAAGCGGATTTGAAGCCAGGAAGCGGGTGGAGCTGGGAACATGGCATAAAACCATGTTCTCAAAACATTTGGAAGGAAAGATGTGATTGTTAATTGCCTGCGATATGGCTTTTATGTACTTCAGTACTTACAGAAATAGGAAAAAAGGTAATAAGCCTTATGGTCATTATTATTAGTACTTACATATTATTACCTATCCAATGGGAAGGTAAATATCCCTGAGTTCACCAAGAGATAGGAGCTTCAAGGTGCCCGTGTTAGACCTACTTCTGCATGGCACAGACATCATAGGTCAGGGTAGTACCGAAAGAAAAATGGGTATGTAGAAGAGAAGAAAAACCGCGACAGCAATAACAAAAGCAACAACACCACTAAAATTGCTTAAGATGAGCCTACAAACCAATCTTGCACAGCTTATAAGTCAAGCCAAGGAAGGTTGCTGCTGAATTAACTAATAAGGAAATAATTCATTCATACAAAATAAAAGTAAAGAACAATCTAAAAATTACTTAGAAATATTTCATTGTTAAAGTCAGAGGCTTAATAATAGAAATCAAACTTATAAAAACCAAAAGCAAAAAGGAAGAAAAATATACATGAAAATAAATTAATAAGTTGTAGAAATGAAAAATATAGACTTGTAATAAAAATATTCTAGCTAAACTTTAATCTGTACAGAGTTGAGGGAATCCAAATAATCAAAAAATGGTTGTGAGGTACCTTTTAGTGAGATACTGAGATAAAGTCAAATATAAAAGAGAAGTTAAGGACCAGAAAAGATATTAATGGAATAACAGTACCAGAATGCAACAGACACATATAATCAAGGAAGAGGACTAAAGGAAATAAAAGATTAGTATTTCAAAAACTAATGGCTGCAATTTTTTTAAACAAAGCCTGTAAACTAAAGATTGAAATGCATGTTCATGGATCAGAATAGACAATAAATCCACACCAAAACATTATCCTGAAACTAGCAGATATCAAGAAAAGTGAAATTTTATGTGTGAGTAGGAAGGAAAGACAAATTTTACACAGTAATTAGAATCACAGCAGACTTTTTTCATCAGCAATGCCAAGTACTAGAAGACAAGGAGATATTATCTTATATAAAATGCCAAACAAATTTAACACTGAAATTAAGGTATTGCCATGGATACAAAAAAGAACTGATTTCCCTTCTGTAAACAGCTTCTGAGAGAATTATTAAAGGATGTATTTCAAAAGGTGGGATATACAGAAATTCATAAAAACATGACCACAGTTTAGCTCAGATGTCATTAAATGTTTTCTGTAAAGGGCCAGTTAGAAAATATTTTAGGTTTTGCAAATCATCATTTCTGTGGCAAAGGATAAGACATAGAGGATGGTATGATTATGTCCCAATAAAACTGCTTTGTTATATAAACAGGAGACAGAAAATATATGGTCTACAGCTGTTGACCACTATTCTAGATCACAAAGAGAGACTCAAAACACTCCAAAAATGTAATTACCTCTCTCTGTCTCCCACGTGGTCTGGTGGTACCCAGCATCAGAATTAATATAGAAATGGCACAGAATTTTTCAATCTCTGTATTTGCAATATCCACACAGTCATGTGATGCATAATGGCATTTTAGTCAACAATGGTTCACATATACAACGATAGTCCCATCAAATAATAATACCATATTTTTGCTGTAACTTCTCTATGTTTAGATATACAAATACTTACCATTGTGTTACAACTGCCTGCAGTATCCAGTAAAGCCACATGCTAGGGTTTGTAGCTTAGTAGAGATAGGTTATACCATATAGTGGAGGTGTATAGTAGGCTATACCATCTAGGTTCGTGTATGTACACTCTATGATGGCCATACAACAACAAAAGCACCTAATGAATTTCTCGGAATGTGTGTCCGATGGTAAGTGATGCATGACTGTATTACAAGCTTATACCTGTATGAGAATTTGGCAACAATATGTGTATCTTGATCATCATTTTTATTTTACCTGTCCAATTTTGTAGAATTCTCATCTCATCAGAAGAAGGGTTTATGTGTGGAGACGCCATCACTGTTCCCTGAAACACTGGGGTCAGATAGGTCTCTGTAGATTTCTGTGCCTTTGGATAAAACGAAAGTGTCTTCTAAACTGAAAGCCACATGGAAAACTTCACATGATTACTCAGATGCCTTTTGCTGTTTCAATTTCTCATTACAAAGAGCCTTACCACAGAGAAACAACTTTCTCTCAGGGCTGGATTTAGCAGAAGGTGTGTGTTCATTTAATTTATTCACACCCAATGCAAAAGGGTTGCTTTCATATTACTGGTTATTGGCAGAGTTAGCAATTTTTTAAGTTAATTGACTTCTTGGCACTAAAGATTATACTTTTAGAAACACGTTTATCAGAAGAAATAAGAAGCAAAAGCTGAGCCTAAGTTCCTAAATCATTCTTGGGTTTTATTATGGCTCGCTCATTCATGCAATTTGAGATAGAAACTCTGGACCCAGGCAAGCCAGACATGCCTGTTACTGTTAACAAAAAAGATGTATTATGGAAAGTTCTTATCTGCCAATGACTAGAAATGTGTTTTTTTTCTGACTCTGCATTATTCTGAATACTTATTGAAAAATGCATGTTTCTTTTATTTTTTTACCTTTTTTCAATAATATTAAATATGTAATGTTAAATGTTAAATTTGTATAGTGCAGGTTTTGTAACAGAGGTCAAAATATAAAATTTATACAATAAAATTATATTTAGTGGACTTCAAATGGTTATGAATTTATAAATCTCAGTCATTTGGATAATAAAAATTTACTTATGTCCTTCATTGTTCCAAAAATAATTCAAGAAGCTTCAGGTGTAAAATATGAAAAGCAAGATGAAAATTAAAGTAAGTGAAGCAAACAGGTGAAAAAGAAAATTGAGGGGAAATAATTTCAACTAGAATTAAAATTCATTATAAAATTTGTGATATTAGATACTTAATGCTTACTAAAGTGTGCCATAAATTTGGCTCTTAGCTTCCAGGTAGCCAAAGCAAAGAGAGAGAAAATATGATGATTAAGGAGGAGCTATTTTTTCCTTGGTAGCAAACCAGGGGTCTTCATAAAGGAAACATTGTGATGTACTGAACATATGCTTGCAATAAACATTTCAGAGAAAGCTTGCAGCTAACACACTATACAACAAAGTCTAGCTTTGTAAAAGTAGTTCAGTTGTTCTATCAGAGGCTAAGATGGCACAGGTCAAGTATAACTACTGACTTGAAATCTGGGTTGACAACAAGGAAACTGCAAGGATACTTTTAGAGTATCTATGGGGAGAGATAAAGTGAACATCCTTTAGCTAATACTCCACTAAAATTCTATAATTGAGCTTTTGAGATGAGTAGTATAACAGAAAATTCAATGCCATATTCTTTAGTAAATATCAAAAGTACAGAATTTTGAAATATCTTTCTTCTTAACTTTTATTTTAACTTCAGGGGTACAAGTGCGGATTTTTTACATAGATAAACTTGTGTCATGGAGATTTGTTGCACAAATTATTTCATCACCCAGGTATTAAGCCTAGTAACCATTAGTTATTTTTCCTGATCCCCTCCCTCCTTCCACTCTTGTACTAGGTTGTTATACATTAACATTCTTTTTTAGGGCAAATAAAACATTTAAACTGATGTGTCTATAGCTGACCAATTTAATTTCACTGAATCAGGCTAACAAGGATATAAAGCTTATGTTTTGTGTTTATGATTAGAGAGAGCATTTTGGGGAAATCAAGATGACTTAAGTTTTGCTTATGGGGTTTATGGGATTTGGTTTTGGAATATATCTAAACTGTGGCCTTTATTTTTATTTTTCTTGAACAATAAGAATCTATATTTTGCAGTGGGCTTTGGACACATTTTGCAAAGCATTGCTCTAGACATGGTGAATCTCTCCTCTGGGGCTGAGATTACTGCCATGTTAGTAAAAATTGTCAGTGGGCTATTAGTAACAAATTTTGTTTCATTTGATTTTCCCCCTTTGGAGGTGGAAGATTATGTCTCTTTTTCATGGGATTTTTACAAGATTGCTTTCATTCATTTAAATCTAGATGTACAGGGAAAGATAAAGGAGACTCCCTGGGGGTAACATAAAAATCTCTCCTAGTTAAGAATTTTCAGTGAATGCTGTACAATGAAATTGCCAGGCAACAACTTTGTATTTTTATACTGTATTAATATAGTTCATTGACTTTTAGTATTATTATTTTTGAAAACTTTTTATTGTTCACAGTACGCCTGAGGGAGACCATATTATTTATAGTTGTGTAGCTATAAACAGACATGAGCTGCATTACTAAGTATCCAAAAAAAGTGGGGCACAACCAGGCAGAGGAGGCAGTTTTGCTTCCAGCATTCCACTTATGTGGTGGTGAAGAATGGATCACCTGGCTACTTGCTTGAGTGGTTCAAGCAGGTGAAGAATTTGCATATTTTAGCTCATCTGCAATCCAGTCATTTGCCTTCTTAAAAACAGAGCTGCCAAAAACATTGTGTCATGCTTAAATTCCCACTAACAGCAGTAACAAAGAATGAACTCTTCTTTCTCTGTCTTAAACTCTGGATTAATTTACCTAATCATTTCCAACATTACATTTTCAGAGTCAAACACTGAAAGATGTAAATTTCTGACTAAAATATCAAAACTGACATGCATTTTTTCTACCATTTCCCAGACAGGTGTGTTGGGTTGTGGGGATGAAGGGATGAATAAAGCTGATAGCCTCAAGGCATTTATATCTAACACTCACTTCATCATTGGGTTCTGCACTGGTTTACATTACTCTCTATCCACTCAGATGATTTCTCCTTGTGAGACAGGTCACCAGATGAAGAAATCACTTCACTAGTTTATTTTCTATTACCAGGGTTTTTAAAATCTTATGTTTGGGCAACAGATGTTGCTATGTTTCTAATATCAATGAGTAGAGGTAGTGAATGAAATAACTTTTTTCAGGAAAATATCAGAAGGACAAAAGAAAAAATGTAGAGTAGGCAATGAAGCAGCTATGATTTTCTTTTCACCCAAAGAGAACACAATCTACAGAGGTTTCGTGTTGCTTATGTTGATGTTGTAGATTTTCTTTTAAGGTGAGTGAGTGAGTAAATGAGTGAATGAGATGTTGGCAGTTATGTTCAGATGATACAGAATTCTGGGACTCTTGAATGAGAGCAGTTTTCATCAGTTAGTGTGCAGCAGTCTTGCCTTCTTGTAAGAGTGGGCTCAAATGAAAGCCCCTGCAAAATGGCTTTGGATGCAAACTTGGTTCCAACTTCTGTAGAAAAGTCAAGTGTAAGAAACACTGCCTAATCAGGAAGATGGTTGATCAGTTAAAAATGGGTGATGACAGGAGTTTGGCACTGCAGTAGGCTATGACTCTGTCACTGCACACCAGCCTGGGTGACAGAGTGAGACCCTGTCTCTAAAAATAAAAAGGGGTATTCTATTCCAGCTGGGTGACAAAAAGTAAAGTTAGGACAAGTAATAACTGATAAAAAATGATGTTAACATGCAACATTAGTGAGAAAATTAAATATGTATCCCTGGAGTACTTATTTATCTAATTGATATATCATCTACTTAAGTATTTTCAGTGAATTTGTGGTGTATACTTGTTTCCATTTTGTTAAATTATTTTATTAAAAGCCAACCAAAAAGAACTATGAGTTTAGAAATATGTTACACACACACACACACACACACACACACACACACTTGCCTGTGTTAATTTTATCTATGGGGTGTTTGGTTATTAGAACAAAGGACTACAGGAAGAGATCGCTGATTTAAGTACCTACAGGGTGAAGAAAGTAACTACTTTATGCAGATTGGTCGTGAGATTGTGAATTAAAGAAATTTTCGCCAAACATGGCTTCTTCAGCTGATACTCTTCACATGGGCATACAACATGGGCTTCCCAGACTGATTTCCTTGTTCATTCTCCCTTGCTTTTCTTGAAGAGGACATTTCTTTTCCACACAGCCTTTGCCTCTAATCAATATTCACTTCAAATCCTTCCTCAGAGTTCTGTGACCTTCAGGGAGGCTTCACTGAATCCCTCTTTCTGACCCTGATCATACTGTTCCTTCAACCTTGGCACCAACATATTAGATGGACAATAATTCAGTGGCTTTTTGCTGTGTCAAGGATTACGCAGAAAACTCACCCAAAGGACAGACAAATGCAGTCTCTTCCTCTGCAGTCTGATGGCTCTTCTCACAGTGGAAAGGAAGTGTGAGCTGAGGACTGAACTAGGGAATGCAATGCTTGACTTCTAGTCCACATTAGGCACTCGGTCACCCATGGAACTTGGGCTAGTTAGGCATCTCTCCAGTTCTTCAAGGAATAATGCCTGCTCACCAGAAGACAAAACTAATGTGACAGTTCAGAGGTAAAGAGTAAGAATGTATTTTGTAGACTGTAAAGTGCTCTGTAAGTGCAAGAACTTTGTATTGTTTTCATTCTCCCTTGTCTACAGCCCTGGCCTCCTGAGCCTACGACTTGTGCAGTCACAAGGGCCTTGCTCTCAGAAGGTGTCATGCCTAGTTCAATGCTCTGCTATCACCATCTTGAAATTCTCAACAATTCTATCTTTTAATTTGTATTTTCTAAGTAAAGTCCAATGGGAAAATGGAGCACCAGAGATGTACGCACATGTGTAACATGGATGTCCACAGTTCCTTACTGCCTCATTTGCACATAGCATAGAAGTCTAGAGAATATATGACATATGGGAGTTTAGTAATACTCAAAGCCACTAGGAGATAGGATGTTATATCTATGACTGACCTCCCTAGAGGCCACACTGTCCTTTTGAACCGAAACTTGCTTCTAATCCAGAAAGAAGGCAATGATGGCATTCTCAAAACACACCCTTTCATGCTCTTATTTGTGTTACTTCCTTGCATTAGCTAACCACTTTCATTGAAAATATTGACATAAAAGGAAAGGGAAATATAGAGCAACTAGATTCTTTCATTTTCAGTTCTTTCTTTCTCATCACTCAGGTAGAGAGTGTTGCTCGAATGTGTGTACATCAAGAAGTGAAATGAAGATGGTGATGATTGCACAGCAATATGAATATACCCAATACCACTGAATTGTATACTTACCCATGGTTATGTTATATTTATTTTAGCAAAATTATATTTACCAACATGATTTGTTTTAACCTAATTTTTAAAAAGCAGTAAAATTAAAAGAATTAACTTAATTCAGAGCAGGAAGATCTTAGCGTCCTGACTGGGCCTAAAAATAAAACTGACAATGAGAGACAAACAGGAGAAAAGCCTACAAATAAATAAATAAATAAATAAATAATAAATAAATAAATTAATATTACATGACATGAGCGATAGCCTTTAGAAGGGAATGAAGATCAAAAGAAATGGGGAAATTTGTGTATATTTTATGCTATGTCTGATTAAAGAATCTAGCTGTGAAGTCGCGTGATTGGGTACAAAGGGTTATGCTCTGATGATAATACATTGGGAATTCAGCAAGTCCTGTTTGTTCAGATTATTTTCTGTGTCTCTGGGACATTCCCATTCTCCAGGTTTAGGGCCGGATGCATGTCACATGAAGGTGTTTAGGGGAGAATGAGAGGAGGAAGTCAGAGAGTTACCTTCCTAGGTTTCAGGGCCTGCTTTCAGGAAGAAAGGGGAATTGAGAAGATCAGATAGACCATCTGTCTTCTGCAGTTTTCTTAGTTTTCTTCAGGTTAAAATACTTGTTATGCTAAGGTGCCTTATTTTGGGATATCACATTCTGAGCCCAACATTAGTTTTGTGGAATCATTTCACCATTCTGGTAAGATTGATGTACATAGACATATACAAGATAAGGAATACAAATTGTGTAATTTGGTGATGCTACATATGAGTAAAATGCACTCATTTTTATTTAAAATGGACATTGTGTAAAATAAAGAATGGTCAGATTCATATAAATTATTTAAAATTTTAATTTTTTAAAATTTAGAATGCAGTTAAATGGCAAATAATAAACACCATGATAAGTCGAGAGAGAGACTGTGGAAGAAAGGAAAAAAAATATAGTAATCTTAATAGCACAGCTTTTTTCCTGCCTTTTGTACAAGAGGCCCCACATTCCATTTTGTACTTGACCTCACATTATGTAGCTAGCACTGTTCATCTGTACTATGTTTACATTGGTGAGGAATGTTTTCGTAAAAGGTAAAGAATACATAACCCCACATACGTAGATTTCTGGGCACAAAGTATTTAGTGGAATGCTCAAGATAGAGATGTACGTTATTAATGTGAGCCTTTTATTCATTTTATGTTGTTAACAAGCTTATTCTGTGGGTTCTCTTGACTTGCTTTTTCTCCTTTGATCTATATTTTGATATATGTGGTCTTTGAGAGACACATTCAATGTCTCAGCCTCACATTTAATCAGTGACAACATTTAACTATAAAAACCTAATGAAACAAAGGATTTTAATTGTTCATAACCATTTTATCACTTTTACTAATTACCTTGTGGGTTTTTCATACATCTTCTTAAGGTTAAAATCATTCTCAAAAAGAAAAGAAGAAAGAAAGAAAGACTTTTAAATTCCTACAAGCCTTTTCAAGTTATCCTTACCAATTCCATGGCAATAAAAAGAAAAAAGGAATGTTTCCCACTGCTATGAAGACCCCTCAGTGCTAAGTTGGGCATTGAAGGCTGGTCTGTCTCCTTTTTAATCATTTTTTACATCTGTGGTTCTTTTTTTGTAACTTTTTATATAGAATTTATCTTTAAATGTTCCTTATGCTAACATTTCCATATATTACTGATTACTGTCAGGAAGAAGATAGGAATATCAGTAAGTTCTTTTCTTTACTATATTTCCTTTATGTCATTTTATCTTTTTTTCTCCCTTCCTGCACCTACATGACTGACTCAAGTGCTTGTCATCTTCAAAGCACACTTGGGGCCTGTGACACAGCTGCCAGGAACTAGGCAGACAATGATCCTTGGAATCTTGCTGTTCTTTTAAATGTGAAAGGGTCAGGAAAGTCTACCCTGTTGCCCACTTGGTAGGTGTGTCTAAACTTAAGCTTTATTTTTATTTTTAAGGGATATAAGATAGGCTGTCTTTTTCAGTAAGAAAGATCCTACTGTCCTTCTATCAATAAAGCCTGCACTTCGAATTGTATTTTTATATGGAGCAATGATTCATCAACATTCCTTTTCATCATCCACTCTGGGACTAACAGCATGCTGCGAAAGGCACACTTGCTGGGGTTGTCATATGGCCCAGTGTGTGGATGTGAAACAGATTGTTCACAGACAGATTTGTTAGAACCTGATTCCTGTTCCACTAACATGCTTTATCAAACATCACCAAATATCCCAAATTGAGTGAATACTTTTCTGTGCATGGTGTAGGGGAAGAAAAAATACTTCTGCTTCTACCCTTCTAAATTTTCACCTGGGACTCCTGTAACAGAAAACAAATAAGAGAAAAGTAAACAAGCTTATTAACATCTATATCTCATAAACACAAGGGAGATACTCAGGGAATGAGTAATTCTCAAAGGGGTAGCTTAAAACTCTGGTTTATGTAGCATCTTCAACTGAAACAAAGAAAAAAGATATGAAGAAGGTTACCTGTAGGGAGGTGACCAGGAAAAATGTGGTAAATAAAAATAAGATTTGTTATGCAGATTTAAGTCCCTGCCTTCCCTATTGATGAATCTCTTGGGATTTAGTCATCCTTCTTTTCCTAGTACAGAGAGGGAGACACTCTTGGAAGGAGATTTTCTTTATAGATGCATTTTTTTTTTTTTTTTTTTTTTTTTTTTTTTTTTTTTTTTTACAAAAGGGTATGTTCCCCTCTGTGTTTAGAACTTCTCCTGTGTATGCTGTTTCTCAAAATAATCCTTGTGCTAAAAAGACATATTTGGGGCTAGCATATTCTGACCTCCTCCAGTCATATTTCGGAATGGCATATTCTAGTCTCCTGCAGTGGTTAGTTCTACTTCTTTGTAGCACTTGAACCCTGACACTTTTTCTCTTGATTTCTAGGACATAATTTTCTCTTTTCAATCTTTCTCTTTATGGCTGTATGCCTTTCTTCAGCTGCTCCTTTCCCCTACCAGTTTCTCTGACATGACAATATTATACAACCCTTGATTCCCCACCCTCTTTTTATTTTACTCTATAATATTCTCTCTTGGTGATCTTATTCAAACCCAAGGCTTCAACTGCTATAACTACCTAGCTGATCTGCCTCCTGCCAAGCCCTCTTTCTAGACTTGTTCTTTACATATATACTATATCAATTAGGAAAGTGTCAGCTGTAACTAACAGAAAATTTGAGAAACATTAGCTGAAAAACATAGGGCATATTTTTTTCCACACATATTAACTATTAATTCCAGAGGTAGGCAGCCAATGGCTTTTGCAGGAGTCCTTCTAGTCTTTAATATCCCAAGTCCCAGCTGCCTTTCTGCTCCAGAATTATTATATTGTTTTTTGTCATAATGCTTGTTGCTTCCTAGTCACACAATGGCTGTTGCATCTCTTGGCATTGTATCCATGATCCAGAAAGAGAGAAAAAGGAGGAAGTCTGTCTCTTTTTATTAGGGAACAGAATCTTCACTAGAAAACCCACCAAGCACATATTCAGATATATCTCTGATAAACTGTCTACATGGGCACCCATAACTTCAACGTGGACTGTAAGATTATTAAGATTTTTTCCTTTATAATTGAGAAAGGTAAGGCTGAATGTAGTTATGCATAGCTCATCCACAGTTTGGGTACCCAATCCACAGTTTGGGCCCATTTATTTATATACTTGACATCTCCACCTGGATATTCCATGGACACTTTAAACTTAGCCTGTAGATGTAAAGTATATATCCCTTCTCTTGTAATCCTTATCTCCATGAAATTTATTATTGTTTAAAACTGAAACCCAAAGTCCTTCTAGACTCTTCTTACCTCCTTACCCAATTATTTACCAGGCTGTATAACATTAGTATCTTAAAGAAAACTTATTTCCTTTGTTAATGTATGCCCCTGGTCAACAGAAAAATGAACTCCCCATGGCTAACTGAGGTGCTTAAAGTTAAATCAGTTAATATGGCTCCAGTGACTGGAAGGACACCAGAGTTCTTGATCTCACATGGATGGGGTTAACAACAGAGATACATGGAGTAGTTTTTTTTGTTTTGTTTTGTTTTTTGAGACGGAGTCTCGCTCTGTCGCCCAGGCTGTAGTGCAGTGGCGCGATCTCGGCTCACTGCAAGCTCCACCTCCCGGGTTCACGCCATTCTCCTGCCTCAGCCTCCTGAGTAGCTGGGACTACAGGCGCCCGCCACCGCGCCCGGCTAATTTTTTGTATTTTTAGTAGAGACGGGGTTTCACCATGGTCTCGATCTCCTGACCTTGTGATCCGCCCGTCTCGGCCTCCCAAAGTACTGGGATTACAGGCGTGAGCCACCGTGCCCGGCCCATGGAGTAGTTTTAAAAAGAGAAAAGTTTAAAAGGCAAGAAAGAAGGAAGGAAGAAGAAAACAGTTCCCCCCTACAGAGACAGAGGGAGGGGGATTTGAACAAAGAGAAAACCTGTGTGGTGTGGAAAAGTGGCTGCTTATATTGGGATGTTCTAGGAGGTGGTGTCTGGTTTCCATAGGACCCAGGGGATTGGTCTGACCAGGTGTGTCATTCACATAGTCCATGAAAAACCTGGCCCTCCTACCCTAGCCTTTTAATATGCAAATACAAGGTGCCATGATGTTCTACACACATGGGGGTATGTGGGGTTGCCATGTTGCCAGGCACATGTGGGGGCAAGGGCAAGAAGAAGATGGCAGGAATCACCATGTTTAGGTGGACCCCGTTTCTAATGGCCAGCATTTGCATATCAAAGCTTGTCAGCCAAGCTCTAAGAGCTGGTGCTTTCCTGCTAGTCAACAAACATTTCTGGAGCTGCTTTAAAAGAAATCATTTCTTCCCAAGGACCCCTTTTCCCTCTATCTGCCTAAAATAATTTCTTAATAACTCCTATAACAAGAGCAGAGTGAAGGAGTGGTCTTGTACTTTTTCAGAAGGATGTAAAAGTGTCACAGAACCTCCCTTTCTGCAGTTAAGCCAAACCAGCTCCTATTGTCTGTGCAGAGATAGACTTCAGCTAGCTATTCTCCCAAGTGGCCACCAGCAGACCATTTGATGCCAGCCAGTAAAGAAAGACTTGCAATGTCTGACTTAAAGATCATTCCATCGAACCCTATACCTGATTGCCCCCCGCATCCTATACTTTTTGCCTTTTTAAACTTCTGCTCCCTAAACCTTCCTCAGACGTCACTTAGTGTTGCACTGAAAGCTGCATCCCCCCAGTCTCCAAGTTGCTTTTAGAAACTAAAGTTTCCCTTTTGCCTCTGCAGATCTCACAGTTTGCTAATACCTTTGTTCAAAGAAGGACAGATCTTGGCCTAGATCTTTATCATTTCTCATTTGGATCACAAAAGTAATTTTCTAATTGGTTTACTTGTCTCTTTAAACCGCTGCAAGTCATTCTCTACAGTAGTGTTTCTCAAACCTTAATGTGGAGATAAATTGGCTGAGAATATTGTTAAAGTGCAGATTTAGATTTAGTAGTTTTTCAGAGGGGCTGAGTTTCAGCCTTTCTAAAAAGTTTCAGCATTTCTTAATTTTTTTAATTTTTTAGAGACAGGGTCTTACTCTGTCACCCAGGATGGAGTGCTGTGGCACAATTATAGCTCATTGTAACCTCAAACTCCTAGGTTCCAGGGATCCTCCTGCATCAGCCTCCTGAGTGGCTGGAATTGCAGTTGTGCACCACCACACCTGGCTAATTAAAAAATATACATATTTTTGTAGAGATGGAGTCTCTTTATGTTGCCCAGGCTCGTCTCTAACTCTTGGCCTCAGGCAATCTTTCTACCTTGCCTTCCAAATTGCTGAGATTACAGGCATGAGCCACTGTGCCTGGCCAAGTTTCAGCATTTCTAAAAAATTTCAGAAGCTGCTGTCCTGTGGGCCACACTCTGAGAAACAAGGCTCTGCAATGATGTGATGAAATGCAAATTTCATTATATTACACTACTGCCTAAACCCCTACAGTCAAAATTCCATTTTTTTTTTTTTTCGTCAGCACCCATCAATTCATCATTTTTTTTTTTTTTTTTTTTTTTATTATACTTTAAGTTCTAGGGTACATGTGCATAACGTGCAGGTTTGTTACATATGTATACTTATGCCATGTTGGTGTGCTGCACCCATCAACTCGTCAGCACCCATCAATTCATCATTTATATCTTGTATAACTCCCCAATGCAAGCCCTCCCTCCTCCCCCCTCCCCCCTCCCCATGATAGGCCCCAGTGCGTGATGTTCCCCTTCCCGAGTCCAAGTGATCTCATTGTTCAGTTCCCACCTATGAGTGAGAACATGCGGTGTTTGGTTTTCTGTTCTTGTGATAGTTTGCTAAGAATGATGGTTTCCAGCTGCATCCATGTCCCTACAAAGGACGCAAACTCATCCTTTTTTATGGCTGCATAGTATTCCATGGTGTATATGTGCCACATTTTCTTAATCCAGTCTGTCACAGATGGACATTTGGGTTGATTCCAAGTCTTTGCTATTGTGAATAGTGCCGCAATAAACATACGTGTACATGTGTCTTTGTAGTAGAATAATTTATAATCCTTTGGGTATATACCCAGTAGTGGGATGGCTGGGTCATATGGTACATCTAGTTCTAGATCCTTGAGGAATTGCCATACTGTTTTCCATAATGGTTGAACTAGTTTACAATCCCACCAACAGTGTAAAAGTGTTCCTATTTCTCCACATCCTCTCCAACACCTGTTGTTTCCTGACTTCTTAATGATCGCCATTCTAACTGGTGTGAGATGGTATCTCATTGTGGTTTTGATTTGCATTTCTCTGATGGCGAGTGATGATGAGCATTTTTTCATGTGTCTGTTGGCTGTATGAATATCTTCTTTTGAGAAATGTCTGTTCATATCCTTTCCCCACTTTTTGATGGGGTTGTTTGTTTTTTTCTCGTATATTTGTTTGAGTTCTTTGTAGATTCTGGATATTAGCCCTTTGTCAGATGAGTAGGTTGCAAAAATTTTCTCCCATTCTGTAGGTTGCCTGTTCACTCTGATGGTAGTTTCTTTTGCTGTGCAAAAGCTCTTTAGTTTAATTAGATCCCATTTGTCAATTTTTGCTTTTGCTGCCGTTGCTTTTGGTGTTTTAGACATGAATTCCTTACCCATGCCTATGTCCTGAATGGTACTACCTAGATTTTCTTCTAGGGTTTTTATGGTATTAGGTCTAACATTTAAGTCTCTAATCCATCTTGAATTAATCTTCGTATAAGGGGTAAGGAAAGGATCCAGTTTCAGCTTTCTACTTATGGCTAGCCAATTTTCCCAGCACCATTTATTAAATAGGGAATCCGTTCCCCATTTCTTGTTTCTCTCAGGTTTGTCAAAGATCAGATGGCTGTAGATGTGTGGTATTATTTCTGAGGACTCTGTTCTGTTCCATTGATCTATATCTCTGTTTTGGTACCAGTACCATGCCGTTTTGGTGACTGTAGCCTTGTAGTATAGTTTGAAGTCAGGTAGCGTGACGCCTCCAGCTTTGTCCTTTTGACTTAGGATTGTCTTGGCAATGCGGGCTCTTTTTTGGTTCCATATGAACTTTAAAGCAGTTTTTTCCAATTCTGTGAAGAAACTCATTGGTAGCTTGATGGGGATGGCATTGAATCTATAAATAACCTTGGGGAGTATGGCCATTTTCACGATATTGATTCTTCCTATCCATGAGCATGGTATGTTCTTCCATTTGTTTGTGTCCTCTTTGATTTCACTGAGCAGTGGTTTGTAGTTCTCCTTGAAGAGGTCCTTTACATCCCTTGTAAGCTGGATTCCTAGGTATTTTATTCTCTTTGAAGCAATTGTGAATGGAAGTTCATTCCTGATTGGGCTCTCTGCTTGTCTGTTACTGGTGTATAAGAATGCTTGTGATTTTTGCACATTAATTTTGTATCCTGAGACTTTGCTGAAGTTGCTTATCAGCTTAAGGAGATTTTGGGCTGAGACGATGGGGTTTTCTAAATATACAATCATGTCATCTGCAAACAGGGACAATTTGACTTCTTCTTTTCCTAACTGGATACCCTTGATTTCTTTCTCTTGCCTGATTGCCCTAGCCAGAACTTCCAACACTATGTTGAATAGGAGTGGTGAGAGAGGGCATCCCTGTCTTGTGCCAGTTTTCAAAGGGAATTTTTCCAGTTTTTGCCCATTCAGTATGATATTAGCTGTGGGTTTGTCATAAATAGCTCTTATTATTTTGAGGTACATTCCATCAATACCGAATTTATTGAGCGTTTTTAGCATGAAGGGCTGTTGAATTTTGTCAAAAGCCTTTTCTGCATCTATTGAGACAATCATGTGGTTCTTGTCTTTGGTTCTGTTTATATGCTGGATTACGTTTATTGATTTGCGAATGTTGAACCAGCCTTGCATCCCAGGGATGAAGCCCACTTGATCATGGTGGATAAGCTTTTTGATGTGCTGCTGAATCCGGTTTGCCAGTATTTTATTGAGAATTTTTGCATCAATGTTCATCAGGGATATTGGTCTAAAATTCTCTTTTTTTGATGTGTCTCTGCCAGGCTTTGGTATCAGGATGATGTTGGCCTCATAAAATGAGTTAGGGAGGATTCCCTCTTTTTCTATTGATTGGAATAGTTTCAGAAGGAATGGTACCAGCTCCTCCTTGTACCTCTGGTAGAATTCAGCTGTGAATCCATCTGGTCCTGGACTTTTTTTGGTGGGTAGGCTATTAATTGTTGCCTCAATTTCAGAGCCTACTATTGGTCTATTCAGGGATTCAACTTCTTCCTGGTTTAGCCTTGGGAGAGTGTAAGTGTCCAGGAATTTATCCATTTCTTCTAGATTTTCTAGTTGATTTGCGTAGAGGCGTTTATAGTATTCTCTGATGGTAGTTTGTATTTCTGTGGGGTCAGTGGTGATATCCCCTTTATCATTTTTTATTGCATCTATTTGATTCCTCTCTCTTTTCTTCTTTATTAGCCTTGCTAGCGGTCTGTCAATTTTGTTGATCTTTTCAAAAAACCAACTCCTGGATTCATTGATTTTTTGGAGGGTTTTTTGTGTCTCTATCTCCTTCAGTTCGGCTCTGATCTTAGTTATTTCTTGCCTTCTGCTAGCTTTTGAATGTGTTTGCTCTTGCCTCTCTAGTTCTTTTAATTGTGATGTTAGAGTGTCAATTTTAGATCTTTCCTGCTTTCTCTTGTGGGCATTTAGTGCTATAAATTTCCCTCTACACACTGCTTTAAATGTGTCCCAGAGATTCTGGTATGTTGTATCTTTGTTCTCATTGGTTTCAAAGAACATCTTTATTTCCGCTTTCATTTCGTTATGTACCCAGTAGTCATTCAGGAGCAGGTTGTTCAGTTTCCATGTAGTTGAGCGGTTTTGATTGAGTTTCTTAGTCCTGAGTTCTAGTTTGATTGCACTGTGGTCTGAGAGACAGTTCGTTATAATTTCTGTTCTTTTACATTTGCTGAGGAGTGCTTTACTTCCAATTATGTGGTCAATTTTGGAATAAGTGCGATGTGGTGCTGAGAAGAATGTATATTCTGTTGATTTGGGGTGGAGAGTTCTATAGATGTCTATTAGGTCTGCTTGGTGCAGAGATGAGTTCAATTCCTGGATATCCTTGTTAACTTTCTGTCTCGTTGATCTGTCTAATGTTGACAGCGGAGTGTTGAAGTCTCCCATTATTATTGTATGGGAGTCTAAGTCTCTTTGTAAGTCTCTAAGGACTTGCTTTATGAATCTGGGTGCTCCTGTATTGGGTGCATATATATTTAGGAGAGTTAGCTCTTCCTGTTGAATTGATCCCTTTACCATTATGTAATGGCCTTCTTTGTCTCTTTTGATCTTTGATGGTTTAAAGTCTGTTTTATCAGAGACAAGGATTGCAACCCCTGCTTTTTTTTGTTCTCCATTTGCTTGGTAGATCTTCCTCCATCCCTTTATTTTGAGCCTATGTATGTCTCTGCATGTGAGATGGGTCTCCTGAATACAGCAGACTGATGGGTCTTGACTCTTTATCCAGTTTGCCAGTCTGTGTCTTTTAATTGGAGCATTTAGTCCATTAACATTTAAGGTTAATATTGTTATGTGTGAACTTGATCCTGCCATTATGATATTAACTGGTTATTTTGCTCGTTAGTCGATGCAGTTTCTTCCTAGCCTTGATGGTCTTTACATTTTGGCATGTTTTTGTGATGGCTGGTACCGGTTGTTCCTTTCCATGTTTAGGGCTTCCTTCAGGGTCTCTTGTAAGGCGGGCCTGGTGGTGACAAAATCTCTAAGCATTTGCTTATCTGTAAAGGATTTTATTTCTCCTTCACTTATGAAACTTAGTTTGGCTGGATATGAAATTCTAGGTTTAAAATTCTTTTCTTTAAGAACGCTGAATATTGGCCCCCACTCTCTTCTGGCTTGTAGATTTTCTGCCGAGAGATCTGCTGTTATTCTGATGGGCTTCCCTTTGTGGGTTACCCGACCTTTCTCTCTGGCTGCCCTTAAGATTTTTTCCTTCATTTCAACTTTGGTGAATCTGGCAATGATGTGTCTTGGAGTTGCTCTTCTGGAGGAGTATCTTTGTGGCGTTCTCTGTATTTCCTGAATTTGAATGTTGGCCTGCCCTACTAGGTTGGGGAAGTTCTCCTGGATGATATCCTGAAGAGTGTTTTCCAACTTGGTTCCATTTTCCCCCTCACTTTCAGGCACCCCAATCAGACGTAGATTTGGTCTTTTTACGTAATCCCATACTTCTTGCAGGCTTTGCTCATTTCTTTTTCTTCTTTTTTCTTTTGGTTTCTCTTCTCGCTTCATTTCATTCATTTGATCTTCAATCGCTGATACTCTTTCTTCCAGTTGATCGAGTCGGTTACTGAAGCTTGTGCATTTGTCACGTATTTCTCGTGTCATGGTTTTCATCTCTGTCATTTCGTTTATGATCTTCTCTGCATTAATTAGTCTAGCTGTCAATTCTTCCACTCTTTTTTCAAGATTTTTAGTTTCTTTGCGCTGGGTACGTAATTCCTCCTTTAGCTCTGATAAGTTTGATGGACTGAAGCCTTCTTCTCTCCTCTCGTCCAAGTCATTCTCTGACCAGCTTTGATCCGTTGCTGGCGATGGGCTGCGCTCCTTCGCAGGGGGAGATGCGCTCTTATTTTTTGAATTTCCAGCTTTTTTGCCCTGCTTCTTCCCCATCTTTGTGGTTTTATCTGTCTCTGGTCTTTGATGGTGGTGACGTACTGATGGGGTTTTGGTATAGGTGTCCTTCCCGTTTGATAGTTTTCCTTCTGACAGTCAGAAGGACTGTCTGTTGGTCTGTTGGAGATTGCTTGAGGTCCACTCCAGACCCTGTTTGCCTGGGTAACAGCAGCAGAGGTTGCCGAAGATAGAATATTGCTGAACAGCGAGTGTACCTGTCTGATTCTTCCTTTGGAAGTTTCCTCTCAGGGGTGTACTCCACCCTCTGAGGTGTGGGGTGTCAGACTGCCCCTAGTGGGGGATTTCTCCCAGCTAGGCTACTCAGGGGTCAGAGACACACCTGAGCAGGCAGTCTGTCCGTTCTCAGATCTCAACCTCCGCGTTGGGAGATCCACGGCTCTCCCCAAAGCTGTCAGACAGAGTCGTTCGCGTCTGCACCGGCTCCCGCTACTTCCCCTGTTGGTCTTCAGCTGTGCGCTGTCCCCAGAGGTGGAGACTACAGAGACAGGCAGGCTTCCTTGAGCTGCTGTGAGCTCCACCCAGTTCGAGCTTCCCAGCGGCTTTGTTTACCTACTTAAGCCTCAGCAATGGCGGGCGCCCCTCCCCCAGCCTTGCTGCTGCCTTGCGGATAGATCGCCGCAGACTGCTGTGTTAGCAGTGAGGGAGGCTTCGTGGGCGTGGGACCCTCCCGGCCAGGATTGGGATATATTCTCCTGGTGTGCCTGTATGCTTACAGCGCAGTATTGGGGTGGGAGTTACCCGATTTTCCAGGTGTTGTGTGTCTCAGTTCCCCTGGCTAGGAAAACGGATCCCCTTCCCCCTTGCGCTTCCAGGTGAGGCGATGCCTCGCCCTGCTTCAGCTCTCGCTGGTCAGGCTGCAGCAGCTGACCAGCACCGATTGTCCGGCACTCCCTAGTGAGATGACCCCAGTACCTCAGTTAAAAATGCAGAAATCACCGGTCTTCTGTGTCGCTCGCGCTGGGAGTTGGAGACTGGAACTGTTCCTATTCGGCCATCTTGCTCCGCCCCCGAGGTTTTCTTATCCAAAATTCCATTTTAACTATGAAGGAATAAGGTTGCAGTACACTGAAACTTTCATAGGTAAGGATAATCTTTGGAGAAACAAAACAAAACAAGCACTTAAAGGCTCTGGAGCATAACCTAAGGCAGACAGATTTTGAAGGGGATGAAAACTTGGAAAAAGTAAACGGGTAAATAATAAGTCTCCTGACTTTGTGGTTGTAGCCTCATTTCTTGGTGTATGACAATTGGCACTTCTGTAGAAAACCTGCTGGCTTTATATCCAGAAGTATCATAAGACAGAGCCTGTGGCAGCCGCAGCTGAAGGAAAGAGAGGAGTTCATCCCAGAACGGAATGATACAGAAAATGGAAGCTGAAGTATGTGTGGGAACTTTCACCAAATGCCTGGCTGGCTGAGAACTACACCGGAAACAACAGATTCAAATATGTTAAAAATGAAAGGATCGAGATTTGAATTGTCACTTGCTGCAAGTGAAATAGAATTAGAGTTTGGTGTCATCAAGTTAATTGCCTGCATTTTCTGCCAAAACAAAAATAACATTGTTCAGAACAATATAACAAAACTAGACACTCTACACACATATTGTGCAATATACAGAACCAAATCCTTTTTTTTTCTTTACTTGAAATATGAAAAGCTGGAAAAAACATGAGTCATTTTCAGGGCAAAAAGACATCAGCTGAGATCAACTCCTAACTGTTCCATAGTTTTGATTTTTTTGTTTTAAAGTAGCTGTTGTAAGTGGGCACAAATAGTAATTAAAGAAAAAGAAAATCTTTGAAGATGAAAGTATCAGGGGATTCTGGACCTGAAAAGTATCTGAAATACAAAATAGTGCACAGGTTAAAAACACAATAAATATGATAGAGTCAGTGGATTTAAAAAAATCTAAAGTTGAGAGAGAATATGTTTTAAAAAGAACAGAATTTTACAGACTTTTGGAAATATTTCAACAAATTTAAAATATAGGCAACCACAATGTAGAATAAAAAGAGAAAGAAAATGAATAAAATTTTAAATAGTGAAATTTCCAAAAGTTCTTAAATGATGTGCATTTATACTTTCAAGAAGTTCAGAAAACCCCAAACAGGGTAAATTACAAGATCACATAGGAACATCATAGTCAAACTCTTGTTAACTAAGGATAAAAATAAAATCTTGGAAGTAGCCAAAGAGAAAAATAACAGTGTTACATACAGAGGAACAATAGTTCAAATGACTCTGGATTTATCAGAAACCATGGCAACCAAATAATAGTGGAATAACATCTGTGATCAACTTATTGACATATAATACTTACTCTGGTAAAATATTCTGCAAGAATACATTTTCAGATAAAGTAAAGCCAAGGAAATTATCAGACAGCCGATTGGTACCATAAGGATGTTAAGGAAGCTCTTCCTTCCTTCCTGATGAAGGAGACTGATTCCAGAAAGAAACTTAGACTTTTAGAATTGACTGAAGACCATAAGAAAAAGTGAATATTTCAGTAACATAAAATATAATTTGTTAAGGCTTCTCTTTAATAAATCTGACTGTTTAAAACAAAAACCATATAGCAATGTCTTCTGGAGTTTATAATATAAACAGGTGGATACATATGACAACCCTAACATAGCATATAGGAAAGTAAATTGTTACATGGTTAAACAAGGCTTCTTCATTTCACATGAATCGCTTTGGTAGTAACTCTACATAGTATATACAAATTTAAATATGCAAATTGTTCCTAGAACAACCACAAATTAATACAAATAAATGTAGCTTAAAAGCTAACAAAAAAATTAGAAAGGAATTTTGAAATAATTAACAGAATTGAAGGCAAATGGGGATCAATGCAAATAATAAGAACAAACTTGAATAATAAAATGATAGACCTAAACGCAGAAATATCAACAACTAAAATAAATGTTAATGGACTAAAGCCTTCAATTTAAAGATAGATGTTTTTGCCCCCAAGATGGAAGATTGGAAGCTTCTAGCGTGCTTCGGCCACTTGAAAATAGCAAAATAGTGCATCAAGATAAACTCTGTGAGCCCTACTTCAAAAATGAAACTGGGAATCCACCAGCATTGTGAAGGACACCCCAGATGCTAGGGAGGAGAATGTGGGCAAACTGTCCCCATGATGGTGTCCAGCTGATACGAAGTGAGTGAAGCCCCAGTATATGACAGGGGCAGAGACCCTCCCTCTTTGACTCACCTATACACTGGGGTTCTGAGCAACCCAGGGTGAGGGAGATCACTTTTTTTCTCTCATGCCCCGCCACTAACTTGGGAAGAGGCTTGGAGATGCTGAGAGGAAAAGACATTAGAAAGAGCTCCATGCAGTTTCCCAGACCTCAGATTGAGAGAAGGATGGAATTTTTAATCTGGGTGCATACAAAATCAATCATTCTTTGGTGACCTGGCAGTATGGCCACGCAGGCATTTTAGTCTCAGGCAAAAGATTGGAGTGCTTGCTCCAGGGCAGGGTAGGGCCCTCCACAGCCAGAATTGTGGAAAGCACCTCAGCTGTAGGTGCTGTAATTGTTCTCTTCGTCCCATCACAGGCCTGAAGTGGAAGGAGAGTTGCTACTGCTGTGATTTTTCCTGAGGCAACAAGACTTGCAGCCAGAACCAGCTTGGCAATGTGGAACTGGTCTGTACGTGTCACAGCTGGGCGCCCTATGCTGTTCCCCTGAGATCCTGCAATGGACCCCTTCCAGTTCACTCAAGGCAGAGCTTCAGGCGTTGAGAGCAATTTCTTGCCTGGACCAGCAGCCTGAGCTTCCCCACCCTTCCTGGGCATAGATCGTGGTGCAGTGGGACCCTCTCTGCTCATCCACAAGCAGAAATAAAGGTAACCTACAGAGTGGGAGAAAGTAGTTGCAAACTGCATATGACAAAGGTCTAATATCCAGAATTTATAATGAACCTAAGCAAATTAATAAGTAAAAACCACCTCATTAAAAAGTGGGCAAATGGATGAACAGATACTTCTCAAAAGAAGACATACAAGTGGCCAAGAAACATGAAAAGATGTTCAACATCACCAGTTAACACCAGATAAATGCACATGAAAACCACAGCAAGATATCATCCTACATTATTCAGAATGACTATTAAAAAGTAAAAAACAAAACATACTGGCAAGGCTGCAGCAAAAAGGGAATGCTTAAACACTGTTGGTAGAAATATAAATTACTTCAGCTACTGTGGAAAGCATTTTGACTATTTCTCAAAAATCTTAGAGCTACAATTTGACCCAGCAATCCCATGATTGGGTATATATCTAAAGGAAAAGAAATCATTCTACCAAAAAGACACATGAACTCTTACGTTTTCGCAGTGGTATTCACAACAGCAAAGACATGGAATCAACTCAGGTGCCCTAACAGTGGATTGAATAAAGGAAACGTGGTACATACACACTGTGGAATACTACAGAGCCATAAAAAAATAAAATCTTGTCCTTTGTGGAACATGGATGTAGCTGCCAGCCATCATCCTAAGCTAATTTAAGCAGGAAGAGAAAACCAAATGCTACATGTTTTCACTTATAAGTGGCAGCTAAATATTAGGTACCCATGTGCATAAAAATAGCAACAATAGAAACTAGGGACTACTGGACAAGGGAAAGTAGGAAGCAGGCAAGAGTTGAAAACCTACCTATTGGGTATTATGCTTAGTGCCTGGGTGATGGGGCCAATTTTACCCCAAATCTCAGCATCATGCAATATACCCAGATAACAAACCTTCATATGTACCCTTGAATCTAAAATAAAAGTAGAAATTATGTAAAACACAAAAACAGATTATAAGAATGGATTTTAAAAGTTGCCACTTAAGCTTTTTTAAAAAGATGCAATTTAAGTAGAAAATTCCAGATCGATTGAAAGTAAATGAATGGAGAAAGACATAATCAGCAAGCATAAGAAGGCTGCAATGGCTATATTAATATCAGACAAGTAGACCTCAAGACAAAGGATGCTATCAAAGATAAGACCATTTTCAAATGACGAAAGGCTCAACAAAAAAGAAAACAAAGGCATAATAAATTTGTTTGTTCCTAACCTGGAAAAATGTGTTGAACCTGAAAAAAAAAAAAAAAAAAAAAAGAATCAAAAATTGACAGAGAAACAAAAAATTTGGCAAGCACAATGGGAGATTTTAACATAATTCTCTCGGTAAATGATTATACAATAAAAAGAATCAATGAAGGTAAAGTTTCTGAACAAACACCTTAAACTAATTAAAAGTTTTAGAATATGATACTTAAATACCCAGTTTATACCTGGTTTCAAATGCATATGTTACTTTCACCAACATGTACCCTATCCTGGGACAAAAAATAGTGTTAAATTATACATCAAAAGATTGAAATTACACAGAGTATATTCTTAGATTAAAATAAAATTAGGAATCAATCACAATAAGATGCTTAAGAACACTTCAATGATTGGGAAATTAAATAGTATATTTTAAGCACTAATATATATGGAGAGAAAAATACAACTTATCAAAATGTATGTGATGGAGTTAAAGTAGCACTTAGAGGAAAGTTTATAGTTTTAAATGTGTGAATTTGAAACAAGGAAATGTATCAAATCAGTGACCTGAAAATCCACACTGTGAAGGCAGAATGAGAAACAGCAATTCAATATAGTAAGAAAACCTGAATTGTGAAAACTGTAGTAAAGCTCAATAAACTGGACTGATTTACATGCCCACCCATAGTATGTTAGTGTTCCCTTTTCTCTACAGCCTCACCAGCATCTGTTATTTTTTGACTTTTTAATAATAGTCATTCTGACTGGTGTGAGGAGGTATCTTATTGTGGTTTTGATTTTTCGATTTGCATTTCTCTAATGATGAGTTATGTTGAGCATTTTTATGTTTGTAGGCAATTTGTATGTCTTATTTTGAAAAATGTTCATATCATTTGCCCATTTTATAATGGCGTTATTTTTTGCTTGTTGATTTGTTTATGTTCCTGTTAGATTCTGCGTATTGTCAAACGCATAGTTTTGCAATATCTTCTTCCATTCTGTAGGTTGTCTGTTTACTCTGTTGATAGTTTATTTTTAATTTTTAAAAATTATTTAAAAATGTTTGGTGGGAACACAAAAGACATACAGCATATATTTATGGGGAACATGAGATATTTTGATACAATGTGAAATAAGCGCATCATGGAGAATGGGGTAACCATCCTCTCAAGCATTTATCCTTTGAGTTACAAACAATCCAATTACATAATTTATTTTAAAATATACAATTAAGTTATTGACTATAGTCACCCTATTGTGCTGTAAAAATTCATTTTTTTTAGTACACATTAACCATCTACCCTTCCCCCTGAATCTCTGACTACCCTTCCCAGCCTCTAGTAAACTTTATATACTCTCTGTTTCCATGAGTTCAATTGTTTTGATTTTTAGATTCCAAAAATAAATGAGAGCATGTGATGTTTGTCTTTCTATGCTTGGCTTATTTTACTTAACATAATGATCTCTGGTTACATCCATGTTATTAAAAATGACTGGATCTCATTCTTTTTTATGGCTGAATAGTATGCCATTACGTATATGTACCACATTTTCTTTATCCTTTCATCTCTTGATGGACACTTAGGTTGCTTCCAAGTCGTAACTACTGCAAACAGTGCTGCAACAACCATGGGAGTGCAGATATCTCTTTGATATACTGATTTCATTTCTTTTGGGTATATACACAGCAGTGGGATTGCTAGATCATATGATAGCTCTATTTTTAGTTTTTTTGAGGAGCCTCCAAACTGTTTTCCAAAATTTATCATAATATATTTTCATCAACAATGTACATGGATTCCCTTTTTTCCTCATCCCTACCAGCATTATTATTGCCTATCTTTTGGATATGTCATTTTAACTGGGGTGAGATGCTATCTCATTGTTGTTTTCATTTGCATTTCTCTGATGATCAATGATGTTGAGCACTTTTTCACATGGCTCTTTACCATTTGTATGTCTTCTTTGGAGAAATGTCTATTCAAATCTCAGTTTTTGATTGGATTATTAAATATTTTTCCTATGGAGTTTGAGCTTCTTATATGTTCTGGTTATTAATCTTTTGTCAGAGGGGTAGTTTGAAAATATTTTCTCCCATTATGTGAGTTGTCTCTTTACTTTGTTAATTGCATCCTTTTCTGTGCAGAAACTTTTTAACTTAATGTGATTCCATTTGTCCATCTTTGCTTTGACTGCTGTGCTTGTTGGGTATTGCTCAATAAATCTTTGCCCAGATCTATGTCCTGGAGGTTTCCCTCAATGTTTTCTTGCAGTAGTTGCATCTTTCAAGGTGTTAGATTTAAATCTTTATTTTGATTTGATTTTTGCATATGGTGAGAGATTGGGGTCTAATTTCATTCTTTTGCACATGGATATCAAATTTTCCCAGCACCATTTATTGGAGGAGACCATCTTTCCCCAATGTATGTTCTTAGCACCCTTGTCAAAAATGACTTCACTTTAGGTGTATGGACTTATTTCTGGATTCTCTATTCTGTTCAATTTGTTTATGTGTCTGTTTTATGCCAGTACCATGCTGTTTGGTTACTATAGCTTAGTAGCAGAAGTTGAAGTCAGATAATGTCATTACTCCAGTTTTTTTCTTTTTGCTTAGGACAGCTTTAGCTATTCTGAGTCTTTGTGGTTCCACATACATTTTAAGATTGTTTTTTCTATTTCTGTGAAGAGTATCATTGGTACTTTGATATGGATTGCATTGAATCTACAGATTGCTTTGGGTAGTAGGGCATTTTAACAATATTGATTCTTCCAATCCATGAACATGGCATATCTTTTCATTTTTTGCTGTCTGCTTCACTTTCCTTCCTCAGAGTTTTATAGTTTTTATTATAGTGATCTTTCACTTCTTTGGTTAATTCCTAGGTATTTAATTTTATCTTTGGCTATTGTAAATGGGATTACTTTTTAAATTTCTGTTTCACATTGTTCACTGTTGTCATATAGAAATGCTGTTGATTTTTGTATGTTGCTTTTGTATCCTGCAACTTTACTGAATTTATCATTTCTAATAGTTTTCTTGTGGGATCTTTAGGTTTTTCCAAATATAAGATGATGTCGTTAGGAAGCAAGGACAGTTTGACTTTTTCTTTTAAAATTTGGATGCCCTTTTATGTGTTTCTCTTGTCTGACCCCTCTAACTAGGACTTTCCGTACAATCTTGAGTAATAGTGGTGGCAGTGGGCATCCTTGTTGTGTTGCTGATATTAAAGGACAGACTTTCAGTTTTTCCTCATTCAGTATGATACTAACTGTGGGTCTTACATGTATGCTTTTTGTAATATTGAGGTATGTTCCTTCTCTCCCCAGTTTTTGAAGATTTTTTTATCATAAAGGGATATTGAATTATATTAAATGCTTTTTCAGCATCAGTTAAAATGATCACATGGTTCTTATCCTTAATTCTTTGATATGATGTATCACACTGATTGATTTGCATATGTTGAACCATGCTTTAATCCCAGGGATAAATCCCACTTGATCATGATGAATGATCTTTCTAATGTATTGTTAAATTTAGTTTGCTAGTGTTTCGCTGAGGATATTTACATCAATACTCAAGATATATTGGCAGGTAGTTTTCTTTTCTTGACGTGTCTTTGTCTGGTTTTGGTATCAGGGTAATATTACCCTTGTAGGATGAGTTTGGAAGGATTCTCTTCTCTATTTTTCAGAATAGTTTGAGTAGGATTGGTATCAGTTCTTCTTTAAGTGTTTGGTAGAATTCAGCAGTGAAGCCGTCAGGTCCCAGGCTTTTCTTTACTGGAAGACATTTTATTATGGTTTTGATCATGTTACTTGTTATTGGTCTGTTCAGGTTTTGGATTTTTTTCCTGGTTCCATCTTGGTAGGCTGTATGTATTTAGAAATTTGTCAGTTTCTTCTAGATTTTCCAATTTATTGCCATATAGTTGCTCATAGTAGCCACTAACGATACTTCAAATTTCTGCAGTTTGAGTTGTAATGTCACTTTTTTCATTTCTAATTTTATTTATTTGCATCTTCTCTCTTTTTTCTTAGTCTGGCTAAAGGTTTGTCAATTTTGTTTAACTTTTTAAAAAACCAATTTTGTATCTCATTGATATTTTGTATATTTTTCATTTTATTTTTATTTATTTCTGCTCAGATCTTTAGTATTTCTTTTCTTCTATTAGATTTAGGTTCAGTTTGCCCTTGCTTTTCTAGTTCTTTGAGATGAGACATTAGATTGTTTATTCGAAGTTTTTTTTCTCTTTTTTGATGTAGACACTTATAGCTGTCACCTTCCCTCTGTTTACTGATTTTGCTGTATCCCATGGGTTTTGGTATGTCGTATTTCCATTATCAGTTCTTTTGAGAAATTTTTAAATTTCCTGATTAATTTATTCATTAACCCACTGGTTATTCTGGAGAATATTGTTTAATTTCCACGTATTTGTATCATTTTCTAAATTCCTCTTATTAATTTCTAGTTTTATTCCACTGTGGTCAGAGAAGATGCTTGATATATTAATTTTTTTTAATGTTTTAAGACTTACTTTGGTCGGGTGCGGTGGCTCATGCCTGTAATCCTAGCACTTTGGGAGGCCAAGGTGGGCGGATCACAAGGTCAGGAGATTGAGACCACCCTGGCTAGCATGGTGAAACCCCATCTCTACTAAAAAAAAAAAAAAAGAAAGAAAAAAAAAAAAAGCCAGGCGTGGTGGCGGGCATCTGTAGTCCCAGCTACTCTGGAGACTGAGGCAGGAGAATGGCGTGAACCTGGGAGGTGGAGCTTGTAGTGAGCCAAGATCGTGTCACTGCACTCCAGCCTGGGTGACAGAGTGAGATTCCATCTCAAAAAACAAAAAAAGACTTGCTTTGTGACCTAATGTATGATTATATGATCTATCTTTGAGAATAATTTTTTCCAGCAAGTCATTTTCTATTGATAATAATTGTACATATTTATGGGGTAACTGTGATCTTTGATGCATGTATACAATGTGTAATGGTCAAATCAGGGTATTTAGGATATGTATCATCTCAAACATTTACCATTTTTTTGTGTTGGAAACATTTCAAATCTTCCTTTCTAGCTATTTTGAAATACGCAGTACAATATTGTTAACTCTAATTACTGTGCTGTTGAACACTAGAACTTGCTTTTTCTATGTAATCCAGCTCTTTAGACCCCAAAATCTTCCAAGCCACTGGTAACAATCCTGTTTCATTTAGCATAATGTTTACCAATCTTACCAATGTTTCTGCAAATGACAAAATTTCATTCTCTTTTATGGCTGTATAAGATTTGTGCTGAGAATAAAAAAGAATATGCATCCTGCAACTCTTGGATGAAATATTCTGTAAATATCTATCACATCCATTTGGTCTGTAGTACAGATTAAGTCTGATGTTTCATTGTTAATTTTCTGTCTGGACGAGGTATCCAATGCTGAAAGTGAAGGGCCGAAGTCTCCAGTTCTTATTGTATTGGAGCCCATCTCTCTCTTGTGTTCTAATAATATTCCCTTTATATATTTGAGTGCTCCTGTGTTGGATGCATGTATATTTAAAATTGGTATATCGTCTTGCTGAATTGACTATAATGACCTTCTTTGTCTCTTCTTAGAGTTTTTGTCTTGAACTTTATTTTCTCTGATATAAGTATAGTGAATCCTGCTCTTTTTTGGTTTCCATTGCATGGAATATCTTTTTCCATCCCTTTATTTTCACCCTATGTGTGTCTTTATAGGTGAAGTGTATTTCTTGCAGGTGACAGATCAATGGGCCTTTGTGTGTGTGTTTTAGTTTATTCAGCCACTCTATGTCTTTTGATTGAAGAGTTTAGTCCATTCACATTCAATGTTATTATTGATAAATAAAGACTTACTCCTGCCATTTTTAAATTTGTTTTCTGGTTGTTTTGTGGTCTTCCCTTTTTCCTTTCTTATATTTGTTTTTTTTTCTATTGAAGATAATTTTCTCTGGTGATATGATTTCATTTCTTAATTTTTATTTTTTGTGTATTGTATGTTTTTTCATTTGAAATTACCACAAGGCTTGCAAATACTCTTATAACCCATTATTTTCATCTGATAACAACTTAACATTATTTGTATCACCAAATAAACAACAAGAAAAACTAATAAAAAATTCACCTTAACTTCATGCCCCTGCTTTTTCACTTTTTGTTGTTTTTATTCATATACTATTGTGCTGACTTGTCTTGAAAAGTTGTTGTAGTTCTTCTTCTTAATATTTTTTGAGACGGAGTCTCACTCTGTCGCCCAGGCTGGAGCGCAGTGGCGCGATCTCAGCTCACTGCAAGCTCCATCTCCCGGGTTCACGCCATTTTCCTGCCTCAGTCTCCTGAGTAGCTGGGACTACAGGCGCCCGCCACCGCGCCCGGCTAGTTTTTTTGTATTTTTAGTAGAGATGGGGTTTCACCATGTTAGCCAGGATGGTCTCCATCTCCTGACCTCGTGATCTGCCCGCCTCAGCCTCCCAAAGTGCTGGGATTACAGGCGTGAGCCATCGCGCCCGGCCAGTAGTTCTTATTTTTAATTGGTTGGTTGTTTAATCTTTCCACTTAGATAAGAGTAGTTGACATAGAACAGTTACAGTGTTATACTATTCTGTGTTTTTCTGTGTATTAACTGTTACCAGTTAGTTTGTACCTTTAGGTGACTATTTCTTGCTCATTAATGTCCTTTTCTTTTTAGTTGAAGTATTTCCTTTAACATTTCTTATAGGATGGGTCTTGTATTGATTACATTCCTCACCTTTTGTTTTTCTGGAGTCTTTATTTCTCCTTCATGCTTGAAAGATAGTTGCACCAGATATACTATTCCAGGGTAAAAGCTTTTTCTGTTCAGCACTTTAATATGTAATGCCACTCTCTCCTGACCTGTACGATTTCCACTGAAAAGTCTGCAGCCAGATGTATTGAAGCTCCATTATGTTATTTGTTTCTTTTCTCTCGCTGCTCTTAGGATCCTTTCTTTATCCTTGACTTTGGGGAATTTGATGATTTAATGCCTTGAGGTAGTATTCTTTGGGTTAAATATGCTTGGTATTCTATAACCTTCTCATATTTGGATATTGATATCTTTCTCTAGGTTTGAGAAGGTCTCTGTTATTATCCCTTTGAATAAACCTTCTACCTCTATCTCTGTCTCTACCTCCTCTTTAAGGCCAATAACTCTCAAATTTGCTCTTTTGAAGCTATTTTCTAGATTCTGTAGGCATGCTTCATTGTTTTATATTCTTTTTCTTGTGTTTCCTCTGTGTATTTTCAAATAACCCGTCTTCAAGCTCACTAATTCTTTCTACTGCTTGATCCATTCTACTATGAAAGGACCTTGATCCATTCTTCAGTATATCAATTGCATTTTTCAGCTCCAGAATTTCTGCTTGGTTGTTTTTCATTATTTCAATTTCTTGTTAAATTTATTTGATAGAATTTTGAATTCCTTCTCTGTGTATCTTGAATTTCTTTGAGTTTTCTCAGTGCAGCTATTTTGAATTCACTCTCTGAAAGGTCACGTATCTCTGTTTCTCTGGCATTAGTCCCTGGTGCCTTATTTAATTCGTTTGATGACATTATATTTTCCTAGATGGTGTTGATGCTAGTAGATGTTCTTAAGTGGGCATTAAAGAGTTAGATATTGTCGTCTTCACTGGGATTATTTGCAGTCATCCTTCTTTCTCTATTATTATCCCTTTGAATAAACTTTCTACATCTCTCTCAACCTCCTCTTGAAGGTCAATAACTCTCAGATTTGCTCTTTTGAGGCTATTTTCTAGATTCTGTAGGCATGCTTCATTGTTTTTTATTCTTTTTCTTTTGTCTCCTCTGAGTATGTATTTTCAAATAACCTGTCTTCAAGCTCACTAATTCTTTCTGCTGCTTGATCCATTCTTCTGTTAAAGGACTGGGCCCCATTCTTCAATATACTAATTGCATTTTTCAACTCCAGAATTTCTACTTGGTTATTTTCCATTATTTCAATTTTGTTGTTAAACTTATTTGATAGAATTCTGAATTCATTCTCTGTGTTATCTTGAATTTGAGTTTTCTCAATGCAGTCATCACTGTCTGGGATTATTTGTAGTCATCCTTCTTGGAAAGGCTTTCTAGTTATTTGAAAAAACTTGGGGATGTGATCTAAGCTGTATCTGCTTTAGGGGGCACCCCAGGCCCAATAACACTATGGTTCTTGCAGACTCATAGAGGGTACTGCCTTGATTGTCTTGGGCAAGATATGGGAGAATTCTATGGAGGACAGAGACTTGTTCTTTTCCCTTGCTTTCTCCCAAACATACAGAGTCTCTGTCTGTGTTCTGGGCCACGTAAAACTTGAGATGGAGTGACACAAGCACCTCTGTAGCCACCACCACTATTACTGCGCTGGGTCAGACCTGAAACCAGTACAGTGCTGGGTCTTGCAAAAGGCCCGCTGTAACCACTCCCTGGCTAATGGTTTTGTTCACTCAAGGCCCTGGGGCTCTACAACAGCAGTTGGAAAAGCCAGCCAGGCCTGTGTCCTTTCCTTCAAAGCAGCGAGTTCCCCTGGGCCCTGGGTGGGTCCAGAAGTACCTTCAGGAGTCAGAGCTAGTGTCAAAAACCTTAGAAGTCTATCTGGTATTCTACTGTATTGCAGTTGAGCTGACACTCAGACCACAAGATGCAGTCCTTCTCACTCTTCCTTCTACTTTCCAAAGGAACAGGAGCCTCGCCCAGTAGCCACCACCACTACCCCTGGCCATGAGGAGTACTGCTAGACTGCCACCGATATTCCCTTAAGGGCCAAGGTGTCTTAAGTCAGCTTGTGGTAAATGTTGACTGGCCTGGGACTCACCATTCAAGGCAGTGGGCTCCCCTCAGGCCCAGGGCAGGTCCAGAAATGCTGTCTAGGAGTCAAGTCCTGGAACTGGGGACCCCAAGAGCCTGTTTGGTGCTCTAACCCCCTGTAGTGGTCTTGATACCTAACTAAAGTGCAAGACAAAATCCCCTTTCCTTTTCCCTCTGCTTTATTAAAGCAGAAGGAGCTTTGCCCCATAGTCATCACAGCTGGTAACATGCTGAGTCTCATCTGAAGCTAGCAAGCCTTAGAGGCTCACCAAGGCCCTTGATGTAGTATCTGGGTATTGCTGCTGGTTATTCAGGGCCCAGGGGCTCTTCAGTTAGCAGGTGATGAATGCTAGCAGAACTGGGTCCTTTCCTTCAAGTCAGTGGGTTCCCTTCTGGCCCAGGGTTGTCTAGAAATTTTGTCTGGGAGCTAGGGCCTGGAATGGGTCCCTCTTGACTCTGACCAGTGCACTATCCTGCTGTGGCTGAGCTGGTATTCAAAGTGCAAGACAATGTCCTCCCATCTTTCCCTCTCCTCTCCTCAAGCAGGAGGAAGGGGTTTCTTTTGAAGCCATGGGCTGCGCTGCCTGGGGTTAGAGGAGAGGTAATACTATGCCCCAGTTGGTGTCTCAGTATGTGGTATGCACCCACAATCCACTGTCTTCACCCTAGGACTCACCTAGGAGTTTAGCTCTAGGACTTGCCTACAAGTTGCAGTTCTTATGGTGTAGTCAGCCTTTCAAGTTTACTTAGAGACCAACAGCACTTTGGCTCTAGATGGTGAGGTTTGTGGGTACTCAAGTTCAGACCCCCAGGATTGGTGATTCCTCTCTGGCTAAGGGCTGGTTGAAATGCTCCCTCTGTTTGTGGGCATCAGCTGAGTTTGGTCTGGTTTTCCTTTCTGCTCTAACAGAACAGCACTGAATTCACTTCCTCACAAGTGCTATATTCTTCCTCCCACAGCACCTGGAGATGCTCTCCAAACCATGTTGCCACTGCTGAAAGTGGGGGAGGGATGGCATCAGTGGTTTAGGACTGTTTTTTCTATTTCCTCATTGTCTCTTTCAGTGATATGAAGTTAAAAACAGGTACTGTGAGTGCTCACCTGATTTTTAGTTCTTACAAAAGTTTTATTTTATTTTATTTTATAGATAGTTTTCAGCTTAGTGTCCTTGCAGGGGAACTGATTGGTGGAGCTTTCTATTTCACCATCTTGCTTTACCTCCTGTTGTAGTTTCTTTTGCTGTGCAGAAGCTCTTTACTTTAATTAGGACCCATTTGTCTATTTCTGTGTTTGTTGAAATTGCTTTTGGGGATTTTGCCAACAGCCTCTGTGGAAAGCAGTCTGGAGATTTCTCAACATAAAATAGAGCTACCATTTGACTTAGCGGTCCCATTACTGGATATATACTCAAAGGAAAATAAATAATTCTACCAAAAAGACATGCACTCATACATTTATTACTGCTTTATTCACAATAGCAAAGTCATGGAATCAACACAGGTGCCATCAATGGTAGATTGTATAATGAATATATGGTACATACATGTCATGGAATACTACATGCCCATAAAAAAGAACCAAATTATGTCCTTTGTAGCAACATGGATGAAGTTGGAGACCATAATCCTATGTGAATTAATGCAGGAACAGGAAACTAAATACCTCACATTCTCACTTTTAGGTGGGGCACATATAGAAATAAATATGCACACACATGGACAAAAACAATTTGACACTGCCAAGGTGGAGGAGGTTGGTTGTGGGTTGAAAAACTACCTATCAAATGTTATTCTCACTACTTGGGTGATGGGATCTTTACCCCAAACCTCAGCATTATGCAGTATTTTCATGTAACAAACCTGCACATGTATGCCCAGGTCTAAAATAAAATTTGAAATAAAAAATTCAGTGAACTAGAAAATAGGCAAATAATGGAGAATTTTAATAAAGCCAAAGTGAATTCTTTAAAAAATCAACAAAATTTGATAAGCCACGAATTAAACAATTCAAAAAGGAGAGAGAACCAATTTGTAGGTTATTACTATATGTTCTGTAGTCATTAAGAGGAAATAAGAACTTCTTTGAGTTTTAGAATTAAGATGAACATTAAATAGGAATATTAACAACAGTATGAAAACACTTCCAACAAATTATATTAAGTGGCTAAATTTCTTGAAACACCAACAACAAAACTTAAGAAGAAATGTGAGTTAAATAATACTAAATCTATGCAACATTCTGAATTTCCAGAAGGTGAATTATACCAAATATTTAAGTGTAATATCAAACAAATGCTTCACAAAATAAAAAGGGGAACACATTTTTCTAAACATTTTTATGAAGTCAGCATTATGGATAACAAAACCAAATATATTGCAAAAAAATCCTACAGACCAATATTTCTCATAAACATAAGTTTACAAAATTTTTCAAATAGAATCCAGAAATACTTAAAGTAAAGCCAAGTGACCAGCTGAGGTTTATCATAGAAATGCAAGGTTGGCTTAATATTCAAAAATCACAGAATAAAGTACAAAAATCATACGATCCTTACAATCCATGCAGAACAAGCGTTTTTAAAGAATAAATATCTGTTCATTATAAAAATTATCAGAAAACTATCAAGCATTATTAAATTGATAAAGACATTTAAGAAAAGCTTGTAACTAGCATACTTATTGGTGAAATACTGTATGGTATGCCCCTAAAATCAGGAACATGGTAAGGGTTTTCGCTCTTACTTTTTTTTTTTTTTTTTTCCAATCCTGCACTGGAGATTACAGCCATTGCAAACCTGTTGTACTCCTAACTCTGTCTGCATCCTGGAGAACCTGCCTGATGCAGTTGGTACCAAGACTGTTTTGAGAAAGCAGCCAGAAAAATAAATGGTTCTCCCTGCCTGATGAACAATGAGTACCCCCATCTAGGTGCTATGTAGGACAGAAATTATCTATGGCACACAATGGCAATGTAATTTCTTAAACTTTCACAAGGAAAATATTTTTGAACAAAATTCCCTTGGAGGGGGATCTGATGCTGATGTAATGATTCAAATCTTTGAAAGGGACAAGGGGAGAGTGAGAGGATGGAACTGGTTGGTTGGTAGTAAATTGCATCAATGCCCGACAGAGGTATATTGAAAAGCTTAGGTCAGTTAACAAACAATTAAAAACTTAACACAAAGGTTATTGAGCTTCTTCAGAAGCTTACAAAGAGGTGTTTATCTCTTGCAGGAGAGAAGTGCAAATAACTGAAGACCAACTCGGGATTTAAAATCAGAGCTGCAAAAATGATTGAATGCTCAACTGAGGTGTTTGTTATGACAAGGTCAGGACTTTGGATGGGAAAACCAGGGAACAGGACAGATAGAATAGGGACCACTGGATGAAGGTCCTTAAAGATACTGGTTCCATAAAGTTCTTTGAATCCTCAGAGCTTACCACATGCCCACTTCTCCCCTATAAAGAGCTAGTACTCTTCCCATTTAGAAAGACACTGCACAGGCCTTCCCTTGCAAGACAAAAGGAAAATCTTTCAGTATCTATCTCTTCTCTTCTCATTCCTAGAGTTAATTAACAGCATAAATGAGCCAGGCATGTAAATCTGGGAAGATTACAAAGAGATAATCTTCTCCTTGCCTCCAAAGAATTTTAGAGAATTAACTAGAGTGTATCAACAGGAGCTAGCAGAATAGCCCTGAGACTAGACTTGGAGATTGCTTGATTGGGAGAGCCAGAACATAACACTTCATAAGGAATAGCTTATTGGCTTGGAGCATGCTCATGGGATTTAGGATTTTAATCCCATGAGAAGTAGGCCAGGTTACGGTGCAAACTCTTCCCTAGAGTGGCTTCTAGAAGACTGAAGAACATGATGGCCTACACAGAACAGAGGTGTCATGCATGAATTGCTGTGGCAGATGATGGCTAGAAGGGTTTAAAAGGTTCATGAAAGTGAGCATGCTAGAATACTGTTATGTGAAACCAGAGTACTCACAAGAGGTGTCCACTGGACAGTCTGGAAGTCACACTATTTACCAAGGCCACCAGGAATGTGCTGGTAAGACAGTTGCCAGCATCATTAATGAGATTAGTGGTGGCTCTTTCCTGTAGGTCAGGGCTGACTGCAAGAGAGGTTGTTTCAGAGCCTCTTCGCTTGTTAATAGCAAAGGGTATGATGAGACCCCAAAGAAGTAGAAGCCAGGTTATGGTGTTTATCTGCCAGAAGCTAGGACTCCACAGCTAATGCAGTGATTAGAAAGGTAGGAATAGTGAGACTTAACCCAAAGAGAATTGTGGGGATAGTTAGTGGAACATGGTTTCCTACAGATAAAATAGGGTAGGCAGCTAATAAGGGTAGTGTTATATATTCTTGTTAAATATTGTTAAATTGTGCAAGAGAAAGCAAGAATAGATGAGCTCAGGGAGGTTTTCCTAGTAAAAAGCCATGATTTTGTTACCCAAATACCTGAGGCAGTTTTCAGACCCAGAAATCATTGACTAAAGAGGTGGAGTGTCTGCAGGAGGAAGCCTACAAAACCATAACAAATATATATTTGCCTCAAAAGACCCGTGGCTACTTACTTGGGTGAGTATACATAGGAGAAGAATGAATATCCAGACATTTTGAGGATTATTAGATATAGGATTTGAGTTGACATTGATATTTGAGGACAAGAAGAGTGGCACTGACCTATATTAAAGTACAAAGCTCCGAGGACCAAGTAATAAATGAAGTTTTGGCCCAAATTTGGCTTACAGTTGGTCTACTATGTCCATATACCCAGCCAGTGCTCACTGAATATATGAATGAGATTAACATCATTGGCAGTTGGAACAACTTCTACTATCAGTCCTTGGCTTATGTGGAAATGACAACCATAGTAGAGAGGGTTGTCCTCTTTCCATTGACTAAGGGACAAATAAAATGCAATATTCCATCCTGGTGGTATATGGGTTAGGGAGGTGATGGCAGAGATTAGTGGGGATATAGAATCTCAAGGATGCAGGGCTGGCATTTTAATCTGTTTGTGCTGCTATAATAAAATACCTAAAACTGAGTAATTTATAAAGAACAGAAATTTAATTCTCATGACTTTAGGGACTGGAAATCTAACATCAAGGCACTGGCAGGTTTGGTGTCTGGTGAAGTCCTGGTCTCTGCTTTCAAGATGGTGCAATGTTGCTGCCTCCTTGAGGGGAGATGGATTTTGTTTCCTGATTGGCAGATAAAATGAAAAGAAAAAAAAAAAAAGAGAGAGAGAGAGAGGAAAGTGGCTATGCTAGTTCCCTCTAGGCTTTTTATAAGGCACTAATCCATTTATGACTTAATCACTTCCCCCAAAGGCCCAACCTCTTAATAACACTGCAATGGATATGTTTCAGCACAAATTTTGGAGAGGAGACACATTCAAACCATAGCTGGTAACCACCAATCTATCTATCTTCATGAGATACATGCTTTTTTAGGTCTCACATATGAGTGAGAACATGCAATATTTGTCTATGCTTGACTCATTTCACTTAACATAATGAACCTCTTCCATCCATGTTGCGGCAAATGATGGGATTTTATTCTTTTTTTTTATGGCCGAATAATATTTCATTGTGTATCTATACCACATTTTCCTTATCCATTCATCCAATGATGGGCACTTAGGGTGATTCCATATTTTGGCTATTGTGAATAGTGCTGAAATAAACAAGGGAGTGCTGGTATCTTTATGACATATTGATATCTTTTCTTTTGGATATATACCCAGTGGTAGAATTACTGGGTCATATGGCAGTTCTATTTTTAGTGTTTTGAAGAACCTCCATATTGTTTTCTATAGTGACTCTACTAATTTACATTTCTACTAACAGTGAACAAGAGTTCCCCCTTCTCCTCATTCTCACCAGCATGTTATTCGTGTCTTTTTGATGAAATTCATTCTAACTGGTTTGGGATGATATCTCACATGATTTTGATTTGCATTTATCTAATGATTAGTGATGTTGAGTATTTTTTTCATATGCTTGTTGGCCATTTGTATGTCTTTTGAGAAATGTCTATTCAGATATTTGTCTGTTTTTAAATGAGATTGTGTTTTTCCTATTGAATTGAGTTCCTTACATATATGGTTATTAATCCCTTGTCAGATGGATAGTTTGCAAATATTTTCTCATGTTTAAAAAGTTATGTCTTCACCTTGTTGATTGTTTTATTTGAGAAGCTTTTTAGTTTGACATAATCCCATCTGTCTATTTTTGTTTCTGTTGCTTGCGCTTTTAAGGTCTCCCAGAAAACATGTTTGCCTAGACCACTATCCTCGTGTGTTTCTTCAGAGCTTTTTCTACTAGTTTCATAGTTTCAGGTCTTAGACTTAATTTTTAAGTGCATTTTGATTTGATTTTTATATATGGTGAGAGATACAGGTGCTGTGTAACTCTTTTTCAAATGGTAATTCGGTTTTGTCAGCACCATTTATTGAAACAACTTCCCTTTCTTCATTATATGTTCTTGGTGTCTTAGTAAAAAACGAGTTGGCTATAAATATGTTGATTTATATCTAGGTCCACTATTCTATTACTTTGGTCTGTGTCTCTTTTTAAACATATTAGACTGATTTGTTTACTATAGCTTTGTAGTATACTTTGAAGTCAGGTAGTGTCAGGCCTTCAGTTATTATTTTTTTTCTTAAGATTGCTTTGTTTACTTAGAGTCTTTAATGGTTCCATATAAATTTCAGGACTTTTTTTTTTTCATTTCTGTGAAGAATGTAATTGGTATTTTGATTAGACAGTTCATTGAATCTGCATATTGCTTTGGGTAGTATTTTAATTTTAAGAATATTAATTCTTCCCATCCGTGACTATAAGATATTTTTCCACTTTTTGTATGTCCTCTTGTATTTTTTTCAACAGATATATATATATATAAATATATAAATATGAAATATATATATATTTTTAATTAGAACATCACATCTTTGGTTAAGTTGATTCTCTATTTTATATTCTTTGTAGCTATTTAAATAGGATTACATTCTTGATTTCCTTTTCAGATTTTTGACTGTTGATGTAAATAAATGCTATTGACTTTTGTATGTTAATTCTGTATCCTGTGCTGTTGCTGAATAAATTTATCCATTCTGGTTTTTTTTTTTTTTTTTTTTGGTGGAGTTTTTAATTTTTTCTACATATAAGATCATGCGGCTGGGCATGGTGGCTCACACCTGTAATCCCAGCACTTTGGGAGGCCAAGGTGGGTGGACCACCTGAGGTTGGGAGTTCGAGACCAGTCTGACCAACATGGAGAAACCCCATCTCTACTAAAAAAAAAAAAAAAATACAAAATTACCCAGGCATGGTGGTGCATGCCTGGAATCCCAGCTACTCAGGAGGCTGAGGCGGGAGAATCACTTGAACTTCAGAGGCAGAGGTTGTGGTGTGCCAAGACCGTGCCTTTGCACTCCAGCCTGGACAACAAGAATGAAACTCCATCTCAAAAAAATAAAATAAAGTAAAATAAATAAAGATCATGTTGTCTGCGTACAAGGCTAATTTGGCTTCTTCCTTTCCAATTTGGATGGGCTTTATATCTTTCTCTTGCCTGTTTGCTCTGGTCCAAACTTTTAGTATTATGTTGAATAAAAGTGATGATGCTGTCTTATTTCAGATTTTAGAGAAAACTCTTTCAAATGTTCTTCGTTTAGTATGATGTTAGCTGTGGGTTTGTCATATATGGCCCTTATTATTTTGAGGTGTGTTCCTTCTATACTCAAGTTTGTTGAGGGTTTTGTCATTAATATGTCGAATCTTATTTAATAAGTTTTCAGCATCTGTTGAAATGATCCTATGTTTTTTGTTCTTGGTTCCGTTATTGTGATGCATCATGTTTATTGATTGGTGCACGTTGAGCCAGTCTTGCATCCTTGGTATGAATCACACTTAGTTGTGGTGAATGATGTTGTTGAATGCAGTTTGCTAGTATTTTGTTGATAATTTTTGCATCTATGTTAATCAGTGATATTGATGCCTGTAGTCTTTATTTTTTGTTGTTGTAACCTTGTTTAGTCTTATTTTCAGGGTAATGTTAGCCTCATAGAAAGAATTTGACAGCATTTCTCCTCCTTCATTTTTTTGGAATGTTCTGAGCAGAATTGGTATTTGTTTATCTTGGAATTTGGTGGAATTCGGCAGTGAATCCATCAGGTCCTGGGCTTTATTTGATGGGAGACTTTTTATTATGGCTTCGATCTCATCACTCATTATTGGTTTGTTGAGGTTTTATTTTCTTCATGTTTCAATCTTGGTAGATTTTATGTCTCTGGGAGTTTATTTCTTCTAGGTTTTCCAATTTGTTGGCATATAATTATTCCTAATAGTCTTTAATGATTCTTTGTGTTCCTATGGTCTCAGTTGTTCTGTCCATTTACTTGGGTCTTCTCTCTTTTCTTGGTAGTTCAGCTAAATATTTTTTTTTCCAAAAATCAACTTTTCATTTCATTGATCTTCAGTATTTTTTAGATTAAATTTCATTTATTTCTGCTCTAATCTTTATTATTTATTTCATTCTACTAATTTGGTTTGTTTTGCTTTTCCATTTTCTTGGGGAACATTGTTACAGTTTATTTGAAGCCTTTCTGTTTTTTTAAATGTAGGTGGTTATTGCTATAAACTTCCCATTTGTGCTGTCATTGCTGTATCCCATAGATTTTGGTATGTTGTGTTTCCATTTTCGTGTGTGTGTGTGTGTGTGTGTGTGTGTGTCTAGCTTCATTTACTCAACATAATGTTTATTAAATACATCTATATTGTTACAGATATCAATCGTTATTTTATTGCCTTAAATATTTTATTATATAAATATATCACAGTTTATTCATTCTCATGATAATGGACATTTGAGTGTTTTCCCAAGCTTTGTTATTATAAATACATCTGCTAAGAACTTTCTTGTATTTGTCTTTTGGTGGACATAGACACTCATTTTTCTTGAATATATAGCTATGAGTGAAATTGCAAGATCAAAAGATAGATATATGTTTAGCTTTAGTAGGTACTTCCACATAATTTCCTGATTTTTATGTTGTCATGCCAGCTTTCTTTTGTCAGTTTTTGCATGGTATATTATTTTCCATTCTTTTACTTTCAAAAAGTCTGTATATTAATATTTAAAGTATATTACAAATAGCACATAGTTTGGTTTGGGACTTTTAATTTTTCAAATTCAGTCTTCTATTTTTTTTCTGCTGTATACCTAAAGTCTTTTTTTGTTTGTTTGTTTGTTTTTGAGACCAGGGGGTTCACTGCATTGCCCAGGCAGGTATCAAACTCCTGGGCTCAAACAATCCTCCCACCTCAGCCTCTCAAATAGCCAGGACCACAGGCATGTGCCATCAGGCCAGCACACAAACGCACACTGTTTTTTAGTTGGAATGCAGTACATATTGTCTATTTACATTTAATGTAATTACTCATATAGTTAGGTTTAAGCTTACATCTTCTTATTTATTTTCTATTTGCTCCAATTATTCTTTATTTCTTTATTACTTTTTCATCTTATAATTACAAATATTTGTTTTCCAATTTTATCTGCTCTGCTAGTTTTTTAATTGTATCTTTTTACATTATTGTTTTAGTGACTACCCTAGAGATTGCAATAGATATCCTTGATTTATTATAATCTAACTTAAACTAATATATTTATCACTTCCTGAACAATGCTAGAGACTTCCAACAATTCAGTTCCATTTACCCGTCCTGCCGTTTGGGTTACTGTTGTTATATATTTTCCTTGTGTGTATATTCTAGACCCTACAAGACATGGTGGTTACTTAAAACAATCAATGTTCTTCATATTTATTGTACTCACACATTTACCCTTGCAAGTGTCCTTCATTTGTTTTTACACTTACGTGTTTCTTTGTAGAATTATTTTTCTTCAACCCAAAAACTCCCTTCACTGTGCTGAAAATAAATAGTTCAGTTTTTGTTTGTCTGAAAATATCTTTATTTTGCCTTCACTTTAAATATATTTTCACCGGTTATTTAATTCTAGGACTGCAAATGTTTCTTCTGTTTTTCAACTTTTTAAACATGCCATTCCATGTGTTCTGGCTTCCATGGTTTCTACTGAAAAATCAGACATGCTGGGTGCAGTGGCTCACGCCTGTAATCCCAGAACTTTGGGAGGCCAAGGCGGGTGGATCATTTGAGGTCAGGAGTTCGAGACCAGCCTAATATGGTAAAACCCCCCTCTACTAAATACAAAAACAATGATCTGGGTGGGGCCAGGCGCGATGGCTTACGCCTGTAATCCCAGCACTTTGGGAGGCCGAGGCGGGTGGATCATGAGGTCAGGAGATCGAGACCATCCTGGCTAACACGGTGAAACCCCGTCTCTACTAAAAATACAAAAAAATTAGCTGGGCGTGGTAGCGGGCACCTGTAGTCCCAACTACTCGGGAGACTGAGGCAGGAGAATGGCGTGAACCTGGGAGGCGGAGCTTGCAGTGAGCAGAGATTGCACCACTGCACTGCAGCCTGGGCGACAGAGCAAGACTCCATCTCAAGAAAAGAAAAAAAGAAAAAGAAAAGAAAATTAGCTGGGCGGGTGGTGGATCCCAATCCCAGCTACTTGGGAGCCTGAGGCAGGAGAATCCCTTCAACCTGAAGGGGGCGGAGATTGCAGTGAGCCCAGATTATGCCATTGCACTTCAGCCTAGGCAACAGAGTAAAACTCCATCTCAAAAAAAAAAAAAAAAAAAAAAAAAGAAAGAAAAATCAGACATTATTCTTATGTTCCCCTTTTAAGTATAATGTTATTTTTTTCTCTATCTACTCTTAAGATTTTTCTTTACCTTTGATTTTTAGTAATCTAACAACATGAAAAACTGAGGTGTGGCTTTCTTTGAATTTGTCCCACTTAGGGTTTGCTGAACTCCTTGAATCTGGAGATGGAGTCATTCATCAGATTGGAAAGTTTTCAGATATTATATTTTCAAATATTGCTTCTGCCCATTACTTTTATTCTCTGCTGCTAGAACCAGTTACATATCTCTGTTATATTCCGCTGTTTTCCATTTTTTGCAGGTATGTGGGCAGTTAATTTGGATATTTTCTATTGACCTATCCATGAATTCACTAATTCTGTCTCTTGTTGTGTCGTCCGATTTGCTGTTAAACCCATTCAGAGAGTTCTGTTCTGGAAGTTCATTTTGTGTCTCCTTACAAATTCCAGTTCTCTGTCGAAATTCTCCATCTTTTCATCTACTTTCCATCTTTTCCTCTATTGTTTAAAAAATAATCCTAATTATTTTAAAGTTCTTATCTGTGAACTTAAACAATTGGATCATCTTTGTTTCTGCTTCTATTGTTTGCTTTTTTCTATTATTAGTCACATTTTCCTTTCTCTTCACAGGTCTCCTCATTTTTATTGTATACTGGCCATATACAGTAACTGTATATACTGAATTAGATGTTTTCTTCCAGAAAACTTTTCCTTTTTTACTGTCAGGCAGAGAAGATTAAAGTTGATCACCTCAATCCATTTGGATTTAATCCAGGTCATAGGTAAGTGCAACTTTGTCAGATTCAGTCCAACTTTTACTATCAGTAATCTTAGAAGTGAAATCTGACATGTATTTATTGCAGACCACTCCCTCTGGCAATCTGTCTCCCAGGTACTGAGAGACTGCCGAAGAGTTCACTCTGCCTTATCAGCTCAGCACCAAACCTGCCATGCTAGCCGAGTTCTCAGCAAATGTTGTATGAGAGAAAAGAGCCATTTGTTTGATACTCCGTTATGTTCCAACGTGTCAAACCGACTGACATGCCCATGAACATTTCTACTGGTTTCTCCTTCCCTTAGTAGAATCCCTCGGCCTAGGTGATATCTGAACCTCATCTCGGACTCTGACTCAGCAAATTTCCTAATAGACAGCAACCTTAATTTACCTAATTGGGACTATTCATTCTCTGTAATTTTAGTTCATCTAGTCTTTTATGCTTCACAGCTATTTGATAACTTTAAAAAGTATATATCTGTGTGTATATACATACACACACACACATACACACACACACACACACATATATACACACACACACATGCCTTCCAGTGTGCTGGGGTTGCAGACATGAGCCAATGTGGCCTGCCTATGTGTGTCTTTAATGTAAAGTAGATTTCTTGTAGGCACATGTGTGTATGTGTGTATATGTGTGTGTTAGGTTTTCACTCTGTCACCCAGGCTGGAGTGCTGTGGTGTGACCATAGCTCATTGTAACCTTGAAATCTTGGACTTAAGTGATCCTCTCGCCTTAGGCCCCTGAGTGGCTGGGACTACAGTCATCAGTCATGCGTCACTGTGCCCAGCTATCCATTTTCATTTGTTTCAGAAAAATTGTTAATTTTCTTAGTTTCTTCATTAGCCCACTGGTTGTTCAGGAGCATGTTGTTTATTCCATGTGTTGGAGTAATTTCTGGGGTTCCTCTAGTTATTGATTTTTAGCTTTATTCCATTGTGGTCAGAAAATATACTTGATATAATGTCTACTTTTTAAAATTTGATGAGACTTATTTTGTGGCCTAAAATGTGGTCTGTTTTGGAGAATGTTCCATGTGCTGATGAAAAGAATTTGTGTTCTGCAGCGCTGAATGTGAAATACTCAGTAAATGTCAGTTAGGCCTATTTGGTCTAGTGTGTAGTTTAACTCAGAGGTTGCTTTGTTGATTTTCCACCTAATGATCTGTCTGCTACTGAGAGTGGAGTGTTGAAGTCCCCTACTATATTGTATTGCAATCTATTCCTCCCTTTAGATCTAGTGATGTTTGCTTTATGTGCTTGGGAGCTCTGGTGTTGAGTGCATAGATATTTATAATCGTTATATCCTCTGGCTATATTGACCTCTTTACCATTATATAGTAACCTTCTTTGTCTCTTCTTACAGTCTTAGTCTTGTAACCATTTTATCTCATGTGTGTAGTTAAGCCTGTTAATTTGGTTTTCACTTACATGGAACATCTTTTTCTATCCTTTCACTTTTTGGTTTATGTGTGTATTTTTTTTTTTTTTTTTTTTTTTTTTTTTTTTTTTTAAGAGATAGAGTCTCACTCTGTCACCCAGGCTGGAGTGCAGTGGTGCGATCTCAGCTCACTGCAACCTTCACCTCCCTGGTTCAAGTGATTCTCATATCTCAGCCTCCCAAGTAGCTGGCACTACAGGCAGGTACCATCATGCCTGATCAATTTTTATATTTTTAGTAGAGATAGGTTTTGCCATGTTGGTCAGGCTGTTCTTGAACTCCTGACCTCAAGTAATCCACCTGCCTCAGCCTCCCAATGTGCTGGGTTTGCAGACATGAACCAATGTGGCCTATGTGTGTCTTTAAGGTGGATTTCTTATAGGCAGCATATGGTTGCATCTTGTAAATTAGTGGTTACCAAACACCAGGAAGGGTAAGAAAGAGATGTGGATGAAGAAAGGTTGACTAATATGTATCTATATACTCAGATAGAAGAAATAAGACCTGGTGTTTGATAGATCAGAAGGGTCAACCCTACTGATCTATCAAAACGTTAAATAACTGTAACGTTAAATACAACGTTAATTACTATATTATATATAGTATTTACCTATAATGTTAAGTAACGTTAACTACTATAGTTAACATTAATTGGTTGTACATTTCAAAACAGCTAGAAGAGAATGATTAGAATATAACTAGCAAAAAGGAAAAATAAATATTTAAGGCAATGAGTATCCTAATTATCCTGACTTGATTATATGAATATATCAAATTATCACATGTAATCTGAAAATATGTATATATAATAGATTATATACATATCAATTTAAAAAAGCATAATCCACATTTCAGCTGATGGTTAATTTAGGACCACAACAGATGGTTGAGCAGATTGAGTACATCACTATTTTGGCCTCTACTAAAAAGTGAGTAGTACTTCCCCGAAGAGTATACCACCTAGACAAATACACCCAGTGTCCCCATCTACTAGCTCCTGTCCCCAGGAGTTCTGTCTGCATGTTTTCTTTACATCCACCAGAACATGGAACACAGCAAATCTTCAAATATTCAAATATTCACTCACACAAAATTAGTACCATACATTTTATCAAAGATTTTATGGAAGAGATAGCAAAAGAAGTTTATATCATATACCTTCAGTGAACATTTAAAAAATTACCCATTAGACATTTCTATTATTCTGCATACACTCTTCTGTTTTTCCACTAGTGGATGTATTTTGTCTCTATTTTTCCTACTCACACAGATTTTCCTCCTTTTCAAAATTCTGATTTTTTGAACCATTGTGACAATGCATTGTAAAAGGAAGTAAACATCCTCAAGTCACCATAGAAAGTCTTTATTACATCAAAGAGGTACAGATAGTGCTTGAATGTTTTCAGAGATAAAGTTGGGATGCTAGCAAAACAAATCAGTACCAAAAACTATTTATGTAGATAAACTATGAATATCTATGCTTATCAGTTGGCTTAGGTGACACAATGTGATAATGCCTATACCATACATTATAAACCCTTCCTTGCTGAATTGATGAAGTATGGTGCCCTATCTGTCTGAAACCTTCAGAGCTCATAAAATGCTAATAGTAGCATATGCGAGTCTTGAGAATTCCCACCAAGAAAACAGGATTGGGCTGGCAGAACTCTATTAAGGGATAGAATCGAGGCTTGTCCTCCCCACTGAAACATGGGCAGGTAATTTTAGGGTTAATCTCCAGACAAGTGCAATTTGTAGCTGAGGTCAGCTGAGAGGTGGCAGGTGAGAGTCAATATGAGGCAGGATCGGCTAATTTCCCAGCCGATAAATCCAGAAAGAGCCCCATCATACCTAATGCTTCTCAGGCAGCTGCTATGTAGGTTAATGACACGCGAAGGGGAAGACTGAGAAGCGTCCTTTCTTTTACTGCAACAAAGGCAGAAATCCAGTGAAAGTGGAATCATCCTTCAGCTCGGAACTACTGAGAGGCCCAGTAAGGTCTTTGGACCATTTGATGAAGCAGTGTTCAGTCAAACCCTGGACTTCTGCACAGAAGGAGACGGCTGTATGTTGGTTTAAACCCACACTACATTGTGTTTGCCACTTGTTCCTCTTACAAAGTCACGTTAGGGCACAATAGAAAAGTCCAGCAAAATATACCATCTTGAGCTGATTAAACCGTGTGCTGATAATTAGTGCAAATATGCAGAAATATTTTATTAGGCCTTTTAGTTACCCATGAGGCTAGTTCTAGCTAAGGGAAACCTCTCTTTCTCCTTTTAAGTGTGTTCAGATGACAATGAACCATGCCTGGCAGGAAGAGGAGACACTGCAAGTTTGTTTAAAGAAGAACACAGTTGCTGACTAGAGGAACATGAGTGACAAAGCTCTCCCTCGCCCTTCCAGTTAGTTCGCATAGCTGCACTGCAGATTTGGACTCACTGACATACAAGAATATTAGAAGTATCCTCAGTCCAGTAGAGCAAGGCTCTTCTTGTTAGAATGCAATTTGTTGGCCGCTTAGAATCCAGTAATTCTTTCCAAAGATGTTGGCTGTGTTCACAGGATGTATTCTTTACTACTCTGTGTTTTATTCTTTGCTTCTCAAATCTGTATTTTTCTCTCCAGTTCTGTGGGTCCCTGAAGGGTTTCTGTTTGGCCAGCATTGCATTTAAGGCCGCCAAAGTAGTAATGTTATTAGTCCCAAATAGCATAAATTTTTTTTTGATTATGTGAGTAATGCCAGCTCATTGTTGAACATCTCCAAAGTATAAAAGGGTATTCTAAAATATGCCTATATTCCTACTGCCCTGAGATAAATCAATACAATCATGTTTTTCTTGTGGAATTTGTAGTAATTGGAAATGGGATAGAAGCTACTGACGCATAGAGAAAGAATCACAATGTCAGCAGAGCACCAGAAGAGGGATCAGTAACCTCTCAGCTGAAGAAACTTAGATCCTGTCTACTCAAAGTGTGGTCTATAGACCAGCTGCATTGGCATCACCATGAGATTGTGGGGAATGAAGAATCTTAGGTCACTTCTCAGACTTAATGAATCAGAATCTACATTTTCACAAGATTCCCAGGTGAATCTCACCTTAAAGTTTGGGAAGCACTGCTCTAGATGATCTGGTGGCCACAGTTGTATTGGATCCTGACAAATCTTCCTTCTGCCTTTTTGAGGCCTGATGGCATGCTATGTGTTCCTATATTTCCATGAATACTGGTTCAAGTTCAAGAAGTTAATCAGCAGAAGAGCTGGGATTCAAGCAGGTGTTTGCCTCCATAGTCCATCTAATTAACTATGATATTATATTTCTAGTAATTCTATCCAGGAACACAATGTTTTTCCATCAATTGAAGTTTTCCATTAGGTGTTACAAGAAAGTTTTATTCATTTTTCAAAAGAAAACATAGCAGATTATATTACCTATTGTAGGTCCAATTTAAATAACTGCTTTGGCTCCTGCAGAAACCAGGTGGATTCTGGAGATTGACTGTAGACTTCAATACAAACTTATCCAAGTGGTTCTGCTCATGCCTGCTATGTTAGACATGGTATCTATTTCTAGAGAAAATTAACATGACTAAAGGTTTATGGTATTCATTATTTTCTATTCCAATGATGAAAGAGGAGGATATGTAGTTCACATGTACACGGAACAAAAAATGCACATTTAGTCTTTTGTCCCAGGTTACGTTAACTCTTCCATGGTTTAATATTCTTAGGGAACAAAAACAATCATAGAATAAAAAATAGAATAAACTGGATGTTATTAAGGTTAAACTTTCATTCTTTCAAAGATAAGAAAATGAAAACTTGAGATGCAGAATGGGAGAAAATATTCACAATAATATATCTGACAAAGATCTTATATCCAGCATATATGCAAAACTCCTATATCAATAACAAGATAAACACTTCCTTACCCATGAAAAATTAGACACAATATTTAAAATGACAACCCACCAAAAAAGCTGCTCTTGTGTGAATAAACAAAAAATACATGAAGAGATGCTCAACATCATTAGTCATCAGGGAAATGCTAATTAAAAGCACAAAGAGATACCACTACACACCTATTACAAAACTGATAATACCAATTGTTGTTGATGTTGCAGAGCAATTGGAACAATCATACATGGCTGATGCAAATATGAAATCATATAACCACCTTGGAAAACTTGTAATCTCTTGAAATATTAAACATGCATCTGACACATGGGCCAAATAATTCCACCCCTAGGTATTTTCCCAAGAGAAATGAAAACATATGTCTACACAAAACTTGTTCCTAAATGTTTATGGTAACTTTATTTGTATTAGCATCAAACTGGGAAAACACTTGTTTGACACATACAGACAACACTAATCTACAGAGACAAGAATAAACTATTGGTTGCCTGGGGCTGGATTGGGACAGGGGAATGGATTACAAAGAGACCATGAAGAAATTTGAGAGAGTGATAGGAATGTTCTGATACTCATTATAGTGATGTTTATACAGCTTTATTTGCCTGTCAAAACTCATTGAATTATACTTTTTAAATGAATGCACTTTATTGTACATAAATTATAACTCAAAATTTATTTTAAAAAATTTTCAGCAAATTTCCACATCTTTAGGAAAAAGGCCAGACTTCCTTGTTAGCCTAAAAATGCTTTCTTAATTCAGCCTCATAGCCAATGGCCCTTGTCTCAACTCCTGGCACTCCCCCATATAAAATACACACAGAGACTTGTATTTTCTGACTGCATCATGCTGTTTCCACTTCAGTGTCCTTGTGCATCCTGTTCTTGCTGTCTAGACATTCTAATCTCCGTTTCTCTACCGAAAGAACTTTTACCAATTCTTCAAGCATCAGCTCATGCAGTGTCTTCTCCAGGAAATCTTCCATGGTTTCCTAGTGTGAGTTGCATGACTTTCCTGTGCTCCTGTGGTGCCCTGCACACAGCTCTCCTGTCCCACACTGAGTTGTTAATGTTGCCTTACTTCTCAGTCTTAGATTTTACATACTGTGACATTATAGTCATCTTTCTATCTTCAGTGTCTGGCAGTGAGTAGGTATTCAGATATTTAACAAACATTTGCTGAATATGCTATTACATGTAAAGAATACCGTTTCTGGCATTTACATTGTTCTTGTTTGTAAGTTCAAGGAAATGGGGCCATCTAAAAACTTCTGGAGTGAGAGGCAGCTATGTATGTGTGAATGTTATGTAAAATAAGGGGATTGATTTATGAACTCTGCCTCATTCTCCCATAGGCTTTCTTCCTGTACTGCAGAACTCTTCCATGCTTGATAAAAACATGAAATAGATAAAACCTAATTATGGTTCTCTTCTTGGAGGCACTGTCTTTTCAATGAATACTAAATCTCAAGTGGCCTATGGTTCTTAAGAGCACTCTTTCATCGTGCTGAAATGTGTCTGGCCTCCTGAATCTTCTCTCCCCAGGCATTACTTTTACTTCGTCTGTTTCTTGTCTATCACATTATGCACCATCCTTTTCTATTCTTGTTTGAAACCTCATGCTCTTCTTTAAAAATCTAGGTTGTATAAAAAATAATATTGAAATTTTAGGACTGATACATGGAAAGAGTGGTATCTCATTAGGCTGATAATTGAAGTAGTTTGGAACCTATCACTAATACAACTTTTAGGAACTTAACATTTGCATAGAATGGTAGTAACACATAACGTCTTCATGCCAAGTCTTTTTTTTTTTTTTTTTTTTTTTTTTTTTTGCTGGACATGACAAACTTTAGACTTTCAGGCTTTGTTCTAGACTAGACAATGGTTGTAGAAGGAAAAGATGTTAAAATTGTATCTTACCTGTGCCTTTTACCCATAAACTTAAAATGATCTCTCTTCTTTTTCAAAATATGCGCTATGTTTCTCTAACTGGTAGCCTCTGTTTTTCCCTCTCTCCTTCTACACCTCTCTGCCTTTCCTCTTTCTTTTCTACTCCCTCTCCCACCATCATCCATGAGAGCATCCTAATAAAGAGCTCTTAAAAATTCTGATGTACACCACTTTCTGTTGTATGGCTCCTTTTGAATATTTCTTTCTGAAAGGTAAAATAAAAGCAACCATAACAATCATTGTTAAGAATAACAATACTAATGATTGGTAACAACAATAAAAACAATAGTGAATGTTAGTTTTATTTTACCTTCTTGAAGGGATGATGTGCATTCTACAACTCATTATTTTATAAAGTGCTCTTTTGATGAAGCATTGTAAAACACAGAAATCATTCCTACCATTTTGATTAGCATTAGAGTAAAGCAATACTTGAGACAAACAGTGATGTGTGATTGTTTACTCTTTTTGTATTGTGAAAATAATCCATATGAGTTGATTCTAGAATAATACTGTGTTCAGATCATATCAGTGACTCATTTTTTTCCCTTTAAAAATAGTTTCAGATGAAAAGTTTAAAGCCTTTATTTTCTAGGACCGTTTTGAATGTTTCTTAAGCAACTCAATTCTCTGTATCGTAAATACACGCACAGAGTCCTGGTATTGTTTTTCGCAGTATTCAGTGCAGGACCATCTGTCAATCTATCACTCCCACTTGTGACAGAATATGGAAAGGTCAATGGAGTTGTCATTTTTATGACAAACTTGAACAATGCTTTTGCATTCATTAAATTTAGAATCTTTCCCAACTGACAAACACATAAACTCCTTTTAAAGCAAAGGTAAAATATGCAATGGAAATACATTCACTTACACTACACATTTTTTAGGATGTTGAAAGTTATGTGTTCCATGCTTCATGAAAGAATTCTATTTTCTCGAAAGTTCAGTGGACTTCATAGAGATAATAGGTGACCACTTAACCTGCTCACGCTCACAAATATGCAAGATCTGTTTGCAGGAGTGAAATTATTTCTAAATTAAGCAAAGGAGGAAAATGTGGCACCAAAATAAAGTACTTTTCTGGCCATCTTGAATTCAGCAGCTGAAAAATCCTCATACATAAGATCAAGATGAAAAGGAAATAGTCTTTACCTGAACCATTGATTACTCAGCCCACCTGAAGATTAAACTGGGGATTCACTTGAAGGAGAAGAAGAATCTCGATGAGTAGATTAGATGAAAGGGTTTTAGGAGGCCAATCAGGTTACACGGGTTTAGTCACAGGCAAGTAGACAGGGGTGACATATCTGTGAAGGAAAAACAATAGCGGCTTCTCTAGGACAAAGAGGAAGAAATGCAGTCAGAGACTCAGCTGTCTTATTGGGGCACAAGAAATATAAATTCATTAAAGGCAGGGAAATACAGGGCAAGTGACAATTTAATACTAAAAGTTACCAATTCACTTGTCAAGTCTCCATCAACTGTGCATATTTGAAGGTGGGTTATTCCTAGATGGAGGTTAAATTTTATGATACACTGATGCACATTATAGCTAATTTGTATTTAATTAAAATAATAGGTACATGCTTATTCATAACACATTTAAATTTTTTAAATTAAAAGGAATCACCTATTATACTCAGGTGTTATTTCTTTTACATTGAATAATAAAAACTGAAGTTATCTTAACATTTAATATTCAATTTGTTCTACTTTGTTTACTTAATTATCCTATTGTCTCAGATTTTTTCATTGGCATTTTCTGCTTCAATGAGTAGGGGACAAGCACTAACAGAAGTTCCTGAATTTTGGAAGAATGTCAGCAGTCTCTTTACCTCCCCAGGATAAATTAATTTTTTCTCTCTTTGTCCTTGTTTTAAATTCAGACCCTTGTTCTTCTCTTTGTGAATTATGTCACTGAGCACTGAGAAGATGTGTTGCTTTTGCTCTTAGTTATGTTTCATTCAGCCAATATACACTCAGTGCCTAGGTGCTGCTCTAGGTTCTCATGAGAGAACAGATCAAGGAGATTCTATCTAAAGAGGGGAAGCCAAAAGTAAACACTAAGCACATTTTAGATATTTCTATCTGCAATGGAGACAGCAAAAGGGAGTGATGTGGGGAAGTGACTGGATCGGGGGTGGGAAGTCTAGATTGAGAGACTAAGATTTCTCTAAAGAAGTAACATTTGGGTTGACTTTTCCAGGCACCCAAAAGAGCAAGTGTAAAGGACCAAAGGTGGAATGACTTGGGTTTGACAAAAGACAAGGAAAAAGTCAATGGAGTTAAATAAAGGGGTTAGTAAGACAATGTCAGAAAGGCAGGGGTCAGATCATGAAATTACTCATAGGGCATAAAAAAATTTAGATTTTATTGTAAGCACAGTGGAAACATCACGCTTTCTTGCTGTGGGGAGGTAATGCTTAGCTTAATTAAAACTGTGATCTAATTTTTTTTTAATGATCTAATTTTTTAAAAAAGATCGGGTAGAGAAAGGCAAGAATAGAAGCAAGGAGATATACTGGAAGTGACTGAGTAATTCAAGGGAAGGGCAATGGAAGTTTGCATCATAGGAGATAAAATTAAATCAAGTAGGGAGCCCTTGCATGGATTTCCATCACCTGAAAGCAGAGTAGGTAGTTACCTACAAAATTTAGTTTTAATGCTCATAGTTATGGTCAATGAGTATTCCTCTTTCTCTTACAGATTACAATGGATAAAACAACACCTACCTTTAGTTGTTTGTTGCTTGGACTAAATCCTCCCTTTTGAAATGCAAATAATTTTCTGAGAAATGTTATATTAAAACATTAGAGTAAATTCAATAGTCAAGCATTTCTTGCATACCATGGAAGATCTTCACCAGAACAAAAGCAGCTTGTTTAGAAGGGCAAGAAATACACAGAGGAACACATCTAAGAATGTAGCATTGCATGTTCTTGATTCATTGCTTTGCAGACACCACTTGTATTAGATTTTTCTGCATCCTCTCCATTATCGCATTACATCTTGGTTACTGAGAAAATATTTGTTATATTTGTTGACAAATATTGCTGCACTCTCACCTTAGTGTAACAGTCCAATTCTGCCATGTGATGAACACACATGGCTTTTTCAAGAAGTCTACTTTTGGATGTTCAAATTTACACATGATGAAACACTAATTTCTTTTTCTGAAGGGCAATCAAAGACAATGATGTTTTTGGGAGATTGGTTTAAGTTGAATCCCTTTGAATCTCAGCATATAATATTGGCCAACCTGCCATATATTAAGCAAAGTGTCATTTTATGAAGCACAGCTTGCAAGAACAAATTCCACAATGAGAGATGCAAACATCAGTCAAAGGCAAGGATTCTGGTATCACTAAGCATCCATTAAGGGCAGGCATTTAAGGTACCCTGGCGAATATAAGGCCTTAGGGAGACTACATATAGACATATAAAATTGCAAAAGATGTTACATATGATTTTGTAAAATGGGTGACAAACGTTGCTAAAAGGGTTCAGAAGAGTTCAGGGGAGTCAGGGGTGATTTAAAGAGGGTCAGACATGCTTTCCTAAAAACTGTAGTGCTTTAACTGGATTCCAAAGGATTGAAGTTGTTTTCCCAGAGATGGATGATAAAGAAGCATGACAAATGAACCATCAAAATAAATAAAACTGTTGGCCTCTACAGTGTAAGCAATAGGAAAAGCAATATGGTGGATCCTACAGACATTCCTGGAGGGAAAGTTTGAGTACCTAGTGCATTTAGGAAGCTCTTTAAAACTGAAAAATATACCAAGCCTATACCCAGACTTCTAGACAGGGTGATAGAAGCATCCTGTTAACCTTCTCTTCCTTGATTAGTAGCAAAGTAAGTGCACAGAACAACAACAGGCTGCTGCAAGCTGAAGAATGTCAAGGTAAGGCAAAAGGAAGGAAACACTGACCATTGCATTTCTATGTTAGAAGGTATGGGTACTGAAAGTAATGGCTTATCTTTGCTTTCCTTCTGTTATTAATTGTTTGGATTCTAAGTTAACCTAAAAGAAATAGACAGTCAGCTGGGCACGGTGGTTCATGCCTGTAATCCCAGCACTTTGGGAGGCCGAGGTGGATGGATCACGAGGTCAGGAGATTGAGACTATCCTGGCCAACATGGTGAAACCCTGTCTCTACTAAGTAGAAAACATTAGCTGGGCACGCCTGTAGTCCCAGCTACTTGAGAGGCTGAGGCAGGGGAATTGCAGAATTGCTTTAACCTGGGAGGCAGAGGTTGCAAGTGAGCCAAGATCACGCCACTGCACTCCAGCCTGGCAACACAGCAAGACTCTGTCTAGAAAAAAAAAAAGAAAGAAAAAGAAAAAAGAAAGAAAAAATAGACAGTCCATGTAATTACACTGTTAAAGAGAATCACAAACACTTTTTACCTTGTGGCATAATTATTTAAGCATAGATGCAAAATGCAAAAAAGTACATGTTTTCAATTGTCTGTGTTTTGCTGACTATGTTTGGCAGTACTTTTTTATGTTTAGCCTGGTATAAATTACATTCTTTTCAGGATAGTTTCTTGTTGTAGTCTATAAAAGGGAATGCGTGACAAATGGTCAGCTTACTCCATATCAGAATGGATATCTTTTACTTTTTAAGTCTTCCATAGTTTTTTTTTTTTATTTGAATACAGCACATGTAATCAAGTTTTTATTCTAGTCTTTAAAAAGCAACCAATGTAAAACTGTGTATTGGGGCAATTTAGATAAATTATATACTGGTGAAACAAAAACACATACTAATATTATTTTAATGTTTGGGAATTGGAAGTGTTAATTGCTATTGCATAAAACACGTTCAAAATGTTGCTATTCTAAACCAGAAGGTGTTTATTGGTTTTACTATGTGGAATTCAACTGAAAAGACTACACTGGTTAACAAAAAATAACTCATATGATTCATGACTTTATAAAATAATATATTTCTTTAGGAGAATGTTAAATGCATAGAGCAACAATGGCAAGCAAGGGCAAGTAGATATAATATAGGTAGCTTATTTTCATTTTTATGTAATGTATTTTTGGTTTTACCAAAACCAAAATAAAATAATACCTCCTCTTTTAGGAGTAGCAGGTGTACTTATGAAGAGAAACATAAAGCAAATAAATAGATTTGGAGAGATGATGTAACTCTAAGGAAAATAAAATATGTACCATTTTTCTTTGTTATTTATATTTCATAGTAAGATTTAAAGAATCTAGTGTATTCTTATTTTTTTCTAGAAAGAAATTTACATTTTTAAAAATTATGGCACTCAAATATTTAGCCTTTTTTGAAACACAACAACCAATGCACTCTGTTGAATATTTAATTGAATATGGTCCCTACTGATTGACTCTTGAATAATTGCTAACTGGAATGGATTGCAAAAGAAAGAAAAACATATATGTACACTATCCCTATTATTTCAACAAAGAAAATACAAATTTCAGTGAGAATAAAAATTTGCTTCCTGTCAGTCAATGCAATCTTTCCTTTTCGCTTTTTTAGCTGCTGTACTATACTTCGTGGAGGAGTACCAATGAATGACAGTTTCTTCTGTTCTTCTTATAAACTCTTGTTACCCTAACTCCATTTATTCTCTGCTCATGTACCTGGTGTAAAATATTTGATGAGCCTGAAACAGATATGGAACCACCACATACGAATCATGAGTGCAGTGATGACAACTATGCCAAAGGAATTCTCTAAAGATAATTCTCCTCAATGTAACTGTCCATCTACAGTTCTGCATGATCTGGAGAGATCTGCCTAATGAAATGACTTCATTTGAACTGAGTGGCATGGGCTTATGTATGAGCTAAGAGTTGAAGTAGATAATAATCATAGTTAATATTTGGTGGTTGTTTAATATGTGATGAGTACTGTTATAAAACTTACATATGTACACACACACTTGTTTAATGTTAACCTTATGGTATAGGTATGATTACTAACCCCACTTTAGAGATGAGAAAACTGAGCACAGCTAGATTAAATACCTTGCCCAATTTCACATAGGTACTAAGTAGCAGAGATAGAACTGAAACCCATTCTATCTGGCTGCAGAGCCATTGTTGCTAACCAGGATGCTACTTTGACTCTTTTGGTGAGCTCTAGGCTCTTTCTATTTCTAAAATTATAAAACCACAATACATGCCTTCTCCTTTGATAACTCAATGAAGAAGTATCTCTCAATAATAAAAGGATATGACATTGGGAATATGTCTTTAATGTAGGCCTGGAAACATATCTAGCCAATAATGAGGGTTTGAAAAATGAAAAAGAGATGACATTGCAACTTATTTTAGTACATTACTTTAGTTAGGATTTGTTAGTTTTCAATAACCCAAGGTAAGGATGATTCATTATTCACACTCCAGGACAACCTATACTAAGAAAGTATTTGTATGTTTGTTGATATCTGATATGAATCAAAATATGTATAAAATTAAGTACTTTAGAGTAAATGCCTGTAAATTTGCAACTAGGTGTTGACTTTATCACTGTGAACATTACCAAATTACTAGTAATATAACAACATTACAGATTTAAAAATTTCTTGAGCTGTGGCTTCAATAACATTTTCATTTATTGGAGTTTATATAACATCCTCAGAAGCTTTAAAAAATGATTTGCAAACAGCTTGGAAATGTTCTAGCATTTCAGTGAAGTAAAAAGCATATATATATGTGTGTGTGTGTGTGTGTGTGTGTGTGTGTGTGTGTGTGTGTCTGTCTGTCTGCATAACTAAAAACAAGTAGTATGTTCAATGTCACTGAATAAATTGGAATTAGGGTGAAGAATACTTATACAAATGCTTTTCACAGCACTTCTCTTGAACCACAGTAAAAGCCTATGTTAGGACTATGCTCAAGTTAGCTTCTCTAATTTACCTTCTTAGGCAGAAAGCCACTAATTTGCATTAACAATTAGCAAATTAGCAGCATGAAGAACATCCTCATTTAAATGATAGGCAAAGAAAAATGTGCCACAAGTGATAATCATGAGAAGCAACTGAAGAGATGAGGAAATCTATGAGATGGCAGTGTTATTAAATTGGCTGTTTTGATATTGGAAGACTCATGAAAAGAAGAAAGCCAATGCCCTAAAAAGTTTCCAAATTATCCAGCAACATGAAGATGAACTAATGTATATGAGATTGGAAAACAGGAGATCTTTGTTCATCTTGTTGAGAGGAATTTTAGTTGAATCGAAGAGACGGAATCTAGATTGCCAGAGTTTTTAGGAAGTAAGAAAGAAGGTGTAGAGAGTAGAGCTGACTCAGATTTTAATTAATCAAATGCACACAAACTTGAAAATTAAACTGCAGACTTATAAATAACTCATGGGTCAAAGAAGAAGTCACAAGAAAAATTTGAAAATATTTTGAATGGAATAAAAATAACACATCTAAACATATGAGGGAGATAGCTGACAGTGCTTACAGAAATTTATAGCTTTAATGGAAATATAAGCAACAAGGACATATCTGAAATCAATTCTCTGTTTCTACCATATGAAATTTAGGAAAAGCCCCCAGAAAAAACAGTAATAAGGATCAGAGCAGAGGCTGATTATGGTGGCTCAAGTCTTTAAGACTGAGACTGGAGGATTGGTTGAGGCCAGGAGGTCAAGACCAACCAGAGCAAGATAGCAAGATTGTCTTTACAAAAAAATTAAAAAATTAGTCACGTGTGGTGGCATGTACCTGTAGACCAAGCTACTCAGGAGGATAAAGAGGAAAGATCACTTGAGCCTGGGAGATGGAGACTGCAATGAGCCGTGCTCGTGCCACTGCATTCCAACATGTGCGATAGTTTAAAACGTGTCTCAAAATTTAAAAAGTATTTCAGAATATTAAAAATAAAAGATCAGAGTAGAAATCAATGAAATAGAAAATGAAAAGAGCAATATCAATGAAGCTAAAACTTGGTTCTTTGAAATATTAATATTGGTAAACCTTTAACTAGAATGACCAAGAAAATTGAGGAAATTATTTCCTAACAAAGTACTGTTTGCGAGCCTAGTCCTGCAAAATATATAAATAATTATACATTATGACCAAGTAGAACTGATCTCAAGAATGCAAAGTGAGTTTAACATAAAACAATTAACAAAATATTCCATGTTAATAGAGTGAAGGATGAGTACTACATGGTCATTCAAAAGGTGTGGAAAGGTTTCTGGCAAAATCTAGCACCTATTCATTTAACAACTCTCAAGAAACTAGGTTTTAAGGGGAACTTCCTCAACCTCCTAAAGGATATCTATATAAAACTGTGAGCTAACATGATATCTAATGTTGCATATGCTATGTTAAAGACTGATTTTTTTTTTCTATAAGATGAGGACCAAGGCAAGAATGTACATTTATACCATTTTTATTTAACATTATATGGAACACAAGGGCAGAAGAAGGCATAAATGCATCCAAGTGGAAAAATGAAGAGATAAAACTATCTTGATTCATCGATGGCATATTTTTGCGTGTACATTTGGATTTCAGAAGAAATCCAACATTAAAATTAATAAACAAGTTTAGCATATTTGTAGGGCACAAGATCAATTTATAAAATCATTGTGTTTCTATATACTAGCAATGTATTTTCAGAAAATGAAATTAAGCCATCCCATTTACAATAGCACCAAAAAGAATAATATGCTGATTAATAAATGCAACAGAAGAGGTTCCAGACTTTCATACTGAAAACTATAAATCGCTTGAGAGTAATTAAAGAAGATCTAACTAAAAGGAGAGGCAAAGCATTTTCATTGATTGTTATGCATATTCATTGGTATGTTTTAATGACAATACGTCCCAGTTACCAATGGATTCTAAGCAATTCCTATCAAAGTCTTGGTAAGCTTTTCAGCAGAAGTTGAGATGATTAGAAAATTTATATAGATATTCAAAGAGCTGGAATAGCCAAAGCAGCTTTCAAAAAGAAGAACAAAATTTGAGGCTTACATTACCCAATTTTAAACCTAAGCTAAAGCATTCAAGACAGTGGGATATTGGTATAAGAAGAATCAGATAGACTGTGGGTCAACAAACTAATACCTGTGGGCCAAATATGTCTGACTTCTTTTTTTTTTTTTTTTTAAATAATGAAAATCATATTGGAACCCAGTTATGCCCGTTTATTTACATTTTATCTATGGCTGCTTTACACTGCAATGACAGATTTGAGTAGTTGTAATTGAGATCACATGGCCCACAAAAGCCTAAAATGTTACCTATCTGGCCAGTTTACTTTCCTCTGATATTGATAAATAGAATAGAATTCAATGTTCAGAAATCCTTATATTTATGTCAACTGATTTTTAAGAAATGAGTCAAGACAGATCATGGTGATTATGGTGGCTCAAGCCTTTAAGACTGAGACTGGAGGACTGGTTGAGCCCAGGAGGTCAAGACCAACCTGGGCAACATAGCAAGACTGTCTTTACAAAAAAATTAAAAAATTAGTCACATGTGGTGGCATGGACCTGTAGACCAAGCTACTCAGGAGGCTAAGGAGGAAAGATCACTTGAGCCTAGGAGACGGAGACTGCAACGAGCTGTGCTGGTGCCACTGCACTCCAATGTGTGTGGTAGTTTAAAAAGTGTCGCAAAATTTAAAATTTGGAAAATAATACATTTTCAACAAATAGTTCTGGAACAATTGAATTTCTGTGTGTGTGTGTATATGTATACACATATATACACATATATATACATATATATACACACACACAGGACTTGGGAATATTTAGACCCTTACCTCACACCATAACACAAACTAACTCAAAATAGATCAATAGAGCATAGACTTACATATAAAATCTAGTACCACAGAACTTCTGAAAACTTTGGTTCGGCAAGGAGTTCCTACATATGTAGCCAAAATATCCACAAAAAGAAATATTGATAACTTGAACTTCATCAACATTAAAACTTAAAATCTTTTGCTGTTCAAGACTAGGAGAAAATATTTTCAATATGTATCTGACGAAGGGCTTGTATCCAGAATATCCAGGATATATAAAGAATACTTACAATGAAATGATAAGAAAATAAACAAACGATTTTTTAAAAAGGGACTAAAGATATAAAGAGACAAATAACCCATGAAGATATACAAATGGTTAATAGCTATGTTACTAAATATGCTCATTTTGATTAGTCATTAGGGAAATTATAATTATGAACATTGAAACCACAATCAGATACCATTAGACACTCGTTATAATGGCTTTAATCAAAAGAAGAAACTACTAAGCGTTTACAAGGATATAGAAAGACTAAAAAGATTATACATTGTTTATGGGAATGTAAAATGTCAGAGTCATTTTGGAAAACAATTTTCTAATTTCCTAAAAGTGAAACATATACCTACATGTGACCCAATAATTCCATTTCTATGTTTACAGAAAGGAAATTGAATCATATGCTCACACAAAGACTTGCCAATTAATGTTTGAAGCATGAAACATTATTCATAATGTATTCCAACACTGGAAAGAGTGCAAATGTTGACTAACCAGCAAATGGATGAGCAAACTTTGTATTTCCATACAAGGGATAAAAAGGAACAGATTTACTGATACGTGCAATATAGGGATGAACCTCAAAAACATTAGGATAAAGAAGCCAGGCACAAAATACTATATATTTTATGATTCTGTTTATATGAAATGTCAAGAAAAAGCAAAGATACATAAGCAAGCTTTCAGAGTGATTATGATGTTTGAGAATTGGAGTATAGTGATAGTTGCAAAACTATACATTTAAAAAAATTCACTGAATTGAACAGTTACAATGGGTGAATTTCATGGTGTAGAAATGATAAATCAATAAAGGTGTTAAAAATAATCTTTTTTTAACTTTTTGAAACATAGATTATGGATTTCAGGCATTTTTATTACATAAATTTAGAGCTCTAAATGATACCTAAAGAATTGTATACTTATTTTTTATTGAGGTAACATTTATACACTGTCAGTTCTGCTATAATGTTATATATGTGCTCCCCAAATTACTGTGCTATGGAAAATTGCCCAACAAAACACAGTGCTTATGGGAAAAGTGGGTTGAGGGGAATATATCAGTGACATAAAAAATGACATGAACTTAGATAAATGGTAGCAAAGTTTTACATGTATTAAATGGACATGATAAAAATAAATGCTATAATATATATGATGCTTTAAGTTTTTAAAAGACCAGGCATTTGCTTGTGGAAGTGTGCTTCTGAAGGGTTTAGCTTACAAGTTATTGTGAAGTGGTGGAAGGTGAGTATATTAGTTTCCTAGGGTTGCTATGACAAATTAATACCAACTGGGAGGTTTAAAACAACAGAAATTTATTCTGTCATACTTTGGGAGGTTAGAAGTCTGAATTTAAGGTGTTGACAGTTGTTGCTTCTTCTGAAATTTCTTGGGAAGAGTTCTTCCCTGTTTTGTCTAGCTTCTGATGCTTGCTGGTAATCCTTGGTGTTTCTTGACTTGTAGACACATCACTATAATGTCTGCCTCTTTCTTCACATGGTCTTCTCCCTTGTGACTCTGTGTCTTTGGGTCCAAATCTCCCTTTTATGAGGGCAACAGTGACATTGATTTTAAGACTCACCCTAATCTAGTATGACCTCACTTTAACTTGATTGCATTGGCAAAGACCCTGTTTCCAAATACGTTCATATTTATAGGTTCTGAGTGGGCATCAATTTTGAAGGGACACTATTCAATCCAGTACAGTGGGTTATTTAAAACTGGACAGAAAGTTGTAACACTAAATGAGCATTGGAATGTCTTACAACACACACAGTGAACTGAAATAGTTGCTAGATGTTTGAAATGTATGTTTGTGCATTATTTATCTCATTTAAGCTTGGTGAAATTTTTGGCATGCAGCTATTTTTTTTTTTCATGGGCCAAATCCTGCACAAGCAAACACAAAATTCCATTCTGATTAATTGGAACAAATTTATGTTTTCAAAATAAGTGTTATAACAGAACTGATTGTCAATAGAATGTATAATTTTTAATCACACTGTTCAGATGTTGACAAATGCATCAACTGTGTAATCCACACCTTCCTCAAGATAAAGAAAAATTTCAGCAGCCTAGAAAATTCTCTATTGCTTCATATAAGTTGTTCTTCACTATAGGTTTGTTTTACCTACTCTAGAACTTCATATGAATGGATTATGTAATGTGTACTCTTTATTGCATAAAGGCCAAGCCTCCTTTATACAATATCATGTGTTTTGGTCCACCCATGCTGTTATATCACTCTTTCCCTCTTTATATTCTTTTACTGAAGTAAAATTTTTATAACATAAAATTTACCATTTTAACCATTTAAAAATATGTTTCAGTGGCTTAGTACATTCACAGTGTTGTGCAACCATCACCACTCTCTCATCCCAGAATATTTCCATCTCCTCAAAAAGAAACCTTACACCAGTTAAGCAGTCATTTCCCATTCCCACCTAATCACAGCCTCTGGAAACCACTAATCTACTTTCTATCTCTATGAATTTGCTTATTATGGATTTTTATATAATAGGCATAATAAAATATGTGACCTTTGTATCTGGTTTCTTTCACTTAGCATAATGTTTTCCAGATTTGTCCACATCATGGCTGTATCAGTACTTCATTCCTTTTTATGATTGAATAATATTCCATTGTATCGATATACCACATTTTTTATCCACTTATCAGTTGAGGGACATTTGGACTGTTTCCACTTTAGGGCTACTGCGAATAACGCTTCTACGAACACTTATATTTAATTTTTTTTGGAACATATATTTTCAATTCTCCTGGGTAGTGGTTAACAGTAAAATGTCTAGGTCATATGGTAATTTTATATTTAAGTTTTTGAGGAAATGCCAGACTATTTTCCAAAGCAGTTCTACTTATTTTACATTCCCATCAGCAATGTATGAGAACTCCAATTTCTCCACATTCTCACCAACACTTTTTGAAAAGTTACACTGTGTGTGAAGTGATATCTCATTTTTTAAAATTTTCATTTCCCTAGTAACTAGTGATACTAAGCATTTTGTTGTTCATGGCTAGTTGTCTATCTTCTTTGAAGAAACGAGGACTGAAGTAATTTGTTGGCTTTTAAATTGGCTTCTTTGTCTTTGTGTTGTTGAACTGTAACTATTCTCTGTATATCCTAAATACTACATCCTTATCAGATATAACATTTGCAAAAATATTCTCCTATTTTGTGAGGTTTTTTTCACTTGGTTTCTTTATAGTGTCTTTTGAGATACAAAAATTTTTAACTTGAATGAAGTTCAATTTATTTTTATTTTGGTGGTTGTGTATTTGGTGCCGTATCTCAGTGTGTATTGCAATATCCACGGCTATGAAAATTGATCAGTATTTATTCTTACTAAAATGTTGTATAGTTTTGACTCATATTTAGGGCTTTCATCCATTTTGTGTCAATTTTTGTGAATGACATAACATAGGTGCCCAACTTAATAATTTTATATGTGGGTATCCAGTATTCCCAGAATTTGTTGAAAAGGCTATTTTTCCCCATTGAATAGTTTTGGTGTCATGTCAAAAATCAATTGACCATAGATTATGATGGGTATGTTATTGGACTCTCAATTTTATTCTCTAACCTATATGACTTAGTATCTCATTGTTTTTGTTACTGTAGGTTTATGATACGTTTTAAAATCAGGAAGTGTAAGTCCTCGAATTTTGTTCTTGTTTTTAAAGATTCTTTTGGGTATCTGAGTTCCTTTGCAATTCCTTAAGGATATTAAGATAATATTTTTCATCTTTGCAAAACTAAAAGTTGGATTTTGATAAGAAATGGATTGAATCTGTACATTTTTCAGTCCATTAATTATCCATAGAACTCAAATTAATAGACATTTTCAAGACTCTGGTATATATATATGATGTGTACCTAATGAAGGGTGAAAAATTCAGGCAATCAAATGGAGTTTTACATCAAATAGGAATTTTTTTCTTCACTTAATTACTTAAATTGCACTTCTCAACAAAGCCATGAGTGATTTTTGATGTTTTCAACCTTTTTATTTTAGTCATTCTCATTGATGTGTAATGGCTAAATACAATACTTTATATTTGATTAAACTACAATTTGTGAGGCATAATATACTTATTCTTAAATGAAATTTTAAGTCATTCACTTAGATTTGTCACACCTGATGATGAAGAAAAGTAAATATTTAAAGAGACATGGGTTATCTCAGAAGATTGTCCCCCATCTGTTAAAAGAATCATCTGGCCCCTTAAATTCTAAGGTAAGATCAGTTAGGGAAGGAACTGCTGATATTTACTTTCACCTATCCACTTCATTTATTTTTCCCTTGACTTATTGAGGATCCTGGAATATGTCCATTAATTATCCATAGAACTCGAATTAATAAACATTTTCAATTCTCTGGTATATAGATGATGTGTACTTAATGAAGGATGAAGAATTCAGACAATCAAATGGAGCTTTACATCAAATGAGAAATTTTTTCTTCACTTAATTACATAAATTTTGCACTTTTCAACAAAGCAATTGGTAATTTTTGCAAAACTAGCACTTCAAAATATATTTCAGTTTGATATCTGAATGCTAAAAGGATACAAACAACTTTCATATAAGTAAAACCTTAAAATCAGTTTTCTAAAGAAATGTTTAGGGAATTTATCTAAAGGAAACATTTCTTCCATTTATAATATGTGATTTAGGCATTTATAACACTCAGAGAAAAACGACAGCAATCATAGGAAAATACCTTTTTAGAATGTTACCATTTCAGTTTGTCTCAAATTACTTTTAAAGGAATATCTTTGTAAGAAATTCAACATATCTGAATTTAATATAGGCTATGGAATGTATGTCCTTTTCTATGACAATTTTGTAGAACACCGTTATTAGTACATATTGTTCAAGTGAGAGTTTAAAAAACAAAACAAAACAACAACAAACATTCCTATGGAATGCACTGATGTTGCAGAAGTATCTTCTACTAAAAATTAATTTAAAGTTATATCATCATGTGACTGTTTTAGATTTCATTGTAGAATATTATGCCTTGTGGTATTATGCCTTCTGTATTTTAGATTTGATATAATCTTATTATGTTTCTGTAAATTAACCACATTGTCACCAAATAGAATTGGGCCTTGATTATTCAATGTAAAACAGAACCCACATAGCCAAGATGTATGCTTAGGGTTATTTAATAACTGTTAAAGAGACAATTTCGATGCATAATTCTGGAATGCCATCTATCAACCTAATGAAAAGAAATATTATTTTGCATTTTCTTTTTCTGTTATTGATTTGTGGTGCCCCAAGACCATTTTAAAAATGATCGGTGTAGTCCTTATCTGTCACGGAAACAAATCCATTCCTTGGGTGGCTAGGCAATACGAGGGGAAATAAATTTCTCAGAAATGTATCCCCTGAAGGTTGCTATCCGTAACTGTTATAAGTTTGCAATGGAAATGGCTTTATTGCTACATAGAGAATATGATAAAATTTAAAGCTTGTGAAAGATGATTAGAAAACAAGTATAATAAATATATAATATATCACCAACAATATATCATCATATGTAATACATTTATTTATTTGACAATGTTTTGAGTATATCAAAGCAAATGGGAACAACTCAAATCTGAATGTTAATCCAAAGAATAATAAAAGTGAAAAATTAATGCCTTCAGGGAATTCGGAATTAAAATATTCTCCCATTTCCAACATAGAGCATTTACATTTTCTGCTTGGATGGCAGGTTTGAGCTCTATAAATCAGATTTCATCATATAAATCTGTTTCACTTAACTTTACCTCTTCCACACTGCTTCTAGTCTGAGCTTTAGTAAAGCTTCATGAATCTTTCTAAAAGATCATCTCAGCAGAAAAATAAAGCAAAAGTTAGTGGAACTAATTCTGTTACTTGAGTTTAACCTTAGTTCCATGTTATCTTTGGCCACTTTTATATGAACACATCACAGAAGTTGGGATATGTTATTTTATTATATTTAAGTAAAATTCCTCATTTTAATATATCTATACACAGCTAAACATATCTATTTATTTTAAAACAGTAATATATATTTTAACTTATGTGGACATATCAACAAGGATATTAAAGTGTTCATATTTTTATTACAGCAAAAACTAGAACAAATGTAATGTTCTGCTAAATATACTCATGTCATTCTCTCTGGATACTAAGATTTCGCATAATTTTAATAAGGTTCTTCTTATATATAATTTTGAATTCATTTTTCCAAGTGACTTTTTGTGATTACAATTAGCAAAGATAAATAATTGCATCTACTATACGTATTACCTCTTTTTCATTACGTTTTGCTTTCTCTTTTTTTTTAATATCATGATTCCTGGAGGTAGGCAGGTAGAAAGCAAGATAGCTTTATTAGAGTGAACAAAAATTGAGGAAAATACTGTATAGTGCGATTAGAGGATTTACTATTGTATCAACAGCTGAAGTTCCCCATAGTAGCCTTTGTGTTTGTAAATCCAAATATAAATCTATATTTTAGTATCTTGGTACCACAGCAGCTAACATTTGAATTTCATTTTATAACTACCTATTATATCAAGCTTAAATATTTCCCATTAAGAATCATTGTAGTCAATAAAAATATGGCTATTGTAAGTCTATCTTTTAAACATCTGGTTTCAGTGACCCCATATTGAAAGGCCAATCCCTTTAAAATGTTCAACCATTATGGAAAACAGTATGGTGATTCCTCAAGGATCTAGAACTAGATGTACCATATGACTCAGCCATCCCATTACTGGGTATATATCCAAAGAATTATAAATCATGCTGCTATAAAGACACATGCACACGTATGTTTATTGCAGCACTATTCACAATAGCAAAGACTTGGAATCAACCCAAATGTCCATCAGTGACAGACTGGATTAAGAAAATGTGGCACATATACACCATGGAATACTATGCAGCCATAAAAAAGAATGAGTTTGCGTCCTTTGTAGGGACATGGATGCAGCTGGAAACCATCATTCTCAGCAAACTATCACAAGAACAGAAAACCAAACACCGCATGTTCTCACTCATAGGTGGGAACTGAACAATGAGATCACTTGGACTCGGGAAGGGGAACATCATACACCGGGGCCTATCATGGGGATGGGGGAGGAGGGAGGGATTGCATTGGGAGTTATACCTGATGTAAATGACTAGTTGATGGGTGCTGACGAGTTGATGGGTGCAGCACACCAACATGGCACAAGTATACATATGTAACAAACCTGCACGTTATGCACATGTACCCTAGAACTTAAAGTATAATAATAAAAAACAAACAAACAAAAAACAAAATAAAATGATGTTAAACACATTGCATGGTAAGGTCTAAAATTTCAAGTGCTGCTTTGACGTTTTTGGGACTCACAAGACCTGTAAATCTTACAAGCTTCCCTGCTCTTGCCAGATACACGTCCTGACTCTCTTAAAGAAAGCACGCCTACCTGGCTCGTTCCTCTATTATGCCAGATCAGTTGCACTCCACCTGGCTCTCAACCTAACTGCCATTCTGGGGAATTACTGTAACAAACCAATCACATCACATTCTTCTGCAGGAACCAGAAGGCAGACACCTCACCCTCCTATTACTATAAAGCCTGTCTCCAATATCCCTGTTCACTTTATTACCAAGTAAAAACCCCATGCAGCCTTGCATGGCATGGGATGTCCTAGTTTGTGAGTATATATGACTAATAAACTGTTGTCAGTTTCATTGAGCCAATGATAGGTGTCATCCATTTGGCCATCTTGTACTGTTTATTGCAGGGGATTCCCTCATTAACAATGGAGTGAATAGGAGGTGATCAGAACACACTACAATGAAAGTGAGTAATTCATTAAATTACTTTTCATATCTCTGTGAGATTTAAATGTCTATGTAATAAAGACTTTGCTTGGCTTAATTTTTTTGTACTAAATGATTCAAAGAGAGTAACATAATTTTAGCTTTTACTATAAAGAATGCTGTTTGCAAAAGTACATACAATGGTGTTTAGCAAAGACTAATGGCTTTTCTTTTGAAAATGATAACATCAGTTTGTATTTGTTATTTAACTCAGGAATAAATAGCTCTTAGACATGATGCATGCATGATGTTCTTACTTCATACATTAGTTGTAAATTTAACATTGCAGCAATGATATTTGAGAATTAAATTGAATTCGTTTTGATAAATCCATGAGTGATCAACACTATGGACTTCATTCCATATAATTTGTAAGACCTAGCAGAGCAGCTCTGTCTTCTCCAATTTAATTGCAGATCCTCAAAATTTACCTGGGCATTTTTATATTCATGAATTTTTTAAGCAATAGTTTACTTACCTGCTAATCTTTTCCTCAAGTAGCCAATTAAATGGCTAACAGGAAGTCTAAAACACACACATACACACACATTCACATGCATCACATATATAATTTTCTACACAGTTAAATATAAACTGATAATAAAGGATAAGGGTAGATTATTTGACAGTGTCAATATAGTATTTAATTAGGATTCTTGGAGAAAAGGCATAGTTTTAAAAAATATACAGTCTACAATTAAAAGCATAACTGGATAAGCAAAATCGTTGGAGCAGATAATGGTTAGGGAAGAGCTCCAGAGAAGTAAAAGCATTCAAAGGGTCTCACTGGTGAAGGAAATATCTATGTTTTTGCTTTGAAAAGTTGATCAGGTAAGAGAAGTTGGAGGATAATATGTCTGCATTCACTGCTTTTGTGATTTTTCTGTTCTTTAACAAAATGTAGTTTAACAAAAAAAGGATTTCACTCACTTCAAAGAAAATTAAACTGCAGTAAGATATTTTTCCTTCGAGAAGTGATACATAAACCTCTCTTGCACCATGCCTCCCATCCTCTTAGCCTCCCTTTGTTACCACAATTCTTGAGACCAGCTGTTGCAAGCAGATGCGACTTGCCACTACATCACCACAGCTGCATTAGATATCCTTGCTTTCTACTCAGGGCTTCCCTGCTACCACTGTGTGGTTTGCCTGCAAGGAGCTGCTCAATCTGACTCAGGCATAAGCCTAGAAGTGCAAGGGAATGAACACCCCATGAAGCCACCCTTGCCAAATATGGTATAGAAACAGGTGGATATCTAAAGTCTCTCCTCTTTCTCCTTTTGGGTGGATAATTTTGAGGGGGAACTAGCTCTTCACAGGGCTCTTCACAAGATTCCTAGCAGGGTCAGGTCCTAACTGCCCATAAGGCTGGGTGACTTGGTTACTCACCCTTGGACTTTCTTCTCTCCTCGTTTCACTCTTCACCTTTCTTGTGATCTCTTCCCTTTTCTTGTGATCACTTCCTTTTTCTTGGAATCACTTCCTCAAATAGATCGCCTTTATTTTCTTGGCAGAACCTAGGCTAAGACAAGCTGACAATTAACTTAACTCACTGACAAAGTGAGTTAAGATCTACTGTTTCTTCACCATAGAAGAATATACTAATAGAGATCTCTTTCCTGCTACAAGCGGATAAACAAAATGTATAACTCAAATAAAACATAATTCAAAATATTCTAAAAGTCTGCCAGGATCAAAAGAAAAAAAGGAAACCCTTGGTACCAAGCTACAGTATGGCAAAAAGAGCTAAAGAAGAAAGACCAGGCACTGAAGCTCCAGTGACCTAGTGCTACAGCCATCCAAGTACAAATACAAAGACCATAATCGTCACCCAACTACATTTCTTCGCCTATTTAATACCATATTCTCACAAATAATGATTCCTTTTTCATTGAAATATTTAGTTGTTAACTAAATTGGCCAAATAACCAATTTTTTGGAGCCATATAGTCATGTTTCCATATAATAGGGATACTTGTTTCTTTCCCAATAATGAATATGAATCTATGTTCTCTTCTCCTTGTCATTAGTTATAAACCAAGAAATTTCAGGAAAGCATAAGTAGTAAACTACTATACTACCACAATATCCAGCAGTTTATTTTTTATCTTTGTGTAGCATTCTTATCCCATCCCACTGCATTTTTAGATTTGATTTTCAACACTATCAAAGATATGGTCCCTTATTTAAGATGCCACCTAGAGTATAATAGCATTTCTGTGAGTTGTCAAATTTTACCTTTGTAATTAATGATAAATTATTTATTTAGATTAATGGTTCTGATTTATCAGACACTTTAAAATCATAGTGATAGTTCTCTGTATTTTAATGAATGATGAAGAACATACCAAGAGAAGTGTTTTATAATATATTGAATTTGAATTTAATTTTTCATAGAAGAAATTAGGGTTTCTGCCATTGCTGACAGTTTATAATTATTTCAAAATCTCAATTGTCTTAGGAAAATAGTCATTTGATTATAAAATCAGTGTATGCACCTTCTCTTGCCACTGCATTACCAAGTCTTTCACAGTGATTATAAAAAAGCATATTTTTATACTATTGTATTCGATGTATTTATACTATATTAAAATCTCTTTGAATTATAGAAGGTTTTAATATTTGAGTTATAAGAGTCAATCTATAGAACTGAAAAATTTAAATGCACTTTGCATGTGGACAACACATATTTTGTTAATGTCATTTCAGTAGATATTACCTCTGGAGTTTTTAATCTTGTTAATCATTTGGGATATTTTAATATAGCGAGTTACAGTGTCAATGACACCAATGTTTAATAGTTAATTTCATAAGGGGAATTTTTCTTAGCAGAAAGGCCAACTGCCACGTGGAGAAACACATCATCTTTAACTTGTGCACATGCCCCAAGCCTTGGTACTGTGGAAAACCACGGCTATTGTCATAGACCTTCACCCTTAGAAATTATAATGCTATTGTATCCCTTACTGTATTAATTCACTAGTAATTTATATCATATTGTCTTTCACATGGATAATTTTTCTTCTAAAATAGTTTATTTTTGTATGAAGTATGTATTAGTCCATTCTCATGCTGCTATGAAGAACTGCCTGAGACTGGGCAATTTACAAAGGAGAGAAGTTTAATTGACTCACAGTTCCACATGGTTGCTGAGGCCTCAGGAAACTTACAATTGTTGTGGATGGGGAAGCAAACACATCCTTGTTCACATGATGGCAGAAAGAAGCGCCAAGCAAAAGAGGGAAAAGCCCCTTGTAAAACCATCAGATCTCATGAGAACTCACTCACTATTGTGAGAACAGCATGAGGGTAACTGCCCTCCCAATTCAATTACCTCCCACCAGGTCCCTTCCATGACACATGGGGATTGTGGGAACTACAATTTAAGGTGAGATTTGTGTGGGGACACAGAGCCAAACCATATCAAAATATTTTGCCAACTGTAAGGTACCTTATGATTTGCAAGTGATTGTAGCACAGAGAATATAACACTTAGGAGCCAATATGTTTGTTGAGTGAATGTAAATATAATAATGCTTATACATCAGGTGCAGATAAATAGCCATTAAAGTTGGTATTTTAGCATCTAACTATTTTTTCACTCAGTTGGGTCTTAGAACAGAATACATGCTATTTTCTAATTATTAGTTTATACATCCTTATTGCTACATTGATCCAACATATTCTTAGGAATTTACAGCTTTTGTATATTTACCTTTGTATATGTACTTCTATTTTTTAAATTCCTACCATTAGAAATTAATATATTGGAAAGTTCTGGGAACAAATACATTTTAACATTATTGAAGAAATTCATTTATGTGATATATTCCAACTGTCATAACTAGAGGAGAGTATGGTTATTCTAGAATGTTATACATGGTAGCTGTGTGTGTAAGTGTCTGTTTAGGGAGAAAAATATTTTGTGTGGAGAGATGTGATCAGAGGATAGCAAAGATGTTAAAAAGGAGGTATGAGTTTATGTTAGAAAGATTCTGCGATGCCTCCGGACTAAACTGGACTTAAGATATTTTATGACTACTAACCATTACTCTCCAAGGAAAAATAAGATATAAATATAAAACCAGTGAATAGCCATATTAGGAGGAAAGCACTTAAAAAAAAAAAAAAGACACAAAGTCTGTTTAGCCAGAGGTCAAAGTAAACATTAATAGAATGAAATAAACCAGTTTGCTGAGTTCAAAGACAAAAATAAGCCTCACATTAGCTTTAATCAAATATCTACTTTTAAATAGAATATATATATATTCCAATTTATGTTATAAGTCCTTTTTTGTCTTCAAATGATGTTTTGCTGGGAAATATCTCTAAACTGACTTCTTAAATGCCATGCATATATACTTTGATATACCTTATTAAGTCTTCAGTAACATAGAATTGGATAATATGGCCATCTTGATTAAACTTCTACTTTTTACTAAAAAAAGAACCTGAGAGCATAGTTGGAGGTTAGGCTGGTGGTGGTTATAACAGGAGACTGGGAAAAGGGTAGGGAAAAATGACCTTATTTCCCACTGGGCAAGTAGTCTCTCAAGCTTCAGAGGTTTCTATTTGGCTGTCTAATAGATCCTGCCCACAGTCATAGAGAAAATGACCACAAGCAAGAAGTTGGAGGTAAAATTTTGTCTTCCACTTTAAAAATGATTAGGGACCTAGTCATTACCTAACAAAAAAATGTCTAAATAATCCATTCAAGGAAAGTAAAAAAACAAAAATTTAAAGAATGATCTGAGATGGAAGAGGGCATGGTCCACAAAATTTAGTAAACATCGGTAAATCTAAATATACATGCATGAATTATAATAGTAATATTCAAATTGTGTTGTTATAGAAATACAAAAAGAACTAAAATTCTGGAATGCTTGGGGGAAAATAGCATAGATAATGAGAGAGAACTGTTTTTTTTTAATGTCCTTTTATTGTTCAGTAGAAGGGTAGAGATGTTGACCAACTTTGGACTTCAAATATACATGTTAAACATCATTCATGAAAAGCAATTATAAATAGAAACAGAATGCAAAATGTATCTATATCATCATACAGACAACTGTAGAAAGTAAGAAAGTAAAACAAATGTAAAGCAATAAAATGATAAAATCCAAATATGGTAGAAGACAACTAGTAGGACTGTCATTTCCACTGAGGATATTAAGATATTATCAGAGTGAGAGACAATAAACAAATCAACAACAATGAAAATATATATTATATTTATAAGAGACATATAAAATTCAAGTACAGAAAACCTATATGAGCCTTAAAATATTTTCCTGACCGATGGAGATCTGGCATTCTGATTTAAAAACACATTAGTCAACGATTAACTCAATAAAGTATGGATTGTAGCCTTTAAATTCCATTTCCCACTACAACAAGCCAGGTTTCTTGGAGAAATGTCTGATTCCAGGTCTAGGAAAAAATAGGCTAAAAGATCCTAGGGTTTCTTATTGTAAAAGAAAGCGAGATAGGTATTCAAGACTACTAACGTGTGTATAAAGAACTCTAAAACCAAATTGTAAGGTCCTTCTATTTCATGAGCAACAAAAAGAATAATAAGAATAATGTGATGCAACATATTGTGTATATTAAAAATCAACTAAAAAGAACTCATTTTTCATTGTGCAAATGTGGATCATCTATGGAGACACTTCATAATTCTAAAACTCAGTAAATAAAATGAACAAACAAGCATTTATCTTCCATTTATTATAAAATCTGCACCTCAAGTTAACCAAATAGTAGATGAATAAGTGTTTGCCTCTATAGAAAAACACGCAGCTGATAAATGTACAAGGAACAATTGAATTGGAATTCTACCACTTTACAATAGAGATTTTTGGATCTCTGTAATTACTGAATCTTTGTAATATCAATGTCTGCTGACACTAGTGAGTGAAAAGCAGATGGGAAACTTTTTTTTTTTGGAGATGGAGTCTCACTCTGTCACCCAGGCTGCAGTGCAATGGCACGATCTCTGCTCATTGCAACCTCTGCCTCAGCCTCCCAAGTAGCTGGGACTACAGGGGCGTGCCACCATGCCCAGCTAATTTTTGTATTGTTTTAGTAGAAACGGAGTTTCACCATGTTAGCCAGCTGGTCTCAAAATCCTGTCCTCAGGTGATTCACCCATCTTGGCCTCCCAAATTGCTGGCATTACAGGCATGAACCACCACCCCTGCCAGGAAACTTTTTAATGAATGAGTGGAGGTGGCAACACCTGAACCTATTGATCAGTCTCAAAAAGAAAAGCAATCACTTGTTAGATGCCTTCAGATATGGTGCAAAAAAAAGAAATAAAAGTCAGCTATATTCATTTTTGACAAAATCCTAATCGGTTACTCTGTCATTTTGTGGGAAGTACAGAGACAAACAGGAATGCAATTAGCAAAATCTAATCTTTAGAAAATGTTTTAAGAAAAATAGTCCGGGTTCTTCAATAAATAAATAGAATAATGAAAGTGAGAGAAGAAAGCTACAGAAGAAACAATATGTAGACATATTAAGTAAAATAAATGGAACCAAAGTGTAGACATTTGAATATAAACTAAATATTCGATGGTATATAGCAATTACTATTATTTAGGATTATAGGGCTATTGTGGTTATGTTCTTTAAAAGAGTATCTCTTAAAGATATAACAAAGTAGAGAATACTTTTTTTTCTTTTTTATTATACTTTAAGTTCTAGGGTACATGTGCACAATGTGCAGGTTTGTTACATATGTATACATGCGCCGTGCTGGTGTGCTGTACCCATTAACTCGTCTTTTATATTAGGTATATCCCCCTAATGCTACCCCTTCCCCCCACCCCCACCCCACAACAGGCCCCAGTGTGTGATGTTCCCCTTCCTGTATCCAAATGTTCTCATTGTTCACTTCCCACCTATGAGTGAGAACATGTGGTGTTTGGTTTTCTGTCCTTGTGATAGTTTGCTGAGAATAAGTTTTAATATGTTTTGTGTTTGTTTCAAAATAATTACAAAGTGGGAGGAATAGATAAAACAATATTGGCCATTTGTTGAATCTGTTTAATGGAAATATGAATGCCCTTTATACTATTCTCTCTGAATTGGCAGATGTTTAAAAATATCTGTAATAAAAAGTTTAAAAATAAAATGTTGGTCATATTAATATTCATTTAAAATGAGATTTTATTAGGAAGAAAACACTTTGGCTGTATTTCTAATTTCAAGGATATCTGTATATATAGCTACAAATAGAATATAAAGATAAGTAATGGAAAAGCATGTCATCTAATCCTCATTTAATCTGAGCATTTCATTGGAGAGAGTTCTTTTATGTTTATAACACTGATGATAATTCATAGTGAAAAAATTGTGAAGTACCTTGTAAAATATTAACCTCAACTTTAGTAATATGCAACTTAATTTTTTTTTCAAAAAGTAAGCACTGTCATTATCAAACACCCTAAGTTCTAGTCAACTGATGAATGGCCTAATAATACATTTGCCCTTGAAGGACATATGCACTGTAATAGTTTTTATGCATAAGGGAGTATATATACACTGTGTAATCATTGTAACTTGGTCATTTCAGTAGTCTATTTCTATTTTCAATTCTATAAAAAGATAGATTTTCAGTTTTTTGCATACTATATAGTAGCAACTCCAAAACAGAAACAATAGTAGGTCAATAGGTGGAGACATTAAGTATATGTTAAATGAAAAAGTTATTTAATAAATGATTGCACATTTATAGGTAAAGATTCTCATGATATTTCAACATTACAATCTTAAAGTTCCTTTTATTGATTATAACTTGGTGAAGATTTAATTAATGCATATTACATCTATTAACACATCTCAAATGTGTGTACATTAATAAAAACAAAAATTTCAACTTGTTTGTTTGCAATTCATCTTTTGGATCCACTGGCTAAGTTCTTTCAATATTTATCCCCTGTTAGAATTTTCAATATTTATCACCTGTTAGAATATTATCACCTGTTAGAATCACCTTTAGTAAAGCCTTAGCAGTTTTTCTTTAGGAAGCAATAGTACACAAGTGAATTTTCTTACTACACATGAAACACTGGGAGTAGGCTATACAAGTTAATGAGAGAAACGTTTAGCTTTTTTCTGACTTAGAAATTAGGGAAGCACAAGGACAGAAAAAAAATTGAAATAAAACCTTCAAACAAACAACTGTTCTCAGTAGAGTGCCAGAGGGAATTTGTATAGCTAAAAAAGACTAAAGTATAGCAAATATTAAATTTAAAAGTAGCAAAAACTGAAAAATATTTAGCATATCTGGTTCAGACACAGTATTTTATCTATTACAGTAACAGTGCTCTCTTTAATCTTCTTAAGTTTCCCTTAAGAACATTTAACTGTGAACTAGAAGAGTAATGCTCAAGGTCTGTTTCTAATAGTTAGTAGTATTATGACCCTGGGCAATTCACTCTTTAGATTCAGTTTTTATCCTCTTTTAACTTCAGTTTTATTTTTTATTATTATGACAGAGTAATCATAACAATACTTATTCTTCTTAGGATTATTGTGAGATCAAATAATCAGTTGGATGAAAGTGCATTGTAAATCTATGTCAATGTTAATGCCAGTTCAGACTTACACCCTGCATTTCTAATGAGTGAGGATTAGGTTGGGCATATGGGACAAAGAAGCAGTGGAAGACACTATCGGCCAATCCTATCTAGGGAAGTGGGGGAATGATGCTACCACATGCAAGACTATACATTCAGTGAAGAAATGTTTCCCTTTTCAATACAGAACGTGTGTTGAACCTCAATCTGTATGGCCCTTAAAGGACTTGAAGGGAAAAGAATCCTTCGTAAAGAAAGTCTTACTCTTGAATGCTCTTCTGCTTCAAGGCATTGGGGCCAGAGTACTTCTTCCACACAAGTCAATTAGAGCTTCGATTTTCCTATGTTTGCCTTCGGGCTCCATCATTTCTTAGTTGTATGGACTTGAATAGGTTAATTCACTCTCTAAGCTTCATTACTCCTCTAGTAACGCTGACTGCCACAGTTAAGTTGAGAGAGTAGAACTTAATAGGAATTGATCATTAAGCAATTTTATTTTCCTCCCACTTCCTTTCAAACGACCTTGGTGCATTAGTTGTTAGTTACTTCTAACATGGACTCTCACAGAAGTCCCATGACTTTTCCAGTTGCTCTTAGATTTTAAAAAATGTCCTCCGTATGTTCTAGTCAGAAGCAAGCTCACTCTCATTTCATTACAATGTGAGTGCAATTGAACAATCAAAATTCCAACTTTCATTTGAGGTTCCAACATTCCCCTCCCACACCTTGAGTGTTCTGCAGGGTTGAAACAGAAGTGGGAAAGGCCAGTGTGGTCTACTTCCCTATTCCCCCTTTTCCTGCTAATCCTCCTCTCCTTCTGATCCCCCAGTCTCCCACCTTTCCACCTGTATTATCCTGTTCTCATACTGCTAATGAAGACATACTTGAGACTGGGTAATTTATAAAGGAAAGAGGTTTAATGGACTCACAGTTTTACATGGCTGGGGAGGCCTCACAATCCTGGTGGGAGGCAAACAAGAAGCAAAGGCATATCTTACATGGTGACAGCCAAGAGAGTTTGTGCAGGGGAACTCCCATTTGTAAAACCATCAGCTCTCATGAGACTTATTCACTACCGTGAGAACAGTATGGGGGAAACTGCCCCCATGATTCAATTATCTCCACCTGGCCGTGCCCTTGACATGTTGGGGTTAGTGCAGTTCCAGGTGAGATTTGGGTGGGGACACAGCCAAACCATATCACCACCCATTAGTTCACCCCTGGCTTCTCCAGTATTTGGATGGGTAAGGCGAGAGGAGAGATATGAGGAAATGTCCCATTGTGAAATGATATTTGTCTTTTCTAGGCTTGGCAGATGGTTGAAAGTTGACTCTCACCTTGGATATTTTTGGTTTCTCTGAGTTCACCCCCAACTCCCTGTAAATGTCCAGGTAGACTCCCTGTGATGCAGCCAATGCATCTTTTCTGAGGTGGCTGGTCACTTCAGATTCCTCCTGAATTCAGGCCCTTGTTAACCACCTTCTACTAGACCTTTCTTCCCCTACTCAATGGTTTATTTTTGGCCAAAGTACTTTTCACAGTTTTACATATTTCCTTATTTTCTGTCCTTTTCAATAGAATATAAGATTTTAGAAGGCAAAAATTACCCGTTATTCATTACTACATCTCCTGTACCTGGAATGATGCCTGGCATGTAGAAGATGTTCAATAAATATTTGTTGAATGAATGAGTGAATAAGTGAGCATTTGGAAGAAGATCCTCTGTATTGGGGTCCCATCGTCTGTTACACAGCCCTGTTTGGTGTCATCCAAACTAAGTTCTTGCTAGCTCCCATCAAAATATACACAACTAGTTCCCCCCAAACACTAACATTTGACAAGCGGAAGGGCAGCTACTTCCCAACTTAACTCTCCATGCTCTTGTAGCAACTGATAACCATAACCACAAACTCATATATTTGGACCTTCATAGATAACAGTCTGGCATCTGTCTCAATATCTCATAAGGTACAAAGTCAAGTTCCCCGAGTCTTAAAATACCCTTTTGATGGCTTAAAATGTGGAATAAATATTTATCACTCATCTCACATGAATACCACCACTATCCAAAGAAATTCAAATACTTTCACTCTCTTTCCCTCTCTAACCACTTAAATATTATTGACGTGGATGTTGAGGTGAGACATGCAAATCAGAACAACAGGCACCTTCTTTGCCAGTTCTGCATAGGTGTGGTCAAACCACTTGGTTCAGACCTATTTTCTGCTCTTTGACATCAGAGTGTCAGTTAAATTTGAGACAAGAGGATTTCTACTTTGAAATCCTGTTACATCTACCCTGAAAAGTAAGTGTGTAATGAGATAAAATTAATCTATAGTTTAACAAAATGCTTAACATAAAATAAATATTTCTTTCCAGAGTCTCTTCCTTAAACTCATTGCTTGCTGTTCCTACTACAGTAAAAGATAGAATCTTAAATGAATATCCTTGGAAAATTTTAAGCATAGAAAAATAGCAAAACAGCTAATAAATTCCTTTGAAAATCCAAATAAGAAAAAAAATATATATAAACAAGAAAAAATCCCAAGATCATCATAAATACTTCACATGTAAGTTAGAGTTATATTATTTATTTTTCCCTGACAAGAATATATCATTTCCTGTTACTAATTTTTAAATTTCCCTTTAGATGTGCAAGCTAGGCAATTTTAACTTGTCAGAGTCACATAAATTACTGACTCACTGTAACAGCAAAAGCTATTTTCTGGTTTCTAGTGATTAGACCTAAAATACATTTTATAGCAAAGTATGAGATTAAATAGTTTCACCTCTAAATGTGGTATGCATGTGCTTCTTGTATCCTCCTTAAAAATTAACTATTCATGTTTAGTAGAGAGTGAAATTCATCAGGGACAAAGCACCGCAGATGAGCTCATTCTCCTGTTACCTTGATGTATGGAATTATTCCCTCAGGTCCAAATCTAATCAAATGTGACCACAATTCATCTAATACTTTCTTCCAGATCTGTGCAGCCTTTGCGGTATTACCAAATAATGAATTATTCTACAGAGACACCTATAGGAAAATCCTTCTATAATCAAATAATTCTTGAGAGAAATGTATTTTATTTTGAGGCTATGAGTAGCTTTATTTGAATTTTCAGTACTCTAGGAACTTGGCAGATTACCTGAGTGTAATAGGATGGAATGAAAGACGAAGTTTAAAAAAAAAATTCCCAAATGTTAGAAACATTTACAACAAGTTGAAATAGATAACATGCATTAGAAAAAAATAAAATAGCACAATTGTTTGTGTATACTGTTTGGCAAAGCTCTTCATAGTTTCAAAATATACTTGCCAATAAGAATTGTCAATATATATGGATCTTATATCTCAAATGCCTTTATAACAAAGGCACTCTGTAGGTATCCCAATTCTATGTATTTTGAGAACTTGCTTGAGACGTAGGACAAACACCTTAAGAGGGATGTCAAGTAAATAGTTATCTTCCATTTTCACCTGTATCAAAAACAATGTACTCAATGGAACTTTTTATGAGTGTCAACAATTCTTTCACATCATGTTCCAATAGTCCACACCATGCTTCATAATGCACACTCCTTGAAACCCCTTTGGGGTCTTTGTGACAGTTTAGTTAAGTCAAAATTCAGACATCTATCCCCAGTCAGCCATGGTCTGGAGCCCATCATCCAAATAAGACTCACGCCTTCCCACCAGCTGGGCTTTTGTAGGAACACTGCTTTAATGTAACAGTGGCTGTAGTGCAGTGATGAGCCCTAGACCTAACTATGTTATAGTAATTGAAAATCACCATCTTTGGGGCCAGAACAACCCAAGTTCAAGTTCTAGCTCATTAATTTACAAGCTGGGTGACCCTGGGAAATTTCTATAATCTATGTAATAAGCCTTAGTTGCCTGTCTGATGGGAAAAGGAAATCAGATATTTAAAGTGTTTACTATGCTTCCTTGTACATACTACAAAATAAATGTTAGTCATCAATATGTCTGTTACTATTAAAATAATCATAGTAATAAATCATGGCCCAACAATCACAGGTTTTGAGGGTGGACCAGCATGAAATAACAGTGTCCTGGCAGACAGAAGAGGGGAGCCAAGTAGCAGAGAAATTAAAAGCAGACAGTAGTTAGCAATTCAATGAGGCAGGAGGTATTAGGAATATTTGGCAGTAGGAAACAAGTTTTTGGCCAAAGACCTGGGTTTCAGATTCAGGGCTGTCTGTGCTTCGTTTCAGAGGAAAGGGTAAGTAGTTTTAACAAAAGATGGTGAGAGGTGCTTCCTAGAAAAATTGGAAGACAGTAATTTAGACACAGGGAACAAATCTGGTAACCAAAAACAGGAGAAGAGCACTAATGTGGCAACACTACCAAACCAACACATAGTTTATAAAGTTTGGTAGGGTTGACAAGATGGTGAGTTTTTTGATGTCATGAAATACCTGAAACCGGTCAGGGAAAGTCCCTGAGTTTTTGATAGGGCTATACCTGTATGTGTCTGTTCTGTGCAGGAAACATGCGAGGGGAGAAGAAAAGGCACACACACAATACCTTTAAGGGTAAACAAGCTTTATCCTACATAAATGGCAATGGGATACATTAAGCAAATGATATAATAAGCAAAGTAATATAATAAGCAAATTGATTTAATAAGCAAATGATATAAAAAGCAAATGATAAGGAAATTGCAATGGGAAAAGGAGAAGGGAAAAGGTATATATTTACACTCACCAGACTCTGGAAGATTCACCACCAGACTGGGAAGCAACAGCCTGGGCTCCAGAGTTGGCCACCCATCCATGCACAGATGAGGAGAGGTCTCATGAAGGTTCGCCACAGTCTGGGACCCTAACTTATTTTGTAAAATGTTGCATGGCATGAGGCCCAGTCGCGAGGGCCCTTCATGACTGGGCTCAAGGAACACAAAAAGGTCAACTTGTTTTTGCGATTGTCTATTGTTTTCCAATAACTAGCGTATAGGAATAGATTGAAATAGAGATTTCTCCAAAACAGCACTGGATGAACGCCTCAAGGGGCTCACACAAACTGTTCTGGGACTTGGTGATCATTGTTTATGTCCATGTTCAATTGAGTTCAAATTTAATATTTAAGGTTTCCTTCACAGCGTCACAGGGGGAAGGACGAGGGAGAACATTGAGCATTATTTTTATGGGGATAGGTTCTGACAGTAATCTTGCTACATTGCTGTACAGCTCCCAAGTTTTAGAATAGCGATAAAGAGATGTTCAATAATTTTTAAATTAAATCTGTATATCACACATTTGCTGCCCCCACCTACACAGGCTGATGATGGGGGCATAATGTTAACTCAGTTTTGACACCAATTTCCCAAAGGAATCCATTCACTTATTTAATTAGTTTTTAGAAAAGACCAAAGTATACGGTCATGGTGGAAAGAAGAAGGTATTGCATGGCTCACCTAACAATTTCCTAGGTTTCTTTCTGTTCTTCCTTTTTCTCAAGTATTTTCATGTTTATTTTTTTCATTTTTATGGTGATAAAATACACATCATAAAATTTGCCACGAGTGGCATTTAGTACATTCACAGTGCTGTGCAGTCATTACTACTATCTAATTCTGGAATATTTTCATCACCACAAAAAGGAACCCAATACCAAGTATAATCTGTTTTATGTCTCTATGAAATTGCCTACTCATGATTTCATAATGGCATCATACAATATTTAACCTTCTATATCATGCTTCTTTCACTTTGCTTATTTTCAAAGTCCATCTGTGCTGTAGCATGTATCAGTACTTTATTTCTGTTTATTGCTGAACCATATTCCATTGTATGTATGTACTACATTTTATGCATTCAGCAATAAATATTTGTTTTTTTCCATCTTTTGGCAATTATGAATAGTGCTGCTATGAATATTTGTGAACAAGTTTTGTTTGTACTCCTGATTTCAAATCTTTTGGATATATACTCAGGAGCTGAACTTCTAGATCATATAGTAATTCTATATTTAACTTATCAAGGACAATTGCACAATTTTATATTCACATCAGCAATGTACAAGGGCTCCAATTTCTCCACATTCTTGATAACACACTTATTTTCCACTTTTTGTTTGTTCATTTTTAATTAAAATTATCCTAGTAGATATCATCCATGATGTGAGATTTCAATTTGCTTTTGATTTGCATTTCTCAAACAGTGAATAATGTTAAGTTTATTGGCCATTTCTATACTTAGAGAAACATTTCTACAAGTCCTTGGCCCTTTTTAAACTGAGTTGTCTTTTTGTTGTTGAGCTGTAAGTGCTCTTTATATATTCTAGACACTAGACCCTTATGAGGTACATGGTTTGCAAGTACTTTCCCCCATTCTGTGGATTGTCTTTTTGCTTTCTTGATAGTGTTCTTTATTTCTGTCTTTGATGCTTTACCTCCAATGTTTTATTTCTCTACTACCTCTTAGGAACAAATATGTTCCTTCCTCAGGTGTGAATGAGAAGTTCCTCTACACTCTTTCTAACCAAAACAGCAGTCCAAATACAGTCAGGCACTGTGGAACTTAGGCTTCATCAGGGATATTCTATTATCTCAAAAAAGATAGGTCTGCACAATGAGAAATTTTATACCAGCAGCTAAGAAAATAAAGTATATTCCATATTGTTTTCAGTAATGGAAGTTTCCTATATGGAGCAATAATTATTTTCTTTCAAAACATTATACAAAATGATACTGCTATTATAATATAGTTATTCCTAGCAAAGAAGTGGATTCAATGGTGATCTGGGTTTTAAACAATTGATAACTTGTCCTGAGAGCATTAAAAACCCTGATATAGACACATGGAGTATAATTCTTGCAGATTCAACACTATGGGTAAATCCTATCTGCAGAAGAGCAGCCGTATTACAGAGTAGCTGTCTAGAAGTCTTCAACTACATGGTAGAATGAGGCCAAGTGTGAAATATTAGATACCCAGACAACCGAAAACAAGATGGACTTAAAAAATTTATGCTAGCTTGTGTATTCACCCTCAACCATAAATAAACAAAAATGTAGATTTATAATTCATTCTGTATTCTGTATATCTGTATTTCATGTCTGTATCTGTATTTCCCCAACAATTCTGGGTGAATATTTGTTTATTTCTATGAAATTTGTTTGATTGAATGCAATGTTTTCATCAGCTGTGAAAGTATGATTTGAATATGTAATATTACATATAAGCTTAATTTTAGCATCATTAATGAAACAAATTTGGTTCCACACTTTTCAATCTTTCAAAATTTTAATCAGATCTATGTACCTACATACTTTTCTGCAATAATACATATGTATTCGTATGTATATATATATACACATGCACACATGCACTTACATGTACATATAGTCTTACTCTAGTAGGTTGAATGATAGCTCCCAAAAATATATGTTCAAATTGTAACTCTTGGTAACTCTGAATGTAACCTTTTTTGGACAAAAGGTCTTTGCAGGTGCAATTAACTTAATGGTCTTAAGATAAGATCATCTTGGATTACCTGGGTGAACCCAAAACCCAATCACTGGTGTCTTTACAAAAGTGAATCATAGGTGTATCACACAGTTACTCCTAAACTTATGATTGGGTTACGTCCCCATCAAACCTCATCGTAAGTTGAAAAATGATAAGTCAAAAATTGCATTTAATACACCTACCTAACCTATGGGACATCATGGCTTGGCCTAGACAACCTTAAATGTGCTGATAACACCTTATCTTACCTTACCTTACCTTAGACCACACTTGGACAAAATCATCTAACACAAACCTATTTTATTAAAAAGTTATAAAAAATTTGAATCAAACTTTAATACTCAAAGTATGGTTTCTATTGAACATGTATCACTTTCACGTGATCATAAAGTAAAATAATAAGTTGAACTATCATAAGTTGGGGACAGTCTTAGAGACAAAAAAGAAAAAGAAAGAAAAAGGTGATGTAAAGGCAGAGGTAAAGATTGTAATAATGCCCTTATTAGCTAAGGCATGTCAAAGATTGCTGACAACCAACAGAAGCCAGAAGAGCCAGAGCCGTATATGTGTGTGTGTGGTGTGTGTGTGTATACATGTATATGTGTCAGAATATAGATTCTGTAGTAATGTTTTATATATACATAAAATATTTTTTATATATATTTTTTCTCTATGTAATTTTCTGTTGTTCCAGTCCACTAAGTTTGCGTTATTAATAGTTTTCTTATGGCATTCCTAGGAAACTAATACAAATTGTTATACTGGGAAGTGGCTCTGGAATTAGATAATAGTTAGGGGCTGGGAGAATTTTGTGGTGCATTAAAGAAAAAAGCCTAGATTTTCTTGAAGAGATTCTTGGTAGAAATATAGACATTAAAGGTGTTTCTGGTGAGATCTCATAAGGACATGAATAGCATAATATTGAAGACTGGAGAAAAAAAGTCTCTTGTTATAAATAGGAAGACAACTTGGTTGAATTGTTTTCTACTGTTGGGTGGTAAACACAACTTGTAAGCAGTGGAGTGGGTATTTAATTGAGCAAATTTGCAAACAAGGTGTTGTCAACCTAAAATAACAACAGAAAGAGTGGCTCTTAAAAAATGAATTTACTCAAGAATAGATAAGAGATTAAATCTGGGAAGATAATTGCCATAGAGAACCATAAAGGGCCACAGGTGTACCCACAGAGGCAAAGCAAGGCAAGGGTTTTTAAAGACAGAATAAATAGAGTTACATAAGTTAATTTGAAATATTTGTTCTTGGTTATGGGGATTAAAGGCTGAACATGCATCAGTTCAAAGGCTGAACAGACAGTTGCTGGGCAGATGTCCTTGCAGAAGTATTCTTCGTGTAAGGTTGTGGTGGCCATTGTAAAATACTGTGTTTTTCAGAGAAACCTTGTAATATTTTATCACAGGCATATGTGCATGAGAGCCTTTCCTTTATGGCCTCCCAGCTCTATTTTTGTTAAGGATTTGCATAAATGACTCCATTTTGATTCTGACAACTTTTTTAGTGTTAATTATGTGCCTTGGTTTCTCCTTATTGCATATATAGCAAAATGTGAGAAGAAAGAGATAAACTCAGGAAAGAACTGTTAATCAAAGTAGAATTGGCACTGGATTCTTTGGATGGGTTTCTAACTTGTGCAGATTTTAAAGTATGCTAAACTAGGCTGTTTACTGTTAGGAAAGCATTCTCTGGAGAAAGCTTGGAGTACGTGTCTGGATAACTTTTGCTGAAGGAATTGTGTGTATGACTCCTGGATCCAATCAACCCTCTCAACAAAAGCCAATAATAGGGCTGGAATTTTCTAGGAAGAATGTGTGGAGAATGCTCTTGTCTCATAGTATGTACACCCATGGCTTACATGGGAGACAGACAAGATGTCTGAGACTACTGTTTTAGCAGAAACGCTGCCAGCTTGGACAAAAGAGGACAGAGACAGAATGAAATGAAGAATGGGTGTTCGGCTTTTGAGATTCTATAGGTAGGAAGTGAGCTGATAGGGATCATTGATTGAGAATATATGCTACCCTTCCAGAGACAAAATGACTCCAAGGGCAAAGCCAAGCATGCGGACAGAGGCCGGAGGGGTGGGTGCAGAGGGGTATGGAGCCTGCTGCTGCCAGAGCTTCTGTGAGGTAATACATTTTTTGTTATTTTAAGTTACCAAGATTGTAGTAATTTGTTATGGCTGCCTCAGGAAACAAATACATTCATATTTCCTGAATTTTTCATTCTAATTGGCATTCTATTTTAGATAACACTTTAAACCATCTTCCCAACAGAATGTGTGACTGGCAATTTCTCTCTCTCTCTCTCAACTTCTCTCCTTTTCCTTCCGTTCCTCTCCCTTTCTTGTGTACATGTAAAAGCTAGATAAAAAGCAGAGTAGAAGATAATATGGTATCATGAAAATAATTTTTGAATTAAAGTCAAACTAGTTTTAAAGTCTGTTCCCTCACTGTATAAACTTGAGCAACTGAGTTAACCCCTCTGAACCTACTTATTTTTGTTGTTGTTGTTTTTTGTTTCTTTTCTTTTGAGACAGAGTCTCACTCTGTTGCCAGGCTGGAGTGCAGTGGCGTGATCTCGGCTTACTGCAACCTCCGCCTCCCGGGTTCAAGTGATTCTACCTCAGCCTCCCGAGTAGCTGGGACTGCAGGTGCCCACCACCATGCTCAGCTAATTTTTGTATTTTTAGTAGAGATGGGGTTTCACCATGTTGGCCAGGATAATCTCGATCTCTTGACTTTGTGATCCATCCCATAGAAATAATAATAATGAAGTTGAGAAGAGATTTAAGTAAGAAAATATATTTAAATTGGCAGGCACAGTGCATAATAAATTCCTCCTCTTTATGCCAGTAGGAACACTACGTTATGAATTTAATCATTGCAACTTTTGAATAAATAAAATGGTTTTAATTGATATGACAATTAAAAGAGATTGATCAGAAAAGTGGATCTTTTGCAGTCATTGCAAAGCCTGCAATGATACAGATGCAAATACTTATGGCCCCCGAGACTTTGTTGAAGAATTATTTTTAAGAATGGCTTCTTGTTAAACTTCCAAGGAGAAAAAAATGTTCCACATTCAGAGGAAAATAAATGATTGAATCAATGGGAAAGAGAAAAAATAATTTTATTAATTCTGTCTGCATTAGCTGATCCTGATTATTTAACTAAAACATACTGAAAACCTCCTGGTTTCTCAAATGACTTTAATGATTAATAAATATCTTTATTTATGGTCTTTGCTCATATTTGATTTCATTTCTGAAGACTTACAGTGAGTACGTGCCGAGGTTTTCATCTCTCTGGAGGTAGAGCCTTGTTAGCTTCACATGGGGCATGGTAAGGATACCTTAAAAGGATGTATCTATTTTTATTGATTGCTTCTACAACTTACATTTGCCTCCCTTTATGCATGTACCAAAATTCTGAAGTTGAAAAATTGATTATTTAAAATTATCATCATCCTAAAACCTCAAATGAGTTTGAAATAATTTTGTAATAGAATTTCCTGAAGGGTAAAGAAGACTCATCTATCAATTTATGCAATGTCTCTTAACTATTTCTATTCCCAACTTAAAACTACACTTAAAATATTGACTCTACATTGTTTGCTCTTCCCCAGTTATCTCAACCCTAGTTGTACATTAGAGTCAGAATGACTGCAATTGGTACACAGTATTATAAACATTAAGTATTAGAAAATTTCAAGAATATTTAAGAGTAAAGAAATATGATGTATTTCCACATAACCAACTTCAACAACAAATTTATGGCCAATCTTGTTTCATCTGTTCCTTGTTTCATCTGTCCACCCAATTCTGGATTATGCTGAACCAAATCAAAGTCATCAAATAATTTCTTGTGGGAATAGTTTACATAGATATTTCATATAGAAACTATTTGAAACAAAACCATAACATTTTTATCATATGTAAAGTAACAGTAATTCCTTAGTATCATCAAATATGAGTACTCATATTCCCCTGAATATCTTGTAACAATTTTGTATAATTTCTTTAAATTTGAATTCAAATATTTATACTTTGCAATTGATGGATACATTTTAAGTCATTTCTATAGAATCCCCTTCTATATCTCTTTATTTGTTTGCTATTTAGGTATTGAGTAAATGTTTGATATGGTCCAGTGTAGTTGCTCCTAGCCATAGTTAGCTATTAAATTTCAATCAATTAATAGTAAAAAGAATACAAAATTGAATTATGTACGATTTACAATGTTACAGCTGGCACATTTGCATATTCCAAGTGTTTCATAGCCCCATGTGGCTAGTGGCTACTCTACTGAAGAATGCAGAAAAAGACCAATCCCATTACTGCAGAAAGTTCTTAGAGTGCACTGCTGTCATTTCCCAATGTAAGTTTTATTTTCCGATTCTACCCCAACATGTCAGTTAATCTGATATAATCCCTCTACTTCCTGTAGATTGATAGTCATATTTAGATCTTGATTCGATTTACATTCAATATTTTGCCCAAACTATGACATAGTCCACCTACATCAGAAGGTACGTGATATCTGGTTGTTTCTTTTTTATGATGTCAGTAGTCACTTATGATTGTTGTCTCATTTTAATAAAAATGATACATTTTGATTTTCTCTGTAATAGTCATACTTTTTTCTTTGTTCCTGTACTTTTTTTTTTTTTTTTTTTTTTTTTTTTTTTTTTTTTTTTTGAGACGGAGTTTTGCTCTTGTTGCCCAGGTTGGAGTGCAATGGTGCAATTGCAGCTCACCGTAACCTCTGCTTCCTGGGTTCAAGCAATTCTCCTGTCTCAGCCTCCCAAGTAGCTGGGATTATAGGTGCCCACCACTATGCCTGGCTAATTTTTATATTTTTAGTAGAGACAGGGTTTCATCATATTAGTCAGGCTGGTCTCGAACTCCTGACCTCAGGTGATGAGCCCACCTCAGCCTCCCAACATGCTGGGATTACAGGCGTGAGCCCCCACGCCTAGCCAACATTCTTACCTGTAGAATTATGGTAGATTTATTGGAAGTGGTGCTGATTACCAATAGACTTGTATCTTTGCCTCTAGTATTTCAGATCCCTGTTTTCCTCTGGGGGAATGAAAAAATCAGCTAACGATCTCACATTGTTTGTAGATTTTAGCTTACATTTTGTATTAATTTGTTCAAGAGACAGAGATCCTACCTTTCTGGGTAGTCAATTACTTTATTTTTATTCATTTATATATAATAATTTTAAAATCCTTTATACAATAATATCGTATAAAGATGACAGATTAATATGAACAACTAATAATTGATCCATCCAAACTTCACTAAAGCTATCATATTTTTTTTCAGAGACATAGACCCACAAAGACAGAAGAGAAAAACCACTGCAACAGCATTTTGGGTGTTAGAAAGCAGATGGGCAAGGACTACCCACTTAGCAAACACTAACCTAGAAATAGAAAAAACTGTGAAAGAACCAAAATTGAACTGTAAAATTTTCAAAAACCTCAGGAACTAGCAGTTATGGAACCGAGAGTGAAGTAATTTGCTGTTAAAGAAGATTTGAGGATGTTAAAAAAGATTCCTGGATAATCTCTTGCATATCATTTGATCACCCTTCAATTACTCTGTCAGTGCTCTGGAGAGTTGGGTGCTAGGTGAAGGTGAAACTGTGCCTGGACCAGACTGTTGAGGGCAAACAAACAGTATCATAAAGAGAATGAATAGATCACTTACATATAAATACTGATATTTTTGTCCCTTACTTCCGCTTGACTTCTAGAACATGGGAAACCAGACTTCTATTCTATAGCAGGAGACTAGAAGATCTGTCTCTGGAAAATTTGCCTTCCCATAAGAGAAGAAAACAAAGATACTGATGATACTGACATCCTGGTTTTCCTGAAAACTGGCCATATCTTTCTGCAGTAGAGTTCAAGTTTGCTAGTCCCCACTTGGATGCTCAGAGCTTTTATCTGCTTTTGAGCTCTCCATTCCATCTTAATTATAAGCAAGTAAATAGATTACCAAACATCTTGGGGAAAAATCTTTAATGAGAAAGATAGAAACCAAAATAAACCAATAGGAAAAAACCAGCATCTTGGAGAAAACAAAGATGAAGAAAGAAAAAATGAACTTGATATTAATATCCTAAGAGTGGTAATAGAGGCTATTGCATTTATAAAACTAAAACAAAATGACACAAAGGAAATTATCAGAGAACATAATAAAAACTAAAAATATATGCATAGTGGGAAAAAGAGCCCTGTGAAGATGTTAGGATATAAAGTCTGGGAGCTCTCTCAGAGATTTAAGCAAAAAGACAAAGACAGAGTAGAAAGTGTTACAAAATTAGACAACTACTTGAAATCTTGGGATTTGTCAACAAACATGCTGGAAGCAAGAAACAATGTGTGATGACTTCAAATATCTGAAAGAAAATTGTTTCCAACTAACGAATCTATTTTTTGCACAGATACCATGAATTATATTTCAGACTTACAAGAAAAAGAAAATTTAATTTCTTATTCACCTTTCTTTAGAAGGTACAAGAGGATGTGTTCTACAAAAATGAGCAACTTAACCAATAAGGTTGAATAGAAAGATGGGATGGGAACAGGAAACAGATGTTTAAACACAGGAAAATGAGAAAGACTCTCTACAATGGTGGTGAAAAGGAAATCCCAGGTTGATTGCTGTGGTCTAGGCATAGATGATAACCCATGAAGATGGCTGCAATTTGGAAAATTGGTGACTGAGTACAAGGTAGAACTTCCTATTCATAGCAATCCGCCCACAGAGTGAAATGATAGGCACAGTGGATGTCAATGGAGCTATAGCTTTCACTTTTACTGATCAAATCCATAATATTGAGATATGACTGAGACTGGATGAGAAGACAATGAGAAGTATGTTATTATCACATATGAGACCTTGCATCTCTTTCAAATAACTTTTTGATAAGAACCTTCTGCTCCCCAATGTATTACAATGCAGAATAAAATGCAAACTTAGTCAAATATGAATTCTTCTGAAAAGGAAAACCTGTTTATACATGTGTAAAATTCCTCCCCCCCAACCCTAAATTCATATTCACTGGGAATCTTAGAATGTGGTCTTATTTGAAAACAGGGTCTTTGCAACTGTAATTAGTTAATAAGAGGCCATACTAGATTAGGATGAGCTCTAAATTCAGTGACTGGTGCAAAGAGGAAAGGACACCAAGTAACACAGGGAGGAAGGAGGTAAGAAGGCAGGCAGATCAGAGAGATGCAAGTGCAAGCCAAGAAATGCCAAAAACCACCAGCAAGCACCAGAAGCTAGGAAGAGCCAAAGCACTATTCTTCCCTAGCGCCCACAGAGGAAGCATGGCACTGCTGACACCTTGATTCACAATTCCTGCCTCCAGAAATGTGACAGAATAAATATGTGTTGTATTAAGTCAGCCAGTTTTTGGTAATTTACATGCAATTAATATGTTTAATATTTAGAGGTTCAGAATTTCAAGTTGATAAAATATAACTGTTTCTATGAAAACTGGGTATTACACCTTTGATCTAGAAGTGCAACTCATTGCCATTTTTTAAAAGGAAAATCACATCAACTTATTTCAGTTTCAAGTTGTAGTCCCAAACTGTCTAGTCCATCACTATGTTGTGTTAGGACTGTTTGCAGGAAGTTGTGATCTGTCCTTTTGAGCAGACAGCCACGCTGACTATGAAGGGATGTGTTCTCGGTAAGGATGGCTTGGGGAAGGTCAATTCCGATTCATTCCTCCTGCTCTGCTCTCTTAGCACCTCCCAGCTGCCTACTATGTCACCAGACTCCCTCCTTCATATTCTATGTAATTGTCCATATGAAGCAACTGAGAAGGTTGCTTTCCTTCTAACACCTTCCTAAGAGTTCACATCACTATTTCCATGTGTCCTGGAGAGATTCCACATTAAACATAGACAGACTCTATTCTATGCTCTTAAAATATTTCTATCTCTTACGAAAGAAAATAAACCACAAACTGAATTCTGAATGGTCAGAATATTTACAGAGAATGGAATACTCACATGATTTTAGAATGAGAAGATATATATTAGTCCGTTTTTACACTGCTGATAAAGACATACCCAAGACGGGGCAACTTATAAAAGAAAAAGGTTTATTGATTGGACTTACAGTTCCACACGGCTGGGGAGCCCTCACAATCATTTTGGAAGGCAAGGAGAGGCAAGCCACATCTTATGTGGGTGGCAGCAGGCAAAGAGAGAGCTCGTGCGGGAAATTCCCGTTTTTAAAAGCATCAGATCTCGTGATACCCGTTCATTGTCACGAGAACAGGATGGGAAAGACCTGCCCCTATGATTCAGTCATCCCCCAACAGATCCTTCCTACAACACGTGAGAATTATGGGAACTACAAGAGGATGTATGTGGATTGAATAACAAACCTGCACGTTATGCACATGTACCCTAGAACTTAAAGTATAATAAAAAATAAAAATAAAATAAAAAAAGAAATCCTTTATGTTTTTCAAGAATATTAAGAAGTATAAGTTTTAGCCACATCAAACATAATGCAAATAATTATTCCCAGATTTCAGCCAATTTGCTAAATGGCGCACTCGCAGGAATTAAGGAATTCATCCTGATTCTTCTGATGGTCCTTTTCATATCTTATACTCTCAGTACTTTTGGGGTTTCCTTTCTGGAATAAAAGTACAATCTTTTTTTTCCTACCTTGAGGAACTTTAGGAGATTTCAGAAGATAAATGCTCTTTAAATTCATTGTGGCACAAGAGGTTACTGGAAAGAAAAAACACATTTGCCTATTTGGACTTCCACCAAATGTTATAATTGGTATTAGAAGATGTGCAAGAATGGACTCGTTTGTAGTAGAATTTAGATGTGACTCATTTTAGTCATGGAACCAATTTTATAATGTATAAACTAGATATAGGTAAAAATAAAAGAGCAAAAGGAAATGTTCTTCTGTAGCATTGCAGAACCCATACATGGATATTCCCTTGACTCTTTTCCTGTGGTTATGGCAGACATCTTTGCCATGCAGATAGAGTTGTTTCCTTTTGCAGACAAATGGGTTTCCTGATAGCACTTTGCCAGGAAGTCAATTTTCCTCATCAACCATAGGTGGTTTTTTCCATTTTTGTTTCTTGTTTTTCTGGGCAAGATAACCACACCTGTTATGTAGAGATGAGATAAAGAAATACGTCATCAGTGAAGTCAGTGGATCAATTGCCCATGCAGTAGACCGTTGTAACCTGTTAATTCTCCTTAGGAGCAGATGGCTCTAACAGATGCTATCTTAAAGTGAAGTGGGCAAAATGAAGTGAGGAATGTAAATGAATAGAGGCACATAATAGCACAGTAGAGAAATTACAGTATATAGAGAATACTGAAAAGTAATGACCAGAAGCATAGGAATTGAATCAAAAGAGGTAAGTGTTATAGAAACAGAGAAAAAAAGAATTTCAAAAAAGAGCGATTAGCAGTTATTTATTCTAGAGACGCTGCATAATAGGGCCTAAGGTTTTCCTGTGGGATCTTGTAATATGGGCTATTTTTGACACAGTATAAAATAATAACTAGTGTTGTTATCGAGAGGACTAGTGTTGTTATGAGACAGCATGGGTAGTTTACATTGAGCTAAGGAGTGAATGAGCCATGAGAAAGTGCAGAGTAAGTGCCAACTTCTCATTTAATAAATTTACTGTGAAGGGAAGAATAGAGTCATGATAGTATGTAGATAATTAAGCTGTAGCCTTTGGCATCTAGGACTTACGGTATACAAGAGGGAAACAAAAACATTCAGATATTAAATATGGTTGGCCCCTGTGTCTGTGGGTTCTGCGTCTAAGAATTCAATCAACCATGGATTGAAAATATTGGGGGAACAAAACAATAAGAAATAATACAAACAGAAAATACAGTATAACAACTATTTGCATAGCATTTACATTGCATTAGGTATTATAAGTAATTTAGGGATGTTTTAAAGTATACCAGAGGATATGTGTAGATATATGCAAATAATATACTATTTTATATAAAGAACTTGAGCATCTGCAGATTTTGGTGTGCCTGAGGAGTCTTAAAACCAATTCCTCGTGAATTCCAAGACATGACTTCAGAGTGTAGTGAATGCTAGGGTAAAGGCGGCCTTAGGTTCTTTGAGAATACAGAGAGATACTTTTTTTTATTATTATTATACTTTATGTTCTAGGGTACATGTGCACAATGTGCAGTTTTATTCCATATGTATACATGTGCCATGTTGGTGTGCTGCACCCATTAACTCATCATTTACATTAGGTATATCTCCTAATGCTATCCCCACTGCCCCCCGCCCCCACCCCACAACAGGCCCCAGTGTGTCATGTTCCCCTTCCTGTGTCCAAGTGATCTCATTGTTCAATTCCCACCTATGAGTGAGAACACGCAGTGTTTGGTTTTCTGTTCTTGTGATAGTTTGCTGAGAATGATGGTTTCCAGCTGCATCCATGTCTCAACAAAGGACATGAACTCATCCCTTTTTATGGCTGCATAGTATTCCATGGTGTATATGTGCCACATTTTCTTAATCCAGTCTGTCACTGATGGACATTTGGGTTGGTTCCAAGTCTTTGCTATTGTGAATAGTGCCACAGTAAACATACGTGTGCGTGTGTCCTTATAGCAGCATGATTTATAATCTTTTGGGTATATACCCAGTAATGGGATGGCTGGGTTAAATGGTATTTCTAGTTGTAGATCCTTGAGGAATCGCCACACTGTCTTCCACAATGGTTGAACTAGTTTACAGTCCCACCAACTGTGCAAAAGTGTTCCTATTTCTCCACATTCTTTCCAGCACCTGTTGTTTCCTGACTTTTTAATGATTGCCATTCTACCTGGTGTGAGATGGTATCTCATTGTGGTTTTGCAGCCAACAGACACATGAAAAAATGCTCATCATCACTAGCCATCAGAGAAATGCAAATCAAAAGACACTTATTTTTTTTGAAAGGGAAGCCCTAGTGGTCAAGAAAAGCCTTACAGATTTGAGAAAGAGACTGGATGGGTACAACTTTAGTTTCTCTGCATAATACTGTTCTAGACAAGTTGTTTTCTTGTGGCAAGGTAGATTGACAGATTAATCTGAGTATTTTTCTCAACTTTTTATCTCTCTTATCATTTTCTTTTCCCACTCTCACCCAGCACAACCCACACTGAAGTGGAAGCAAAGAGGAAAGAAAATTGCCAAGTTAAGTATGACATAATAATTCTTTTCTTAGACACCTTCTTACAGAGCTAGTTTTTGGATACTACAGAATAGTGGCCTGAGGTAAGATGAAGCATAATGCTGAGTAGGAACAGATTTTAAATTGGCAGAAAAATATAGTTTAGAGAAAAAAGAGAAATTTTTTTAAAAATTAATAGTAGTATTGGTTTTAATACTGCTGTTTTATTGCAGAGAAGCAGGCTGAAAAGTTGGAAGGGACTCAGATGATGAGCTGGACTCAAACATGAATATTCCTTATAACTTATGTACAACTGTTTGTTTGTTTGTTTGTTTTTTAGCATTCCTGAGTACTTATAAATGTCCCTATACATTGCAAGAGAAAATGGAATATAAATGTATTATAAATTGAATAAGATGGAAGTAAACCTAATCAAAGAAAGTATCTCTACAGGCCCGGGCGGGAGTAGGTCAATCACTGCAAATGGAAACCTCAATGCCTTCATCTATGAATGGCTAGTAATAATATTACCTACCATAGTGTCACTGAGAATGTTAGATGGCATACCACTTTAATACATCTGCCTAGAGGAGAAATGGATGTATTCTACATGAAAAGAAATATTATTATTTATCTGGACCCTCTTCAGTTTTTGAATATACCAGTTCCAGTATTTAGTAAAAAATAGATACTAAGTATATAAGAAACATGACTATATAACTGAACAAGAGAAAAAACAGACAATAGAACCAGACACATAATTGACCCTCATTTTGGAATTAGCCAACCAGGACTTTAGAAGGAGTATAATTTATATTTTCAAAAAAGAGAATAAAATAAATTATTAAAGAATTTCAATAAAAATGAATGCATTAGAGAATCAAATAAAAATTATATAGATGAAAAATGCAATACCCGTTATTAAGAATTTAGCAGAATTTACATTAGGGGACTAGAAGGCAGGCTGATAGAGAATATCTGAATGGTAGTTGAGAAGTGATAAAAAAGATGAAAGATAAATAATACAGCAAAAGTAATATAAAAAACAGTGAAAAGTTATGGTAATAAGCAGAACAATGAGGCTTCCCCAAGATGTCCATATCCTATTCTCTAAAACCTATGAATGTGTTATCTTACATGGCAAAAGATACTAAAGATGTGACTTCATTAAAGATTTGGGGATAGAGAGACTATCCTGGATTTTGTGGGTGAACATAATGTAATCACAGGGTCTCTTGTAAGGGAAAGAAGAAAGCAGAAGAGTAAAAAGTTAGAGACAGAGGTGTGAAGATAAATGTAATTTCTGGCTTGGAAGATAAAAAGAGAGCCATCAGCTAAAGAATGCAGGCAGCCTCTAGAAACTGGAATAGGAAAGTCAAATGATTCTTTCCTAGAGCCTCCAGAAAGGATACAGCTCTGCTGACATCTTGATTTGAGCCCATAAAACTCATTTTGGACTTCTGATCTCTAGAACTATTAATATAAGATAACAAACTTGTGTTGTTTTAAGATACAATGTTTGTGATAATTTGATAATGTCTTAATTTTATCTTAATCTGACAAATATTGATTATAGAAAACCTATAGAAATATTCAATTATAAATTATTGAACACTTACACATCAGGAATAAAACAAGCTTATCTGCTATACTGACATTTAGTTCACATTCACCCAGGTAGTAAATAGTACAATAAAGCAATAAAAACTAAAGAAAAATGCAAATCTCTAATTTTTTTTACAAACAATATAATATGTACAATGAAACATTTGAAAGAAAGCATAGAAAGAAAAATGACTGTGTGGATAAGCAAAGGTTTTTTCCAAACAGAACAAAATTTACTAAACATAAAGGAAATCATTAATACATTCGGCTACATTAAAATCAATAATTTATTTTAATCAAAAGAGATTAAAAGTATGAAAAGGCAAGTTACAGAATTGAGAAAAAGCTGCAAAACAATAACTTTCAAAGGACTCAAACCATTCTAGATACATATCAAGAATATATACAAACTTCTTACAAACATTTAAGAAAAGAGTAGATTACCAAATAAAAAGAGCATTGGACAAAAAACTTGAGACATTTTCACAAAACAAGATGCCCACGCCATCCATAAACATTTGAGGAGGACTGAACTTTGTTAGTTATCAGAGATATACAAATTAAAATGCAATGCAATACAACTTCACAGACACTACTTTGGCTATAATGAAGTGAATTGCTGGTAAGGTTGTGGAAAAATTGGAACATTACATACCACCAGTGAGACTGCAAATTGTGCAACTCTTTGGAAAACACTTTGGCAGTAACTGCTGTAACAGTACATATGGAAACCCTATGACCAGATATTCTATTTCTAAATATATTCCCCCAAAGAACTGCATATATACATATATGATAATCAAAAGATATGCATAGTAAAATTTATGTAGAAAACATGTGTAATAGTCTCAAACTGGAAAAAACCTAGATGTTTATCAGTAGCATAACAGATAATGCTAAACTTCATTGAGAATAAATAAAATGAAACTACTCACAAAATAATGAGTAATTTTCACAAGCACAGTTTAAAATACATATTGTAGGGGGGCGGAGCAAGATGGCCAAATAGGAACAGCTCCAGTCTCCAACTCCCAGCGCAAGCGACACAGAAGACCGGTGATTTCAGCATTTTCAACTGAGGTACTGGGGTCATCTCACTAGGGAGTGCCGGACAATTGGTGCTGGTCAGCTGCTGCAGCCTGAGCAGCGAGAGCTGAAGCAGGGCGAAGCATCACCTCACCTGGGAAGCGCAAGGGGGAAGGGAATCCCTTTTCCTAGCCAGGGGAACTGAGACACACAACACCTGGAAAATCGGGTAACTCCCACCCCAATACCACGCTTTAAGCAAACGGGCACACCAGAAGAATATATCCCTCACCTGGCCAGGAGGGTCCCACACCCACGAAGCCTCCCTCATTGCTAACACAGCATTCTGTGGCGATCTAACCGCAAGGCAGCAGCGAGGCTGGGGGAGGGGCGCCCGCCATTGCTGAGGCTTAAGTAGGTAAACAAAGCCGCTGGGAAGCTCGAACTGGGTGGAGCTCACAGCAGCTCAAGGAAACCTGCCTGTCTCTATAGACTCCACCTCTGGGGGCAGGGCTCAGCTAAAAAAACAACAGGGGAAGCAGCAGAGGCCTGAGCATACACGAACGACTCTGTCTGACAGCTTTGAAGAGAGCAGTGGATCTCCCAACACGGAGGTTGAGATCTGAGAACGGACAGACTGCCTGCTCAAGTGGGTCCCTGACCCCTGAGTAGCCTAACTGGGAGACATCCCTGCACTAGGGGCAGTCTGACACCCCACACCTCACAGGGTGTACACCCCTGAGAGGAAGCTTCCAAAGTAAGAATCAGACAGGTACACTCACTGTTCAGCAATATTCTATCTTCTGCAACCTCTGCTGCTGATACCCAGGCAAACAGGGTCTGGAGTGGACCTCAAGCAATCTCCAACAGACCTATAGCTGAGGGTCCTGACTGTCAGAAGGAAAACTATCAAACAGGAAGGACACCTATACCAAAACCCCATCAGTACGTCACCATCATCAAAGACCAGAGGCAGATAAAACCACAAAGATGGGGAGAAAGCAGGGCAGAAAAGCTGGAAATTCAAAAAATAAGAGCACATCCCCCCCTGCAAAGGAGCGCAGCCCATCGCCAGCAACGGATCGAAGCTGGTCAGAGAATGACTTTGACGAGATGAGAGAAGAAGGCGTCAGTCCATCAAACTTCTCAGAGCTAAAGGAGGAATTACATACCCAGCGCAAAGAAACTAAAAATCTTGAAAAAAGAGTGGAAGAATTGACAGCTAGACTAATTAATGCAGAGAAGGTCATAAATGAAATGACAGAGATGAAAACCATGACACGAGAAATACATGACAAATGCACAAGCTTCAGTAACCGACTCGATCAACTGGAAGAAAGAGTATCAGCGATTGAGGATCAAACGAATGAAATGAAGCGAGAAGAGAAACCAAAAGGAAAAAGAAGAAAAAGAAATGAACAAAGCCTGCAAGAAGTATGGGATTATGTAAAATGACCAAATCTACGTCTGATTGGGGTGCCTGAAAGTGAGGGGGAAAATGGAACCAAGTTGGAAAACACTCTTCAGGATATCATCCAGGAGAACTTCCCCAACCTAGTAGGGCAGGCCAACATTCAAATTCAGGAAATACAGAGAACGCCACAAAGATACTCCTCCAGAAGAGCAACTCCAAGACACATAATTGCCAGATTCACCAAAGTTGAAATGAAGGAAAAAATCTTAAGGGCAGCCAGAGAGAAAGGTCGGGTTACCCACAAAGGGAAGCCCATCAGACTAACAGCAGACCTCTCAGCAGAAACTCTACAAGCCAGAAGAGAGTGGTGGCCAATATTCAACATTCTTAAAGAAAAGAATTTTCAATCCAGAATTTCATATCCAGCCAAACTAAGTTTCATCAGTGAAGGAGAAATAAAATCCTTTACAGATAAGCAAATGCTTAGAGATTTTGTCACCACCAGGCCTGCCTTACAAGAGACCCTGAAGGAAGCCCTAAACATGGAAAGGAACAACTGGTACCAGCCATTGCAAAAACATGCCAAAATGTAAAGACCATCGAGGCTAGGAAGAAACTGCATCAACTAACGAGCAAAATAACCAGTTAATATCATAATGGCTGGATCAAGTTCACACATAACAATATTAACCTTAAATGTAAATGGACTACATGCTCCAATTAAAAGACACAGACTGGCAAACTGGATAAAGAGTCAAGACCCATCAGTCTGCTGTATTCAGGAGACCCATCTCACATGCAGAGACATACATAGGCTCAAAATAAAGGGATGGAGGAAGATCTACCAAGCAAATGGAGAACAAAAAAAAGCAGGGGTTGCAATCCTAGTCTCTGATAAAACAGACTTTAAACCATCAAAGATCAAAAGAGACAAAGAAGGCCATTACATAATGGTAAAGGGATCAATTCAACAGGAAGAGCTAACTCTCCTAAATATATATCCACCCAATACAGGAGCACCCAGATTCATAAAGCAAGTCCTTAGAGACTTACAAAGAGACTTAGACTCCCATACAATAATAATGGGAGACTTCAACACTCCACTGTCAACATTAGACAGATCAACGAGACAGAAAGTTAACAAGGATATCCAGGAATTGAACTCATCTCTGCACCAAGTGGACCTAATAGACATCTATAGAACTCTCCACCCCAAATCAAGAGAATATACATTCTTCTCAGCACCACATCACACTTAGTCCAAAATTGACCACATAATTGGAAGTAAAGCACTCCTCAGCAAATGTAAAAGAACAGAAATTATAACAAACTGTCTCTCAGACCACAGTGCAATCAAACTAGAACTCAGGACTAAGAAACTCAATCAAAACCGCTCAACTACATGGAAACTGAATAACCTGCTCCTGAATGACTACTGGGTACATAATGAAATGAAGGCAGAAATAAAGATGTTCTTTGAAACCAATGAGAACAAAGATACAACATACCAGAATCTCTGGGGCACATTTAAAGCAGTGTGTAGAGGGAAATTTATAGCACTAAATGCCCACAAGAGAAAGCAGGAAAGATCTAAAATTGACACTCTAACATCACAATTAAAAGAACTAGAGAGGCAAGAGCAAACACATTCAAACGCTAGCAGAAGGCAAGAAATAACTAAGATCAGAGCCAAACTGAAGGAGATAGAGACACAAAAAAACCATCCAAAAAATCAATGAATCCAGGAGTTGGTTTTTTGAAAAGATCAACAAAATTGACAGACCGCTAGCAAGGCTAATAAAGAAGAAAAGAGAGAGGAATCAAATAGATGCAATAAAAAATGATAAAGGGGATATCACCACCGACCCCACAGAAATACAAACTACCATCAGAGAATACTATAAACACCTCTACGCAAATCACCTAGAAAATCTAGAAGAAATGGATACTTTCCTGGACACTTACACTCTCCCAAGACTAAACCAGGAAGAAGTTGAATCCCTGAATAGACCAATAGCAGGCTCTGAAATTGAGGCAACAATTAATAGCCTACCAACTAAAAAAAGTCCAGGACCAGATGGATTCACAGCTGAATTCTACCAGAGGTACAAGGAGGAGCTGGTACCATTCCTTCTGAAACTATTCCAATCAATAGAAAAAGAGGGAATCCTCCCTAACTCATTTTATGAGGCCAACATCATCCTGATACCAAAGCCTGGCAGAGACACAACAAAAAAAGAGAATTTTAGACCAATATCCCTGATGAACATCGATGCAAAAATCCTCAATAAAATACTGGCAAACTGGATTCAGCAGCACATCAAAAAGCTTATCCACCATGATCAAGTGGGCTTCATCCCTGGGATGCAAGGCTGGTTCAACATATGCAAATCAATAAACATAATCCAGCATATAAACAGAACCAAAGTCAAGAACCACATGATTATCTCAATACATGCAGAAAAGGCTTTTGACAAAATTCAACAGCCCTTCGTGCTAAAAACGCTCAATAAATTCGGTATTGATGGAACGTACCTCAAAATAATAAGAGCTGTTTATGACAAACCCACAGCTAATATCATACTGAATGGGCAAAAACTGGAAAAATTCCCTTTGAAAACTGGCACAAGACAGGGATGCCCTCTCTCACCACTCCTATTCAACATAGTGTTGGAAGTTCTGGCTAGGGCAATCAGGCAAGTGAAAGAAATCAAGGGTATTTAGTTAGGAAAAGAAGAAGTCAAATTGTCCCTGTTTGCAGATGACATGATTGTGTACTTAGAAAACCCCATCGTCTCAGCCCAAAAGCTCCTTAAGCTGATAAGCAACTTCAGCAAAGTCTCAGGATACAAAATTAATGTGCAAAAATCACAAGCATTCTTATACACCAGTAACAGACAAGCAGAGAGCCAAATCAGGAATGAACTTCCGTTCACAATTGCTTCAAAGAGAATAAAATACCTAGGAATCCAACTTCCAAGGGATGTAAAGGAGGATGTAAAGGACCTCTTCAAGGAGAACTACAAACCACTGCTCATTGAAATCAAAGAGGACACAAACAAATGGAAGAACATACCATGCTCATGGATAGGAAGAATCAATATCGTGAAAATGGCTATACTGCCCAAGGTTATTTATAGATTCAATGCCATCCCCATCAAGCTACCAATGACTTTCTTCACAGAATTGGAAAAAACTGCTTTAAAGTTCATATGGAACCAAAAAAGAGCCCGCATTGCCAAGACAATCCTAAGTCAAAAGGACAAAGCTGGAGGTGTCATGCTACCTGACTTCAAACTATACTTCAAGGCTACAGTAACCAAAACAGCATGGTACTGGTACCAAAACAGAGATATAGACCAATGGAACAGAACAGAGTCCTCAGAAATAATACCACACATCTACAGCCATCTGATCTTTGACAAACCTGAGAGAAACAAGAAATGGGGAAAGGATTCCCTATTTAATAAATGGTGCTGGGAAAATTGGCTAGCCATAAGTAGAAAGCTGAAACTGGATCCTTTCCTTACCCCTTATACGAAGATTAATTCAAGATGGATTAGAGACTTAAATGTTAGACCTAATACCATAAAAACCCTAGAAGAAAATCTAGGTAGTACCATTCAGGACATAGGCATGGGCAAGGACTTCATGTCTAAAACACCAAAAGCAACGGCAGCAAAAGCCAAAATTGACAAATGGGATCTAATTAAACTAAAGAGCTTTTGCACAGCAAAAGAAACTACCATCAGAGTGAACAGGCAACCTACAGAATGGGAGAAAATGTTTGCAATCTACTCATCTGACAAAGGGCTAATATCCAGAATCTACAAAGAACTCAAAAAAATATACAAGAAAGAAACAAACAACCCCATCAAACAGTGGGCAAAGGATATGAACAGACATTTCTCAAAAGAAGACATTCATACAGCCAACAGACACATGAAAAAATGCTCATCATCACTCACCATCAGAGAAATGCAAATCAAAACCACAATGAGATACCATCTCACACCAGTTAGAATGGCAATCATTAAAAAATCAGGAAACAACAGGTGTTGGAGAGGATGTGGAGAAATAGGAACACTTTTACACTGTTGGTGGGATTGTAAACTAGTTCAACCATTATGGAAAACAGTATGGCAATTCCTCAAGGATCTAGAACTAGATGTACCATATGACCCAGCCATCCCACTACTGGGTATATACCCAAAGGATTATAAATTATTCTACTACAAAGACACATGCACACCGTATGTTTATTGCAGCACTATTCACAATAGCAAAGACTTGGAATCAACCCAAATGTCCATCTGTGACAGACTGGATTAAGAAAATGTGGCACATATACACCATGGAATACTATGCAGCCATAAAAAAGGATGAGTTTGCGTCCTTTGTAGGGACATGGATGCAGCTGGAAACCATCATTCTTAGCAAACTATCACAAGAAGAGAAAACCAAACACTGCATGTTCTCACTCATAGGTGGGAACTGAACAATGACATCACTTGGACTGGGGAAGGGGAACATCACACACTGGGGCCTATCATGGGGAGGGGGAAGGGGGGAGGGATTGCATTGAGGAGTTATACATGATATAAATGATGAATTGATGGGTGCTGACGAGTTGATGGGTGCAGCACACCAACATGGCACAAATATACATATGTAACAAACCTGCACGTTATGCACATGTACCCTGGAACTTAAAGTATAATAAAAAAAATAAATAAAATACATATTGTATCATTGTACTTATTTGAAGCTCAAAATTAGTCAAAGCGTATCTTTGCTGTTTTAAGCCTCAACAATGGTTTCCCAAGATTTGTTTCTTGTTAAGTTTTGGTTAAAATGGCATGTTTACTTTGTGAATTCATAGAGACCTAAAATTATACATTGTCTATTTTTCTTTGGTGTTAAATTGTAAATAATTATAAATATATATTTAATTGTATACTAAACATTTTAGTAATCTAAATGTCAATATTGCCATTATGGTTAATGCTTTGATTGTAGGTCCTGTGAAGAGCAAAATTATCAGAAGTTTCTTTTACCTTTTTTTTTTCTTTTTGTCTTCAATTTTTATTTTACGTTCCAGGGTATATTGGCAGGATGTGCAGGTTTGTTACACAGGTAAACATGTCATGGTGTTTAGCTGCACAGATCAACCCATCACCTAGATACTAAGCCCTACATCCATTAGCTATTCTTCCCGGTGCTTTCCCTCCTCCTACCCCTGCTGACAGGCCCAAGTGTGTGTTGTTCCCCTCCATGTGTCTATGTGTTTTTGTTCAGCTCCCAGTTATAACTGAGGATATGCGGTGTTTGCTTTTCTGTTTCCGCATTAGTTTGCTCAGGATAGTGGCTTCCAGCTCCATCATGTCAGTGTCAAGAACATGATCATATTCCTTTTAATGGCTTCATAGTATTCCATGGTGTTTATGTACCACATTTTCTTTACCCAGTCTATCATTGATGGGCGCCTGTGTTGATTTCTTGTCTTTGCTATTGTGAGTAGTGCTACAATTAACACACGAGTGCATGTATCTTTATAACAGAATTATTTACATTCCTTTGGTATATATCCAGTAACGGATTGCTGGTACAAATGGTATTTTTGCTTCTAAATCTTTGAGGATATTCTACAGAGGTTGAACTAATTTACATTTCCACCAACAGTGTAAAAGCATTCCCTTTTCTCCACATCCCCGCCAGCATCTGTTGTTTCTTGACTTTTTAATAATTGCCATTCTGACTGGCATGAAAGGGTATCTCATTGTGGTTTTGATTTGCATATCACTAATGATCAGTGTTGTTGAGTTTTCTTTCATATGTTTGTTGGCCACATGAATGTCTTCTTTTGAGAAGCATCTGTTAATGTCTTTTGCCCACTTTTTAATGGGGTGTTTTTTTTTTGTTGTTTGTTTTTTTGTTTTTGTTTTTGTTTTTCCTGTTAATTTGTTCAAGTTCTTTGTAGACACTCTGGATATTTGATCTTTGTCAAATAGATGGCAAAAATTTTCTCCCATTCTGTAGGTTGTCTCTTCACTCTGCACAGTTTCTTTTGCTGTGCAGAGGCTCTTGAGTTTAATTAGATGCCATTTGTCAATTTTTGGTTTCTTTGCAATTGCTTTTGGCATTTTCATCACAAAGTCTTTGCCTGTGCCTATGTCCTGAATGGTATTGCCTGGATTTTCTTCTAGGGTTTTTAAAGTTCTGGGTTTTACATTCAAGTCTTTAATCCAATTTGAGTTAATTTTTGTATAAGGGGTAAGGAAGGGATCCAGTTTCAATTTTCTGCATGTGGCTAGCCAGTTCTCCCAGCACCATTTGTTAAGTAGAGAACCCTTTCCCCATTGCTTGTTTTTGTCACGCTTGGTAAAGATCAGATGGTTGTAGGTGTGTGGTCTTATTTCTGAGTTCTCTATTCTGTTCCATTGGTCTGTGTGTCTGTTTTTGTACCAGAACCATGTATTTTGGTCATTGTAGACCTGTAGTATAGTTTGAAGTCAGGTAGCATAATGACTTCAGCTTTGTTCCTTTTGCTCAGGGTTGTCTTGGCTATTTGGGCTTGTTTTTGGTTCCATGGGAATTTAAAAATTTTTTTTCTTATTCTATGAAGAATCTTAATGGTAGTTTAATGGGGATACCATTGAATCTATGAACTACTTTGGACAGTATGGCCATTTTCACAATATTGACTCTTTCTATCCACGAGCATGAAATGTTTTCCCATTTGTTTGTGTCTACTCTGATTTTCTTGAGCAGTGCTTTGTAGTCATCCCTGAAGAGGTTCTTCACTTCCCGTGTTAGCTGTATTCCTAGGTATTTTCTTCTCTTTGTAGCAGTTGTGAATGGGAGTTCATTCATGGTTTGTCTCTCTGGTTGCCCGTTGTGCAAGTCAATTTTGTATCCTGAGATTTCACTGAAGTTGCTTATCAGCTTAAGAAGATTTGGGGCTGACACAATAGGTTTTTCTAGATATAGAATTAGGTTACCTGCAAATAAAGATAATTTGACTTCCTTTCTTCTTATTTGGAAGACTTTTGTTTTTTCTCTTGCCTGATTGCCCTGGTCAGAACTTCCAACACTATGTTGAATAGCAGTGGTGACAGAGGGCATCCTCGTCTTGTGCCTGTTTTCAAGTGGAATGCTTCCAGCTTTTGCCCACACAGTATGATATTGGCTGTGGGTTTGTCATATATGGTTCTTATTATTTTGAGGTATGTTCCTTCAAAGCCTAGTTTATTGAGAGTTTTTAACATAAAGGGATGTTGAATTATATTCAAAGACTTTTCTGCATCTATTGAGAGAATCATGTGGTTTTTGTCTTTAGTTCAAATTATGTTATGAATTACGTGTTTTGATTTGTGTGTGTTGAACCAACCTTGCATCTTGGGGATGAAGCCAACTTGATCTTGGTCCATAAGCTTTTTGATGTGCTGCTGGATTCAGTTTGCCAGTATTTAAATGAGGATTTTTGCATCGATGTGCATGAAGATTATTGGCCAGAAGTTTTCTTTTTTGTTGTTGTATCTCTGCCAGGTTTTTGTATCAGGATGATGCTGTCCTCATAAAATCAGTTAGGGAGAAGTCCCTCATTTATAATTGTTAGGAATAGTTTCAGAAGAAATGGTACCAGCTCCTCCTTGTACCTCTGGTAGAATTTAGCTGTAAATCAGTCTGGTCTTCGGCTTTTTTTGGTTGGTAGGCTACTTATTACTGCCTCAATTTTAGAACCCATTATTGGTCTATTCAGGGATTTAGTTTCTTCCTGATTCAGTCTTGGTAGGGTGTATGTGTATAGGAATTTATCCATTTTTTCTAGATTATTTTTTAGTTTATTTGCATAGAGGTATTTATAGTATTCTCTCATGGTTGTTACATCTGTGGGTTCATTGGTGATAGTCCCCTTATTATTTCTGATTGTGTTTATTTGCTTCTTCTCTCTTTTCTCCTTTATTAGTCTAGCTAATGGTCTATGTATTTTATTAATATTTTCAAAAATTCCTCTCTTGGATTCGTTGAGTTTTTGAAGGGTTTTTTGTGTCTCTATCTCCTTCAGTTCCACTCTGATCTGAGTTCTCTAGTTATTTTAGTTGTGATGTTAGGTTGTTGATTTGAGGTCTTTCTACCTTTGATCTTTGAGGTTGCTGACCTTTGAGTGGGGTTTTTGTGGAATCTTTGTTGTTGTTGTGTTTTCTGTTTGTTTTGTTTTAACAGTCAGGCCCTTCTTCTGCAGGGCTGCTACAGTTTGCTGGGGGTCTACTCCAGACTCTAATTGCCTGGGTCCCACCTGCACCTGGAAGTATCACCAATGGGGCTAAAAAACAGCAAAGATGGCAGTGGCAGTCTGCTCCTTCTTCTGGAAGCTCTGTCCCAGAGGGACATTGACTTGATGCTGGACTGAACGTTACTGTAGGAGGTGTCTGGAGACCACTGTTGGGAGGTCTCACCCAGTCAGGAAGAATAGGATTAGGGGCCTGTTTAAAGAAACAGTCTGGATACCCCTTGGCAAAGTGGGTGCACTGTGCTGAGGGGAACCCTCCTCATCCAGACCCCCCAGACTCTCCAGAACCAGCAGGCAGGAAAGGCTGACTTGACTGAACCACAGAGACCATGGCTCTCCCTCCCCTGAGGGTCTCCATCCCAAGGAGATTAGAGTTCTGTTTGTAAAACTCTGGCTGGAGTTGCTGAAATTCCTGCAGGGAGACCATGCCAGTGAGGAGAGATAGTTTGCTGTCCCATTTAAATAGGCAATCTGGCCACAATCTGCCACAGCAGCTGTGCTGTGCAGTGGGGAATTTCTCCCAGTCCAAATCAGCCAGAATCCCCAGAGCCAGTGAACCAGGACAGCCAACTGGAGCGACAGCGATAGTGGCCTCCCTTCCGCCCAGGAATTTGGTTATCTTAGGCATCTCCAGCCTGCTTCTGATTTCTGGCTGGAATTCCAAGCCTATGGGCCTTAACTTATGAGGTGTTTTAGGAGTGGGGCCTGCAGAATGATGCCACTTGGCTCCCTAGCTTTAGCCCCTTTCCTAGTGGAATGAATGGATCTCCTGCCTCATTGAATTCCCTTGGCTCCTTGGCTTCAGCCACATTCTGTGTGTCTTTGTGCATGCCTGAGCTGCCACCAAGAGTTTGAACAGCTCTATGTTTCGGAACCAAGGCCCTGGTGACGTGGGCTCACAAGGGGATCTCCTGATCTGCAGGTTGCAAAGATCCATTGGAAAAGCATGGTTTCCTTGCCTGATCACTTACTGCCTCCCTTGGCTTGGGCTGGGAGCTCCCATTGCTCCATGCAGCTTCTGGGAGGGCTGTTGTCCCACCCTGCTTTTCCTTGCTCTCTGTGGGCCATGCCAACCACGTAATCAGTTTCAGTGTGAGAATATGGATACCTCAGTTGAAGGTGTAGAATTCACTTGCCATTTTCCTTCTCTGTGAGAGTCACAGGCTGCATTTGCTTCTAATTGGCCATCTTGGCCTGCCCTACTTAATCTCTTTTATTCTTAATTTTTTATTTAGCAATTTTGTTTGTTTTAAATTTCTTGTAATGGTACCCAAAAGCAAACAAAAATTTAAAAATTCAGTATTAAAATGACATTTATGTAACAAATTTTCCCCTAATTTCATTGTTGTTAACACTGAATTCTAATAACTCAAATAATATGAAATCCTGGCATGTCAAAACACAAGAAAATTTCAAAACAAAAGGAAACATGGTTTCTTGAATAAAAGAATTGTAAGTATAGGCCGGGCGCAGTGGCTCATGCCTATAATCCTAGCACTTTGGGAGGCCGAGGCCAGTGGATCACGAGGTCGGGAGATTGAGACCATCCTGGCTAACATGGTGAAACCGTCTCCACTAAAAAAATAGAAAAAATTAGCCAGGCGTGGTGGCGGGTGTCCTTAGTCCCAGCTACTCGGGAGGCTGAGGCAGGCAGGAGAATGGCGCGAACCCGGGAGGCGGAGCCTGCAGTGAGCTGAGAATGTGCCACTGCACTCCAGCCCGGGTGACAAAGTGAGAATCTGTCTCAAAATAAAATAAAAAAAAAGCATTGTAAGTATAGCTGCTGAGAAATGGTACTATGTACATGCTACCAAGATGAATGTGCAGTTTTGTATGGAAAATAATCAAGAGTTGCACTTAGCCTCAACAATTTCTAGCTGATTGAGTTTTATTGTGAATTCAGATGACACATGCCATTTTACCTTATATCACAAACATTGTGTACATGTTTCTGTTTCTTTACCAGAATATATGTCCAGAGAAACTGCCTACTTCCAAACTTTCAGGGATGCTGGATACAATTGAACATTCTTTTAAATTGTAAGCCTGATTTCAGTAAGTGAATGAAAAATCTGTTGACAACAAATACCAAGAGTGAGCTGCAGTGATACACTAACTTGGGAGCATGATTCCCTGGGTATTTGTTATCTCTTTGACCTAGAGACTGAGATCTTATAGCAGCCTCTAGGTAAACGTGGAAGTGGAATGGGTTGGGCATGGGTGTAATTAGGACTCCTTGGGCTTTCCCAGCATAGAGAATTGTATCCTTAAAGCTCTAGTCTTCACATCTTTAGTAAAATAGAACTAGAAAAAAATAATCTGCCAACCTATCAAAAGAAAAACAAAACAAAACTGGAAGTGGTCTAATTCAGCTTGGGGGCTAGGAGGTTTTGTTGTTTGTTTTTGTTTTTTTGTGTGTGACTCCTCTCAGAAAATCTAACCACAACTCTGACACACTGCAAGTTTAAAGTTCAAATTTACAATAGCCATGTGTTCTGGCAAATTACAGCCTGGTAAATTAATTTAAACAGTCACTGATTAGTAGTACTTCAATCTAATTCTTGTTAGCAAAATATGTGGACTCTACCTTCAGAATACATTTGATATAAAGCCAGTTCTCACAATCTCTCCCAATACCATTCTACTCTTAGCACCATAATCTCTCCTCTAGATCACTGTGATTGCTGCATACAAGTTTCTTTGAACTTGACACCTTTATTCATTCTCAACAAAGACAGATGGTGCCACTCATCTGCTCAGAACTCTCAGTGTTTTCCTATCTCATACAGAATAAACCCCAGACCTTAACCATGGTCTTCTAGGCACCTTGCCCAGGCTCCTCCAGATCTGATCCCCTGCTGCTTTTCTGATCCCATTTCCTTCCACCCTTCCCCTCCTTCATTTCTGTACCATACACACTGACATATGCTGTTCTTGGGAAACGCCAGGCAAGTTCCTACCTCATAACTTTTGACTAGTCCTTTTGCCTGGAACACTCTTCCTCAGTAATTTTTATGATTATCTTTCTCTTATTCAGATCTCTGCTCAATTAGCATCTGTTTTAGGTTGAATTATGCACACCCCCATTCATACGTTGAAGTCTTAACCCTGACTATCTAAACATTTGATTTATTTGGAAATTGGGTTGTTACAGATGTAGTTATGTTCCAATGAAATCATTAGGGTGGGCCCTAATGCAATGTAACTTGTGTCCTTATATAGAAAGGGGAGGCTTGGAAGACAAACATTCAGGGAAAATGCCAAATGAACAGAAAGCCATCTGCATACTAAGGATAGATTCCTGAAACAGATCCTTCTTTCACAGTCCTCAGAAGGTATCAACCCTGCTGACACTTTCATTTTGGACTTCCAAGGTCCAGAACTGTGAGACAATACATTTCCTTGTTTAAGCTACCTAGTTTGTAGAACTCTGTTACAACATCCCTAGGAAATGAATACATCCTCTAATGAAAGAGGACTTCCCTCAGCATTTAACATAAATTAAAACCATGACCCTATTACTCTATCTCTTGTTTTTTTTGAATTATCTATTCTTGGTATCTGTTTCTGTCTCCTTATCACAAAAATGGAAGCTCCACAAATGGGAAACTTTGCCTGCATTATCTCTTATTATTGAAAATTGTGCATTAAAAACATAGAAAACTTGAATAGAACTTCAAGAAATAAGAACTTAAAACTAATTCATACATGCTTCTCCAAATGAACAAACAAAACCTTAAAAGCAAAACTAGACTCACTGTCAAAAATTCCAGGAATAGATTATTGACATTTTATTAAAAATCCCTTAAGGAAAAAACACATTAATTATATCCGTCTACCTTTAGGAGCTTGATATACATTAGATAATGAAAACATGAAAGTGTACCTTGCTGTTTGTGTTTACAAAACCCATGTAGCATTCGTTATGTGCTAGGCATTGTTCTAAACACTTATTGACTCATTTAATCCTTCTAACAACCAACTGAAGTAGGTTCTCCTCCTGTTCCCATTTTGCCTATGAGAAGTTGAAGGAATGGAAAATTTTAGTAATTTTTCTGAGATAACAATGTAGTAATTGGTAGTGAATGAACTTAAATGCAAACAACCTGACTCTAGAATCCGTGCTTTAAAGCATTAAACTGTGCTGCTTTCAAAGAGAAATTAACTACAGGGCAATTTCACTTATTAGTACATGTACAAATAACTTTATACTATCTAACCAAATCTAATAATGTCTCAAAAGGAAACACTTTATGATTGAGATAGTCATATTCTAGTATTTCAGGAATTATTTAATGTACAGAAATATTTCATATCCATGGCTGGAAAGTCTTAATGACACATATAGAATAATACCATCCTAATTGATACACCTGTCTTAATTTTTATGGAATTTGCAAGTTGTATATACCAATTATAAGGTAATTGAAAGGGCCAAGAATTACTGAAAAGATTTAAGAAAAAGAATATGTTGGTGGGTATTTACCACTCACACATCAAAAATAACTTATGGTATTTGTTTAGAAAGATAGACGAATGTACTAATGGAATAGAATAGACAAAAAAATACACATATTAAGCCCTGATTTATGTTAGATATAGCACTAGAGATCAATGAGGGAAATAATTGATTCATGCACAGATAATGATGATGAAATCAGTTACCCACATGAAACAAATAAAACATGTATTTACCTCTTACCATGCTACACACACATACACACAAATTCTAGAGGGGGTGAAAATCTAATCAGCCACAATGTATACATATTTCAAAACATCATGTTGTATACCACATATCTATGTAATTTTATGTGTCAATTAAGAACTTAATTTGTCAATTAAAAAACTTAATTTTCAGTTAAAAATTTACAAAAAACCTATAATCAGAGCAAAATGTTACAATGGGAAATGTCTATTTTCCAGAAGACAATATTTAAAATAAATAAAATGGTTATTCCAAGGTCAATGGTCTAGGGGAAGTTAATTGCAGAGTACACAAGTGCCTAGAAGTAATGTTAGAATATCTAAATTAGAAAACCCTGGCCAAGATTTAAATATAACGTATAGAATAGTGCTGAATAGAAAAGAAAAAATACTATATCTACTTTTATATATGTGTGTGTATATATATAAACATATAAAGAAGGTGATTAATATCAAAAGGAGGCACACAGAAGACTAAATGTATAGGTAATATTTCTTTTTTGAATTTTATTTTAATTGACAATTTTTGTATACAGTTTTGGGGTACAATGTGATGTTCTGATATATGTTTACAATGTGGAATGACTAAATCAAGCTAATTAACAATTATATCACCTCACATACTTATCCTCTTTTGGTGATGAAAACACATAAAATATACTCTTGAAGCAATTTTGAAATAATTCATCATTATTTATTATAACCAATATTCTGTGCAATAGATAACTAAAACTTATTCTTCCTATCTAACTGAATTATTCCTTAAGTGACTGCTGAGAACATGGACCTCATTATACTATATTTATGTACTGTATATATTGTTTCACTGAAATTTTTTTTTTTTTTTTTTTTTTTTTTTTTTTTTTTTTTTTTTTTTTTTTTTTTTTTTTTTTTTTTTTTTTTGAGACGGAGTCTCGCTCTGTCGCCCGGGCTGGAGTGCAGTGGCCGGATCTCAGCTCACTGCAAGCTCCGCCTCCCGGGTTTACGCCATTCTCCTGCCTCAGCCTCCCGAGTAGCTGGGACTACAGGCGCCCGCCACCTCACCCGGCTAGTTTTTTTTGTATTTTTTAGTAGAGACGGGGTTTCACCATGTTAGCCAGGATGGTCTCGATCTTCTGACCTCGTGATCCGCCCGTCTCGGCCTCCCAAAGCGCTGGGATTACAGGCTTGAGCCACCGCGCCCGGCCTGAAATTTTTATTATATAATTTTTTTAATGTGGACAAAAGAATACTATATGTTTTAAAATGCTGAATGATTTGCAGGCCACACTCTATTTTGTTCAACATTGTATTTCCAGATCCTGACATGAAATGTTACTCAGATAATTTGCTCATATGAGATTGTGAAAGAGTAGTAGTCATTTAAATTATGATCAAAAAATTTAATTAAATTACTATAAAAGAAATTTATCTTAAGGAAAAAAGAGGTGGTAGGTGAAAGAATAATACATATGTGTGTGTATATATATGTATGTATATGTGTGTGTGTGTGTATATATATATATATCCAAAGATAATATAAACATTTACAAAGAAGGACTGGGGTTCAGAAGACCTGATTCCAAATCTGACTATATGACCATACTAACTCACAGAGTAATCTGGGGCATATTGTTTCTCGTGGATTAAAATTCATCACAAATTCTTTGACATCCCTTTTACTCAGAAGTGAAGTCCTTTCTCCACCCCTGGTTCTGGGCTGGGTTGTGACTGATTTGTCCAGTGAAATATGGCAGAATTGAAATGACACCCTCCCAGTTACTACCCTAGTCTTTAAGAGGACTGATAGCTTCACCTTTGTCTCCAGAAGTCCTAAGCTACCATATAAGTTCAGCTACCTAGCCAGAGGGAAGACATGGAGATCCCCTGAGACTATAGGGAGAGGGAGAAGGGCCAGTTCGAGCCCAGGTTTCTAACTGTCTCTGTAAAGGCATGTGATTGAAGCTGTGCTGGACCCCTCTACTCCAGCTCAGACATCAGCTAAATACCTCTGAGTAATCCCTAAGGATGGCATATAAAACTGAATTGCCTAGCCAACTTGGCAGCTTGAATTGCTGTTTACTAATAGCTTTCTTCTTAAAGAATACATTTCACATTGTTTGAACATGACCACTTAAATGGGCTGTAGTTCCTAGTCACACTAGAAATTCATTCAACAGAAATGTTTTGTATGGAGCTACTTCTGTTCAGACTGGCTTTTTCTTGCCCATAAAATCATGAGATATAAAAGTATAGTTTTTGTTTGAAGTCAGTATGTATTTAGTAGTTTGTAAATGCAGCAAATACATAGTTGGCACTGAATTTGTTACCTGGAAGTGGGATGCTGCTGTAACAAAAACCTAAAACGTGTGGCATTAGCTTTGGACCAGGCAGTAGGTAGATGCTTGGAGGACCTCAAGTAGACTGACAGTGAAAGCTTAGAAGTAGATGGGGCCCTGAGGGACAGTGAGGAAAGGGTATTTGATGGATGGATTAAAGGTTATCCTTTTTATTCAGTGGTGGAAGGTTTAGCAATGCTGTTACTTATAGTAATATGAATGATGGGAAATAATGCCTAGTGGCTTAATGATCTAAGATGATTTCTATGCAGAATTTGTAAAGTGCCAACTTAGTTCTAGTGGCCTCTGATATATGTACTAAAGAAGCAACTGTTAAGTTTTCAAGTTAAATTTGGAGAAATACAATGTATTCAGAACAGTCTTTCTAGCCAGCAAAGAGTTATCAAAAGAAGAAATAGTCTCAGGTGAAAGATAAAATCCAGAGCCATGAAACATGATATCAGGGAATAGATGTAAGGCTATAATAAACTTTGGTAAGACTTCAGACCCTCTTTGTTTCATAATAGATAGGTGCTTTCAGAATCTCAGGGGAGTTTTCTACAGCTACATTGCAGACAACCCAAACTTGAGCAAAGCCTATCTCAGAAAAATATAGTTGTAAGATTTTTTTTCCTAATGAAGTGAGCACCAATAAAGCTTAGAGTAAAGCCACAGAGTTTTTGCTTGTTTTTTAAACAATTGCATTGGCAGAAGCATAAATCAAAAGGGAAAGCAGTAGTTCAGAAGAAGTTGGAGTTTCCAACTTTCAGTGAGCAGGAAGCTGACTGATAGGGCTATTCAGGTATTGACATTGGATATTTTTTTTAATGGAAGAGGAAAAATGATTCAGAAGGCAGAATATAGAGCCCAGATAATGAAGCTGAGATTGCAGAGGATCTGTCCCAGGGAGCAGGACTGGGTTCTAATTAATGAACTTGGAATATATGAATGGATTTCAGAATTTCTATAGTCTATTGATTTTATATGCTTCCTCTTCCCTTCTTTTTGAAAATGCATGTTTACTGAAGTTTTCTTATGCCCCCCTTTTTATTGTACTTTATATGTGTGTGTTGGGGGTGGGGAATATAACTTACGTCTTTAATTGAAAAATCTTTGCATTAATTGGAATCTTACTCAGGGAGTCTCATCCACGTCTGACCTAATTTAGATAATGAGACACTGGATATCAAGTCAATTTTAAATTAAGATAAGACCTTGGGGGATCCTGGGAGGAGTCAAGGAGTTGCATGAGAAAATGGAATAATTTGTGACCAGAGTGAGGACTATGGTATATTAAAAATCGCAAAAGTTATTTGACACTCATTCCAATGAATGGTTATGTTGGTTTCCCCACCATTTGAATCAGAATAGTAAATGACTATGTTGAATAATGGGTATGACTAATAATATTGCATATTCTGGATCTATTCTTTGAAAGAACTGTCTTGATCTCTGGAAGTCCTGGGTTTCCATGTAATAGGTCCAGCTACCCTAGTGGACAGAACCACCATGAGACTTTGAGCCTATGTAGGGAAGAAATGTATACCTGTTTTCAACCTTCCAACATTTCTGTCAAGTTACCAGGCATATGAGTGTAGCTGTCTTAGAAACTGCCTGATTTCATGACCCACAAAAGTTTGATACAAATGGTTATTAAATGACTACATTTTGGGGTATTTTAACACAGCAACAGATAATTAGATGGACAGATAGGTAGGTAGTCAACTAGCTAGCAAGACAGATAAGCAACTCAGTGTCAGAATTCTGTTAGTTCAGCTGTAAAAGTAAAGAGATGTTTGAATTACATTATTTCTGACCTAAATACTAATTCCTAAAGTTAAGAATTTACTCCAGTTTCTTCTGTCCATTTTGAAGCATTTTCTTATGTATCTTGGTAAAATCTTTAGGCCAAATAATAGAGAAGAGGATAAATAACTAAATCGTTGCTGGGCATTAATTATGGCAAAGATTTGGACAGCTGCCTCTCAGTTTAAACCAGCTGAACTGTGACAATGCCCATGATTTTAAAAAGACCTTCATTATAGTTCATGCTCTATTTTCTAAGCGAAAGGAATCTGTCCCCTGACACTTCTTAAAATAATCACAGTGAAACAGAGACTAAGCTGCTGGGATATATATTAATTACCCTGTACTAGTGAGTACAGGTAGTAGGAGTTGAGGTTCCCTAGAGATGAGGACAAATTGTGAAGGGTCAGTTTCACAATTTGATTAGAAAATAGCTGTTTTCTTAGAGAATAAATTTAGCATTATTTGGTCATTATTAATTAAACTTGTAAATGCTAATCATAAGCAAATTAGTCAAAAGAAATGCTTTTAACTGTGCAATTTCTGCTCACTTTTTTCCTGAGAAATTTTATTGTGGAATATCAATTTTATACATGTATTTCCCCATGAATTAGAGGGCCCAAGTTCAGCATACCAATTCTATGATTATTTCTATGAGATTGACAGATGATCATCAAGGGCTTACTTTCTGTTTTGGTACAGTGCTTGGTAGTGTCTATGATTTCCATGAAATTCTCAGCAATATTTTAAGGTCCAAAAAAATTTAACTCAAGCTTTATATTTTTATAAACTGTCACTTCTTACTGTATTTATAGATAATAAAAGGGTTAAATGCACCATCAGTTTCTTCTCCTTGAAAATTCTGAACACCTGAAAGGTCAGCACAAAAATGGTAGCAAAACAGATACAAAAATGCAAGATGTCAAATATAAACTTTAATTTCTGATCTGTGGAATCAAACACACTCACTGGGTCACAATTATAAATTCAAGACTGTAAACAACTCATTGCATTTTCTGATAACTGAAGTGACAAACTGCTAACTCGAACAAGCATAATGTTGTTAGTCCAGATTTTGGCATTTGCAATTGAATAAAATTTTTCCTTTCTTTCAGTGTGAACCCAAATGAAGCTCCTGTCTTTAAAATTTATTTTTCCTTAAAATCTTCTTATTTAAATAAAACTTAAATAAAAACATATCTACAATATACTGAAAAGTTAAGCTGAGAATGCTTGAAATATATATATATTCTTGAAATATATATTATTCTAATGTATATATACTTATGTATATATATTATATATGTGTATATATGTGTGTATATATATTTATTTATATATATATACACACACACACCATTAGAATAAGCTCTTCATGGAGTCACAAAGAGGCATCTATTTATTTACATTTTCTGGGTGACTTTCATGATTTATTTTCAACCATGATTTATACTTGCAGTCAGAAAGGTACTATTGTTTTATTTCTAAAAGTATTAATTGGATTAAATAGAACATTAAATATAACATTTTATATTTTCTATTATAATTGCTTTTTTATTTTTACATATAATTATCTACATACATGAATATACTGAATTCTCCCTGATTAATATTTTTGAGTAGCTGTTACTTGAAATAGTAAATAGGAATAGTGAAGAATGCAGTTATGTGAAAGAAAAGATTCCATCACACATTGAACTTTAAATAAATAGTTTTAAAGTTTATGTGTATATTGTATGAGTGCTTATGAATTTTATAGTTAATGATATTCCTAATACACAGTTTTGAAAAGATGAGTTTGTGTGTTTTTTAATTACCTTTATTCTTTATCTAAATAGGAAGCTATAGAGAGAAGGGAAAAGATGGAAGAAAAAAATTCACCAAAATGCACTCATAATGATTTTTTTCATAGTAACAAGATACCTTATAATGAATCTCAAATAATTGATAATCTTGTAGATATTCAAGGTATATAATATAATTTGTAAGCAAGGGACACGCATGTGCACATTCAAACGTACACTTTTTTCCTCTCTAATTTAAAATAGAATTCAAATTTAATATAAACCAAATAGAAACAACTCTCTAAACGCCACTAAATTATCAAAGTTTAGCCAGTAAGAAATATCAGCTAGTAAATAAAGGTGCTTATATCTAATATATTGGATCATAGGAAGAAGTTTCTGAAGATACATTTACAAAGTAAAATGCTGAAACTCCCTTCACTTCAAAATGAATGCTTGTAGAATGCTACTGGGTCAATGCCACTAGACGAAGACACTTTGAAGCCACAAAAAAAAAAAAAAAAAAAAAAAAAAAAAAAAAAAAAAAAAATCAGAAATAGGTCTTTATAACAAAGAGCAGTCTAATAAGAGTGATAAATGTAAACAAAAGGTAATAACACAATATCGAATGCGAAAGGTTTCAGTTAGAGACATATAACGTCTCACAACAGCTACCAGAAGGAAAATATTTCTTTCCCTGTAGAAGATACTACAAACTTCCTTTCAAAAATCCAATGAGATATTTTTGGAGGAGTAGGCAACAGAGTAGGGGGCAAAAACTGCCAGGCATCTTTGAAGCTGTTTGGGTAAAGCCACACCTGCTCTGCTGTGGCAGAACCTTTAGCTGGGCACATGCATTCCAGACAGATCTGTCTTTTGAGAGACCGCAAGACCAAGAATACCAAATATTCTTTTGGTATTCATTGGAGCTGACATCCAATGAGCAGAAAAATCCAGTCCCTCTCTAGCAACAGTTTTCCCAACGTGTGTAGCAAGAAACAGTTTTCTCCACTGCAGAATCTGGGAGCCACTTGGCTCACCAGGGCAACTTTCCCCCAAATCCACCGCCAACAGGTGGGTGTAGAGTCCTGACTCCTCAAAAAATCCACGCCAGGAGTTGTTTGCTTATTTATTTATTCAACAAGGGGTAGCAGGCACTCTTCTCTGTAGCTAGCCATTTATTCAATCATTCAACAAATATTTATGAAAACCTACTGTGTTAGAAAGTATTCCTAGCACATAGAACACAACAGGAAGCAAACTGAAAAAAGATCTCTGCTCATGCAATTTATTGGGGTTTAAAGGTAATGAACCATAAATACAATAAATTATTAAATAATATAGTATGCCAAAAAGTGATAAATGCTGTTAAAAGAAGAAAAGTAAGAGAGTAAAAAAGACCTCAAATTTTAGGGAGAGAAAGTTTGCTGTATTAAACAGGATACTTAGGAGAGTCTTCCCATTGAGGAGATATTAGAGAAGACTTGAAGGGCATGAGCAATGGAATCAAGTGACTTTCTTAGGAAGAGCATTCCAGGGAGAGGGAATAGCTAGAGCTAAGTCTTCAAGGCAAGGCACATGCCCCTCTCTGCATTCTGGCACCAAGGAAGAGGTTCATCCTCTACTCACCCTCTGAGGATTTAGGCTCTGCCATCATTCGTGGCCTTGTTTCCTTCCCAGTGGGAGGTGGGAAGAAGAGGGAGTCACAGTTGTATTCAGAACCTGACTCAGCTTTTCAGAGTTCCTCTCCTACAAAGTACGTATTGGAAGCACTCTCCAATAATGAATACTAGCCCAGCTTGGCACTTAAACATTCTAAAATGAGACACATAGAAAACCGATTAATATGTCACTGACAGAGATTATTGTATATCATTTTTAAGGTAGGACAGTCCTGATGACAAACTACATAACACAAGCAAAATGATTATTAGTGTTTGATTTGTTGCTGAAAACGACTGCATGGGATTGCTCCTTTTTTTTTTTTTTTAACTTAAAATAGCCAAGCAGAGCATCTTATCTAAATGCAAAAATGCATTATTTATGATTGGTTTTCATCTATTCAAAGATATCAGATTTTAAGTTCCTCTCGTATCCTTGGGATCCATCTATCTTGGGATCCATCAAGAACATTGGGAAGTAAGATAAACCTGAAGGCAGTATCATTTATAAAAGAAATATAACATTGAGACCTTGAATATTCAACAATTTATATACCTGGCATTTTCTTTATTAAAAATGTATTCCTCTTTATTTTCTTCTTAGTATCTGATTCATATCTTAGTATCTGATTATTATCATAATATAGTACTGATGGGCTGAATTCTTTTCTATTTTGTAACAACTGGAATAATTTATCGATCTTTCAAGTCTTTCAAATGCAAAATATGAAATAAAAATTGCATTACATTATAAAAATTACAGTAGTTGGTTTGACAGCTATTTTAAAGTTAAACCTGTATTTTTCAATAAATTTCCATACCTTTGTGTGGTATGGAAATTTTCATATATGTAATACATGTAATTTTAAATATTATGTAAAATTTCCTTTGAAATGTTTTAAATACAAATGTGAAATGTTTTAAATACAAATGTGTATGCATACATATAAACACATATGAATTAAATACATGTATATATTCATGGCAAAGTCATTGAATACACTTCAGACCTAGTCGTACTTTGGTTCTGAATAATAATAAGCATTTAAAATGTACATACATGATTTTCCAGGGCAAGAGTTTTCACATTTGAAAGAATTAGACCATTTGTATAAAATAATAGCTATGTTAATTATTTTATGAACCTGGGCATATTTATTGCTCACTAAAGATTTAGAGGTATGTTTGTCTCTCACTCAAGTTTTTATTGAGTCAATCAATCAGAAAAGTTGTTAACATTCTGGCTAAGAAATCCAGTTGGATTTAGTAAAAATTTATTTATACAAAGTTCCAAGAACCCTATGTGTTTCATTTTTAGAAAGCAAATTCAAATAAAATTGCTTTGGACAAACATCTGAATAAATCAAACCAAGTGAACATAAAAAATGGCACAAAGGTCAATAGAAGTGAAGGTATAACATTTTTTTTAAAATACAGTTTAATGAGAAGATAGAAATCTAAAACATTTTTAAATGCTTTTTAGTTCTAAGACCCATGTATTAGCTTTCTAGGGCTGCCACAACGAAGTACCACATATTAGGTGGCTTAAACACCAGAAATGTATTATCTTACAGTTCTGGAGGTCAGAAATCCAAAATCAAGGAGTCAAGAGGGTTGATTCCTTCTGAGGGCTTGTTAGCAGTGGTGAATCCATATGGGGGGTCTGCAGTGACTCCTCAAAGGAAAGAATTTATCTGAGGGGCATAAGGTAGGGTGAGAGGGTGAGGCAAGTTTTAGAGCAAGAGTGCGAGTTTGTTAAAAAGTTTTAGAGAAGGAATGAAAGGAAGTAAAGTTCACTTGGAAAAGGGCCAACTGGAGTGATCCAAGCAGGCAACTGGAGTGATCCAAGTGTCCTGTTTGACCTTTGACTTGGGCTTTTATACATTGTTATGGTTCAAGGGCTTTTGCACCTCTCCTCTCTCAGGTTTTCCTTGGGGTGGACTGACCACATGCATAGTAGCCTGCCAGCACTTAGGTGGGACTGCATGCACAGCGTGTTTACTGAAGTTGCACATGTGCTCATCTGAGGTGTTTTTCCCTTACCAGTTGAATGTTCCTATGGGAAGTTCATATACCAGTTAAACTGCTATTTTGCCTCTTAGTGCACATGCTTGAGCCCACTCAAGAGGGAAAAAAAAAAAATCTCTTGATTTTCAGTTTATGAATTCTGCAGCTATTAATTCATCTTGAAAGACTTCAAATTTAAGCAAGCTTCATAAATATACTGATAGTGAATGTGTTCTGAGATCTCCTGAGATCTCTTCAGGAAGTTGGTGATCACCAGCTTCACGTGTTTTCTATCTATAGGGAGAAGGCCTTTCCCTAGCACCAGCTGTAACCAATTATTGTTTTAGTGAGACAGTTTAAAAACTGCCTGACCATCACCTGATGGTCGCCTGACATTCCTGGGATGGGGGCTCTCTTGCCCTGGTCATGTCTATCTAGTTACCTACTCTAACAGGCTGTGAAGGAAGAATCTAGGCCTCTACCCTTGGCTTAAAGATGATCATCTTTTCTCTGTGTGTTTTCACATTGTCTTTCCTCAGTGTGTATCTTGACTTTGTGTACAAATTTTTCCTTTTTATGTGGACACCAGTTATATTGTCTTAAGAGTCCACAATAATGACCTCATTTTAAACTGATCTCCTTTGTAATGACCCTATCTCCAAATAAGGTCAGACACTGGGAATTAGATCTCCAACATATCTTAATTTTTCTTTTTCCTTAGGAGACACAATTCATCCTGTAATATCTTAGAAAATCAAAATAAAACAAAAATTAATATTCAACAATTTCACTTAGCGCACAAATTCTAAAGTTAGCTATTAACTTGAAGCAGCATGTTACATGAATTTTCATACTCACAAAATGTTTCCTCATCTAAGGCTACATACTTTTATCTAGTTTTTTTGTCTGTCTAGTTTGTTTCTCTTTCAGAATCTCACTATGCAAATCACCTATGCTCACTTAGAGCAGAGTTAGAACATATGTGATTAACCAGAGAATCCACTCCAATAATTAGAGAAGATTATAGCAACTGTTTGTGCCTCATGGACACAGGGAAAAAAATTGTCTCTCTGGTTGAACACACTCACTATCAGTATATTTACAAAGCTTACTTATATTTGAAGTCTTTCAAGATGAATTAATAGCTACAGAATTCATAAACTGAAAATCAAGAGATCTTTTTTTTCTTCTATTGGCATTAATCTTTCTCACTACTATAAAAAATGTTTTTATTTACGTTATGCTATTTTAGTAATGCAGCTAAACAGAAAAAAAATGGCAATTATATTATTTACATCCAAAAATTCTCAACCCAGGAAACTTATTTTGTTTTTACTCTCTTTTCTTGAGTGAGTTTTGATCGAGACATCCTTAATGGTCTCCTCAAGTTGACTAAATTTTAGACAGGCTTCTTCTTAACTATAGGCCTCTTACCTCCATTTCCTTAGAGCTTTTATTTTAGGAAGCTTTTAGTTGTAAATTCTTTTTTACAACTGTTTTATAATACTTTTCCATTAGCTAACCTGAGCATTTAATAAATCCTCCTGCTTTTTGTTTCAGGGAAGTTTAGTTCAAGCTCAACTTTTATTCCAACAGTCTTTGTCCCTAATTGCAATAGTCTTGAATAAAATCTTCCTTGCCATTTTTAACAAGTTTCCAGTGCAATCTTTCTCTTTAATAGTTTTGTCTGGGCCTATATTGGGGGTAGATATATATGAATAAGAGAAACTACATAATTATACCTTATTCTATAATTGAATTGACTACAATATTACTTTTCATTTTAATGTTAAGGCTATGAAAAGCCTGAAATTACTTGGTATCATAAACATAATTTCTGTGACCTATTTATGTATTCTGCTTTTGCTATATTCCTTGCAATATTTTCATTATTTCTGTTTCATGATAAAGCCAGGAAGATATTTGATGATGATTTCAAATATACAAAGTATTTGTACACAGAATTCTGTAATTTCTATTTGCTGCCTCGATATTTCTTGAGTTCTCTCTGTCCAATTTCTATAACTACTCATATATTTAAAACTGCATCATCTTTTGTCTAGAACAGACATATTTTACTTGAATTTGCAGTTTCTACCTAATACCACTCAAATCCTTTTTTCCACAATGCAAAAGGATAATCTCTCCTACGTGGAAATCATAATATGTAATTGTCAGGGCCACCACTGCCCTACATGGTAGCTTTGTGCATTAGAAAAAGGGTCTTTTCCTTCAAGTCAAATAGAATTGAAGTCAGTAGACTACTTCACAACCTAAATAACTATCCTTGGGATAATCCAGGGAAATTGGGAACTTGGGCAGTTCTCTCTTGATGGTTGAGGATGGGAGTGCTTGTTGGCTGGCAAGAGAAAAGTAGAAAACTTCAATGTATAGAGCTGACTGTTCCCATTTTAAGCAACTAGCCATTATTGCATCACCAATAGAAGGGCAGCTGGCTTTCTATGCTTTCTGATATGGTACATATGAAACAGTATAATCTATGAAGTAGTCTTGGCAAAATGGTTGTAATCAGCACTTACTTTTAGGTCTAACTTCTAGTTTACAGAAAATATAGATAACAAAGCTATAAGTTAAACATCATCGAAAGAACACAAGCAGGCCAATTCAAAAGATAAGACATTCTACAGGACAACTGGCCTTCTATCTTTAACAATGGATGCCATGAAGAAAAGGATCTGTTCTAGGTTAAATCTCATTTAAAAGCTACAATGACCACACATGGCATCGCTCATGACTGGTTACTGACTGATTGATTAAACTAATGAGCTATATTTGTTGAGGCCCCTGGGAAAATCTGAATATAAGCTTGTCATTAAATGCTATTTTGGGATTATCGCCAGCTTTATTAGGTTAGATGATAATATTGTCAGTACGTAATAAAATTTTTAGGAGTGAAATGTCATAATAGCTGCAATTTACTTTTTTAAAACTCTCTGAAAAAATAGTTGAAGAAATTATGGCAATGTATAAACAATCGTTAAATTTATGTGCTGTCATAGACATGTAATTATGTTGTGCAGTTTGACTTTTACATATGGTTGGAATTCTTTATAACAAATTGTCAAAATATTGTAGTATTTTAAAAATTATGAATGTAAAGCTACAGTTTCAGCTCTGACATGAAAACAATTTGGAAGTTGTCATTCTCACTCTTATAGCAAATAATAGGAAGAAAAAGTTTAGAATAAAAGACTTTTGCTGGAGCCATTAGATAATTGACTTTGAAGGTTAAATAATCAGCCAAATTCAGAAAGACAGGTGTTATCCAGAGAGATACAGTTTAGACTTCTTACTTTGACCAGAAGATACTGGAGCTATAAACTAATAGAAGCATAAACAATAATTTTGGAAAACTTCTGAAAATTATAGAATTCTCCCCTTGCCTATTCCTTACCAACATATCAATAAGACTCTCATGTAATAACTGGATTATAGCTGAAAGAGCTGAAAGGCCAGATCTCTATATGAGGAGGAGTTCTTAGGGAAACACAAAGAGAAACAGGGAACAAAAACAAGGACATTAGAGAATCTCAAAGTCTGTGGTACCTAGAGCTACAGCAAATATTAAACACAGCCCAACCCTCACACAAATTAACACAAATCCTCACACTGTTAAGTCTGGTTTCTGTTACCCAATATGTCTGGCTTAAAAAAATTAGAAGACATGATGAAAGTCAAGAAAAATTGTGTCTGAAAAAACACAGTAATCATCAGAACTAGATTCCTATGTGACAAAGATATTGCAATTATCAGATAGAAAATTTAAAATAACTATAATTAATATATTTAGGGCTATAGTTAAAAAGTAGACATGTAAGAATGCATGAATAATTCAAGCATGCAAATGTATAATCTAAGAAAGAATCAAAAGAATGTGCTAGAAATAATAAAAACAAACTATAAAGAAGGCTTTCATAGGTTTATCAGTAGACTCATATACCTAATTAATGACTCTTATTTACCCAGATAATATTCATTCCTTTCACAGCTCTAGCTTAGCCATTACTTTTTAAAAAACACATTCTCTAACCAATATATCCCTCCATGTTTTGTTACCTCATTGACTACCCATCTCTTAGGGCATCACAGACACCAGGCTTCTTATGGCCATGGTGTATGCAATATTGATCATCTTGTTATTATCATTTTTTATGAGTCAAGACTAACTCAGCATAATGTCAAAATATGCTGAAGAATTGTCAGTAAATTGGATATTTTCCGAAGCTCTAAAAGTCTATATTAAAGAGGTCAAACATCTGAGTAATTTAATTTACTTTTAAAATCATTGTTTGGCATCCAGAGATCAATATATAAAAAATTTCTCTAAAGCCACTCTAAGTTATAATACATGAGTTGTAGTTCAAAAAATAATATACACCTTGATTAGAATAAGTTAATGGAATATGCATCTAATTTTTTTATCCAAAGAAAACAACTCTTAGAAATGCAAAAGATAACTTTAAATAATGAATGTTTATTTTCTTCCCCTAGCTTTGACTTTAATACACTTTAAGAAACAATTCTCCATAGGTCTCTCACGTTTCTGCACATCTTGTGAGCAGAGACACTGACTTTCATTGTTCTGAACTATATTTTCAAGGACACTTCTATAGTGAAGAACTTTGAAAGACATAATGTTTCCCTCCAGAGCAAAGTACAAATGTAATTATGCTCATTATAAAAGACTCAGGATCTTTAAGATCATGGTTCATCCCCTGTAATATAATCCATCATGTGTGCAGTTATCACCTGGCCCTCTGCATTGCCATGTAGGAATTCAGGCTCAGAAGCTCAACCAAATGCTGATAATCTGACTGCAGCTACTGCTGTGAGTAATATACTGTCCTTTGTCTCTGATCCAGGAGTCTCAAGTCTTCTGCCAGCACTCATGATCCTACAGCAAACTAACTTGTAAGCTTGTAAGTATCATCAAATATCATGTCCTTCACAGTTCTTAATATATACTAGAGGAAAAAAAATGCTTTCATTTGTGACCGGGAGCTGCTTTCTAAGCAATAACTAATCAGGTCAGGCATGAATTCTTCTGAAACTATGAGTAATAACATAACTCATGAAAGAAGTAGTCCCATAGTAACTGAAGAACAGTTTTAGTTGGAAATATTGAGCTTTTTATAATACTAATGTATTCAAGTGGATAAGAATGGCATCTTCATTCTTGTAATTCAAAGCCTAGGTGTGTGTTTGGTGGGGGCAGGGGGTAAAACAGTATACTGTGATGTATTTCCAGGATTCCTTGCTACTATGTTAGTCAAAAAGCTAAACATAGATCCATTAAATTATTCAAATTCATGTCTTCAGGTTGTGGTTGGTGACAGACAGGGAAAGAATATGGGAACACAGACTGGTTTGCTAGGGGTTTTATTTTTACACAGGCTGAAAATAAACCTGAGAGTGAAGAAAAGCAGAAGAGAGAGAAAAACAGAGAGAGAGAGAGAATTAAAAGAGTAAATAGTAAGCACATATCTAAATTGACAAATATCTTACATATAACTAATTGGCTGGATGACTAAATTTATACTGTGAAGTTGTTTAGAAAATAATATTTTTCACTCTCATTTTTCTCCCTGGATCTATTGATCTGATTTGATACATTATTTTTCCATTAAATTTGACTGAGAATCTACACTGAAGGTACCTAAGACCCAAGACCACAGCTTAATATGTTAACTTTTCTTTCAATGGGTCAAAAAATATCCGCATTCCACAGTTGATATATTACACTACTGGGCTAAATATAGGATTGCATTTTGATACTCAATCCATATGCTTTGTGGTAAGGTCAACCCTGAATAACAGTTGCAACTTAGGTATGCAAATCATGTGAATGTGTTGATTGAATTATTGTGTAAAAGACTACACTAGGATCTGAATAGTATTTTTGCAAATTAGACATATAAATTGCCTACAAGTCTATGAAAAGATGCTTGACTTCAGTAATCATCAGGAGAATGTAAATCAAAGCTACAATAAGATAGCATCTCAGCCTTATTGGGATCGTCATTATCAAAAATTCAAAAGCTAACAAGTATTAGAAAGAATGTGGCGAAAGAAACCCTTGTACATTGTTAGTGGGAATGTAACTTGGTACAGTTATTACAGAAAGTATAGAGCTTCATAAAAATTAAAATGACTGTATTATTCAGCAATTTCACTTCTGGGTATACACACAGAGGAAATAAAATTACTGTTTTGAAGAGATATTTGCATTTCCATATTTATTGTAGAATTATTCACATTAGCCAAAGTAAGGAAAGAGCCTGTGTCCATCAACAAAAGAATGGATATAGAAAATGCTATATATAAAAACCAGAAAGTGTATATATATATATATATGTATATTTGTGTATATGTGTGTGTGTGTGTGTGTGTGTGTGTGTGTGTGTGTGTGTATAAACCAGAACATTATTCAGGCTTACAAAAAGAAGGAAATCCTGCCATTTGTCACAAGACAGATGAACCTAGAGGACATTTTGCCAAAGGAAGTAGCTTACACACATGGTATGGTTTGGCTGTGTCCCCACCCAAATCTCATCTTGAAATGCAGTTCCCTTAATCTCCATGAGTCATGGGAGGGACCAAGTGAAAGGTAATTAAATCATGGGGGTGGTTACTCTTATGCTGTTATAATAATAGTGAGTTCTCATGAGAACTAATGGTTTTATAAGGGTCTTTCCCCCCCTTACTCAGCACTTCTTCCTGCCACCACATAAAGAAGGATGTGTTTGCTTCCCCTTCTGCCATGATTGTAAGTTTTCTGAGTTCTCCCCAGCCCTGCGGAACTGTGAGTCAATTAAACCTCTTTCCTTTATAAATTACCCAGTCTCAGGTATTTCTTCATAGCAATTTGAGAACAGACTAATACAGTAAGTTGGCACTGAGGGAGTGGGACACTGTTGTAAGGAAACCCAAAAACGTGGAAGCAACTTTGGAACTGGGTAGCAGGCCCAGGTAAGGGACAGTTTGGAGGGCTCAGGAGAAGACAGGAAAATGTGGGAAAGCTGGAAACTTCCTAGGGACTTGGAGAATGCAAAAGACAGGAAGATGTGGGAAATTTTGGAACTTCCTAGAGACTTGTGGAATGACTTTGACCAAAATGCTGACAGTGACATTGACAATGAAGTCCAGGCTGAAGTGGTCTCAGATGGAGATGAGGAACTTGTTGGGAAACGGAGTAAAATTCATTTTTGTTATGCTTCACCGAAGTCACTGGTGGCTTTCTGCCCCTGCCCTAGAGATCTGTGGAACTTTGAACTAGAGATAGATGATTTAGGGTATCTGGTGGAAGAAACTTGTAAGCAGCCAAGCATTCAAGAGGTGACAGAGCATAAAAGTTTAGAAAATTTGCAGCCTAACGATGCAGTAGAGGAGAAATTCAAGCTGGCTGCATAAATTCACGTAAGTAATGAGAAGCCAAATGCTCATCATTAAGGCAATATGAAAAATGCCTCCAGGGCATGTCAGATACCTTCACAGCAGCCCCTCCCATCACAGGCCTGTAAGCCTAGGAGGGAAAATTGGTTTCCTGGGCTAGGTCCAGGTCTCGCCTGTTGTGTGCAGCCTTGGGACTTGGTGCCCTGTGTTCCATCTGCTCCAGCAATGGCTAAAAGGGCCCAAGGTACAATACAGGACATCACTTCAGTGGGTGCAAGCCCCAAACCTTGACAGCTTCCACATGGTGTTGGGCCTGGTGGTATGCAGAAGATAAGAATTGAGGTTTGGGGACCTCCACCTAGATTTCAGAGGATGTATGGAAATGCCTGGATGTTTAGGCAAAAGTCTCCTGCAGGGTTGGAGCCCTCACGACAAACTTCTGCTAGAGCAGTGTGGAAGGGAAATGTGGGGTTGAAGCCCCCACACAGAGTCCTCATTGGGGCATGACCTAGTAGAGCTATCAGAAGAGGGCCCTGTCCTTCAGATCCCAGAATGGTATGTCCACTGACAGCTTGCACCATGGACCTGGAAAAGCCATAGACAATGTCAGTTTGTGAAAGCAGCCAGGAGTGGGGCCATACCCTGCAAAGCCACAGGGGCAGAGCTGCCAAAGGCCACGGGAGCCCACCTCTTGTATCAGATTGACCTGGATGCGAGATATGGAGTCAAAGGAGATCATTTTAGAATTTTAAAGTTTAATGATCCCTATTAAAGTTTAAAATCCCTATTGGATTTTGGATTTTCATGGGACCTGTAGCCCCTTTGGCCTATTTCTCCCATTTGGGATGGGTGTATTTACCCAATGCCTGTACCCTTGTTGTATCTAGGAAACAACTAATTTGCTTTCAATTTTGCAGACTCATAGGCTCATAGGCAGAAGGGATTTGCCTTTACTCAGATGAGACTTTGGACTTGGACTTTTGGGTTAAGGCTGGAATGGGCTAAGACTTTGGAGGACTACTGGAAAGGTATGATTGTGTTTTCAAATATGAAGGCATGAGATTTGGGAGTGGCCATGAGCAGAATGATATGATTTGGCTATGTCCCCACCCAAATCTCATTTTGAATTTTAGTTCCCATAATCCCCATGTGTCATGGGAGGGACCCAGTGGGAGGTAATTGAATCAGGGCGGGGGTGTTACTTCCATGCTGTTCTTATGATAGTGAGCAAGTTCTCATGACAGCTTATCATTTTATAAGGGGCTTTTCCCCTTTTGCTTGGTACTTCTCCTTCATGCTGCCATGTGAAGAAGGACACATTTGGTTCCTCTTCCACCATGACTGTAGGTTTCCTGAGGCCTCCCCAGCCCCATGGAACTGTGAGTCAATAAAACCTCTTTCCTTTCTAAATTACCCATTCTCAGGTACTTCTTCATAGCAGCGTGAGAATGAACTAATACAACACTGAAAGAAAAATACTGTGTAATATCACTATACGTGTAATCTAAAAAAGTCAAACTGATAGGACAGTGAGTAGAATCCTGAGTACAAGTTGTTGAGGGTGGGGGAAAGGGAGAGATATAGGTCAAAGTGTATAAAGTTTCTGATATAGGATGAATTACTTTTGGAGACTGAATATACAGCCTGGTGCTATGGCTAATAATAACATATTTTCTCCTTGAAATTTGCTAAGAGATTAGATATTAAATGTCCTCACCACATACATACTACACAATGGTAACTATGTGAGGTGACTGATATGTTAATTATCTTGATTTTGGTATTCATTTCAAAAGGAATATGTATTTCTAAACATAGCAGTATACAACTTAAATGTATATAATTTTTGTCAATAATACATCAGTAAATCTGGAGGGGGTTAAAAAAAGACAACACTCCCCCTCAGTTGGCTATTTACATTACTAAGTGAAAAATGCTTTAAGAAAATATTCCGAAACTATATTCTTATGAGATATTAGCTATAATTAAACCAATGATAGGTAAAGAGATATCAGTGTTCTCTGTCGAAGGCTTTTACATATTTAAAATCTAAAGTAAATTGGTTATGAATGTCAGTACACTAATGAAGACTAACAAAGAGCTCACGTGAGACTGAACAACTGAACTGGAGACATGGAATAATTGACACAGTGATGGTATTAAAAGAGGAAAGGCCTTTCAATGCTGTTACATAAGATGTGAAAGTGTTTAAACAACTGTGGAATACCAGAGCTTCAGCTTGAGTGGAAACAGTGGCTTTAAAATGATATTTAGTGATCCAGGCATGATGGTTCAAACCTAAAATCCTAGCTACTTTGGAGGCTGAAGTGGGAGGATTCCTTGAGTCCAGGAGTTCGATACTGCAATTAGCTGTGATCATTAAAAGCAGGGAAACATCCTGCTTTTAAATGTCTCCCATGACTGGGTCAGGCCTAATCTCTATTATCGTAAGGCCAGCTGAATTAAGACAGCAGTTACATCCACGAAATCCCTCTCACCAACGTTTGAGTGAATAATGAGAGTAAGGAAATCTTTTAGGCAGACAAATATTAGAATTCTCCCTACTACAATCTCTTTATAGTAACTGAATATTTGAAATGTGTGCTAAAAATTTTTAAAGCATGTGGAATTTATATTACATATTTTCATCAAATGTTCCTTCAAATCTGCTCTGGAAAGGTCCCAAAGTTCTTGCCAGGCCCTGTCCATCTTTATAAAAGCTCCCAATTATATAATATGTAAATATATAATAATTACTCAGCCCAGCATAATATAATACATAATTTCCAACTTATTCCAAAATTAAATCTTTTTTTCTGGATAATGCCAATTTTAATTTAGAAACGCAAAGTTAGAAGTGACCGGGAGAGTCCAGTTTCTTTTGCAGGCCGTAAAATCCCCTCCCAACTTGCTAGCTGCTGTTTCTGACACCTCCAGCATCAGGCTAAGGGATTAAAAAAGGGAAGAAGGAACGGTCTTACACAATATGACCTTAATATCTTCCAGATTTAACCAGTTATTCAAAGCTGCTATTTCCTCTCATGAAGTTTTTTGGAAATTACACAGATTCCCCTCCTTAATTCTTCTCGCCTTCTATTCTGTTTCTGTACCCATGGAGAAAAGCAAAAGGACCATACTGAGTGGGCTTACTTTGATTTCATGACCATTGTTCTCACGTGGGCCCCCCCTTTTTTTTTTGAGACAGAGTCTCGTGCTGTCACCCAGGCTGGAGTGCAGTGGCAATATCTTGGCTCACTGCAAGCTCCACCTCCCGGGTTCATGCCAAAAAAATGAAGAAAAAAAAAAAAAAAAAAGAAAAAAATGAGGCAAGAATGTTGAGAAAACTGAATTCTTACATACTGTTGATTTGAATGTAAAATAGCAGGGCCATAATGGAAAACAGTAGGGAGACTTCTCAAAAAACTAAAAATAGAAATATCAGATGATCCAGCAATCCCACTAGTGGATATTTATCCAAAGGAAAGAAAAGTCAGTATATCAAAGGGATATCTGCACCCCCACATTTATTGCAGCATTATTCACAATAGCCAAGATGTGGAATCAAACTAAGTGTTCATTCATAGACAAATGGATGAAGAAAAGGTGACATATATACACAATGGAATAAAATTCAGTCATCAGAAGAATGGAATTCTGTCATTTGCAGCAGCATAGATGGAACTGGAGGACATTATGTTAAGTGAAATAAGCCAGGCAAAGAAAGACAAATATTACATGTCCCCATCATATATGGAAGCTTAAAAAGTTGACTTTATGGAGATTGAAAGTAGAAAGTAGAATAAGGGTTATCAGAGGCTGAGAAAAGTGGTGGGGAGGAGAAGGAAAGGTAGATTAATGGGTAAACCATACAGTTAGATAGAAGAAATAAGTTCTAGTGTTCAGTATGGTAAACACTAGAATGGTGGGTTGACTATAGTTAACAACAATATATTGTATATTTAAAAATAGCTAGAAAAGAAGATTTGAAATGTTTCCAACACAAAGAAATGATAAGCATTTGAGATGACGGTTATCTTAAATACTCTGATTTGATCATTACACATTGAATGGATGTATCAACATATTATATCTACCCCATAAATCTATACAATTATGCACCAAATAAAAAATTGAAAGATGATCCATCCATATTATTTTGCAATAGTTAGAATTAATAGATATCTGATTTTTATAAAAATTGGGGTTAAGATTAAAATAGCAATCACATGTTATATTTAAGCTTTAGCTTTTAAAACCATTGAAAAACATGATAGGCAGATTTAAGAATTATTTATTTCAATAATGACTTGAAATTAGTTTGAGATATTATATGAAAAACTTTGGCTTCTTCATAAGGTGTTTAATGAAAGAAGAAAAATTATAGCACCAGACATTCTAAAATGAAATGCTGTTACTACTGATATTTTAAAACATATCATCTGCTTCAGGCAAAAATATTTAATTAAAAAAATAAAATGCCTTAATGGAAACAGCTGCATTATTCATGCATTTACAATGAGCCTTTGAATTTAGATGAAATAAATGGAAAGTGACAGCATAACAACCCAAGGAGAAAGGAACACAGATTTGGTATTATGATTCAAAATAATTTATTTAAACAAATGGGCAGCTAAGTATAATTGATAGTAAATTTAGTAAGTAAAACCAATTGTTTCATTCTACTAGTATTTCTGAATGTGGTACTTTCAGATAGAAAAAAAAAAAGTCCTCGTTGTTATTTGACTAAAAATTAGTAGACTTAGTTTTTGTAACATAAAATTTAGTCTAGTCTCTCACCCACCAGTTTCTATGAAAGTCTCTGGTCTTTCACCAAAGACTTTAAAAAAAAAAATCTATTTGTTCCTATGAAGTGAGAAAAAAAAAAAAAAAAAACTACAAAGTTACAGGGTCCACCTTTCTTGATTTTAGTTTAGTATTCTCCCTTTTATTGTTTTGAATTCTATGCAGAGCACAATTTAATAATTTGTTCTCAATGGAAAATTCAATATAAAAGTGCAACACAGAGAGTGAATCCTAATGGAAACTATGGACTTTGAGTGATAATCATGAGTCAATGTAAGTTCACCAGTTGTGACAAGTGTATCACTGTGGTCAGGACCGTTGATAGAGGGAGAGGCTGTGTGGATGTGGGCTGGTCAAGGGTATATAGGAACTCTCTGTACTTTCACTCAATTTTTTTATGAACTACTCTAAAAAACAAATTTCTGTTTTTAGAAAAGACTTTTCAAATGCTTTTAAAAATGTTCATTGAATAAAGGACAATGTTCACATTGTCCTTTATTCAAGATATTGTGAATGGAACATCAGATGATAAATGCTTAATTTATTATCTGATAAACTTTTTGTATTAGAGCCACTTTTGCATAGTAGTACTATGGAGATCAGTGTTTGCCAAGGGCTTAGGGGGAGAAAGATATTACTGGTGGAAGCACAAAGGATTTTGGGGGCAGTGAAACTATCCTGTATGATAATATAATGGTGTATACACATCATTATACATTTGTCAAAACCCCTAGAATGGTTTGAGATTTAACCAAGATAGGTATTAAGTAAACATAAATATAACATTTTAGAACTAGCAGAAAATTTCATATTGTTGCAGTCCAATAGCCTATTTTATATGAGAAAAACAAGAAAATGAGTTTCCTGACTTCTGAACAGGGATTCATCCTATCAAATCAGGATGCACCAGTATTTGGCCATGTTTTATGAACCACACACATTATCTGATGAAATAATATTCTCGATTAATTAACAAACTCTCCAAAAGGCTTCATTTATTTCCATAAATTATAGCACTCATGACTTACAGTGAGTTATTTTTACATCTATCAAGTCGGCAAAAACATTTTAATAAAGGACCAGATAATAAATATTTTAGGTTTTGTGGTCCAGATGGTCGCCATCACTACTCACTCTGCAAAAGCAGCCATAGGCAATAAATAAATGAATGTGCATGCTTTTAATCCAACAACATTTTATTTGCAGAAACAAGCAATGCAAGATATATATGATTTTTAAGAGTCAGAATCTCACTCTGTAACCCAGGCTGGAGTGCAGTAGTGCAATCATAGCTCACTGTAGCCTTGAACTTTTGGGCTCAGGAAATCTCCTGTCTCAGCTTTCTAAGTAGCTAGGACTATAGGCATATGCCACCAGGCCTGGCTAATTTTTTTCTTTTTTAAAGACTGGATCTCACTATGTTGCCCAGGCTGGTCTCAAATTTCTGGCCTTAAGTGACCCTCTTGCCTTGACCTCCCAAAGTGCTGGAATTACAGGCTTGAGCCACCATGCCCAGCCTTGATGATTCAAGATAGTTTTGCCCATGGTTTATAAGTTAGATGACTCCTGATATAGATCAATGATAACTTTATATGTATTTCATTAATTGTTACTCTGTGTGTATCACTATCATATCATTTGCTAAGCTGTGTTGTAAATGTTTGCCCTTTCCCCCATTCATACACAGAAGCTAAAGTTGTTAATGTAGGAGCTCTACCTCATTTACTTTTTTAAGTTCTAGCATGTTGGCAGGGTGAATTTTATTTATCAAATATTACAGTTCCCAAGACCAAATGGAAATAGCACAGAAAATAAGAGCTTTCAAAAGCTTGTTCAGCTAGTTTCTGACTTCAAGAGATGCTTCCACAAAAATTAGTTTATTACCAAATAGGTTTGGAGATCTTACATGATATAAAGTCTGTTTGAAAGTCACAAAATGTATTTAGCATAGTGAAAGACATTATAAGTAGCTGTCACAAAAAAACAGTTTCCCAAACTTATTTGAAAAAAGTTTTAAATTCGCTGCCTGTTGTCATCTTGAATAGCACATTTCTTCTTTCTCTACTTTTTTTTTTTTTTTGAGACAGGGTCTTTATTTGTCACTCAGGCTGAAGCACAGTGATGCGGACTGGGCTCACTGCAGCCTTGACCTCCTGGGCTCAAGCGATCCTCCTACCTTAGCTTCCCAATTAGCTGGGACTAGAGGCATGTGTTATCATGCCTGAAAAAAAAAAAAATATATATATATATATATATTTTTTGTTTGTTTGTTTGTTTGTTTGTTTGTTTGTTTACTTCTGAGCTTAAGTGATCCTCCTGTCTCAGCCTCCCAAAGTGCTGAGATTACAGGTACGAGCCACCACATCCAGCTGTCTTTTGCCACGGTTTGCCACGGTTACTACGGGACTGAGCAAAGGAGGACGAATGAGAAATGAAAACTTAAAGCAAAAGAAACTGTTTTAAAGAAGGGGTCCAGGAAAGAAGAGGGCTCCCTGCTTCTAGTGAGCAAGGGCAGCCGCCTGAGCCTCAATAGCCCTTTGTATTTATTGGGTAGAAAGAGCAGGGAGCAGAAGGTAACGATTGGTCAGCTGCTTGATTGATCACAGGTTCACATTATTGCTAACAGGCTTCAGATGTGTCTAACCACAGACAACACTGCGCTTGGGGCATGACTGCCCTCAGCATTCCTTCTGGGAGGGAGACACAGTTTGTCAGTTTGCCAACATTCTGCATTTATGAGAACATTTTGCTGTTTACTCATATCGCCTCCAGTGGTATACTGAGTTGATCATGACCCTCACTTTTTCGGCCTGCAACACTCTTTCTCTACTTTCATATCTCCGTTCACCAATACTTGTGCTACACTGTCAGTTTGCTACACTGGGTATACCAGCTTAAATCTTATTAGAGATGTCCTTTATTCAATGAACATTGAACTTTATTCAATATGTATAGTTGTACTATACATAGTATAAATACTTCACAGTACTATTAATTATACATAGTATAAATATTTCACAGTACTGTTATACATAGTATAAATACTCCACAGTACTATTATATGTATTATACATAGTATAAATACTATCTCCATAGTAATGTTGCCTTTTCCAGAATGTGATATAGTTGTAACCATACAGCAGGTAGCCTTTTCAGATTTGTTTCTTTCATTTAGTGATGGTGTCTGAGGTTCCTCTGTGTCTCTTTATGCTGTGACAGCTCCTTTGTTTTAGGACTGAGTAACATCCTGTTGTCTATATGTACCATAGTTTATTTATCCATTCACCTACTGAAGGATATCTTGGTTGCTTCCATGTTTTGGCAATTATGAATAAGGCTTCTATAAACATCCCTGTGCCAGTTTTTGTGTAAACATAAGTTTTCAACATATTTGGATAAATACCAAGGAGTGCAATTAGTGTATCGTATGGTAAAAAGTATGATTTTCTAAGAAACGCCAAACTGTCTTCGACATTGCATTTCTGATAGCACTAAATAGGACCCCCTGTTACTCCACATCCTTGTCAGTATTTGGTATTGTCACAAAATGCCTTTGGGAGTTCTATTTCTTGAAAAAGCTAAAAAATGTAAATAACACCCACATTTCTTTATTTTCATTTGTAATGTGTTCAAATATCATGATCGCAGATGATTGCAAATGGTTGTGTTGAGTGCTAGAACAATGTCTCTGAATGAACCAGCATTTTATGATCTATTACTTCCTTTACTTAAAAATCTGAGATTCTAGGTTTTGGGACTGACTCTTTTCTCATTATATGACTTCTTTGGCCACCAGACGGCATGGGTTTTATGATTTTTGTTAGAGATATCCCCAAACATATGTGCCCAAGTTCAAAAATAAGCCTTCCATTACAGAAGTAGAAAAATTGGCAAAAAGCCTGGTGATAAAAAGATTGACAAGAGGATAGAACTCTTGCAATGTTAAAATAAAATGAGAAGTAAATGAATTGTTAAAAACTATTCACCTTGGCGGAATATTTTATTTAGTCTTTGGGACTGAAGATATATTGGGTTTGACTGAAACAAGATATTGTGAATGGAACATCAGATGATAAATGCTTAGTCTTCTAACCAAATTCTCTATCCAGAACATTTAATCTATGTGTTATAAGAATATTCTTTAATTTATCCTTAGTACCATGATCATAATTTCAGAAGAAATAATTAATATTTCTATAGAACCCACTCCCAATATTCCACTAAAATATATCTTCCACTAAAATATATCTGAAATGAACATAGCAATCTCTTAATATTTCTAAAGTTTAATTGCATCAGACCTATTCTGCCACTTGCCAAACACAGCACAGAGCCGGCATTGAAAATAGTTTACAACTTGCTGAGCCAATTCCAGGAGGGTTAGAAAAATTCTGGATAATTTTTTTGAACTATGTTTAGATGATTTATAATTTCTTAATGATTCTGTTTATTTTCTAATATTTTATTTTAATAAGCAAAGTTTACAAGGAGAGAGTAGGTCAGCATTAAAAGCCAGCATGAAGAAGTGCATATAATTTTTTAAAATTCAAACGCTCTGCAAGAACATAGGATATCTCTTAGACTCCCACCTTTGGTTTCCACAGCAATTTTCTGGCTTGTCTCTGGAATATTCCCTATAAGTGACAAAATTTTCATGATTTTAATATCTACCAGGTTTGCATTGGAGGAGGAGCAAGGGCTGGTGAATGGAAGAGATGTTTAGGATACACAAGACTCTCAGTATAAAAGTTGAAAAGTAGAGCACATCCTCATGTTGCATTGACCCTTTCTGATCTAACTTCTTGGGTGTTATGAATACTGCTGATTTTAGACCAGAATCTTTGAAGCCTAAGTAGTGTTTCCAAGAAATTGCTTTAAAAAGAAAGGATGGCATAAAAGAATTAGAGCATAGGACTAACAGGTGATATGAAAGAAAATGAAACATAGATTATTTATCAAATCAATCCATGTGAAAAAGTTTTATGGATGGGAAAGGTCAGGAAATGATGGCAGAAATATAGTATAAATTATGACAGATATTGGTAATACAAACTTTGAATTTGATGAGGGAGAAATATGATTATAAATGTAAAGTATCATAAAGCAAATGTTAGGCAAATGTCATAGACTCTCTTCATCTTGATCATTTATTTCAACTCATTATTCAATCCTTAAAATTTATTTTGGCAGACATATACTTATTTAGTTTTTATTGTTTCTTTTTAATTTAATCATTAGTTTTCATATTTGAATATGACCTTTGTTTCTCATTAAGTGGTATGGAATGTAGCAAGGCAATGAAAACTTCTGAGAGACCAGAAAACTAGGTAGAAAATACTTTTAAGTTAGACTATAAAATGTTAATTAAGACTAATACATTTTACAGTTCAAGGTGGAATGAAAACCATTTGAGAGAGGAAAGCTAGAGATTCTAGTCAGAAAGAACAACTTTATTTTTGCAACTCTTATACTGAGAAGTTGCTAAATGTCTCAGAAGTAAATAAACAAAGACTAAGGTCACACTATTAAGGTATGTATGGCCAGACAAGTAAGAATCAAGAGGTATCAGCAATTCTTGGGCTGAAGTATACAAAGAGAAAATAATAAATTACTTATTATTGGAGTAGTTAGCATTTGTGTTGAACTACTTCATTTAAAGGAGTTACCCAAAATGTATATAGGCTCTCAGTAACAAACATGTAAAAAGTTTGCTAACTCATTTTTGAAAGTATCTTATTTCATATTTCTACAGCCTCTCAAAGGTTCTTTAGACAATTTGGTTTATCGGTTGTTGATTATATCTGTAGTCTACTGATAGGTTGGCAAGAGAAAAAGAGCCATTTCTTTATAATGCTCATTTGCCCAGATAAATCCTTCCTCAGAAATATAAGAGTCAGATAAAAATTCAACATGATGATAACAGATTTAAGGCCAGCACGTGATTCTGAGGTTCCAACACCATTAGGTTCCCCGGCTGATGGATTCTTTACTTCTGAGGAGTATATACAAACAATGTAAAAATCTATTATTTCCACATGAGGTTATTGGTGAATTGGGCCAGTTCTTTCTTTCCCTAAAGAGTCATCTTTATTCAAGTGGATTGCACAAGATACTGACTTTTCTTTCAGTTTCTCCTGCGATGTCTGCAGAGTTTCACATAGATTATGGACTATTGTGATAATCGGAAGAAAGATAGTATTCTGTATCTACAAATATGCATATATAAGCAGACATTAAAAAATCAATTATGCAATTTGCTCAGGTTCATGGGCTCCCCTAAATCTTATCCTTGGAATCTAGTTTAATTAAATAATCTTATACTGGATGGGTCAGAATATGATTCCTTGGTGAATTCTCTGGAGGCTGCCACATAGAGTGATGGCAGTGAACACTGTTGATGCTTTATCCAGATCTCCTGTTTCTATTTAACACTCTGTGCCTTCCTCCTTCAGCCTTGTGGTGCTTTTCATATCCAATACTGAGGTTCTTTCTTAGAGGACTGTCCTCAGCTGCTGAAGTCATTTTACTTACTCCTAAAGTGCTTGGGGGTACACTTAGCCAGTGACTAGGGCACCCAGTCTCTATGAAACCCAGCTCCGCTGCCTCATTTTGGGATAATCTCTGTGGTGTATTTTCTATTCCGACATGCCTTGAACGACTAAGTAAAAGCCATCTTCAGTAAAACTGCATGGACTCGTATCCTTGACTTCTCCTTTCCTTCTCTGCTCTTCTTCCTTTACCCATTTCCTCTGGGAGCATTTCAATAATAAATCACTTAGCATACAAAACATTCTCTCAGGGTTTGCTCTTCACCTAAAACTAACCATATCATTTAATCATCCATACCAGGAAAAATACTGGAGAGCAAATGGGGATGCTATTATCAATTATACTGTCATAAGTGGTATAAATGGCAATGATGTAGAACAAATCAGAATACATGGTTGTGCCAGGGCTACATGGCTTTTTACAAAGACAGCTCTTGTGAACTGTTTTATTCAAAGCCCTTCTAATATATGGCACATCACTGAGTTTCTCTCATTAAACTCTCCTTAACATCTTGAGGTTCCTAATATGTTACTAACCATGAGTCTCTATTAGCTCATGGTTAACTGATACCCTTTTCCAGACTATCTCCTCATCCCACCTGCTACTCCAAGACTCCTCTCTTCTCATCCTACCCTTATCTTCCATACTGGGTTATAACTTGAAGTCTGTCTTTTGTCTTGGAAATATCCTTACTTCAGTATCTTCTGGAACTTAACAACAACAAATTCGTCTTCACATATTCTCCCAGAAAGCTCAAAAGCAGAATGCAAAATGAGTTCTAGCAATAGCCCACAATATTCCATATTTCCCAAAGGAATCTAGGCAAATTGACCTCTGTAAGTGGCTATTAGTTGCATGTGATTTTTTTGGATCTGTTCTTCCCTAGTTTTGACTAAACTTTTAATTTGCATACTGAATTTAAGGAAGATACAGTTATGAGATTCAATTGAGATTCTGATGTTTGAGAATATTAAAATTGTTTACAGAGTTATTGTGAGCTATTAAAATCTTATCCTAGTGAACAATATACACTGTGTTTGGTTTTAGTTAAATTCTAGAAGTGTAATATATGAGTCTTCTGTTGACAAAACAAAAAGCCCTTTCATTAAAAATAATATTGTATTGCAATAAACCCTATTTTTTTTAGATTAAAAATTCTTATCTCAAAATTTTTACCTTCTCTTATGATATACTAGCTACATTTTACAAATACAGTTTGTCCTTAAAGAGCACAGCTTTGAACTGCTCGGGTATACACATACACAGACTTTTGTCAACCAAGCACATATTTCAAATGTAGTATTCACACAATGAGAAACCTGCATTTACAAGGGGCATTTTCTCATATGCCATTTCCACAGGGCTGACTGTGGGACTTGCATATGTGGGGATTTTAGTATAAGCAGGAGTCATGGGTTCAATCTCCTGCATATACTGAGAACAACTATATAAACAATATAAACAGTCATCTCTTAGCCATAGGTCTGAATGGACCTAATTCAGTTTTAGAATTATCCAGTTGACTATGCAGCCATACAGAAGCACTAGATCATGTCTTTTGTGGGAACATGGAAGGAGCTGGAGGCTATTATCCTTAGCAAACTAATGCAGGAACAGAAAACCAAATATTGCGTATTCTCACTTTCAAGTGGGAGCTATATAATAAAAAATTAAAACACAAAGAAGGAAACAACAGACCCCCTGGGGTCTACTTCAGTGGGGAGGGTGGGAGGAAGGAGAGGAGCAGAAAAGACAACTATTGGGTACTGGACTTATTACCTGGGTGATGAAGTAATATGTACAACAAACCCTTGTGACACGTGTTTACCTATGCAACAAAACTTTACATGTACCTCCTAACCTAAAATAAAAGTTAAAAAAAATTATCCAGTTGATTCCAAAAAAACAGAATGTAACCGAATTGGTTGTAGGTATGAAGATATTTAAACCTAGTTAATATAAGTCATTTACAGAGGTTAAAATGGATTGAAATGTAGATTTTTGTCACTATAGGATAAAAATTACCCCCACAGCAAATAGAACTCAATCAAATCAGAATCATAATCCAGTTTTAAAATAGATAGATTTAAGTAATAAGTTGTTTGATGATACAACGATTGGGATACTTTTGATTTCAAAGAAGCACTGCAATGAAGTGTTGTTGTACAGATTGGAATCTCATAATCAAGTGCAGTGATCTCTTGTTCTTCCTCAGCCCAAAGTAAATACCATTTATGAATTGGATATCTTTCCAAAACAAAGATATAATTAAATTCAGGAGGTAGAGAATATAAAATAAATTGAGTGTGTAAAATAAATTTTTGTCTAAGGGCCAATTAGGCATGAAATATTGGCAGTTCTCGTAATTTCAATGTAATGTTACCATTTGGCATAATAAAGCAATTAATTCAAATATAAAAATAAATATCAATTACGAAAATGTAAATTTTTACTACCAGAGAATTTTAAGCACATTAATTATACTTTAAAAATTATCTTAAGTCTTCACGGTATTTACACAGGGTTAGCTGTTGCATTAGGGTTCTCTTAGAGGGATAGAACTAATAGGATAGGATTATAGGATATAGGATATTTATATACATATATATGGGGGTTTATTAAATATTAACAATCACAAGGTCCCACAGTAGGCTGTCTGTAAGCTGAGGACCAAGAAGAGTCAGTATGAGTCCCAAAACTGAAGAACTTGGAGTCCAGTGTTCGAGGGCAGGAAGCATTCAACACTGGAGAAAGCTGTAGGCTGGGAAGCTAGGCTTATCTCTCCTTTTCATGTGTTTCTGCCTGCTTTATATTCACTGGAACCTGATTCGATTGTGCCCACCAGGTTAAGGGTGAGTCTGCCTTCCCCAGCCCTCTTAATCTCTTTTGGCAATACCCACACAGACATACCCAGGATTAATACTTTGTATCCCTCAATCCAATCAAATTGACAGTATTAACCATTGCAGCTGTGTGACAATCTTATTCCTAAAAAGTTTAAAAAGAAAGTATTTTACTTTATCTGATACTTATGCTAAAATGCCTCTTAGAAAATAGGATACTTAATACATTAAGAATTACTAGTACATTGAATTAGCAAGGAATGAATTTTCCTTACCATTATTATCATTATTATCCAAAGTATAAGTCAGAACTTTTGGAGTTGTTTACATATGACAGTGAGCATAGCCTCATTATCCATAATGACATGTGGCATATACACACACACACACACACACACACACACACACACGTATATATATGAAAAGATATATCTTTTCATCTTTTAAACATATATATCTATGTATAACCTACACGAGAGAAAAACCTACATGACTGAAAGAGGTTTATCTCTAAGAATACTGATCTCATGTCATAGGATTGGCCTTTGCAAAAGGAGACAAATAGGAGTGAAAATATTGTTATTTGTCTTTTCTATTTTCCCAAATCATCAAACAATAAATATGAACAACAGTATCATCTGTTTGTAGTCAATTTATGTGTTTTTCCTATTTAAGGGAGATATGAGGAATATTGGCAAAATTATTAAGAGGATGCATATAAATTACACAGTTTGCTAATGTCCAAAAGTTTTAAAGTTTATCATTGTCTTATTAGGTATGGAATTGGTCTTTGTTTTAGAACAGCATTGCCAATAATTTAGTTAAAACTTGGGCTCTTTTCATATCATAAAGCATTCTTCCAAACAAACCTTCTTTTGCCCTATTGTTTCCTTCTGTCGTCAGTCAGTCATGATGATAGTTTCTTAAGAGCTAAATCGCAGAAGCGTAAAGCAGTAACAGATTAAGATATTGTGCCTCTTCTCAGTCATTGTGACACTCACTGTCTCAGCTGACTCCACAGAATATTCATTTGCCCTTCTTCCACTTGTGTTGTACTTACTGGATGTGGGAAATAATTAATTATAGAAGTTATATTTCTATAATTTCCCATATGTCAAATTTTAATTATTCTGCTATATGGATTGTGATCTTAACTGTGTCAACAATGATAAATATGTTAGCCTAATTCATATAACTCATTTTGATTTTAAAGTGAGTGTGACACAGAGTAAAGTGTTTCTCAATAATACCAAATCTGAATAGTGGAAAATGTCTTCTTTGCATTTGAACTGTTCAGCTCTAATCCTATTTCATGACTCTTCGTTTTTGTTAGAAAAGATGGGATTGACACTCAATCACCATGTGATTATTTTAAACTTATTGAAGAAGACCAAGAATAAAATCATCATTTTTCTGTAGATACAGATGCACATCAGTAGAATCACCACTCTTTGATTAATTCAGTTATTTTTTTAAAAAGTAGAATTTAAAAGCAGAAAGTAAAGTTTCCTATTAAGAGTGATTGAGCATTATGAAATATTTGTGTAGTTGTTATTTTTTATGTTTGGGGGCTTTTATGTCTTTATTTTCCATATGAATTTTTTATTACATTAATAGCATATTAATGGATATTATAAAACACACCTGCAATATTTTTAATGCTTTATGATAAATTTGAAATAAATTATAGTAGATTGTAATAGTCATACATTGGGAGGGGGAAACAATGAATTTTTTCAGATATTATCAATTACCTGAATGAAATAGCAGAAATCAAAGGAACATTGTTTTAAACAGTATCAGTCACTAGTCAACATACACTCTGTATATCATACTAACTTTAAAAGTAACATTGGCAAAAGGAAGGCTAGCTAAAACTTACAAGAAATCTAATGTAATTTTGCAAGTTGCCTCACCTTACTTTTCTTAGAGAACAAGAAGTAGTGATCTAAGGAATACATTATTTCACTCAGAAAGCATTTATATCACAGAATTTTAGAGCTAGATGAGCTCTTGGCATTCATTATTTATGGAAAATTCCTAGTCATCCTTTAAAATTTGCAGGAATGTTTACACTTTGCTCAGTCTTTCCTACCACCCAGGATCGAGATAAATATTCTTTTTTCTGCTCTTTCTTGACTTATTTGACATATTTAAATGTGATTATTATTTTATCATGTGACTATCTTTATGAATCTGATTTGTGTTTATATTACCAACTTTAAACATAGGAACTGACAGAATGTATTTGCCTAATGCATATCTAAGAAATGGATAAATGAATTAATGAAGAATTATTGAAGTGACTTGCTAGTGATATTAGTGGCAATACTTTGATGTAAGTTTTATGCTCATGAAATTCACCTTCTAATATCCTCCTGGGTAAACTTTTAAGATTGTATATCCTTTGGCTGCAAACAAAGGATACATTGTACAAATCAGTCTGATTAACTACGGATATGTTGTTGTCTTTTGAACCAAACTGCATAAATCCCATTGTGGGTTTTATAGGAAATATGTCTATGTATTTCTTCATGAATGAAGCTATGAAAAGAATAAATTGTGTATACTGATAAATTTGCAATTGTATTCATGTTACTATAATCACAGTGATGATGAATGTTAATTTATTCTTTTAAAGAACATAATAAAAATTTAGCCTAAATTATTTTTGATGTTCTATGTTATTTAATTTTTGTCTGATATTCATTAACTCTACATACAAATTGATATGCAAAAAAACTAGTAATGATCTAGTTTTTATCTAAAACTGGGTTTTAGCTCCAGGAATTGGAGTGAGCTAACAGAACACAGGAGGAAGAAGCAATACGACTTGGACTTCTAAGTGGTCTTGTTACTTCTAATTTGACCTCCTTCTGATCCACAAGCCATACTCTGGTGTTTGTGAACTACTATTCTTTGCCAGGCACTGTTCTAAGAGCTTTATATGTATTTAGGCCTCATAAATCCAAGAGATAAATATATTCCTCTCTCTGTTGTGCAGCATATAGAAATTGGGATAGAAAGGTTGCTGAAGGTCACACAACCAAAAAACGAGGGAGTTGATTCTAAGCCAGACACTCTTAATGGAGGTGCAATGCCCTCGTCCACTATAGGGTAGATACTATAGCCTTGTACTGCTTTTATACTGTGAACTGCTTTGACCCTCAAACTGTGGGTTATTAACCTCTGAAAACAGCAAACATTTACTTGAAGTGAGTGGTTTAGAGCCATCTATTTCAATATTTGTTCATTGCTATCTTTTTGGTCAACAAAATTATTTTCATGTTTTACACTTAAATGATAAAATTTAAATGAATTCCCTGTCAATTTTATTTTAAAACTTTACTTAAAGCTTACCATGTTTTTACTTTCCTCTCCTTTGACTGAGCTCAGCTACACATTCATTTCTGCTTTTTCCCTCAAAGATATGCCTTGAGGTTTTTGTGACTATGATGTTAATAAGTAATTAATTTTGTGTACCTGGAGAATAACATGTTCACACAGCAGGTGTGACATTATTTTGAAAAATGTTCTGCTAAACAGAGCTGAAGAGAAATGAATTTGCATATATCTTAAGTCTGTTTTTTTTTTAAACTTAAAGTGATATTTCATTCATTTGTTGGATTAATGCAAAAAAATGCAATAAAACTCTCATACATAATGAGTCATCCACTAAGTAGTTCTTCACTGTGTGATGGTTTATGATAAAAGCCTGATATGTTGTAATTTTTAAAATTTAACCTGGGTAGCAACCTGAGTCCATGTACCTTTCCACAGGGAGACTCTAGCTAAAAGTCTTTGAATTCTTACTAATATTGGTGAGATGTAGTTTTAATTTTATATAAATCTTCATATATAGCAGACAGAATGACACTAAAATGACCCTGAGAAATATTAAACACACCCCAAACCCTGTTTGTCCATCAGATTGTCAAAATTATCCTATAATATCTAAATGTCAAATAATGTGAACTTTTTATGATATAGTTTGGCTCTGTGTTCCCACCCAAATCTCTTTTGGTAGTGTAATCCTCATAATCCCCATGTGTCAAGGGCGGGACCAGGTGGAGGTAATTGGATCATGGGGGCAGTTTCCCCCATGTTGTTCTTGTGATAATGAGTGAGTCTCATGAGATCTGATGGTTTTATAAAGGTCTAGCATTTCCCCTGCTTGCACTTCTCCTTCCTGCCACCTTCTGAAGAAGGTGCCATGATTCCTCTTCACCTTCCACCATGATTGTAAGTTTCTTGAGGCCTCCCCAGCCATGGTAAACTGCGAGTCAATTAAACCTCTTTCCTTTATAAATACCTGGTCTTGGGCAGTTCTTTATAGCAGTATGGAAATGGACTAACACAGATATATTGCTGTTAAAGAGACTACAGGCTCAGGAAGAATAATAATTAATAGATCAATAAACCTTTGTTCCCTCCCTCTGTCTCTCCTTCCTTCCTTCCTTCCTTCCTTCCTTCCTTCCTTCCTTCCTTCCTTCCTTTCTCCATTAGGCATCTCTTCCTTTCACCCTTCTATTTGTCCAAAGTTCTTTCAACAAACATTTTTTGAGCACCAATTATGTTCCAGGTATTGCATTATTTACTTGGTATTTATAATTAAATAACATTGACAAAGATTACTGCTCTCCTGGAAATTGCATTGACATCATTCTCAGAACAAAATTTCCCTAGCTAGATGTGGCATGGGCATCAGAGCAGAATGAAATAGAACAATATGTAGGCTTCGAAACAGAAGTGTGCCAAGAATGAATAGTGGACATAAATATTATGTGATTAGCAGTTTTTATCAGTGAGGTCTCTGACCTTTGCATCAACATCACGGTGTTTTACAATTGTTGTTTGTGATAAAAGTTGAGTTTAACTTGAAATTCTGAAAGCTAAGTTCACATAAAATGGCTCAGATTCACTCATCTACAGTTTGCAAGGCTCACCAAAGGACTAACCATTTATAACACTAAAAGATCTCATATTTCCACCTATCTTGAGAAAGGTGAATGTTTCTTTGCCAGTTGTTAATTTACGTGATTTTCTGATTTGCCTTTTATTGAAACATTTTTCGTCCTCTCGTGGATAACTTCTAGTGGTTTTAAATGAGGAATGAGAGGTAAAACCTTCTTAGGCAGACTCCTGAATAGTATCTGAAATAGCAGAAAGTACCTGCAGCTGGGCTCTGGTCTTTCCGTTGTTTGAGCTCCCACATCAACTGCTTGAGTGGCTTGATTCTTACTGCTAAGAAGCAAAACCACTTATTTACATATCAACAGGAACTTTCTAAGTGGCAGGTTGTTAGAATTTTGTAGTGTGGAAGAGGCAGAGTTGATGAGTCATCAACAGTTGTTTGCTATATTTAAATTATCCACTGTTTAATTATTAGTATACTGTAATGACAAGCTTTCTTTAATGCCCTGGAAATGAAAATGAAGCCTATTACTGAATTCCACTAAGCACTCTGTATTTTTTCCAGACAAAATGCAATTAACACAACACTGTTCAATAATGCAGTTTTAAAATAATGCACTATGTAATAATAGTGAGCCCACTGCTATTAAGTGACTATCTAATATATAACAAAGCAGGAAACATACAAGGCAACAAATGCTCCAAATGTTTTTAGGAGTTGATTAGAATTCAGTGTTACCTAATGCCTTATAACAATATGAAGTAATACCTTTTTCTCAGGAAAATTAATTCTGAATTTTCTGAAAAATTACTATATTCTGGGTAAACGCTGATATTATTCAGGCAGCATGAATTTCTGTGTGGTTTATTAAATTTCCATGTTCTTAGTTTTTTGTAGAGGTACATACAAAACTGTTTTATGAAAAACAGAATTTTAAAGTAACTCTACGTAGGACAGGATTGAATGTATAGGTGGCTTTTTGTTTTCGCCATTTCAATGCAATATTTCCTCATGCTAAGAAAAATAAAGTAAAATAATTTGGATCTTCTGAAAAATATGCCTTGAAGATTCAAAATACTTTATAGCTTGAAACCCATAGGGCAAGTAAGATGATTAGTATCTTTACTAACTACATTTGAAATTAATACTAATATATGCATCTGAAATGCTCTTCTTTTCTGTTATGATACTTAACGTTAATTCATTTCAACATTTATTGATCTTCCGCTATGTTGAAGACACTGCTCCAAGAAACTTGGGAAACACAAAGTAAAAGGAGAATAAACAAATAACATGCCCTGAAAGCAAGCTTAATATTTGGCAGGCAGTAGGATGGGTGATAAAGTGTGACTATGATTCAAGGCAGATTATAATAAATGCTTCACCAGAAGTATACACAGAAGACAGGGAGAATCCAAAGGAAAGAATAATTAAAACATCGAATGGGTGTGTTTCTCTGGGCCTTAAAGTAAAAGCAAATTCTTATGGGTAAATAATTAGGAAAATATATTGTCCATTGTAGACTGAAGGAATAGCAGAGGAAAATGAATATACTGTTTAGGAAAAAAGTAATCTAAGAATTGGGGTATAATAAATAGGATGTTGTGGCTGTACATATGGAGTAAGATGTAGAACAAGTTGGAACGTAGAAATTCTTGAATGCCATGTGTCTTACCCATACCCTAAAAAACAGAACCTGGGTTGAATCTTACATGCTCTAGCGTTATTGGATATTTCACTCCTAGGAAATTTAGAGCATGGGAAAGTGCAAGTGAGGCAGAGAGGATGGAAATAAAATGTAAGCTATTGCATTACTGAGTTGTCACCTGTTTTACAAGAAATTGCAGCTGGGTGTTTGGTCAAGCAGGACCTCTCCAGAGAGGCCATACGGAACAACTGCATCTCAGTGCACTCTGTCACAGGATAGAAGGTGAACAATTTTTCTCCTGTCTGCTTCCCATCTTCTATCTCTCATAGATCAAAATTCAACCCATAAGTGATGATAGTGTTCTAAAATTAGATAGTGGTGATGGTTGCACAACTCTGAATATATGAAAAACCACTGAATTGTACACATCAAAAGGGCAGATTTTATAGTGTGTGGCTCGTATCTTAATAAATTATAAAAAAAGGTCAATCCATCACAAGCTAGAACATTTTTGGGGTCCAATTATGTTTTACTTAGGAGTTACAGCTTCTGTAGGTTCTGTATGAAACATAGCAACTCAAATAAGCTCAAGCCCAGTTCCCACCTTTATGAACAACTGAGACAGTTATAAGTGTGAGAAGATGGGGTGAAGATTACTGTGGTCATAGCACTGTTACTTAAGAAATGATTTGATCCTCCACCCAGGTTAGGAAACAAAGTTATTGGGCAAGGCCCAGATAAATAGCTAAAACTAAAAATATCTGGGAAGATGCATAAACCAGATCCAATATAGCTTCATTGTAATCTATTCTGATCAGTTGCACCCCCTAATATGAGAATAATAAGTCTAAAAAAGGCTCAGAAAAAATTAAGAAACCATACTGCAGTTTCCATTGCTGCACTGGATTTTGAGCTCTGAGATTAAAGATAGTCACAGATCCTTTGTTCCTTCTTCCATTAAGAGGTGGAATCCAATTACCCTCCTGTTGAATCTGGGCTGGTCTTAGTGATTTTCTTGACTAGCATAATGAAAAAGAACCGACTTTCTGGGAGTTGGTTCTAGGTTCAATAAAGACTTGCAGCTTCCATCCTAATCTTAGAACACTCCCTCCCAAAACACAGCTGTATTTGGCAAGGAAGCTCCAGATGCCCAAAGGAGAAGAACTAAAGCACATGGGTGGAAGGTTCTGAGTTCCCAGCAGACAGCCAGCACCAACTTTCTTCCAGCCAACAACCAGCAATAACTTGCAAGCACTGTGAGTGAGTTATCCTGTATCGAGCTTCTCTAGATGATGATGCTGTGAGAAGGAGACGCAACATGCCCAGACAAGCCCTTACTGAATTCCTGGTACACAAAATGATGAGACATAATAACATAAATTTTATTTGTGTTTATTTTTTTAAACTTCTATTTTAGGTTCAAGGGTACATGTGCAGGTTTGTTATTTATTTTTATTTTTTTAATTTAATTTAATTTTTTTTTTTGAGACAGAGTTTCACTCTTGTTGCCCAGGCCAGAGTGCAATGGCACAATCTTGGCTCACTGCAACCTCCAGCTCCCGGGTTTCAAGTGATTCTCCTGCCTCAGCCTCCTGAGTAGCTGGGATTACAGGTGCATGCCACCACACCTAGCTAATTTTTGTATTTTTAGTAGAGACGGAGTTTCACCATGTTGGCCAGACTGGTCTCGAATTCCTGAGCTCAGGTGATCCACCCGCCATGGCCTCCCAAAGTGCTGGGATTACAGGCATAAGCCACCACACCCGGCAGCAAGTTTGTTATTTAGGTAAACTCGTGTCATGGGAATTTGTTGTACAGATTATTTTGTCACCCAGGTACTAAGCCTAGTGTCCAATAGTTATTTTTTTTCTGATTCTCTCCCTCTTCCCACCCTCAAGTAGGAATCAGTGTCTGTTCTCCCTTTTGTGTCCATGTGTTCTCATCATTTAGCTCACTTATAAGTGAGAACATGTGTTTTTAAGTCACAGAGTTTTGGAGGGCATTTGTGGTGCTGTAGTAGAAAACTATAATTGATATTCACAATCTCTCTCTTAAGTCACCCATTCTAGATTTTCCTCACCACCATTTGGCTGGCTTGAGTTATTCACCTGATAGCATAGCTCAGATTTTCTTCCCCAAGGTATCTAAGATTTTAGTCTCCTTGATTTGAAACCATATTTTCTCGACTTGTCTTTTCACCATGATTACTTGATCTGGATACATTGGAAGCAACCCAGGGATCACCTGGGTTTAAGAAATACTTCTCCTTTCTCCCATGGTTTAATGGCAAACCTAGATCCTCATGATTATTTTATCATTATATCAGTGTTTTCCTTTGCCCACTGGTAGGCTGGCATGAAGTGCACAGGTGGCCATGTGTTTGCTGCAGCTTCTACTTTAGTGGAAACTTTTCTGTGTTTCCTAACAAAAGTGTTTACCTGTGGGAATTAGGTCTCCAGGTTGAGAGGGTAAAAGGTTTTAAGAATACAAAGAAACTCATCAAGTAGATCACTGGCAGTGATAGTAAGAAGAATCAATCTTATTTCCACCTTTTACTTCGTGGACCCATGGGTTCAAGCTGTTGGGACACAGCCCTAAATCCTGGCTATTGATAAAGTGCACATACTGTACCCCAGTAGACAGTATTTCAACCCTCAAAGTATTGTCCCTGAGCCTACACTCTAGATGAACTTTCAACAGGTCATTTAACTATATTATCAACTGACTATTTCTGGATAATGAAGTCCATTGCCAGAATGATGAATCTTGTGTCGTTTGTTGCATCTCTTGTCATAAAATGTGCCTCCTAGTCCTATAAAATATAATGTGGGATACTATATCAATGAATGACTAGTCTATAAGCTCTTGGATGCTGGTACTATCATAGTCTTTGCAAACATGGAAAGTAAACCAATATTTACAGTAGAGAATGATTCTAGGAAAGCCAAATTGATACCCACTGCAAAGTGAAATATATTATAAAAACTCAAATATTGTAGCTGTTCCCTAATTTTTGGAGTTTTATATCAAAACATCTGTCATACATGTGTCTAACTAGAGCATCTAGAGTATTTGTCAAGTCCTGCATGATGCCATTAATGTAAAGTCATCAATGTTGTAGAACAGGGCAATTTTTCTTTGGAGTGTCAAGGTGGTCAAAGTTCCTGATGAGTATATTCTGACACAGATTATCAAAATTAGTATAGTTTTAAGGAAAGACACAGATTTTGATCCTCTCTACTATTGAAGATTGAAAAAAAAGCTTTCTAAAATATAACCATATTTACAGTGTGCCAGAGTCTATGTTGATATGCTTCTATAAAAAATCACATATGATGTGACATATTCAATATGGGCTACAACCTGATTAAGTTTACTATAGTCAACCTTTGTTGCCCAAAATTGCTCTGTTTTTTTCCAGAGGCAACAAGATGAATTGAATAGGGATATGGTAGAGTTTACCATATCTTCAATACTCAAGTCCTTGATGGTGACTTAGATTACCATTCCTCCCAAGGAATGGCTTTTAATTTACTATCTTGGCCAGGATTGTGGGATGAGGTCTTCCCCATTGCCTGTCCTATAATATGGCTGTTATACTACAGATTGTGAAACCAATATGAACCTTTCTGTTACCTTAGAAGTGTATTATTCCAGTTATAAAGTTGGATCCTGGATTAATAACCAGAGAATAGGTCTATGAATTACCTGTTTGCCATGAGTGTCTACGATGAACTGAAGTCCATGATGATAAATTTTAAGGGTGACATAAATTCCTTAAATTGCCTTCAGTACTTTTTTTAAGTTATTTTGGAAAACTGCCTCAATTTCCTTTGAAATATCTCTCCCTCCTCCGCCCTCATCTATCTATTCATCATATCTCTCAAAGTCAACATGTGCTTCTCTGGGTTACCACAGCATTTAAATCTACCTGCACACACATTGCCTTGGCTTCTGCTGGTATATATTAACTAGTTTCTATAATTCCCTTGGTAAGGGTGTGATTTATTCTTTGAGCAGATATTATACTTCTGTCCTCAGGCTATGCCCAGGCCTGCTATGGTTACCAGCCTGGTAGAAATGAAATGGAGGAAACTGAAGAAAACGAACAAGATTAGAAGAACAGATTCTTTTGCAACAAGGGTTAAAGGGTTGCTGCTTTTGGCCAGGAGGGTTAAAAGAGACATGGAGGTTAAAATATTCAGTTTTTCCATCCCACAGGCCTTAGAGCCCCACTCTTTTAGTCTCAGAGCACTTGTTTGATGATCAGATACCTCCATTATTGAAAAACATTTTCCTTTGCAGTACTACAGTCCTTATAACCAGATAACTTTTTAGTACAGTGTGTCTTGGGGCTGTAAGAAGACAGTCTTCATTAAAGCTCCCATTGAAACTCTCTGGTTTCATAGTCTGATATATGTTAGCAAATGTTTCCTTGAGCTCATCTTTTTTTTTTGGCAAGACTTCCCATGCTGTTTAATGCAACCACCAGACATCAAATACATTATAATTGTTATTGCATTATACTGATCAGAGTAGCACCACTTGATCTTTCCAGCTTTTACATTTTACTTGCACACTCTTCTAATTTAATCATAGATGAAAGCTTTAGTAATTGTGATTCCACTAAATTTCAAAAATTGTTACCACCTCTCTTGTCACCAGCAATATGGTTCCTATTGCTTCCAAACAGTCGGACAATGAATGTAGTTGATGGTTTACTTCCAAGAGTCCCTCTGATATTAATTGTCATGACCTAGATTTCCTAGAAAACAGAAACTAAAATAAATGTTCCATTCCTGGGATCAAAAATGAGAAGAAAGGAAGCAAAACAGGAATATAGGAAAATCAAATAAAGATGATGCATTATTGAACTGGTCACAGCTTCTATGTAATAGTTAGTTAGTGGTTGTGTCATAAGTGATACATCTGGAGAGACCAAATATATTCACTGCTTTTTGAAATACTACATTTAAGTTAAAAAGTCTTGAAAACTCCATCAAGGGAAGAAAGGGGAAATCAATTTATTTGATAGCTCTTTTCTACCTCTTACTGATTCAAATTTGTTCCACAGGATACTAGTCTCACACTTTTGTATTCTATTACACATATCCTCTGGGATGCCGGGGAAGTTTGGATTTTATGACACTAATTGAGTCGCAGCTGGGCCTTAGAGCTGCTGTGGCTTCCACTGAAGTGAGTATATGTCTTGCAAAATTCTAGCCTTGCTCTTGTAGAGGTATGAGACAATTAGAGGTTATGGGAAATGAGGTGATAGTGGTAGCATTTTGGGCTTGGAGACTATATGTCTAAAAAATGCATACCATCATTAGTACATATTCATAATCCACAGGGGAAGGCAACTGTATAAAATATATTTGAATATCTCCACCTGAAGTACATTAGGACACAGTGCCTTTCTATGTCCAACCATTACAATTTTTCCAGGATTATGTTGACTATAGGTAAGACATGATTGGATATATCCACTGATATTAAGAAGAGTTATCAATCAATCACTGTTTGATTAATAATGTGGACAATTCATTCCTTTTATTGTGGGTTATCTCATGAAAAAATAATTCTTCAGGTATTCATTTGAGTTTATTTTGTGTCACCATTCAGCCATCCTTTGTTATGGCTTATTATACAATACATTCTTAGTATTTCACTTCAGGATTGGTGGTCAAATTTTATGCATCTATAAATGGAAATTTTTACCTTCATGGATTTTTCTTTTTGTTATGTAAGAAGTCTTTGCACAGAACATTAGTCAGCAAAACTGGCTTAGCACAGTGACCTGTGTAAGCATTTCCTGTATATACACTTATGTCTTTTATGTGGTCTCTACCTTTATAATCACAATTTTATCAGGTAGCATTGAATCATCAAGTGATGAATACATTTGTTGTCCAATTTTTATAGGAGTACCTGAAGAGGTTAAGAATCATCTGTGTTTCCTTAGAATTTTAAAGCTGTGAGCTATAAAAATCTATCAGCTATCTGTGATTATGTTTATCCTTTTACATTAATCAAATTGACATACCCTGCAAAGGGCTGAAAGTTTAGCCACTTGAGCTGATTTCTTTTGGTAAGAAACTGGATTCTATGCATGAATATGGAGTAGTTATTCATAACCAGTCTGGTATTTTACCTTTTCATTTGTGAGATAAGACACATCAGTACACAATGTTACATAAGGATTTGGTGTGGGAACGTCTAAATAATATGCTATGAAAATGAGCAATTATCAAACTACAGAAGCACAATCATATTCTCCATCAGATAAGGATATTAAACTTGCTAATTGAGAGTATAGACCCACATTTAAGATGAGTAAAGGATATAAATTTTTCATACTTAATCAGCTAGAGCATGACCTAGCTGTACATACAAGAAGAAAGACTTATAATGATTTGGTAGACCCATATAGGTGGGTGTTGAAGGAACATTTTGAGATTATTTAAAGGTCTTTCTGTTTCTGGAATCTATAGGAGTGGTTCTAAGATGTTTGATTTAGTCAATATAAAAGCTCATTTCTTTATTTCAGAAAAATGTTGGTGCCTGTTATCTAGATTATCTGTTTGATGCAAGAAATTCCTTTGTCCTTTAATTATTGATTATGAGTAATTTGGGATAATTTGTAATCTGCTCTTGGGTAATGCCTTCAGTTGGTGGGTCATAGTCTAGAATAATGAATTGTTTCGTGGTGTTGAATTTTTTTTCTTAGAAGCTTGATATCCCTTTTTAAACAGCTTGATGAATTTAGGTAGAGAATCAATTTTAGGATTTTTCAAATTAAGAGAATGTAATAGGGTGTTATCTCCTTATTAGATCAGAGTGAGTCCACTGGGCCTCTGTATACTGTGAAGATATTATTTCAATATTTGGGAGAAGTAACATATATCTTCAGTAAATCCTTTGATATGCAACTTTCTAGGAGAATTGTTGATTTTCCCTGGAGGATGTAAGTAAACATTGAATATGTTTTATCAATTTGGAGACTAAATTAATAAATATTTCTGAGCATGGATATATTACTGTAAAGAATTTGGCTATAGATGGAACTGAGAAGAATATGAGTTAGGTACTACTCGAAAGCAAGGAGTTACAAGGAGTTAGTATTTTGTGAATTTCTCATTGAATTTGAAAGCAATATAAATCCTCCACCAATCACATTGCTGGGGCTGGCTAAATGAATGATGAGTCCACTGTCCATAGATACAATTGGTCCAAAAACTTCCTTGACTTCAGCTTAACAGGGTATTGAAAAACTTTAGTAAAATTTTTGAAGACTAATCTGGGCAGACAGCGGTTTACTCTAATTATCTTGCTTATATGTATAGATTCTTTGCCCACATGTTTCTGGAAACAACTAAGTTTTTAGGTGTTTCTTGAACTATATATAGTGTAAGTATGTAACTGTACATATCAGCTATCATTTAATGGTGGGTAGAATTTTCTGGGGCTGAAGAACACTTTATCTGGAAATATCATTTTCAAAATAATTCTCTATCTATTGAACTTGCAGGAGTCATGACATAGAGGAGTCGTGCTGCCATCATGGGCATGTGCCCTGTGCAGTGCCACAGGGCCCCATGGTTACAAGGATCTCATGCTTGGTTTAATGCCCTGCTGTAATCATCTTAAAATTCCTAATAATTATTGAACAGGGGCCCCACATTTTCATTTTACACTATGTCCCACAAATTATGTAACTCGTGTTGCAGAAGACGGGTACCAGAGTTCATAGTTACAAGTTAGTCATAGGCGAGAATTTAGGATTCTTAGAAATTCCCAGTTTAAGTGGTTTGAGTACTCTGGGAGAGTTGGTTTGCTGTATAGTAATAGAGTTGATGGTAGCGTGGTACCCATAAGAAAGCTATATTATTATCTATTTATATTATAAATATTTCCCAATGGAGCTTTAAAACGAGTCAGAAAATTGCTGGTGCTTATGTTTCCATTGGATCAACTGGTTTTGGACAGTTTTTTTTTTTTTTTTAATCAATGTGAGATATTGAGTCTTCCAATGATCTTTTGCTTCCAGTATCTACAAGAATCCTTACTTATAAGCTTTATGTTCTTAGTTAATAGAAAGCCCTTTCTGACTGTGTTTGTTTGTGTGTTTGTCTTATCTGGAGAGCTGGAGTATATATAGAGAGTGGAATGATTGCCACAATCAAAGTAGCTAATACATCTGTCAGCTCACATAGTTACCACTGTTTTCCTTTTGTGGTATAAACACTTAAGATCTACTCTCTTAGCAAATTTCACATATCAAATATAGCATAATTAATGATAGACACTATGTTGTACCTTAGATCCCCAGAACTTACTAATCTTACAACTGAAAGTTTGTAGTCTTTACTAACATCTACCCAAACCTTGCCCCTTCCAAACCTTACCCCTGGAAACCACCATTCTAGTATGTGCCTTTATGAGCTTGGCTTTTTACCATTACACATACAAGTGAGAACAAACAGTATTTTTCTCTCTGTGTCTGGCATATTTCACTTAGCATACCGTTCTCTGGTGTTATTAATATTGCCACAAATGACAGAATTTCCTTCCTTTTTATGGCTAAATACTATTCCATTGTATGTATAGACAACATTTTCTTTATAAAATCATTCATTGATGTGCAATTAGGTTGTTTTCATATTTTGGCTATTGTGAAGAATGTTGTAATAATCATGAGGTTGCAAATATATTTTTGAAAAATATATTTCATTTCCTTTGTTTATATATCCAGAAGTGGAATTGCTGTTTCATAAGGTAGTTTCATTTTTATTTTTTCTGAGTATCCTCCACACCTTTTTTTTATGATGGCTATACCAATTTACATTCCCATCAACAGTGTAAAAGGGTCCCTGTTCTCTACATCTTTACCGGTACTTATTGTCTCTTTTCTTTTTGATAAGAACCTTCCTAACAGATATGAGGTAGTATTTCATTGTATTCTTGATTTGCATTTCCCTGATGATTGGTGATGTTGAACACTTTCAGATAGCTGGCAGTGTTTGTGTATCTTCTTTGGAAAAATGCCTATTCAGGATCTTTGCCCATTATTTAATAGGATTATTTATCTATTTTTGCTCTTGACATGTAGGAGATTATTACCTAATTTGGATATCAACTCTTTATCAGATAGTTTGAAAATATTTTCTCCCATTTTGTAGACTGCCTTCATAGTTTTAGTTGTATTATATCTTTCAGTTCCAGAATCTCTGTTTGATTCTTTTTTAGGGTTTCTATTTTTTCATTAGACTTCTCATTGTCTTCATCCATTGTTTTCCTGATTTTGTTTAGTTGTATATCTGTGTTCTCTTGTATCTCATTGAACTCAAGATAATTGTTTTAAAATTGTTTGTTAGGTAATGTATACATTTCTGCTTCGTTGGGGTAGTTTATTGACACTTTATTGATTTCCTATGGTGATGTTGTGTTTGATTCTGTATGATTTATGCATCATTGAGTTTGTGTCTGTGTATTAAGGAGCAAAACACCTCTTCTAGTCTTTACAGATGGGTTTCAGCAGGCAAAAACCTTCTCCTGTCAATTTGTTGGGCTAAGGAGATTCCCTTTGGGATCCAGGTTGAGTGGGTTTGGAACCAGGTCACATGGCTGCTACTAGATCTGAGGTTGACAGCACTATGGCCAGGAGTTCAGGTGGGTACAGATCTTGCTTAATCTTTGAATAGGCAAGATTGCATTCAGAACCTTGGTCAGTAGAGCTGGTACTGAAACAAGTTTCAAGATCTGCAGTTAGCTCTGCACATGGTAGAGCTGTTACCAGATTCATGTGTAGTTTTGGCTCCTGTAGGTTTCCTGAGAAGATTCCCCCTAGGTCACTGGGTGTTTTTCTGGGTGTTTATGGCTGTTCCTGACCACAGCTGAGAGAGAATGGAGCTGGGTGATGGACCACTTCAGGATCCACTCCCAGAACCAAGTTGGTAGCCTGTTACTTGAGGCCTGGGAAGGTGTGGCTCCATCTGGGTCTCCTGGAGTATGGCACTGGTGGCAGGACCAAGGCCAATTGGAGTTGTAACTGAATCCACAGAGGGAGGGGGCTGTTCCTGGGTCCCTAGTCAAGACCATCATCATTGAGCCTGTCATCAGGGTGCAGGCCTGATCTCTCAGTATAGCCCTCTTTGGTCTTAGGATTCATAAGGATTTTAAAACATTCTACCTGGATTTCATTGTTCTACAAAAAAACTGTTTTTATCTGGATAACTATCAAATTATTACTGCTGGAAGGGAATGTGAGTGGAGGACCTACTGTTCTGCCATTTTGCTGTTCTAACTCCCCACCAAATCTACTCTAAAGAAAAAGGGGTTTCTAACAGTCTTATTATATAATGTATTTCCTACATGTTCTCGGCTTTTCAAGGCTGAATTTTTGAAGTACGTATATTGGGTTTGTTAGATTTTCTCTTGATCTTTCATTTCTATTTTGCTGCTTTCAACTTGTAATAAGAAAACAAATTGATAAAAAATTAATACTCCAAGACATTCATTATCTAAGAAAATACTGAATTGCATAGCAAATTTTACCTACTTTTTTGAGGCTTAGGGAAATTCTTAATTACAGTTCTTAAGAACTCTAAACTAAGGTTTAAGTACAAATTCTATAGACCTGTCTTTTAGTCCAGCAAAGGGATTTTTAAAATGCAATTGTTTATTTCCTGAGAAATACCATGAGGAAAATGTTTCTTATTTATGAGGTTAGGGGAAAGAACAGAAGGAATAGAAGTGGTGTAATTTATGAGGAAATTAAGTCTGAGAGAAAAAGAGGTACAAGAAGGGGAGGCTTCAGAGATTTGGAAGGAGTTTGATTGTATTTTTCCTTGGATTTTTCTACAAAGTCTTTGAGGATTTCTATCTTGGAGACTTCCTAGAAGAAAGTCAATCATAGATTACTTGGTATTTGTCTGAGTTTTTTTTTTTTTTTTTTTTTTTTTTTTTTTTTTTTTTTTTTTTTCCGTAGCTCCTCGTAAATGTATTATTCTTGATATGCCAGAAGTTTCCCATATTGGCCATTGTAATTCTTATTAAATCTTCCTATTTATCAAGATAAGCATAATTATTTGAGTTAGAGTAAGACAAAATATAGGAAGCAGACGTTCTGCCAGAGGAAAGTCAGCTTTAGGGTGCCACCAGACACAGACAGCTTGGACTACCAGAATCAAGCACTCTTTTGGAAGAGGGTAATCTCCCTCCAAAAACTGAGAACACTTACCTTCCCATATATTGAGTCCAGATGTGCTTGGTGGCCCAGGTAATAATTTCAAGATGCCAGGACTTTCCAATTCAAATTCAGGTTCAACTGGTTTCATCTCCTTCAGTGGTGTAGAGTCTGCTCTCTCCTCCTTGGAAAAACTTCCAAGCCTGTGTCACCTCTGGTATGGACACAGCTTCTAGTGTCGCTTTGGATCTTGTGGAAAGTCAGACTAAAGTGAGTAGTGAATATAGTATGGACAAGGCGATGGTTGAATTTGCTACAATGGATCGACAACTGAACCATTATGTAAAGGCTGTTCAATCTACAATAAATCATGTAAAATAAGAACCTTTAGAAAAAATACCAGATTTAAAATTATTGGTGGAGAATAAATTTTTGGCTTTACAGAACAAGAATTCTGATGTGGACTTTCAAAATAATGAAAAATTTTTACAGTTTAAACAACAGTTGAAAGAACTAAAGAAGCAATATGGCCTTCAAGCTGACAGAGAGCCTGACGGAACAGAAGGAATGGATGAAGATATGATTGTGACCCAAAGTCAGACCAACTTCATCTGCCCCATTACATGGCTGGAAATGAAGAAGCCAGTGAAAAATAAAGTGTGTGGCCACACCTATGAAGAGGAAGCCATTGTTTGCATTATTGAGTCCAACCACAAGCAGAAGAAAAAGGCCTGTTGCACTAAAATTGGCTGTAGCCACATGGATGTAAGAAAGTTGGATCTCATCCAGGATGAAGCACTTAGACGGGCGATTGAGAACCATAACAAGAAAAGACTTCATTCCAAATAGGAAAAGCCACCTGCCTGCAGGGACACCAGCAGCCTACCTCCTACCCCAGCTGTCTGTTGAGAGCAGTGTTGACTCCAGCAGTTAGGGACTGGCTGCATAGCATACTTGTTTGGGGTAAAACTTCATGTTTTATGTGTGCTTGAAAACATTTTTCTAAGTTACACAACAGAAATGCAAGCATATTGTTTATTTTTCAGTGTTCTATCATGTTAAATAAAACTTTGATCATCTGCAAAAAAAAAAAAAAAAAGATGAACTTAAGATTAACAAAAAAGTGCACTAAAAACAGTAAACTCTCTGTACTTGTGAATAGTGTCTTGGCCTTCCCCAGTCGAGCAAAGGTGTGTCAACAATGCCTCAATAATTTGTTTAATTTATTTAAGCTTTATTGAGGTATAATTGATATACAAAACTTTTCATGCATTTAATGTATACATATTGATAAATTGAGATACATGTGTATACCCATGATACCATCACAACACCCAAAATACTAAACATATTCATCACCTCCAAAAGTTTTCTTGTGTTTTTTTTTAGTTGTTTGTATGTTTTGTTCATTTTTGTTTGTTTGATAAGAACAGGAGCTCTTTCCTGTAACTTATTTTAATGTACATGACACTATATTGTTAACTCTAGGTACTATGTTATGCAGCAAGTCTCTAGAATGCACTGTTATTGCAAAACTGAAACTTTGTACCCACTGGGCAACAATTTTCCATTTTCCTCAACCCTAGCCCCTGGAAATCACCATTCTACTCTCTGTATCTATGAATTTGACTCTTTTAGACACCTCATACAAGTGGAATATTGCAGGCTTTGTCTATCTGTTACTGGGTTATTTCGCTTAGCATAGTGTTCTCTAGGTATGTCTGTGTTGCAAATGGTAGGATGCCCTTCTTATTTTAAGAATGAATAATATTCAATTGTATGTATTTACCACAATTTCTTTATCTGTCTGTTAATAAACATTTAGTTTTTTTTCCATATCTTGGCTATTGTGAATAATATTGCACTGAACCTGGGAGTAAAAATATCTCTGTGAGACTGATTTCAATTTTTTTTGGACATAAACCCATAAATGAAATTGCTGGTTTATATGGTATTTTTAATTTTAAATATTTTGAGAAACCTCCTTATTGTTTTGTATAAAGGCAAACCATTCTAAATTCCCACCAGCCTTATATGGGTATATAAGGATTCCCATTCCTCCACATCTTTGACAAAATTTGTTACATTTTGACTCAATAATGGCCCTCCTAATAGGGCTGATTTAATATCTCATTGTGATTTCAACATGAATTTACCTGATGACTAGTGATGTTGAACACCCTTTCATATATGTGGTGGCCATGTGTATATATTCTTTGGAGAAATGTCTATTCAAGTCCTTTGTGCATTTTAAAATCTGGATACTTACGAGTTTTTCTACTATTGAGTTGTAGGAGATTATTATGCTTTGATATTATCTTCTTATCAGACACATAGTTTGATAATATTTTATCCCATTCTGCATGTTGTCTTTTTACTCAGTTGATTGTATATAATTCATTGTGCAGAAGGTTTTTAGTTAAACGTAGTTTCATGTGTCTATTTCTGGTTTTGCTGCCTGTGCTTTTGGTGTCAAATCCAATAAATCATTACCAAAAACATTATCAAGAAAATTTTATCCACTTTCTTCAAGGAGCTTTACAGCTTCATGACTTAGTGTTTGATACATTTTTTTAGTTGGTTTTTGTGTATAGTACAAAGTATGGAGTTCCATTTCATTTTTTTGCATGTGGATGTCGAGCATCAGTTTGAGAGAGACTATCCTTTCTCCAGTATATGATCTTGACACCCTTGCCAAAGATCAGTTGGCTGCACATGCACGGGTTTATTTCTTGGTTCTACATTCTATTCCCTTGGTCTATGTGTTTGTCTTTATATTAGCATACTGTTTCAATTATTGTAGCTTTGTAATATATTTTGGAATCAGGGAATGTGATATCTCCAGCCTTGTTCTCTCTCAAAATCGCTTTGGCCATTCAGGGTCTTTTGTGGCTCCAGATGAATTTTAGTACTGTTTTCTTCTATTTCTGTAAACAATGCCATTGAGATTTTGACAGGGATAACGTTGAATCTGTTGATTTCTGGGCATAATATGGACATTTTAACAATATAATCCTTTTCGATAAGCATGGAATGTCTTTCCATTTATTTGTCTACTTTAATTTCTTGCATTAGTGTTTTATAGTTTTCAATGTTCAAGTTTTATCTTTATAGTTAAATTTATTCCTAAGTATTTTATCATTTTTAATGATGTTGCTAATAGGATTGTTCTCTTAATTTCCTTTTCAGATAGTTCATTTTTACTGTATAGAGCCACAAGTGATTTTTATGTATTAAATTTGTATTCTGCAAGTTTGCTTGATTTCTTTATTAGTTCTGACAGATTTGTGAAGTCTTTGGGAGTTTTCTACATATAGAATTATGCCATCTTCAAATAGAGACAATTTTACTGCTTCTTTAAAATTTGGATGCATTTTATTTGCATTTGCTGTTGTTATTGCCTAATTTCTTTGGGTAGGATTTGTAGTAATATGTTGAATAGAATTGGTGTAAGAGGAGGCATCCTTGTCTTGTTCCTGATCTTAGACAAAAATACTTTTAGTTTTTCACCATTCAGTATGATGTTAGCTGTGTACTTTCACAGTTTTCCCTCATGAAGGCTTTGTAGGAAACCTGAGGCAGTTTGACCAATTGCCTTTTCTACAAATGGACTGCTGGTCTAACAGACCTACAAACTTTTGATAGGTAAAACTTTTTTCCACATAGTGTTGATTTTTGTATATGCATACTTACAGAACCTTTAAAAATTATTTTTTATGAATATTCATTCTCATTTTATTTTATATTCTTGCTATTGTTGGCATAAGAGAATAATATTGTTTGTGGGTATGTCCACGCATACATTGATCATTTTTTTTTTCTGTCAGCTCTCCTTAACTCTCTTATAAATTCTCTAATATTTATTGAATAAATAAGCCTGTGTTGGGGGTAATATATATGACTGTTTTACTATCTTCATATATCTCTCTAAATCCTAGACACTTGATGTTTTAGAAAGCTGTTAAGCACAGAACCTGCTGACCCTCACCCAAGAAGTTAGTGTCTTTTATATTTGCTGAAGTAAACTATACATTTCCCTGTTAGAGAAATGAGATCATTTTGATTGCATTATTCTTATTTGCTCATCTCAATCTGGCTTAGGTACTTTTATGGGAAATCTTCCAAAGACAGCAAATATTTTAATTATACTTGTGGGTTTCTAATAATAGATAAGTATTTAAAATTCCAAAATCTTAATTCTGCTAGGACACTGGTTTTTCTAGAATTGCTTCTTAACTAAATCCTCTCCCAAAGCAAAAAGACCTCAAAAGCCTTGCAAATCTTCAAAGGTTCATCTCTATTAAGGTAAAGAATTTCACAGCATTGCAATTCTTTATGTCTCAGTAGGGTATTTTCCAATAATATCTCATCAGGAGACATTTCATGACTACTTCATTGTCTCACCTGATCCAGAGGGATTCTCTTTACTTTTCTATAATAACAACATGAAGTCTAGACTGTGAGGGTCTTTGACTCACCAGTAGTGTATTATATTAATGAAACAAGCAGTTCACTATTTTTCCTGGACGATTTTTTAACTCATCTCTTGTGTGTGATTTATGTCTGCTTAGTACATTTGAGTGGAGCCACTTCAAAGATAGTTCATCTCTCCCTCAGGAAAAAAAAGGTAAAGTGTCTCAGAATTTTCTTCTGAGGGTGAAATCAGCAAAGTATAATACAATGAAATACACCGATATCATCAGAATCCATATAGAGCCATTTGCAGCATTTACTTTCAGCTACCAAGGAAACATAGAATCAGACTCTTCACTGGTAGTTTCTGGAAAAAAAATTAACCCTTGAATTATGGAGGAAAATTTGGTTGTTTCATGAGTAAAAGGACTAGATTTACTTCCATTTAGATATATAGTGACTTATGATAACTAAAATCTTACAGGATATCACATAAAAATCTTAAAATTGTGGTTTTTATTTCAAGATTAAATGTGGGCTGCAGTTAATATTTAGCTTGTGTATATAGTATCTAAGTATGCCATAAAGTAATTTTTAAAATAAGAAAATCACTAATTTATGAAGACAGTAGTACCCATAAAATACTTTTCATCTACATGTACTAAGTGTCCAGAAATGTAATACGAATTTCAGAGTCTGTTTTTTTCTTTTTTCTTAGCAAAATATTATTTCACAGAACATTTTTAAATCACATTTTTCCTCCTTTCCTATTCACTCTAAACTACTGATCACATAGCCTCTTCCTCTATCCTCCTTTGAAAATCATTTTGCTGGGATCTCAATTACCTCTTAATTGCCCAGTTTAGAGAAGACAGCACATTTAATGTCTTCTAAGACCTCTCAATTGTATTGCATATTTTTGACCTCATGCTCTTTATTACAATTCTTCTTTGCTTTCTGGGACACAATATTTTGCTTATAAGCATGCCACCACCCTGAGATTCTGTGCTTGGCTTTCTTCTCACTCATATTCTCTCTCTGAGTCATTTCATCTATTTCTATGACTTCAAATGCTCTTTTAGAGGCAGAATTCTACTAAGTCTATACAGCTGGCCCTTGAACAACATGGGTTTGAACTGCACAGGTCCACTTATATGCAAATTTTTCTCAATAAAAGTTACATTGAGTGTGCCTGCCTCTCTCTAATGCCTCCCCTTCCACCTCCTCCACCTCTTCTGTCTCTGCCACCAGAGACAGCGTGATCAAACCCTCCTTTTCCTCCACCTCCTCAGCCTATTCAGCATGAAGATGAAGGATGAATACTTTTTTGGGGATCTACTTCCATTTAGTGAACAGTAAATATATTTTCTCTTCATGTTGATTTTCTTAACAACATTTTTTCTATAGCTTACTTTATTATAAGAACATAGTATATAATATATACAAAGTAAAAAATATGTGCTAATTGACTCATGTTATCAGCAAGGCTTTTGGTCAACAGTAGGATACTAATAGTTAGGTTTTAAAGGAGTCAAAATTTGTACACAGATTTTTGGCTGTGTGGGTGTCAGAACCCCTCACTCCCATGTTGATCAAAGTCAACTGTATTTTCATTGCAGAACTGTTATCTGAATTCTGGACTATTATTATCAACTCTAGTCCTGGGCATCATCTGCATTACATGCTGAACTCATAAGCTCTACTCCATAAGCTTTTATTTGCCTACTCTGGCCTATTTTAGTTAAAAGAACCATTTTTTTTCTGTTATATTCTAAAGTCTGAACCCTTCAAATTCCAGATTTAGATTTCACTATCAAATTCTATTCATCTGGAGTCCATCTTGTCTATTTTACTCCCTATTTCTCATTCAGTCTGCTTATTAGACACCTAATTAGTGTTTTGCTCTTTATTTGTATGTAGTCTAGTCTTCACAATTTTAGTTGAATAATCTTTCAAATATTAAATAAGTACTTCAACTTAAATTGAAGTTGGTATACAAAATAAAATAATTGGTTTTGTAAAATAGCAAGATAGTTACTCAAAATCTATTTAGCAAACATTTCTTATTGCATTTGTGATGTCTATATAATTATATAATCAATTCTTATACACAACCGAGCCTCTTTCTGGGCAATCCTTTCCAATCCATTGTTATTGTTGCTGATTTGTGTACTGTTCTACTCTATATTACATATTATATCTTTATGATTTAGTGCGATGTTTTAAAAATCCATGTTCTTCACAATAGTCTTTTATTTATAAATTACTTTTTATATAGTCACCTATTGATTTGTTTTCAAATAATTTTGTCAGTGACTCCCACAAAATTTCATTTGAATTGCATTGAAACTGTGGTATAATATTGGGAGAACTGATGTTTTTTGTTTATCATTGCTTTTGAATAATATGATATACCAACCCACTTATTCTCTCAAAGTGTTATATCCCTAAATAAAAAAAAAATGTTGTTTCTTTATAGATTTCAAACAGGGAATTAGAAAGAGGATTGAAAGGTCCCTTTTTACCACTTTAGTTTTCAAGGCAAAATGTGGCAAGAATATTCCCTTCTAACAATTTTATATAATTTAGGGTTGGAACCAGAAAGCTAGTCACTCATTCTTCTCCTCTCTAAAGCACAACTAATTATCTGTGACTTTTTCAAGTCACTCTTCCCTGAACATCTAAAGAGAGTGATTTAAGGTCAAATTGGGGCAGAGACAGCTGAAAGTCCATTACAATTTGGTGTTTAATAAAAAAAAGTGACCTTAATTTGTAGTCACAACTGGTGGAGTGGGGATATTATAAATGCAACTTAATTTATTACAAGATGGAATTGTAAAACATATTTTCTATATTGTCTGCTATGTTTATATAGTCCAAGAGATGATCCATGTCTCTGATGGATTCAAGCTAACAAAACAAAATTCACAAAAGACTAGTCTTTAAAGCAGAATGATACATTATTATTTTAAAATAACGTGTATCAACTTGTAGTGGTCATAGTTGCCAAATAAAAATAGTAAGATTAGTAATAATGGCTCTTATTTGAGAAAGTATTCTGTTCCATGCACAGAAGGAGTATAATAAGCCTTACGTTTCAGAGTTTAGGCTCTATTAAACTTTTTAAGTTCAACCTTGGCTCTTTCAATTAATCAGTCCATTTCTTGGGGCATATAACTTAACCTCTAAGTGCCTTAGTTTTATCATTTTTGAAGCATTTTAACATGCTTCATAGAGCTGTTGTGATGATAAAATGATATATGTAATGAACTCATAGTGCCTGACACATACTAAATGATCAATGAATGTTAGGTATTACTTAGATAACAAGGATAATATTCTGAAAGTATTCAATCTATTAATTTAATCTAATTTAATTTATTCATATGTTCATTTAAGTTATATTTTCTTGCATTCTTGCTGTTGTTAAGACTAAAATATGAGGCTTATCATCCAAAATAATTTTCACCCAAGAACTTTTTACCACCTTTGATTCTCAAAACTCCCTTGAAATAATAAACCCAGGCTTTATTGAGGGAAAAAGTATATTTATACATTTTCTTACAAACTAAGAGACAGTTCTAGTGTGTTCAGGCCACCAAACTTTTGTCATACTACAAGCCAAAGGAAAAGAGACCTCAGGATATGACATGGGAGAAAGGAGAAGGTATACTCAGGATTGAGAGAATAAAGAAAAGGTTGGGGAAGAAGTCCTGTTTGAGAACTACGGATGGTAGAAATCCCAAACGAGTTGAGGGTGAAGCCCAAAGCAGATGGTCTTAGATCTGGGTACCTGCTTGGAACTGTGGGTAGAGGCCACTAAACAGGTATCTCTGAGCTAGGAAAAAAAATAACAGTTTAGTGAGTTTAGAGAATCATAAACAGAGTACCCGGGTCTCTTTTGGGTCTTAGGTTTTGAGAATCCAGAAATTCTAGCACGCTCTCAGAATTCAAGCAAGGAGTTGAAAGTTAGTGGAGCAGTCCTAGTGCCATAATGGTAAAAGGCTGGGGAGACTTTCCAGGAGAGCCTATGAGGCTTTCCATAAACAGCCCATTAGTCTTTATGGAAGTTACAACTGATAGTAAATGCACAGCTTATGACAGCTTGGGTGGGACCTATTTATTAAAGTGAGGATTTCCCTAGGGACCAGACTGGAAACTGAACATGCTGTTGACCTCAACTGGCATGGACATTTGCTACCAGAGTGTCCACAAGCAAGAATCCCTGGAACAACCACTATTGATTTAGATGGTGGAACAAACACCTGCATTCATGTCAGTTGCACCTTTAGCTATCACCAGAGAAATAACTATGCCATATAGGGGTAAAAATATAAACAACTCAAAAAGACTAATTTTTACTAAAAGAATTCCAGTTCATTCAAAAGAAACTGAATTAATATAAATTGACTAAATTTTTACTAATCATATCTCATTCCACCATCCACAAAAATTGGGACTTCATAGGAATCCGAAAATAGTATTAGAAAGTAAAGAATTATACTCTTTTCCACCATTTAAGGCATGAAGTATATGTGTCAACATCCAACACATTAGCATTATCTTTTTTTTTTTTTTTTTTTTTTTTTTTGAGACGGAGTCTCGCTCTGTCACCCAAGCTGGAGTGCACTGGCCAGATCTCAGCTCACTGCAAGCTCTGCCTCCCGGGTTCATGCCATTCTCCTGCCTCAGCCTCCCGAGTAGCTGGGACTACAGGCGCCCGCCACCTCGCCCAGCTAGTTTTTTGTATTTTTTAGTAGAGACGGGGTTTCACCGTGTTAGCCAGGATGGTCTCGATCTCCTGACCTTGTGATCCGTGATCCGCCCGCCTCGGCCTCCCAAAGTGCTGGGATTACAGGCTTGAGCCACCGCGCCCGGCCGCATTATCTTTTTTTTCTTGAGATGGAGTCTTGCTCTGTTGCCCAGGCTGGAGTGCAGTGACACGATCTCGGCATTCTCCTGCCTCAGCCTCCGGAGTAGCTGGGACTACAGGTGCCCGCCACCATGCCCAGATCATTTTTTTGTACTTTTAGTAGAGAAGGGGTTTCACCGTGTTAGCCAGGATGGTCTCAATCTCCTGACCTCGTGTCCTCGTGTTCTGCCCGCCTCGGCCTCCCAAAGTGCTGGGATTACAGGCGTGAGCCACCGTGCCCAGCAGCATTATCTTATTAAAACATCTTATGAACAACTACTTTTCCCTCCTCTATTTTGACAATTAAAAAACCCAAAACCAAAAAAGAAATCTAACTGAAACTTACAAAATTTGTATGTGAGAGAGCCAAGAACAAAACCAAAGGAGTTTATTGCCACAATCTGTGGGCCTAAGTGCTATTGTGCCATACAGGGCTGCCATCAGATACCATATCTATATTGTCTTTGTACATTTCCACTTTAGAGTTTTTGGTTACTCTCTCACAATGTCATTACCATACTATGTTTCTTACTCTGAACCATCTCACCATATTCCTCCCCCTCAAAGTCTTTCCTTCTTTTCTCCGGAACGCTGATGTTATGGCTAACAACTATTGGCCATCCTCTACTTTTTCACTGAACATTCACTCTACCTTGAAGTTTTAAATAAAATCTGGCTATTTCCTGAGTGTCCCCTTGATGCTGTTCTTCCTCCAGCATCATAGTACTTGACGGCTGGTGAGTGGTCAGGGTCAGATCCACCTTCATACTATTAAAGATGTCAGGTCACTGTTCCTTTATCTTCATGTTAAAATTTTGTTCCCTTAAAGTATATGATTTTCAGTGATTCTCAACCTTCAGCATTCATCAGAATCATTTTGTTAAAAGAGACAGTAGATGTGGGCTGAGATCTAAGAATTTGAATTTTCTAGCAAGTTTCCATGTGATGCTGCTGCTGCTGCACAGTTACATGTATATCATTTTAGATCTAAATAGTAATAATAACATCTATAGAGATTTTAGAGGTGCTGTTTAATCTTGAATTGAATAGAATTATCTCAGCAATTCTTTCATTGTTATTGAAACCTGAAACAATCCTTTAATTTTTGAAGAAATTTCTACTTCTTAATTCTACTAAATGTTAATTTGATAAATTTTAATGCTACCCATATACATAACTTTGCACTTTTTTTCATATATTAGAAAGAAACATGAGTAGCAATTATAAAATGCTTTATGTGAGCAAATCAGGTAATTCATGAGTAGAATAGTAATACATTGATGTAAAATTATCCTGTTTCAGAAGCATTTCTGCAGTGTATTCTCCTAGGTATCATTTTGAATTTCAGTCTTTACAAAACCTTCTAAAAGACCCCCAGTGTTCCTTTTTTCCCTGGTGTTTTGTATTATTTATGGTAATATTTTATGAAGAATAGTATTTTCTCTTTTCCATTAATATTTATAGGTCCATTATCAGCCTTTTGCAACTCTCAATATATGTAATCTCAATAATTATACAATGAATGAAACCGGCAAACAATCTCCATTCTTCGGACTGCTTTGCAATTTTCTTTTCAATTTATCGTTTAGGTACACTAATAAATTAATGCTAACAACCTGTGTCGAGGATAGCATATATTAATGTGACAATTCTAATTAAAATTGTGAGTTGACTCTCAGTTATTTTAAATGTCAAATGACAGGCAAAGCACTGTTTTCTAGATAAATCCAATACATACCTAAAAGACATTTTAAAGCACAAGTGTCAGCAATGGTAAAAACAATGTTTGTAACCAAAAGACAGAGAACAAGATTATCTATACATTATTCAGGAGACACTGACAGAACAAGATTAAAACCAATGGGGGAATAAAGAATACTTCTTATCCTCTATTATGTGAGTCCTTTGAAAATGAGTGATCCCCATTCCTTTCTGTAAAACTACATTCTTTTAATTCACATATATTATGGGTCTAGATAATTTAATGTTAAATCCTATGGTTGTTATGACTATACATATAACATTGAAATAAACATAACCAAGATGAAAACTCCCTGATTTTCTTATCCAGGGATGTTTTGTTGCAGAGAATGGAAACAAGTTTGAATTAACTTATTTAAAATAAGTTATATTTTAGTGATATCCGTAAACTCAGGGAAACACAGGACAGTGTCATGGGAACTTGAAACTTTTTATAAAGCTACTTAGCCTTTCTGTGCACAAATTCTCATATTTTCTCTTTCTGCATGTTGGCTTGATTCCCCTGCCTCTCTCTGTGGCCCAGCTCTCTGTGCTTACATATCACTGCATTCTTGGCTTATCAGGGCTATCCCATGGCAGCTTCAGTTTCTAGTCTGTCGAAGCTTTCACCTCAGCTCCACACATTTGAGTAACTCATTCTGTTTCTCAAATGGAAATTGCCAGAAGAGAAACTGAGCAGCTGATTTTGAATCAGATGCCTAACTCCAGTGAAAGTTTGGTCGATATATAAGTTCAATATTCTAAATCTTTACTTTTCTTCCTACCTCAAAAAAAGAGAAAAAAGTCCAGATTCCTAAAATGTGTAGAATCCAGGGAAATCATGTTCCCCCCACTGTTCTTGGTGATTAGATATTTGTATATCGTTATTATTATGTACTTACCAACAGTATTCTCGAAAACGGTTTCAAAAGTGCCATGCAGCCCAGCTTAGAATGCTTGTGGACTTTCACTTTCTTGATGCTTCCAGCTTTTCATCCATTCTCATTCTAAGTTAATGACTATATCTTACACGTCATAGAGAAATGCACAAGAAGGAATTCTTCCATCTTCAGAACACTGTACATACGCCTTCATCTACATCTATTCTTTCCTTCTTCCCTCTTGTTATGAAGGAGTAATAAAAATTTATCCTCCCAAAGCTCCAATACACTTTCATTTACCCTTATCAAGTTTCTCAGGGATCTTATTTCTCAGCCATCTCTCTGATGAATACTTCTTACCAGAATTTCACACAAATTGATGTTTCCATTTATTTACTTATTCTAACTTTTGTTTGAAGTTCAAGAGTACATGTGCAGGTTTGTAACATAGGTAAACATGTGTCATGGGGGTTATTATGAAGATTATTTTATTAGTTATGTATTAAGCCTAGTATGCACTAGTTATTTTTCCTGATTCTCTTCCTCCTCCCAACCTTCACCTTCTAATTGGCCCCAGTGTGTGCTGTTCTCCTCTGTGTCCATGTGGTCTCATCATTTAACTCCTACTTATAAGACAGAACATGCAGTATTTGGTTTTCTGTTATTGGGTTAGTTGGCTAAGAGGCCTCCAGCTCCATCCATGTCCCATGGATGAAGAATGAGATCATGTCCTCATGAGGACATGATCTCATTCTTTATTATGGCTGCATAGTATTCTATGGTGTATATGTACCACATTTTCTTTATCCAGTCTATCATTGATGGTCATTTAGGTTGATTTCATGTCCTTGCTATTGTGAATAGTGTTGCAATGAACATAATGTGTGCATGCATGTGTCTTTATAATAGAATAATTTATATTCATTTGGATATATAATCAGTAATGGGATTGCTGAGTTGAAGAGTATTTCTGTCTTTAGGTCTTTGAGGAACCACCACGCTGTCTTCCACAATGGTTAAACTAATTTACACTTCCACCAACCAAGTGGATAAGAGTTCATTTTTCTCCACAACCTTGCCAGCATCTGTTATTTTTTGACTTTTTAATAATAGCCATTATGACTGGTATGAGATGGTATCTCAGTGTAGTTTTGATTTGCATTTCTTTAATGATCAGTGATATTGGGTTTTTTTCCATATGCTTGTTGGCCACATGCATGTCTTCTTTTGAAAAGTCTGTTTGTGTTCTTTGCCCACTTTTTACTGGGGTTGTTTGTTTTTCTTGTAAATTTGTTTAAGTTCCTTATAGATGCTGGATTTTAGACCTTGGTAAGATGCATAGTTTGCAAAATTTTTCTCCCATTCTGTAGGTTGTCCGTTTACTCTGTTGATAGTTTGTTTTGCTGTGCAGAAGTGCTTTAGTATAATTAGATCCCATTTGTCAATGTTTGCTTTTTTTGTGATTGTTTTTGGCATCTTCATCATGAAATCTTTGCCTGTGCCTATGTCCTGAATGGTATTGCCTAGGTTGTCTTCCAGGATTTTTATAGTTTTGGGTTTTACATTGAAGTGTCTCATCCACCTTGAGTTAGTTTTTGTATAGGATGTAAGGAAGTAGTTCAGTTTCAGTCTTCTGCATACAGTAAATAATCTCTAAACCACGCAATCCTTCCAAATGTTGTCTTCTTTACATATTCAACCTTTACAGTCAGAGTCCTTGAAATATTTTCTTACAGTTTTAGATGTTTCATTCTTTCTTTCCCATTCACTTTTCAGCCCACTGTAATGTGATTTGTTTGCCTACCATTTCACAAAACAGTCCTTGCTAGATAACTGATAATACCCATGTTGCTTAATATAGTAAACACTATTCACTATTAACTTTACTTGACATTTAGCTAGCATTTGACATTATTGGCATTTCCATTATTTTTAAACATAATCTTATCTTGGTTTCTATGGTGATGCATTCTTCTAATTTTCCTTCTACTTTTCTGGCCTTTCCTGGTTAGCCGTTATTTATGCCTCATTTTCTTTTTTCACATATTATACTTCTTACAATATGGTCTTGGATTTTCATCTTTTATTTGTCTCCACTATTTAAAAGTGATCCTAACCATTTGCTGATCTTAAAATAATGTTTAACTGCTAAAGTCCCAACGTATATTTGTACTCCAGAATTCTCTTCTGTATCACACACACACACACACACACACGACTCACATACATACACACACGTAAATTGTTGCGGGAAGTCAGGGAATGGAGGGACTGGCTGAATCTATGACAGAAGAACATAAATTGTGAAGATTTCATGGACATTTATTAGTTCCGCAAATTAATACTTTTATAATTTCTTATGTCTGTCTTTACTGCAGTCTCTGAACATAAATTGTGAAGATTTCATGGACACTTATCACTTCCCCAATCAATACCCTTGTGATTTCCTCTGCCTGTCTTTAATTTAATCTCAATCTCGTCATCTTCATAAGCTGAGGAGGATGTATGTCACCTCAGGACCCTGTGATGATTGTGTTAACTGCACAAATTGTTTGTAGAGCATGTGTGCTTGAACAATATGAAATCTGGGCACCTTGAAAAAAAACAGGATAACAGCAATGTTCAGGGAACAAGGGAGATAACCTTAAACTCTGACTGTTAGTGAGCTGGGCGGAACAGAGCCATATTTCTCTTATTTCAAAAGAGGAGAAATATCACTGAATTCTTTTTCTCAGCAAGGAACACCCCTGAGAAAGCAAATGCTCCCCTGAGGGTTAGCCTCTAAAATGGCCGCTTTGGGGCGGCTCTCTTTTACGGTAAAAGCTGAAGGGATGAAACAAGCCCCGGTCTCCTGTAGCGCTCCCAGGCTTATTAGGATGAGGAAATTCCCACCTAATAAATTTTGGTCAGACCAGTTGTCTGTTCTCAAACCCTGTGTCCTGATAAGATGTTATCAATGACAGTGTGTGCCCGAAACTTCATTAGCAATTTTAATTTCGTCCCATCATGTGGTCCTGTGATCTCACCCTGCCTCCATTTGCTTTGTGATATTTTATTACCTTGTGAAGCATGTGATCTCTGTGACCCACGCCTTATTTGTACACTCCCTACCCTTTTGAAAATCGCTAATAAAAACTTGCTGGTTTTATGGCTCAGGGACATCACAGAACCTGCCAATATGTAATATCTCCCCCAGACACCCAGCTTTAAAATTTCTCTCTTTTGTACTCTTCCCCTTTATTCCTCAGACCAGTGGACACTTAGGGAAATAGAAAAGAACCCACATTAACTATCAGTGGAGGGTTCTGTCAATAGTAAATGTGTACATGAAATCTCCCCTCCTAGGTTTAACAGGAACTTTTCAAGCACTGCATTCCAAAACAAAATTATTTACCTCAAATCCTCTAGTTGCCACATAGTTCTCTAATTCTCACCTCAATAAATAACCTTTTTCATATAATTCTTCATGCAGAAAACCTGGGAGTCACTACTGGCATTTTATTATTCCTTACTTCTCACATTTCATCTAGATTTCCTCTTCTCTCTACCATCATTAGTAGAACTACTCTGTGCTACTATCACTTCTTGTTGGCATTTCTGTAATAGCCTCTTATTTCTTCTAAATGCATGTTTCATAGTAGAGTATCCAGAGTAATCTTTATATATAGCTTTTAAACAAATATTTATGCAAGATATGCATGTATATAGTTGAAAGGGTCATTCCACAAGGTTTATAAAAGCAAAACAACACAAACAAAAAATCAACACAAAGCATAAGTGATTACCCATTTTCAGTTTCAATTTTCTATTCTACAGATGCAACCACTTTCCAACTTATCAGTTGTCTTGTACTATTTAGCTCTATCTCTCTAGATAACATTCCTACAATAATGATGCTGGTACTACTTGTGTCTTTTTTTGTTTTATATTTGCTTTTTATTTGTTTTTCAGAAATTATCTTTTAATTTCAAACCATAGAACATAAAGTTTTACCTCATGTACCTAATCTCTACAGAAAAATATTGTCCAGCCACACCCTTGACTTTCTTTTCAAAGCATTTTTCTAATATTACATCTAATATGAGCATCTTCTGCAAACTGAATAGATTGAAATTTTTTTCAAGCCATTGTGTTGGCTTTTTGTTTTTCACGAAATTTTTCCCTCAATTTATCTCCTTCCTTTCATATTTTACTATAAGGATCCAAACAAACAAACAAACAAAACTAGCTCCACCTTCAACACTTTGCTTGAAAATCTCATAAATTAAATATTCAATTTTATAATTTTTCAAGTTTTGCTTTACACACAACTGTTAAACACACTTCATCATTCAGTTTTCAACCACTACATAACAGGGATCACCTTTACTCCAGTTTCCAATAATGTGGTCCTCATTTCTTCCTGTGTCCCATCAGTAGCTGTTTTAACATCTGTACCTCTATCAATAATATCTTCAGGGCATTCCAGGCTTTTTCTCTATATTCTTCATATTACTTTCACTATTCTTCCATCCTCTACCCATTACTCAATTCCGTAGCCATTTCCACAGTTTGAGTTGTTACCACAGCACGCCATTTCCTGGTATTCAAAATTTGTTATATTCCCATGGCTACCGTAACAAACTACTGTAAACTGGAAGGCTTGAAACAGGAAAAAATTATTTTCTCACAGTTCCTAAGGGTAAAAGTGTAAAATCCAGGTGTCAGCATGACTGTGCTCCCTCTAGAGGCTCTAGAAGAGAATCCACTGTTTGTCACTTCCAGTTTCTGGTGGTGGTCAGCATTCCTTGGCTTGTGGTTGCATCTCTCCAACCTCTGTGGTTAAGTTGCCCTTTTTTCTGTCTGCATTAAATCTCCCTGCTTCACTCTGATAAGGATGCTTAGTGAATTCAATGCCCACCCAGATAATCAAGAACAAGCACCTCATCTTGATGTTCTTAACTGAATTACATTTGCAAAGACCCATTTTTCCAAATAAAGTAACATTCACAGATTCCAGGGATTAGGATGTGGACATATCTTTTCGGGAGCCACCATTCAATTCACTACAGTGTATTAATACTTTACATCCTCTGTCCCCAAAATACTCTTCCCACATGCAAGATACTCTATTCCAATGTTCTCAACACTCTCAACTTATTGCAGCTCCACTGTAAGTCTAAACTCTTACTTAAATACCATGAACTCAAATGTCCCCAGTCTCATTATCTAAATTATCTAAATCAGTTATGAGTGAGACTCTGAGCATAATACACCCCGAGGAAAACTTCCCCTCCATCTGTGGACCTGTGAAATTTAAAATAAGTTATCTGCTTCCAAAATGTAATGGTGGGAGAGGCATAGGATAGACATTCCCATGCCAGAAAGGAAATTGGAAGGAATAGAGTGGATGAATTACACTAGGCTTTAAGGTCTGAGAATCATGCTCTGTGGCTCAGTGGACCCTCTGAGCTGTGGCTTTGCTTTCTGTGCCCACAACTCTGCCAGCCTTTGTCTTTGTACCCATGATTTCAACGTCCAGTCAGAGGATTTGCCTTCAGAGTCACTCTCCCTCTTTCTGGAGAGTTGGCACGTTTGGAGCTGAGTAACTTTCTCAGCAATTTCCTTACTGTAGAACTCTGGAAGTTTGACAGACTTCTTCCAATTTCTATCTCTGTCTTTTTCAGTCAAATCTGATAGACTCCAAGAATCCTGGCTTCCAGAACAGTGAGAGAATACATTTCTGCTATTTTAAGCTATCCTGGTTGTGGCAATTTGTTACAGAAGTCACAGGAAATGAAAATAGCATTAAATATTACCTGGAAAGGCACATACTTGAATGTCTACCTGAGAAATACTGTATAGAAGGTATTTTTTGAGACATAACATGTCTAAAAATATATTTCCATATACATAGCTTATAGTTTAGGTATAGAATCTAGTTTCAGAAATGATTTTCTCTCAGAAATTTCAAAGCATCATTTTTTTCTAGTTGTGATAGGCAGAATTCTAAGATGTCCCCTCTAAGATCTTTGGCCCCTGGTATACACACATTATCTCCTAGTTATTTAATCAATATCAATCAAAATACTGCTATGAAGGAATTTTGCAGATGCAATTAATGTCCCAAATCAATTAACTTTAAGACTGGCAAGTTATCTGGTAGTGCTGATTTAATCAGATAAGCCCTTTAAATGCAGAGTTTTTCTTTGGATGGTCACCTAACAGGAAGCCACATATATATGGAATGAGAAGTTTTCAATGCACCACTGCTGCTTTGAAGATAGAGAAGGCCATGTGGCCAAAAAAAAAAAAAAAAAAAAAAAAAGGAGATGGCCTCTGGGAGTTAATAGTGGCCTCTGCATAATAGCTAACAAGAAAATGGGAACCTCAGTCCTACAATCACACACAAAAAACTGAATTTTACCAGCAACAGTGAGCTTGAAAGCAGACTCTACACTTTGTCTCCAAATGAAAATTCAGCCTAGCTGACCCCTTAATTTCAGCCTTAGCAGAGAACCCAAATATGCCTTGATGGACTTCTGACCTACGGAGAATGAATAGGTGTTGCTTTAAGCTGCAATTTTTTTTTATTGTGCTGCAGTAGAATACTAGTATACCAGTCGTCTATATTGGCATGTTTTTGAGAAATCTAAACACATTATCATCCAAAGTATGATATTTAATTTCATCCTTCTTAGTAAGATTTTTAGAATCTTCTTTTTGACGCACTATTTTGAAATTTCTAAATTATATACATTTAACAAGAATCTACTTCCATTCTTTCTTCTGGGTACATGATAAGCTCTTTTAATAAAGAAAAAATTTTGCCCCTGGAAAATTTGATGAAATCATTATTATTTTTTCTTTCTGTTTTCTCTGTAATGTCTTTTTAGAACTCCCATTATTCATATGTTGAACATCCTTGATTAATATACCAATTTTAAAACATTTTCTCTAATTTTTCATTTCCATACATTCATGCTCTTTTCCTTCTTAGCTTAATCAATTTCAGTTTCTAACACTTCAGTTAAGTTTCTGATTTCTGCTATCACAATATTCATTGCCATAAATTCCTTTTTTCCTCTGATTTTCACAGTTTATAGAATTTAGTTGTTTTGTGGACACTCCTTTTTACTCTCAGACAATATTAAGATTTTTTTGGTGTGTGGTTTCCAACTTTTCTCATAAGCTTCTATTTCTTCCAACTTTGTTTTCTGTTAGTGGTGTTTTGTCTGTGTCTTTTATGTTAGCGGCTTTCTTAAGATGTCTGGTGCTCTTTTACTTTCTGGTCACACAAGAGAGTGCAGTACTCAGTACTGACAGGAAGGTGTTGAATGTAGGAGCGCTGTCATCTGACTGTTGTACTATTGGGTGATTCAGAAGGGCTTTCATTGGAAAGTCTCCAATATTGTGACTTACACATCTTTTCTCTCACTCTGGAAAGAAGACCATTCCAGTAACTGGGATTAGAAGAATGTAAGCCTTACCATTATAATTGTGTGAACAAATCACCGGGTCAGTGCTCAAGGAACAGGATGAGGGAAGAAAAGTATAGTCTTGATATTCAGTATATAGCATTTCATTTAGTCTGTTTTCAGTATGGTACCTCTGCCTGTTCACTCTCAGTTCAGAGACTCTGTTTTATTTTCTCCAGAGAGTAAGCATCCTTTTTCTGCTGTGGGTAGGGTATGATGTGGGCCAGTGGCCTGGCTGTACAAAGTAGAAATGGGGAACTGTAGTCGGGATCTGGGGTGGTGTTGGGGTGGGCAACTGCAATGAAAATTTTATCAACCACTATTCCTGGGATTGGCTCCATTCTCATAGTTCTCCCAAGGGTATTAGAGTTTGGAGGGCATTCTGAAACGCAAATCAAATTGCTTCTCAGTTTTTACCTCTGCTGGCTTGAAATAAACTTTTTATTGTTCAACATCAGCTACTGCTTATCTTTGTGATTTCCAGTTTTCAAATTTTGCAGCCATCATTTTTTTCTACTGTTCTTTGTCCTTATACATTTATGGATTTTTAAAGCATATTTTATTGCTGTTTTAGCAGAGATTAAACATCTTCCATATTTTAGAATAATCTTTATAAATCATATCATGACAAATTTAAATATATCAATGACTTCCTTTTCCATTGGAATGGAGCACAAAATTCTACCTGTGTAGCCCTTGCTTCATGCTTCTCTTCTATGTTTTGTACCATTCTACCTTGATCAATCTGCTTTGAATATTAATCTCTTTTTAATTTTTCTATCATTCTAGATTATGTCTATACCAGGGTCTTCATACATTCAATTTTCTGTTTGTAGACTCTTTCTTCTCTTTTTCTTAAAGCTTTTTCTACATTTCTTACCAGGATAACTTTTAATCATTTGGTTTAACTGTAATTCTTTCTAGGAGGCCTTCTCCACCTCCCAATCTTAAGAATGTCTTTCTGTTACATTACTTGGTTACATTATCCTACATATTTTTGTTCTTTCTGTTGCCTGACACAATTAGTAACTATATCTTAGTGTGATTATTTCTTGAATGTCTGACTTTGCTGGTGGTATTTAACTTCTTGAAGAGAGGAAATATGTATTTTTTTTTTATTCACCAGTGTATCAGTTAAAGCCTGTTGCAGCTACAGATGTGTAATTAGCAAATTAAGATTTGTTAGGTAGATGTATAAATGAGTTGATGAATATGTAGGGATGCCTCTTTCAGGCTGAGTTTTCTCAAGAAAAGTGGACAATATGAAGGGATAATGCTGTGAAGTTCTTAATTGCAAAAGAGAGATGCAAAAGAGAACCCACAATAGTTTCTGAAAATGTAACATAATTGAGGACTCTGCCATATCCCTTTCTTTGTATACTACAGTTTTCTCTGGAGAATTTCTGTTATCCTTTATTGGCTGTGTAATTCTGAGCTTGATGAATACATTCTTCAATTCTTCATTTTTTACTTTGTAAAATCGCACAATGTCTTAGACACTAGCTTTTTCAAGGGTTGCTCATTATATACATGTAAAGCCATTGGTATTCTGTTTGCCTTGAATATTGAATGCAATTATTAAACATATTTTCTTTTCTTTCTTACTTCCTCTATGTCCTGCATTGATTAGATATGAGGAAGATATCTTTTCTAGGCAGTGAAAGACTTAAAACAAAATAAATTACCTTGGGACACTGTGAAATTTGCTTTTATAGCTGCCTTAAATATTAGGATAGATCTATCTGTCAGATCTTGATTGACTAAGCCACGCTGTGGATTAAATGAACTCTCAAGGTCTCTTTCAGGCTTGCTGATTCTAAAGCAGAAGAATAGTATAACTAGCACTAGGGATGTCATTCATTATGTGGAACAATCCTACTTGCCAACAGCAGCAGCAGCTGCACTATAATTGTTCGAAAAACGTAACTAATCTTACAAGGCTTAAGGTACATTAGAAAGAAATATCAGAATAGCTAAGAGTCAAAGGTGTATATGCAATATCCTTGAAGTCAGGAGATTCTATCTTATGCATTCTAGATTTATCAATATAGAGCACATGCTGTAACATGGAATATTGACTCAAGTAGCTATGTTAGCCAATTAACAATTAATTACTTGGCTAAAAAGAGAACTGCAGCACTTTCTTGTTATGACAGACAGGAATTATCTAAACACTCAGCATTTTGACATTGCTTTTGGTTAGTAATCTTTCTTAGGTCAATCTTATCCAGCCAACATATACAATTCGAGGACCTATCACATGCAAAGAACTATTAATTTTTAATTTTGTGTAATATTGGAGATAACTATTACTCCAGGCTCATTTTTTCTTTCTTTGAAGCTTGACTTACTAAGTAGTGACTTCTTATGAAATGTTAAAATTGCCAACACTGAGCAGAAACAGTAGCTACATTGAACTGAAAAGTATCAGCTAATACTTCCTGTAGGAGGTGATACTAGAGCTGCCTGTTAAAAGGTGCTCAAAAATTTGATAGCTTAAGATAAGGTCTGGTCCATATCATTAGTAGATGCACAAAGCATATTCAGGCAATATAAATAAAATAAACTAGCTTTATTGTAACTGAATTCATATAGGGCAGTTGTTGGAGTTAAAATGGAAAGTAATTTTTAGGCAGCATCTCTATATCCCTATTCTTTCTGGTTAATTTGGGAAATTCCCATTTCTTCAACCAATATCAGTTTACTTGTCTTCTGCTGGGGCAATCCTACTTTGACTCCCTGTAGTACATTAAGTTCCCTTATACCTAATGTCTACAGCTTCCTTTTAAAATGCTTAAAACTTGCCTCAGGGCTAAAGCTGAAGAGGAGATTTGGGCCTGGCAGCTTTAACACTTTGATGTAGTGTATTAGTTTTGGATTATAATTCACAATCTACAGAAAAGGCTGTCTTAATCATATAATCAAAGGTGGTCTTTGCCACACCTGATCAATTGATAAGACTCTTTAAATACAGTCATAGGATCAGGTCAGTTTCTGAATCATTCTATTGAAAATAGGTAGTAGTGAGAGTAGCATAGATTTTCTGTATCAGAGTTGCTCAGTAATTGAGCTCAAATTCTCAGAATCAAAATAAGCATTGGTGTTTCAGTTTGTGTGAGAAATTTCCCAGGCACTCAGTTAAATTGTCCTTAGAATACAGTTACGGTTGAAGGATACCATGAAAGCCGTTATCCTGACTGGGCATTTTTGGCATTTAGCAATTACAAAGGCTTATAAATTCTGAGCAGAAAGAAAACCAAGCTTCTTTTAAATTAACTCCTCTAGTATGTAAGCAAATAATGTGAGTCAAGGACTTGCTGGATGTCTATTTTTGGATGTCTTTTTTTTTTTTTTTTTTTTTTTTGAGACGGAGTCTCGCTCTGTCGCCCAGGCTGGAGTGCAGTGGCGCGATCTTGGCTCACTGTAAGCTCCGCCTCCTGGGTTCACGCCATTCTCCTGCCTCAGCCTCCCGAGTAGCTGGGACTACTCCCCCACCACACCTGGCTAATTTTTTGTATTTTGTTTAGTAGAGACGGGGTTTCACCATGTTAGCCAGGCTGGTCTCGATCTCCTGATTTCGTGATCTGCCCGCTGTGGCCTCCCAAAGTGCTGGGATTACAGGCGTGAGCCACCGCGCTCGGCCGGAAGTCTCTCTATTTTATGGGGAGGAGCTTGGAGCTATAGTTTTCCTGGAAGTCTGTTATGCAGAGCCTGGGCTCACTAGGTCAACTTTGCCAACGGTTAGAATTGAGAGAGAAGTTGTGACCACTTAGGAGAAGCAATAATGACTTTCAGAGAAGATCATCCTCAGACTTATATGTTGGACTTTTTTTTCTTCAAGTTTTTCAATTATGTTTATAAAGTTGAATGTATTTGTTTTACCTTTTAATAGATTGGTAAGAATATATTGAGGAACTTTGTTCCTTGGATAGAGGTTAAACTGAAATTGCCTATATGTTTTAGATTCCTTATTTATTTACGGAATCCTACCTTTAGAGAATTTTAATGTGTGTAAAATCTAAGTAGAAGATGGTATGGGCTGTATATATTGAAAGTAGACCAATTCTGTACTTTGTTAAGCTGTGGGAAATGTCCTGATTTTCAAAGTTATGATATTTGCCATATTTATCTTCATTTCAGTTTGTTGTGTTTTTCTTCTGGTAATAGAAGCACAGGAACAAAATCCATAGTTTTCAATAAGGAGTGACTTTGACTTATTTTAAATGAATATTTACTTCTAATTATATGAATTTGTTTCTGTTGGCAAAGTTTCTAAAATAGAAAAGTTTCTCCTACACTTTATCTATTTACATAAAGGGCTAAGATATTCTCAACTACAGTGTCAAAAAACTCAATTTGAGGTTGTTGCCTGTTTTAGGTGTATAGAAAAGCAAACCCTGATACTGATAGCCACTTTATAAGGAAAGGTATTTTGAAAGTTTGTTACTTTCTGGAAAAATTTCTATCGCAGGGTGGAAAAAAATAGAACTAGCTTATCAAGTAGCTTACCTATTTGAAAAAGTTTGCTTTTTATCTTTGAAAAAATTTTCACTTGCAGACTTTTTTTTCTCTAAGATGTTAAATGAATGAAGCAACTGTTAAAGTTAGTGGGAAAACGATTTCCTGAAAATTGTGAAATAATTATTTGAGTCAGCATTTCTTTCATGAAGTACAAAGAAGATTAATGAAGATTTATTTTATAATAAAACTTTAGGATTTAATGCCACTAGTATCAGAAATTTTTCTACATTTGCTGCATGTAAAAGCCCTAGTTAGAGTCCTGGTTTATAGAAGTGAGGGCAATGTATATTCCATTTCATGTTCTAGAAAACTATTTTGCCCTCTAACATGGCCTTCCAGTTGTGTCACTGCAGCCAAGTATGTAGTTCTTAAAAATATTTTCATAAGGTAGAATGTTTCTCTATTGTAGTAGTTGAGATCAGATTAAAGCAGCAACAACAAAAACAAACACCTATTAGCAAGAGAAAAAAATGAATAAAATAAGATTCTTTGTATACATTCCAAAACACACAAACAAACAAGATATGCTCTTTTTACTCCCTTACATTTTCCCTAAAACTTTGCTAAACAATAGGGAGGTGTGGACCTTTCCTTTTCTAAAAGGGAAATAGATATGCCCTTCACTTAATCGTATTTATATACAGCCCTGCAAATGTATTTATTTAAAGGGCATCAGAATCAAATTATAGTTTCTCAAACATTGAACTTTGCTAACTAAGACTGAAAAAAATGATCTATTCTTAATCAGCTTTATATGAACATTTTATTTGATTGTTTACCTAGAAGATATTTTTAGTTTTATATCACCATTCTTTTTGCACTTCGTACTTGGTTGAAGTAACTCACTGGTAAGAATTCTCAAGAAGACTAAACTCAATTTAGCATTAGTCTAAGAAAAATTTAATTAGAAATATGATACATTGGTTGCATAACAAATCATGTAATAAATTCCTGAGCTCATCATGAAGGATTGTGAGTTATGGGCTAATTTGAATAATCCAGGCCAACTGAGAATTTCCTCTCTGTCTTTTGTATATGAAGAAAAACAACCCTGCAGTGAGTGATCTGTTTTTACTGTCAGTTGAAGTGATTTCTAAATAAGTTAGAAAGTGTTGTGGAGAGGTTAGAATAAAGGATTTACAGAAACGTTTTATTCTTTGAGATTTCTTTACTCATTACCCCTGTAGGATGACGAATAATGTACTTCAAGCCAGTCAGCATTAACATTCATGTATCTTTTGTGCAGACAGAAATGCATGGTGCCCTGGACCCTATACCTATGGATATGGTAATGGTGGAGACCACAGAGAGGGGAAAATGGAATGTGGGTGGAATAGAAGTCCGCCAAATAAGATAATGTGCAATGTATTCATCAAGAGTCATAAGCTTAAATGCTTTTAGGACTGTGTGAGCATCCTAGTGACAGGAACAAAACATGCCTCATTTCAGAAGTCCCACCTCCAGAATGCATTGCATTGTTGCAATGAATGAATCCAATCTTAGTGTTGCTAAAGTGTGGGATCCACCAATAAATGAATTATATCCCAGATGAAGCTCAGCATTCATTTACAGGATGCAACAAAATATAGAAACTCAAAAATGTAACATTTACTAGTTTCTTGCAACAAATAAAAAATCACTCGCCAAGCAAACAAATAGAAAAATATTGCTCATGATAAGGAGAAAAATCAGTCAATAGAAACAGATTTAGAAACGAAAGTTGATGGGATAAGAAGGCAAAAATTTTAAAACAGCTTACATAAATATCTGCAAAATAAATATAAAATATTACAAATAGAAATTTGACCAAGGGAACCTAATTAAAAATAACACTTTCACTATGGAAGCCAAATAATTTGTTGCCTAATGATGTCACCCAAAATAAAATGCATGAGGAGTGCGTGTGTGTGTGTGTGTGTGTATGTATGTATATATGTAATTTGCAATACAGATACAAGCTGTCTAAAATGCAAAAAGTATTATTTTTGACCTCCAGGCTCAGTAATGAAACATGTGTGTGTACAAATTACCAGACAGAGATGATGTGTTTTGAAAGTCAAACAGGTTTTTTTTTTTTTTTTTTCCTTAACACTTCAGCAGTAGTTGTATGGTAAACACATACATAAACACACAGAGATTTACCCCCTTTTAGATATAGTGAATTCAAGTATGTGGGATGTATTTGTTTGAGTCTTTAAACATAGCATCCTTACAGACTTATCTAAGTGAAAAAGTCGATCCTGAAAAAGATAGAAGAAAAAATATTTCATTTTCATTAGTTTACTCTTCCAGTAAGAACTATTTAAAAGTTAAAACTTGTTTGTTTGTTTTATGTTTCTTCAGAGAGAGAGAGTGGAAGAAATGAGAGGGAAAGGATTGTTGAGCTAAATCCTAGAAGCAGGTTCTTGACTTTTACAACAACTAAGCTCTTGGGTTCAAGGGACAGCTTCTCCAACTTACCCAAATGACTTTAATTTAGAACAACCTTTGCTGTGTAGATACTGGCAAGAAAGAAGATTTAACACTTCCTTTCAGTATTGAATAAAAATTGGAATAGTTTATAAATTATTCTTATTTTAATGATCTTGATTCAAAAGATATGCAAATTCACTTCAGATTAACCAAACCAAGTAAGTTGCATTGCGTTTTGTGAGCACAATTAAGGTCTGAATTTGGTATAGGCCATTGCAATATTATCAAGTAATTCCACTTTAAATATTTCCCAGAGGAAATATTAAAGACAGTCTGCTCTCTTACTCTGTATTTGTACAACTTGCCTGGTTCTCACCCTTAACTTTCTAATTCCTTGGGCTTGTGAAGAGCTTGATTTGTAAGTTAGTTTTGTTCTGGTTTTTGGAATCTCCAACAAGATTTTACACTGATTTTAGTTCTAATAGGTCTTGTAACGTAGAGCAACTTTTCTTTGAGTCATGAAAACATTTTGTTACTAAATATTACATAGAAAACCTGTGGGTAAAGAAGGGAAACGTTTAGCTGCCTCTAAAAAGCCTCTCTATCCCACGTCTCTGAGGCAAGTCCATGGACCTTTAGATCTTGTGAACTTTAGTTTTCTTATCAGTAAAATAGAAATAATACCTATCGTATCTACATAGGATGTTTTTTAAGAGGATTATAATGAGTTCTTTTATGTTTATCTTATGGTAAACATGTTTATCCTATGGTATTCTGACCTTTGATGATTTTAATTAGGTTTCACTGTTGTCCCCATAATATATTTTACAAACGGAAAATGAAGACTTCCAAATCTCTGGGCTTAGCTTTTCTAGATGAAGCAGTATTCTGTACTAAGGAAAACCGTGTTCTTGAGATGGCTAGACAGACAGACCAGCTCATTTTTCCACTGATCAAAAGGAAATTACCTTTCCCCTTTCCAGCGCATGCATTCATAGACAAATACATGAATGTTTTCAGAAGAGTTTTAGGTTTAAATAATTATTGTGAAGATAGTACAAAGAGTTCCTGTACACCCCACACCAACTATCCTTTATTTGTTACAATCTTACATTAGTTTGGTACATTTAGTACAATAAACAGACCAATACTGATACATTATTAGCTAAAATATATAATTTATTCCACTTTCTTTAGCTTTTACTTGACATCCTTTCATTCTTTGCTATTCCAAGATCCTATCTACAACAATACATTACATTTTTCGTCATGTTTCCTAGACACCTCTTGACTGTGGCGATTTTCTCAGATTTTCTTTGTTTTTGAGGATCTTGACTGTTTTGAAAAATATTGGTATAGTAATTTGCAGAATGTACTTCACTGAGGTTTTTCTGTTGGTCTTTTATGACCATATTGGTATAATGTGTTTCTGAGAGGAGGGCCACAGAGGTGAAATGCCATTTTCATCACATTATATTAAGGATATATGCTATCAATATGATTTATTACTCTGGATGCTAACCTTGATCACCTGATTTGATAGAGTGTTTGTCAGATTCGCCCACTGTAAAGTTATTCTTTTTTTTTTTATTATTATACTTTAAGTTCTAGGGTACATGTGCATAACGTGCAGGTTTGTTACATATGTATACTTGTGCCATGTTGGTGTGCTGCACCCATCAACTCGTCAGCACCCATCAATTCGTCATTTATATCAGGTATAACTCCCAATGCAATCCTTCCCCCCTCCCCCCTCCCCATGATAGGCCCCGATGTGTGATGTTCCCCTTCCCGGGTCCAAGTGATGTCATTGTTCAGTTCCCACCTATGAGTGAGAACATGCAGTGTTTGGTTTTCTGTTCTTGTGATAGTTTGCTAAGAATGATGGTTTCCAGCTGCATCCATGTCCCTACAAAGGATGCAAACTCATCCTTTTTTATGGCTGCATAGTATTCCATGGTATATATGTGCCACATTTTCTTAATCCAGTCTGTCACAGATGGACATTTGGGTTGATTCCAAGTCCTTGCTATTGTGAATAGTGCCGCAATAAACATACGTGTGCATGTGTCTTTGTAGTAGAATAATTTATAATCCTTTGGGTATATACCCAGTAGTGGGATGGCTGGGTCATATGGTACATCTAGTTCTAGATCCTTGAGGAATTGCCATACTGTTTTCCATAATGGTTGAACTAGTTTACAATCCCACCAACAGTGTAAAAGTGTTCCTATTTCTCCACATCCTCTCCAACACCTGTTGTTTCCTGACTTTTTAATGATTGCCATTCTAACTGGTGTGAGATGGTATCTCATTGTGGTTTTGATTTGCATTTCTCTGATGGCGAGTGATGATGAGCATTTTTTCATGTGTCTGTTGGCTGTATGAATGTCTTCTTTTGAGAAATGTCTGTTCATATCCTTTGCCCAGTTTTTGATGGGGTTGTTTGTTTTTTTCTTGTATATTTGTTTGAGTTCTTTGTAGATTCTGGATATTAGCCCTTTGTCAGATGAGTAGATTGCAAAAATTTTCTCCCATTCTGTAGGTTGTCTGTTCACTCTGATGGTAGTTTCTTTTGCTGTGCAGAAGCTCTTTAGTTTAATGAGATCCCATTTGTCAATTTTTGCTTTTGCTGCCGTTGCTTTTGGTGTTTTAGACATGAAGTTCTTGCCCATGCCTATGTCCTGAATGGTACTACCTAGATTTTCTTCTAGGGTTTTTGTGGTATTAGGTCTAACATTTAAGTCTCTAATCCATCTTGAATTAATCTTCGTATAAGGAGTAAGGAAAGGATCCAGTTTCAGCTTTCTACTTATGGCTAGCCAATTTTCCCAGCACAATTTATTAAATAGGGAATCCTTTCCCCATTTCTTGTTTCTCTCAGGTTTGTCAACGATCAGATGGCTGTAGATGTGTGGTATTATTTCTGAGGACTCTGTTCTGTTCCATTGGTCTATAGCTCTGTTTTGGTACCAGTACCATGCTGTTTTGGTTACTGTAGCCTTGTAGTATAGTTTGAAGTCAGGTAGCGTGACGCCTCCAGCTTTGTCCTTTTGACTTAGGATTGTCTTGGCAATGCGGGCTCTTTTTTGGTTCCATATGAACTTTAAAGCAGTTTTTTCCAATTCTGTGAAGAAACTCATTGGTAGCTTGATGGGGATGGCATTGAATCTATAAATAACCTTGGGGAGTATGGCCATTTTCACGATATTGATTCTTCCTATCCATGAGCATGGTATGTTCTTCCATTTGTTTGTGTCCTCTTTGATTTCACTGAGCAGTGGTTTGTAGTTCTCCTTGAAGAGGTCCTTTACATCCCTTGTAAGTTGGATTCCTAGGTATAAAGTTATTCTTTTTACTTCCTTTCTATTCTGTTCTGTTTGGGAATAAAGTCCACACTTAAGGAGTCGGAAGGTATGTCCCACTTCTTTAAGGACAAAGTATCTATGTTAATAATTTGTGATTCTTATTCATGGGAGATTGGTGATTGGTTTATTCTCCCCTATTTATTTATTGAATCATTTATGTATCTCAGTATGGACTATTTATTATACGCTTTAGGTTATAAGCCCCACTATTTCATTTGCTTTTGCTCATTTTTTTCAGCTTTGACCATTTGGAGTCCTTTCATTTGGTCTAAAATGTTCCAGGCTCATCTTCTATATTTCCTGCCCCAGTCCTAGTATCAGCCATTTTTCTGAGGAGCTCTGGCTCCTTTAATCAGAAAAGGTCTTAGAAATCAAGATCTTGTGCTAAGTGTATGCATTGCTACTGATGTGTCGTTGTTTCTAGGTCCATTCAAACAGACAGTAATGAACATATACACATATATACTATTATATGTATATTCATATATATGTATATGGGGACTTGGAGAACTTTTGTGTCTAGCTAAAGGATTGTAAATGCACCAATCAGTGCTCTATGTCTAGCTAAAGGATTGTAAATGCACCAATCAGCACTCTATAAAATAGACCAATCAGCAATCTGTAAAATGGACCAATCAGCAGTTTGTGAAATGGACAAATCAGGATGTGGGCAGGGCCAAATAAAGGAATAAAAGCTGGCTACCCAAGCCAGCAGTGGCAAACTGCTTGGGTCGCTTTCCGTGCTGTGGAAGCTTTGTTCTTTCACTCTTCACAATAAATCTTGCTGCTGCTCACTCTTTGGGTCTACACTACCTTTATGAGCTGTAACATTCACCGCAAGGGTCTGCAGCTTTATTCCTGAAGTCAGCAAGACTACGAACCCACTGGAAGGAACAAACAACTCCAGACGCGCCACCTTTAAGAGCCTGTAACATCACTGTAAAGGTCTGCAGCTTCAGTCCTGAAGTCAGTGAGACCACCAACCCACTGGAAGGAAGAAACTCCAGACACATCTGAACATCTTAAGGAACAAAGTCCAGACACACCATATTTAAGAGATGTAACACTCACCATGGAGGTTCTTGGCTTTATTCTTGAAGTCAGCAAGACCAAGAACCCACTGGAAGGAATAAATTCCAGACACATTTTGGTGACCACAAAGGGACTTTCACCTATTGCCAAGCAGTGAGTATCATTGGACCCCTTTTTCTTGCTATTCTGTCCTATTTTTCCTTAGAATTTGGGGGCTAAATACCAGGCTCCTGTCAGCCAGTTAAAAGCGACTAGTGTGGCTGCCAGACTAAAGACACGGATGTCAGACTTTCTGGGAAAGGACTCTCTAACAACCCCGACTCTTCGGAGTTGGGAGCATTGGTTTGCCTAGAACCAGCTTCCACTTTTCCTGTGCTTCTGGGCTGAGCCGAGGATCAACAGAGAGGAAAGCCATTCAACTCTGGGGTCCCGACAAGTTGGTTGACCCTGCAGCCATAAGCGGAACTCTCAAAGTTGTGTCACCCAAGTGAGCCTCGCCCATCTATCCTATCTATCCTGACCCTGACTCCTGGGTCCTAATGCCTGTCACACAAACTTCCTCTTGCGTCTCTTCTCCGAGGTTAGTCCCGCTTCTAAAAACCACTCCCTGTCTCTGGTGCTGTTCTAGTTTCTCCTGTAAGAATGATTTCTAGTATAAACTACAGGACTCTATTCCCTTCTTTAGGCATCTGGGTTTACCAATCAGAAAGACATAATTTTTGCCCAAAGTCCCATCATAGGGGAGACTATCTGGAATTTTAAGATCCCTCCTCAAACAAGCAGGCCTAACAAAAGCTATTTCTGAAGCTAATATATGGGGAGCTTCAGAAATAATATCCTTCCTATTTAAGTGAGGACAAAAGGTGTCACTCTTCCAACCCTGGAGATCCCTTCCTTCCCTCAGGGTATGGCCCGCCACTTCATTTTTGGGGCGTAACATCTTTGTAGGACAGGGGTAAAGTCCCACTACTAACAGGAGAATGCTTAGGACTCTGACAGGTTTTCAAGAATGCGTCGGCAAGGGCCACTAAATCTGATTTTTCTCGGTCCTCTTTGTGGTCTAGGAGGAAAGGCAATGGTGCAGGTTTTCGAGAATGCATCAGTAAAAACCACTAAATCTGACCTTCCTTGGTCCTCCTTCTGGTTTAGGAGGAAAACTAGTGTTTCTTCTGCTGCTGCATTGGTGAGCACAACTGTTCCGATCAGCAGGGTCCAGGGACCATTGTGGGTTCTTGGGCAAGAGGTGTTTCTGCTGCTGCGTCATGAGCACAACTATTCTGATCAGCAGGGTCCAGGGACTGTTATCAGTTCTTGGGCAGGGGGAGAAACAAACAAACCAAAACCACAGGCGGTTTTGTCTTTCAGATGGGAAACATTCAGGCACCAACAGGCTCACCCTTGAAATGCATCCTAAGCCATTGGGACCAATTTGAACTGCAAACCGTGAAAAAGAGGCGGCTCAGTTTTTTTTTGTTGTTGTTGTTGTTTTGTTTTTTTGTTTTTTTTTTTTTTTTTTTTTGCACTACAGCCTGGCTGCAGTATTCTCTCTCTGATGGGGAAAACTGGCCACCTGAGGGAAGTATAAATTAAAATATTATCCTGCAGCTTGACCTTTTCTGTAAGAGGGAAGGCAAATGGAGTGAAATACCTTACGTCCAAGCTTTCTTTTCATTGATGGAAAATCCACAACTATGCAAAGCTTGCAGTTTACATCCCACTAGGAGGACCTCTCAGCTTACCCCCTAATCCTAGCTTCCCTATAGCTCCCCTTCCTATTAGTGATAAACCTCCTCTAATCTCCCCCGCCCACAAGGAAACAAGCAAAGAAATCTCCAAAGGACCACACAAACCCCTAGGCTATTGGTTATGTCCCCTTCAAGGTGTAAGGGGAGGGAAATTTGGCCAACCCAGGTACATGTCCCCTTCTCCCTCTCTGATTTAAAGCAGATCAAGGCAGACCTGGGGAGGAAGTTTTCAGAGATCCTGATAGGTATATAGATGTCCTACAGGGTCGAGGGCAAACCTTTGACCTCACTTGGAGAGATGTCATGCTATTAGATCAAACTCTGGTCTTTAATGAAAAGAATGCAGCTTTAGCTGCAGTCCAAGAGTTTGGAGATACCTGGTATCTTAGTCAAGTAAATGATAGAATGACAGCCAAAGAAAGGGACAAATCCCCTACCAGTCAGCAAGCCATCCCCAGTATGGATCTCCACTGGGGTCTAGACTCAGATCATGGGGACTGGAGTCGTAAACATCCGCTGACCTGTGTTCTAGAAGAACTAAGGGGAATTAGGAAAAAGCCCATGAATTGTTCAATGATGTCCACTATAACTCAGGAAAAGGAAGAAAATCCTTCTGCCTTTCTTGAGCAGCTGTGGGAGGCCTCAAGGAAATATACTCCCCTGTCACCCAACTCCCTCCAGGGTCAATTGATCCTAAAAGATAAGCTTATTACCCTTTCAGTTGCAGATATCAGGAGAAAGCTCCAAACGCAAGCCCTGGGCCCTGAACAAAATCTGTAGCCATTATTAAACCTGGCAACCTTGGTGTTCTATAATAGGGACCAAGAGGAAGGGGCCGAAAAGCAAAAGCTAGATCAGAGAAAGGCTGCAGGCTTAGTCATGTCCCTCAGACAAACAAACCTTGGTGGTTCAGAGAGGACAGAACATGGAGCAGGCCAATCATTGGGTAGGGCTTGTTACCAGTGTGCCCTGAGCTTCTGAGTTGGGTGGGGACTTAGAGACCTTTTGTGTCTAGCTAAAGGATTGTAAATGTACCAATCAGCGCTCTGTGTCTAGCTAAAGGATTGTAAATGCACTAATCAGTACTCTGTAAAAACGCACCAATCAGCAGTCTGTAAAATGGACCAATCAGCACTCTGTAAAATGGACCAATCAGCACTCTGTAAAATGGACCAATCAGCAGGATGTGGGCAGGGCCAAATAAGGCAATAAAAGCTGGCTACCCAAGCCAGCAATGGCAACCTGCTGGGGTTCCCTTATACACTGTGGAAGCTTTGTTCTTTCATTCTTCATAATAAATCTCGCTGATGCTCACTCTTTGGGTCTGCACTACCTTTTTGAGCTTTAACACTCACCATGAGGGTCTGCAGCTTCATTCCTGTAGTCAGCGAGACCACGAACCACCGGGAGGAATAAACAACTCTGAACGCTCCACCTTTAAGAGCTGTAACACTCACTGCAAAGGTCTGCAGCTTCACTCCTGAAGTCAGCAACACCATGAACCCACCAGAAGGAAGAAACTCCAAACACATCTGAACATCTGAAGAAACAAACTCTGGACACACCATCTTTAAGAGCTGTAACACTCACCGCGAGGGTCTGCGGATTCATTCTTGAAGTCAGCCAGACCAAGATCCCACCAGAAGGAATGATGTCCAGACACATTATCGCATGGATTATTTTAGTTTTCTTCACCATTGTATTAGTTTCCTATTCCTACTGTAACAAATGACCACAAACTCTGTGACTTAAAACAACACAAATTCACTATCTAATAGTTCCGTGGACCAGAAATAGGGAATAGGGCAGTCTCATCAGTCTATAATCAAGATGTCAGTAGGGATGCTGTGTTCTTTCTGAAGGACCTATAGGAAAATCTATTTCCTTGCATTTTCCAGCTTCTATAGGCTACATTTGAATGTTTCTAACAGCTTTATTATTATTATTATTTTGAGACGGAGTTTCTCTTTTGTTGCCCAAGGTGGAGTGCAGTGGTGTGATCTCAGCTCACTGCCACCTGTGCCTCCTGGGTTCAAGCGATTCTCCTGTCTCAGCCTCCCAACTAGCTGGGATTACAGGCACGTGCCACCACACCTGGCTACTTTTTTGTATTTTTAGTACAAATGGGGTTTCACCATATTAGTCTGGCTTGTCTCCAACTCCTGACCTCAGGTGATCTGCTTGCCTCAGCCTCCCAAAGTTCTGGGATTACAGGTGTGAGCCCCATGCCCAGCCTAATAGCTTTATTATCATCACCTCCAACTATAAGCTCATATAAACATTTGAATGTAGGACATTATTTTTTAAATTGATTGGATAAATACCTAGGAGCACAATTGCTGGATTATAAATAAAGATTATGTTTAATTGTTTAAGAAACTAACTGTTTCCCTAAGTGGGTGTATCATTTTGCATTCCCACCAACTACAAACAATCATTCCTGTTACTCCATATACTCACTAGCAGTTGACATGGTCAGTTTTTAAAATTTCTGTCATTCTGACACATGTGAAGTTATATCTCGTTATTGTTATAGCTTGCTAACGGCAAATACTGTCGAACATATTTTATATGCTTATTTGTTATCTGCATATTTTCTTTGGAGAGGTTTAGGTTCTGGTATTATGCCCATTTAAAAATTGTCTTTCTGTTTTCTTTTTGGTGAATTTTAAGATGTCTTGGGCTTGGTGTAATGGCACATACCTATAATCCCAGCTACTTGAGTGGCAGGAGAAGAAGGATCACTTGAGCCCAGGAGTTTGAGGCCAGCCTGGGCAATGTAGCAGGACCTCATCTCAAAAACAAAAACAATAAAATGAATAAATAAACAAAAACCAGTTCTTGGTATATTTTGGTTACAACTCCATATCAGATATGTGTTTAACAAATACATTTTTCCAGTCTGTGGGTTGTCTTTTCATTCACTAATACTGTTTGATAATGAAGAATTTTTAATTTTAATAAAGTCTACTTTGTTTATTTGCATGGAGTAATGTCTTATTTTAAAACTCATCACCAAACCCAAGGTCATGTAGATTTTCCGTTATGTCTCCTTCCATAAGTTTTATAGTTTTGCACTTTACATTTAGGTCTATTTTTCATGTTGAGTTAATTGTTAGGTAAAATGGCCAGATCAGGGTCCTTTTTTTCTTTCATATAGGCATCCAGTTGTTCCAGCACCATTTATTGGAAAGACACATATTGGATTTGCTTTAATCTGTTATCAAGTATCAGTTGATTATGTACCTATGGGTCTATATCTGGTGTCTTAGTCCATTTGGGATGCTATAGCAAAGTACCACAGACTGGGTGGTTTATAAACAATAGGAATGTATTATTTACAGCTCAGTAGGCTGAGAATTTAAAGATCAAGGTGCCAGCAGATATTGTGTCTAGTGAAGGCCCACTTTCTAACTCATCTATGGTGACTTCTTGCTATCACTTTACATGGAGAAAGGAGCAAACAAGTTCCCTCAGGCCTCTTTTTTGGGGACACAAATCCAATGATCTAATTACCTCCCCAAACTCTACCTCTTAATAGCATCACAATGGGGGGTAGGATTTCAAAATACAAATTTTGCAGTGACATAAACATTTGAAAACACAATCTTGGTTCTTTATTCTGTTTCCTTGATGGATGTGACTATTTTTTCATCAGGAAAATCTTAAATAATGTAGCATTACTTAATGTAGCACTAAATATCTTAAATAATGTAGCATTATAGTCAGACTTGAAATCAGGTAAGGGGAATTCTCCAACTTCCTTTTTCTTCTCCCATGTTATATTAGCTCTTCTAGGAACTTTTCCTTTCCATATAAACATTATTATTAGTTTGTCAATATCTACAAAAGAGATTGCTCAGGTTTTGTCTGGGATTACATTTAATCTATAGATCAAGTTGGAAAAATTTGGCATCATAACAATATTGAGTCTTCTAAACCACAAACACAGAATATTTTTCCATTTCTTAAAATTATTCATTTTTATCACTATTTTGCACTTTTGTTTATGAGTTCTGTGCATATTTTGTTGGATTTATGCATATTTCAACTTTTGTGTGCTATTTTTAATATTATTTATTAAAATAAATAAATTTTATATTCCAATTGTTCATTCCTGATATATCAGAAAGCAATTGATTTTTGTATATTAACCATGTATGCCACAATCTTGTTATTCCCATTTACTAGTTACAGAAATTTTTTGACAATTATTTGGTACTTTCTACATAGACAGTCATGCCATCTGTTAATAGTGACAGTTTTATTTCTTCTGTCTAATCTGTGTAATTTCATTTATTTTTATTGTCTTATTGTACTAGCTAAAACTTCCCATTTATTCCCTTTCTACTCAAGGACATTGAGTAGGAGCAATGAAAGGAGGCATACTTGTCTTGTTCACAGACTTAGATAACCAACATCCAGTTTCTTGCCATTAAGTAGGGTATCCACAATAAGTAGTTAATCGAGTTACTGTATCAAATTAAGGAAATTAATTCTCTAGTGTTGAGATGGCTTCAGTGGTCACACTGAAGTTGGCATACAATCTCTGGAATGGCCTCTGAAGTCAGTTGGCATACAATCCCTGGAATGGCCTCTGAAGAAGTATAGGCACAAAGTCAACTGTGGAGGCTAAAATAAATGCCTAATCCCTCAATGCACAGATATATACTTTCACAGGCACCAAGAACATTTAGGGAAATATGACCTTAAAAAATAAAAAAAAGGTGTCAGAATGACTGTAAAGTGATGGAGATTTATGATCTCTCAGGCAAATAATTAAAGGTATCTGTTTTATGGAAGCTCAATTAGTGTCAATGAAAGACAGAGAATCAATCCAGAAGTCAAACAAAAATTTAAAGCTATGCAGGGACTAGAAGGTCAAGTCACTAATCAGATTCAACTCAAATAAAAACACCCCACAACATATTATAATCAAACTCTAAAAGACCAAAGACAAAGAGAGGGTCATGAAAACAGAAAAAAACAAATAATATATAAACAAGATCAAATAATACTGGTAGCAAATAAAAACACCCCATGACATATTATAATCAAACTCTAAAAGGCCAAAGACAAAGAGAGGGTCACAAAAACAGAAAAAACAAATAATATATAAACAAGATCAAATAATCCTGGTAGCATACATCTTAGCAGAAATTATACAGGCCAGGAGGGAGAGGGACAATATATTCAGAATGCTGAAGTGAAAAAAAATAAAGCCAAAGAGTAGTAATTTAACCAACAAAGTAAATCATCAGAAATGAAGGAAAGGTAAAGATTTTCCTAGACAAAATCAAAGCTGAGGGAATTTATTCCTACGAGACCTGTTTTACAAGGAATGTTAAAGGGAGTTCTTTAAAACAAAAATAAAAAATGTTAACGTAATTGTATGATTGCTATACTAATATTGTAATCACAGTGTTTAAACCACTTCTATGTTTAGAAGAAGTCTAGAAAATACCATTAAAATAATAACTACAACAAATATTTAGGAGATAGGCAATGTAAAAATGTAAATCACAGCATCAGAAGTTCAAAATGTGGGAGGAGAAGGGAAATAATAGGTGCAGGGTTTTGGGTTTTTTTGTTTTTTGTTTTTTGTTTTGGTTTGGTTGTTTCTTTTATTTCTTGTGATAAAAAAAGTAGTTGGTATCAGTTTTAAATAATTGCTATAACTACCATATATTTTTCTCTAAGCTTCATGGTAACTACAAAGCAAAAATCAATCATAGATGCACTGAAAAAGCAACAAATTTATACTAGAGAAAATAACCACAAAAAAGACAATAAGAAAAGAAGAGAGAGTTAAGAAAAACAGCTAGTAAACAAGTAATAAAATGGTAGTAGTAAGACATTACCTATCAGCAATAATATAAATGTAAATGGACTAAATTATCCAATAAAAAGACATAGAATTGGTGAATGGATAAGAAAACAAGATCTAAAAATATGCTGCCTAGAGGAAACTCACTTCATCTTTAAAAATATACATAGTCAAAGTGAAGGAATGAAAGAAGATATTTTATGCAAATAGAAACTAAAAAAGATCAAGAGTAGCTATAATTGCATCAGATAAGATAGAGTTTTGGTCAAAAAATATAAAAAGAGACAAGGTAATTATATAATAAATGAGTCAATTCAGCAATGGGGTATAACAACAGTAAAAAAAAATATATATTTAACCCTAATCCAATTATTTGCTATATATATATATATAGCAAATTATAATAAGTCTGGGATTTAGAGCCAAGATGACTAGACACAGCCAGGAAGTACATCTTCAATCAAGAGAAACAAGAACATCGCTAAGACCAGCACACTGCAAACAGATCTTCAGAGGGAAGGTACTGACAGTGGATAGAGGGAGGATGTAGATCCTTGGATGAAGGGGAAGGAAGGTGGGAACTCTGTACAGGGCTGCTGATCACTGGAACTCATTCCTGGCCCATCGAGTTTCCTGGGGAAAGGAGTGGCATGCTTGTACCACAGAGCTCCAGAATCCTAGCTGCAGGGAGCCCACAACTCCTCTGGTCACTTGTGCTGGCAAGGAGAGCTGCTTGCAGAGGTGATAGAGGCAGGACTCAAGTCTGTGCACAGCCCAGAGGGTTTGGTGTAGAGCACAGCCCAGGACTCCTATCCCCCAAGGATCACTGTGCTTCTAAAGGTGGCTCTGGCCTTTGATGATGTTTCAACCTAGAAAGAACTGGAAGATTTTTCCTGTGGGATGAGGCGACTCTGATCTGAGAACACCCCTGTCTTCTGGCTTCTTCTGGGGCCACAGTCTGGCCACACCTGCTTGCAGTGCATCCCCCGATGCCCAACCAGTGTGCTTCCTGAGCGTCATCACATAGCTCCTTTACTGACATACTGCACCTAACCATCAGAGAGCTCCAGCAGACAGCCCTGGCTGACATGCACCCACCCACCTGCAGCCTCCCTCTGACACTTTGCCAGTGTGAACTTGCAGACAGCCCACCTCCACTACTTGCTGGCCCACACTCACAGGTGGATCTTTGCTAACAGCCCCTGTCATGTTACTGCTAAGGTGAAAGCACACACATGACACCACAGTACTCTCCTCACCAGCATGCCAACACCAAAAACTTGTGAGCACCCTGCCATGCCACTGCTATTGCTGAAGCATATGAACAAGCACAGATCCTGCTGCCACTGACCTTATGAAGTGCATTCACCAGCACCCCCCATTGAAGTCTTGTTGCCAATGGAACAGGAACATGTTCGTCCCTCCAATGTAGCAGGTTCCTAACCTTGAGGGGCCAGAGAACAGAACTGGGGGCCTGGCACCAGCCCCTCAGTGTTAGAGCACACAGCCCAGTAGTGCTGAGCTGAGGTTTGGTCCCCTAAAAATCTTCCAGAAATGAAGCCAGTTTAGTGAACTCACCTTATACCACAATCAAACCCTCGAGGGCATCAAAGAGGAAAAAAGCAAAAATACTCATTCAAAGGACAGCAGTGTCAAAGACTAAAGGAATATCAGCCCACACAGTTAAGAAAGAACAAGTACTGAGACCTCCAGCAGCTCAAAGTCAGAGTGTCATCTTACCTCCAAATGACTACACTAGTTCCCCAGCAAATAGTTCTTAACCAGACTTAAATGGCTACAATTACAGAAATAGAATTCAGAATCTGGATTGGAATGAAAATCATCAAGATTCTGGAGAAAGTTGAAACCCAATCCAAGGAGTCTAAGGAATCCAATAAAATGAAACAAGAGCATAAAGATGAAATAGCCATTTTAAGAAAGAACCAAATTGATCCAGTCAAGCCAAAAACTCACTACAAGAATTTTATAATACCATTATAAGAATTAACAGCAGAATGGATCCAGCTGAGGAAAGAAACAGAGCTTGAAGACTAGTTCTTTGAATCAATGAAGTCACACAGAAATAAAGAAGAAAAACATATAGAAGAATAAACAAATCCCCCAAGGAATAAGAGATTATGTAAATGGACTCAATCTATGACTCATTTGCATGCTTGACAGAGGGGAAGAGCAAGCAACTAGGAAAAAATGTTTGAGGATATTGTCCAAGAAAATTTTCCTAACTTCACTAGAGAGGCCAACATCCAAATTTAGGAACTGCAGAGAACCCCTGAAAGATACTATACAAGACTACCACCCTTAAAACACATAGTCATCAGATATACCAATGTCAACATGAAAGAAAAAATATCGAAGGCAGCTAGGGATATGGGGCAGGTCATTTACAGAAGGAAACCCATCAGGCTAACAGCAGACATTTCAGTAGAAACCTTACAAGCCAGAAGAGATTAGGGGCCTATATTTCAGCATTCTTAAAGAAAAATTCCAACCAAGTATTTAATATACAACCAAACTAAGCTTCATAAGCAAATGAGAAATAAGATTCTTTTCAGACAGGGAAATGCTAAGGGAATTTATTACCACTAGATCTGCCTTACAACTGGTCTCTGAAGGAATGTAAAATGTGAAAAAGAATGACCATTACCAGCCACCACCACAACAAAAAAATAACAAAAACACTTAAATACATAGACCATTAATACTATAAAGCAACAACAAATCAAGTCTTTTTTTTTTTTTGAGACGGAGTCTCGCTATCACCCAGGCTGGAGTGCAGTGGCCGGGCTCCGCCTCCCGGGTTCACGCCATTCTCCTGCCTCAGCCTCCCAAGTAGCTGGGACTACAGGCGCCCGCCACGTCGCCCGGCTAGTTTTTTTGTATTTTTTAGTAGAGACGGGGTTTCACCGTGTTAGCCAGGATGGTCTCGATCTCCTGACCTCGTGATCCACCCGTCTCGGCCTCCCAAAGTGCTCGGATTACAGGCTTGAGCCACCGCGCCCGGCCCAAATCAAGTCTTTATAATACTCAGCTAACAACACAATGACAGAATCAAATCTGCATATATAAATATTAACTTTGAATGTAAATGGGCTAAATGCCCCAATTAAAAGACACGGGATGGCAAGTTGGATAAAAAAACAGCAAGACCTAATGGTATGCTGTCTTCAAGAGACCCATCTCAGATGCAATGACATTCATAGTTTCAAAGTTAAGGGATAGAGAAAACCTACTAAGGAAAAGAAAAAGAAGAAAATGGCAGGGATTGTTCTCATAATTTCAAACAAAATAGAATTTAAACCAACAATGATCAAAAAAGGAAAAGAAGGACATTACATAATGATAAAGTTTTCAATTCAACAAGAAGACCTAATTATCATAAATATATACGCACTCAACAAGGGAGCACCCAGGTTCGTAAAGCAAGTTCTTGGAGACCTATGAAGAGACTTAGATAACAACACAATCATAATAGGAGACTTCAACACCTCACTAACACTATTGACCTGATCTTTAAGACAGAAGACTAATAAAGATTGTCAAGACGTTGACACTTAACAAAATAGGCCTAACAGAAATCTGCACAACTCTCCAAACCAAAATAACAGAATGTACGTTCTTCTCATCTGCAGATGACACATACTCCAAAATAGGCCTAAAAGAAATCTGCATGTCTCTCCACACCAAAATAACAGAATGTACATTCTTCTCATCTGCAGATGATACATAGTCTAAAATTGGGCACACATTTTGCCATAACCAAGTTCTCAGAAAATTAAAAAAAAAAAAACTGAAATAATACCAACCACATTCTCTGACCCCAATCCAAGAAAAATAGAAATAAATACTAAGAGGATCACTCAAAACCATACAATTAAATGGAAATTTAACAACATGATCTGGAGTGACTTTTGAGTAAACAATGAAATTAATGCAAAAATTAAAAAAATTATTTCCAAGTAATGAAAACAGATATAACACACCAGAATCTCTAGAACATAGCTAAAGTAGTGTTGATAGGGAAGTTTATAGCACTAAACATCCACATCAAAAGGTTAGAAAGATCTCAAATTTACAACTTATCATCATGCCTAGAGGAACTAGATAAATAAGAGCAAACCAACCCCAAAGCTAGCACCAAAATCAGAGCTGAGCTAAATGAAATTGACATGATAAAAAACACACAAAACAGCAACAAAATCAGACTTTGGTTCTTTGAAAGAATAAATAAAATTGGTAGACCACTAGTTAGACTAATAAAAAAGAGAGAAGATAAACACAATCAGAAATAACAAAGATGATATACCCCTGAACCCACAGAAATACAAAAAACCCTCTGAGACTATTACAATCCTCTCTATGCACAGCACACAATATGGAATACCTACAAAAAATATATAATGCCTGGAAATACACAACTTTCCAAGATTGAACCAGGGAGAAATTTAAACCCTGGACAAACCAATAATGAATTCTAAAATTGAATTGGTAATAAAAAGCCTATCAACAAGAAAAAGCCCTGGACCTGACAGATTCACAGTTGAATTGTACAGATGTACAAAGATGTAGTACCACTGCGACTGAAATTACTCCAAAAATTGAGGGCAGGGACTTCTCCTTAACCCATTCTATGAGGCCAGCATCATTCTAATACCAAAGCCTGGCAGAGACGCAATGAACAAAGAAAACTACAGGCCAATATCCTTGATGAACACAGATGCATAATTTCTCCACAAAATACTAGCAAACCAAATCCAGCAGAACATCAAAAAACTAATCCCCCATGATCAAGTAGGCTTTATCCCTGGGATGCCAGATTGGTTCAACATAAGCAAATCAATAAATATGATTCACTGCATAAACAGAACTAAAAAACAATAACCACATGGTCATTTCAATACATACAGAAAAGGTTTTCAATACAATTTAACATCATTCATGTTAAAAACCCTCAAAAAACTAGGCATTGAAGAAACATACCCCAAAATAATAAGAAACATCTTTGACAAACCTACAACTAACAACATACTGAATGGCAAAGGCTGGAAGCATTCCCCTTGAGAACCAGAACAAGACAAAAATGCCCACTCTCACCACTCCTATTCAACATAGTACTGGAAGCCCTACATGGAGCAATGAGGCAAGAGAAAGAAATTGAAGGCATTCAAACAGAAAGGGAGGAAGTTAAACTATCTCTGTTTACAGATGATATGATTGTATACCTAGAAAACCCGACAGTCTCTGCCCAAAAACTCATAGGTTTGATAAAAAAAACTTTAGCTGAGTTTTAGGACAGCAACATTAATATTCAAAAATCAGTAGCATTTCTATACAACAATAGCATCGAAGCTGAGAGCCAAATCAAGAACAGAATCACAGTAACAATAGACATACACAAAAATATAATACCTAGAAATACAGCTAGCCAGGGAGGTGAAAGATCTCTGCAATGATAATTAAAAAACACTGGTGAAAGAAAACAGAGATGACACAAACAAATTGAGAAACATTCCATGCTCATGGATAGGAAGAATCAATATTGTTAAAATTGCCATAGCATTCAAAGCAATTTACAGATTCAGTGATATTTCTATCAAACTACCTACAACATTTTTCACAAAATTAGAAAATCTGTTCTGAAATTCATATAGATCCCCCTGCCCCTGACAAAGCTCAAATAGCAAAAGCAATCCTAAGTAGAAAGGATACAGCTGGTGTCATCACATTCCCCAAATTCAACATATACTACAAGTCTATAGTAACCAAAACACCATGGTGCTGCTACAAAAACATGCACATAGACCAATGGAACAGAATAGAGGGTCCAGAAATAATGCCACACAACTACAACCATCTGACCTCAGACAAAGTCAGCCAAAACAGGCAGTGGGGAATAGACTCCTTATTCAATAAATGGTGCTGGGATAACTGGCTAGTCACATGAAAAATATTTAAACTGGATCACTTCCTTTTACTAGGTACAAAAATAAACTCAAGATGGATGAAATAATTAAATGTAAAACTTAAAATTACAAAAACCCTAGAAGAAAACCTAAGAAATACCATTCTGGATATTGGCCCTGGCAAAGACTTTATAATAAAGACTCAAAAAGCAATTGCACAGCAACAGAAATGATCAACAGAGTAAACAGACAACCTACAGAATTGCACAGAAAAAGAAACTATCAACAAAGTAAACAGATAACCTACAGAATGGGATGAAATACTTGCAAACTATGCAACTGACAGGGGTCCAGCAACCACGATCTGTAAGCACTTTAAACACATTAACAAGCAAAAACAAATAACTGCATTAAAAGGGGGGCAAAAACATGAACAGACACTTCTCAGAAGAAGAGATACACATGACCAACAAGGCCATGAATAAATGCTCACCATTGCTAATTGTTAGAGAAATGCAAATCAAAATTACAGTGAGATGCCATCTCACATCAGTCAGAATGGCTACTATTAAAAGTCAAAAAGTAACAAATGCTGACAAGGTTTTAGAGTAAAAGTAATGCATATACACTGCTGGTAGGAATGTAAATTAATTCAGCCACTGTGAAACTCAGCTTGGCTATTTCTCAAATAAACACCATCTGAAGGAGCAATCCCTTTACTAGGTATGTATCAAAGGAATATAAATAATTCTATAATAAAAACAGATGCATACATATGTTCATCACAGCACTATTCAAAATAGCAAAGACATGCAACCAATCTAAATGCCCATCAATGATAGACTGGATAAAGAAGATGTGGTACATATTCACCACAGAATACTACAGAGCCATAAAATGAATAAGACCATGTCCTTTGCAGCAACATGAATGGAACTGGAGTCCATTATTCTAAGCGAACTAATGTAGAAATAGAAAATGAAATACTACATGTTCTCACTTATAAATGGGAGTTAAATGTTGAGTATACATGGACACATAGAAGGGAACAAGAGACACCAGGGCTTTCTTGAGGGTGGAGGTTGAGAGGAGGGTGAGACTTGAAAAGCTACCTGTTGGGTACTATGCTTATTTCCTGGATAACAGAATAATCTGCACATCAAACCCCTGTCATACACAACTTACCTATATAACAAATGTGCATATGTACCCCTGAAGCTAAATAATACTAAAAACAATAATCACGATAAATCAAAAGAGAGAGAGAATCTACATTACAATAATAGAAGAGCACTTCAGCACTCCAACTGCTAGCAATGGACAGATCATCCATGCCAACTATCAGCAAAGAAACATTGGAGTTAAACTGTACTATAGACAAAACAAACTAATTTTTTAAAAGAATATTCCATCCAACTGCTCCAGAATACTGTTTCTTCTCATCAGCACATCGTATATTCTTCAGGATAAACCATATGTTAGGCTACAAAACATGTTTGAAGAAATTCCAAAAAAGTCAAAATTGTATTAAACATATTTTCTGAGCACAATAGAATAAAACTAGAAATTAGTAACAAAATGCACTTTGGAAACTGTACAAACATATTTTAACAACATGTTCCTAAATGATTACTAGATCACTGCCAAAATTAAGAATTAAAAATTTTCTCAAAATAGAAACACAGCAGAACCTCATACATAAGTGCTATTAAGAAGGACATTTATAGCAATAAATACATATATCAAAAAGTAGAAAGACTATATAGAAATTACTTAATGATGCACTTTAAGAAAGTAGGAAAGCAAGAACAAACCAAAATCAAAATTAGTAGTATAAAGGAAATAATAAAGATCAGAGTATAAATAAATAATGTTGAAACTAAAAACGTAAAAAAAAAAATAGAATTAAGGTTTTTTTAAAAAAAAGGATAAACAAAATCGACAAACCTTTAGCTAGACTAATGAAAAAAGAGAAAAGATCCAAATAAATAAAATTAGAGATGAAAAAGGAGACATTACAACTTATACCACAGAAATACAAAGGATCATTAGAGACTATTAGGGATAACTATATGCCAATATATTGCAGAACTTAGAAAAAATAATACATTCCAGGAGGCATAAAACCTGCCAAGACTGAATCATGAGAAAATAGAAAACTTGAAAAGACCAATAATAAGATACAAAGCAGTAATAAGTCTCCCATCAAAGAAAAGCCCGTGACCTCATGGATTTATTGCTGAATTCTACGAATCATTTAAAGATGAATTAACACTAATTCTACTCAAACTATTTCAAAAAAGTAAAGAGGTGAAAGACTTCCAAATTTATTCTAGGAGGCTGGAATTACCCTGATAAGAAAACCAAACAAAGACACACACACAAAAAGAAAACTACAGGTCAATATTCTGAAAGAACATGAATGCAAACATTCTCAACAAAATATTAGCAAACAGAATACAAGGGCACATTAAAAAGATAATTCACCATGATCAAGTGGGATTCATCCCAGGGGTGTAAGGATGGTTCAACAAATGTAAATCAATAAATACGAAACAGCATAGAGGCAGAGTCAAAGAGGAATGTCATATGACCATTTTAATATGAGCTGAAAAAGCATTTGATAGAATTCAACATCTCTTCATGAGAAAACCCTCAACAGATTGAGTATAGAAATAACATAACTCAGCAAGATGCAGGATACATGTGATAAGCCCACAACTAATATCCTACTTAACAGGGGAAAATTGAAAGCCTTTATACTAAGATCTGCAACAAAATAAGAATGCCACTTTCCCCAATTTAATTCACCATAGTACTAAATATCCTCAACAGAGCAAGTAGGTGTGACAAAGAAATAACCAGCATCTAAATTGGAAAAGAAGAAGTCAAATTATCTCTGTTTTCAGACTTCATGCTCTTGTATTTACAGCAACCTAAAAACTCCATCAAAAAATTCTGAGATGAGGCCAGGTGTGGTGGTTTATGCCTGTAATCCCAGCACTTTGGGAGCCGGAGGTGGGCATGATCACCTAAGGTCAGGAATTCAAGACCGGCATGGCCAACCTGGTGAATCCGTCTCTATTAAATAACACAAGAATTAGCTGGGCGTGGTGGTGGGCACCTATAATCCCAGCTACTTGGGAGACTGAGACAGGGAGAATTGCTTTAACCTCAGAGGCAGAGGTTGGAGTGAGCTAAGATCATGCCACAGCATTCCAGCCTGGGAGACAGAGTGAGTCTCTGCCTTTAAAAAAAAAAGAAAGAAAAGAAAAAAGAAAACAAAAATTCTAAGATGAAAAACAAATTTAGTAAAGTTACTTGATATAAATTAACACATGAAAACTTACGTGTTTCTATGTGGTAACATCAATCTGTAAAAACAAATCAAGAAAGCAATCTCATTTACATTAAGTACAAGAAACCTCTAGCGATCAATTTAACAAAGAAGTTGAAGACCTATAAAACCCTGATGAAATAATTGAAAGATGACACAAAAAATGAAATGATATCTCATGTCCATGGGTTGGAAGATTTACTTAATATTGTTACAATATCTATACTCCCTAAAGTGGTCTAAAGCTACAATGCAATCTTTATGAAAATGCCAATGACATTTTCCACAGAAATAGAATAAAAATCTTAAAATTTACATAAAATCCCCAGAGATGCCAAATAGCTAAAGCAATCCTTAGCAAAAAGAATAAAGCTGGAGGTATAACACTATCTGATTTTAAATTGTACTGAAAAGCTATAGTAATCAAAACAGCCTGGTACTGCTCCAAAATAGACACCAATGGAACAGAATGGAGAATCCAGAAATAAATTCATACACTTGCAGCCAATTCAATTTTGACAAAGGTGACAAGAACATATACTGGGGAAAGGCCAGTTTTTAAAATAAATGGTGCTAAGACTGGATATCCATATGCAGAAGAATTGAACTAGATCCTTTTCTTTTACCATACACACAAATTAACTCAAAATAGATTAAAGGCTTAAATGTAAGACCTGAAAGTATGAAACTGCTGGAAGAAAACCTTGGGGAAGCACAACAGGACATTGGTCTGAGAAAAGTTATTTTTGGGTAAGACCTCAAAAGCACAGGCAACAAAAACAAAAATAGACAAATTGGATTGGACCCAGGTAAAGAGCTTCTGCAGAGAAGGGAAGCAATTAGCAAAGTACAGAGACAACCTATGGATTGAGAGAAAATACTTGTAAGCTATCTATATAAAAAGGGATTAATAACCAGAATATATAAAGAGCTCAAACAATAGCCAAAAAAACTAACATGATTTTAAAAATTGAGAAAAGTTATGAATAGATATTTCTCAAAAGAAGACATACAAATGGCCAATGGACTCATGAAAAAATGCTTAACATCACTAATAATGAGGGAAATCAAATAAAAACCACAACGAAATTTTGTCTCATCCTAGTTAGAATTATTTTTATCAAAAAGGTGAAAAATAACAAATGTTAGTGAAGATGTAGCGGGAGTGGAATATTTTGTACACTGTTGGTGAGAATGTAAAGTAGTACAGTCACTGTGGAAAATAGTATGAAAGTTCCACAAAAACTAAAAATATAACTATTATATATATCCAGCAGTCCTCTGCTGAGTTTTTTTCCAAAGGAAAGATAATCAGTATATCCAAGAGATATCTGCACAACCACATTTATTGCAGCATTACTCACAATAGCCAAGATATGAAATTAACCTAAGTATTCATCAGTGGATGAAAGGATAAGGAAAATATGGTATAAATACACAATAGAATATTATTCAGGTATAATAAAAATAAAATCCTGTATTTGTAGCAACATGAATGGAGCTAGATGTCATGCTAAGTGAAATAAGACAGGTGCAGAAAGACAAACATTGTATGGTCCTACTCATGTGGGAAACAAAAAAGTGGATCTCATGGAGGTAGAGAGTATAATTGTGGTTATAAGAGACTGGGAAGAAAAATGAAAGGGAAGAATAAAGAAAGGTTAGTTAAGGGGCACAAAAATTCAGGTAGATACAACAAATAACTACTAGTGTTCTAGAGTACTGTAGAAAAATTATTGTTAATAATTCATTGTATGTTTCAAAATAGCTAAAAGAGAAGAATTGTAATGTTTCTAGCACAAGGAACAGATAAATGCGTAAGCAGTGGATATCCCAATGACATTGATTTGATCGTTAAAGATTGTATACAGGTATCAAAATATCACATATACCACAAAAATATGTGCACTGTAACATACCCATAAAACAAAACAAAACAAGAATGTTTGATTTTTTCTACAGCAATTAATAAGAAATGAGACTAGGGTCTTATTCTTCTTTTGCTTTTCTTATTTTTGATATCACATAAAAAGTACAAGGAATTTTCTACTCTACTTGAAGTTCCTGCTCACCTGCTCATCCATTTTAAATATCAGTTGGCACATATTAAAGTGTCATGTTCAAAGTATTGTGCTGCTGCTGACGTTTATAAGTGTGAGTTGATTGGAAAAAGTCATTATTCAGCTTCCTCTGAAAATCACCTATCAAGATGCAAGAACCTAAAGCTTTCCCTCAGGGAAGTCATCTAAATTCCATCTTTGCCTGTCATTTTTTCTCAGTTCCTGTCATTAAAATATATAGTACCTATTGATCATTCTGCCACATTTTAGAGTGCTTTTGAAACTGGAAATCTGTGAACTTAATTTTATTATTTAGAGTATTTTGAAAAAGGTCTTCATTTAGCTTTGCTACATGTACATAGAAGTTACCTTCAAAGGTAGAACCAGCCATCAACTAGGTAAAGTAAGTGGATTAGGGATCACACACTTGGTATGATTTGAGGAGTTCTAGGAAGTCCCATCTCCCCTAGTCAATAATGCAGTTTGCTTATGCTTAGAATTTAATTCCTAGAGTTCCAAACTTTTGGGACTTTGTAGATAAGAATTTGTGAACAGTACTCCTGGGAGACAGAGCAGAATACCTAAAGGTCATTTATTCTTTATAGATACATGAAAATTCCTTTTCAGAGAGCAAATTTCCAGAGGAAAAAAGATAAGAAACTAAAAAGATCTTAGGACTAGAAAACAGGATAGAGAAAATGGTTTCCCCAAGGATATAAAGAATAAATAGTTCTGGAATATTGAAATGTTACCAAATTTACCTACTTCACAGATTTGCTTTATACTAACCTCAGAAGAGGGCCACTTCCCTTGAAGTAGACCATTTCTTCTGAAGGGCTACATTACTGAAAATGTTTGCAATGGTAAAAGTGTCTATTTTGAGAGAAGAGTCATTCTTAGATGTTATTCTCTGATTTAATTAGCCAGCTGGAAGAAAAGTGATCTTTAGTTAATGCCTAAATTTCCATGCTAAGCGTCTTTAAGAACAGAAGAAATACCCTCAATGATAGAGTCAAGGCTGTCTCATTCACCCAATGGTAGGAAACAACCAACCACAACTTCAAATTTACTCAACAATAGCGCTTAGCCTCACAAGACGAGTTATGCAAAACAATTTTCTCTTACCTTAATCTGGCAACTTGTTCAGGATTCTTTCAGGCTTCTGGAAAAATAAACCGAGTAGCTTATAAAAACCAGGGATTTATTTCTTATAGTTCCGGAGGCTGAAATTTCCAAGATGTAGGAACTAGCAGATTCAGTGTCCAGTGATGGGCCACTTTCTGATTCATCAATGGTGGCTTATTGCTGTGTCCTCACGAGGTGGAAGGGGGAAACAAGCTCCCTCTTGCCTCTTTTATAAGGGTGAAGGCCTATCTCTAAATACCACTACCTGGGAGGTTAGGATTTCAACATACGAATTTTTGGGGGAACCCAAACATTCAGACTATAACAGGTACCATTTCTGATCATGAATTACTGAATGGAGTTGACACTGCTCTGTTTTTTCACTACTAAACTCAGCTAACTTCTACCATTTCATAAACTTGATGCTGGCAATTACAAGAAGAATAAAGAATTAAACAACATAAACTAATAAGCAAAATGAGACTGCACACCTGAATTTTTCTATTAGACTATGAGTAATGAGATGACTTTGAAAAAGTCTTTCCATTTTTCCAGGTTTCAGTTGTTCTCTTGAGTAAAAGAACAGGGTTGTTCTCAATAATATCTATAATTAGGGTGAGGTATATCTTCCAAGGAAGTACTCTTTTGAGAGCAGAAGGAAGCAGTATTAATAACTACACCAAAAACACAGGCAGAAACAAGGTATACCTCAGGAAAACTAATATGTTATGATTACTTCACCTAAAATATACAGAAACCTCTTGGAAGTTCTTATCAGTGTAGTGTCTAGGAACTTGTCTCCTCCTCATAACAGTGATGAGCACTCAAAAGACATTCTACACAATGTTACTCTTATGTGTAACCATAATTAGCTGCTTGAGTGGTAAACAATGGAGTTCTTCATCTGGCAAGCTAGAATTGGAACTTAAACATTATGGTTTCCATCTGTCTGTTAATTTTAAAGGAGAAGTTTTAATACTGGAAGTAAGTATTCAGAAATAAAAAAAAATAGTCATTCTGAATGTGAGAGTAGAGTGAAGCTGAAGCAGGTAGAACATTTATCTCTGTCACATTTACTTAGCATAGTGGCCATCATAAAATAGACACTCAGCAAAACTCTTTTAAATGAATCTTCTGTTTCTTAGCTGATCATTAGTGTTTGACAGATCTCAAACCCTAATTTTCACTCTTTGATCATTATAAGTAATCCAGAATGGAAAACCTATTTCCAATAAAGATTCAAGGTGACTCATTAACATATTTATTAATTAGAGAAATAAAGTGCTATTGAACCTCTTGATGGTAAGAGAGAAATGTATAAGGAGCTTTGTTTCAATAACTTGTGGATTCTGAACATTAAATATTCTTTTATTATTTTACTTTTTGTGGTTAGAGAAGGGAGGAGAGAGGCATTTTGTGAAACAGAAAACAATTCTTGGAGAGAGATTTATTCAGTAGTGTTGTGAAAGCATCATAGAACAGAAGGAAAGACACTCAGCCTTGGGGAAAAAGAGAACAGGAACAGGTGTGGGGACCTCGGCAGAGGAGTTTATAGATCGTCTCTCTAGAACATGGCTATTAACATGCCTTAGCCCAGTCCAGTCCTGTGGCTCTTTCTTCAGATTTTTATTCCGTGGAAGAGATATAATTGACAAAATGTCATTCTATTGCTTTTATTTCTAGACCAATCATCTGTAGTGGGAAAAGAAGAATCAGTTTTCATAGATACGGCCATTGAAGGATTTACTGTGAGTCAAGTAGCTATCGAAATATATGTGCCAAATACAATGTTGCATCTCAAATTAAAATACATTAAAATATGGGGGTGTTACAGCCAACTAAATATGGTCTGAGAAGGACTCCATATTTCTACATTTGAGTCCTTCTGGACGAACTGCAACCTAACTTAGTAAGTAGACAAGATTGGGCTGGGTGCCATGGCTCAAGCCTGTAATTCCAGCACTTTGGGAGGCCAAGGCGGGCAGATAACCAGGTCAGGAGATCGAGGCCGTCCTGGCTAACATGGTGAAACCCCGTCTCTAATAAAAATACAAAAAAAAAAAAAAAAAAAAAATAGCCAGACATGGTGGCAGGTGCCTGTAGTCCCAGCTACTCCGGAGGCTGAGGCAGGAGAATGGCATGAACACAGGAGGCGGAGCTTGCAGTGAGCCGAGATCGCACCACTGCACTACAGCCTGGGCAACACAGCGAGACTCTGTCTCAAAAATAAATAAATAAATAAATAAATAAATAAATAAATAAAAATAAAATACGTGACAAGATTGAAAACCTAACTAGGAGTATGCACCTGTAACAATAGCTGAGTCTTGGCCAATCCCAGCAGCCATACTTCAACCACTCATACACTGCTGAGTGTTCAAATAAGGCAAATGCAAACCTCTAACCAAACCAGCTGTTTCTGTACCTCACTTCCAATTTCTGTAGGTCACTTCTCTTTTTTTTTTCTGTCTATAAATCTTCTTCCACCACATGGTTGCACTGGAGCCTCTCTGAACCTGCTGTGATTCTGGGGGCTGCCTTATTCACAGATCATTCATTGCTCAATTAAACTCCTTTAAATTTAATTTATTTGGGTTTTCCAAGGCACAGTCCCTGAGAAAAGTATTTTGAGTATAAGAAATTTATTTGGAGGACAATCCTTGAAAATGCCAGTAGAGAAATGTGGAAACGTAACAGCAAAAGAAAAGAGGCCAATGAAGAATATTTTATCAAGCAAGTTACCGCTGTTGTGTCTGGAATTGGTGGGTTCTTGGTCTTGGTGACTTCAAGAATGAAGCTGTGGACCCTCCCGGTGAGCGTTACAGATCTTAAAGGCAGCACCTCTGGAGTTGCTTGCTCTTCCCGGTCTCACTGGCTTCAGGAGTGAAGCTGCAGATCTTCACGGTGAATGTTACAGCTCATAAAGGGCAGCGTGGACCCAAAGAGTGAGCTGCAGCAAGAGTTAGTGCAAAGAGTAAAAGAAGAAACCTTAGCTGCAGCAAGAGTTAGTGCAAAGAGTAAAAGAAGAAACCTTCCACAGCATGGAGGGGGACCTGAGCAGGTTTCCACTGCTGGCTTCAGCAGCCTGCATTTATTCCCTTATCTGACCCCACCCACATCCTGCTGATTGGCCCATTTTACAGAGAGCTGATTGGTCTATTTTACAGAGAGCTGATTGGTCAGTTTTGACAGAGTGCTGATTGGTGCATTTACAATCCTTGACCTAGACACAGAGTGCTTGCTAGATGGAAAAGTTCTCCAAGTCCCCACTAGTTTAGCTAGACACAGAGTTAGCTAGATACAGAGTACCCATTGGTGTATTTACAAACCTTGAGCTAGACACAGAGTACTGATTGGCGTATTTACAAACCCTGAGCTAGACACAGAATACTGATTGGTGTATTTACAAACCCTGAGCTAGACACTGAATGCTGATTGGGGTATTTACCATCCTCTAGCTAGACATAAAAGTTCTCCAAGTCCCCATGGGGCTCAAGAGCCCAGCTGGCTTCACCTAGTGGATCCTGCATGCCGGTTGCAGGGGGAGCTGCCCGCCAGTCCTGACCTGAGCCTGCACTCCTCAGCCTTTGGGCGGTGGATGGGACGGGCGCCAGGGAGCAGGGGGCAGCGCCCATCGGGGAGGCTCAGGACGCTGGGGAGCCCACCTCCAGTGGGGGAGCTTAGACATGGCGGGCTGCAGGTCCTGAGCCCTGCCCCGCGGGGAGGCAGCTAAGGCCCGGCCAGCGGGCCGGCACTGCTGGGGCACCCTGTGCAATGTCCGCAGCTGCTGGCCCAGGTGCCAAACCCCTCACTGCCCTGGGCCAGTGGTGCCCGCCGGCCGCTCTGTGTGCGGGGCCCGCCCAGCTTGCGCCAGCGCCTGCCGGAACTCGCACTGGCCTGGGAACTCGCACTGGCCTGGGAGCACCGCGCAAGCAGCCCAGGTTCCGGCGGGCGCCTCTCCCTCCACACCTCTGCGCAAGCAGAGGGTGGGGGCTCCAGCCTCAGGCAGCCCAGGTAAGGACTCCCACAGTGCCGTGGCGGGCTGAAGGGCTCTTCAAGTGCTGCCAGAGTGGACGCCGAGGCCGAAGAGGCGCTGAGAGTGAGGGCTGCTAGTACATTGTCACCTCTCACTGTGAGCAAACAGACTTTAATATCACTAAAAGGTTCTGAGAAACGATGTAGAACATACACCAACTCATCGGTGTTATCAATGGAGCCATGCTTATGGGGAGAATTCGTTCTCTTATACTTCTGTGCTGATTGTGCAAAGACAGAGTAGGTATCAGCAGTCAGGGTAAACAGCTTGAGCAAAGAGGGATTGTGCTGTTGGTTGTGAGTAGTCTTGCAAGCAAGTAAATAAACAACCGAGGAGGGATTATTGGTGCAATATAATAGCACAGTCTTTGGGACAGGTACTGGGAAAAATAAAGTTAGATCCTTAACCCAGGTATTTCATTGAAAAACGTTATGTGGCTTAATGAGTAAATCATAAAAAATAAAGCTGTGATGATCTTGTAATAAGATATATCAGGTTATTTATTTAACATCAAATAAAATGTGATTGACAAAAACAGAAATAGAGCATGTGTATATGTAGCTCAAAGTAAATAAAATTAAAGGCATGCTATGAACCAGGAAATATTTGTAGCTTATATGATGAACAAAAGCAACATTATATTTAAAATTATGTCTTTTTTTTTTGAGATGGAGTCTCGCTCTGTCGCCCAGGCTGGAGTGCAGTGGAGCCATCTTGGCTCACTGCAACCTCCGCCTCCCAGGTTCAAGCAATTCTCCTGCCTCAGCCTCCGGAGTAGCTGGGACTACAGGTGCCCGCCACCACCCCTGGCTGATTTTTGTATTTTTAGTAGGGATGGAGTTTCACCATATTGGCCAGGCTTGTCTCAAGCTCCTGACCTCGTAATCCACCCACCTTGGCCTCCCAAAAATGCTGGGATTACAGGCGTGAGCCACCGCGCCTGGCCTAAAATTATGTCTTAATAAGAATACATTGATCACCCCAGTGGAAAAATAAACTGTGGACACTAAAACTGAAGTGCAAATGCCCAATAAAATTATGGAAAAAATGTTTAGTTTTTCTTATAATTAGACAGGTAAACACACCAGCTTTTGCCTACTGAATTAGTAAATTTTAGAAAGTCAAATCTTAAACGGACCTATAAATCAGTCAGTTCTTTCTAGATTTACTTTGTAAATTTCACTCATCTTCTTTTGTGGTACCTAAAATAACTATTGTATTAATTATTCTGCCAGTTTTTCCTTTTTTGATTCTCACAAAGATCCTTCCAAAGTAAGCATTCGAACTGACATAAATATGCATAGGATGTAAGTGTTGGCTCCCAAACACCATAGAATTTATTTTGTAAAGTTCTGCTTTCCCACATTTCCTAAAATTGCTTCTGCAACAAGCAAATAGCAAGGTCTGTGTTTGAGGAGATAAATTTGATTGTGGAGGCTTTGGAAATCAAAAAAAGGAAATTGTTTATCAGTTTATTATCAGGCTATTTATCTGTTTGTCGTCCCGCTCCATGAAAAGGAGAAGTTATATAATGAAAATCATGTGAAGAAAAAAAATGTATTTTGGCAGATTTTGAAAGATTATTTGGCATGGAAAGAACCAGAAATAACAAGGTAACCTGGGAGTGTGACTTAGAATGATGGAAGTGAGAACTGAGGGTGATAATGGTCAGAGAGGAAAAAATGTTTTACAAGCTATATATATATTTTATATATATATAAATATATAGATATATTAATATATTTTTATTATCAATTTTATTATTTATTAATTGGTTTCCCTTGTATATCCTACATCTTCAAGCAAATATATATATATGTGTGTATATATATAGAGAGAGAGAGAGAGAGAAAGAGTTGAGTATTCAAACTGTGTTCAAATAAAGCAAATGCCAACCTTTAACCAAACCAGCTGTTTCTGTACCCCACTTCCAATTTCTGTGTGTGTGTGTATATATATATATATATATACACACACATATATATACACACACACACACACACACACACATACACACAGGTTAAACAAGGGAAATCAGTTGATAATAAAATGCCTATATTAATCTACATTTAGAATATGTCAGTACATTGACAACATTAATGAGGATATGCATTATTCTGGAATGAACATGTTCCTCCCCAAATAGCTTCAAAAGAATGGAAAGCATAGCAAAGCATTGGATGAACTAAATTTCAGAGACAAACTTTTTCTTTCCTTTTTTATATATAGAATTTTCTCAGAATATAGGCTTAAAATCATAAGGATAGAATGGCTTGGCTTCTATATTCCTTCCACATATGAAAAGGCTGATATTAGTATTTCTAAAATACAATTTGCCAAGACACCCCAAATAAAGCTGAAAATACTAAAAGTAGGAAAAGTTTACTTAAGGGATACTTTTCAAAGATGTTATTTTTTATTAAATGTGCAATGTCTAAATTGTAATTTTTATAGTAATCTAGTTTTTAGTGTATTTTAGTGTATTCAACTCTGCTAAAGTATACATATTTATTGGGAAATTATGGTTATAATGCAAAATAAGAATGAAAATTTAATTTTACATGGCCTTAAGATTATTCGTAATAATGAATATGAAAGCTTGTAAAACATAGGACATTGAAAATGCATTTTAACATTCATTGTGCAGTCATTAGCTTTCTCTCTATACCTCTTTAAACTGTATTTTAATCAAGAAGTGTTAAAGCTTGAAATTACTGCTTGATATTCCAGAGCATCTGTATTTTTTAAGCAGGACTCTAATTTCCATCACATAAGAGGCAGACAGGATATATCAGCAATCCAGGAAGGACAGAAACAAGGAAGAGGAAGGGGCTCCACAGAATAACAGAACAGCATGAGGCACCAAGTATATATATGTTGCTCTGAAAAATTGAATGGTTACCAATAAGATGATAATTAATATATTCATTAATATATTTAGTTATGAAGAAAATAAATGGTTTTACTTATATGTGACACAATTGGTACAGTAATCAAGTTACTGGCCATTCAACTTATAGTTTGCTTCAAACTAAAGACTAATTTCCAAAGTAGAAAGGATATTTTGTCAAATGGTGACCTTGTGACTAACTCATGTGTATTCTATTCTTATAAATACTTTTTCTCTATGTTAAGAAAAGTGACAATTTTTTAGCTGGCTCACTTCACTCCCTTTGAAAGCAGCAAGCATAGAGCTGACATGACTGTTCAAGGTATATAATCTGCTTAGGGGAGTCAGGCTGGAACAGTCAACCCATCTGAGATGGTTGTTTTTAAGAAGCCATCAATGAATGCAAAGTGTTTTTGTTTTGTTTTGTTTTGTGAGCTTTTTGATATATTCAAGCCAAGCCAATCCTGTTTCTGGTCTCCTCTGTGTTTGGAGCCATGGTTGTTTTTGTTGGGAGTGGCCATTTAGCTCTGGACATAAATATCCATTTGTTGAGCCCAGTTTGGTGTCACCCTTTCCTTTGTTTACTGACTGAACTTTTATTTGGGTAGGCCTTGGTGAAGTCCTGATGTGGTTGTCAGGTGATCTCTGTATGTCAGCTCAATCTTTGTTCAGAAAAATTCTTTTAAAATCACCCCCAGAGAGGAATCTAAATGAAGTCCTGCTCAATCCAAATGTGGGAAACTAGAGAGATAAATAGGTAGCTACAGGTAGAGATAAACAGGCAGATGGATGAAATTCAGCAAGTGAAGGTGGTAAAATATGAGTATACTTGTATATCTGATAAATAAAGTTAGTAAGGAAAAATTTACTTGTCTTTGTAAGAAGTATTTTATTAAATTAGGTAGTTCCTCTAATTTTCTTACTCCTGTTTGTTTTCTTTGTTGACTGTAGATCTATAATTTCCAAGTACCTATGGCTCAACCACAAGCATCCCAAGCACATATTAAAAAGTCTACAGATAATATCTCCGACACTAACAATGTATTTTAATGTCATTTATTAAGAGGTTAGTATTTACATATAAACTTACATACAAATTATTTCAATGTTAACCAAATCAGAGAAGGTAATTTACTAAATCCCTTGTTCTACTTCTACGTTGTCTAGGTGAGTTCATCTGTCTAGGGTAGTTATTTGTGTGAGTAGCCAGCTTTGAGTGAGGAGGGAAGGCTGACTAGACATCAGACGTTACATAATATTTGGGGTTAGCAAACTCTTTTGGGAATTATTTAAATCCAATTTTATTCTGTAGGTATTAGCTATGGTGAATGACTAATTTTTGTTCGTTTCTTCTTTATTTTTACTTGCTAAAAAGGAGATTTGGACAAAATGAAAATTTTGGAATGAAGGCTGGATCTGATTATCTTAGATAATGGAAAGTCTTTGTAGATAAGAAAGGGAAAGAATTACACTGTTGCTTGGGGGTGTAAATTAGTTCAACCATTATGGAAAACAGTGTGGCAATTCCTCAAAGACCTAAAAACCATTCGACCCAGCAATCCCAAGACTAAGTATATACCTAAAGGAATATAAATCATTCATGTATCATTCTATCATAAAGATTCATGCATGTGTATGTTCATTGCAGCACTGCTCACAATAGCGAAGACAGGGAATCAACCAAAATGCCCATCAGTGGTAGACTGGATAAAGAAAATGAGGTTCATATTAACCATGGAATGCTATGCAGCCATAAAAAGAATGAGATCTTGTCTTTTGTGGGAACATGGATGGAGCTGGAGGTCATTATCCTTAGCAAACTAATGGAACAGAAAACTAAATACTGCATGTTCTCCTTTACAAGTGGGAGCCAAATAGTAACTTACACAAAGAAGGAAACAACAGACACTGAGGTCTACTTAATGGAGGAGGGTGGGAGGAGTGAGAGGAAAATAAAAAATGACCTGGGTGAAGAAATGATTTGTACAACAAAGCCCTATGGCATGAGCTTACCTATATAACAAATCTACACATATAGCCCTTAACTTACAATAAAAGTTAAAAAAAAAATAAGAAAGGAAAGAAACTGGAGGATATTGAAAAAGGACTTTGCCTAAAATGGGTTATGATGCTGAAGTGGAAAAAAGAAAACTGTGTGCATAATTTTGAATTCTTGGAGTTAAAATATCTGCACTTCTATGATGGCAATGCTCTATCAATTTTGGCTCATATTATTCTTTTATTCCCAGTTGTGTTTAGTGCCTGCAGTTTCTGTCTTATATTCCTTTCCCCTTTATGCCTCTCTATGTCACCTTCATCCTCACTCACCTCCTTCACAATCTCTCTCCTCTCTCTCTCATACACACACACACACACACACACACACACACACACAGAAGAAAAGGTGAGGATGAAGAGAAATGGCTCTCTCTCTCTGTCACACACACAGACACATACACACACATACAGCAGAAAAGGTGATGATGAAGAAAAATGAGGAGACAGATTTAGAACAAAGAGCTATTTTTTAAAATGTAGTTCACTTCCTAGCAAAGTGCTGGGTAAAGCAGTATTTATAGTTGTCTTATGCTTTGTATAATTTTCACTTTTTCCTTCTTTCTCATTAAATATGTTTTTTCTTACAAACAGGAATATCTGTAATCTCTCGCTCATAGACATCGATGGCTTCCTATATACATATAACCACAATAGATATGGTCTTCTCTTGTTACCTTAAATTTTTTGCTTCCTTCTTCCTTTCTTCTGTTTTTTTTTTTTTTTTTTTTTTTTTTTTTTTTTTTTTTTTTTTTTACCATCCAATAGTCAAAACAATATGCATATCTAGATACCTTGACAGGTGGCTTTTTTTTTTTTTTTAACTAGTCAAATAATTATTCTTTGGTTGTTACATAAATTGCTTCAATTAAGAGATTGTCCCTTGATCTATGTGAAATATTTTCAAATGATCATATTTCTAATAGTTTGGGGTGGGACTAAGGAGGATATTGCAGAGGCCAGCCAAAAACTTGGGACTATAGCTATAGAGTCAGCTAGTAAGCTAATGGATAAGATTGACTTAAAAAGGGCATGAGAAAAACCGGTCTACATTGACCTATAGTACTGGATCAGGAATCCAGTTTTTTCTTTCTTTTTTGTTTTTGGAAATCACATTGTATATAATAACTAATGGCTCATAAGTGTTTAATATACTTGAAGTTAGTATCAGCCCTTAAAATTTCTAGTAAAGAGGGGAAAGTTATTGTTGGTTTTACCTGTGATTGTTTTTGCTTCTTGAGAACAAACTTCATAGTAATAAATTATGACTATAATTATTATGAGCTATAAATTGAAACATTTTATAGATTAAAAATTTGCTAAAGGATTTTTATCCCTATAAAATTTATGAGTATGTTAATATTCTACTGAAAAATTGCTGAGAAGACAAATTCATAATTATAAATGACTTAATGTAATAAAAATGTTGATTCAAGTAATTATTTACTTAAAGCTTAAGTTTGCTGAAGAGCTTCTAGCAAATTTTTTATTAACGTCACATAATAAAGTAATTGTGTTACTTTTAATTAAGTTCTCAGAGTAGTTGCAGTATACTAGTATGATTTTTCTTCCTTCTGGGCTTTTGAAAAAAAACTGGCTTACCTAAGCTCTTCATTCAGGATGTCAGAGTGTGAAGCATTTAGAAATTCAAGATATTTGCCTATTAATGCTCGAGTTAGAAAAATACAGTTATGTTTTCAAGGTACCGGAGAAGTACAGGGGAGGGTAATTAAGATATAGCTCTTCAGTACTAAATAATTTCTGGATGATATATTTCTCAAAGAATAAGATTTACCTCTTGATTGAGAATTCTCTGGTGAGAACCAGGACAACTAATGACTTGGAAATATAATCATTTGATTGAAAATAGGAAGTTAGGAAAACATATTTTTAAAACATTAAATATCACATGTTCATACAACCTTAATAGATGTTTCTAATAATTTAAATTTACAGAGTATTACTGAAAATTCCTTTCCTTTGACATGATGAGATTTTTATTCAACCTTCTAAAGAAGAATGAAATATATCCATTCTCTACACTATATCTGCATCCTTAGAAACTCATAAAACACACTTTGGTGAAAACCTAACTAGATTCGACCCAGGATACTAATTTCCCTAAACCTCGTAAGTTTTCTCCAAATCACCATCAAAGAGTAAAATTACAATGTGCCTTATGAAAAGTGGTGATTTTAAATGCCCTTGAGTTTAAGAAATCTTTGTTTAAACAAAAACGCATAAAGAAAGTAAACATGAAAACCAGAATAACATTGAGCTGCTCTCCTTAGATCTGGCCCTCTCGTTCTGAATTTTTCTCTCTTCACACATGTAAGGAACTCTAAAGGAGCACGTGGAGCAAAGTTTATGTAAAACACTGGCCTACAGGACTGTTAAGAAATTATGTAGAAATTTTGCCATTGTAAAAGGCTTTATTAGTTTTCCTCTTAGAAATAATCCATGAACAACAGCCCTCTCAGATTTTCCTCTCCCCTCTTCTCTCACTGCTCACCTTTGTCATTTATACTAGCATGATGTAAAGTAAAACCAATGGCCCCCCAGGTAAATCGGTTTTCTTATTTATGCTTTGTTAATATTTCTAAAATTATCTTAGAACATAAAACAATTCATAACTCACAAGAATATTGCATAGGTTACATAAATTAACATTTGAGTGAATGCTTTTACAGTCATTTTAATAAAAGAGTATTATTTTTGTGATTTTAATTGCATAGGTGGGCCAGAACCCAGGCTTCTACCTCTTGATTTACTGCACTTTCTCCTAGAGCAGCCTGCTGAGAATTCCACCGGCTTATTTAACTGTGTCCATGGAATACGTGAAAAGACCAAATCCAGTTCTGGGAGCAAATACAGCAATGTCTGGAAGCACTGATGCTATCACCATCTTGGGAATTAGAAACAAATGTCAGCGTTCTTTTCTATTTACTTATGTTCTTGTATATTCTATCATTTCCAGGAAGGCTTATAATCCAAGGATTCCCATATGGCTTTATTTTTGTTAGTTATGTTGTAATGCCATGCCAGAGTTTTAAATTTAAATTCTGGAGCCAACCACCAAATTTGAAAAAAAACTATTTTAAAAACACCATTGGGGCTTCTCCAACACTGCAGAGGCAGCTTGACAGCAGTTAGTCTTCCTCACCTTTCCTTTTTTCCTACGTTCTCCTCAGAGAGCTGAATTGGACTGGTGCTTCTGACTCACTTTCCTGGAACTGTTCGAAAGGCATCACATAAAAGCTTCAAGGAAAGTGTTTAAACTTGTAGAAAACTAAAATGAGTTTAAATATAGTTCTTAAATGTTGCTCTTAATAGTTGAAGAATTAATGGTATATAGATGTGATCGAATGCCACTCAGAAATTAAATAGGATGTTAGAGTTTAGAATGTATCAACAAGAAAAGATAATCACAAAGAAATTCCAACTGAAAAAGAGATTATTTTCTTTAACATTATGTATACATGTATGTATCTATCTACCTATCTATCTATCAATCTATCATCTATTTATCTAATCTATTTCAGTCTCAAATAACAAAAACTAATATTCCAGCAAGTAGGATAATTTTTTAATTTTCTTTTTTCTTAGAATTTTTATTTCTTTGCTTCTTCTTGCCTTCTTCCCCTCTTCCTTCCTTCTTTCTTCTCTTTTGTCCTTCCTTCTTCCCCTTACTTCCTTCCTTTTTTCCTTCATTCCTTCCATCCTTCTCTTTCTTCTTTTATGATGACCTTTACCACTACACATTTTCTGCAATGAATTGGTGTCCCATGTATAGTAAAGCAGTATAACAAACACTTACATAGCAAAATAATATTTTAAACTTGTTCATAAGGTAACGTCAGTGAAATATGGATTAACCCAACTGCTCTTACATAGCCATTGATTGTTTGCTAGTCTCATTGGCCTTCATATTTCTTCTTCATTTATGAAAGAGATGGTGCTTCAGAGATTAATCAGTATTAACAGCTGTATGACGGGTTATCTACTTGCCTGGCACTTTTACTAATTCTTAGGCCTGATAATAGCTTTTCTCCCTTATGACACAGAACAATTTCTAAATGATTGACACTAAATGTTATTACAGTATTAGTGGACTCAGGATTAATTTTAATCAAATGTCAAAGCAAGGGCTTTAAGTATGAATCAAGAACAATGCTTAAATATTGAACCATGTTTTCTGTAATATAACAAACTAGTAACTTAAATTTTATTGTATTTTGATTATTGTGTTCAGTTATATATTCCACAGAGCAAGAGATAAATTAAGCTCATTGCATTTCAAAAAGCAGTTCACAAGATTGTTAACTGTAAATGTTTAAGGACATCAAGTAACTTCAAATATACAATGAATGGATAATTTCAGAAAGTTTCTAACACTACCCTTCCTATCCCTCTCCTCCTTCTCTGTTGTTTTATAATAATCATCAGAATAGGGGTTCTCTATGCTTAAGGAATATATTTCTACAATTTTAAGTTTATTTTCACTTTTGACATGTATGAAAACTCATGCACATATTTTTCATGCTTATTATGTTATACACTTCTCTTATAAATTAATTTTTTAATGGAAATACAGTATTTATTTGGTTTGTCTTTTCCTTTCTTTTCTCTTTTTTTTTTTTTTTTTTTTTTTTTTGAGACGAAGTCTCGCTCTTGTCCCCCAGGCTGGTGTGCAATGGCATGATCACGGCTCACTGCAACCTCTGCCTCTCAGGTTAAAGTGATTCTCCTGCCTCAGCCTCACGAGTAGCTGGGATTGTAGGTGACTGACACCATGCCTGGCTAATTTTTGTATTTTCAGTAGAGACGGGATTTTGTCATGTTGGCCAGACTGGTCTAGATCTCCAGACCTCATAATCCGCCCTCCTCGGCCTCCCAAAGTGCTGGGATTACAGGCGTGAGCCACCGCGCCTGGCCTGTCATATTATTTTCTTCAGATTTTACAGAAGGTACATATAACTTCTTTTTTTTAAGTACAGAAGTCAGAATTTTCTGTCTTCTGTAAAAAATCATTATAATTAATGGATTTAGTAAGAAACACCAGAACAACAAATTTCACATTGTATAGCTAATAATAGATAGTGCTATTTGTAAAAAGTAAGTCACTATAGGAAAGCCTGGAGTCTCCTGGAATCCTAAAAATATTTAAAGGAAATAACAAAGACTTCTCTTTATTTTAATGTTTTTTATCTAAAACTCTTTATTATTTAGCTTATAGCACAGTAAGGGAAATTTAAGTATATTTTTAGTATTTAAAAGAAAGTACAAATATTAAATATCAATTTATTATTTTTAAATAATTTCTATGTGGAAATCAAGTGAGTAATGAAATTTAATATTAAGGTTTCAACATTCAATTTTAATCTTTAGCTCTTTCACCAGACAATAGGAACACAATAGGCAACATGTGCAATGTTTTCAAATTTAGAAAAAGCAAATTTGCTTAAGCAAGATTTTTAAGATTATTTACTTTAGATAATCAAATTTTATTCAGAAAAATTCCAACTCAAACTTAATGCCCTATGAAGTCCTACAAAAAATGAATTTTTATGTAAAATATATTTTCTTAAAATCAGCTTTTAATTAGGTTAAAATAAGTTTGTTTTCTGCAGATATGTTTCTATAGTACTATAACTTTGGGTTATTTTAATGTTAACTAAACTAGACTAAAGATTTGGATTATTTGCTTTAAGTTCTGTGCAAATATGACAAATCACTCTTTAGGATGTTACTTTAAGGCCAGTAAGTTAGACAAAAGGATTGTTTAAATCCTGCAAGTGAGTTAAAAGCTAAGGGGAAGTCAAAGTATACCAAAGCCTAATATGTCAAAGTTGAGGTGCACTGAACTCATTTCAGTGAACTCAGTCACACTATTCAGAATGGTAACACAAACAGGAGTACCCCATGCCTGCTGTTTGGGGACTGAAAATTGTTACTTTCTTTTTTAAAAACAATTTCTATGACTCTCAAAATACATTATTGACAGTTCCTTCTTCTGGTTGAGAAACATAGAGCTTGACAATTAAATATTTCACTTACTTTTAGTAAGTTCACTTACATGGCATAAAAAGAATAGGTGCAAATAAAACAGAAAGACAGAATTAAGCTCTGCCTAATCATACACAAGTAAAGTGCACACAAATTAAAATATCTGAAATACAAAGCAAATAACTCAATGCTATCGATTTCCCAACTTGCTTTCAAAATACCTTGATTCACTTTTAAATCAGTTATTGTAATTATAAATATGTGATCTTTTGTTTCTTGTTTTAGAACTGAATTGCAACATATAATTTCCATGTGATCCTCTAGTGCTTAGCACACTTGCACAAGTAGGGACATTTCAATACAGGCTTATTTAGTTAAGGTGATTAATGGCATATTCAGTCAAGAGCTTTTTAAAATGAATTTTGGGTGGTATAACTCCAGAGAAGTACTGGCTGAATTTCAATGGGGTGTGTTGATTGTTTGCAATGATGCAGAGAGACACATACAGAGAGAGAGAAACAGACAGAAGGAGACAGACAGAGGGAGGAAGAATATGTGCAGGATTTCCTTTATTTTTTCTCTATCAATTTTAAGATTTTCCAGGCAAATAAGAGCTTTGTTCATAAACTTTAAAAAGAGAGCATATTTATTTTTATTAATTTGTACTTAATGACTTGCTGAGTATTGCATAGTAATTATTGAGAAATATTGTGCTTTTTCTAATGGAACTTGAGCAGTCATGGGTTAGAGTTTGTGTATATTTTCTATGCATTGAAACAATATTAAATTATACCTGATAATATTTTAAGCCTTGCCTTGCGAGCCATCTGCAACATCTGAATGATAGGCCTCAGCTTTATACTCTCTAAATTCTATTGCATGAGACTATGTTAAAGCTGACATGTTTTTTAGGAAATAACTTTTTTTCTCTGGAGAGTAGGTATCAAGTATGTCATCTGTGGCTGGTTAATTTACCACTTCACTGATCTTATTAGCTAAGTTAATTAACTGTTTTAAGCATATCCTTCCTAGTACTGGTAATCATTAGAAATGAATTTTTAAAGGTATACACAAACTCAAGACTTACCAATAACAACATACACAGACATAGACATAACTTTTCAAATCACAGGCTTTAAATTAATTTGAGATGAACTTGAATATTTTCAAAAACATTGCATTATACTTATTCCCTCATGGACATTAAGGTAAGTAAACTAAGTAGATACTCCAGGGTATAGAAAAAATCAGGGCACACTTAATCAGAGAACAAACTTTGTGAAGAAATTACCTAACCCAAAATGCTTCCTCAGATCTAGAAAATAAAAGCTTGAGATTGAGGAGAATACTGGTGGGGGATGGGGGAAGGAAAGAGGAGAGCATTAAACTATTCTAGGTAAGAAAATATGAGGAAAGGAGTGTAGGACCTACACTAAGGACAAAGGAACAGAAAGATATTGAGAGAACAAGAGCAAGATTTGATCTTTCAGAGGAAAGAAATGAAATACTGCAAGCAGTTTACTTAGCTTTGCTCACTCTCACTTTACTCTTCTAAAAATGGAATTAATAATATCTAATTTCCAAGAAATGTTTTGAATATTAAGAGGAATGTTCATAAAGCATCTATAATATTACTTGACATACAGTAACTGTTGACCGTATCTAGCTCACAAAAGCACATATTAGTAATAATGAGGCAAGCCTCGTGTTTGTAACATTTGTAATCAAAATGACAACAAAATTATATTTCATAAAAACAATCCAATCTTGAAAATTTTCTACTTTAGCTGATCCAAAACTCAATGAAAACCTAAATTCCTTTTACATTATCAAGAATTAATAATCTTAAGATAAAGAAATTTTAAAACTGGAGATGTCTACACAGGAATTTTACACATTAAGTAGTTTTCCAGGTTGTAATATCAATCCTGTACAATGTCTTGAATACTTAATACAAATCTAATATGTATGGATTTTGGCCAGTTTTTGTTTTTTTTGTTTTTTTTTGTTTTTTTTTTGTTTTTTTTTTTTTTTGAGGTTGAAAGAATTCAACATGCAGTGACATAGAAAAATAGGGCAGTAGAGTTGAAATGGCAAGATGATCTATGGGCAGACTTCTTATCAGTGAAATAATAACTTAAAAATATACTACTGATATTGCTTATTAAGTGGTTACTCCTTGTGATGGTTAATATTAAGTGTCAACTTGATTGGATTGAAGGATGCAAAGTATTGCTTCTGGGTGTAGCTGGATGTTTCTGGGTGTTGCCAGAAGAGATTAACATTTGAGTCAGTGGACTGGGAGAGAAAGACCCACCGTCAGGAAGGCCAACCCACAATATGGGTGGGCAGCATCCAATAGGCTGCTAGCTTGGCTAGAAAAAGCAGTCAGAAAAAGGTGGAATGAGCTGACTTGCTGAGTCTCCCAACTTTCATCTTTCTCTGGTGCCAGATGCTTCCTGCCCTCGAAAATCAGACTACAAGTTCTTCAGAGTTTTGACTCTTGGACTTAACATCAGTGATTTGCTAAGGGCTCTCAGGCCTTCAGCCACAGACTGAAGGCTGCACTGTCAGTTTTCTAACTTTTGAGGTTTTGGGTCTGGGACTGAGCTACTACTGGCTTCCTGGCTCTTCAACTTACAGATGGCCTATCGTGGGACTTCATTCACCTCGTGATCATGTGAGTCAATTCTCCTTAATAAACTCCCTTTCATATATACATGTACATATATACATATCTCCTATTTTAGCTCTGTTCCTCTAGAGAACCTTGACTAATACAGTCCTCTTCTTGGCCCTATCAGTAACTCTCAGAATTTTCACCTGGATGTACCTTGATGCAAATGGTTTACAAATCTATCTTCACCTTTTACGGTCTTCAGACACATCTCAGTTCTTTTGCTTTAATAGTCCTCTGAAGCCTGGATAATCTTGCCCAGGCCGTAATTAAAGGACCACCAAAATAAATATCTGAATTTTGCAATTTTAGATTCTAATCTCCCTAATTCACCTTCTCTTATCTTTCTTTACAGTTGATTATGTTTCTCTCTCCTGTCCCATCCTACTAGCTCCTGCCCAAATATCTTTACTTTCTGTTTATACTCTCACTTATACACTCTGAAACATGGATTTGATATTTTCTGATTCTGGCATGATTCATGATCAATAATCAAATTTTTCTCCATCTGGACAAGAATGAAAATTATTTGGCTAAGACTACTGTTTTAACTAAATCCTGAGACTTCCACTCAATCATATAGTATCCATATATACAGCTCATATATATCTTGCTGAGATGTGGACAGTTGTTTAAATGTCGTTGCATCTATCTGCAAATATTTTCTTCTCAATTTGTAATTCTCTGCATTATGAGGAGTCTAGATAAGCTGTATGGGGAACTTCACTGAGTAGGCCTATTTTAGGAGTCACATCTCAGAAACAAAACCTAGGACAAGGAATCTTATCTGAGGCAACTAAAAATAGAGATGTGTAGAGTAGTCCCCCTTCATCCCCGGAGATATGTTCCAGGACTCCAAGTGGATGCCTGAAATCGCAGATAGTACTGAACCCTATATATACCATCATTTTTTTCTATATATACAGCTACCTACAAGAAAGCTTAATTTAATAAATTAGACACAGTAAGAGATTAATAACAATAACTAATAAAAATAGAACAGTTAATATACTAAATAAGAGTTATGTGAATGCAAGCATGCTCTCTCTCTCTCTCTGATTCTCAGAATATCTCATTGTACTGCACGCACCTTCCTTCTTGTCATTTGTTGATCTGATAATCGAGATGGCTACTGAATAACTAGTATGGAGGTATTATATTCAGCATGGATATACTAGACAATGGAATAATTCATGTCTCAGGTGGGATGGTGCAGGATAGCACAATATTTTACCATGTTCCTCAGAAGTGTGCAATTTAAAATGTGTTAATTTCTTGTTTCTGAGTACCACACAATGTAACTTTATAGTAAGTCTTGAAGTCCAATAGTGCCAGTTCTCAAACTTTGTTCTTCTTTAATATTGAGTTGGCTATTCGAGGTCTTTTGCCTCTCCATATAAACTTTAAGAATCAGTTTTTCAATCCCCTCCCCCCTTCCCCCACACAAACTTACTGGGATTTCTACTGTGATTTCATTGAATCTGTACATCAAGTTGGGAAAAACTGACATCTAGACAATATTGAAGCATCTTATTTATTAATGTGGAATATCCCTCCATTTACTTAGTTCTTCTTTGGTTTCTTTTGTCAAAGATTTATAGTTTTTTTCATATGGATCTTATATATAATTTTGTTAGATTTATCCATAAGTATTTTATTCTGGGGGGTACTACTGTAAGTGATATTTTTTATTTTCAAATTCTATTCATTGTTCATGTGTAAGAAAACTATTGGTTTTTGTATATTAACTTTGTATCCTACAACCTTGCTATCATTGTTAATTAGTTCCAGGATTTTTTTTTTGTTGTCAGTTCTTTTGGATTATCTACATAGATTATTATGTCCTCTGCAAATAAATACTAGTTTATTTCTTCTTTCTCAAATTGTATATCTTTTATTTTATTTTTGAATTGTTGTTTTATTATATTAGACATTTCCAGCATGATATTGAGAAGGTGAGAGTAGCATCCTTGCCTTGTTTCTGATCTTAGTGGGAATGCTTGCGTTTCTTACCATTAAGTATACTAGCTGTAGGTTTTTTGTAGATATTCTTTATCAAGTTCGGGACATTTCCCCTTATTCCCAGTTTACTAAATTTTTTTTTTTTTTTATCATGAATGGGTGTTGGATTTTGTGAAATACTTTTTCCACATGTATTGAATTCATCATTATTTTTCTTCTTAAGCCTGTTGACATGATGGATTATCTTAATTGATTTGAAACATTGAACCAGTCCTGCATATCTGGGATAAATCTCACTTGGTTGTGTGCATAATTATTTTTTATATATTGTTGGATTTAATTTTTTAATATTTTGTGGGGGATTTTTACATCTATGTTCATGAGAGATATTAGTTTATACTTTTCCTGTAATATCTTCATCTGGTTTTGGTATCAGAGTTTTGCTGGCCTCACAGAATGAGTTAGAAAGTATTGCCTTTGCTTCTATCTTCTGAAAGAGATTGTATAGAACCAGTACAATTTCTTCCTTAAAAGTTCACTTTTAGAATTCACCAATGAACCCTTCTGTGCCTGGGGCTTTCTATTTTGGAAGGTTGTTAATTATTGATTCAATTTCTTTAAAGGATCTAAAAAAGTATGTAGTGACAGTATTATAAACCAATTAGAAATATGGGTTTTTATGCTTATACAAATGTGGACCATTCTCAATTATTAGGCAGAAATGAAGTTTAAGTTATACTTTGAGATGCAGACTTACATTATATTGTGGAATTTCATTGATGTTCTGTCAGTATATTTCAGCACTTAAAGAAACTTCTGAATAATTTAGTTAATGAATTTCATTAAACAATGTGATAGGTTACTGTACCTTTACATTTGAAGAGTGATATTTAGCTCCCCTATTTTCCAGTCAGAGTATCAGATGTACACTTAAAACATTTCATTTTAAAGGTGGCATGAAGACTTTCTCTAAGCTCAACTGTTGTTTTCTTCCGACTGGAGATTTTGTTGGTTCATGCAATGTTAGAATAGTTGGTAAACTTCCTTAAGTGCTTAAGTGTTAAGTGCTTATTTCTCATAGAACCTTAGCAGTTACAACCACCTATGTTTTAGAAAGTTATGGTTCAGTGAGGGAAAAAATGTGCAGTGTAATCATGAAAATAAGGGAAAAACATAGTTATGTGCTAAATTCTTAATGACTCACTAAAGATAAGATTTCTATTTCAAGAAGAGGCATATGTATCCTAATAAATTCAACAGTGACACATGAGAATAATGTAAGAAAACAACTTGGGTTTTTGAGGGTAGGAGATAAAAATATCATTTAAGAAAATGTAAAATTTGCAAATTTTGTTATTAAGAATGATCTCAAAATATATAAATATAGGAAGAAGTGAGACATTATTTTAAATATATCCCTCTATTATTTTGCTTCTATTTCTCAGGAAAGACAATGCTAAGCATTACAAAGAAAATGAATTAAACTTTAGACATAATTCCTATCTGTTGTGGGCATTACTTGACAGTGAAACAACTTACTACTTTTATATTTTATACATGAGTTTTTTTATTTGATACGAAATGATATAAAGATCATAAATTATCTTTATCATAAAAGATCAAAAAATGAAAAGATCATAAACTGGTAGAATTGAAAGAAAATTTGTAGATTATTTAGTCATTATATTGTAGCCCAGTGTTACATTTTGTATTAACTTCATGAAAAGGATGACAACACCAAATAAGAACGTAGTAGATAAATTCCTTTTGCTTTTAGGTGGAAAATCAACTAATTCACTAATAAACATGTTTTGTATTTTTTACTTTTCACATTTTCTTTCAGAATTGGAGTATAAAGAAGATGTAATAAAATACTTTTAAAATTATAAACTGTGAAATTGTTTGATCTAAGTTGCCAGACTAATTCTGCTGTAATCTAAACTTCATTTTTGTGCCTAATGATGTCTGTTTTAACTAGATGGAACTAGCAAATAATTCCCAAATACTCTGGAGACCATTAAAGTAGTCACTTTCTCCTTTAGAAAGGTGAATCCCCAAGGCAAATGAATCATTCTTCCCACCTCCTTAGTCAGCCTGCAGTGTACTTACCTCTTTCCTAGGCCTCAAGTTTGCCCAGTTATCTGTGCCACTGATTTTGCTTGGCCAGTTTTTATTTTTGTTTTGTTGGTACTATTTGAATTTCTGCCTCTCTGAACTATCAGAAAGCCTGAAAATTGAAGCTATTCTCAAATAATGTTGAAAAAAATCTGGAACTATGATTCTCAAAGTCTCTCAGTGAATGTAACTATAAAGCTGCAGATTAGTTTTTTTAAAAAGAACAACAAAAAGAGCAAAATCCATTGAGTTAAATTTATTCCTCATTGAAGAAATGCATTTTTTCTTTAAAAAATAGGACATTTTTTAAAGCTAAAATTGAAAATAATACAGGAGTTTTTAGTTATAATCATTTTTTATTATTATGTCTGTGGCTGATGAGCACAGTGGGTCTAAATTAATGGCCAGAAAAATGGTCACAGAATGCCTTAAAGCTGATAGCTGATGTTGACCTAATATTGACCTTACAGTGTTTACTTACCATTATGTATGAAGAAATCACATGGAAGCAATTACATTTGATAAGCACTTGTTTTCTATCATTTTCTTTGTGAATACATAAAATTGTGAATACATGCACAGTGAATTTGAAAATGTATTTTTATAGACAATGATGACAAGATTACATCTTTTAGTTTGCTTTGTCGATATTTAGCTGATGAAAAGTACAGGAAAAAGTATCCAGAAGGTTTTTAAAGCTATGATTAGTCCAGTTCAGGGCAAATCGAAAGTACCACTAAGTGACAAATATTTTCTTTTGATTTAATCCTTGTGAAATAAGTCAACTAAACTATACAACTGTGGTTTCAAATCATCCTTCCTCAAAGAAGTTTTCTCATTGTAGAATAAGGAAACGTTAATGGATAAGGAATTTTAAGACCAATTTAGTTGTTTTTATATATGCACACATGCATATATATATATACACATATATACACATATATGAATGTCATGCTTTAAAAATGCTGACTACTTGTTATTTCTATTTTTCAAAATTTCCTATACACGTATAGATATAGAACATTCATGTATGTTAAAATGAGTATCTGTGTTTCTTAAATGATTTTTGAAAGAATTGTAATCACTATAAAGAGAATGTCCCTGAATCTCTTTATAGAATTCCTCTTACATAATGTACTTCCAGTCCCTCCAAAATGGTTCTACTCCCATACACAGATGTTTTTCTTTCTTAAAGTAGGAAAGAATACATAGTATAAAATGCACACAGGCTTATTTTTAAAAAATTTTAGGATTAAATTTCTGAATTAAGCTTTATTTTTAGCTTGTCACAAATTCCAAACAGCACATGCTTTTACAGATTTTTAATGCTTCTATCAACAAACATGATAAATTATACTTTTAGCATTCCATAGAGAAAGTGGATCTTGATCTATCTGTCTCAGCCCTTCTTAGCTTCAAGGTAAACATTTGCTTTGTTGCCTTTCATTGGATGGTAATAGTCGACTATTTTAGAAGACAGCATCAAGTGTATCCTGGAAATTATGGATTCTGCCTACAAACCTTTGTTCATTTTTCCTTAGATTTGGACCTCAGGTCCTGTCCTTGATCTGAAACATCTTGTACGTCCGTGGCTACATGCCCCGTACCTCTCTTAGGAAGGTAATTCTCTCACCATCTGACTTCAACACTTTGCCTATCTTTTACTGCCCCTATTAACTCTTGTTTTTCCTCATTGCCTTTCTAAAACTTCTTATTATTGAATGATTTTTTAAAACACTGAGAGACTTTGTCTATCTTTTGCTGCTTCTATTAACTATCTCTGTTTTTCCTCATTGCCTTTCTAAAATTTCTTTTTTATTATTGAATTACTTTTTAAAAAGCACCTCCCTTGCCTCCTTTCCAAGCATCCACACAAAAGTTCTGTAGGTTCCAAAAACATTACCATCTGCTTCCTAAGTGTCTTTTAATCCACATTGATGCCATACTATTCCTGTGTTGTGCTCTCTTTAGTGCCACTATTAAGTATAACCAATTTAAGGCAAACTTTACCTCCTGTGATAAAGATAAGTCAAAGTAGTATCATTCTAAATCTCTGTATTGCAAGATTATACACGTTTCTGTAGCTGTTACACCAGTCACTTTCCATGGAAATTCCAACATGTGGATGTTCTAAGGTCCTTTAGGGTCTTAAATCTTCATGAGGATAGAAACCTGGAGGTTTTTTTTTTTTGTTTGTTTGTTTTTCTGCTATATCATCATTGCTCACCAGATTTCTACTCTTAGTAATAGTTCAACAAATACCTTATAAAAGAATGACTGAGTGTTTGTATTTCTAGGGTCTCAGCTGCATGGGTGGTCTCCATAGCTGGAGAGCAGAACAAGCATGTGTGCGTGAGCATTCCTTGGCTCCCTAAGCTACGTTGCCATCTACTACTCACACTTGTGGCCTTTCATGGTGGCAAACAGATGAAGCTCCCTCTCTCTATCTCTGTGTGTGTGTGTGTGTGTGTGTGTGTGTGTGTGTGTGTGTGTGTGTGGAGAGAGAGAGAGAAAGAGAGAGGGAGAGAGAGACCAACTTCGTTGGCTTTTATCTACACATTTTATCCACTTCTCTGTCTTTATGCTTTTATTTTGTTTAGTTTTTGTCTGATGAGAGTTCCTCCAGCCCCCACTACCATCCCACAGATTTCTTTCTCAGGACTTTGTTCTCCAATGGCCGTATTGTGAAAATATAAATTTTACTGTGTTCTTTTAACAAAAGTCTTTAATCCATATGGGTGGAGTGAAACATTGTTTAGAAATTTGAAAGTAAAACTGCCAACTAAAAATTAAACATTATTACTATTTTAATTTTTCACATTTGAATCCATCTTTTCTTCAAATGAAGGTGTTTTAAATTTCTATTAATTTTAGTGCCACTGTTCTGTCAGAAAGAGAAAAGATAAAATAAAATCACTTATGTGCTTTTTTTCAAAATCCCAATTTTCTTTTAAGTCAAAGTCTAAGTGAATGTAACCTGATTTTCTTTCCTAATAATTAGTTAACTAATAATTAGTTGTGATATTGTATTCTCTCCTTTATTTGCCCTATCTGTGGTCTTTGCAGATTCTCACAGCTATTTGTGTGATAATCTCCCCTTTGACGCTCATGTCATACAGAGATGTCTTCCATTCTGTTCTCGTTTTTTTTCTTTTTAGCAGTCACCCAGTCTAAGACGGTCACTAGAAAAAAATATTTATCTGAAAGAGACTTTATTTGAAACATTGATATATGACTAAATAAGTGCTTAAATATTAAATTTCCAGTATATTCTATTTAGAGGACATATGTGTAGGTGTGGCTTTCCTTATTTTAAAAACACTGCTTAGAAAGAGGACAATACAATCAATATTTATTATACACTACAATTTTGATGGCATACAAATACCTATTTTAGAAAGCAAATGAGTAATGAATAATCTTCATATTGGAATTTCATTCAAAAGGTGAAAACTTGTTTCATATCAATTATTCTACAATGAGTATATTTAAATGCAATTGTTCTGCTATCTATTAATTTTGTTACTTTTAAAACAGTGTTTCTCATAGATGTGAGCAAAAGACAGAAGATTTGGAAAGAACACATCGATTTATATATAACAAAACAATTTAAAATATATTTGAAACTGTCTTATGTACAGTTTTAGTCACATATTAGATCTGTGTTACTATCAAAAACAAAACCACACAAAATAACAAGAAGCTATACTCTATTCTGAAAATAGATCATAGGCTAAGGGAATCTGTCTCTGATAAATTCTGTGTTGTAAAGTTAATTTCAGGGTTCCAAATAATAAGTGGACTCTAAGAAATGTATGAAGTAATGATCCCCCTCTGCTAATGTTCTTATAGCATTGTTAAATATATAGGGGTGTGTGTGTGTATGTATGTGTGTATGTGTATCTATGTACCTGTCTATATTAACTTCTTATAATCACATCACTTAAACCAGTAAACTTTGGCTACCCACTAGAATAACTTTTCAAAACACAAAGTTTGGGTCTCATCTTGGAAAAATTGAATCTAAAGCACTAAATGTAGGATCCCGGCATTGGTATCTTAAAGATTCTCCATGATGATTCTAATTTAGAGCCAGAGTTGAGGACCAGTGAACAAATAAGTAGAGAAACAACCCAGTGCACTCTGAAGCATGTTAGTTTCTAGATTTCTGTGGCTGCAGGATGGCAATCATTATACAACATGAAGAAACTACAGAAAAAGGGCGTATTAGTAATTTTCAGCCCTAGAATTGGTTCTCTTATTGTTCATCACATATGCACCCTTCATAAAAAGTACCATAAATACATTCCTTCAACAAGTGCAACAAAGAGAAGCAAATTTGGAAATCATTCTCTTGTTACTTCCAATATGTGCGTATACCTTAGGCAAGTATCTAGGTTTCCATGGTGGGTTCTAATACGACTATCCTGTGGCTTCACCCCATGGGGAGACAAAAATTTTGTTTGCAGAGAGAGTTTATTTTTGGCGCAAATCAGAGAAGATGTTTCCCTCCCTATGAAACCAGAGTCTAAACCTTAGGTGGACAACAGAGGTCTACCTTGAATAACCATGAAGGAGTTGTCTTAATTAGGAATGTTAATGCAGAATGTAGTCCCTCATTAATACAGGTGAATACAAAGATTCCTCATATAACTAAAGGACTAAATATCCTTTTACATACCTTCTTCTTTATATAGCTACTTATTTCCAAATAAGTCTGGGAAAGAATCATTTATATTCTCAACCACCATTCCCTAACCTCTGCAAGATCAGAGGGTGGCACAGAACAGTCTCATATTTAAGCAGATTCTCCTTCTTTAGCTTACTGTGACCAGTTTTACTCCCACTATCAGGATATGGATGTGGAAAGCTCAAAAGTGAATTTTAATGAGAAAGTTTAATTTAAAGGTTTGAAATTACTTGTTTCATGAAATTACATAAAATGGGGGAATCCATAACTAGAGAAGACAGGGAATTTTCTAACTTTTAAAAACAATTTATTGTGAATTAATGATTATTTTTACATTAGGGTATGTTGTACTGTTTTTATAATATATGCATCTTTTCTTTTCCCATAAATGTATGCCTTCCTATAATATATCTGAAAATAAATATTTAATTGAATGCTAACTTTTGGTCAGGGCTCTACACAATAACTGTCAGCTTTGAGATAACTATGTGTAAGGATCTTACTTCAAGTTAGAAGATAGGGGCCCTTCAAAATTACTGAGATTTTCAGTTTTGATTTTAGCAAAAAAACAATGAGCAAATCAGTTTATTCAAACTAGATCCGTAATATCACACTTATGCTTTCTTCTGGATTAATTTATCGTTTCAGTTCAGCAGTATCTGCCTTTTATATAACTTAGCTCACTTTTAAGGAGAAATGGTATTACAATTAGTTTTGAATGACCTTTATATTTTCACCAAAAATGTATTAGACATCCCTGACATACCCCTTTTGAATCAATCCCTATTTGTGAATGAGATTGCTTGAAGATATGGGCTGTAACATTACAGAAACAGAAAACAGAGGGAAAAACTTTTGCCTTCAGGGAGTTTACCTTCAGTAGGTGATTATCATCTTGAAGCCATAGTAGGGTAAAATAGTTCTAACATTTTCCTTGATGATGACAGCTTCAAAAGAAAATGTTCATTTTTGCTTAAAAATATTTAATATTTGAGTAAATTTTTTATTAAATTGTTTGTAAAATGCTGTCTCTTAATTTGCTATCAGAGTTATAGTCAGTGTAAAACAGTAATTATTAGAGATATGTGACTTAGGTCAGATAAGTTTAGGTTACAATTTTGACTAAAGCCCATCACAAAACTCTGTAAAGTAGGTAGACTGCATTATCAGACAGGAAAAAGTTACGAGGGATAAAGAAGAGCAGAATTAGATGACTTTGTGAGTATATGAGTACATAAATTGGTTAAATTGGCATAGAGAGTGGATCAGTTTCAAAGTTTATATTTAGGGCACTTGTCTTAAATGTAAAGAATATTTTTTTGGCAGCTTTTGCTTTTAAATCCAGTAAAAAATGTAAAAAGCTAATGTTAAACACTATGATGATTAGCTTCCAAAGGAGATAAGCTGTTGAAATTAGAATTGATTAAAAAAATAGCTTAACCAATAGCAGATTTAGCATTAGAATGAACTGTTTGACCAAAGGAACAACTTGCTCCGTCTTTAAAATCCAGTGTCTTACTCATTTATAAAACATGAATGCTCCTGACCTATTGTAATTTCCTGTAGGGGAAAACTAAGATTATGTATGTACATATATATTTTTTTCTCAATTTTAAGTCATATTCTGATGTATTCAGTATTTGGAAAAATATTAAGATTATTCATTTTAACAGAGACAGAAATTGACATCAAATCCTTATGATGGAGCTATAATTTATTATATGAGTTCTGAATGCTCCTAAGAAAACATTGCTCCTGATATTTGAAGATGTACACAGTAAAGGATTATCCAAATAGGAAGCAACAGTATACATGAAGGCTGTATTTACAAGGGTTCTGGGCTACTTTGCAAAAGTCACATTAATAATTTGTACTTTGTTTTCTGTCCCTTTTCATTTATATATCACATTAAAAATGACCATTTTCCTGCTTTTAATTTATAGATTAGAATTTGGATATATTTGTAGGTATTGTATTTCAAATGAAAATCCACTCATAAGTCTTAAATGTATCCTATGTATTTGTAACCTGATTTATTTCTTAACAAATGTGTTTCTAATGCTATTCTTGTAACTAAAAGCTTAATATATTATTGGAATATGATTTATATTGCTGATTTTAATGTATTTTACAGACTATTTAATATCAATCTAGTTCTGGTGATAATCTGTTATTAAGTTTTTATTGCATATTTATTAAAGTAATATAGAAGTTATTCATTAAACATAATAGAAATATTTTTGAGAACATAATTATAATTAAACCTTACAACAAACTGCTAGGGGGTTTAATCCTTATTTTTCAGATGAAAACAACTGAGACTTAGAATTAGTTAAAAATCTTTCCAAGGTTACATACACAAGGGGCAAGAGTTAGATTTAAATCCAAGTTTCCTTGACTTTTAAAATCAGTGGCTTTCAATACTATAGCATACGGCTCTGTACTGTGTTGTATATAGGATACAAAGAAATATGACAATTGTATGTTTTCAGGGAACACAAAATATAGTTGAGAATTTAATTATTGAAAAAATATTTCTTCCATTTAAAAAATTTCCAACTTTCTTGATTACCATGGAGCAATCTTGTTTATCTAACATGTTACATTTAATTTCTGTGTGCCGGATAAAGGAATAGCATTAGATGGTATGTTCTAAAAGTTTATGATTAAGTATTGAAAACAAATTAAATAATTCATTTAAAGTAAGTGTATGCTAATTAGAGTGTCATACAGGCTACTACTCAAATATAACCCTCTCAGAGGGGCTGTTTCCGCCCACACCTTCTGAAATTGCCACATTCTAGGCAAAGAGACAACATTCAGAAATGTTTCAGAAAGGAATGCATAAATAAGTTTAAAATCCTGAACAAAAACTCACTAATATAATTTTAGTTTTTATGCCAATGAAAGAGTATTCATGTAGGTTAAAAATAAAATGTTTAGGCCAGGTGTGGTGGCTCATGCTTGTATTCTCAGCACTTTGGAAGGCTGAGGCAGGCTGAACACCTAAGGTCAGAAATTCGAGAATCCTGACCAACATGGTGAAACCCTGTCTCTACTGAAAATACAAAATTAGCCGGGTGTAGTGGTGTGTGCCTGTAATCCCAGCTACTCGGGAAGCTGAGGCAGGAGAATCCCTTGAACCCTAGAGGCAGAGGTTGCAGTGAGCTGAGATTGTGCCATTGCACTCCAGCCTGGGAAGCAAGAGCAAAACTCGGTCTCAAGAATAAATAAATAAATAAATAAATAATTTTTAAAAATAACAAGTTTACCTGGAGCAGAAAGTGTATATGGTTGCATATATTTTTTGTCACACTTGCAATTTGTTACTTCCCTTAATGGTTGCATTTAAACTAACTAGGATTTTCAGGATGCTATCCTTGAATATCTTTAAAGCAGACCAAATACGGATGATTTTTCAGCTAATTTGGGTTTTGGGAAATCTTAATTTTAAAATTTATATGAAAATAATCATAATGAATTTTGCACAGATGTTCCGTTACCATAACTTGATAGTTTTAAAACATTTTTGTCTTTAGAGAATTACTTTTTACTATAAGAGAATAATAAAATTGGCTATTTAAATTGGTAGTAAGGTAGTAATCCTTAATAGAGAAATTTCTGCATTATACAAAGTAATAAAACGTTTCCTTGGTTTTTGGACATTACTTAATGTTTATTTACTTTAAGACATAAAGTTGTTTATGCTTAATTGTCAATTTTTATAACATTTATGTTCTTTGGTTTCTTTCATTGTGCATATGGTCTATAAAACTTGCTTTATCTGTAGATCTTACATAACAAAGAATCAGAGTTTAAAGATAATAAATATTTAATTTTAAATGAGACATAAATTATGGTTATTTTTTAAGTATATAATATGTCATATTTTTTAATATTATACAGTTTGTACATTTCAAAGAAAATTTAAGAAATAGGAAAAGCAAAGAGAATGTTACCAATTATTTCATCACTTATGTAAGAATATTGTTAACATGTTAACACTAATATAAGCCCATTACAATTTTTTCCTTCAGCTGTTTTTTATGCATGGTTTTCTGTGTTGTAATTTTTTAATAGCAATACCTGAACATGTGATTTTTCTAGCACAATATTAAATTATAATACTTTTTTTGATATTTGAGCAATGATAATTTTATTAACATAATCATATCCAATGGATTTTGGCTATACCATCGTCTGCCTATGATTTATCCATTGAAATTATTAAACTCTTAGTTGAATATCTGTATGTGTCAGACATTTTTCTTGGTTCCTGAAATTCTACAAGAAAGACCATAAATTTCCTTATCTTACAAAGCTTACCTTCTATGGAATAAGACAGTCAATAAACTAATAATGCTATAATATACGTTAGATGATTATAAGGACTGTAATGAAAACAATAAAACAGAATAGAATTTGGAGGGGATGATATGCATTTATATTATTCATGGCATGAGAAGATTTCTGTTTTTCTGGTTTTACTTTTGCTATTAGAACTAAAGAATCAAGAAACCAAACTTAAGGCAAATGAGGGCCAAAAACAAAATAGATACATATATATTTGATGAATAAATGAAAAACATATGAGTTTAATAATTCTAAGGAGGGCCGGGCTCGGTGGCTCAAGCCTGTAATCCCAGCACTTTGGGAGGCCGAGACGGGCGGATCACGAGGTCAGGAGATCGAGACCATCCTGGCTAATACGGTGAAACCCCGTCTCTACTAAAAAATACAAAAAACTAGCCGGGCGATGAGGCGGGCGCCTGTAGTCCCAGCTACTCGGGAGGCTGAGACAGGAGAATGGCGTGAACCCGGGAGGCGGAGCTTGCAGTGAGCTGAGAGCCGGCCACTGCACTCCAGCCTGGGCGGCAGAGCAAGACTCCGTCTCAAAAAAAAAAATAAAAAAAATAAAAAAAAAATAAAAAATAATAATAATAATAATAATTCTAAGGAGTTTGGACTTCATTCTAAAGGAAATGGAAAACAACTTGAATATATTTTCTTTATTGAATAATGTCATTAATGAATAGAAGCAGAATGAAGCTGGGAATAAGTAATTATTAAAGTAATTTTTTTTTTACGGAAGAGATAAATACAAGTAACGTCATGAAAATAGGAACTGAGGCTAAGACAGAAAAGCAAGAACCATAAAATAAGCAAAATCTAGTTATTGATTTGAAATAGAATTATAATCATTAAATAATATTATTTTTCCAGTTTTTAGAAGGATGTGATGTAAGAAATCTCTTATTCCTCTGTGGATTTTGTTAATACATTAATAAGATGTATCAATATAGTTCTTAAAGTTGATCTGGACTTTCATTCTTGCAATGTGAGTATAGATTTGTTTGTTTCAGAAGCACTAAGATTTTTTGTTAATATTTTCATATGTAATATGAATTTAAAATAATTTAGAACTTTTAATTCATGTATTTATTGTCACCATATTTCATTTCTCATTCTAATTCACTTTATTTCCTATTTTGTTTCTAGCAGGCTTTAAAGGGTCTATACAATTATTCATGTCCTTCTTTGAATGTAAGTATTGGTTGCATTATCTTTCTGCAATCTAATTCAAATATTTCTGCTTTCGTCTTTATTAGCTCATTATTCTGCTTTTCTTTGGATATGTTTGTTCTACTTTTAAATTCTGAAGATGAATAAGTAGCTCAAGTCTTTTCTTTCTGTTATTTAAAAACACCATATTAGGGTTTGGATATTGTTTGTTTGTCCCACCAAATCTCATATTGATATTTATCCCCACTCTGGTGGTATTGATAAGGAGGGCCGATTGGCAGGCATTTGGTTCATGGGGGAGGATCTGTTATTAATATATTAATACTCTTGCTCAGGCATGAGTGACTTCTCACTCTATTAGTTCCCAGGAGGCCCGGTTGTTAAATAGGGCCTGGAACCCCTCTTCTCTCTAGCTTGTTTCCTCCTTGCAGTATGATCTTTGCATATGCCCGCTCCGTTTCTCATTCCACCAAGAGTGGAAGCAGCCTGAGGCCCTCACTAGATGCAGTTGCCAATCATGAACATTTTAACCATCAGAATCACGAGCCAAGTAAACAACTTTTCTTTGTAAATTACCCACCCTCAGGTATTCCTTTATAGCAACACAAAACAAACGAAGACAGTATGTACGTTTGTGATTTAACGTAAACTTACACATTTGTTCTATAATTATTTTATCACTATTTTCTAAGGAGTCAGTTTCATATTTTATTTACATGTTAGTTGATAGTTGATAGTTATTAAGGACATAAGCAGTTCAATATGATTCCATTCTTTTAATTTTTTCCTTTTAATTATAGAAAATGTTAATATTGACACAAAAGCAGAGAATTAATGCATCTACATGTCCTCAACTTCAAAAAGTATCTGCTTGTGGCCAATCTTATTTTACCTATATCCTCACCCTCTACTTCTCCAAAATAAGAATAATAATTATAAATATAATAAATATATGATATACATTATATTTAATAAATAATAAAATATAATAATAAAAGTAATATAATTAATATAATAATTATTCTTTTTGAGGCAAAGTCTCACTCTGTCACCCAGGCTGGAGTACAGTGGTATGATCTCGGCTCACTGCAACCTCTGCCTCCTGGGTTCAAATTATTCTCTTGCTTCAGCCTCCCCGGTAGCTAGGACTACAGACGTGTGCCACGTGTATTTTTAGTAGAGACAGGGTTTTACCATGTTGGCCAGGCTGGTCACAGATTCCTGGCCTCAAGTGATTTGCCCACCTCCAAAATTATTTTTAAGTGAATTTTGGAAATCATATTTTATTTATAAATTGATAATATTTGATGTGTTTCTAATTCTGTATTAAAAGTTGTTCTTCTTCCATATCATTGTAAATTTTACATTTAATTTTACTGAAGAAACCAACCAGTAAGTTGTTAGAAAATTTCAATCTAGATTATGCTGATTGCATTTCCAAATGCCTATTAGCATATTTCTCTCTGTCCCCTGTTCTTTTTTTTCTTAGAAATTGAGAGGTACATCTGGAAGTTTGATTACAACAAAGTTCAAGCTTTTGGCAAAATCACTTTATATATAGTGGTTCATAGTTATATCTGGAGCTAAACAATCTTCCTCTCTCTATCTGTGATGCAAATAATCATTGATGATTATTGCCAATATCCATCACTTCATTAGGGGTTGCAAAATGATAGTCTAATTTAATTATTCTTCCTAGCTGTGATGATTCTACAAAAACGAATTCCTCATCAACAATTGAGTTACCTTCAGTAATAGTTTTGTACAATTGATAGAAAAATACTAGATTCTCTACTTTTATTTGTCAGTTTTCAAAATACTCAGTTGGTACACTTACGTCATCTGAATGTGACTGAGGATTTTGTTGTGGTTTTGTTTGTTTTTATCATTAAAAATTCATGTTTAAACATTTTTTGTTAAAATGGTTGCAATTGTGATTTCAGTTACATTTTAGTTTTTATTTAATTTTATTGTGAGCAGATCAGATCAATATATTGTGTTTTTGTTATTTTAAGAATAGAAAACAAGAAAAATAAAGCAACATGTTTGTAAAGTGAATCATAGATGGTAAACAAGAAGATCCAGAAACATGTTAGATATAGATAAAATGAGTAGATCATTTATATGCAGACATAGACAAGAAGAGATAGTATTAACATGTATTAAATATTCATGAAGCATCAAATGTTTAGGACAGTTATATCACCCTTAAATCAGTCACCCATTGGTATCACCCATCTGGCACCATATCTTGTCAATCTGAGGTATGTAGAAACAAGCTACGGTATTGCATAGCAAATTACAAAAAATCTAACTACTCATCAGGAATTTTTCCCCTGCATCTCTTCCATAAAATAAACGTGTGTATTGGTTACTGGCATCTTCATTCTCCTAAGCCACTTTGACCACATTCAATTGTTGTTTCTTATAGCCATATTAGAGCAGGGAAGGCTGATGCAGGAGAAAGTGAGGTAGTGGTTCAGAAGGAAAGGAGAGAATGAGGAAGGGAGAGAAGGAGGGAGGGAGATACTGTGGTCCTTCTATCCACACTGCCATGGCTGTATAAACCTACATTGCTTTGCTGATGTTTTAAGTGGATTCAATAAACCATGTAGTTTGGGGATCTCTAGTTCATTTTTGAGGCTTTCTATCCTATGACTTTTAGGATAGAGTACCGAATAGTGCACTTGACAGGTAATAGTATTACCGTGATTTCCCACTGCAAGGGTAGCCCAAACCCAGGGATGAATTGTGACTTTCATTGGTCCCTTTCTTCATAAAACATAAGCAAATAAAATTTATATTTTATGACTATATTGGTATAAATATGATTATATTATGTTATGTTAAAATATAAAAGTTCAGTTTTTCTTGTTTTAAAAAAATTAAAATATTTTATGGATCCCCTAAAAGTATTGCAGGCCCTAGGCACTGTGCCTACTGTGTTTTATGAATATGATGGCCCTACTCTATCCTTCCTTTTTGCTATTTTTTCATACTTTTGTTTTTCTAATTTTTTAAAAGAACTTAGGTTATAGAAATATTACAATAGAAAGTAAAGATTTCTTTGGGAGGCCGAGACAGGTGGATCACGAGGTCAGGAGATCGAGACCATCCTGGTCTACACGGTGAAACCCCGTCTCTACTAAAAAATACAAAAAACTAGCCGGGCAAGATGGTGGGCGCCTGTAGTCCCAGCTACTCGGGAGACTGGGGCAGGAGAATGGCGTAAACCCGGGAGGCGGAGCTTGCAGTGAGCCGAGATCGCACCACTGCACTCCAGCCTGGGCGACAGAGCGAGACTCCGTCTCAAAAAAAAAAAAAAAAAGAAAGTAAAGATTTATCCTATTTCAACACATGGCTCTTTTTTTTTTTACAGTTTTTTAAATATATATATATATATACACACACACACACATATATATATATACATGTATATACTTACAGGTTATCTTTCTTTTTATACTGGCACACACTATACTCTATGGTTTTGTACTATGATTCCTGTTCTTTACCTTGAACTTTTCATTAACAATGTATTATGGACATACATAGTGTAGAGATGATATCTTAGAGATCAGTTACAGTGGATATCATTTGTATTTGTAGGATTATTATAGAATATTCAATTGTGCTATAGATAATAAGAGGAATAAAACAATGAGGAAGAGATGAAATCATAGATAGCAAACAATTAGGTAGTGAGTTGTGTTGTCATAAAATTCAAATGAGGTGATGTCTATTAAACCACTTATTAGACAGGAAATGCAATTTATATTTATTTCTATATCTAATGGTAATCTAAATTCAACAATATAAGATTTAGGGGTGCTATAGTTTGAATGCGTCCCTGCCAAAATTCAGATGTTGCCAAAGTGATAGTATTAAGAGGTGGGACCTTTAAGAGGGATTAGGGCATGAGGACTCCCTGTTTCTCCATTGTAAATGGGAGTAAGGCCTTTATAAAAGAGGCTTCATGCTGCTTTTGGCTATCTCCTGTCCTTCTACCTTCGGCTACATGAGAATGCAGCATGAAGGCCCTCATCAGATGCAGTACCTTGATTTTGGATTTCTCAGCCTCTAAAGAATTTTTGTTTTCATACATTACCCGCATTCAGGTATTCTATTATAGTAGCACAAATGGGCTAAGACAGAGGAGGTCCTTTAGACAGTCCTTACAACTAGCACCAAAACCTCTAGTTAGTAACACAAGGAGACAAAGCTTTATAAAGTGTGAAAATTCTCTATAGGTTCGTTCTAGTTGATGGCAGATTGAAACTGAGTAATGTTATTGCCAAAATTAAACACAAACAATCCAGCCAGTAAACAAATCGATAATAGTCATAGGCCTCTGCTCACAATGAAAATCTTAGTAATTAGAACATACCTCTAGCAATGATCTAATTCAGGACACTGCGATATTTTTTTCTGCTACGATTGTAATAGATTTTCAACTGATTTCACTTTATGACAAATATTGATCATCTAAGGTGGTTCTAGAAAAGATCAGTCAGGAATTTGGGCACAGTCTGATTCATATCAAATCATAGATGTCTAAAATAATTTATAATATTAGTCTCAAGGTGACAAGATTTTTAAGAGATTTGATGTAACATATCATAGAAGTATGAGAATACATGATCTCGAGAGTTAATGAATTCCCATCACTGGATTTATCTAAATTTGGACTCAATCTTGGCTACATGTTAGACAACACAAAAAGACTGAAAAAAATACCAAAGTTCAACTCCATACTAGAAAAAAAGTTAAATCAGAATTCTATGGCTGAGAGCTGGTATTTTCTTAAAATATCTCAGACATTTTAACATATATCAAAGTTGATAATCCCTAATTGAATACATGAGTTTGACCAGTGTGCAAGTGAGTAATAGAGTGTTTAAGTACTGGCTCTATAGTCTTTGAAGCCATATTTGAATCTGAGATTTTATCATGTAATAGTAACGCTATCCTTGTTATTTAAAATTATAATTCATTTTCCTCATTGCCAGCCGCAGTTGACACAATACAGTAGTCCCCTTTCTAGTCACAGTTTTGCTTTTTATGATTTCAGTTACCCATAGTAAAGTACAATAAAATATTTTGTGAGAGAGAGAGAAAAAGGAGTATATTCACATAGCTTTTATTATAGTATATTGTTAAATTTTTCTATTTTATGATCAGTTATTGCCATTAATCTCTTACTGTGCTTAATTTGTAAACTAAACTATCATAGTTATGTATGTAAAGAAAAAGAGCATATTATATATGGGCTTTGGTACTACACTATCTGCAGTTTTGGGCATCCACTGGGGGTCTTTGAACATATCCCCTTGGGATGGAGGGGACTGGTGTACATCATGCACTTTCTTTACCTGTGTGCTTCACTGCACCATTGACTTGCTTCCCCTCTTCTCTGGCTGGTTGCTCCTTCTTTCTCAGGATTCAATATCTACTCTTTTTTTTGTTTTTCTATTAGTAATAGTCACACTAAATTTCTTAATGTTATTGAAGCATATCAAGAGCACTCCCATGTCTGGGGCTTTAAGTTTATTCTTCCCTCCGACTCTGTTTCACATAGATTTCCCTGGATATCTTCATGGCTCCTTCCCTCAATGTCTTTAGATTTCTGCTAAAATGCTAATTACCAGAAAGCATCTTCCTGATGATCCCATTTAGCACATTCCATTCCACTTTTTTGCTCTATTTTTCTTCATAGCACATATCACCACTCTATAAGTGTTTATTTGTATGTATGTTTGCTGTGTCTTGTCCATTAGATTGTGCATGCCAGGGTTCTATATCAAAGTGAGACTTTGTCCACTACCAAATTAACAGCATCTAAAACATTGCCTAGAACATGGCTGATACAATGTCTGTTGAATGAAGGAATGGATGAAGAAAAATTAAGACCTATTTTATGTTTGCTTTTTCTTTGAGATATTTTCTAAGTAAAAATGAAAAAAAGTATTTTTTTCTTTGCAACAGTCTATATTTTAAGTATAATTACATCAAAAATTTTAAATGTACCATTTTGACATTTCAACAGAGTTTTAACAACGGTATACGCCTATGTAACCATTAGGGTTACATCACCACTGAAAGTTCCCTTATGTCCCTTTCTATCGGGAGAACCCACTCCCGATGGTCACGTGGGTTCTTTTCTATTTCCTAGGTGTCTCTGCTGGTTTGAGAAATAAAGGGAAAGAGCACAAGAGAGAGAAATTTAAAGCTGGGTGTCCGGGGGAGACATCACATGTCAGCAGGATCCCTGATGTTCTCCGAGCCGTAAAACCAGCAAGTTTTTATTAGCAATTTTCAAAAGGGGAGGGAGTGCACAAATAGGGTGTGGGTCACAGAGATCACATACTTCACAAGGTAATAAAATATCACAAAGCAAATGGAGACAGGGCGAGATCACAGGACCACCGGATGAGGAGAAATTAAAATTGCTAATGAAGTTTCGGGCACACATTGTCATTGATAACATCTTATCAGGAAACAGGGTTTGAGAGCAGACAACCCGTCTGACCAAAATTTATTAGGTGGGAATTTCCTCCTCCTAATAAGCCTGGGAGTGCTACAGGAGACCAGGGCTGATTTCATCCCTTCGGCTTCCACCATAAAAGATGGCACACTTCCAAGGGGGCCGTTCATAGGCCTGCCCTCAGGGCGCATTCTCTTTCTCAGGGATGTTCCTTGCTGAGAAAAAGAATTCAGCGATATTTCTCCTATTTGCTTTTGAAAGAGGAGAAATATGGCCGTGTTCAGTCTGGCTCACAGGCGGCCAGTTCAAAGTTACTTCTCTTGTTCCCTGAACATCGCTGTTATCCTGTTCTTTTTTCAAGATGTCCAGATTTCATATTATTCAAACACACATGCTCTACGAACAATTTGTGCAGTTGACACAATCATCACAGGGTCCTGAGGCGACGTTCATCCTCTGTTGACAAAGAAGATGACGGGATTAAGAGATTAAAGTAAAGACAGGCATAGGAAATCACAAGGGTATTGATTGGAGAAGTGATAAGTGTCCATGAAATCTTCACAATTTATGTTCTTCTGCGTGGCTTCAGCCGGTCCCTCCATTCGAGGTCCCTGACTTCCCATAGCACCTTTCCACTCAATCCCTTCACCCTGAATTAAATGCTTCCACATTTCTTCCATAGATTAGTTTTGCCTTTTCCATAGACTAATTCCATAGATCAGTTTTGACATTTTTTACTTAATGGAATCATGCACTAGGTATTATATGTGTACAGTTTCTTTCAACGTTATATTTTTTAGATTAATATTTGTTATATGTATCAGTAGTATATTCCTTTTAAATACTGAGTTTTATTTGGTGTAACAATGTGTCATAGTTTATTATTTTGTTAATATTTTAGCTGTTTCCAGTTTATGGCTATTATAAATAAGATTGCTATGAGTGTTGCTATTCAAGTCTTTTGATAGATCTATGTTTCCATTTCTCTTGAGTAAACACAAGTGGAATTGATGGATTTGAAATTAGGTGTATAGTAAATTTCACAAAAAACTACTAAGCACTTATTCAAGTGATTTACCATTTTGTATTCCGAGCAAAAATATATAGTTTCAGGTGCTCCACATCATCAGCAAAACTTGGTTCTGTGGGTCTTTCTAATTTTAGCAGTTTTAGTGGGTGCAAAATTGTTATTGGTTATAGTTTTATTTTTCATTTCTCTGATAACTAATGATTTGGGGCACTTTATCATGTAATTATTGACATTTTTTGATAAAGAGTTTGTTATAGTCTTTCTCCTCATTTTTAATTAGATTATTTGACCTGTTATGTACTTATTTGTGTTTGTATATAATCTGTCAGTCATTGGTCAGTGTATAAGCCACAAACATGTATTTTGTAATCTGTGGACTTTCTTAATGCTGTTTTTAATGAGAAATATTTTAAATGTGGTAACACATAATTTATTATTATTTTTTACTTATGCTTTTTTGTATTGCATTGGAAAAGTTTTCCTGGTCCAAACCACACCTAAAAAGGTTGCTTTCTTCATAAAACCATCCTGGGATGTTGACAGGGATCTCATTAAATGTATAGATTGATTTGAGGAGAGTAGACAAATTAATAATCTTGCATCTTTCAATTCAAGAACATGGTATATCTTTTCATTTATTACTTTTTATTTATCTATGTCTTTGAAAATTTACCTCAAATATATATCATATTTTTAGTATGGAAGTCTGGTATAATCTTTATCAGACTTAACCCTAACCATGTGACATATTTTGGTACTCTTTTCAGTGCTATGTTTTAAATTCAGTTTTCTAATTTTTCATTGCTGATATGGAGAAATACAATTCATTTTTATAATATAGCATTTTTTCATGTAACCTGGCTGGATTCACTTATTTGTTATAGAATGTTTTAGAAGATTCCATAGGGTTTCCATGTGCATGACGATTATGTGCGAAGAAAATGGCAGGCTTATTTTTAATTATTTTGCTTTTTGTTACCTTTCGTTACCTTAATTAACTGGCTAGTGTTTGTGTTATAATTTTGGATGTATATAATGGTAGACATCCTTCCCTTGTTCTTAATAAGAGGAGGAAATGTTTTAATTTTAGATCATTATGCATGATGATAACTATTGCCTTGTGTGTTTTGGGTTTGTTTTGTTTTGCTGAAGGCCTTTATCAGCTGAAGGGACTTTTCTTTCATTCCTCATTTGCTGCAATTTTATATCATGAATTGGAGTTCAATCTTATTGAATTCCATTTCTGCCTTCATTTTTTCCTCTTTCTATTAATATGGTAAATTGCACTGACTGATTTTATTAAGTTAAGTTAGCCTTGCGTTCCTGGTATAAACATTGTCTCAGTTTTATATTGCTGTATTCAATTTGGTACTATAATATTAAGGATTTTTGTGTCTTAGCTCATAAGATATTGGAATGTAAACTTCTTTCCTCTTTTTATTTTCTTCTTCTTTTCTATTGTTTTATTTCTTTTAAAGGACTTTTGAGAATATCTCTTCTTTGAAGAATGATCTTAGTAAAATTGAATTTGATTGTTTAAGCATAAACTCATTTTTGTGCATGCTAGTATTGAAAATCCTCTCATACCTTGGAGAATTGTAACCTTTAGCCAATTACTAAGCTTCATGAAGTTAACTAAGCCTATTCTGGTAGAAATATTTTTCTTCTTTTTTAAAGCATGATGAAAGGATTTAGAGATGCTGAGAGAAATTATTTGAGGAGATGTGTGTAGTGTGTTTGTGTGTGTGTGTAGTGTGTTTGTGTGTGTGTGTGTGAGGTGGAATAAAAGAAGCAAGCATGATTATTTAAGGAAAGCTAAGCTGTAGTTTTTTTTTCCTGACTTGGCCTTTATTCAGAAAACTCTCCAACATTGATATGAGAGTAAAGTTGAGGACTACATTATGGAAACATTGGAGATAATTTCCTACACTTGCAAGAAAAGACATATGGGAATGAGTTGGTCAATTTCTGAAGGTATTCTGGAGTTTCCCCCACTCTACAACATATCACTGAAACCCTCAATTTTCCCCTAAAACCAGGAAGGGAAAATTATTCAGAAATGGTCTTTTTATAAACGGCATGGATTTGGGGTGGGAAAAATCAAGGTATGCTATTTTTTAGTTTTTGATCTTGGCATGGTGTTTTATTTCTGCATGCTGCTATTTCTAATATACAAAGAGAATTATGATACTTATGAAAAGAGTAATGTAAAAGTAGATAATAATATGTATACAATTCCCTAAATAAAACCTGGAACCTGGCTTTTACTTTCAAGCAAAACCTGTTAAATAAATATAAAAAATAAAGATGGCCAAAAGAACATTTAAAAACTATTTCTACATTTTTTGAAATTCTGCTTATTAGTCAGGTGATATATTAACACTAAGGGATGATTTGGGTCATGTGATTTATACCTAAATAACATAAATTTAAACAATACCAGTCAAATACACTTACTTTCATATTCATAGGTTTAATAGTATGCTCTAGTGCACATTTCTACTCTTATAACTATTAAACTTAATAGCTTCCAAAAGTTGTCTAGTTTCTCACAATGGTTTTGTTAAAGTTATATAAATGTATTTAGTATCTAGAAGTAAATTTTAAATATCAATTCTAAGTTAATGGGACACCAAACATAGCTTTCAAAAACAGTTTTAGTACCTTATGTTTTGTTTTTGATAAAACTAAGATATAATTATATTTTATATTATTTCTATGAAAATTATCAGCAACACTTTTTTTTTTAGCCTAATTCATCAGCCACTGTAAGTTTTTCTTATGGTGGTCTTAGGAAATGTGTTTATCTTTAAGAGTGGGAAAAGTAAACTCTACAATTTCTTTTTTAAGCTCAAATTCAAGTAGCTATTGCTCTATGTACTTTCTTCTGATTATTGCTCTCCAGGATTTCCACATAATCCTTAAAAACTGTTACTGCTTACCTTTTTGTATTTATCAAAAATATTTTCTTTTTTCTATTGAACTCCAAAAAATACATTATTTCTAACTATGAAGGAAAGATAACTATTTTGAAGATAAAACTAGTCACATTAGGTCTTCAATAATCTGCTTTCCATTCCACAGTTATATTTATATCTTCAAAAGGTCTAATCCAGTTCAAGGAAAAGGAAAAGATGTATGAAATCAGTTTGATTCCCTAAGGCAAATCCAGGGAGAATCTTATATTTATTTCTTTTAGTAAACTTATGGCTGCTGTCTAAGCTGAAATTAAAAGCATAAATAACAAATAGAAATGGACCAAAAAGCTAGATAATTTGGCTTCACAATTAGATTTACATGTTGAATCATCAAAAATTTCCCCATCCAAAGCCTTAATTTATGAATGCCATCTTCAGTTTGAGCCTTCCCATCCTTTCTTATTGTTCCCCAGTCTCTGCGTTAAAGTGCCTTGACTTTCCTCTGACATGTAATTCTCCTCTGACAATAATATAATAAATAGGAAGGCAAAATTTATTACATTTCTTCTGCTAAAAATCTCTCATATGTACCTTTCCCACCCTCCTAAAGTACATTCTACAAAAACTATCCTTAGCATTAATTATAAGATAAAACAAAGAGCTATGTATTTAGTCTCACATGCATCCTTATGAAAAACGAAATTTAACAATGTATTTCTGAAATTGACATGATGCCATAGCTTGAATGTATCTCCCCAAATGCATGTGTTATAAACTTAATCCCAAGTGCAACAGAGTTAAGAAGTGGCACCTTTAAAAGTTAATTAGGTTGTGAGGGCTCTGCTTTCATAAATGGACTAATGCTATTTTCAAAGGAGTTGGTTCCTGCTAAAATGATGTTTGCTCCTCTTTCTTTCCTCTCTTGTGCACACTCTCTTGCCCTTCTGCCTTCTGACATGACACATATGACAGCATGAAGGCCCTCATCAGATGCCATCCCCTTGATCTTAGACTTCGTTGCCTCCATAACCATAAGAAATAGATTTTGTTCATTACAAATTACCCAGCGTGTTATTCTGTTATTCTGTTATAGCAGCACACAACAGACTACAATATGTATTAAGCTTTTCCTATGAGTTTGGGACAATGATAAGTGCTTTAAATTGATTTAATCTTCACAGGCACCTATTTTAACTGTACACACCCACAATAATATGAATAGTTTATTGTAAAAATATTTGCTATGTACCTGTGCGTCTTATGAGGTTTATAAAGACTCATACAATCTTGTCAATGTCTAGTTTTCATCATGTTCTTTTTCCTAGTTTTTCAAAAAAAGTCGATATTCTTTAGTAAGACACTGCTTTTTCTCCTTCCACAACAATATCGACATTCTGTGTCAAAGTTCTAGCCATTTCATACATCAGAATGGAAGGTTATTCTCTCTAAATATGTCCTTATTGCTAACAAAAATACCAAAATTAAAAATTGATGAACACTAAAATTAATTTCTTAAGCAATTAAAACATCTCTATACAATCTCTCTCACGTTTGTTCTTTATTTCATCCTTTCTGTTTCTCTCTCTTCTCATTTTCTTTCTCTATTTCTCTTTTCTTGTTTTACCTTTTAGTTGGGCATTAGAACTTTTGAGTTCTAGTCTCTGCTAAATTAAGTTACAACACTACAACCTTTAACAAGTCACAAAATGTACTTGTGATTCTAAATTTCTGTGTTTTAAAATGACAACATAAAAATAGATAATGTATAATGTTACTTTTACACTTAAAGTTCTATCATTCAAGAACATAATTAAATACCACCTGGGGTTATGTAACGTGGGCAATGATAAGTTTCAAATGAAGATTCCTGAAAGTACATTTACTTGAAAAGCAGCATTTTACTTTGAGCTAAATTGTTACATTAACCACGTGTCTCAGGTTTTCTTTGTTCTTGAGGATAGAGGACTAACGATACCAGGTTTAGAAAGGTTTAATTTATTGTAAGGAGAAAAGTAAGAAATAATGGAAATCCAAGAAGGATGGACTTTATAGGGCCAACCCTAATGAGGCTTAGATAGGATATTAATGCTAAACTCTCAGCTGTGCTAGAGACTCAGCCATAGCAATCTCAGTGTTGGTACCCTACCCTGGACATGTCTCAGGTATATACCACATGAGCTCTTCTTCACAGTTAATGGTTTTTCCTCTGCTTATGTATACTTTCTGTTCTCTATGCCTTCAATGTGTACATGGCTTTGGCTCGCCATGACCCTCAATCTACCATCTAGACACACTTAACACTGACTCCCATTGCCAATCATCTCATTTGTTTTCTCTTAGTCCAGATTAATGAGACTAAATCCGATAATGCTTCCTCATCTTTCCAAACTAAGCCTTTTTGGACAGGACCAAACCCTGCCCCAAATAGCAGTGGTAGAGGATGAAGTCATGTTCACATATTAAAAAATATGACAATGAAGGCCATAACTTTTAGCAAGGAGTGTGGGTTGCATACTTCCTCTTGAGGTAGCTATAAGCAGGCAGGTAACATAAAACATACTTGGCACACTGTAATCTTGGCATAAGATTATGACAACAACTGCTACTGTTAGACATAGGCACTATTGTAAGAGACATTTACATACTTCTTAAAGGAAGAACATCTTATAGGAAGTTTAGAGCTACACTAAATAGGAAATATTTGAGGTTATTAAATATGTATCTCTTATCTAAAAGAGGGTAGACATTGACTTAACTAAGGAAGCTACTGTAAAGGAAATGTTATAATATTATAAATTGTCAGGGCTTATATGAAAGCAAAGGCTAATTGTAATATTTAAGTCAAGAAATATTTCAGTTATGTTTTCAGAATTTTTTTTGACTACCTCTCTATTTTCCACCCATAATAAAAGTACATGTTTAAAAATTGAAACCTATGAACTATGAATTTGACCTAGGAGAAAAGACCCATTTGAAGAGAAATATGAGTTTGTTGTGGTTGGGTTTCTATGCTAGCAGTGATGACTGTGTCAAAATTATCTTATATAAATAATGCAACAAATATATAAAGTGTTCTGAAACAGCTACTAACAGTAATTATTTTCTGTTAATATTTTGTTTATAAATGGGGCCTTTTAACTGGTTTGAGACAATAACCAATTTTTATTATATATAAAATTATCCCATAAAGATATACTGTACCATAAAATACTGGAATTGAGCTAAAATTTATAACTCATTAATCTGAGGGTTTTTTTTAGTACATGCAGTGTATAAAGACATGTTTTATTCATCTAAGTTGCTAGCTGATTTGCATTTTCATTAAACTGTATAGACTATATCACTGTAATGTGAATAGAATTTTAACATTATTCTGCCTTGTACATGCATAGCCAATTGCTTGTGTTTAAAATCAGTGATTACTAGTAGGCATCTATAAATGAATGCAAACATGCACATTTAACCTGCATATACATGCGTATGCCCATAAGGAAGGACAAAATGCATGAAAATAAAACACCTAACATCCTATTTATCTATTTTTATTTGAAGTAAGAAATTTTTCCATATAGGTGAATTTTCTAGATAAATGAAGCATTCTCTTAAAAGCTGAAACACTTTCAGAAATATTGTTTGAACTATATTACAACTTTTTTCTTTTGAAACCAAATATAATAAATATACTTTTTAATATTGATGAACCAAATAAATACATTTTAGAAGCTCTTAAATGTATCTAAATGTAAGGATATCTAAAAATAAAAGACCACTAATGTATATTTTTATGTAGATAATTTTATGGGCTCTAACATGTTGTGAAGAGGAAAGGAGAGGAAATGGTTCCTTTTCCGTGCTGGTTGTCATCTTCTACTTTGTTTCTCCAAGTTTACTTAGTAAGCAAATATTTATTAATGTTTATGAATAGGCACTTGAATTATAGAGATAAAGAAATAGGCAGAGGTTTGTTAAGGAAAGATATAAACTGATGAAGATTAAAGTGAATAAAGATGATTTCCAGTATTACTAGGGATTGTATTATGCTGTTGATATGACTTGGCTTTGTCCCCACCCAAATCTCATCTTAAATTGTAGCTCCCATTATCCCCATGTGTTATGGGAGTGACCTATTGAGAGGTAATTGAATCATGGGGCAGTTTTCCCCTGCTATTCTAGTAAGTTCTTATGAGATCTGATGTTTTTATCAGGGGCTTCTCCCTTTGCTTGGCTCTCATTCTTCTCTCTCCTGCCACCACATGAAGGACATGTCTGCTTCCCCTTCCACCATGATTATAACTTTCCTGAGGCCTCCCCAGCCATGCAAATTTTGATCAATTAAACCTCTTTCCTTTATAAATGACCCAGTCTCAGGTATGTCTTTATTAGCAGCATGAGAACAGACTAATACAGCTGTTATAATAATAACACTTAATAGCTATCAAACACTTTCAGTGTACCAAGTACTATTTTTTAATGGTTTTAATTCATTTGTCTCTCTAAAGAAACTTGAGTTTTATTAGTACCAATTGCTCATATGAGGAAAATGAAATGTTACATAACTTGCTAGGGTGCAGCTAGTAAGTGTTGGAAATAGAATTAAAAATAAAATATCCTGCCAGTCTAGAAAACCGTGCACAAAGTTAAAAGAGAAAGGGAAGAGTTTTATTATTGAATAAGCATTAAATCAGAATATGATGCCCCTCACAAGTAATCTTCTAAGAGGTTACAAAGACAGAAAGAAATCCCACCTTTATATATAGTCAAACAGATAGAACCTATTACATACATGTTCTCAGAATAAGCTAATCTTCATGTAAGAAAACTTGTCAGTACCATTTGTCACACAGAGTTCATTTTCAATTCACGTGGTAATTGTGGTGGCCATCTATGTGAGCTAATTGTCTTTATCCAAAGGAGCAATAAGATTCCCATATCTTTATGATAGGAGGTAGTCTTCCAACTTGGAGTGAGGTAGTCACCAGAGTTAGTCTCTTACTGTCCCACCAAAACTGGGAGATACAGATTCTGTCTTCCTTTGGTATGATTGCATATCAAAGAGATGGTTTCCAAGTTCTAGAAAACAACATTTCTGGGTGGGGGGGTGGGGGGTGGGGGGGGTGGGGGGGTGGGCTGAGGTGCAGGGAGCTGTGCTCTGTCAGGGAGGCTCCTGCTGAGGAGAAGCCCATGGTGCGCTGTGGGGTTGGTTCCGGCATGGCTGGCTGCAGGTCCTGAGCCCTGCCCCCAGGGAGGCAGGGGAGGCAGCTGAGGCCGGGTAAGAATTGAGGGCAGCACAGGCAGGCGTCACTGATGGCGGACCAGGTGCGCCTTCTGCAGCTGCTGGCCCAGGTGCTAAGCCTCTCACTGCCTGGGGGCGAAGGCGCTGGCCGGCCCTCTGAGTGGAGTCCACGCCCACCCGGAACTTGCGGTGGCCCGCAAGCACCGTGCGCAGTCTCGGTTCCCACCCGTGCCTCTCCCGCCACATTTCCCGGCAAGCAGAGGGAGCCCCGGTTCCGTCCTCAGCCAGCCCAGAGAGCCAGAGGGGGCTCTCACAGTGCCCTGGCGGCAGAAGGGCTCCTAATGTGCCACCAGAGTGAACACCAAGGCAGAGGAGGCGCCGAGAGCCAGGGCTGCTAGCACGTTGTCGCCTCTCACCTGGACCCAGTGGATGGGGGAACAAAAGCGTGGGTATTAGTTAGGGGTCAAATGCTATAGCCCTTCTGGGCCATAGTAAAAACTTGGATTTTATTTTGGTGGCAGTGGAGAGACCTTTGAAAACTCTCTTAAGCAGAAAATAGTTACAATATCATTTCTGATTTAAAGAAATTATTTTCCTTGTCATGTGAAAAACTTGTGTTCTGTTGGGAATTAATGATGGAGGCAAAGTAGTCCCTAAGAGGCTGTTGCAGTAGTCCAGGTCATTGATTACATCAATAGAGAGTTGGGTGAATTTTTTTCTATTTTTGGACATAAAGCGAAGGAGCTTTGCTAATGTTTGAGTGTGAAGTGTGAAAAAAGGGAAGATTCAAGGGTGATGTCAGGAGTTTTGTCTTAAGTAAAAATGATGGTGTAATAAACTGGGATAGGGAAGGCTTCAACTTCAGACCAGATTTAAGGATGAGGTTGGAGATTAGTAACACTTTTAGCCATATTAAGGTTGTGATGACTCTTAAATGAAGGTTCAAGTGGAGACGTTTAATTAGCAGTTGAATATTGAAGTCTGTGGTTCAGGTTGAGTGGTCTGAGTGATAGGTGCAAATTTGAGGGTCATTAGCATGTGAACAATATGCATATAACCATGGGATCAGCACTGAGTAAAACTACTTATCCTGTGAGGACAGATAGAGAAGAACACTGAAGTAATGAAGTTTTTTGGATGTATGTGTAAATTAAAGTAATAAAAGTATATGTAAACTAAAGTAATAAAGTAAGAACATTTGGCCTGAGAATTATTTGTTCACAAATTGTAGGGAAAAAAATTGCATAGTAAGATAAAAAGAGACTGGAAGAAAGCCACAAAACACTGTTATTAAAGAAATAAAGGAAGGTGATAAGACCTATAGAAAAGTAAAATTTGATAAAAGGAATCATCTCCAATGGGTTTAAAACTAAAATATATTGAGTGCTTGTTCTATTTCTGAGGCCTGTCTAAATCCTTTACACATATTTATTCATTTAATCCTCACAACTTCTATCGTCTCCCAGATATAGAAATAAGTAGTACTGAAATTTTTACAGATAAAACAGAAGTTAATTAACTTCTTCAGGGTGTTAAAACAAAAACTTTAGACAAAGTAAATTTAATAGAGTTTATTTGAGCATTTAAATGATTCATGAATTGGACAGTTTTGAAAACCAGAAGAGGTTCAGAGAGCTCCACTGAGACTATGTGGACAGAGATTTTATAAGTTAAAAGCAGAAGTGAGATAAACAAAAGATATTTGATTAATAAGAGTGGAAAGACCTAGTTAAAAGTTAACTGGAGATTTCTGATTTGCGAAATCTCTAATTTCATTTTATTGTTTACATTGGGCTTCTTGTTGCTTACATAGGAACCTAAAATACTGGCACCATCCCAAAATGTCCTCCCAATTGAAAGTACTTTAGTAAAGGGTATACAATTTGAAAGTGACGTAGTGGCATTCAAATTCAGGAAGCGGGGCTCAAGAGCCTCTGCTCCTAATAATTATGCTTACTAAAGACTTTTTGAATGCAGTTACACTGGGGGAGTAGAGAAATATACTGTTGCCTGGAAAACTCTTCCCCAATATCTACACATGCCTCTCTTACTTCCGTAAGATCTCGGTATGATATCACATTGTTAGAGATTCCTTCTCTAAAACTCAACGCATTGGCTGTCTGCTTATTCCACTTAGTTTTTCTTTTTAGAACTTGCCAATTCCTGAAATTATTGTATATTTGTCTGAAGAATAGTTATATCTAGAAGCAGGTACTTTATCTTCTCCACTATAATATAAGCAGTGTCTAGTCTATTGTGCGATTCAATAAAAAGGTATTAACCAAAGAACCCAATGATGAGTTAATAAATAAATGAATGAATAAACATACTCTTGGTTGGAGTGTGTAGCTTACATTAAACATTATGGGTCTTCAGCTTCACCAATACTGAAGTTCATGTGATTTCCTCCAACAGATATCAGTCGCCAAAAGGGAAGAAGATTTTGAGAATGGATTAGAATTGGAGTAGCCAGAAAAGAAAACTGATTCAGGAATCTTAACTGAAGGGAAGAGAGTGGTTGGAATTACAAGCCTTAGGATAGCAGGTAAATAGTGAATAAGTAAATCTTGGAGGTTGTTGAATTGAGAAAGGCTGGAGATGAAAACACGGGAAGATTTCAAAAAGAAGTTTGAGTAGGATGGGGATATCAGTAAGTGGAACAATGGAAAGGTGTAGTAACATTGTGGAATGTTAGAATTTTAGATCTTTGTAAATTGTTAAGATTATGGTAAAAAGGAGTATGAGTCCAAAACTCGTAAAAATGTCTTAGAGTTTCCCATCAATGTTTACATCAATAAGGTCTAATTTTATTAAAACTCTATCTCTGTAGGAACACATTAATAGCTATTTTAAAATTAAATGTCTTCTGAACTGAACAAAATATGCATATGTTTCTGTAATCTCAGACTTTTTCCAACTTAAATTTTATATTTTAATATTGTAATCAGAATTTTTAATTAGAGCTATCAATCTGTCTACTTGCAGACTGATAGGTAGAGGACAATAGTTTTGAATTTTTTTATAACTGATTATTTGAAAAATTTCTATTTACTATATCCCCTTCTAATCAGTAGAATTATTTTAACTAGCCAGCTGGGACTATGGCTAAAATCTAGCCTAATGATACTTGCTTTTCTCTGTGTGAATCTAAATAGGTTTTCTGAAAAGCTTTAACAACCAACAACGTGAAAAACCAGAACAAAACAAATAAATGTCTTGAGCTTTAGTATCAATGTGAACAATTGTCCAATACAGCCCTACAAAGAGCTTTGAGGTATACATAGTCATAATTTCAAAGTAATTAATATAATTGTATTTGATGCATGGATTTAGAGACAATATAATAAGAGGAACCCACTTAGTGGTCCTGGCAATGTTTAGTTTTTGTACTTGAGAAATAAATATTTTTTCTATAATATTTTTCTGTGATGGAAAAAGGGAGCAAAATTATCTCCAATTCCTCAAATGGAGATGACCTTTTAGAGGCAATTTTACAATGTTAATAAATAGGAAAACCCATTAGCATCTGATTTACTGGATGGAGTGTTCAGGATTTGTAGCATTGTTTATTGCAGTTCACTTAGCATATAAGACATGCATATTGTTTTCAATTTCCTTATACTCCCAGCTGGGTAGTAAAACTATTCTAAGTAGTATATTAGTAACAGTAGTAGAGTAAAAGCTGGAGGGGCTTCTGAAATATCTTGAGAAATTTATTTCTACTTCTGTTGTAACAACCACTCAAGGCATAAAGTTCTTAATGTAGCACTTACACACTTCAAGGATCATTTAAAATAAAATCTAAAACAATAAAACATTAGCATCGTTGCAAAGCGGAAAATCACATTAAAAATCTACATTGCTGCATATTTAGACATTTGTATGTATCACCCTCCCTGTCACAACCAACTTCTCCTTGTCTTGAATGGGAATATTTTATTTAAATCAGAAGGAAGTCACAGTTAAAATATTAAGTGTTATTTTGTATTTAAATTATATTTTAAAGGATTTAATTCAATAATGTTCAAGTGTAAAATGGCTCCTTACAATAGCAATCTGAGAGCTTTATTCCATACTAAAAGAGGATACACTTACTATTTATCCTGTTAGCCTGACCTTTGAGCTCTCTACAGCTCCACATAGATCTAAGGAAACAACTAAACTTAACAGATATGGCAGTGGGTCAAGATAAAAAGATTATGTATTCTTCTACTGTCATAGAACAATGTGGGAATATAGATTATTTACTTGGTTTATCCCTGATATAGGTTCTGAAACCATTAATTCTGGGATGGGGAAGTCCTGAAATAATATGATTGAAGCATTCTAAGAGACAAAATGGAAAATTAAAGCTTTATTTATCTACTTAACTAGTTTTTATTGGTATCCATCTGAGCTAAGAACTGCTGGGCCCAGGATTGTCACTGCTGTACATGACCTGATTCTTTCATTTCTAATGCTGACATTGCAGTATGAAAAATGGACAGCATGTAAGTGGAAACAAATATAAACGCTGTGTATTTTTATAAAGGAAGCAGATAGGAACTGAGGTAGTAACTAAAGGGAGTGCTACATTTATTGCTACTGAGGACACAGAAGGAGTCTTAGAAGAGAGACATTGCATTTCAACTGAAATGTGAGAAGAAATATAGCCATTAAAATAACAGAGAAAAAGTAGTTAAAACAAACAAAAACCAATGCAAGAACAACAACAAAAAATGTTCTGAGGCAAGAAATGTTTAGGTTCTAGAAATAAAAGCAATTTAACTGCAATATAATTAGAGCAGTACACAGGGAATCATGTGCTGAGAAGTTGGAAAGGGAGACAAGGCAACCTCATGGAAGGACCTTCAGAAGCTTTGATTTTAGAATAAATGCAGTGGGAAGATACTGGGGTGTTTTGACCAAATAAGTAATGTGATTTTATTCACATTTTTTGGTCAGTGGATTGTAGGAGGTAGCAGTGGACTCAGGAAGACCAACTGAGAGCTACTTGCAGCTTTTTGGGGGACTGATAATAGTGTCTCGGTCCAGATACTCTAGTAAAGATAAGTTAGAGAGAAGTAAACATTCAATATATATTTTGGAGATAAAACCTATATGAGCAACTGGTTCATTTACTGGAGGATATGAATGTAAAGAGAAGAATCATGCGTGATTCCCTAAGTCTTTGGCTCAAACAACAGGGTGGATGGGAGCATGATGGTGCCCTTTATTTAGATGGAAAAAATGGACAAGGGGAAAATTATTGAGAGCCTAGTATGCTTTTTTTCCCCTCATAGGTTATAGTGGAACAGGTGGTGTTTGGTTACATTAGTAAGTGTTTTCGTGGTGATTTTGATTTGTGAGATTTTGGCACACCCATCACCTGAGTAGTATACACTGCACCCAATCTGTAGCCTTTTGTCTTCACTCCCTTCCCACCCTTTCCCCCTGAGTACCCAAATTCCTTTGTGTCATTCTTACGCTTTTGGATCCTCATAACTTAGCTCCCAGTTATGGGTGAGAACATACAATGTTTGGTTTTCCATTTCTGAGTTACTTCACTTAGAATAATAGTCTACAGTCTCAATCAGATTTCTAAAAATGCCATTAATTTATTCCTTTTTATGACTGAGTAGTGTTCCATTATATGTGTATACCACAGTTTCTTTATCCACTTGTTGACTGCGGGGCATTTAGGTTGGTTCCACATTTTTGCAATTGTGAATTGTGCTATACTATAAACATGTGTGTGCAAGTATCATTTTTTATAATGACTTCTTTTCCTATGGGTAGATAACCAGTAGTGAGATTGTTGGATCAAATGGTAGTTCTACTTTTAGTTCTTTAAGGAAACTTCACACTGTTTTTCATAGTTGTTGTGCTCGTTTACATTCCCACCAGCAGTGTAGAACTGTTCCCTGTTCATTGCATCTGTTATTTTTTTAATTTATTTTTTGATTTTTTTGATTATGGCCATTCTTGCAGGAGTAAGGTAGCATCGCATTGTAGTTTTGATTTGCATTTCCCTGATCATTAGTGATGTTGAGCATTTTTTTCATATGTTTGTCGGCCATTTGTATATCTTTTGAGAATTGTCTATTCATGTTCTTAGCCCACTTTTTCACGGGTACACAAATCAGTAGATCTCCTATACACTAACAGCGGCCACACTGAGAACCAAATTAAGAACTCAGCCCCTTTAACAATAGCTGCAAAAAATTAAAATACTTAGGAATATATCTAACCAAGGAGGTGAGAGACCTCTAAAGGAAAACTACAAAACACTGCAGAAAGAAATCATAGATGGCACAAACAAATGGAAACACACCCCATGCTCATGGATGGGTAGAATCAATATTGTGACAATGAAAATGACTGATAGTCTTTGGCTCCGTGTCCTCGCCCAAATGTCATCTTGTAGCTCCCATAATTCTCATGTGTTGTGGGAGGGACTTGGTTGGAGGTAATTGTATCACGGGGAAAGTCTTTTCCAGTCTGTTCTCATGATAGTGAATAAGTCTCAGGAGATCTGATAGTTTTAAAAAGTGGAGTTCCCCAGCACAAGCTTTCTCTCTTTGCCTGCTTACTTTCGTGTAAAATGTAACTTGCTCCTCATTGCCTTCCATCATGATTTTGAGGCTTCCCCAGCCACATACAACCGTAAGTCCAATTAAACCTATTTCTTTTGTAAATTGCCCAGTCTTGTGTATGTCTTCATCAGTAGCATGAAAACAGACTAATACAATGACCATACTGCCAAAAACAATCTAAAAATTCAATGCAATTCCCATAAAAATATCACCATAATTCTTCACAGAACTAGAAAAAAGATCTGAAAATTTATATGGAACCAAAGAAGAGCCCGCAGAGCCAAAACAAGATTAAGCAAAAAGAATAAATCTGGAGGCATCATGTTACCTGATTTCAAACTATACTATAAGGCCATGGTCACCAAAACAACATGGTACTGTTATAAAAATAGGCACATAGACCAATGGAACAGAATAGATAACTCAGAAACAAACCCAAATACTTAGAGTTAACTGATCTTTGACAAAGCCAACAAAAACATAAAATGGGGAAAAGACACCCTATTCAACAAATAGTGCTGGGATAACTGGCAGGCCACATGTAGGAGAATGAAACTGGTTCCTCATCTCTCACCTTATACGAAAATCTACTCAATATGGATCAAGAACTTAAATCTAATATCTGAAACTATAAAAATTATTTAAGGTAACATCAGAAAATCCCTTCTAGACATTGACTTAGTCAAGGATTTCATGACCAAAAACCCAAAAGTGAATGCAATAAATCAAAGATAAGCAGTTGGGACTTAATTAAACTAAAGAGCTTTTGCACAGCAAAAGGAACAGTCAGCAGAGTAAACAGACAACTCATAGAGTGCGTGAAAATTTTCATAAACTACACATCTGACAGAGGACTAATATCCAGAATCTAGCACATCTAGTTTTAAGGACTCTTTTTTTTTAATCCCTAAACTTTCTCTGAAATATAAGTATAGCCATGTGGTTAAGAGTGGAGATACTGGGAGTCAGAAGAAAACTCCCACAATCCTCTTGTGACCTTCAACAATGTACTACATTTTCTGAGACTCAATATTCTCATCTGTAACACAGGGAACATAATAATACACCTACTGACCTGGCGCGGTGGCTCACAACAGTAATCCCAGCACTTTGGGAGGCCGAGGCAGGCGGATCACAAGGTCAGGAGATCAAGACCATCCTGGCTAACAGGGTGAAACCCGTCTTTACTAAAAAATACAAAAAATTAGCTGGGTGTGGTGGCAGGTGCCTGTAGTCCTAGCTACTCAGGAGGCTGAGGCAGGAGAATGGTGTGAACCCAGGAAGTGGAGCTTGCAGTGAGCCGAGATTGCACCACTGCACTCCAGCCTGGGCAACAGAGCGAGACTCCATCTCAAAAAAAAAAAAAAAAAAGGAATAATAATACACCTACCTCCTGGGAGTTGTTTTAAGAAAGTACCTCTTAGATTAGATGATCTCATTAAATATTAGCTATTAGTGTCAGAGACAAACTATGGTGTCTGGAATTCCAAGGTCTTTTTTGTTTTGTTTTATTTTCTCCTTGCTTTAAGTCACTGGTTTATACTATGCAGTTTGTTTGCACGTACTGTGATATTTGCAAATTATTTCTGTAGCATGTGTGAAATCCTTTACATGTCTCTCCAGAAAGTTTGACAGCTCTGCGAAGCCCATGGGAAAGAAACAGAATGTTTATCTGTTCAAGTGTCATTAATACAAATTCACCTCAATGGTATATGTACCAGTGAAGTAATAGCTTCAGGAATGCTAGTGAACTTGACCTTGTATTTCCCTTATCACTGACTTATTCTGGAACTTGATCTAGTTTGGAAAAGCAAAAAATTCTATTTTCCTATTTTTCTTAAAATGCATTTTAATCATTAGGGCTTTTATGAAATTTGCTAATATTTGTGTTTGCATTAAGCAAAACTCACTTCTTTTCACATACCTACTTTCTCAGTTTCAGACAAGTGAATTGTGTACGTGGCATGCTAGTCAAAAAATGGAATGTCATTGTTACCCCCAAAATTCCTTTACACTTACCCTTTCATACCACCAAACCCTGGGAACAATTGATTTGTTCTGTGTTCCAAAAATTTTGCCTTTCCCAGATGTCATATAAATTGACTCATTCAGTAGCTACATATGATCTGATTCACCCATGTTATTGCATGTATCAATGGTCCTTTTTTTATTGCTACTAGAATTCCATTAGTTTGGATATACTAGTTAGCAGTGAGAATACTTGGATTGCTTCCAGATTTGGTGACAATGAATAAAGCTTCTATAGACATAACTTTGCATTTCTCCTGGGCAATATCTAGAGTGGGATTGCTGGATTACATGGCAAGTGTATATTTAACTCTATAAGAGCCTGTGAAACTGGTTACCAAAGTGGATGTACCATTTTGCATTCTCACCCAGCAATGTAGGACAATTCCAGTTCTTCGCTTTCTTCATCAGCTCTTGATATTGTCAGCTGTTTGTTTAGCCATCATAGTAAGGGTAAAGTGTCATCTTTTGTGCTTATAGCTAGCATTTCACTAACGACTAAAGTTATTGAGTCTTAATGTTCTTCTCTGCCATCTGTATAATTTCTTTGGGTAAAGTCTTGGGTAATCTGTGTCAATCCAGACTTCTAGCTTTAGTTTTACACCCTTTCCCAACGCACACACCCCACATACACCATACCTGACTGCTGCTTACCACAGTACTTAAATTTCTGCATTTTTCTGGTTTGCTGAATCAGTTACCACTTTTTCCATTTCAGTTTCCAAAAATGTGTTGACATCTCCTACCTAAAAAGAGTTACAGATACACATGTGTGTTCAATCTGCTGAGTTTAACTGAAATCTCCAGTTTTTCTCTAATCATTTTGTTAGCAGGACGTAGAAATGAGATAGAGAAGATGCTGCACTGTAACTGACCCAGCCAGAGACACTGGAGAGCACACATCTGATACCTTCTTGGACATACAGACACAGCTGGGAAGCACTTTGCAAGGAGATTTGGAACTTGCCATTTTGAGGGTGACAGCTTAGTTCACTGTTTCTTAAACAATGAAAGTTAAGTAGAATGATGCATTAAAAATTTTAAACTCTAGAATTATGTGACTAGGCTCAGTTCCATCTGTGCTATTTGCTAGGTGGCTGACGTTGTGCAAGATTGTTAACTGCCAGAGCTTTGGTTTACTTAGCCATAAAAAAGGAATTAAAATAGTCCTAAATTGATAGAATTATTTTAAATATTAACAAAATGAGTATAAAAACCTTAGAAGAATGTCTGGGCAAGGTAAACAATTCAGTATTTATTAGTGATCATAATTAATTACTATTACCAATTATTATTTTTAATGTGTGTGTTCTGTGTTTGCTGGCTGGTGATAATAAGACAAATAGTACATAAGTTTGATTCAATACAATAATGTTTAAAAACTTTAAAATTTGACCTTTTATATTAGTCAAAAAAAAATCTAGGTGATTACCTTAATGCTCAAAATGTATAAGAAGTAACATAAATTTCAACATCATTTTTGATTGTTTTCATGAAAAAAGTTAAATATACACTTTTTAAATAAGGCATAAAGATATGATTAAAATACCTCTTTGAGAATAAGAATGAGCATCATAATACAAAATTAGAGCCATCTTAATTAAAATCAGGAACAAAAAATTTCTCTTAATTACCATATCTCAGAGTGTTCTGAAAATTTAGTTATTTAAATATCTAGGAGAAAGAAATAAGATTTGTAAGAACTAGAAGAAAGAAGATTAATTTGGTTTTGTCTTTCTTGTGAAAGAAACTTCAGGAATTCGATAATAAAAGTAGTATAGCAATAGAATCCAAGAAGTTTGCTAATTGAAAAATACATGTATTTTCTAAATATGAGAAATAACTAGTTTAAACATTGAATTGTTAAAATTCAGATACTTTTCACAATGTCAATAAAATTTAAAACTAACCAGCATCCGAGTTTATAAAAGAAGAAATGTAATAGCCAGTGGTTAAGTAAAAGAATTTGGCATTGTATGGAACTGGGATTGAATCTCAAATTATACCACCAAGAGTTCACATTTATTAATGTTCTCTCTGAGGCAGATGCTATTATAAGCAATTACTAGGTAAATAATTTAATCTTCTAAACAACTCTGAGCTGGGTAATACAATGCCTATTTTACAGATAAGGAAATTTAAGTCTATACAAATTAAAAATATTTTTTCTAAAATCCCAGCTAGTAACTTGTGGAACCTAGACACAAACATGGGCATATTTTCTTTTATTATGCTTCACTGTATTGCACTTCACAGCTATTTTACTTTTCATAAATGGAGGGTTCTCAGCAATCCTGCACCAAGTAAATGTATTGGCGAAATGTTTCTAGTAGCACGTACTCACTTTGTGTCTCTCTCACATTTTGGTAATTCTTAAACCATTTCAAAATTTTCATTATTTTTATATTGGTTTTGGTGATCTATTATCAATGATCCTTGATGTTACTAATGTAATTGTTTTAGGGTGTCATGAACCACGTCCACATAAGATGGCAAATTTAATTGATAAATGTCATACATGTTTTGACTGCCCGCAACCATACATTACCCTGTCTCCCTCTCCTCAAGTCTCCTTTTTCCCTCTGAAATACTCATATTGAAATTAGGCAAATTAATAACCCTTCAATGGCCTCTAAGTGTCCACGTGGAAGAAAGAGGTGCACATCTCTCACTTTAAATGGAAAACTATAAATCATTAAGTTTAGTGAGGAAGGCAGGTCAAAAGGCAAATAGGTTGAAAGCCAGGCCTCTTGTGCCATGTAGCAACATTGTGAATGCAAAGGAAAAGTTCTTGAAAAAAGTAAAAGTGCTACTACAGTAAACACATAAATAAGAAAGTGAAACAGCTTTACTGCTGATATGGAGAAAGTTTTAGTGGTCTGGCTAGATCACATCAGCCACAATATTCCTTTTAGCCAAAGCCAAGTCCAGAGCAAGGACTTAACTCTTCAATCTATGAAGATTGAGAAAGGCGAGGAAGCTGCAGATGAAAAGTTTGAAGCTAGCAGAAGTTGGTTCATGAGGCTTAAGGAAAGCAGCCATTTCTGTAACGTAAAAGTACATAGTAAAGCAGCAATTGCTAATGCAGTAGCTGCAGCAGGTTATCCAAGAAGATCTAGCTAAGATAACTAATGAATGTAGCTACACTGACAACAGATTTTCAATGTGTACAAAACAGCCTCATATTGGAAAAAGATCCTCCTTAGGACTTTTATAGTTAGAGAGAAGTCAATGTCTGGCTTCAAAGCTTCAAAGGACAGACTGACTCTCTTGCTAGGGGCTAATGCAGCTCATGGCTTAAGTTAAAGTCAATGCTCATTTACCATTTCAGAAATCCTAGGGATCTCAAATATTATGCTAAATTTTTCTCTGGCTATGTTCTATAAATGGAGCAGCAAAACTTAGATGATAGCACATTCATTTACAGCATGATTTACTGAATAAGGCCACTGTTAGCACCTACTTCTCAGAACAAAAAATATTTCAAAATATTACTTCTCATTGATAATATTCTTGGTCACCCAAGAGCTCTGATAGAAAGATACAGGGAGATTAATGTTATATTCATGTCTGCTAACACAAGATCCATTCTGCAGCCCATGGATCAAGGAGTAATTTTGACTTTCAAGTCTTATTTTAAAAATACATTTTGTAAAGCTATAGTTGCCATAGATAGTCATTCCTTTGATAAATCTGGGCAAAGTAAACTAAAGTAAACCAAAAACCTTCTTGAAAGGATTCATTGTTCAAGATTCCAGTAAAAATATTTGGGATTCATAAGAGGGGTCAAAATATCAATATTAACAGAAGTTTGGAAGAAGTTGATTCCATCTCTGATGGACTTTCAGGGGCTCAAGACTTCAGTGGAGAAAGTACCTGCAGATATGGTAGAAATAGCAAGAAAACTAGAATTAGAAGTAGAGCATGAAGACATGACTGGATTGCAGCAACTTTGTGATAAAACATGAACAGATGAGTTGCTTCTTATGGATGAGCAAAAAATAAAGTGGTTTCTAAAGATGGCATCTACTCCTGGTGAAGATGCTAAAAACATTGTTGAAGCAATATTCACAACAATGTTCACAGCAAAGGATTTATAATATTCCATAAACTTGGTTGATAAAGCAGAAGCAGAATTTGAAAAGACTGACCCAAATTTTGAAAGTTATACTTTGGGTAAAATGCTATCCAATAGCATCATATACTACAAGAAATATTTTGTGAAAGGAAAAGTCAATTGATACAGCAAACTTGATTATTTTCTTATATTAATAAATTACCAAAACGACTCCAACCTCTAGCAAACATCACCCTAATCTGTCAGCAGCCATCAACATGGAAGCAAAACCCTCAACCAGCAAAAAGATTAGTGCTCCCTGCAGGCTCAGATGATTATTAGCATTTTTTAGCAATAAAGTATTTTTAAATTAAGGTTTGCATATTGTTTTGTACATGATGCTCTTGCACACTCAGTAGACTACAATACAATATTAACATAACTTTTATATGTTCTGGAAAACCAACTATTTGTATAGTTTTCTCTATTGCAATATTTGCTTTAATGGGGAGGTCTGGAACTGGATCTGCAATATCTCTGAGAAATGCCTATATTATGGTTGTAGAGCCTATGCTTTTAGAACTCTCAAATGTCTGATGTGATCAGCTTTCTCATATATAAAGTGGCAATGATTACAGCATTGTTACATGATTTGCAAACGTTGCCTTTAGTATACTGCATCATTTATGTCAAGTACATTAAGTGGTATCTCTAATTTTTATTAAAATATATATTTTATATTTTCCTGATATAAAGATATATAATAGCTCTTATTTTAATTAACAAATAAAAACTCTATTTGTCTTATGCCACATGTTTTGAAATATGTATTACATTGTAGAATAGCTCAATTGAGCTAATTAAATATGCATATTTGATAGCTCTTAATTATCTCCCAAGTTCAGGTACAATAGTTGTGCAATTTAAATTTAAAAATAGATGTAATGTTTACTTATAGGTATAAATGCCTTTTACTTCTGGTAATGACAGAATAATTAGTACTGGACTGGCCAGTGCAATATAAAGAAATATAAAAGTGGATGAAATCTATGAGAACATAATTTTCAGATTTTGAATGACAGTCTATTAATGTAATGTATGAGAGAGGGGAGGTGAATATAATGCACCCCATGGTGCCCACAGCTCTTTGCTTGAGGACATCGAGCTTACCTTGAAACAGTAAGTTGGAGCCCTGGTAGACAACAGCCATCCCACTGAGCTGGGGAGGCAGGCATGGCAGTTTAGGCATCTGAAGCAGTTTGCAATCCACAGGATGAGGCAGAGTAGAAGAGGAATATATGCATGTGGAGGGGAGCAGAAGTCTCTGTGGGTGTCTTCTGTAAGAACTTAGCTAAGGATGAGCTGCATGGTATGCATAAAGACAAGACTTTCTGCAGCGTACCACAGAGTGATTGCTATGGCAGTGAAAGTTGAACTGAGCTTTGTGCAGTGCTGGGAGATTTGGAATTCTGGCCCAATGGGGTAAAGGAAATTCATAATTTACAAACTCGTCCAGCCAAATGTGTATCTCTAGTCTTAGTATCACACTATTTCCTTAGCAGAGCCCTGACTTTGACAGAATAGACCTCTTGAAGGGGCCTGCACATTTAGTTCAGAGTAGGGCTGCAAAAACCATGCAGGCCCGGAGCCTGTGTATGCACGTGTTGGTCTGGTGCCAGAGGCCAAGGGTGCTGTTGGCCTGGTGCCTGGGTGGGCCTGCAGTCTGGGGTTGTGTTGTCCAGCCTGGCTCTGGACTGGTCTGGAACCCGAGGTAGGACTAGAGGCTGAGTCTGTGGATCTTGGCCTAATAAGTAAAGTCATGGAGGCAAGACTGGTACCCGATGCAGTCCAGAGTCTGAGACTGTGGGGGCTGGCCTGGTGCTAGAGCAGGCCTATGACTCAGGGCCACTGGGCTGACCCATTTCTGGGGCTTGCCCACTGGGGTTGCGCTGGCAGTGGGACAAGCCTGAAAGCTGAGTTGTTCAGGCAGGCCTAGTCTTTGATGTTGTGGGATACTGCCTGGATCCAGGGCCAACCAGGTGGCTCAGTCTGTGGGTGCTAGCCTGGAGTTGGAGACCATGGCGGGTATGCTCAGTCACAGATTTTGCTATGGGGAACTCAATGTTGATGTTCAAAACAAAGTCCTAATCTTATGTCCCTCTCTTTCCTCCAAGCAAAAGGTATCTTTCTCCACACTGTGCTATTTGGGATGCTGGAGAGATGACATGGATAATGTGAAATTCGTTCCTCTTCTCTTCAATGTGTCTTCTTATTTCTGTGCTACATCCAGGTGTTATAATCTCTCATCTGGATCCTCAGCTTTTGTCAAAGTATTTCCATGCATCAATGATTGTTCAAATTGATGTTTCTACAAGGAAACAAGCACTGGAAGGTCTTATTTCATCATCTTGCTGATGAGACTCTCCTTTGTATGGATTTTTAAAACTTAACCTTTCTTGATTATGTTTCAAAAATAAGGTTATTTGGATATTTTCTTAATTCTAAGGTTCTCATGCACTGTATATACAAACAATAACTGTATTGCATGAACTAATTATATGCATGTTAAACAACCTTATTATTTTTTAACTATATTAGTTTGTATTTGCTCTGTATTTTTTGTAATTTATAATTTCTTTACATATATATTTTGTTCATTCTCTCTTTAAATGTGCACAATTTCTTTAGTGTTTAATCTGAACAACTGTAGCCCTCTCCACAGTCTAGTTTTGATTCATATTTTATGTTGTACTGTAAGCACTGTTTTTATTTTATTTTATTTTTTTGAGACAGGGTCTTTCTCTGTCACCCAGGCTGGAATGTTGTGGCATAACAGGTTACTATAGTCTTGAATTCCTAGGCTCAAGTGATCCTCCCACTTAAGCCTCCCAAGTAGCTGGGACCACAGGCATGTACCCCCACACCCAGCTATTTTTAATTTTTTTTTTTTTTTTTTGTAGACACTGAGTCTCCCTATGTTGTCCAGACTGGTGTTGCCTCCTGGGCCCTAGCAACTCTCCCACTTCGGCCTCCCAAAGTGCTGGGATTACAGGCATGAGCCAGCATATTCAGTCATTATTTTTGGTAGTATTTCCTCTGGAAATTCTTCTAGATTAGGTATTTCCTTTCTGGATGCTCATAGACTTGGTGTATATCTCTATATAGTAATTTAGTCATTACCTAATCAAATAAGGCAGAAATGCCTTTCTCTCCTATTATCTCTAATTCTTATAATCTTTAGGAAAACTTTAATCACTTAGTATTTCCTACCTTGCTTCTTTATAAAGAGATGAGAAGGCTTATTACTACTCTTCTATAAATTGTGATTTTGTTAATCATAATTTAATGAAATGTTCTCATCCATCATTATATAGTGAAACACTACTAAATCTGGTAATGTAAAAATAATGATTTATAATTATATCTCAGAATTTTACAAGTATCACAGTCTTAGCTGGTGAGTTCTCACTTAGTGCCTTTCATGCATTTGTAGATAGTGGCTGCGGCTAGAGTCCTTGAAACATTTGATTAGTCTGAACATCCACAACGGCTCACTTACATTGCTGGCAGTTGATGCTAGCTGCTAGATAGTATCAGATATGGTTGCTGACCAGATCACCTACATGTGGCTTGGGTTTCTCAAAGCATAGGAGTTCATTTCTGACAGGAATCATTCCAAAAATGAGCATTCAGAAAGACCCATGCGAATATTGTAAAGCTTTTTACAGCTTCTTTTCTACTGCATTCTGTTGGTCAAAAGTGAGTCACAGCACCTAAGACCAGGAGAGACTCAAGGGGAATGGGTTACACAGAGGTACAAATGTCATGAAGTTATGATTTATTGAAGGCCATCTCTGGAGACCAGATACTACTGTTTTCTCCTCAGTCCCTCATCATATGCATTACAGATGCAATATACTCTCACTCTTTCTTAAGAATCCCAAAGATGTACTCCTTTATAGCATTAGTTTCAAGGTTGAAGTCCAGGATTTAACATTCAAGTGATAGCAAGGTGGCGATAAAATTCCTTAGGGGTAGGGTATTGACTTCTTGTTGCTGCTAGAACGCATCACTACAAATTTAGTGGTTTAAAACAACACAAATTAATTCTTTTATAGATCTGGAGGCCAGAAGTCTATAGTCTAGGTTATAAATCTATAATCAGAAGCTTCAAATTGAGAATGACTGAGGTTATTCTCAAGTCTTTATGGAAAAATGAATTTCCTTGCCTTTCTAGGCTTCTAGAGATCATGTGTATTCCTTGGTTTCTGGCTCCTTACTCTATCTTCAAAGCCAGATGCTTAGCATCTTTTCTCTTGTCTGGCTTGTGGTCTCTTTTCTATAAAAACACTTGTGATTACCCTGGACCTACCCAGATAGTCCAGGATAATTTCCCCGTGTCAATATGATGTACATCTATAAAGTTCCTTTTCTCATGTAAGGTAACATATTCATAGGTTCTGGGGAGTAGGAGATAAACATCTTTGGAGACATTATTCAGCCTAACACAGTTTCTGGTATATTATTTCTAGAATATTATTTTTCTCCATCTGAATTTTTCTCAATGACAAGGCATACTTCCAACGTACAATGGTGATACAAGGATAAAATAAATGCAATAGTAATTCTTGTATAAGAATAGTAGAAACAATCACACATACCAATAAGCTATTCAGGACAATTCTCACATCTAACCAGACCCAGATCACTGTGTCCTTGGTTAGAACTCAGTACTATTACCTGCAAGTTGTTCTCCATGGCTCTTAGCCAGTTGTTATCTCTGTATAGACTCTTAGTTCCACCATCTGGACTCTTGGCTCTACTTTCCCATTCAGAGTTCCTCTTTTTTACAAGAAATGGACAACACTTGCATTTTAGTAACTTCCTTAACCTGATTTCTACCCATACATGGGGTTGGGCACAAAGGATTTGTTTCATTTTGAATTTTCTGTCCATTTTTACTACAACCTAAGAGTGTTTTCTTAAATACTATACTTTTAAAAATTATTGTGGTTTTCCTATGAATGTCATAGAATTCATTCATTAGATAAAAGTCATGGCTACAAATTTCTTTAAGATAGGGCCTACCTTTTCCAGGGTGCAATGGTTTTAAAATTCTTAGAAACATTTTTGTTTATTTGAGTATATAAAATGCTCCTTGAATCTTTCTGAAATCTTAACAAAGGGCTCTACAGCCACATTGTTGAGATGGCCCTTACTCTAAGGACATTTCTTACTTTGATAGCCTTGTGATATTTAGGGAAGCTGAGAATATGACACAGGTTTTTATTGTTTGTTTGTTTTTGTTTTTTTTAAACACATGAGCTTCTGACTTCTTTTTGTCTCTTGTATATTTTACTTGAAAATAGAAGAGTTTGTTTTTAGCTTATTTCATTCTATCCATATCTTATCATATATTGCTATGGAAAACCAGCTGGCATGTGCAACTTTTGGGTGGAAGTCTGGGTGGTCAAAAGTACCAGTTTAAAATGTCTGTTTTTCATGTTATCACGGGCAATGGTTTTCCTAAAATTTCCACCTTTATATAACAAGATAATCTTTCTTCCAGCCTCCAAGAAAATTTATTTTACTGCCCTTCTAGCTTCTACTACCAATCTTCTTGATGCCTCTGAGACCTCTAGTAGTGACCCAGTCTTATAGGTAATGTCATATAGTTTTTAAGATTTTTTTTTCAATTGTAGCAGCCCATTCTGGGTACCAATTTCTCTTCCAGTTATTACTGCTTTATAATAAATCAACTGAAACTTTATTGCCAAAAATATTAACAAGAAAAATTTTCTCATGATTTTGTGGCTTAACTGTGGCAGTTGAGGAGTTCTCACTTGGGTTCTCTTCTCAAGTTGCCATCAGATAGCATTTAGAGACACTAAAGACTAAGTTGAATGTCCAAGATGTATAATTCACATAGCTGACAGCTAATATTTATTGTTGGTTCTGGTCTCAGTAAATGTACATAAGCTATAGACCATGAGACCTCTCCATTGTCTGGGCTTTGCAGAGAATTGTGACTAGGTCCTGAGAAGCTGCATTACAAGTGACCCAGTTAGAAGTTACAAATCTTCTTATGATTCTTATGACATAGCTTCACTGTGTTCACTGTCATTGTCGTCGTCGTCCTCCTCCTCTTCCCTCTCCCCCTCCCTCTTCCCTCTCCCCCTCCCTCTCCTCCTCCTCCTTCTTTTTTTTCGAGACAGAGTCTTGCTCTGTCACGCAGACTGGAATGCAGTGTACAGTCTCGGCTCACTGCAATGTCCACTTCCCAGGTTCAAGCAATTCTTGTGCCTCAGCCTCCAAAATAACTGGGATTATAGGCATGTGCTACCATGCCCAGCTAACTTTTGTATTTTTATTAGAGACAGTGTTTTGCCATGTTGGCTAAACTGGTCTCAATCTCCTGGTCGCAAGTGATCTGTCAGCTTATGCTTCACAAAGTGCTGGGATTACAGGCATGAGCCACCACACCTGGCCAGCTTCACTGTGTTTCAGTGGTCAAAAGCAAGTCACAAGAGCAGTCCATATTGTAGTGGACAATGCTACACAAGAACATCATAATTAGGTGTAGTCAACTGAAGAACCGTTTTGGGAAATTACCGTAAGAAAATTACTAGTATCTTAATGTCCTTTATTACAAATATTCTTTATTAAGTGACTTAAAATTGTTCAAAGATAGATGTGTAAATTTTGATGTAATTTTATTGGGTGGTTTTAAGTTTTCCAAAAATAGGAGCATACATTTTGTCATACCCTTTGTGTAAATATCGTTAATATATTCATTGATCAGATATACATGTCAACTTTTCCTTTATACTTTCAACTATAGTTTTAAAAATGATAATTTGTATCATTGATTTCAGAGTCTTCTTAAAATAATATAATCAATTTTCTTAAGATTATCTCAGTACATATGGCTATATTTTATTAAATAAAAGCATAATATAAAATAACATGAAAGCAAGTATCATGGTTAGGTAAGAATACTTCTTAGATTAAGTCAATGAACTTTTTTCTATTTTCTAAATGTTTTAAAATTTTTCTTCTTTTTATCTAACATTCACTATTCATTAAAATGCTGGAAAGATTAATAACTTAATTAACAAACAGATGGAGGGCATTTTTAAATTCTCAAAGAAAATGTGATTTAAATGACAATGGTGTAATGATTATTTTCAAAGGGAATTAACCTTTTTTGAGGTAATTGATTAATTGTGCCTAAAATTAGTCAATTATTTTTTCTTCTGAAAAAGTAATTTCATTCTTAATGGTATAAAGTTTCAACAGATCCATACCTTGGAAACTTTCACTTTACGTGGTGTCTTAGTCTATTTGTGCTGCTGTAACAAAATACTTGAGATGGGGTAATTTATAATGAGCAGAAATTTAGTTTTCATAGTTCTGGAGGATAGAAGTCCAAAGTCAGTGTTTGGTGAGGCTGGTTCTATCTGTTTCCAAGGTAGTACCTTGTTGCTGTATCCTCTGGAGGGGACAAATGTTGTGTCCTCACAGGGCAGAAGGGACAGAGGGAAAAAAGGTCCTCGGCTAGTTTCCTCCAGCTCTTTTATAACACACTAATTCATTCATGAGGATTCTGCCTTCATTACATAATTATTTCCTGAAAAGTCCCACCTGTTAACCCCACCACAATTGGGATTCATTTTCAACAGATGAATTTGGGGAGCATTCAGCTCAAAGCACTGGGTTTTTGATGAAATCTTGATGGTTTTCAAAACTTTCTTCATTTTTTTTTTTTTTTTTTTTCCCTGAAGCTCAAACTAACTGATTAAATAGCTTCAGGAATAATGCAAACGGAAAACAACATATCTACTTTTAGAAAACAACATACCTACTTTTAGACCTCATGATATTTTCACTCTTCACATATAAATTGAAATTACCCACCCATTTCTGCACGCTTTTCACTTTGCTGATGAAGAATCTCTCATGGTAAAGTTACAAAATAAAGGAACAGAGAATGCCAGTGTCCTGAGTACAGATTCTCTAAAAGAAAGAAAAGTGTGGGCCACCATTTACTCAGATTTTTTTTCCCTAAAGTAAACAGCTAAGTCATAACTTTTTCCAAGGTCGTGAGTGAGTAAGTTTAGGAGCTAGAAGATATTCTTTCCAGTACTTGCAAAGGAGCTAATGTCCATGTAGGATAGGCAACATAGAAATAGTAGGAGAGGAAGAAAATTGTTTCTTCTGCTAGAATTATGCAGATAATTTCATGTGATCTGCTTAATCTTTCTAGATATTTACTTTTCATTAATGTTTTAGGAGATGATAAAAAATCTAAGGAAAAGACAACAGCATGTAAAACAAATATATTTTATACATGCAAATTTTTAGGTTAAATACTATCTGTGAAGAACAAAATTGGTGTGTGTAGTAGATCAATTTAAATATTTAATGCTAAACACTCTAAACCTATTATAGGATATTTGATAGTTTTATCAGAAGCATGTTGTTTTCATATTTCTATATAAAGGGTTGACAAAATATTTTTGAACACAGTCAATTAATAATTTGAAAAACCAAAATTAAGTAAAATTCTCCCATGATTGTACTTGAAGAAGTAACATTTGGACTTTCTAAAACCATTTTCCTATGTAAATTGTCATGTTACTTATAAGTTTAACTTGTATGTGAAATCCTGAAATGAATAACTGCAGAAGAATTTTACAACCATTATAATTAAAATTATTTTATAACAAAGAAAAACATTTATTTTTTGCATGAGTTATGTTTCGATTAAAAGAAACAATTCAGCTAAAAGCCAGAACCAAAGAGGCTTCATGGGAATGTCCTCATCCATAAATATTATTTTTGCTTATAGATGGATTTTTTCTTCAGTAATTTTTAAACAAAAAACAAAATATTAAAAGTAAGCTATGATTTTTTTTCTTGCTATTGGCACACCTTGGCTGCAGATTTCTTTTTATTACGTGCATTGTATATCCCTTTGAAATAAGAGATTTTTGAAGAAAATATACAGCAAATGAACTGAATCAGAAAATAGTCATTTTCTTTTAGTTAATTTCTGCCTGGGAATTTAGATACGGTATATTTCTCTACATGATTTCTCCCACAAAATATACTGGCTATAAGAGATGCAAATTCAATCTAATGGTTAAATGTTAATTTTGTGTATATTTACAAATCATTTGGATTTAGATCTTTGTATTATCGTATTTGGTATGATAAGTGTAATGATTTGACATAATAAATATAATGAAAGAGTAAATCACAATGTTTTTAATATTGAAAGCATCTTAGAGATCATTAGGACCTTTATTCACTTTGCAAAACAAGTGATTTTTCCAATATCATGTGGGTATTTACTAGGAGAATAAGGGTTCAAAACCAGATATTTCAGTCTAGGTTTATTTCCCACCTCTGTTCAGTGATTCTTTGACCAAGGCCCTGAGGATTAAGAACTTACCAAGTACTTTAAATGCCCATTGCAGGAGAAGAGTTGTGGAGCTCAAGGCTGAAAGGGAAAATATAATAATGGGAAAGATGAATTACTCATTTATGATTTAGGGAATATATGATCATCCAGTTTCTCATGGATCAGGGATGTTAATAGTTTCCAAAAGATGCATGTTAGGTTTTCACTAAGATTCTTCACATATTTTTGGTTATTGGGAGTTTGAAATTTGATAACACAATTGAGAAAGAAAATCAGCTGAATTTCAGCTTAAATATCCTTTTCTCTAATTTGACCTTCATCACAAATATAAAGAACTTGTGATGCTCTGAGGATCTAGAAACCTGTATCTATGAGGGCAGATTTCAATTTAAAAGGATTATGCTCCCAAATGCCAGAGCTGCCAGCAGCTATCTATGGGAAGCTGTTTTGGGACGTTGTTCCTAAAATTATTGCTTTTAGCAGATGGCTTATTCACAAGTGAGGATGATTCAATACTTAAAATGATGAAAAAGATAGGACTTTTGGGGGTGAAAGACACAACACTCATCTTGTTGGAAACCATACATTGACGTAAAACCTCAAGTTAAGACACTAATGGGAAAATACTTCTTCACCTCTTCTCACAAGATGCTTATTTTTCCCCAAGAATGGTATATATTACAAATCATTGAGGGCACTGTGAACCATGATTGAAATAATTTTCTAATTTTCTCAAATGCTACACTTTATGTTCCCTTATGGGCACTAATTTATTAATTTCAGATTATAATGTATTTCATGACAAGTGGTTTTGAGATAATGGTTTGTTCTCTCACTAATGCTGGGTGGCTTATTGAGACAGTATCACCCTAATTAAAATGCACCTAGGAAAGTTTCACTGTGGTCAGGACTTCAAAGATGGTTAAGATAAATTAATGTTGTTGAACCCAAGAGATATATTATAAATTCCTCTTTATGCTTCCTTTATTTCTTTCAAGGACAATTTACCCCCTACAGACATAACTAATCTTTTGTTTCTTATTGTGTCCTCCTGAAAAGTACTTGAATTCACTGCTTAAAAACTTCAGACTTTCTTTATGCTGCATTATAATTTTTTGAACCCAAACAACAATGACATAGCATCAATTTCCAAAATTATGTTGGGGATTAGAAATTGGAAATTTAAAAGGAGTTATATATTTTTTTAAATGTGGTAAGCAAATCAAAATCATGACTTTTGATCACTATATTTGCCAAATGAATTTAAAATATATTACTCATGAATATAATTACTTACATTAGAAACAATGGAAGAAATGGCTATTAAAAGAGGGCAATTCAAGGATTTCTTATTTTTTCATAGTATTTTTGAAGTATTCTATGTGTAAGATAAGTAAGAGGAGCTTATACATTTGTAAATGAATGATTATTAATTTTTGGAGAAAATACAGCAGATAATAAATGTGTGCTTCTTACTCTCATAACTTGTCATACAGAGCAGTCCATGTTACCAGAGTTGAAGAAAGTATATAAATGAGGAAGAAAAGATAATAAGTTAAGAATTGGGCTGTGAAATAATATGCTTCAGTAATTCAAACAAGTAAGGCAGTGCTGTTAAACAGTTATGTAGTCAGTATGTGGAATCAGATTCCCTTGCTTTCTTTATCTTTTACAGATAGGCAACTACAGGCTTATGAGTTAATTTCTTTAAGACTCAGTTTCCTACTTGTAAAACAGTAAATATGAAAACAACTGAGTTATGGGATTGTTTGGAGAGTAAAGTAAAATCAGTTATATAAAGGGCTTAAATTCCTGGGACCAAGTAAAGGGTTAATAAACATTTGTTTTATTACAAATAATTGAGTGATTTTTTGATTACAGATATTCTTCCATTTGGCCATGATAAATTTTCCTGAAGGACCTATCTGGTTTAGTTATTCTCTTCAGAAAATTAATTTGTAAGGCTTTTTATTAATTAAATTGAAGTTGAAAATCATGTATTAATAACCTGAAGACTAAATATTATCTTTTTCATATATAGTGAATTATAAATATGTAAGAGTGGAAGACTATGAAAAGCCATTTTTGTCACAACTGGCACCTTAGTGGGTATACAGAAAAGACCTATTATTGAAGGCTTGATTGTTAGAAGAGCCTGCTTACAACACTGCCTGGGCTGACTTTTGAGATGTTCCCTGAGTGATAAGGTTGTTCTGTGTGCCTGTGAAAGATTATAACAATTTTTATAAAATAGGATCATAATTATTGGTTTGGAGTGTGAGAAGGTAGTAGTTTATCTGTGCTTAGGTCTAAAGAAGGGGCTCAGAGATAAACTAGATGTTGGATATAGAGTTGCACGTAAGAAAGGCACATTTCTTTTTCTCCTGTGTCATCCAGCATGGTGGCCCATATCCACAAGCAGCTGTAGGCTACTATATTGAGTAATGAAGATCTGTAACTTATTAATTTTTTCTGGTTGACATATTAGGAGATAATCTATGTTTTAGCATTCGCTGCCAACTGAAAATGAGTTTTTCCTGTTATTCTGCTGGGTGACATCATGCCTAAATTTTTTGTAAGTTAAAAACATCTTTGCTATGTTAAAAAACTGTTCTACAACTTTTTTTTTTTTTTGGTTAAGAACTCAGTAAGTCTTTTAATGTGATCTCCAATATATGTTTTGTTTTCCCATTATAGGCATGCATCATTCTACTAATAATGTATTGTGTACATTAGAAATCTTATGCTAAAATAAATTCTTCAAGAATCAGTTAAAATAATACATCCTAATTGCATTCCTCACATTTCAATGGTTGCTTTGAGCATGACTGAGGTGTGTAAACTTCCCCTTAGAGAAATTTACCCCTTGGAGATCTCGGTTTTTAAATCCCGTTCTCCTCTGAAAGGAACCAGATAATATACTGGAGAAACATCTGACTCTGTTGATGGTACAGGGAAAATACAAGGTGATCTTCACCCCTTGGATAACGTTTCCCTTTGGAGATCAAGAATAAGTTAAGATAAATATGTTCTCATTTTAATTCCCCACTTTACTGTGGTTGCTTTGAGCACCACTGAGATGTGTAAATGTTCCATTGGAGAACTTTTCTCTTTGCAGATCTTGGTTTTTAAATCTCCTCTGAAAGGAACCAAATAGTATATTAGAGAAATATCTGACTCTATTGATGGTGCATGGAAAATGCAAGGTGATCTTGGAGCATGTTTTGGAACCAGAAAGTAAGGTGTGTGTATGTATGTATGTGTGTGTATATATATATGTTTTATATATAGAGAGAAAGACACAGACAGAGAGAGAGGGAGAGGCATAATAAAGCAAATGGGAAGATCTGAATGAAGAGTATAGTGGAGTTCCTTTTACTATTTTTGTACCATCTCTGAAAATTTAAAGTCATTTCAGAATAAAAAGTTCAAAAAAAGCCAAAGTATTCATCTTGAAATTTAGGGTATATGGCATTTGCCTCACTAAGAGGTTTTATTTCCTGGCTAGAAATTACAAACTTGCACCTCCAGTATTGAAAAAAAATATATAGATACGTTTTATTGGAGTGTTTTTTAAAAATAAGGTAAGAGTTTAAATATTTTTAAGTTGCATATACATTCTGCAGTTCCAACAGGATCCATCTTTATTGTCTTAAAGTCAGCCTCAGCCATAGATAATAAAATCTAATGCATAGTCCTTACTACATTCAAGCACTGTTTTAAGTATATGTGTTAGCTCATTGAATTTGTTAGCTCAACACATTCTGTAAGGCAGTTTGCAATGCAGCCTTTAAAATGTCACCTGGTTATCCCCAGCTCCTACATTTACTCTCTTGTGTAATCCCCGTTCTTTGAGTGTAGGCTGAATCTAGTGACTCAGTTATAACACATGCAATAGAAAAAAAGTGATGGGATATTTGTTCCAAGATTAAGTTATATAAGACTGTGACTTCCTCCTTGTTCTCCTGTTCTCTTTCACCTGCTCATTTGAGAGAAGGCAGCTGCCATGTTGGAAGCTGTCCTGAGGAGAGACTCATGTGTCAAGAAATTGAGGGCAGCCTGTTGCCAGTGAGCAAGGAGAAACTGAAGCCCTCAATCCAATAATCCCTGAGGAACTGAATTCTACCAACAACCACAAGAGTGAGCTCAGAAGCTTCCTCAGGCAAGCCCCAGCCCACACCTTGATGGCAGGTTTGGGTAACAGATAGAGGCAGAGGTTAGAGGATTTATCTAAGCCACACCCAAGTTGCAAATCCTCAGAAACTGTGAGATAATAAATTTTGTCATAAGCCACCAAGTCTTGGGGGTAATTTGTTATTCCACAGTAGATAACTATTAGAAGTAGATACTATTATAATTTCCATTTTAAAGATGAGGAAACTGAAATTAAGTTTCTAGCCCACGTTTTGGAAGATTCTTTGCCAACACTCAGATTAAGTATACTGCCTCTCTCCAGTTAGTTACCTGCCTGAGTCATGTAGGAATTTGTGTTTGTAATCTCCATAGTATCCATTCTTTAGCAAGTTTGCTTCTCCTTAAGAAGATTGCAGGCAATTCAGGATGCAACATATGTTTTTGTAGCTAGGAGTGTTTTTCAACATAACTGAAATTGGAAGATCAAGCTGTATTAAAACACATTTCTGAGAAGCAAAAGTTTCACTATTAAAAATATAACTTAAATAATGACAATGGAAAACATAGAAACAGGTAAGTAGCTGGATGGATAGGTAGGTAGGATAGATAGATAGATAGATAGATAGATAGATAGATAGATAGATAGATAGGTAGGTAGATATAGATAGACAGGCAGATAGATGAAGAACAGATAAAACAAGATTAAAGGAAAGAAGATATCTGTGTCCAAATATGGCCTTTTCATTTGTGTGTCCTGAGTTAACTTTGTTAACAATCTGCATGTATCCTACGTGTTCAAATCAGTGCAATTCTGTCTTCCCTTATTCGTACGACGAGTAAGTCCTCACTGCTTGGTTGTGAGACTCTTACCAACTTAAACAAAGGAAAAATCACTGCTATCTCCTTTCTCTCCTTAGTGCACAGCTTAATTTGCATGTTATATATTTCTGCTTCATGGGACAATTTCTGTTCTAGGTCAGAAAATTTGCGATGGTACTGGCTTTCAAGAAAAGACTTTACTTTCTGAACATTTAGATATTTGCTCTTTTTATAACAACTTTATTGATACATAGTTTACGTGCCATAAAATTCACTCTCTTAAAGCAACTCACTGGTTTTTAGTATATTCACAGTATTGTGCAGTTGTCAGCACTATCTAATTTTGGAATATTTTTATCACCCCCAAAATAAACTCCATACCTATTAGCAGTTATTTCTATGTCTCTGCAACCAAAGTCCTGGCAAACAGTCATCTACTTCCTGCCTCTGTAGATTTCCATATCCTGGCCATTTTATACAAACAGAAGCATATGAGATGTGCTCTTTTGTGACAGGCTTCTTTCACTTAGCATTGTTTTCAAGGTTTATCCCTACTGTAACATGTATTAGTGCTTCATTTCTTTTTATTGTTGAATAATAATCCATTATGCAGATATGCCACATTTTGTTTATTCATTCATGAGTTGATAGACCTTTAGATTGTTTCTACTTTTTGGCTATTATGAATAATGTTATTAACATTTGTGTTTAAGTTTCTGTATTTTCAATTGTCTGGGGTACATATGCTAGGCCATATGGTAACTCTATGTTTAACATTTTGAGGAACTGCCAAACTGTTTTCCAAAGTGACTACACTATTTTACATTCTCACCTTGAAGGTTCCAATTTCTCGACATTCTCACCAACATGTGTTAATGTCTGTCTTTTTTATTTAGTAACCTTAGTGGGTGTGAAGAGATACCTCATTGTAATTTTGATTTGCATTTCCCTAATGACTAATGATGTTGGACTTCTTTTCTTATGCTGATGGCCATGTGTATATCTTCTTTGGAGAAATATCTATTCAAATCCTTTGTTCATTTTCGTGTAGTATTTTTATTATTGAATTATAAGAATTCTTTATATATTTTGGATACAAGTCCCTTATCAAATGTAAAATTTTCAAATATTTTCTCCAGTTCTTTGGGTTGCTTTTTCACTTTCTTGATGCCTGTTGAAACATAAAAGTTTTAAATTTTGTTTAAGTCATATTTAGATTTTTCTCGTATGCTTATAGTTTTGGTCCTGTATCTAAGAAACCATTGCCTAATCTAAGATCATAAAGGTTTAGTCCTATGCTTTTTTAGAAAGAACCATATAGTTTTACTTCTTGTATTTTTATCCATGATCCATTATGAATCCACTTTTGTGTATGGTATGAGGTCAGTATCCAGCTGAATATCCACGTGGATAGTCATAAAAATTCGGTTCCCCAGCACCATTGAATAGATGCTTGATTTTAATAAAATTGTTAAAATCATATGTAAATAATAAACACTATCATTACTGACCTTTTAATAAGCACTACTTTTTTTTTTCTAATCTGATCTTAACAGCTCTATTGTCATCCCCTGAAATGTCTTTTGCTTATGTCAAGAAAACCCAAGAACAAAGGTTTTTGGGACTTTGAGGTTACACTAATCAAACATTTTAGGAAAATTTTCTCTACATGACCTATTTGCATGTTAGTTGAGAATGTTACACTTTTGATAGTAATGTTTCAGACTTAGACCTTCTAGTTTAGACCTCAGACAGTTTCTAAGATTTCATAGAAATAATTCCTTGGTGAAACTATACTAGTTTATATTATTTTAACTGGATTTAGATTCCTCTGAATTCTTTGTATTGTACACTTTAGATTAGAGGTTCTTATTGGAGTAGCCGTAAGCAATTAAAGATCACAAGGGAGTGCTCAATATTAATGTATTTATTTACATAGATAATAAAATGGCCTCCCTGGAGTCTCTCTCTGTGTGTGTGTATGTTTGTGTGCATGTTGCTTTCTAAACCAGATGATTTTATAGTTTTCTTTCCATTGCTTGTTATGTCTGTTGAAATTTGTATAAGTAAACGTATTTGTAGAATTCATTATTTATTACAAGTAAAAATACAAGATAGAGAAAAAGAATAAAATTGCAATAATGTGTGCTCAGTAAAACGCTATTTATGTAAGATTTATAGGCCCGCTCTACAACCACCTGAATTGTCACTACCAGATATGATTAGTCTTGCCCAAAATCCCAGTCAGCAAAGTTTACCATTGTATGGAGTCTTCCCCCAACTAAAGGCAAGTAGCAGTTTAGTAATCTCTTTATTAACATACCTTTGTTCTCATCACACTCCCTCCCATCTTGCTTTTTCTCTCTTTATTTTATTCAGTGACAAATATGTTAAGCAGGGATCTAAATTTAAAGAATAAATTAACTGAGGCCAATACTAGAAGAAAAGTAGTTTAGAAAATTATAAAACAAATTTAGCAAATAGACACAGAAATCTCTGGGAGATCTGGAGAGTCAGGATTTAAGACTAATCAAAAAGATACAACTTTCAATTTTATTATGCACTAGGACTGACTGATCTCACAGCTGGATACAGACACCATAGTCTACATCAACAACACCACTGATATCACTAATGCCATTTATCCCTAGGTTCTTAATTCTGTGTCAAGGACTGCTCACCTCTTGCATAGAGTAGGAGGATGCACCTGCCATTGTGACCATCTCCCCTAGCATGTATGCCCTATGATTCTCACTTCTTCATATCACTAGCTTCCAGTGAAGGCTTAGGAGCAGGTGCTCGATCCAAGCTTCAAGATAGACTAGGCACATAAGTGCCTCCAATATTCTGTGTGGGAGGAGTTTTTGCTTCTGAGACAGGAAACTCTACACATATGGGAGTCTTGTTTACATGCAGAGCAACCTGAAACGATGACAAATGTTGCTGCAATCAACAACTTCCATGAATCTATTCAATAAAACAGCAAAAAATGAGTCATTTCAGAATGAGTTTAAATTATAGAAAATAACAAAAATGTATTTAGAAGTTTTTTCTGAAGATGATCACAAAGTGCTCAGACATTTAAGTAAAATGTATTCTGTTTTAAAGTTAACCTTCGGAACTAAGTTCCATTAGTTCTAAATTTGAAATGACACAAGTAGGATTTTTAATTGTGGGAGTTATTTGCTATTATAGGGTTACTATTAGTGATGTTTCATATTTACTCTCACGATAGGAAGAAAATCAAAGTCAATTAAATGAGCGAAATTAAATAAGACATTTCCTCTCTTTGCTTTAATTTATATTTTTAGTCATACATTTCTCTATAAATTATTTTGTTTACAATAGATTAACAAAGGAGTTCAATTTTAGCCATTTAATTTACAGATCTTCTAAAAGAATGTGATGAAGAATTTGACTTTCATATCTGAATAATTAAATGCTTATGCCCTAGAAAAGGTTACCATTCCCACACCTTCAGAGCAATGTATAGTAATAGGTTAACAACTTTTTTGGGGGGGAGGAGGGAATGTACATTATGAGATAGCAGAATTATATAGAAATGCTTAACTCCTGTCATCAGTGCGTTCTAAATTGAATGATTCAACTAATGAGCCATGGAGCTTCCCCATAATCTGAGCTCTTAAGTGTGGCTGAATGTATCCTAGGCTACAGCCCTATTCTAGTGTATCAGGCTGCCAAAATCTGCTTAAGAACTCTGTCTTCCATTCAGTGATTACTTTGAAAAACTCCACAGTGAAATATTCTAAACTTATCTTTCAACATTTCACTCTACCCTACCTGGACCGTGTGTGTGTGTGTGTATGTGTGTGTGCACACGTGTATACACACACACACATCAACTGGGACCAAAAAGAGTGAAACCTGTGTTTTACCATTGAATTTCAAAAGAAAATAAGTCCAAACAAAACACAATTCTGGAGCTGAACTCAAGTGCTGAGCAGTAGATGGGTGAATTTATAATAATTTTGATCAGTATTTGTCACTAGCCAATCCAATTACAAGACCTGGATATATAAGAAACAATGTGTGGCAGGTAGGTAATGGGTAAGTAATGAGGAACAGTCAGTGAAAGCAATAAACTTGTAAATGGTATAATTTACTTCTTTTATTTGGTTTTAATAAAATATTTTAGGATCTATTCTGATACAGAAATATTGGCCCTTGTCCCCTGAAAATTCATTCAAGGCATTGTTGTTTTATTTGTGCCAATACTCCTCCTGCTCTTAAGGCATGTATAATCTGAAACAGTGCTGGCAGTTGTGCACCTTGGGGATATAAAGATAATAGAATAAAAATCTAATTAATACAGAAGTACCTAGTATGCTGTACCTGCTAAGGCAAAAAAAAAAAAAAAAAAAAAAAAATTCTCTCCCCTAATTAGAATCTTTTTCCTGTGGGCTGGATATTACTGTAAAGAAACAGAATATTTTATAACAGTAGTTATCCCTTTTTCAATTTTAAGAGAAGAAAGCTAAATTATTAGATAACAGTTATCAAAAAAGTTGTCTTCTTTTGTCTTTCTACACACTAAAAATGTATATGGTAATCATTTAATATTCTTCTGAATTATCCTGATGAGACAAAGTGTGACACTCTGTTGTGAGCATGTGTGACATAGAATTGGTGGCTATTAACACAGTGACGGGAAGGTTAGAGTGATTAATGAGGAGTGGGGGTAGGAGGCACTTACAGAATGTAACATTTTCTTAAATTGTATGTTCTCCAAGGAGCTGCTTGTTATGATTCCTTCAGTACCAATCCTATCATTTCTCGTGGAACATGCCACACTCTAAATTAGCGCCCTATTCCCAAGGCAACTCTTCATTGCAGCTGTTTTCTGTGCCATGGATTCTTCAGACAAACTATTTCATCAAATGACAGTTGTCCTCTAATTCCTCCTTCATCTCATCATAGTTTTGCTCATAAATTTCAAGTTCATGTTCTCTTACTTTGGGGGAGAAATTCTGGAAGTTTTAGATCACTGCTTACTGGACAAGTGCTTAATTTCAACTCTGTCATCCAACAAGTCTTTCCAGGTTTTAATAGTTTTGTTTTTCTACTTCAACCTTCCTTCACATTGTTATACTCAAGCCAATGTTATTTCTAAGATTTTACCTAAGCACTACTGAAATAGTCATAACACAAATAACTCTGTTCTTGAAACCTTTGTGAAAAGCAGTTGCATATAAATTAATATTGTCAGACCTCCACTTCTGGAGATGTGGTTTTCCAGAGAGGAGTCTGGGCTGGAGAGGCCGCAACAGGGAGAGAGTGTACATGTGGACTATTGTATATGTTGATAAGGTAAGGATGACAGAATTAACATTTTGTTGAGAAACTGAAATTGAATTCCAAGGAGAATAAATAACAGGAAAAACACAAATACCATCAAGGAAATAAATGGATAATTCTTTTTTTAAAAATTTATAAATAAAAAGAGGTTTTTTTATTATTATACTTTAAGTTCTAGGGTGCATGTGCATAATGTGCAGGTTTGTTACATATGTATACATGTGCCATGTTGGTGTGCTGCACCCATTAACTCATCATTTACATTAGGTATATCTCCTAATGCTATCCCTCCCCACTCCCCCCACCCTACGACAGGCCCCGGTATGTGATGTTCCCCTTCCTGTGTCCAGGTGTTCTCATTGTTCAGTTCCCACCAATGAGTGAGAACATGTGGTGTTTGATTTTTTGTTCTTGCAATAATTTGCTGAGAATGATGGTTTCTAGCTTCATCCATGTCCCTGTGAAGGACATGAACTCATCCTTTTATATGGTTGCATAGTATTCCATGGTATATATGTGCCACATTTTCTTAATCCAGTCTATCATTGATGGAAAAAATATGGAATACTTCACGAATTTGCGTGTCATCCTTGCACAGGGGCCATGCTAATTTTCTCTGTATCGTTCCAATTTTAGTATCTGTGCTGCCAAAGCGAGCACGATAATTCTTATAAGAGTTACTGTCCAAAGAAAAGATGGTCTGGAGGAACTCTGTTTGTCAGAGGAATTTGGTCAGAGGCTCTTTACAGGTGTCTATAACTCTTTGTGGCAAAAAGTGAGCTCTTGGCCAGGTGCGGTGACTCAAGCCTGTAATCCCAGCACTTTGGGAGGCTGAGATGGGCGGATTACGAGGTCAGGAGATCGAGACCATCCTGGCTAACACGGTGAAACCCCGTCTCTACTAAAAATACAAGAAACTAGCCGGGCGAGGTGGCGGGCGCCTGTAGTCCCAGCTACTCCGGAGGCTGAGGCAGGAGAATGGCCTAAACCCGGGAGGCGGAGCTTGCAGTGAGCTGAGATCCGGCCACTGCACTCCAGCCCGGGCGACAGAACAAGACTCCGTCTCAAAAAAAAAAAAAAAAAAAGTGAGCTCTTAAGGGCAATGGGCAAATTTGAAATGCTACCCTTCCTTTAGAAACCCCTAATCCCAAGTAGAATAAAAATGGGTTTCTTTAGGTTTTCCCAGTGGGTGGTTTAAATATTTATTTGCATACTCCACAGTGGAGAAATGAGTCCTGACCAGTGCTCCTTTAGAGACAGACTTTCCAGTTATCTAGGATTGAGGTTGTCAAGGTACTAATAAAAGCCTGTCTCTCCATTCATTTTGTTTTCAAAATTTATAATAATAATAAAACAAGTGCTCATCAAATGTCAAGGGCTATACTAGATGTTGGGGCTAAAGTTAGAATAAATATAGTCCTTGTTATTATGGAGCTCATAGGCTGAACAACTTACAAGCTCAGCCCACTCAATCCTGGCTCATCGATTTCGAATTTGATATACTGGTTGGGAGGCTACTATCCATTTGCTGCACATGCAGAGGGCAAAGTAAATCAAGTGGAATATGCATAGGCCAGATATTTATGAAGCAATAGTTTTCTGGAGATCCTCAGAGGAGCCTATAGGAACCTGCGGTTTTCCTCAAAAGACTGCAACAAGCAGGGAAGAAGTCTGTGATATCTATGAAAGCAGATATTCTTGATGGAAGAAGGGGGTCAGGTGCACAAATCAATATAAGGGGATGTTGCTGTGAAATATGGGAAGTCTTATGGGAAATATGGAATTCTCTGAAAGATGCAAATGTGGTTCTTTTTCTCATGAAGCTCATGTAGTAACTGGAGATACAAACTTTAAGAACCTAATTACACAATTACACAGTTTATTATATTATTAACATTATCAAGATTACTGTGAAGAGCAGCTTTGGGATGTAAGAATAGTATATGACAAGAGGCATCTAACTTAGTTTAGGGCATTTGGAAATGCATCTTTAAGGAATTTATACAAAGAGTAAGTAAAAGTTTCTAGAAAATGGGTAAAGAGGGGTAGAGAAATACAGGAGTCAGAAGGAGCAGTCTGTGGGGCTTTGTGGTGCTCACGAAAATAGCATGGTGAGTGTGAGTTACTGAATTGAGGAATGGTACCTGCATGAATGGGATGCTGACAGTGATAGGCAGTAGGCATTTTCTGCAAGTTCTAGTCAGTCACATTAAAGACCCCACTAGAATTGGCATCTATTGAAGATTTGAGGTCAGTAGAATGTCATGAATAGATTAGTCTTCATATAATCACTTGTACTATGCAGAAGTGTTGCAGTGAAGACAATATTTAATTTAAGAAACTAGTTAGGAGAGTATTTTTATACCCAGGAAAATGGAGTATAGATTTAGAGTAGGGTGGAGGGAGAATTTATGTTTGGATGGATACGGGAAGTGACTGAGAGGGATAAATCAAATTTCTGTCTTGTATAAGTGGCTAACAATCATGCTACTCACTGAAATAAGAGACTTGAAATTATCTCCCTTTTCAGGGTGAAATTGTTATTTAAATTTTATATACAGAGAGATAGATGTGGTTCTACAAATAGAGATGCCAAATAGGGAGCTGGCTATGAGGTTTTGTAAGTCATAGATGAGGTCAAGGCTAAAGGCTTCAATGTATGAGTCAGTATTTTTTGAAGGGTAATTGAAATTATGGAAGTGGATGAGCCTGGGAGAAAGTGGGAAGTGAACAAAGAGTAGCACATACCATCAAACTTGGAAGAACTACAACATGTAAAGACCAGATGAAGAAGAGTCTGTAAAGGAGACTGAGGTCTTATCAGAGATATAGAAGGAAAAGGAGACTATCTTGACAGATCTGACTGTAAGAATCTCACAAGGCTTCAGAAATCAGGCTTCTTATCAGGGCACTGCCACTACGAACCCTCTAGGAACTCACTTTATGAACTCTCTGTATTTCAACTTCCTCTTGTATAAAATAGGTGATGAGTATACTTAACCTGTGTCTCTCAGGGGGTTTTGAGGAACCAATGAAATGATGTCTGAAGGTCCTTGCATACCAAAACCCCCTATATTAACATAGATTGTAATGAAGCTTCACTGTTTCCCTTCGTCAGCATGCCACTGGCTTTCTCTGTGTTTCTGACAGTCAGTGTACAGGAAAAGATGCCTCTGCCACAGGGCATTTGCTCAGCTTTCCCAGCCCCTCACCTCTTTAGATAAAGTTCTACTCATTTTTGTATCTCAGTTCAAGACTCACTTCTTCAGAAATGCTTGGTCTCAACTTTCAATGTGTGCTAGACTCCACTTGAGTTTCCTTTCTTAAGAGGACTTATTTTGGATATTAATTAAACATAATTTTATGATTATTTGTATAGTATTTGACTTACACAGTAAAACATATGCTTGATGAGAACCTGAACCATTGCTTTATTGATAACTGCTTTATTTTCTTTGCTTAAAATATTGTCTGCAGAAGGCAGACACTCAACAATATTAGTAGAACAAACCAAATACATGAATGAATAAGTGTTCTTATCCTTTTCAAGACAAGAAAGAGGGATTGATGATAAAAAATAAAATTTGATTTAGCAGCATACAACTCATGTGTGAAATTAGGAAGAGCTAAGTCAGTAAAGCGTTCATGATGAAAGATTAATTAAAGACATTGAAGAGTAAATAGTTTATGATATGCAAAAACAGAGAACGGACAACTTGTTCAAGAAGTTTGTCTGTCAAAGAGATGGGAGAGAAGAGTGGAAATATTCCTCCAAAACTTAATATATAGGCATACAGGGGACAATTTTTTATTTGAAAAGGGCACCAGCACAGAGGATGATGAAGTACATCAACTTTTGTAAGATATCTGTCTTTGCCTTATTAGTATAGCATTGAAGTGGGCCTGCTTGAACATGATTTTTTTACTGCAGAGTGAAATGTCCTTCAGTGAGCTTGCTGCAGTGGAGTCTGTGAAGAAAGGCCAGTTGGTGTCCAAATATGCAAAGTTCAGACGAAGATACATGTAGCTCAAGCTGCTTAGTGCAAGCACAAAGAAAGTAATCATGTATCACATATTCAAAGTCCTTGCAGATCTTGTATGTTGCTTTGAACAGGCTGTGTTAGCAAATAAAGGTAGGACAGCACCTCACCAGCCTAGATAAAACACTTCCAACATTCATCACATACCAGGTCTTCCCAAAAACCTCATCTACTCACTTTCATCATCTGAGTCAGTTTTTGGTTAGATTGGAGCACTGTAAATTTCCCCACAATAAAATAATTTCCAAGGATGATGTTCCATTGTACTTTGGACCACAGGTTAAAATATATTTCCCCAAATTTTCCTGTTTCATCCATAATGAGTGGAACTGCAAACATCCCCCAAGAGGGCTGCCCCTTTACCTGTAGCTTGGCTGACAGGGAAATTTCATGTTTTTCTCTAGGCTGCTGTCATTTGTTTCCAAGAAACTGACCTTTCAGATAAAGTCTCTAAAGCTTGGAGGACAATTTGACGGCTAGAAATTTCCTTTCCTAAAGAGGAAAGTTGGTCTCCTGCCTTCCAGAGAAGACCCCGGAGAGGTAGCTTGTAGAATTAGATAATTTTAGATTCAATGCCCTAACTAATTGCTGGAGGCATTTATTGTAATATAAAGGAAGGGGAATGCATTTTAAGATGTAAAGTTCCATTAGACAAATGTCTACGGTAACTAAAATGAACTCGACTATCATCATGACACACTATCCACCCAGCATTGCATTCTATAACATTTCATGCCTGTGTCTAAAAGTAAAAACATTTAGATCTTAAGTGCCCCTTGATGTTTACTCTCTTGAGCAAACAATAAAAAGAAAGTTATTGACAATCCTATTTCTTTAACTCTTAGGATTTTATAGAAACTTCTCCGAAACTTCTTCTCTCTTGTCTAAATCCTGGAAAATTTCTTATCTACTCAATCTGAGCCAAATTTTCTCTTCTCTCTTCTCCAGTCTCCTCACAGGCACTAGCCCCACCAGTAGATTTCTGTCCTTCCAAAATAAACAAGATAAAGTCAATTTTGTGCCTCTTAATTTTCCCAGTCAGTCATCACCCCAGTTCTACACAATGAAGAGACAAGAAATTGATCAGGGAATCAGAATACTCCTTATTGGAGAAAGAAGAGACATGTGAATTCTTTCCATTCTTGTCACACAAGCTAACCCCCAGATTTCTCATTTATTGAGCAAATGAATATATTGTATACCTATTGACACTAAAGTTGCACCAGCCTCATTTGAATTCAAAGCTACTGATACTAGATGTTTGACTTCGGGCAAGTCAGGCAATTTTCTCCTTTCTCAGTGGAGTTATTAATAGATACCATAGGAGAATTTTGAGAGGATTACATGGATAATATTAAAATGTTTCTGAATGGATCATGGTAAGCTTGCAACAAGAACTAGTTCCCTTTGAATAGAACTCTACTTGTGACCATAAATAACTGGCACAGTAATAATTAAGATGATTATGATGAATAATTTTAATACTTGTACTTTTTTTTGGTAAATAAGGCATGTTCAAAAGTTTCTTAGTCACTCTTACATTTGACCTTGAATTGTTGGTGCTCATGCTGTAAATACTTTCAAAAGGTTCAATATTCAAATAGCAGGGGAAAAATTCAGAGAATAGATTTTAGCACTGTTATTGGCAAATTGCTTACCTATCATAGTAAAGCTGAATATTTTAAAAAGGTGTTTTCTTTTGTTTCATCACAATTACTTGCGCTGACAAAGACCCTATGGACACAATCAATGCTAAAATCTCATTTTAGATACTATTTAATACTCTTACCCTCTAAAATTAAAAATTACCTTTATTTCTACTGACTTTCACTTGACTTTGCCTATTTTTGTAGTTAATTGTGAAAGTGATTTTCAAAACTGACATTACCATTAAGATTATTTCAAAAATATTTTTTATTGGTGTTTACCTTTGCTTCAAAGGAGACAGCCAAATAATTGTAGTGTCAGCCTAATCCTCAAGAAGAGCAATCCCAGTGTACTTTTCATTCATGTGTTTATATCAAAAAATGAAACAATAGTATGCTGAGTCAGTAAGAAGAGAAGAAATAGTAAAAGCCTTTGGGAGATTTTTACTGCATTGAAAGAGTTTCTTTTAATTGAATTGGTGTTTTACTTGAATAATAATTGAGTGTATAACCTAGAAATTCTTTTAAATCAAGACTTGTATTTTTTAAAAGGATTGTAGTTTATGTTAAGGTATCTCTAAATTACATTGGATAAACTATTGGATTCTTATGGATTAACTGCATCAGTTTTAATACATGCTTTATTCACCAAGAACTGATGGCATTGTTTCACTGAGGGATAAGAGAATACAAAGTTATTTGCTTAACAAAACACTTCAATACAAAAATAGCAAACACATCTCAGAATAAATACAACCTAAACTGGAAAGTGGCCTTTATAATTGAAAATGAGAAGTAACTAATCACTTCTTTTAAAATAATGTGAGGGACTAGCAGGAGTGAATGCTATCCGTAGGGATCTGAGAGTGGAGAAGTGGAGAGAGAATACATGCAGGTAGCATGCATGCCTTTGAAAGTTGTTCTCAGTGGTAACTTCAGGAGAGGAAGACAGAGAGAAGAAAGGTTGTAGCAGAATGTATTTTAATATGCTTGTAAGCTAATTGGAAGAAAGAAAAATTAATATCGACTCACCCATGTAGGTTAAACACTCAACTGATGCTTGACATTTACCTTAGGCAAATCAAGGAATTAAACCTATTGACCTATGATGACAAGGTCTATGTGGTCATCCAGACTTCCACAAACCCCTGTCCTGCCCCCAGGTGAAAGAGTAAGGAGAGAGAAAAAAGGAAACTGGAGACAAGGCTGGTGACTGGATAAGGTGCCACTGTTAGTCCTAAAGTGATACACTTTCCTTAGTGGCAAGGAAGAAAAAGAGAAGCATTGATAAAAGTTATAAATGAGATTGAAGAGGACAATTTTTTTTGCCAGATGCTAACAGAAGAACAATAATTATAAACCCTTATCACTCTTTATTTTATTTATTCATTGTTCGCTATTCTCATTTTCCCACTTCAAAAATGGATTTTGGCCAACTTACAATGGAAGGCACAGTCAGAAAGCATATCCTTTTATTCGACTGCTTCAGACTCCTGAAATCACCTCAGCTAAGTCATGTCTTTCCTTACCTGGCTTATGTAAGTCACCCCAGGAGTTCATTTTGGGAAAATTGTCTGCTATATAATGTTTACATGGCAGTCCTGGATAAAACTGTGATTTTTAAACAAATGTTTTCATTTTCAAAAATGGTCTTTTTTATTATAAATTCAGCGTAATCTCTGTATTATATTTTTAACATTTACATTTCCTGTTTGATTACTAACAACGTTATGTTTTTATATAAATTAGTGAATTCTACTTCCAGCCATGATGGAGTAATATAATCAGATTTGTTACTTCCATCTGAAACAACTAAAAAACTGGACAAACATTTGAAAACAAAACAAAACAAACCAAAACCTTTTCAGAAATGTTGTAACAAGCAGCACAGACTCTAAGCTCTATGAAAAGGAGAGTAAACAGGGTGATTGATCCCTGAAGGCACATTCTGGACCATGGAGTAGAGAAGAGTATATTAAGAAGAGCCAAAGGTATTTCTGAGTTCAAGAAACAGAAATAAAACCTTTGTTCATTCCCAGAAAATCTAAAGCAGAAGTAATTCATTGCCAGGAAATTTCATGGGGTGAGTTGTTGAAGGAAGGTTTTTTAAGATGAAAAATGGTAACGAACAGAAATTAGGTCTACATAAATGAGAATAAGAAAAGTTAAAAATATGTAAAATACAAACTATTTTTCTCACTTAAAATACTCCTTTATAGGATCATTGATTGTCTAACAGAAAATAAATACTGCATTGCGGAGGTTGTAACACAGACAGAAGTAAAATCTATAATAATAGCACAAAGGACATGATGAGGAAATTGTTGTCCTGTTCTTATTGTATGTGAAGAGGTATAATATCATTTGAAGGTGGGCTGATAATTTAAAGATGCATATTTTAAATGCTCAAAAAATGCCTTAAAACAGGGGTACAGCTATTGCACCAAGAGTGGAGATTAAATTTAATTATAAAACCCATAAAGAAAAAGAAAAAGAAAAGGACAGAAAACTTAAACAGAAAATAATTAGTAAGACGGTAGGAAGAAAGCCAACTATATCATTAATTATATTAAATGTACAGTAAATGTACTAAATGCTCCAAATAAAACACAGAATTTGTCAGACTGGGAGGAAAAAAGGGCAAGGCCTCGCTACATATTAGGTACAAGAAACCCATTGTAAATATATAGTAAGGCCTCATTAAGTTTGTGGATACGTTCTTGCAAACTATGACTTTAAGGGAAATGATTAACAACAGATCCTCATAATGATGTTTTCATTCAACATTGTTTCATTATGACATTGATGAGAAAAAATATTAGTCTCCTATGTCATATTCCTTAAAGTTACGGTTTCCAAGAACCTATATATGACATTAAGTGAGGACTTATCATATAAAGAAAAAGATAGTTTAAAAGTTGAAGGATGAAAAAATACGTACCATCTAAACTCTAAACATAAGAAAACTAGGGTGGTTGTATTAATATCTGATAAAATAGAATTCAGAATAGAGAGAATTACCATAGATAAAGATGAACATTTAAGGCTGGGTTTGGTGGCTCACGCCTGTAATCTCAACACTTTGGAGGCCAAGGCTGGTGGATCACTTGAGCCCACGTTTGAGACCAGCCTGGACAACATGGTGCAGCTCCATCTCTAAAAACAACAACAACAACAACAACAACAAAACACAGCCGTGCGTAGTGGCACATGCCTGTAGTCCCGAGTACTCAGGAGACTGAGGTAGGAGAATCAGTTGAGCCCCAGAGATGGAGGTTGCAGTGAGCTGAGTTCCTGGCAAACTGCACTCCAGGCTGGTTGACAGAGCGAGACCCTGTCTCTAAAAGCAAACAAGCAAACAATACCAAAAAAAATCTTTGGAAGTATTGAAAAAATATGGAGTATGTTCTCTGATTATAACAGAAGCAAATTAGACACCAATAACATACATATATAGAGAAATGATCCAAATAATAGTTAATTCATTTACTTCTTAATAACCTATGGGTCAAAAAGAAAATCACAAAGGAGATTAGAAAACATTTAGAAAATAAAGGAAAATAAAAACAAATCATATTAAAATTTTTGAGTTGCAATTCAAGAAGTGCTTAGAGGGATAACCATAACTTTAAATATTGATATTAGAAAAGAAGAAATGTCTCAAACCAATGATATGAGGCTGTACTTGAAAAAATGAGTAGAGAAAGCAAATTCTATTCAAAATAATTAGAGGGAAAAATCTTATAAATGTGGAAACCAATGAAGATGAGTACAGATGGTAATAGAGACAATGAAACCAAAATTTATTCATTTTTTTGAAATCTTGGGAAAAATAGCCAGATTTATCAAGATAAAAGGAAGACACAAATGATTAATATTTAGAATCAAAAAGAGGCACCACTATAGTATTTTTAGACATGTAAAGAAGAGAATATTATAATGTATTATATAAAAACATAAACATAAATATAAATAGAATATAAATTAGAATGTTAAGCATTTTCTAGCTAATCCAGAATACTTAGAACACTTTAGCTCCAATTATCCTCCTCAATCCTTTTTCCTTATTATTTATATGCATTTTATTTACACATGTATTTTAAACTCAGTGATACATTTGTATAACCTTTGATACAATCTGATATGTGTGAAGTGTTACTCTTTTCATTTGCTTTATTTTTCCAGCATATTCGTTTTTCCTTGTGGGTTCATTTTCCTTCTGTCTGATAAATTCCCTTTTGCATTTCTTTCAGTGCTGTTCTGTGGGTGACTATCTTAGCTCATGACTAATAGCCTGCATTATTGGCTGTTCACTCCAAGATCTGTACCACTTATCTGGCATCATGAAGACATCTTGTTTAAAATATACAGCACAAAAATTCTAAACTGAGATGATTCAGTGTGATGCCCCTGCACCAAAAATTTTGATTTGACCCAGTCCATGAGAAAATAAGATAGGTGATAACCTCTTTCTCCAGAAGTTTGTGCTCAACCTCATTTATCAGTAATAGTAAAATAATGTATTTAAAATGTCTATTTTAAAACTGTTTTTGTTTTATGCAATTATCAGAAATATATTACAGGGTTCACATATATGCCAAACTGTTTCCTATATTATTAACATAATAGTATGGTAAATTTGTACCATATTACAATGTATCATATAATACAGTACAATTAAAACAACACTATTGACACATTATTATTATTAAAGTTCATATTTTATTCAGATTTCCTCAATTTTTTTCTGTAATATCTTTTTCTCTTCTAGGATCACATACAAAATACTGAACTATAGTTAGTAACCATGTTTTCTAAGCCTTTTCTTAGTTGTGAAAGTTTCCCAAATTTTCCTTGCTTTTTGGTTTGGTATTTTGCATAATGCCCCTCAGTGGCAATTTATTTAATATTTTTTTCATCATTAGAATAGGGTAATGCATTTCTTGGGAGGAAGATCAAAGAGTAAAGCATTATTTTGAGTACATCGTATCAAGGGTACATGTGATCTCCACAAGTTATAACAATTGATGTTATCCCTGATGACTTGGTTTTTTTTTTTTTTTTTTTTTGGTCAACTTTTTTTTTTTTTTTTTATTATACTTTAAGTTCTAGGGTACATGTGCATAACGTGCAGGTTTGTTACATATGTATACTTATGCCATGTTGGTGTGCTGCACCCATCAACTCGTCAGCACCCATCAATTCATCATTTATATCATGTATAACTCCCCAATGCAATCCCTCCCTCCTCCCCCCTCCCCCCTCCCCATGATAGGCCCCAGTGCATGATGTTCCCCTTCCCGAGTCCAAGTGATCTCATTGTTCAGTTCCCACCTATGAGTGAGAACATGCGGTGTTTGGTTTTCTCTTCTTGTGATAGTTTGCTAAGAATGATGGTTTCCAGCTGCATCCATGTCCCTACAAAGGACGCAAACTCATCCTTTTTTATGGCTGCATAGTATTCCATGGTGTATATGTGCCACATTTTCTTAATCCAGTCTGTCACAGATGGACATTTGGGTTGATTCCAAGTCTTTGCTATTGTGAATAGTGCTGCAATAAACATACGTGTACATGTGTCTTTGTAGTAGAATAATTTATAATCCTTTGGGTATATACCCAGTAGTGGGATGGCTGGGTCATATGGTACATCTAGTTCTAGATCCTTGAGGAATTGCCATACTGTTTTCCATAATGGTTGAACTAGTTTACAATCCCACCAACAGTGTAAAAGTGTTCCTATTTCTCCACATCCTCTCCAACACCTGTTGTTTCCTGACTTTTTAATGATTGCCATTCTAACTGGTGTGAGATGGTATCTCATTGTGGTTTTGATTTGCATTTCTCTGATGGCCAGTGATGATGAGCATTTTTTCATGTGTCTGTTGGCTGTATGAGTGTCTTCTTTTGAGAAATGTCTGTTCATATCCTTTGCCCACTTTTTGATGGGGTTGTTTGTTTTTTTCTTGTATATTTGTTTGAGTTCTTTGTAGATTCTGGATATTAGCCCTTTGTCAGATGAGTAGATTGCAAAAATTTTCTCCCATTCTATAGGTTGCCTGTTCACTCTGATGGTAGTTTCTTTTGCTGTGCAGAAGCTCTTTAGTTTAATTAGATCCCATTTGTCAATTTTGGCTTTTGCTGCCGTTGCTTTTGGTGTTTTAGACATGAAGTCCTTGCCCATGCCTATGTCCTGAATGGTACTACCTAGATTTTCTTCTAGGGTTTTTATGGTATTAGGTCTAACATTTAAGTCTCTAATCCATCTTGAATTAATCTTCGTATAAGGGGTAAGGAAAGGATCCAGTTTCAGCTTTCTACTTATGGCTAGCCAATTTTCCCAGCACCATTTATTAAATAGGGAATCCTTTCCCCATTTCTTGTTTCTCTCAGGTTTGTCAAAGATCAGATGGCTGTAGATGTGCGGTATTATTTCTGAGGACTCTGTTCTGTTCCATTGGTCTATATCTCTGTTTTGGTACCAGTACCATGCTGTTTTGGTTACTGTAGCCTTGTAGTATAGTTTGAAGTCAGGTAGTGTGACACCTCCAGCTTTGTCCTTTTGACTTAGGATTGTCTTGGCAATGCGGGCTCTTTTTTGGTTCCATATGAACTTTAAAGCAGTTTTTTCCAATTCTGTGAAGAAAGTCATTGGTAGCTTGATGGGGATGGCATTGAATCTATAAATAACCTTGGGGAGTATGGCCATTTTCACGATATTGATTCTTCCTATCCATGAGCATGGTATGTTCTTCCATTTGTTTGTGTCCTCTTTGATTTCACTGAGCAGTGGTTTGTAGTTCTCCTTGAAGAGGTCCTTTACATCCCTTGTAAGCTGGATTCCTAGGTATTTTATTCTCTTTGAAGCAATTGTGAATGGAAGTTCATTCCTGATTTGGGTCTCTGCTTGGATGACTTGGTTTAAAGTAGTGTTTATCTGGCATCATCATGGTAAAATTAGTTTCATTTTTTCCCTCATTTTCATAACATACTTTTGGAAAAAGTCACCAAACACAGCCCAGATTTAAGGACTGAGGATGTATGCTCCATCTCCTAATGGCAGAGGAATTATATAAATTATTTAGAATTTTCCGCATGGAAGATTTGTGTCTTCTCACAGATTTATTTGATCAGTAACTTATTTACATCAGTATGATATATCAGTATATCAGAATATACTCATGGATATTTATTTTAAACTTTGGGTTATAATCAACAGTATATTTTGTTGCTCTAATATTTTCAGTGTTGGTTAGCAGTTCTTTCAGTTGACTACTGTCTCTTTGACATAGCCTCATCACTGTGGATTGTTTTTTTAGCATCTTCTTACTTTTTGCTGATACAAAGTAGTCCAGGATTATCTTCTGTATTTCCTTCACAGTTTTACAATCACTTGTAGAATCATGGCTCCTATTTCTTCAAGGAGTCATAGTTTCTTTTTGGAAGAATGATATTAGAAGCCAAGATCTAGGTGCTAAGTATACTCCTTGTTTCTGGGTTGCCATTCTTTCCAGGTCACTTCAATTGGCAGAGCAAGGAGATATATGTATATATTAACATCTATATACACAGATGTGTTACTATTTCTGTATGGAACCATCTATTTCAATATTAAAGTAAACATGAGTTCATTCAGTGGTATTATACTCTAACCCATTGCTACATGAATCACTCATACTTCTTTCTCTTGCCTATTTGTAAACTCCCACTCCAAAAATTTGAAATCTGGCTCCCATGATCTATTATTCTTTGTGTCCCTTCTTTCACCAGTGACATGCTATCTTGATTACTGTAGCCTGGTGGTAACTATTAAAATTGGGTATTGTGAGTCTTCCAACTTTCTTCATCTTCCACAGAATTATTTTGGCTATTCTAGGAACTCTACTTTTCTATACAAACTTTAGAATTCATTTGTCAGTATATATAAAATAGCTTCTTTACACATTATAATTAAGATTACACTGAATTTATAGATAAATTTCAGAAGAATTGACATGTCGAGAATATTTAATCTTCAGTCCATGACCATAGAATACCTCTTCATTTATTTAGATAGTTTTTGTTCGTTCATCAGTGTTTTGAGATTTTCTGTATATAGATCCTGCATTTATTTTGTCATATTTATACAAAAAAAATCATTTTTAAGTTGCTATTAAAATGGTATTTTTTAAATTTCAAATTCCAATTGTTCATGGCTGGTACATAAGAAAACAATAGACTTTTATGTATTATCTCTGTATCCTGCAGTCTTGATATATTGATTTTTAACTCTTAGGGTTTTGTTATGTTGTTGTTGTTGTTGTTGTTGTTGACTCTGTGCAGTTCTGTATATAAACAATCATATTATCTGTGAATAATGACAGTTTTACTTCTTTCTTTCCAATCTGTAGATCTCTTTTCTTGTTGTCTTATTTATTTTTTAATATCATTGTTTTATTGACTTTACACTTAATAGGAGTGAAGAAAGAGGGCATCATTTTCTTATTCCTGATCTTAGAGGAAAACTATCCAGTTTCTCATGATTTGGTATGATATTAGCTTTAGGTTTTACACAGATTTTTTAAATAAAATTGAAAAAGTCTTCTTGATTCCTGGTTTGACAAACTAGTGTGATAAGTTTTTTATCATGAATAGATGTTGTATTTTGTTAAGTGTTTTCCTGAATGAATTTATATGATCACTATGATTTTTCTGTTTGACTGTATTGATTGATTCCCAAATGTTGGACCAGGCTTGCATACCTGAAGTGGATCTTACTTTTTTATGGTATATTCTTTGTTATACATTGTTGAATTTAATTTGAAGAGTTTTTAAAATGATTTTTTTTTTTTGCTATGTTTATGGAAGACATTGGTTTGTAGTTTTCCTTTCTTGTAATGTATTTATCTGGTTGGATGTTGGTGTAATGCTGCTTCCAGAGAATGAGTTAGAAATTATTCCCTTTTTTTCTGGAAGAGATTCTTGAGGATTGTTATCTTTGTTTCCCAGTAATTGCTTGCCAGAATTCACCAGTGAAATCATCTGTGTCTGGTGATTTATTATTTTTTTCAAAGGCTGCTTTTTAGTATTCATGTTTTAAAATAAATAGAATGTTATTTGGATAATTTATTTCATCTGTGTGCATTTGGCAGTCTGTGTTCTTCAGGGAATTAGTCCATTTTATCTAAATTACCAAATTTGTTGACACAGATTATTCGTATTATTTTTATTATCATTTTAATATCAATGAAATCAGTTGTAATGATCCCTCCTTCATTTCTGATATAATAATTTGTACCTTCTCCTTTTTAAAAAATTAGTTAGCCTAACTATAAATTTAATAGTTCTTTTCAGAGACAGAATTCTCTTTGTTTTTGTTGATTTTTCTATTGTTTTCTTGCTTTCAGTTTTATTGTTTAGTGCCCTAATTCTAATTATTTTTCTGTTTCTGTTAAACTGATCATTATTAATTATTATTTTCTATTTTTTAACATAGAAACTTAGATTATTGATTTTAGATCTTTTTTTCTATTATATGCACTAAATGTTATACATTTTCCTTTAGGCGTTACACTGTAGAGCATGATAATACATTTTATAAGTTGTATTTTAATTTTAATTTAGTTCAAAATATGTTTTGGTTCCTCTTGAGACATCTAATTGAACCCATGTGTTATTTAGAAGTTATTTAATTCCAAATATTTGGTGATTCCCCATCTTAGTTTCTGTTACTGGTTTCTAGTTTAATTTCATTGCTGCCTGAGAACATACTTTGTATAATTCATATTTTTTTTATATTTGTTATATGTTTTATGTCCTAGTTAGTGGTTTATCTTGGTGACTGTTTCATGTAAACTTGAGAAGAATGAGTACTCATCTGTTATTGAAGAGAGTATTCTATAATTGTCAATCAGACCAAGATGACTGATAGTGCTGTTCAGGCTCAGTCTTTATTATTACTGATCTTCTACCTGCTTGATCCATCAAATACTAATAGGGAAGGTGTTTTAATCTCTGACTATAATAGTGAATTTGCCAATTTATCCTTTCAGTTCTATGTGTTTTTGCATCATATAATTTGTTGCTCTGTTTTTAGGTATATACCCCTTCAGGATTATTATGATATCTTTGAGAATTGACCCCTTTATCATTACGCATTCTCTCTTCATTGCTATTTTTTTAATTCAGAAGTCTGTTTTGTCTGAAATTCATGTTGCTCTTACAGCTTTCTTTTGATTAGTATTAGCACTGTATATCCTTCTCTCTTCCTTTACATTTATCCCATCAGAATCTTTGTATTTAAAATTAGTTTATTTTAAATGGTGAATAGTGGAGTTTTGTTTTATTATTCATTCTAAAATCCCTATCTCTTAATTGGGTATATTTAGAACATGCCCATTTAAGGTGATTATTGATATTTTTGGATTCTTATAAATCATGTTTGTAATTGTTTTTATTTTTTGTCTTGTCAGAGGCTCCTTTTTCTAGCTTCTCTCATTTTAATTGAGCATTTTCTATAATTCCATTTTATTTTCGTAGCATGCCAAATATGCATCTTTTACAAATAATTTATTGTTGCCCTAGAGTTTACAATATACTTTAAAAAAAAATAAGTCTACCTTCAAATAACAGTATTTAATTCCCTAATTCCTATTTAATTCCCTAATTCCTTGCTTTTGACCCTATGACATTGCTGTTATTAACTTTGCCTATCCGTATGCGGCCATTACCCAATGATTTGTTACTATTATCACGAAACAAAGTTAACTTTTGGACAAATTAAGAATAAGAAAAGTAAAATATTTTACTTTGCTTTCATTTATTCTTTCCTTAATATTCTTCTTTTCTTTATCTAGATCCAAGTTTCTAATGTATATTTTCCTTATTCCTGAGAAAATTCTTTGAACATTTTATATAGGGTAGGTCTGGCTGGTAATAAATTGTCTTTTTGTTTGTCTGAGACAGTATTTCTCCTTTATCATTTTATGATAACCTTGTGGTTATAGAACTGTAGGATTTTTTTTTTTCTTTTAACAGTTTAAATCACTCCACTCTCTTCAACCTTGTGTGTTTTGAGAGGAGAAGTTTTTACACTTTTTAAACTTTTTCCTCAGTAGATAATACTCCCCAAAACCCCCTTTGTCTTCCAAGATGATCTCTTGGTATTTGGTGTTCTGCTGTTTGAATATAATATGTCTACATGTAATTTTAATTGTTTACCTTCTTGGTCTCCTCTGAGCTTCCTGTATTTGTGGTGAGGTGTTCATTAATTTTGTTGTTATTTCAAATATGTATATATATTTTGAATTCTGCTTGTTCTTTTTCTTCCTTCTGGTTTTTCAAATACTTACATATTGTATCTTTTGAAATTTCACCCAAAATTCTTAGGTGTTGTTTTCTTTATTCCATTTTGTTTTTCTGTTTACATTTCAGTTTTGGAAGTTTCTAATGCTGTATCTTCAACCTCATTGATTCTTTCCTCAGCCATTTAAAGTCTACTGTTGAACCCATCAAAGCCATCCTTTATTTCTGTATCAGGGTTTTGATGTTGTTTTGTTTCCAGTATTTCTTTTTGATTCTAACTCCACATTTCCAAACCCCTGCTTACATTATTTATCTGTTCTTGCATATTATCTTCTTTTTTTCCAGTAGTAACCATAACATATTTTTACCATTATTTTATATTCCCTGCCGGATAATTTCAACATTTGCATTATGTCTGATCCTCATTCCAATACTCAATTTGTTCCTAAAGCCTATACATTTTTATTGCTTTTTAGTGGGTATTGTAATTTTTTGTTGAACGATGGACATGTCTTTTTTGGTAATAGGAATAGAGGTAAATAGGTCTCTGGTGTGAGAATTTATGTTAATCTGGCTAGGAATTTGGCTGTTTAAGGTTTATTGTTCCTGTTTGTGCCACAAGTTCCAAATTCCTTTACTGTCTTTATTTTTGCATCTCCTCTTGAAATTAGGCTTATCCTTTTCATAAATAATTTGCATTTTGCAGCTCTTTCACTTATAATCTATGGTGATTATACTGGCATCTGCTGGTATGATGATAAGGTAAGGAGGACGGGAAGCATTGGAAGATCTTATTATTAAATCCCATTTGTTTAATGGATCTTTGTCTCTTGTGATCTCCACAAGTCTCCCTTACATAATTTCCAGGTAATTATACTACCCCCAAATAATCTAGTCCATATTTGTAAGGAAAATGGCTGTGCTTCAGTCAGGAGTAGGCCAAGGAAGACATCCAGTACAGCATGACACAGTGAGTTTTGAGTGCAGGCGTACAATCCCGGGCACTATGCAATCACATTTTCATAGCCATTTAATGTACCCTGTTTGTGTAAGCTCATATCTGGCTTTGAGTCACTGTTGTCTATAAGAAATATAACTGCATTGCTGACTCTGTAGGAGAGAGAGAGAGAGAGTAAAGCCATGTCTCAACTGCCTACAATCCCTGGAGTGTTCTTTCAGCTACCTGCCCCCCTCGGACCCCTAGCTTGGGCTAGAACCTGACGATATTACACAAGGAAATAAATACTAATAATAAGTAGCACTTACATAACTCTTACTATGTGCCAGGCACTGATCTTGTTACAGTAGGTAGTCAGACATGAACAGGACAGGAGAGGCTTCCCCCAGTCAACCAGGAATATTAGGCAACCATCAGGTGATGGTCAGATGGTTGTTCATTGTCTCTTTAAAATAATAATTGATTGCAGTCAGCATCAGGGAAAGACAGTCTCCCAATATATAGAAAACACTTGAAACTGATGATCTACAGCTTCCTCGTAAGATCTCAGGAACAGGGCAAGTGGTCTTAAGTATGCACGCTAAGAGGCAAAATTGCTGAGTTTAACTGGTATATGACCTTCCTCTAGGAACACTCAACTGGTAAGTGGAAAATGCCCCAATTAAGCATGTGTACTATTTCAATAAACACACTGTGCATGTAGCCCCTCCAAGTGCTGGCAGCCCATTGCACAAGCAGACAGCCCACCCCAAGGGAAGAATCAGGGGAGAAAGGATGCAACATCCCAGAAACATGCCAACATATAAAACCCCAAGTCAAAAGTCAAACCTTGCACATGAATTTCTCAAGTTGCCCTCTTGGCCCTCTTCAAAGTATACTTTACTTTCTTTCATTCCTGCTCTAAAATGTTTTAATAAACTTTCACTCCAGCTCTAAAAGTTGCCTTGATCTCTCTCTCTGCATTATGACCTTCTGTTGAAGCCTTTCTTATGAGGAGACAAGAAATGAGGTTGCTGCAGAACCCTGTGGATTTGCTGCTGCTAACAGTCTTAGTACTATAAATTTATATATATACATATCTTTGTAAATACATGTGCATTTACAAGAGTATATATACACATGTGTTTACAAAAGTGAAGATATATATTTACAAAAGTGTATATATAAAAATATATGCTATATAAAATATATAAATATATGATGTATATATAAAATATATGGAATATAAATATATATACATAAATACATATATTTATACAATAGACTTTTATATATGTATATACATACATATCTTATATTTATAAGGTATATATAATATATGTAATATATAAGTATATATATTATATATGCAAAGGTATATATAATATCTGGTATATAAATATATAGTATATATAAGTATACATATTTATATACTTTATATACCTTTATATATGAATACATATACATTAAAAAATTTTATTGTACTCTAAGTTCTAGGGCACATGTGCACAATGTGCAGGTTTGTTATGTATGTATACGTATGCCATGTTGGTGTGCTGCATCCACTAACTCGTCATTTACATTCGGTATATCTCCTAATACTATCCCTTCCCTCTTCCCGCTCCCCACAATAGGCTCCGGTGTGTGATGTTCCCTTTCCTGTGTCCAAGTGATCTCATTGTTCAATTCCCACCTATGAGTGAGAACATGCTGTGTTTGGTTTTCTGTTGTTGAGATAGTTTGCTGAGAATTATGGTTTCCAGCTGCATCCATATCCCAAAAACGGACATGAACTCATCCTTTTTTATGGCTGCATAGTACTCCATGGTGTATATGTGCCATGTTTTCTTAATCCAGTCTGTCACGGATGGACATTTGGGTTGATTCCAAGTCTTTGCTGTTGTGAATAGTGCTGCAATAAACATACGTGTGCATGTGTCTTTATAGCAGCATGATTTATAATCCTTTGGGTATATACCCAATAATGGGATGCCTGGGTCTAATGGTATTTCTAGTTTTAGATCCTTGAGGAATCGCCACACTGTCTTCCACAATGGTTGAACTAGTTTACAGTCCCACCAACAGTGTAAAAGTGTTCCTATTTCCCACATCCTCTCCAACACCTGTTTCCTGATTTTTTAATGATTGCCATTCTAACTGGTGTGAGATGGTATCTCATTGTGGTTTTGATTTGCATTTCTCTGATGGCCAGTGATGATGGGCATTTTTTCATGTGTCTGTTGGCTGTATAAATGTCTTCTTTTGAGAAGTGTCTGTTCATATCCTTTGCCCACTTTTTGATGGGGTTGTTTGTTTTTTTCTTGTAAATTTGTTTGAGTTCTTTGTAGGTTCTGGATATTAGCCCTTTGTAAGATGAGTAGATTGCAAAATTTTCTCCCATTCTGTAGGTTGCCTGTTCACTCTAATGGTAGTTTCTTTTGCTGTGCAGAAACTCTTTAGTTTAATTAGATCCCATTTGTCAATTTTGGCTTTTGTTGCTGTTGTTTTTGGTGTTTTAGACATGAAGTCCTTGCCCATGCCTATGTCCTGAATGGTATTACCTAGGTTTTCTTCTAAGGTTTTTATGGTTTTATGTCTAACATTTAAGTCTCTGATCCATCTTGTATTAATTTTTGTATAAGGAGTAAGGAAAGGATCCTGTTTCAGCTTTCTACTTATGGCTAGCCAGTTTTCCCAGCACCATTTATTAAATAGGGAATCCTTTCCCCATTTCTTGTTTCTCTCAGGTTTGTCAAAGATCAGATGGCTGTAGATGTGTGGTATTATTTCTGAGGGCTCTGTTCTGTTCCATTGGTCTATATCTCTGTTTTGGTACCAGTACCATGCTGTTTTGGTTACTGTAGCCTTGTAGTATAGTTTGAAGTCAGGTAGCATGATGCCTCCAGCTTTGTTCTATGGACTTAGGATTGTCTTGGCAATGTGGACTCTTTTTTGGTTCCATATGAACTTTAAAGTAGTTTTTTCCCAATTCTGTGAAGAAAGTAATTGGTAGCTTAATGGGGATGGAATTGACTCTATAAATTACCTTGGGCAGTATGGCCATTTTCACAATATTGATTCTTCCTATCCATGAGCATGGTATGTTCTTCCCTTTGTTTGTGTCCTCTTTTATTTCATTGAGCAGTGGTTTGTAGTTCTCCTTGAAGAGGTCCTTCACATCCCTTGTAAGTTGGAGTCCTAGGTATTTTATTCTCTTTGAAGCTATTGTGAATGGGAGTTCATTCATGATTTGGATCTCTGTTTGTCTGTTATTGAAGTATAAGAACACTTGTGATTTTTGCACACTGATTTTGTATCCTGAGACTTTGCTGAAGTTGCTTATCAACTTAAGGAGATTTTGGGCTGAGATGATGGGGTCTTCTAAATATACAATCATGTCATCTGCAAACAGGGACAATTTGACTTCTTCTTTTCCTAATTGAGTACCCTTAGTTTCTTTCTCTTGCCTGATTGCCCTAGCCAGAACTTCTACCACTATGTTGAATAGGAGTGGTGAGAGAGGGCATCCCTGTCTTGTGCCACCTTTCAAAGGGAATGCTTCCAGTTTTTGCCCATTTGGTATGATATTGGCTGTGGGTTTGTCATAAATAACTTTTACTATTTTGAGATACGTTCCATCATACCGAATTTATTGAGAGTTTTTAGCATGAAGGGCCATTGAATTTTGTCAAAGGCCTTATCTGCATCTATTGAGATAATCATGTGGTTTTTGTCTTTGGTTCTGTTTATATGCTGGATTACATTTATTGATTTGTATATGTTGAACCAGCCTTGCATCCCAGGGATGAAGCCCATTTGATCATGGTGGATAAGCTTTTTGATGTGCTGCTGGATTTGGTTTGCCAGTATTTTATTGAGGATTTTTGCATCGATGTTCATCAGGGATATTGGTCTAAAATTCTCTTTTTCTGTTGTGTCTCTGCCAGGCTTTGGTATCAAGATGATGTTGGCCTCAAAAAATGAGTTAGGGAGGATTCCCTCTTTTTCTATTGATTGGAATAGTTTCAGAAGGAATGGTACCAGCTCCTCCTTGTACTTCTGATATAATTTGGCTGTGAATCCGTCTGGTCCTGGACTTTTTTTGGCTGGTAGGCTATTAATTATTGACTCAATTTCAGAGCCTGCTATTCGTCTATTTAGGGATTTAGCTTCTTCCTGGTTTAGTCTTGGCAGAGTGTGTGTGTCCAGGAATTTATCCATTTCTTCTAGGTTTTCTAGTTTATTTGTGTAAAGGTGTTTATAGTATTCTCTGATGGTAGTTTGCATTTTGATTCTTCTCTCTTTTCTTCTTTATTAGTCTTGCTAGTGGTCTATCAATTTCGTTGATCTTTTCAAAAAACCAGCTCCTGGATTCATTTATTTTTTGGAGGGTTTTTTGTGTCTCTATCTCCTTCAGTTCTGCTCTGATCTTAGTTATTTCTTGCCTTCTGCTAGGTTTTGAATGTGTTTGCTCTTGCTTCTCTAGTTCTTTTAATTGTGATGTTAGGGTGTCAGTTTTAGATCTTTCCTGCTTTCTCTGGTGGGCATTTAGTGCGATAAATTTCCCTCTACATCCTGCTTTAAATGTGTCCCAGAGATTCTGGAATGTTGTATCTTTGTTCTCATTGTTTTCAAAGAACATCTTTATTTCTGCCTTCTTTTTGTTATATACCCCATAGTCATTCAGGAGCAGATTGTTCAGTTTCCATGTAGTTGAGCAGTTTTGATTGAGTTTCTTAGTCCTGAGTTCTAGTTTAATTTCACTGTGGTCTGACAGACACTTTGTTATAATTTCTCTTCTTTTACATTTGCTGTGGAGTGCTTTACTTCCAACTGTGTGATCAATTTTGGAATAAGTGTGATGTGGTGCTGAGAAGAATATAAAATCTGTTGATTTGGGGTGGAGAGTTCTGTAGATGTCTATTAGGTCTGCCTGGTGTAGAGTTGAGTTCAATTCCTGGATATCCTTGTTAACTTTCTGTCTCATTGATCTGTCTAATGTTGACTGTGGGGTGTTAAAGTCTCCCATTATTATTGTTTGGGAGTCTAAGTCTCTTTGTAAGTCTCTAAGGACTTGCTTTATGAATCTGGGTGCTCCTGTATTGGGTGTATATATATTTGGGATAGTTAGCTCTTCTTGTTGAATTGATCCCTTTACCGTTATGTAATGGCCTTGTCTCTTTTGATCTTTGTTGGTTTAAAGTCTGTTTTATCAGAGACTAGGATTGTAACCCCTGCCTTTATTTGTTTTCCATTTGCTCGGTAGATCTTCCTCCATCCCTTTATTTTGAGCCTATGTGTGTCTCTGCATGTGAGATGGGTCTCCTGAATACAGCAGACTGATGGGTCTTGACTCTTTATCCAATTTGCCAGTCTGTCTTTTAATGGACCATTTAGTCCATTTACATTTAAGGTTAATATTGTTATATGTGAACTTGATCCTGACATTGGGATAGTAGGTGGTTTTTTTGCTCGTTAGTTGATGCAGTTTCTTCCTAGCATCAATGGTCTTTATATTTTGACATGTTTTTGCAATGGCTGGTACCGGTTGTTCCTTTCCATGTTTAGTGCTTCCTTCAGGATCTCTTGTAGGGCAGGCCTGGTGGTCACAAAATCTCTAAGCATTTGCTTGTCTGTAAAGAATTTTATTTCTCCTTCACATATGAAACTTAGTTTGGTGGGATATGATATTCTGGGTTGAAAATTCTTTTCTTTAAGAATGTTGAATATTGGCCCCCACTCTTTTCTGGCTTGTAGAGTTTCTGCTGAGAGATCTGCTGTTAGTCTGATGGGCTTCCCTTTGTGGGTAACCTGACCTTTCTGTCTGGCTGCCCTTAACATTTTTTCCTTCATTTCAACTTTGGTGAATATGACAGTTATGTGTCTTGGAGTTGCTCTTCTTGAGGAATATCTCTGTGGTGTTGTCTGTATTTCCTGAATTTGAATGTTGGCCTGCCTTACTAGGTTGGGGAAGTTCTCCTGGATAATATTCTGCAGAGTGTTTTCCAGCTTGGATCCATTCTCCCCGTCACTTTCAGGCACACCAATCAGTCATAGATTTGATCTTTTCACATAATCCCATATTTCTTGGAGGCTTTGTTCATATCTTTTTATTCTTTTTATTCTAAACTTCTCTTCTTGCTTCATTTCATTCATTTGATCTTCAATCACTGATACTCTTTCTTCCAGTTGATCAAGTCAGTTGCTGCCGCTTGTGTATTTGTCACGTAGTTCTCGTGTCATAGTTTTCATCTCTATCAGTTCATTTATGGACTTCTCTGCATTGATTATTCTAGTTATCCATTCTTCCATTCTTTTTTCAAGATTTTTAGTTTCTTTGTGCTGGGTACATAATTCCTCCTTTGGCTCTGAGAAGTTTGATGGACTGAAGCCTTCTTCTCTCATCTTGTCAAAGTCATTCTCTGATCAGCTTTGATCCGTTGCTGGCGATGAGCTGCATTCCTTTGGAGGGGGAGATGTGCTCTTATTTTTTGGATTTCCAGCTTTTCTGCCCTGCTGTTTCCCGGTCTTTGTGGTTTTATCTGCCTTTGGTCTTTGTTGATGGTGACGTAGTGATGTGGTTTTGGTGTGGGTGTCCTTTCTGTTTGTTAGTTTTCCTTCTAACAGTCAGGACCCTCAGCTGTAGGTCTGTTGGAGTTTGCTTGAGGTCCACTCCAGACCCTGTTTGCCTGGGTATCAGCAGTTGAGGCTGCAGAAGATAGAATATTGCTGAACAGCAAGTGTTGCTATCTGATTCTTGCTCTGGAAGCTTCGTCTCAGAGGTGTACCCAGCCGTGTGAGGTGTGAGGTTTCAGTCTGCACCTTGTGAGGGATGTCTCCCAGTTAGGCTACTCAAGGGTCAGGGACCCACCTGAGCAGGCAGTCTGTCCGTTCTCAGATCTCAACTGCCGTGCTGGGAGAACCACTGCTCTCTTCAAAGCTGTCAGACAGGGACATTTACATCTGCAGAGGTTTCTGCTGCTTTTTGTTTAGCTATGCCCTGTCCCCAAACGTGGAGTCTACAGAGGCAGGCAGGCCTCCTTGAGCTGCAGTGGACTCCACCCAATTCGAGCTTCCCAGCAGCTTTGTTTACCTACTTAAGCCTCAGCAATGGTGGGCGCCCCTCCCCCAGCCTTGCTGCAGCCTTGCAGTTAGATCTCAGACTGCTGTGCTAGCAATGAGGGAGGCTCTGTGGGTGTGGGACCCTCTGGGCCAGGTGTGGGATTTAATCTCCTGGTGTGCCATTTGCTAAGACCCTTGGTAAAGCACAGTATTAGAGTGGGAGTTACCCAATTTTCCTGGTGTTGCGTGTCTCAGTTTGCCTTGGCTAGGAAAAAGAATCCCTTCCCCCTTGCGCTTCCCAGGTGAGGCGATGCCTTACCTTGCTTCAGCTCTCACTGATTGAGCTGCATCCACTGACCAGCACCGACACTGTCCGACACAACCCAGTGAGATGAACCTGGTACCTCTGCTGAAAATGTAGAAATCGCTCACCTTCTGTGTCACTCACGCTGGGAGCTGGAGGCTGGAGCTGTTCCTATTTGGCCATCTTGGGTGCCCCCAAGAAAAATAAATAAATAAATAAAAAACTGTATACCTTTATATATGTATACACATATATATTTATGTATCTTGTATTTATATATGGTATAATTATATAGTATATAAATATATATTTTATATATACAAAGGAGTGTATATATAAATACATGGTATATAAAATATATGCTTATATATAAAAACACCTTAAATATATATCATTATACCTTATATACCTTTATATATTTATATACCTTATGTAACTTTATATAGGTATATACACATATACCTTATATATGTAAATGTTTATATATTACATATATTTACATGTAAATATTTACATATGTTTATATATGTAATTATATATAATTATATACCTCTATATACTTTATATGGTATATAAATATATAAACATACATAAATATCTAACATATCTATATAAACATATAAGGTGTATATATACCTTATATACATTTTTACCATATATATATTATAGGTATATAACATACACACATCTTATATAAGGGATATTAAATATAAGGTTTATATTTATATGCATATAGTTTGTAAATACATGTATATATATTTACCCTTGTAAGTACATGTATTTATATTTACCCTTCTAAACATATATGTATTTACCTTTGTAAACATGTATATATATTTACCTTAGTAAACATATGTGCATGTATGGGTATATATATATATATATATATATTTACCTTTGTAAACATACATATATGTACTTACCATTGTAAATATATATGTGTTTGTGTGTGTATGTATACATATTTGTATGTATATAGACACATATATATACTTGTTTGTTCCTCTTACATAGTCTTAGAGAGGTATGTTATTATCTGCATTTCACAATGGAGGAATCTGAGAAGCATGTTAAATAACGTGCCCAGAATCAGTAGCTAATTGGTGGCAGACCACTAATTGGTTTTAAAGACCATCTTTTAAGTAATTAGAAATTTGGATGGATGAAAGTTGGATAAATGAAGCTTTTTTGCCGGGTAAAAGGATGATTTTTACTTGTTATCACTTTCTCATGTCGCCATGAAAGGGTAATAGCAGAGCGTTCTATAGCCACTTAGTATATTGTTTATCAGCCAATTCTGTGATTGCTACCTGACAGCAAGTCAATACTTGTTACTTGTAAATGTTTTCATTTGTTTAGTGATCCCAAAATTTACATTCCTTCAATGCCAAATATTGAGGTATAATCCAGTCTTTACCATTAAATGAATTAGCTAGAGGGATCTGTAAATGTTTCTGATGAAATTAGATTCCATTTTCTGTGCAGTCTGGTAGAGGAAATTATGGCATTTAATTCAATGAACTGTGAGAACACAGACTGAATTTCATTGACTTATTCACCATTTTTTTTTCAGTGTGGATTTTGAAAACATATTTATAGCTATTATATTTCCAATAAAAAACATTGAATTTTCACTGCACAAATTTACGTTAGTTTCTTTATAAATAATTCTTATATTTTATATTATAAATTGCTTATATATAAATAACCTATTTGTATATTTTTGACGTAATCAAATATATCTTAGATTTTTAAGCTAAAAAGTTGAGTACAAGGCTACTAAACATTCCATCTTCCTGCTCATACTATATTGGCCCTCATGTATAGTTTAAAATTTTATAAAATTTGAAAATCAAATGAACCAATGTATAAGAGACATCTTCTGTACACTTAATCTTTGGATTTGCCAGGATTTACTGTATTTCGTACAAAGCATAAGAGAATTTTATTTGTAAAGTGTATTTTGATGAAGATATTCAATTCAGTCAAACAATTACAGTGTCCTTTGTTATAGCTTTATTACTATATTTTCTTCTTACAGATTTGCATATCCAAAAATATCCAACATTTGTTAAAAATGATGAGTTAGGACTCTAGCTAATAATAATGAAGAAAGATAAATAAAGAATGCTAATCGTATTTTTTGTAGTAGAAAGATAGAATTTATGAAAATCTTTAGGCTTTGTTAAAAAATATATAGTCGAGGGAAGTTTCACAGCTCATTCATGAGTTTATTATAATTTTGATTCCCAAACTGAACAAGGTCAGTTAGAAAGTTACATATTAATCTCAATTATTCTTGTAAAATTGATAAGTAACATCAAGAAATTGATTATATCATACATAAAAAATAATTATTTTGGTAAAATGGGAGCTATTTTAGGAAAGCAAAGGTAGTTTATTTTTGTGATTGGTATTAATATGATATATAATAACACCAGATTAAAGAAAGAAACAATATATGATATCTCAACAACTAAAGAAAAATGTTTGATGAAATTCTTCACTCATAACAAAATATCTTAGAAAATACTTAAAAATCTCCTTAATTTGACGAAATAACATCTACCAAAATACATAGCATATCATACTTGATGACATACATAGTATGGATTAATCTTAACTGACATGGAATGATCTCATGCTCATCTCCAGAGACATTTACAAATGCCATAGTATGTATTAACTAAAGATAAATGGTGTTCCATAAGCATGAATCTGTGAATTGTTCCCAGGCAAGATATATTCTCTTTTGAGCATTTGGTTTGGGGGTAACATTAATTGCAGCCTTGAGGAAGGGCATTCAACACTGAAGGCTGGAATTAACCACCTGCACAGGTTATCAGAGACCACCACCACTAGTATATTTTGGGGCCTCTTGGTACCTAGGCGTTTTGAATGCCTGCAGATAGAAGTTTAAGACTGGAGGACAAATGTGCAGAGGCCTTGAAGCAGAAGAATGCTTAAGGTATCCAACTGTCAAGCACAACAAAGGTTTGTGAGAATGAAATTGAAAGGAAGAATTGAGAGAGGTGGTAGTGTAGGTTTTTGAAATAGATAGGATTTTAAGATTTACTCAGAAAGACAGAAATCACTGGTGCATGCTATGTGATAGAGCAGTAGGAACGCAAAGAAGTCTGTGCCTAAAATTTCATGGAAGTCTGTGCCTAAAATTTCATGATCCCTTTTATGAATAACCTACGGATACTATTGCTCTACTGTGTCCTTTGCTGTGATGTAACTATTCAATGAGAAAAGAACAAAGCTCCAAAACAAATTAAATAATCAAAATCTCTACAAACTTTTGAGTCCTGTGATTTCTTTTAGCAATCAAACACTTAAAGTGGTTGATGCATAATTACCACATAGTGAAAGTATAGAAATACCACTTTTATGGTTAGAACAAAAGGACGTTTCTTTTTGTCTTAGTTAAGAGTACTTATTTACAGAGAATATTTGGATTTGATAGATAAAGAAAATAGGTGTTTATATTTCTTGCATAATGAAAATTATGGAGTCAAACATTTGCTGGCATAAAATAAGAGGCTTAAAATATCAGTGATGCATCAAAAAACTTATCTACCACAATAAAATAGGCTTCATCCCTGTGATGCAAGGCTGCTTCAACATTCACAAATCAGTAAATGTAATCTATCACATAAACAGAACCAATGACAAAAAACACATGATTATCTCACTAGAGGCAGAAAAGGCCTTTGACAAAATTCAACAGGCCTTCATGCTAAAAACTCTCAATAAACTATGTATTGATGTAACATATTTTAAAATCTTAAAAGCTATTTAGGACATACCCATAGCCAATATCATACTGAATGGGCAAAAACTGGAAGCATTCCCTTTGAAAACTGGCACAAAGCAAGAATGCCCACTCTTATTCTCACTAGGGCAATCAGGCAAGAGAAAGAAATAAAGGGTATTCAATTAGGAAAAGAGAAAGTCAAATTGTCTCTGTTTGCAGAGGACATGATTGTATATTTAGAAAACCCCATCGCCTCAGCCCCAAAACTCCTTAAACTTGTAAACAACTTCAGCAAAATCTTAGGATACAAAATCAATGTGCAAAAAATCAAAAGCATTTCTATACACAAATAATAGACAAGCAGGAAGCCAAATCATGAGTGAACTCTCATTCACAATTGCTACAAAGAGAATAAAATACCTAGGAATACAACTTAGAAGGGATGCAAAGAACCTCTTCAAGGAGAGCTACAAACCACTGCTCAAGGAAATAAGAGAGGACACAAGCAAATGGAAAAACATTCCATGCTCATGGATATGAAGAATCAATAAAGTGAAAATGGCCATACTGCTCAAAGTAATTTATAGATTCAATGCTATTCCTATCAAGCTACCATTAGCTTTTTTTGGTTCTTCATGGAACTAGAAAAAACTACTTTAAATTTTATATGGAACTATAAAAGAGCCCACATAGCCAAGATAATTCTAAGCAAAAACAACAAAGTTGGAGGCATCACGCTACCTGACTTCAAACTATAGTACGAAGCTACAGTAACCAAAACAGCATGGAATTAGTACCAACACAGATATATTAGTACCAAAACAGAGCAGAGGCTTCAGAAATAACACCACACATCTACAAACATCTGATCTTTGACAAACCTGACCAAAAAAAAAAAAAAAAAAAAGCAATAGGTAAAGGATTCCCTATTTAATAGATGGTGCTGCGAAAACTGGCTAGCCATATGCAGAAAACAGAAACTGGACCCCTTCATTACACCCTATACAAAAATTAACTCAAGATGGATTAAAGACTTAAAGACTTAACATAAAAATTTAAACCATGAAAACCCTAGAACAAAACCTAGACAATACCATTCTGGACATAGGTATGGGCAGACTTTATGACTCAAACACCAAAAGCAATGTCAACAAAAGCCAAAATTGACAAATGGGATCTAATTAAGCTAGTTAAGCTAGTTAAGAAGACGTTTATGTGGCCAACAGACATATTGAAAAAAAAGCTCATCATCATTCATCATTAGAGAAATGCAATCAAACCACAATGTGATACCATCTCACACCAGTTAGAATGGCGATCATTAAAAAATCTGTAGGCCAGGTGCAATGGCTCATGCCTGTATTCCCAGCACTTTGGGAGGTGGAGGCAGGTGGATCACAAGCTCAGGAGATCGAGACCATCCTGGCTAACATGGTGAAACCCCATCTCTACTAAAAATGCAAAAAAAAAAAAAAAAAAAAAAAAAAAAATATATATATATATATATATATAGGAAAAATATAGGTATATATAAATATATATATATATTTATATTATATATATATTTATATATATATAAATATATAATATATTTATATATATTTATATATATATAAAAATATAGGTGTGTATATATATATATATATATATATATATATATATATATATCAGGACTAAACTCAATGAAAGCAGCTTCTTTAGGAATCGGGAAGGCAAATGTTCACCTGGGATTTCCAGGGTGGTACAAGGACTTTGACCAAAATTCAAGATTCTTACCTTTATTAATATAGGAAGGTTTTCTTTTACAGAGAAAGACAAATAGAATATACTATGGAATAAGAGCTTTAGATTTTTCCTTTATTATATATTCTAAAAATGCTCTTCCCTGACCCTAGAAAATGTTTTTTCTTTCTGTGTTGCTCTATGATGCTTGGTGCAGTTATGTCTACTCTCCACTCAGCACCTAGAAGGGTCATTTCCCAGTAGTAGTCCAATCCTGCCACTCATCTGCTCAAAGCTCACCAGTGGTTTCTGTCACTCTAAGTAAATCTCAAACTCTTATGTATTTTCAAAAAACTACACTACCACCTATCTGAATTCTCCCCTTCCAATTTTATCCTCTTAAATTACTGTGGTGCTTGGAAGTTGGATAAACAAAGCATTCTCCTGCCTCTGGCCCTGAGCAGCTGCTGTTCCCTCTATTTCGGATATTCTTCCTCCACAGAGCCATAGGGTTCATCATTTTCTGTTTGTCATTGCTCAAATATCATGTTGTCATAAAGGACTTTTCTAACTACCATATGTAAAATAGTACCTGCCCTCTTCCAGCCAAGAGTAATGTCTGTTTCCTTTACCCTGCTGTAGATTTCTTCACCATCTGACATATTATACGTTTATTTACTTGTTTATTATCAATCTTCCTCTACTAGAGTTAAGTTATATTCAAACAGGAGCTTGTTTAAACATTTAGCGTATAAAATGTCCCACATGTAAAAGATGCTCACTGGCAATTATTATTAAAAATAAAAGGAAGGAAATAAGAAAGTAAGAAAGGAGAAAACAAACAATGAGAGGAAGGAAAGAAGGAAGAAAGAATGACTTGTAAACAGGCAGGGACAGGTAACAGTTTGCCTCTCTAAAAATAAATAAAATTCTGATTTGATTGTTCACTGAAATAATCTCTTCTTTTTAAAAAAAAAATCATTATTATGATGTAATCAGTGATATTGTACAAAATAACAAACATGTGAATTCTGTATTAAAAAGGACTATAGCTGGATGTGTTGAAAATGCCAATTTAGTAATCATCAGTGGGCTACTTCCTCAAAATTTGAGAGCTGTTATAGGGCAGAAACTGTTAATTCTTCTTGATCCTGGTTGAGTATGATATTTTTCCTCAAGATTTTGATACAACAAGAATACGAAGGCATTTGTACTCAATTATTTTTAATTTATGATTCCCCTTTATATTGGCTAGAGTCTTTACCAACATATACAAAGCTTACAAATGCTTGTTTAAATGTGTCTGATATCAAGTGGATTTTGAGTAAGATCAAAGCAGGCAGACATGACTTAATGGCCATGTGTAGTCAGCAGAGCTCACCAACATCATGTGAGACAAACACCAAATTTCTGAATAGAATATATTAGTCCTGGAAGCACCCTTTTATGAATTTGATATATAACTTTTACTGTGCTATTCAGATCTAAAAAGAAGATATTCAGATCACTTCCTATCTTTTATAAAGTAGAAATGGCTTTAAATTTTTACAATATAGGATGTCTACATCTAAGTCTTGAAAAATGTATAACATTATACTTTATTTGTATTAATCCTGAAGTGAAATACAAAAATCATAACTTTTGTCACATTATGCCCTGTTTTTTAAACAATGTACATCAGGACTGCTCTGAGTTATGAATATTTGAGAGCTACAGGCAAACAAGAATGACAGTAAAAAGAAAACAGGGTCATATTGGGCAAAGATTTGTCAGACTGCTGGACAAGATGTTTTTGAAAAAGATGAGAAAGAAGTTTCTAGGAGAAACCTAAAAATCAAATCCAACATTCTTAAGACATTTTATAAACTCAATTTAATATAATGAATATTAGATTTGATTTTTTGAGGCAACCTCTTTATATATTCCTATTTTGAAATGAGGGGAGCAACTTCAAGTTTTGTACAGCTACTTGCACTTCATTATAAACTTTATATTGTTTCAGCTCTGCATTCTTTCAGTAAGCATTTATTGCTTATTACAATCTGCATAAGCATTAAGTTTCACAGGAAATCTCTCCTATTTAGTAAATTGATTATGCATTCCATTATTGCGATTCACATGCATCAGCTTGGGATCTGTGCATACAATAGGGTGATCATCAAATACGAAAGTGAAGACATTTCTGTTCCTTTGCTCTTTTTGAAAGTTCCTAGGGGAAATAATGCAGCCAGCTTAGTCACTCCTTTTCTCCTGTGTGCGAAAGGGAGAGGGGCTTATGGGTGACTGTGACTGTATCTAGGTCCTCTCATATTTAGCCAACTATGAAAGTGGCAGGCACAGAGCTGACAGGCAGGCAGAAAGAAGTTCTCTTTCCTTAACCTTCCAGAAGAGTTTGGGATCTGCTAAAATTGAGTTGGTCAGTTTGATGTAATTGTAATTCAAACCATGCTACAAAATTGTTTAAATTTGAATGATGGAACACTAAAGGTGTTGTTATTTATAAAGGGCATCATACCTATTATCACCTCATGCTAAACTGCCCGTTTGTTGAGAACTTAACCGAAAGTCACACTTCAATGTATTGGGCTCATTTAGTGAACAGCATATGATGGGACAAATATTTTCAAAGATTATTTCTCAGTATAATTTAATACGGAGTTGGCTATACATCGTTAACAATAGTGACATGACTATAGCATTTATTTTTATAGAGTTTTTTAAATATAAATTAAGGGAAAATGGTCTGTGGATACAGATGCATAAATATGTATTAATATGTGGTGGGATTCTTGAAAAAGAAAGACTGAAGTAAAAACAGATTACTTTTTAAATAAATTATTATGTTGCAGCTTCTACTATACGGCACTGCAAATTGCTGCAAGAAGATAGTAAACAATAATTCACTATCTATGGCTCTCTCTCTACATATGTGTAATATGTGTGTGTGTTTGTGTGTAATGTGGTTGGATAAATTGTTGGCCATATAATATTGGGAATTCGTGGCTAAGGTATAACTGTTTACACAACCAAACAATGAATGAATTCTCTGTAAAAACAAGTATGTTGAAAGACTAAACATTTGCTAGATTCAAAAAATCAAAAAAGAACAAGTATCGATGTGGATAATATAGGTGAAGATGGAAATTAGTATATCTATTATGGAAAACAGTATAGAGTTTCCTCCAAAAATTAGAAATAGAAGTACTATATGATCTGGCAATTCCATTTCTGGGTATATATCCAAAGAATATGAAGTCAGTCTGTTGAAGAGATATCTGCACTCCCATGTTCATTGTAGCATTATTCATAATAACCAAGATATGAACTTAACCCATGCCCATGAAAGGATGAATGTATAAAGAAAATGTGTTGTACAGTAACCTCTGGATATTACTGTAATTTATAATAATGCATTGTATACTTGCAAATTGCTAAGAGAGCAGATCTTATTGTTTTCACCACCAAGAATATAAGGTAATGAATGTGTTATTTAGTTTAATTAAATTATTTTACAATGTATATGTGTATCAAAACATCACATTGTACACAGTAAAGATATGCAATTTTTATTTGTCAATTACATATCACTAGAACTGGGGAGACATTTTTAGATTTGATAATAAGACGTAAGAAATCTAATGTTTACAGATGAAAGTAGAAAAGTCACTATTTTTTTGAATTTCTAGAGATTACAAATCAATAGGAATTTTCTTCAGGTGTGATGAGAAAAAATTGCTGAAAGCATAAGTGAGACTTTTAAACAGTGTCTGTTTATCTTTCGGAGGGATTATATTTTCTCTAAACTGGGAAGGGGACAAAAGATCACTCTCTTCCTCAGACTGTACCTCAGAAAACAACAGAAGGCCTGGGTATGAGAGGCATCCCTAATGTCATAGCACAGTGATGCTAGACAAGGAATATGATGCCAGGTACCAACTCCAGTTCTGGTGGACTTTAGGACAACACAAAGTCCTCTTCCAAAAGAGCAAATTAATCTTAAATGATCACGACTTCAAGGAAAGGAGGTTGGATTGATGGTTGCAACAGGCAGAAGAGGGGAGTTCCCGCCTCCATGGTGCAGCAGTGGCTTCCTAATTGTCCAACTGTTGTGCAACGAGGAACATCTACACATAGGAGACAATTTAGATAGAGAAAAAATGTTTCAATTTCCAACTCACTTCCTCTCAAATGACATCCAGACAAAGAACCTACCATGGGAATTGAAACATATGTTTTGCTAGCAGACTACAAAGATAGCAGCACCAGGATTTGAGCAGTAATTTCCTTCTGTCAGAGTCAAATGATAATGATCTACCCAAGTTACTTACAGACAGCAAATATATCAGTGAGAAATTGCAGAGATATCAACAAGTCCCATTAAGTGAAAACTTAATTAGACAAATGGGGTCTAATTAAACTAAAGAACTTCTGCACAGCAAAAGAAACTACCATCCGAGTGAACAGGCAACCTACAGAATGGGAGAAAATTTTTGCAATCTACTCATCTGACAAAGGGCTAATATCCAGAGCCTAAAAAGAACTCAAACAAATTTACAAGAAAAAAACAAACAACCCCATCAAAAAGTGGGCAAAGGATATGAACAGACATTTCTCAAAAGAAGACACTCATACAGCCAACAGACACATGAAAAAATGCTCATCATCACTGGCCATCAGAGAAATGCAAATCAAAACCACAATGAGATACCATCTCACACCAGTTAGAATGGCAATCATTAAAAAGTCAGGAAACAACAGGTGCTGGAGAGGATGTGGAGAAGTAGGAACACTTTTACACTGTTGGTGGGACTGTAAACTAGTTCAACCATTGTGGAAAACAGTATGATGATTCCTCAAGGATCTACAACTAGAAATACCATTAGACCCAGCCATCCCATTACTGAGTATATACCCAAAATATTATAAATCATGCCGCTATGAAGACACATGCACACACATGTTTATTGCGGCACTGTTCACAATAGCAAAGACTTGGAATCAACCCATATGTTCATCAGTGACAGACTGGATTAAGAAAACATGGCACATATACACCATGGAATACTATGCAGCCATAAAATGGATGAGTTCGTGTCCTTTGTAGTGTCAGTGGATGCAGCTGGAAACCATCATTCTCAGCAAACTATCAGCAAGAACAGAAAACCGAACACTGCAAGTTCTCACTCATAGGTGGTAATTGAACAATGAGATCACTTGGACTCGGGAAGGGGAACATCACACACCAGGGCCTATTGTGGGGAGTGGGGAGGGGAGAGGGATGGCGTTGGGAGATATACCTGATGTAAATGACGAGTTGATGGGTGCTGACGAGTTAGTGGGTGCAGCACACCAACATGGCACATGTATATGTAGCAAACCTGCACGTTGTGCACATGTACCCTAGAACTTAAAAGTATAATAAAAAATAAAAAAATAAAAGAAGTACTCTGAGATTTTGATAATTGCCAATAATGCATTTGTTGTTGCTTTTTCTTCTTTTGAAATTTAAGCCATGATTTTCAGAAAAATAAATTTATTTACATGAGATTCTGTTGTCAACTTTAGAATCATCCCCTTTATCAACAGATAGATGTTTAATTTCAGGTTCAGTTAGAACATAAAGCAGAATAAAAGCAATTGGCAGAAAAAGCATTAGCATTGAGGTAGAAATTTAGATTTTGTAGCTGCTCAAGTAATGCAGGTGTCTATAAACTCCACATTCCATTATTGATGGTAAATCCTTGGCTCAAAAGACATCCTGTAATTCACACAACTGGTAAATACAGGAGGTGTTTCAATTTCGTTTGGATTGAAGCAACACAAATGTCCTTCAACCAAACTGGTGAATAAACAAACAAATTTTGGTACATTCATAAAATAAAATACCTCACATATATATAATATTTAATATATAATATATAGCTGTATAATTTTAGCTATATACGATATAGCAATATGTTATATATTTATAGTATGTATATAGCTCTAACATTATATTCTATATATACACAATAAAATATGTTATATATTTTATATATATAATATATATATATTTTAACATAAACTCTAAAGGCTACATAGAGTGTGATTCTATTTATATTGTTAAGACAACCTGGAGATAGAACGCAAATCAGTCAGAGGTTACCAGAGGCTAGGGCTGGAGGAAGAAGTTGATTTAAAAGGGTCATGAGGAAGTGATTGAACTGCTCTACACTTTGATTATGAAATTTGTTTACACTGAAAAGAGTGAATTTTGGAGTGTATAAATTACACCTTTTTAAAAATGTTCTAAAGAAGAAAAAAGGGAAAAAACTTTGACCTCACATAGTTAATATGTAAATAATGATGTAGTATTTGCAAAGCATATAACATAATAGTATTCAGTATATATAAATAACTACAAATCAATAAGAATAACAGGAAAGAACCATCCAATTACAAATTCTGTGAATAATGTCAATAAAAAATTAACAAAAATGAGAACCTTAATGGCCAAGAAACGAAAATATGCTCAACTTCATTTCTGAGTATTAAAAAATATAGAAATAATGGACTTATTTTGCTAGAATGGCAAAAAATTAAAGAAATGTAATCATACGTGTTAGAATCTGGAGGAAAAGATACTAGAGGAAAATATATTCTCACACAGTGGAGCATTTCAAAATTGATACAATCCTTTTAGGCAGATATCTATCAGTGTCCTGTAAAGCTGAAAATAAGCACACCCAATTACTCAGAAATTCTACTATTTATTCTAGACAGATTTTTACACTTGTATAAAATGCTATGTGTATACAAAATGTTCATCAAAGAATTACTTATAACAAAGAAATAGAAGCTATATTAGGAAAAATTAGAAGCATCAAATGTGGTGCTATTAAAAATATGACTGATTCTGGTAACCTTAGCATTGAGTGAGTTTCTTCATCTGTAATAACAGAATTGTACTTTGTCTATCTCATGGTGTTAACTGGAATAAAATATTTAATCTGTACCTGGTAATAATATAGGATTGTTGATTACAATCATTGACACTCATCTTTATAAACCATATATATATATGTTTTGTAATGACTATATATAATTTAAGAGATACAGAAAAAAATAAAAATCAATTTCTACAACACTTAAATCTTAATCAAAACATCTTCCTCAGGTTTTCACATTGGTAGAGTAAGAGAATGTATTTTCAGACTTATTCAAATAAATATTCCAATTTTCACTTCATTTTGTGTATACTTATCTTTTTAAAAAAAAAAAAAAATTCTACAGACAGTGTCTTACTGTGTCATCCAGGCTGGAGTGCAGTGGTGCAATCACAGCTCACTGCAGCTTCGACCTCTTGGGTTTAAGTTATCCTCCCACCTCAGCTTCCTGAGAAGCCGAGACCACAGGTATGCATCACTAAGCATGGTCAATTTTTTTTTTTTTTTTTTTGTATTTTTTGTAGAGACAAAATCTTGCCAGGTTTCTCAGGCTGGTCTCAAACTCCTTGACTCAGCTATCTGCCCACCTCAACCTCCCAAATGTGTATACTCATCTTGAGAATTTTAAACTTTTCCATATACCTTTTAGATTGAATTTGACCAATTTTACTCCTTCCTAGTTATTTGCAACTTTCACATCATTATAAAAGATATAGGTATAGAAAGAAAAAATTAATGAGTAAACTGGAGAGTATAGCTATAAACACACTGAATATATAAATTACTGTCAGAGCAGATATATTTTTTGAAAATGAAGAGTGGTGCTTACCAGACCAGGAACAAGGACAACTGATGTAAAACCCTGGGAAAACTGAGACAAGTTTCATAATAAATAATTACTCTAACTACACACAGGTCCGGTAAATGTATTGCAGCATACACTAGCTAAAATGTCCCTCATTGTAATGAATATATTTTTACTTTAAAGTATTTTTCCATTCTTTCATTGTTACATCTACTGTGTGTCAGGACAGGAGTTAGGTGGTCTAATGCACCACTAAAGGAAATAGATGACATGTTCATTCTTGGGATATCTAGTCTCAAGCTTTCCTATTTTATAGGGATGTCAACACTTTTCAGTATTTTAAATGATTTACCATGAATCATGCATAACCCATAACTAAGTCATCCTATTTAGGTAGAAATGTGAAGTGAAACCCATAAGAGAAGAACATTATTTAAAGGAAAATCTATCCTCCCAAATTCCTGATGATTTCCAAACTAATTCCTTTTAGAGATCATCTTCAGGGAAGAAGTAGTGAAGTGTAGGAAAATCTCTATCTATCTATCTATCTATCTATCTATCTATCTATCTATCTATCTATCTATCTATCATCTATCTATCTATCTATGTATCTGTCTATCTATCTATCTATCTATCTATCTATCTATCTATCTATCTATCTATCTATGAAGTTGTCAGTCTGTGGGAATATCTTTTAAAGACAGATCATTTATCATAAGTGATTGAAGTAAAGAAAATAATATATCCAAATAGTGATAGGAACTTAAGGGACAGAAAATAAAAAGCAAAAACAATAACATTTTAAGGTTCCTTAAAGTCAGTTTTACATGATTTTTAGACTATCTCCTTTTCCTCTCCAAAATAACTTGTTATGATATGCTACATAGCTTCTGGTATTCTAAGTCATCAGGAATAATAGTTTTCCAGATTTATGTTTACCAGTGGTAATAAATACATCATTTCAAATAGTCCTTCCATATTTTATAGGAAATATTGGTGTCCCCTCAATAATAGAAGTTTAAAAATTTATTTTTTATTTCAATAGCTTTAGGGGTACAAATGGTATTTGTTTACATGGATGAATTGTATAGTGACGAAGTCTGGGATTTTAGTGCACTCATCACCTGAGCAGTGTACATTGTGCCCAATAGGTAGTTTTTCATCCCTCACCTTCCTCCCACCCTCCCCGCTTCCAAGTCTCCAATGTTCATTTCTACTCTCTATGCCTTTGCTTGTCATAGTTTAGATCCCACTTTAAGTGAGAACATACAGTATTTCGTTTTCCATTTCTGAGTTACTTCACTTAGAATAATGTCCCCCAGTTCCGTTCAAGTTGTTGGAAGACATTATTTCCTTATTTTTCGTGGCTGAGTAGTACTCCAGTGTGTGTGTGTGTGTGTGTGTGTGTGTGTACCACATTTTTCTTTATCCACTTATGGGTTGATGGGCACTTAGGTTGATTCCATATCTTTGCAATTGTAAATTATGCCACAATGAACACACATGTGCCAGTGTCTTTTTAATATATTGACTTCTTTTTCTTAGGGTAGATACCCAGTAGGAGGATTACTGGACTGAATGATGGATCTACTTTAGGTTCTTTATGAAATCTCTATTCCGTGTCCCATAGAGGTTGTACTAATTTACATTAAACATCCACGCCAACCTCTATGTTTTCTTTTTTTTAATGGTCATCTGGCTGGGGTAAGGTGTTATGGTGGTATCTCATTGTGGTTTTAATTTGCATTTCCCTGATAAATAGTGATATGAAACATTTTTCGATTGTTTGTTGGCCACTTGTATATCTTTTTTGAGAGATGTCTATTCATGTCATTTGCCCACTTTTTAATAGGATTATTTGATGATTTACTTGCTAATTTGAGTTCCTGGTAGATTATGAATATTAGTCCTTTGTTGCATGAATAATTTTCAAATATTTTCTCTAATTCTGTAGGTTGTCTATTCTGATGATCATTTATTTTACTGTGCAGAAGCTTTTTAGTTTAATTAGATCCCATTTATTTAGTTTTATTTTTGTTCCATTTGGTTTCAGGGTCTTGAAACCAAGGCAAACAATTTATGTCCAGAAGAGTTTTTCTTCAGTTTTCTTCTAGAATTTTTATGGTTTCAGATTTTAAATTATTTGATTCAGCTTGAGTTAATTTTTGTATATTGTGAGAGATAAAGATCTAGTTTCATTAATCTACATGTGGCTATTCAATTTCCTCAGCACCATTTATTGAATAAAGTGTCCTTTCTCCCATTTGTATGTTTTGTCAAAGATCAGTTGGTTTTAAGTACTTGACTTTATTTCTTGGTCCTGTATTCTATTTCACTAGTCTATGTATCTACCTTTATACCAATACCATGTCGTTTTGCTGACTATAGCCTTGTGGTATAGTTTGAATTTAGGTAATGTGATGCTCTAGATTTGTTTCTCTTTGTTTATGATTGTTTTGGTTATTTGGGGTCTTTCTTGGTTCCATTTTAGGATTTTTTTTTTTCTAATTCTGTGAAAAATGTTGGAGTTTTGATAAGAATTGCATTAAATCAGTAGATTGCTTGAAGGAGACATCAAGTCATTCTCAGACAAGCAAATGATGGGGGAATTTGGCACTACTAGACTAGTCCTATAAAATATGCTAAAATGAATTCTAAATCTTGAAACAATAGGTCTATACATATCAGAATAAAAACTCCTGAAAGCATAAAGTTTACTGGTCTTATAAAACAATAACTTAAGCAAGGAAACAAAACCACTAGGAAACAATAAACACTATGACAGAAACAGTACCTCATATCTCAGTATTACCATTGAATATAAATAGTCTGAATGCTCCATTTAAGAAATATATAATGGCAAAACGGATGTAAAATTTAAAAAATCTACTCTCTTCGATAATAGAAGTTTCTTGACAAAGAAACTTTACCAAGTGTATACTAAGCAGAAAAGAAATAACTTTTTTTAAAAATATTTTTTATCTTTTATTTATTTATTTATTTATTTATTTATTTTAACTTTTATTTTACGTTTGGGGGTACATGTGCTGGTTTATTCTATAGGTAAACTTGTGTCATGGGGGTTTGTTGTACAGATTATTTTGTCACCCAAGTATAAAGCCGAGAACATGTGAGTTATTTTTCTTGATCCTCTTCCTCCTCCCTTCTTCCTCAAGTAGGCCCAAGTGTCTGTTCTTCTCCTCTATGTGTCCATGTGTTTTCATCATTTATCTTCCATTTATAAGAAGAACATGTGGTATTTGGTTTTCTGTTCCTGCATTAGTTTGTGAAGGATAATGACTTCTAGCTCCATCCATGTTCCTGAAAAGAATATGATCTCATTCTTTTTTATGGCTGCATAGCATTCCATGGTGTATATGTACCACATTTTCTTTATCCAGTCTACCATTGATAAGCATTTAGGTTGATTCCATGTCTTTGCTATTGTGCATAGTGCTGCATTGAACACACATGTGCACATGTCCTTTTAAGAGAATTATTTATATTCTTTTGGTATATGCCCAGTAATGGGATTGCTGGGTTAAATAGTTCTTCTTTTATCACGTTGAGAAGTTACTACACTGCTTTCTGCATTGGATGAACTAGTTTACCCTCCCACCAACAGTATATAAGCATTCATTTTTCTCCACAATCTTGCCAACACCTGTTATTTTTTGACTTTTTAATAATACTCATTCTGACTGGTATGAAATGGTATTTCATTGTTGGTTTGATTTGCATTTCTCTAATGATCAGTGATGTTGAGCTTTTTTTCACATGCTAGTTGGCAGCATGTAAATCTTTTGAAGTGTCCGTTTCTTTGTCAAGAAACTTCTATTATCAATGCCGTTAAATGACCTTAATACTCAAAGCAATTTATAGATTCAATGTTATTTCTTTCCAACTGACAATGACATTCTTAACAGAATTAGAAAAAAACCTAAAAGTCCTATGGAACTGAAATAAAGGAGCCCAAATAGCCAAGACAATCCTAAGCATATATATTTTTTTTATTTTTTATTGTTGCAGGTTTTGTTTTGAGGACGTCTGTTCTGGTCCTGAATTGGTCAGTAATTGACAGTCATTATATATCTAAATACATTTGTCTCTTCAGACTCTAATTATGTGAGCGAACAGATTGGCGTGGGCCTTTAACATTTCTTCTAGTTCAAATACTTGGTTAATATTTTATTTTAATATTGTAATAGAACCTCCCATATTCTATCTCTTTTATTATTTTCATCTCTTAAATATTTCCCCTATGTAGTTTTCTAGTTTTCTCCTTCTTTTTCTTCATGGAGAAACTTCTGAAAGAATAGATTTTGTCTGTTTCTCTACATCTAAAACTCCCATTCACTGACACCTCAACTCTCTAATATAGTTTCTTCTCTTGTTCCTTAGCTGAAATTACTACTTTTTCGTTCACCTAGGACCTTTGCATTACTAAACCGAGATAAACTTATGAGTTCTTATCTCACTTAAACCCATTGCAGGACATGATGTTGTGGAGCACTTTCTCTTTTATTATGTTCTCCCTATCATGGTCTTCCATGACGGTACCATATTCTTTTTATTTTTTCCTACTTCTTTAGGTACTCTAGCTTTTTACTTTCTGTACCTTTTTCTTTCGTACTGGTATTCTCCAGTTTCATCTTCAACTCTTACTTTACTCAATCCTGTAAAATTTTATGTTTACATAGAAATAAGTTAATATCTATAAATTCAATTACCACTTATCCTTATGTTTCTAAATCCCTATCACTAAATCAAATTTTTCTTAGGTTCTGTTTTACCACATATAGAATATTTATCTGAATATCCAACAGAAAACTAAAATTTAACAAATCCAAAAAATCATTTTAGTTCTCTACTCTCCAAATGTGTTTCTCCCACTGTGTTCTTTATCCTTGCATATTGCACTAGTTATTTAGTTGGCTGTCTTTAAATTATCCTCAATTTTGCTTACAGATTTTTTTTCTTTGTGTGTGTATGATGCAGACATTTAAAATCTGCTCTCATCACATGTCTATGGATGGTGCTAGTTGTGTTAATTCGATTTTGTAATTATTACACAATGCATAAATGTACCAAATTATCAAATTGCATATTTTGAATGTATACAGTTTTGTCAATTGTACCTCATTAAATATGGAAACATTATCAAACTATTTTATACCTAATATAATATCTTGGGGGGACTAGCCCTGTGAGTTTTTTGTGGGTATATATTAATAATCTAATAGCTTGCTGACTGTTCTCTTGTTTTCCACTCCAACCTTTGTTTAAAATATTGGCATAACTTGAGCTTTATAAAGCAGAAAAGTTATTCGAGTGCTTGTCCCATTGGAATCCTTCAATATCTTCTCTTTGATATTAAGATATAGTCAGAATTACTTAACATGGGGTAAAAACCCTTTCATATTTGCTCCTGTCCATCTTTTCTGACTACCCCACCACAGAGCCGTCTCTGGTGCATGAATCTTTGGAGTCTATGAAAAACCTCCTGATCCCCAATTCCTAGAAAAGTATTTCATATCGAAAATATTTTCATCTAATCAACAAGAAATGTAGGCAAATTTTTTTAAAAAGAAGAAAAGAAATGGTGGGAAGATGTTAATTATATAAGTCTTTTTAAATTGAAGGATAGCTTATAAAATTTAATCAAGGTAATATAGAATTATATTTTCTCAACTATATAGAGTAACGCTTTCATCTAAGAATCAGAAACCTAAATTCTCTTCTTGAATCTCTTATTAATTAGTTGTGTGACTTTCAACAAATTGCATAACTTTTCAGGAACTCAGTTTCTTACCTGTAAAATAATTTCGTAGTGTTGTTAGATTATTTCTCCAGCCTCTTCTAGTTCTGACTTTCTATGCAGCCTGGTACTGTTCCATGGTAGTGATTTAATGAGACACATTAACTTTTCAGGCCTCTAAGGAACAATTTCCTTAGCACTCAAACATAGTGTTTCACCCTAGTGTCTGTCCTATATCTAAGTATGTTTTGCCCCAGGGAAAATAGGCTCAGAGTGCTGTGATGACAGAGAATATTTTCTCATTTCCTTTGGTCTTATATAAAAGGGAAAAAATAGTGTCATAACTCTGGTAGATTTATTTCTTGCTAACTATACAGCTAAGAAATGCTTGAAAATATATCCCCAATGTCACTGATTAGAATGTCTTGTGGAAACAAATTAATTTTATCTAAATGACTTCTGAAAACTTGTGAAGGGCAAAGAACAGGTGAATACAGCTGTCCAATGAGTCATTTTGCAATTTTAGGATGAAACTGACACCAATACCTTGTATGGTATTTGTGGAACACACAGTACAACATGATTTTTCCCCAACTATGAGCAAAGTAACTCTTACTAATTGAGAAACGGGAGGGATAACATTCTTAAAAATTATAGGTCCATTTAAATAACTAAATGTGCTATAAAGATATATGCCAAGATTTTGGCAATAAGACTTGAATGATTTATGGATAAGTGAATACACATAGACCAAGTTGGATTTATGAGACATGATATAATTAAGACAATTTGAAAAAGAGTTTTATGTTAATGCAAATTGATAATGATACCGACTCCAGTGTTTGCAAATTCTGATAATGTCCAGAATGTATGTAATAGAATGAAGTAAAAATAGTCAAGCAAATATTAAATCATGTAAGTTTATAAGAATCTTATCTTTGAAGATGATACTATTACTATAGTAAAATAGTTTGGATGTTTGTGGCATGATACACTCAATTTAGAGAATGAAAAGAATCAATGAAATGCTGCCTCGTTTGGGGGGCATAGATATATGATTGAGATAATGGCTTTTTTGTTCTCGTAGAGTGGCTACGTGTTGATAATCACTATTAAGCAGTTTGTACTTATTTTGCTCTTTTTTAATCTTATATTTTGTGGTTAGAATGACTTGAGTCACTGGTATGATATGTTTTATATAATACATTCTTAATCACAGGGATTTGAACCAATTTAAGAGTTGCAAATTTAAAATACTGATAGTAATATATTCATACAAAGCCTAAATAAGTTTTGAATAAGATGCACATAATCTTTTTGACTGAAGAAACTAATATTTGAAATTTTATAACATGAAAATGTTTGAAACATTTCTACTCTCAGCAGAGTGGTGAATCAGACCCTCAGAAGAGTTTTTCTTCTACAAAACACTAGATCTTGGATAGAAATGCATTAGTGAGTCTCAAGAAATAAGGGAAATCTTCAAGGACCCAAACAAGCAAACAGTAAATCTCTGAGTTGAAATCTGAGCAGGAAGCAGTGAAGAATAAGATAACCTGAAAGTTGTTTGTCTGAGGATCAAATTCCCATACCAACCCTTGGATCAAAGACCATTATGAGAGTCTATCACAGTGTGCAGACCAAATCAAACTTCCCTTTCTGTGAGGGCCTTTGAGTGGTTACGAGAATCTCTTGGGTCATACCAGAAGCAGACATAAATCCTCTGTAGCTTAAAGTTTTTCACATTTAGGCCCTAGATTCCCACAGAAGAAGATCAGGAAAAGAAATGCTCATAATCAGAGGTCACAAAACATAACAAGGCAAAAGGGTTGAGCATCAGCATAGAGAAAAAGAAAATTGGGTATTGCATTCGTCATTTACAGAATAAAAGTAAAAACTAGGTGTAGCGTGTAAAAAATTAAAAAATGAAATCACAAAGTAATCTACCAACAATAATTAGCAGATTTAAAATAAAACCTATAATTCAGAATTAAAAACTTAGCAGATAATTTGAACAAATGACTAGACACAACTGAAGAATAAATCAGTAGTCAGAAAATCATATCAGAGAGAAAGAGAGAGAGACTGATTTAGACTTAGAGAGTCAAAGAAAGAAATTTACTTAGAGTTTAGAATGAGAAGCTCTAACATATGTCTAATAAGACTTCCAGAATATGGGACTAAAGGTAAAATGAGATGAGATACATGAAGAGATATTTCTATAAATTGTCCAAAACTGATGAAATGCATGAGTCTACAGATAAAAGAAAGTACAAAGTATACTAGGACAGACACCATCTCCACCAGCCGACACACAAAGTTAGATACTTTAGTAAAACTCCAGAATATCGAGACAAAGAAGAGATCTTTCAAGCCACCAGACAAAATATAAAAATAAAGAAAATCGTACTAATGCAATTTTCTTACCAGCAACTGTGAAAGCCAAAACAGTGAAATAATATTTTCAATGCCGAAAGAAAACAACTGTCAAATGAGACTTGTATTAACCAGAAAACCATCTTTCAAATATGATGGGGTTATTAATCTTTACCAGTTAAATAAACTGTGAGTAAATTTATCAAAAAACCTTCATTATCTCATAGAAAGGAAAATGACTGTATAAAGAAACTCTGAGATGCAAATAGGGATGGTCACATCAGATTTTGCTAAACATAAAAAAGTGTCACATGCATGAATTAACAGTTATATTAATGAAATAATAATGTCAAAATTGTAGACTATAATTTCAAAGAAATAGGTAGTTAGATAACAATGCTAAGCAAATGAAGTTATTGTGGTTGAAGTAAAATATAAAATCCTGATTTTTCTGGGAAAATGTTGTGATATTGATTATTTCTAGATTTCATTAATTCAATCACATGTTTAAAGATAATTATTAAAAGAAACTGTAGGCTGAGCGTGATGGCTCATGCCTATAATCCCAACACTTCAAGAGGCTGAGTTAGGAGGATTACCTGAGCCCAGGAGTCTGAGGCCAGCCTGGGAAATGTGCAAAATCCTGACTCTACAAAAAATACAAAACATAGCTGAACATGGGTGCTGCCTGCATGTAGACCCAGTTACTCATTAGGCTGAGTTTGGAGGATTGATTGAGCCCAAGAAGTTGAGGCTGCACTAAGTCAAGGTCAGATCCCTGCACTCCAGCCTGGGTGACAAAGCAAGACCCTATTTAAAAAAATAAAAGAAAGATGTTAGCATATGTAACATCCAAATAGTGAGAAAAATGGACTAGGAAAAACATGACAACTAAACAGAAACTAAATCCTCTTTTACAAAGTAGCTGCAAGAAAAGAGAAAAAGTAATCATAGAAAAAGTGAGAAAATAGAAAAAAAATTGAATGGTGAAAATAGGTCCAAATATTTCAATCATCCAATGGCTAAAAAAAATGGTAATGAACTAAATAAGTCAATTAAAATATGAAGCTCATCAGATAGTATAAGTACAAACTAATAACAAATAAACCACCACCAAAGCAAACTCCAAGTAAGGGAAATTTACAAGTAAAGGTAAGGACACTGATAAATAAAATAATAAGAAATGTTATCACAAAGTTATGAATGAAAATTATTTTGGTGTCATTGCAGAAATGAGTTAAAATGATTTTTAAAGTGAAAGAGTGTCTTTAAAAACAAAGGGAATCTCAACATAAAGAGAAAACAACTTGAGACTTATCTGTATATAATAAATTAGCCTCAAAATATGTTATATTAGTATAAAAACTGTATGAATCATAGCATATAACTAAGAAATCTCCAACCTAGTAAAAGATTTCAAAATGCCTTTTGCCTTTGTTTGATAGAATAAGAGAAAAAAAAAGAGGAGGAAAATGAAAATATTTGAGCAATATTAGCATACAAACTGTAACCTGTACCAAGATTACTCTTTCTAAGATATGTAAATTGTTCATCAAATTATTTACATAATAAAATCTAAATAAATTTCAAAGAATAGATATCATACCAATTATTCTCAGCCTTCTAAACATTTAGATTAGAAATAAATAACAATAAAACAAAGTTTAAATTATCATTATTTATTTAACAAGACTTTTATTGCACTGGTCATGTTTCTAGACAATAAAGATAACACAGTGAACAAGACAAAGCAAAGCAAAATCTCTACTCTCATGGAGCTTACATTCTATTGGTAGGACATACAATGAAAAAGATAAATAAGAAAAATTTCTAATAAGACAGCAAAAAGTGCTAGAGAGAAATATTCAGTGGGGATGAAAAATAAGAAATGAACCTGGGTTGGGATAGTACAACCTGCAATATTAGACAACATGGCGCAGGAAGTACCCACTAAGAAAGTGGCTTTAGAGGTGAGATTAGATGGAAGTGAGAGTGAGCTGTGTGTCTCTTTGAAGAACATTCCAGGCATTGGGAACAAGTATAAGTGTCTTAAGGCAAGAGTCTCCTGGTATGTTTCAATAATAGTCAAGTCCTGGTGTGACTTAAGCGGAGTAAGTAAAGGGGAATCAAGTCGGGATGAATTAAAAAAAAGACTAGGCAATGGTAGAATGTCTGTAGGCTTTGTAGGCCACTGCAAAGTCGTTGAGTTTATGTTGAGTAAGACAAGAATCATAATCCTATTTAACTATTTTAAAGATCATTCTTGCTACTGTTTTGAGTGTATTAATAGATTATCATGCAAAGACAGAAACACGGATCTGCAAAGAAGAAACAGGGATGCCAATTAGAAGTTGCCTGCATGGTTCTTTCAAGAGGCCAATCTTTCCAAGTCATTCTGCAATGCCACCTCTACCATTTATCCACTCTTTAAATGTGTGGATTGCTGCTGCACTTTCTATTCAGTTTCACTGTTGAATTTATCTGGTTTTGTGTTACACTGTACTATATTGTCTAAATTATCAGAGCCGTTACAGTAGTTGTTTAATGAGGTAAGCACTAGCCAACTCCCTATGTAGGCTCCCTCTCAGAAAGTATCCTATGTATTCTGGAATGTTTCTTTGGGCCTGATGCTGATTACTTATTCTTAGCCAATAATATACTTTTCAACCACATTGTCATTACCATTTAATATTACATTTGACAATTAATTCAACAAATACCTATTAGACATCTATCATATGTGTTGACATGAACTATATTTGGGGCTGTAGTACTGAACCATGATGATATGGCTCCTAACTTAGAAGAGCGTATAGTCTTCTGGATTTCTTTTACCATCCTCAAAGATACCAAGCAATATACATTTTTTAAATGTAGAGTTCAAAGTTGAAGAAGAAAATATAACCATCTTCCCCCAGATACTGAGATATGTAAACTGAGACTGATCATAAGGGGTGTGCATCTAAGTGTAACTGATTTCCAGCCAGTTACCAATGTGTGTTTAAAGTGTGGAAGGTGTGCACATCTGTATGTTTATTTCATATTGGTGAAAGTCTAGAAAGTCGGTAAAAATCTGTTAAAGCAAAATTAGGAAGCCTGACCCTCAGGGTAGGCAGAAGAGGTGTTACTATCATATAATACATGTGCTTATAAGAAGTTCCTGCCCTTCTAAATAATCACCATCCTGAAATTATGGCTAAATTATAACCATTAGATGATTAAATCTTTAGGTAACAGAATTACCAACTGCTATAATGCAGCTAACTCTTGCATTATTGATGACAGTAGGGTAGGGAGTATTTTAATTAGGTAAAGTAAGATGTTTAGAGGATTATGTAATTTATCAGTTACCTTCCAAAATGACAACCCACCAACTGAGAAAAAAAATTCAAAATGAAATAGGATTAGGAACATGTCTACAAATTATTCCGTTTGACGCCAGGTGACAAATAAAGTGGGGGAGAGAGAGGATCAATAGAAATAAATGATGAATCAGGATTCCCACTTTCTTCTTTTAAAATTTTGTGGGTATATTTTAGGTGTATATATTTATATCGTACAAGAGATGGTTTGACAGCAGGCGTACAATGAACATGCACACTTTCATCCAGCCTATCTCATTCCTGTTGTTTGAACTTATCCTGTGAAATTATGGAGGGTTTTGTTCTCAAAGACTTTGCCAAGCCGGGCAACACTGCACCTGAAGAATGTAATGAAAACCAGAGAGCACATAAACTAGAAGAGCGCAGGTGAGATAGCAAAGACTTGTCAAAAGATAATAAGGTTTTCTTAATGTTTTTTCTAGAGAGGAGGTGCATTCAAATATAGCAACAAAAGACACTCAGTTCTAATTGAGGAGAATATTAGAAGACAAGAAGTGCTATATAGTTCTGTATTCAATACCAATGGGAATGACCCGTCGGAATGAAGTGACAGAGAAGGTAATGGAGTTAAGTTCGAGTTAAAATGGAACAAAACGATCATCAATTGAATGACAGTTGCTGTTATCTGTTGCAGAGCAAATTTTTGAAGGTTTCTTTTTCATCCATAAGCAGATTTAGAGCATCAGCAGACCTAGCTCCCAATGACCACTGCCAAAGGAAATTCTCCATATGTAGCTAAAACATCATACTTTACAAAAATGCATAAAGAGGATAGAAAAAGTGAGCAGAAGGAAGCCATTTTAATACTCTTCTGGTTGAGAACAACTTCTATTTTAATGCTAAGGTTTGTGAGGCTTACATAAAATAAAAATATATTCAAATTTTTAAAATAAAATCCCTGTCTATGCCACCTAAGTATATATAAAGGGTCCTAGATGGCATAGACCTTGATGTTGAGCAATAGTAAAATTTATTTTTTCGGGGAAAAAAAAGTAGAAATTTATTTTTATTTTTATTTTTCTTCCTTTTTTGTTTCTCTTTTCCCTCTTTTATTCGTCAGATTTAGAGCACAGATGAAGTATAGAAAGGACATAACATAAGGAACTTAAACGGAACAAGTAATGTCTAGCATCAGAACACATGGTTGAGTCTGTGATGTTTTCATTCTTTCCTTTAAATTTTAAATATAATCCCAATTTGAAGAAAGAAAAATGCTTCAGAAAGTTTACGTACCTGACTCCTCATTCTCCCTTGTTTTTATTATTTTCTAAATGAGACCATCTTTTAAGTGATTTTAAGGGGTACTTATGTTCCTTTATGAAAGAATAAATCAGAATGTTTAACATCATAATTGTCCAGAAGGCTGATGTTAACCACTTTTATTACATTGTTAAGGTAATGCTGAATTTCTAAATCAGATGCTGATTATTATTTTCCACATGACTTTATCAACTGAAAATAATTACTGTTGCCTTTTAATTAGATTTATTGCCAAATAAATGAAATATCTTCCTGAGTTTTAAGCCATGTGTTCTTTATTTGAACTGTTTATGAAACAGAATGGTAGTTAATGTATGTGGTGTTTCCTCAAAACAATTTTGTGTACCACAGAACAACTGAAATATCCACAAGACAGCTTCACTTTTACTACTTCATCTGGTTTCCCTGAATACATTGTGTGTAGTAGTATTGTCCAAAAGAATGGAAATATTATTCTGCTTATGCAAAAATAATTTTGTATATGTTCATTTGTATGTTTGATAGAAAAAAATTGAAATGCTTCTTATATTCATCATTTCAAAATTTTCCACATATTTCATATAACTCCAATATTTTAAAACAAAAATAGTTTACAAGGTTCACATAACTTTCAGTATAAAGTTAAGTCTATACAACTGTGTTCATTCAGCCTGGAAAATATTATTTTTTTAAATTAATCACCTACTCTCATAGCAATTTATGTTGGGTATATGACCTTGGTAAGCTAAGATAATATGAAATAGCCACAAAATGGCAAATGAATTACAGTATGAAAGGTCATTTGTCAAATTTCTGACAGTACAAAACATTAGAAGGTCAAAAATCAATGGCACATTGTCCTGTGCTGGAAAACATCTTGATCTAATCAAGACATTGTGTAGGCTTTTATAATCCAAAATAATTGTGCTGTCTGTAAAGTCAGACATTCAGATGTATAGCTACCATTTTAGTAAGAAATGAATCAAAGATTAAAAAGAGGTTGCATTGACCTCTTTATTTTCTTATCTTTCTGGTTTTTTTTTTTTTTTTTTTTTTTTTTTTTTTTTTTTTTTTTTTTTTTGAGACGGAGTCTCCCTCTGTCGCCCAGGCTGGAGAGTGCAGTGGCGCGATCTAGGCTCACTGCAAGCTCCGCCTCCCGGGTTCACGCCATTCTCCTGCCTCAACCTCCTGAGAAGCCGGGACTACAGGCGTCCGCCACCGCGCCTGGCTACTTTTTTGTATTTTTAGTAGAGGCGGGGTTTCACCAGGATAGTCTCCATCTCCTGAGCTCGTGATCCACCTGCCTCGGCCTCCCAAAGTGCTGGGATTACAGGCGTGAGCCCCTGCACCTGGCCCTACGTCTTTGTTTTCTTACAAGCAAAGATAACTTTCCAATGCAGACATTTTCTCCTTGTATTTACACTTTAATGTTATATTTGTACAGTTGATGTATATTTTAATCATTAAGAAAATGCCTGTCAAAATGAATAACAACATACATGTTTAACAATTGTAATTTCAAGGATAATCTATACTTGAGATTCAGGTTATTATCTTTCATTTAATGCAAATTTAAAATGATGTCTGTGAGGGATCATTTTGATTAAAGTAACCGCTTATATTCCCCTAAATACCTTTATTTTAAGATTAGTAATTGCTTTATTTCAAACATAAAAATTCCAGCGGTTTGGGAGGTCGAGGCAGGCGGATCACCTGAGGTCAGGAGTTTAAGACCAGCCTGGCCAACATGGTGAAAACCCGACTCTACTAAAAATACAAAAAATTAGCCAGGCATGGTGGCGGGTGCTTGTAATCCCAGCTACTTGGGAGGCTGAGGTGGGAGAATCGCTTGAACCCGGGAGGCAGAGGTTGCAGTGAGCCGAGGTCGCACCATTGCACTCCAGCCTGGGCAACAAGAGTGATGATAATAATAATAATAATAATAATAATAATAATTTTTTTTCGCTTCGTCTTTTCACCCAGGAAGCAAAAGAATTTTAGGGTAAAAAACCATCATTGGGTTGCCAGTTTAATAATATTAACTATATTCTTGGATGTGAAAATCAGGAGCAAATTTTTTAAGAGATTATATATTGAAAAGTGTTAGAAATTGGAGCCAATAACCATGACTTTTAATTCTAATTCCACCACATTCCAGCATTGTGGGAACAGCAAATCATTCTTTGAATTTATTTTTTTTTTAAATCTGTAAGAATTTAAAAATAGCCTCATTAAAAACTCACATATTTTTGTAAGGAATAAATGAAGTATGTATTCAGACATAGTAATGGACCACAAAATGGCATGTACATCTATGTTAGTATATGGACCAAAAGATAAAGCACTCTTGATTATTTAGAAATTAGACACATTAGATACCATTTTACTCTGAGAACTACATAATCAAATCAGCATATCGCAGCAGAGCTAACTGAAGTCACCAGACAGACACAAGGACTCCTTTTAGACAGAGAAAACCAAGTAAAACATAATGACATAAAATAATTAAAAATAACGTGATAAAAAATCTTATTCTAAAAGGGTATTGATAGTAAAAGATTTTAAAATTTTAAAAGATTTTAAGATTTTAAAAATCCAATTATCAATTGTAAAACCCCCATTTGACTCCAGGTTGATAGTTTACCATGACCTTTAAATTCAATTAGTATTTAATTAAAACTGATTTCACTTTTGTATACCATGGGAGCTCAATTGTCTTCCCCAAATCTCCGGGGTTTCTTGGGAGGAAGAGGGCTATTCCAAATATTTGTAAGTCTGAGTTCTCAATTCTTCTTGTGCTGCTTTTACCATCCTTCTTTATCGCTAAAAAGCCTTTGTTTAGTTTTTCCATCTTGCTATAGAGCTACCCAGATGAGAATGAGAGCCTAATGATGTGAAGTTTGTGGAAAAAGCCCAGCAGCTTTGCTGTGGTTACCAGTTATACAGCATAGAACAGCATAAACCTTCAATGTCACTCATCAGCCCAATCCAATCACTAAATAATTTCACAGTTCATCTCTCCTTAAAATGTCTCAGCTTCCTTGGCTGCTTGTTCCCCCTTTTTTTGCTTGTCTCTCCTTAAAACAAAAATCAGTGGTGTTGAACACCTTTTCATGTACCTCTTTGCCATTTGCATGTCTTCTTTTGAGAAATGTCTATTTAGATCTTTTGCCCATTTTTATTTATTTTATTTTATTATTTTTATTTCCATAGGTTTTTGGGAAACAGGTGGTGTTGGGTTACATGAGTAAGTTATTTAATGGTGACTTATGACATTTTGGTGCACCTGTCACCTGAGCAATGTACACTGTACCCAATTTGTAGTCTTTTATCCCTCATTCCCCTCCTACCCTTTCCCGCAAGTCCTCACAATTATTGTATCCTTCTTATGCCTTTACATCCTAATAGCTTAGGTCCCACATATCAGTGAGAACATATGATGTTTGGTTTTTCATTCCTGAGTTACTTCGCTTAGAATAATGGTCTCTAGTTCCATCCACGTTGTTGTGAATGCCATTATTTCGTTCCATTTTATGGCCAAATAGTATTAGTGTACACACACGAATTAAATATAAATATATATATTTATTATATATATTTTAAATATAAATATTTATTATACATATTTGAAATATAATTATATATATTATTAAATATATATATATATATATTAAAAATGCCCTTTTAGAATGAGATTTTTTACCACGTTATTTTTAATTATTTTATGTCATTATTTTTTACTTGGTTTTCTCTTGTCTAAAAGGAGTCCTTGTGTCTGTTTGGTGACTTCAGTTAGCTCTGCTGCAATATGCTGATTTGATTATGTAGTTCTCAGAGTAAAATTATATATATATATGTAAGTTTATCGACTTGTTGATTGATGGGCATTTGAGCTGGTTCCATATTTTTGCAATTGCAATTTATGCTGCTGTAAACATGAGTGTGCAAGTATCTTTTATGTATAATGACTTCTTTTTCCTCTGGGTACATACCCCGTAGTGGGATTGGTGGACTTAAAAAAGTAGAACTATCATTTGATCCAGCAATCCCACTTTTGCCCATTTTAAACAGATTGATTTTTAAATATAGAGTTGCTTGAGCTTCTTACAAATTCTGCTTAAGTCTTTATCAGACAAGCAGTTTGCAAGTATTTTCTCTCATTCTGAGGGTTGTCTCTTTGCTTTGCTGATTTTATCCTTTGCTGTGCAGAAGCATTTGAATTAGATGTGATCCCATTTGTCCATTTTTGCTTTGATTTTCTGTGCTTGTGGGATATTACTCAAGAAATTTTTGCCCAGACCAAGTCCTGGAGAGTTTCCCCAATGTTTTCTTGAAGTAGTTTCATAGTTTGAAATCTTAGACCTAAGTCTTTAATGCATTTTGCTTTGATGTTTTGTATTGGTAAGAGATAGGGGTCTAGTTTCGTTCTTCTGCCTATGGCTATCCAGTTTTATCAGCACCATTTATTGAAGAAATTGTCCTTTCCCCAATGTATGGTTTTGGCACCTTTATCAAAAATTAGTTCACTGTAGATGTACAGATTTATTTCTAGGTTCTCTTTTCTTTTCCACTGTTTTATGTGTCTGTTTTTATGCCAGTACCATGCTGTTTTGGTTACTACAGATGTGTAGTATAATTTCAAGTCAGGTAATGTGATTCCTCCAGTTTTGTTCTTTTTGCTTAGGACAGCTTGGGCTATTCTGGGTCTTTTGTGGTTCTATACAAATTTTAGATTTTTTTTCTATTGCTGTGAAGAATGTCATTGGTATTTTAATGGGTATTGCATTGAATCTGTAGATTCCTTTAGGTAGTATGGACATTTTAACAATATTGAGTCTTCAAATCCATGAACATGATTTTTTTTTTTTTTTTTTTTTTTTTTTTTTTTGAGACGGAGTCTCGCTCTGTGCCCAGGCTGGAGTGCAGTGGCCGGAACTCAGCTCAGTGCAAGCTCCGCCTCCCGGGTTTACGCTATTCTCCTGCCTCAGCCTCCCGAGTAGCTGGGACTACAGGCGCCCGCCACCTCGCCCGGCTAGCTTTTTGTATTTTTTAGTAGAGACGGGGTTTCACCTGTGTTAGCCAGGATGGTCTCGATCTCCTGACCTCGTGATCTGCCCGTCTCGGCCTCCCAAAGTGCTGGGATTACAGGCTTGAGCCACCGCGCCCGGCTAAATATGATTTTTTTTGGCGTCCTCTTCAATTCTTTGCATTAATGTTTTATAGTTTTCATTGCAGAGATCTTTCTTCGATTTAATTTACTCCTAAGCATTTTATTTTATCTGTATCTATTGTAAAAGGTAATGCTTTCTTGATTTCCTTTTCAGATTGTTTACTGCTGGCATATAGAAATGCTACTGATGTTTGTATATTGATTTTGCATCCTACAACTTGACTGAATTTCTTCATCTGTTCTAATGCTTTTCTGGTAGAATTTTTAGGTTTTTCTAAATATGAGATCATATAATCTGCAAACACAAATACAATGAATCCTTTTCTTCCAATTTGGATACACTTTATTTCTTTCTCTTGTCTGATTGCTCTAGTTGTTACTGGATGAAGGTGCCCAGGTTCTTGGCGTTTTGAACAAAGAATTGAAAAAAATGCACAAATAAAACAAAGAAAGAAAGAAGCAACAAAACAGTGATTTATTGAAAATGAAAGCACACTCTTCTCCCTGAGCAAGCTGCTCAAGGGCCCTGATTACAAACTTTTCTGGGGTTTCAATACCCTCTAAAGGTTTCCCATTAGTTACTTGGTGTATGCCCTATGTAAATAGAGAGGATAAAGTCAAGTTACAAAGTCATTTACTCTGTATAAGCTCTATGTGAATGGAGTGGATGAAGTGAAGTTACAAAGTGTAAGTAGAGAGGATGTTACTCAGTGTGTGTGGCTTATGTAAATGGAGAGGATGAAGTGAAGTTACAAAGCCATTCACATTCCTGTCATTGCTGAAGTGTTTGCATTTTATTTAGTTCTAGGAAGTCAGCATGAATTGGCCTTATGTTCCCTGCCTCTAGATCCTATTCTCCTACCTCATAACTAGGACTTCCAGTGCTATGTTGAATAACAGTGGCAAAAATTGGCATCCTTGTTGTATTCCAGGTGTAAGAGGAAAAGCATTAAGGTTTTCCCTATTCAATAATACTAGCTATGGGACTGTCATATATGGCTTTAATTATGTTGAAGTATATTCCTTGTATGCTCAGTTTTTTCAGGATTTTTATTATGAAACTATGTTGAATTTTAACAAACACTGTTTCAGCATGAATTGAAATGATCATATGATTTTTGTTCTTCATCCTGTTGATTTGCTCTTTTACATTGATTGATTTGCATATGTTGGACCATCCTTGGATCCCTGGGATAAATCCCACCAGGTCATGAGTGATCTTTTGTTATTGTGTTATTGAATTCATTTCTCTAGTATTTTATTGAGGATTTTTGAATCAATATTCATTGATGATATTGGCGTTTAGTTTAGTTTTTTTTTTTTTTTTTTTTTGATGTGTCTCTGGTTTTGATATAAGGATAATTCTGGCCTTGTAGAATGAGTTTGGAAGTATTCCCTCCTCCTCTATTTTTCAGAACACTTTGAGTAGGATTGTTATTAGTTTTTGTTTAAATGTTTGGTAGAATTCAGTGGTGAAACCATCAGATCCTAGGCATTTCTTTGCTATGAGACTTTATATTTTGGCTTTAATCTTGTTACTGGTTATTGTGCTGTGCTGTGCATGTGTTGGATTTCTTCATGGTTCAATTTTGGGAGGTGGTAATTGTCTAGGGATTTGTCTGTTTCTTCTACATTTTTCAATTTACCATGAGCATTTGGTTGCTCATGGTAGCCACTAACGATCCTTAGACTTTCTGTAGTATTGGTTGTAATATCTCCTTTTCATCTCTGATTTTATTTTTTATTTGGGCCTTTTCTTTTTTTTTTTTTTTTTTTCTTTTTTTTCGTAATGAGTCTGGCTAAAGGTTTGCCAATTTGGTTTTCTTTTCAAAAAACCAGATTTTTGTTTTGTTGATCTTTTGTATTGTTTTCTTCATGTCAAATTCATTTATTTCTGCTCTGATCTTTATTATTTTTTTCTCTACTAATTTTGGATTTGGTTTGTTCTTGTTTTAGTTCTTTAAGATGCATTGTTAGATTGTTTATTTGAAGTTTTTTTTTTTTTTTTGGCTTTTCTGATGTACATGCTTATAGCTGGCAACTTCCCACTTAGTGCTGCTTTCACTGTAGCTCATAGGTTTTGCTATGTTGTGTTCATTATTGTTTGTTTCAATACATTTTTCAATTTCCTTCTTAATTTGTTCTTTGACCAACTGGTCATTCAGGAACATATTATTTAATTTCCATGTGTTTGTATAGTTTCCCAAATTACTCTTGCTGTTGATTCCTACTTTTATTCAATTGTGATGAAAGAAGATACTGGATATTATTTCAATTATTTGAAAGTTTAAAAACATGTTTTGTTGCCGGGCATGGTGGCTCACGCCTGTAATCCCAGCTCTCAGGGAGGCAGAGGCGGGAGGATAGCTTGAGCCCAGGAGTTCAAGACCTGCCTGCGTAATACAGCGAGACCCCATTCTCCACAAAAAGAAAAAAAAAAAGACAAAAAAAAAAACATGTTTTGTGACTGAACATATCATCTAACTTGGGAATGATCCATATGCTCAGGAAAGAAGTTTGTCTTTTGCGGTAATTGAATCAAATATTCTGTAAATACCTATTTAGGTCTATTTGGTCTACACTGCACGTTAAGTCCAATATTTCTTTGCTGATTTTCTTTCTGGAAGATCTGTCCAGTGCTGAAAGTGTAGTGTCAAAGTCACCAGCTATTATTGTATTGGGCTCTCTCTCTCTCTAGCTCTAATAATTGCTTCATATATCTGGGTGCCCCAGAGTTTGTGCATATGTATTGTTATATCCTCTTGCTGAATTGACTCCTTTGTCACTGTATAGTGAGTTTATCTCTTATAGTAAGAGACAGGACTAGCTGGATTTCCTAGGCTGACTAAGAATCCCGAAGCCTAGCTGGGAAGGTGACTGCATCCACTTTTAAACACGGGGCTTGCAACTTAGCTCACACCTGACCAATCAGGTAGTAAATAGAGCTCACTAAAATGCTAATTAGGCAGAAACAGAAGCTAAAGGTATAGCCAATCATCTGTTGCCTGAGAGCACAGGGGGAGGGACAATGATCGGGATATAAACCCAGGCATTCTAGTCGGCAGCGGCTACCCTCTTTGGGTCCCCTTCCTTTGTATGGGAGCTCTGTTTTCAATCTGTTAAATCTTGCAACTGCACACTCTTCTGATCCATGTTTGTTACGGTTTGAGCTGAGCTTTTGCTAGCCATCCACCACTGGTGTTTGCCGCTGTGGCAGACTTGCCACTGACTTCCACCCCTCTGGATCCGGCAGGGTGTCTGCTGTGCTCCTAATCAAGTGAGGCGCCCATTGTTGCTCTGGATCGGGCTAAAGGCTTGCCATTTTTCTTGCATGGCTAAGTGCCCAGGTTTATCCTAATCGAGCTGAACACTAGTCGCTGGGTTCCACGGTTTTCTTCCATGACCCACGGCTTCTAATAGAGCTATAACATTCACTGCATGGCCCAAGATTCCATTCCTTGGAATCCATGAGGCCAAGAACCCCAGGTCAGAGAACAAGAGGCTTGTCACCATCTTGGAAGTGGCCTGCCACCATCTTGGGAGCTTGGGAGCAAGGACCCCCCAGTTACAATAGTTTTATCTTGAAGTCTATTTTTCTGGTATAAACATAGCCATTCCTACTTTTTTCTTGGTTTCCATTGGCATGGAATATCTTTTCCCATCCCTTTCTTTTCAGTCTATGTGTGTCTTTATTGGTAAGGTGTGTTTCTTGTAGGCAGAGATCACTTAGTCTTGTATTTTTTAATCTATTCAGCCATTCTCTGTTCATTTGTTTTTGTTCGTTTCTTTTCTGAGATGTAGTTTTGCTCTTTTTACCCAGGCTGGAATGTAATGACACAATCTCGGCTCACTGAAACCTATGCCTCTTGAGTTAAACTGATTCTCTTGCCTCAGACTCCGTTACAGGTGCCTGCCACCACACCCAGCTAATTTTTGTATTTTTAGTAGAGACAGGGTTTCACCATGTTGGCCGGGCTTATCTTGAACTCCTGACCCTAGGTGATCTGCCCATTCCAAAGTGCTGGGATTACAGGCATGAGCCAGTGCACCTGGCCTATTCTATATTTTTTGATTGGAGAGTTTAGTCCATTTACATTTATTTACATCAATTTACATTCCATTTACATTCAATATTTTTATTGATAAGTAAAGACTTGCTCCTGCTGTTTTATTTTCTGCTTGTTTTGTGGTTTTCTCTTCCTTCTTTTCTCCCTTTCTTTTTTTTTTTTTTTTTTTTCTTTGAGACGGAGTCTGGCTCTGTCGCCCAGGCTGGAGTGCAGTGGCGCGATCTCGGCTCACTGCAAGCTCCGCCTCCCGGGTTTATGCCATTCTCCTACCTCAGCCTCCCGAGTAGCTGGGACTACAGGCGCCCACCATCTCACCCGGCTGGTTTTTTGTATTTTTTAGTAGAGACGGGGTTTCACCGTGTAGACCAGGATGGTCTCGATCTCCTGACCTCGTGATCCACCCTTCTCGGCCTCCCAAAGTGCTGGGATTACAGGCTTGAGCCACCGCGCCCGGCCTTTTCTCCCTTTCAATATTCCTTTTAGTGAAGGTAACTTTTCATTTGTCTTGGGATTTAATTTATTGCTTTTTATTTTGTATGTATCCATTGTATATTTTTGATTTGCTATTACCATGAGGCTTACAAATACTATCTTATAACCCATTATTTTAAGTGGATAACAACTTAAAACTGCTTATATAAAGAAATACACAAACTAACAAGCAAAATGAAAATGAATAAAAACTCTGTAATTTAATATCATCCCCCTGCTTTTTAACTTTCCATTGTTTCTATTTATATCTTATTTTACTGTCTATGGATTGAAAAGTTGTAGTTATTCTTATTGATTAGTTCATCTTTGATTCTTTCTACCTAACATGTAGCTAGTTTACCCACCAAAGATACAGTCTTATAATATTCTGTTTTTTTGTGTGTGTACTTACAATTATTAGTGAGTTTTATACCTTCAGATGATTTCTAATTATTTATTCACATGCTTTTCTTTCTGATTGAAGTACTCACATTAGCATTTCTTATAGGATAGATCTGGTGTTGATGAAAATCCTCATTTTTTGTTTATTTGTGGAACTATTTGTTCTTCATGTTTGAAGTGTATTTTCAATAACACAATAACAAAAGATCACTCATGACCTGGTGGGATTTATCCCAGGGATCCAAGGATGGTCCAACATATGCAAATCAATCAATGTAAAAGAGCAAATCAACAGGATGAAGAACAAAAATCATATGATCATTTCAATTCATGCTGAAACAGTGTTTGTTAAAATTCAACATAGTTTCATAATAAAAATCCTGAAAAAACTGAGCATACAAGGAATATACTTCAACATAATTAAAGCCATATATGACAGTCCCATAGCTAGTATTATTGAATAGGGAAAACCTTAATGCTTTTCCTCTTACACCTGGAATACAACAAGGATGCCAATTTTTGCCACTGTTATTCAACATAGCACTGGAAGTCCTAGTTATGAGGTAGGAGAATAGGATCTAGAGGCAGGGAACATAAGGCCAATTCATGCTGACTTCCTAGAACTAAATAAAATGCAAACACTTCAGCAATGACAGGAATGTGAATGGCTTTGTAACTTCACTTCATCCTCTCCATTTACATAAGCCACACACACTGAGTAACATCCTCTCTACTTACACTTTGTAACTTCACTTCATCCACTCCATTCACATAGAGCTTATACAGAGTAAATGACTTTGTAACTTGACTTTATCCTCTCTATTTACATAGGGCATACACCAAGTAACTAATGGGAAACCTTTAGAGGGTATTGAAACCCCAGAAAAGTTTGTAATCAGGGCCCTTGAGCAGCTTGCTCAGGGAGAAGAGTGTGCTTTCATTTCATCATAGATATGTCATTTCATCATAGATATACTATATATCATTAAAAGGTTTTTTTCTTCAGTACTTTAAATATATCATGCCCCTCTGTGCTGGTCTGTAGAGTTTCCACTGAAAAGTCTGCTGCCAGACATATAGGAGTTCCGTTGTATGTAATGTGTTTCTCTCTTTTGGTGTTTTTAAGGTCCTTTCTTTACTCTTACTCTTTGGGAGTTTGATTATTTAATGCACTGAGGTAATCTTCTTTGGGTTATATCTGTTTGGTGTTCTATAACCTTCTTGTATGTGGATATTAATGCATTTCTTTAGGCTTAGGAAGTTCTCTGTTATTGTTCCTTTGAATAAACTTTCTACCACTATCTCTCTTTCTCTTTAATGCTAGTAACTTCCTCTTTAATGCTAGTAACTCTTAAATTTGACATTTTGAGGCTATTTTCTAAATATTATAAATGTGCTTTATTCTTTTTCTTTCTTGTTTTCCTTTGTCTCCTCTGCCTGTGTATTTTGAAATAGCCTGTCTTCCAGCTCAGTAATTCTGTTTGATCCATTCTTCAATTATGAGACTCTGATGCATTTATCAGTTTGTCACCTGCATTTTTCAGCTCTAGAGTTTCTGTTTGATTTGTTTTAATTATTTCAATTTCTTTGATACATATATCTGGTAGAATTCTGAGGTCCTTCTCTATGTTATTTTGAATTTCTTTGAGTTTCCTCAAAACAGCTATTTTGAATTCTCTATCTGAAATGTTACATAACTCTGTTTCTCTAAGATTGATCCCTGCTGCCTTATTTAGTTCATCTGGTGAGTTCATGTTTTTCTGGATGATCTTGATGTTTGTTGAGGGTCATTGGTGTCTGGGCATTAAAGAGTGAGGTATTTACTATAGTCTTCACACTCTGAGCTTGTTTGTAGCAATTATTCTTGGGAAGGCTTTCCAGGCATTCGAAAGGACTGGAGTGTTTTGATCTAAGCCGTATCTGCATTGGGGGCACCCTAAGCCCAGTTACACTGTTCTTGTGGACTCATAGAAGTACCACCTTGATGGTCTTAGATATGATGTGGAAGAATTATTTAAATTACCAGGCAGTGACTCTTGTTCTCTTTCCTAACTTTCTCCCAAACAAATGGAGTCTCTCTCTTTGTGATGAGCCACCTGGAGCTGGGGGTGGAGTGCCACAAGCATCCCTGAGGCAACCACCACTGGGACTGCTCTGGGGTCACACCTGAAGCCAGCACAGCATTGGGTCTCACCCCAGGCTGCTGTAACCACGACCTGGCTACTGTATATGTTCATTCAAGTCTCTAGGGCTCTACAATAAGAAGGAGATGAAACCGGCCAGGCTTGTGTCCTTCTCTTCAAGGTGATGAGTTCCTCCAGGCCTTAGGTCAGTCCAGAGATGCCTTCTAGCAGCCAGGGACTGGACGCAAAAACTTAGATATCTACCTGGTGTTCTATTCTACTGCAGCTTCGCTGACATTCAAACCATGAGACACAGCCTTTTTCACTCTTCCCTCCCCTTTCCACAAGCAGAGGAGCCTCACCCCATGGCCACCATCACCATAGGCCAATAGGGAGCACTACCAGGGTACCAATGATGTTCATTTAAGACCCAAGGACTCTTCAGTCAGCATTTGGTGAATGCTGACAGGCCTGGGACTCACCCTTCCAGGCTGTGGGGTCTCCTCTGGCCCAGGGAAGGCCCAGAAATTCTGTCCAAGAACAGAGGCCAGAGATCAGAGACTCCAATGTCCTGCTTGGTGCTCTACCTCACTGTGACCAAGCTGGTACCTATGGTGTAAGACAAAATCCCCCTTTTTCCCCTTTGCTTTTCTTAAGCAGAAGGAGTCTTTCCCCATTGCCATTACAGCTGGGAATTTGCTGGGTCTCACCTTAAGCTGGCAAGTCTTAGAGTCTCACCCAAGGCCCATGACATATTACCTGGGTATTGCTGCTGGTTATTCAGGGCCCAAGGGTTCTTTCGTCAGCAGGTGATGAAACCTGTCAGGACTGGGTCCTTCCCTTCAAGAAAGTGGATTCCCTTCTGACCCAGGGTGTCTCTAGAAATGTCATCTGAGAGCTAGGGCCTTGACCTCTTGACTCTGCCCAGTGCCCTATTCTACTGGGGCTGAGCTGGTAATCCAGATGCAAGGCAAAGTCGTCTTTCATCCTCCCTCTCCTTTCCTCAAGTGGAAGGAGACGGTGTCTTGTGGAGCAGAAATCTGTGCTGCCTGGGGTTGGAGAATTGGTGGCACAAGCACTCCTTTCTTCACCCTGACTATTGTCTGAGTAAGTCACATACTCCCAACTCCACTGGCACTGAGCAAAGTTCAGCACTAGGGCTTGCCTATGATTTGCAGTCTTTGTGGCTTAGATTACCTTTTAAGTTTATTTAGAAGCCCAGAGCACTTTAGCCCACAGTGCTCAGGGTTGCAGGAACTCAATTTTTGACCACTGGGATGGGTGAATCCCTCTAACTAGAGCTGGTCAAAATGCTCCTGCTGTGGGCAAGTGTCAGGTGAGTTCAGTCCAGTCTGGCTTTCTGCTGTGACAGGGCAGCATTGAGTTAATGCAGGGTCCACCAATCACTGCGCTCTCCTTCCCCCAAAATGCAGATTCTCTGCACCACATGGCTGCTGTTGGGGGATGAGGGAGGGGTGGCACTGGAAATTCAAGTCTGTCTTTCGTGATCTCTTTAGTGCCGGTTTCAGCAATATGAAGATAAAACCAGGTACTGTTAGTTAGTGCTTACCTGATTTTTGGTTCTTACGAAGGTTCTTGTTTTGTCAAATGTGGTGTTTCTGCAGGAAGGACCATTGGTAGAGCCTTCTATTCAACTGTGTTGCTGTGGCTCCTCATTACATTATTATTATTATTATTATTATTATTATTTTGCTTTTACCTCTTCATGCCTTACCTTCCACTACCTATGAATTTACTCAAAATAATAATTTTGATTATTTATTTGAATCTTAGTACATAATTATATTTTATACATGTTTCATGCATTTTTATAGTAGATATATACTCCTTCATTATAAGACTTCAATTAATATTTGGATAATATTAATGAATGAATGGTTACATGGATAAAGAATGCATAAGCTACATGTCATAGAAATAAAAAATCAGAGTTAAAATGGTGAATAGGTAACGGTTATCCTGTCAACATTTTAAACATTACTTGTTTGTTTTTGTCTTTTGTTTGGTTCCAATTGATTTTTTTTTTTTTTTTTTTTTTTTTTTTTTTTTTTTTTTTTTTTTTTGAGATGGAGTCTCGCTCTGTGGCCCAGGCTGGAGTGCAGTGGCGCAATCTCGGCTCACTGCAAGCTCGGCCTCCAGGGTTCATGCCCTTCTCCTGCCTCAGCCTCCTGAGTAGCTGGGACTACAGGCGCCCGCCGCCACGCCCGGCTAGTTTTTTGTATTTTTTAGTAGAGACGGGGTTTCACCGTGTTAGCCAGGATGGTCTCAGTCTCCTGACCTCGTGATCCGCCCGTCTCGGCCTCCCAAAGTGCTGGGATTACAGACTTGAGCCATCGCGCCCGGCCGATTCTAACTGATTTTAACATGTAAACTTGATATTCTAAGCATGAGACGTCTCTCAGATATCAAAGTGTAGATAATACATAGGCAAAGAGTTTATAAATATGGAATTCAAGAGTAAAACTGGATTAAAATATAAAGTTAAGCATCATTAGCTTATTAATAGCAGGACTCAACGAAATAATGTATAGTTTACATAAGGTCTTAATCAGTATTTTTAAATGATTTATTAATTGGTAGTATGTGGGGTGTTCTGAAAAGAAAAATGAAGAAGAAGACTTTCAACTAAGCCCTGAAACTGTTCAATGTTAGGAGTCAGGTGGAAAAGGAGAAGGCTGTGCAGAAAATTAAGAATGAGTGTCAACACGAAAAGAGGAAAACCATGAAAAAGGGAGAATGTAAGCAAGGGAAGAGGGAAAGGTGTTTCTAGAAGGATTGAATCCTAAATTACAGAATTGTTCTAAGATGTTAAATTTTTAAAAAGACTGAAATACTTCTTATTAAGACGCACTTGATTCCTCAGTAGTGATTGCTTTATTTGCCTACTGTACACCCTAAAACCCTGTTGATAATATATTGTCTAAATGTGTGTCTGTATACCTGGAGGAGATTTTTCTAACCATGATGTGACCTCAAATTACTGCTGTAGTATACTAAGACAAACAAGCTACCAGAAAAATCTTTAGCTACAACTTCACTAATCAAACTTCAGAGCAGTAACTTCAGAGCAGTGGGAGAATTTATTCTTCTATGAAATATAACACTAAAGGAAGAAACTTGGCCATGACCATTTGCAAATAAAGACCTACATCAAACACACGTAGGATGAATGTCAGGAAGAAGAACACCTGTTTGGTACATGTGCACTATCTAATTAGAGAGAAAATCAACTGCTGTTGAAAATGTCATATTTGAAAATGTTTTTAAAATTCTACAGACAAAGGCAAATTTAGGAGAAAAGCAAAAAGTCATTTTAAGTATTTCTGAAATGTATTAAATGGTAAGCTCTTTGGGAAGTTAGGTCTGTGTGTTTGTATATTTATAGACATATTTTTATCTCTGAGTATTTATTAAGATTTTCAAGTATTAGAGAGTTGACAGGACATGAATGTTTCTGAGAGCAATAGGAATTGGAAAAAGGATAGTAAAATAGTACAAAAATACTTTTTATTTGGACAGGATCTCTAATTTGAGAGTAATTATAGACTCAACATTTTAGAAGTATAAACATGAGTCCTTTTATTAAGTTATAAGTTTTACATATACATTTTACAGATATATACATGTTTTATACGTCTGTGTATATATACATACATTTAAATGTGTATTATATATAAAATAAATGTATATTATATACACACATGCATGTATATATAAATGTATGTATATATGTAAAAGCCACTTAGGTTTGGGTCTAAACTTAAAAACTTGGATAAACTTTTGTTAATGAACCTGTTATCTCTTTGCATAAATTTGCAAATATTTTTTAAAAATTAAACTATTGATGAAAAAGTACTTTCTTTGTGAGATTTGAGCTAAAATATGCCTAATTGCTAAAGTACAATGAAAACATTTTTTTCTGTCTAGAAGAGATATATACAAATATTTAATTTCACACTCAGTTATTAGCATGCTAGTTCAGCCTTTGAATAAGTGAGACCCAGTCTATAAATAATTAGACAAAACATGAGAATACTGATAATATAGTTCATTTCTTATGGACAGTAAAACTCAAATGATAATATTTGATCTTTTAGTCAAGTCATGCATGCAATTTTGTTTATTTGAATATCATTTTTATTAGTGACATTTGCTCTTGGTTTATATGTAATCTACTTCCAAGCTTATAGAACTCAATAATGGATATGAGAATAAAATACTTAATCAGGGCAAATTTGATGCATTTACTATTATTTTTGTAAGTAGGCAATTCTATGTGTGATGTGAATAAACCAAAAATGGGAATTGTCTTTGCTCCACATGCTTACCAAAACAAGTATTGTTAGACTTATAAAAATTTTTTCCTTCTTATTTATTGGCCATCTAGTTTTCCCTTCTGGGAAACATTTCTTCATACATTTTATACTTTTATTTTCTATTGTCAACAGCTTTCCTAATTTTTAAAAAATTCATTATATGTTTTGAATGCAAACTTTTAAAAATCATTTTTGTTGCAAATATTTTCTCATATATTTGGACATTTTGCTTTTAGCTTATGGTGGTTTTCATAAGTAGAATGTTTTCATTTTAATGTAATCAAATTTGTCAGCATTTTATTATATTATTTACTTATGCTTAATTGTTTTTAAATAAATATTGATCTATTTCTAGATAAATATGTCTAGTATTTATTTGTAAACCATTTATAGTCATACTCTTCACATCTAAAACTTGAATACATTTGGAATAGACTTTTGCCTATTTTGATAGGGATCAGTTATCCTCCAGTAACTATTTCTAAGTTAATTGCATTGTCATCAGAGATATAATCTATAAAATATTGATTTTTCAAACTTTGTGAAATTTTAATAATTGTGCATTTGCAATAGTCTTTGTTACTAGTACAATCCTATGTATGTTGATTAAATTATGCTTCTTAACTGTACCATTGAAATAATTTGTAGTCTTACTAGTTTGTTTGTGATATATTGAAATATTGTGATCACAGATTCATCAATTTCTGTTTCTTTATATATGGTAAAGGTTTTTAGATGATTTTAAATTTAGAATTTTAGTTTCTTCCAAGTCAATTGAAACTAATGTGTCATTACCATTATAAATCTCTTAATAATCCTTCTTGCCTTAAAATCTATTTTGTTTTATATTGATAACGCTACATTAGCCTTCTTATAATTGCCATTTTTTCTGTATGTTACCAAGACTTTACTTTCATATTATCTGTATTCTTGTATTTGGAAGACATTTTGTAATGAGCAAAGAGTTACGTTGAATCTTTAAGTCGAGCTAACAATATTTGCCTTTTAACCTGTTTATCTCACTAGCATGTAAGGTAACTTTGAATATGTATTTTTAAAAACATATATATTTAAAATATACATGTATTAAAAATTCACAGGTGAATTTCAAGTATTACAAATTGAAGAACATAAATGGAATTTTAAAATTCAAATCTAGTACAGGAAGAAAACTTAAGTGGGAAAAATGTATTAATGACAAACTAAGAAAGGAACAGATTGAAAAAGGAAGATAAAGTGTAAAGTTATATATTTTATAGATATATTGACAAAATATATATTTTATATGTAGCATATTATTTCTAATAAGAAAAGAACTTTATTTCTAATAAAGTAAGAATGGAACAGGATGGAAAAAGGAAGATAAAGTATAAAATTATGTATTTTATATATATTAGAAAAATATATTTTATATATTAAAAATATATATCTTATGTTTTAAATTATATATAATATATAATTTTATACTCAATCCTGTTCCTTTCTCACTTTGTCATTAATAAATTTTTCCCATTTAAGTTTTCTTCCTGTACTAGATTTGAATTTTAAAATTCCATTTATATTCTTCAATTGGTAATATTTGAAATTCATCTGTGAATATTAAACACTACTATTTCTAGAGTGAATTTAATATGCTTTAATTTGGATCACATACACATACACCTTCTTAATAATGGAATTATTGTCCAGTAATTTAGTTCTTTTAAGTTTATGTCAAATAATATTTGTCTAATTTACAACCACTATGGAAAAAAGTGTGGAGATTCTTAAAGAACTAAAAGTAGACCTGCCATTGGACCTAGCAGTCCCACTCCTGAATATGTTCCCAGAGGAAAAGAAGTCATTATATGTAAAAGATACCTGCATACACATGCTTATAGCAGCGTAATTTGCAATTGCAAAAATACGGAGCCAGCCCAAATGCCTATTAATGAATGAGTGGATAAAGGACATATGATATATGTATATGTATATCACTGTGGTATACTACTCAGCCATAAAAAGCAATGAAATAATAGTATCCGCAGAAACCTGGATGGAATTGGAGACCATTATTCTAAGTGAAGTAACTCAGGAATGGGAAACCAAACATCATACGCTTTCACTCCTAAGCTGTGAGGATGAAAAAGTATAAGAATGATACAATGGACTTTGTGGACTCAGAGGAAAGTGTCAGAGTCAGGTGAGGGAGAAAAGAATACACATGGGGTACAGTGTACACTGCTTGGGTGATGGGTTCACCAAAATCTCGGAAGTCACCACTAAATAACTTATTCATGTAACCAAACAGCACCTGTTCTCCCAAAACCTATTGAAATGAAAATAAATTTTACAAACAATTCCATCTTATCATAAAACAAGGATGCTTATGGACTAATTAGCATTTGTTTATTTTCCCTAGATGGAATGGAATCTGAAATCTGGATACTAAATAACGCTGTTGCAATATATTGTCCTAGTAATTTATTAAGGAGAGGGTGTCATTCAGGGCTTATCTAATTTACAGGAAGAGTATTTAACAATCTGAAGTTATAAATATAATTTCAGTTGTACCTGACAAGTGCTCTCTTTTTTCCCATTTTTAAAAATTTAGGTAAAATCAACATACTGAAAATTTTAGCATCTTAACCATCTTAAAATGTAGAGTTTCATGGTATTAAATACATGCATAGCATTGTGCAATCATTACCATCATCCATCTTTGTAACTCTTCATCTTGTAAAACTGAAACTCTATACCCACTAAAGAGTAAAGCCCCATTTTTCCCACCTCAAGCACTAGCAAGCAGTCCATTTTGCCTTTTTTCATTTTTTAAGCTTTGGTTACTTACTGGAAGGTACAGAATTTGTAGATATTCTACCATGATACTTTTCTTACAATTCAGAACCCGACTCTCTCACAAGCATTCTGCATTTCTGTAGCTTAATTGCTGTGACACATTTTCTATGAGATCTAATTCATACTTCCCTTTCTTAAAGAGAAGGTAGAGATCTGAAAATCAAGCTGTCCTTTTTGATTTGATTTGATTGACAAAACTTGTCAATGGCTGTGATTCCTTTTATTTTCTGTACATAAAAGAAAAGATGTAAGAATTCCTCATATTTGAAGGCAGAAACTGTCCTCCTTTGAAAGTAGAGAGCATCCGGCTTTTGTAGTGGGTTTGTCTTTTGTAAGGCAGCAAAATTACCCTATTTGTTTTCACCACAACCGATAAATGTCAAATATCCTCAGTGAAAATGATAAATATGTAATTTAGCTGTCATATATATGCTCATAAAGCAAGGACATATGTTTGCTCAAACTTGGAGATGAAGTTTAACTTGGATTAGACTATTGCAAAGTCAGGAATATGTTTGTAATTTGTATGCATCAATCCTCAAAACAGATTTTTTTGTTATTTAATTGTTAATATGTTTTATAAGGAATCATTTATGTTCACTATTCCCTAATAAAAGGAATTTGTATTTTTTTTGAAATATGTTACATATATCTGTATGCAATTATGATATTGGGTGTGAAGCCACAATCAATCTTTATACAGGGTATGCTATAACATTGAATGTAATCAATGACTTAAAATTATATGTAATCCTGAGGCCACAATCAAGCTTTATGCAGGGTATGCTAAGATATCGAATGTTACCAATGACTTAAAATTATATGTAATCCTTGACAGGGTGTGAAGTTGAGTTAGAATAAAATACTAATAGAAATTCAGTCCATATACATACTGTCAGAGCCTTAAGGATGAACACAGGTTTATTATTCTACAAGCATTTGTTTTTCAGAAATAAATGGTGAATTTCTTTCACTGCCATTCCAGTATATTCCTGTCTTTGTAAGAAGCACCAGGGATCATATATATATATATATAAATATATATATACACACACACACACGTATATATATATATATGTATATATGATGTTATATTTGATGTTAGTCAAAGAAAATATATCTGGCATATGTTAAGGATTCACTAATATCTGTAGAATTATTTCAATTTATTCCTCTTTCAAATTGTAACAAGAGAAGTTTTCTAACATCCTTTAAGTTGCTATCATTATATGATTCTGATAAATGGATTGACCTATGCTTCTACAATAAAATAATTATATGGGTTCTGGAGAGGAAATGAAGTCAAATAAGCTTTGTACTTCTTTTCCTTTTCTTTTCTTTTTTCTTTTTTCTTTTTTTTTTTTTTTTTTTGAGATAGGGCCTCGCTCTGTCTCCCAGGCTGGAATGCAGTGGCATGATCTTGGCTCACTGTAACCTCTGCTTCCTGGGTTCAAGCAATTCTCCTGCCTCAGCCTCCCAAGTAGCTAGGATTACAGGCGCGTGCCACCACACTCAGCTGATTTTTGTATTTTTAGTAGAGATGGGGTTTCTACCATGTTGGTCAGGCTGGTCTGAAACTCCTGACCTCAGCTGATCCACTCGCTTTGGCCTCCCAAAGTGCTAGGATTACAGGCATAAGCCACTGCGCTCAGCAAAGCTTTGCACTTCCTCAAACAGAGGAATAATTATATTAAAAACCGTGGTCATCTTTTCATCAGAGTAGTAGCTGTTTTCCAAACATTAGTAAAATAAACCATGAATGCAAAGGCACTGCCTACGTCCCTCTCTTGTTTAAAAATATTTCTTCCCAATCTAGTCATTTCCATGCCCTGTAACTCAAATCCCAGGCTAGAAATCTGTTATTCATCCTTTTGACCTCCCTCTCACACCTTCTCTTACAAATTATCAGTTAATGGTGATGTTCACTACACTTTCTATATATTTCTGAACTCCATCATCTCTCACTTCCGTCATTCTGTCCCTCTTGCAAGTAGACATCTCAGCTCTCTATGTATTTTCAGTGCAACAGAATGCACTTCTACTTGTTCCCTCTTCAGTCCAATCTCCAGGATGTCCATGTCACTCCTTTTTTTCCAACCTTAAGGGCGCTGTAAATATCAAGCCAAAGTCCATGTTAAGGTCTACGAGCCTGAATGGCCTCATCCACATCTAACTTCCCACCTTCAGTTTCCACTGTGTTTCTTTCTTGTCTTTTGTGTTCCAGCCTTTCTTACAATCTATTCTTCCTGTCACATTTTTTTCTTCCACAGAGAGCCTTTGTACATTCTCACTGGAATATGTACAAAGTCCATAATGCCTGGAGTCTATCATGCATGGCATAGTATTTTCTCCATTCCCATTTAGTTGATATCTGAAAGAGAAGTATGACACATTTTCAAGTTTCAGTTCTAGCATTATAACTTTGCCTGAACTTCCCAACAAATATGTCCTCTTAGAATTTTCCTTTTGATTCTCATGTATGACAATAACAATTTCACGTTTGAGTAGTTATTTGGTTAATGTCTACTTTTGTCATTACACTGTAATTGCATGGGGACAGGTTTGTGTTATTTTCTCATTGTTATATTCCCTTTCTTTAGCATAGTGTCTGTCTGCCACCTAACTGCATATTGATCCAATAAATGCCTATATCAGTGAGAAAATGAAAATATATGTTAAGATACTGAAAAAAATTAGAAGAAGGTAATTTTAGAGATGGAGTATCTTGGGAAGTAGATCATCCTAAGTAGAGTTTGAAATTCGGTTATATTCCCCTGGTTGCAGATCCTACTGAAAATAATGGTAAATCTGCTCTTATAATAATAATAAGCATAAAAAGTTTTATTTTTTGAATAAAACTGTATCTCAGGAACTACACTATATACTTTACACAGCGTTTTTTTAATTGAGCTTTGATTACAAAAAGCATCTACAGTACGAGAAGATGTTAATGTTTCCAATTTCTGTGACATCTTTGTTTCCAGCAGACAAAGACATCTGCAGAAAAAGATAGCTCTGCCGCAGCAGAAAAGACATAAATTTAAATAAATATGTAAAGATAATATTTCAAGATGTAGACAGAGTAAATTTTCTTGATATTTTCAGTGATCCCATATGGCAGAATAATTACGTTTTTTGAACAGTGTCAACATTTTTCTACCCAAGAGGTTAAAGTTTCTGTCCTGCTTAAGATGAAAGAGAGACAATGGAAAGAGAAGTGTAAAGATTAAAAGCTGTTGTACCTTAGGGTTCCCAGGGGTAAGAACCTAGAACTCCTGTGCAACCAGATCAGAAGACGACTTATGCCGCTGTTGTCTGATGGAGCCAAGAATGCAACAAGATCCCAGAGTTACTTCCCTTTCCTGCATAATGTGGAAGCAGAAGAAATGTCTGTGTCAGTTATCTCATCATGTAATGTTCATAAAGGTATGATGAGTTAGTAGACCATACCCACCAGACCTTCTCATAGTTGAACTGTTGTTTGAATATCTCAGTTATTCACTTGGCTGTTTATCTTGTGCAGATGAGACCACATTTGCTACTAGCTTTCCTCTTGAAAATGAATTATTTGTATCACTTTATGATCTTGTTTAAATAGAAAATTCTAGCTCTCAATTTCCAAGCCTCACAGACTACAAAATTGGCAATGTACTACTTAAGGGAGGGCCTTTTTTTATTTATTCTAGTAAACTGGGTAAGAAAATCATCTGTGACTGGGATCAATTCCACTAGAAGACTCTGAAAAACTGTGTGAAACATTCCTTATAATAGCCCTATCAGCAGGTGGGGATTTTGGGACATTATCCCCCTACTCCTATCTGCTGTTGGTTCATGGTTTTCCCCAAGACTTTATATTCCTCATACTTCATGGTTATGCCTGTCCACTGCCTAGCAAACTTCCCCAAGTCACAGAACGCTAGCCCTCAGCCAGATTAACAAAGAGTTGCAATTGCTTGAGATACAAAGCTATCCTTGTGTGAAAGCTACCTGTACTCTTTCATCTTCCCATTACATGCCACAAAGAGTGGGTCAAAGGGACACAGACGGGGTGAAAACAGTGTCTACTATGCATCCTTGTTGCTCCTATCCCTTTAGGTTCAGAGCTTTAGATTCCTGGCTTGGTCTCTTCTCAATCTCAAAAGTTACATCCCATCTACTTATATGAGGGGATTAGGCATAAGGAAAGGCCATACCTACCTTGGCAATTGAGATAAATTCAGCCACCCCAGCCTACTTGAGGATGTGAGTCTGCTTAAGATGTTAAACATATTTCATATTGGATAAGAGACTAAAGATGATACTAACATTGTTTATATGCTGAATAGACTAATTTGAGAAAAACGTTTAAGTTATATTTCTTTTATGTGACATTCTGAATACTTAATCATTAAGTAGAAACCTATATACTAGAATAATTTTTTTATTTCTGAAAAATTAGGAAAAAAGAAACATAATGAAGAAAAAATTTACCCACAAACCAATTCCTCAATATAACTATTACTAAAAATGTGTGTCTTATGCTTCCAAATTATTTGCCTCCCTATCTATTTATCTATGCAATTCCATGCTGTCTATTATTTCAGTATGTAAACAGGAATGGAGCAGAAATATATTATAAATCTAATCTGTGAGTCTGTTTTATTTCTGGTTTTGCTGTTGCTGTAAGACAAATCACATAGACCTAAAAAGAATTATCCATGCATTTCCTCAACCATTCCTACTGTACTTTCTATACCTTTAAGCTTTAGCTTATTAAGCTGATGTTAAAAGAATTTTGCAAATTGTGTCATTAAATGAGTCACTAACAAAATTCACTTTATAAGAGTAACATGAAGAGAGAGTGTGAGAAGACAGGAGAGAAAAATAAAGGAGAAGGGAGAAGAAGGGAGGGTAGAGAGAATGGAATATGTTAAAAATTGGTATTAGCCAGAGGGCTGCTACAGAGAAATGAGAGCTTGAAAATGTAGACTGACTAATGCTCTTCAGCATCCTAGAAGCAAAGTGTCTTGTATAAGGTTAAGTAGTGGATGAAACTACATTACTCATAAGGCAAAACGTATTTTGAACAGAAGTCCATAGGCCAAGAAGGCAAGGTTGCTTAAAAAGAACTAGATTTGTTACTGCCTCTGGGAAAAACAGAAATCCTATTGACTATGTAAAAGCAAGCATTTCCTGCAGTCTTACGATTTTACGGCTATTCTCTCAGGTTTCAGAGAAAATAAATATACATGTATTTTGAACAATAGAAGTTAAAAAATAACTTATTTAGAAGAGCTTTTCTTTCCTGAAATAGAATAAATAAGCCAAGCAAGCATCTTTAGGGGGGTAGAGGGTTGGTTGGAAAGCATTAATGCTCATAAATACACATTATTGTCACTATTATTATTTTTTTTCACAACAGCTTAATTTACCTGTTCAAAGACACTTTTCAAAATCTGTATCACTAAAAGAAGAACATGATATGCTTCAGAAATAAAATTTATCTTGTTACTTGTTTTTTTACTTTATTGCTGACAACTCCACTGGTTACTATGGAATAAAAAATTTGATTGCAATAGGGAAACTTCATAGATTGTCCTTCAATAAGCATAGCCATGGGTCTTTTTTTATTACTATGTTTAAACTACTTGGTGAAAACTAGTGAAAAGGCCATTTTATTATTTAACATGTTCTGAGCTGGAGTCAAAAGTCTAAATTCTTCTTGGGGTTTATATATGGATGCTATATATCATTTTCTAAGAGGTATCTATTAATATATATTTTTCCAAAAATAACAAAATACTATGCACATCAGACCAAAGCATATTTGAATTTAGCCATGACTTGAACTATTATTAATCTTTGTTCTTCTTGCTATTTAGAAAACACTGGCTGTCCATCAGGAAGGCCAACAGGCAAAGGGGCAGCATGATGCCATTCAAGAAGCACTAGTCTGCAAGACAGGAAATGAGGGATAAGGGACTCCTTAACTCTATTCCTAATAATGTTGTCTTTATTGAGTGCACCTACATTTTGCCTCACATTAGTTCTGAGCTATATTAAAATTTTTTTCTTTCATACCCAGAAACAGTATAATTTTTGTGTACTCCTCTACCAAGTAAAACAGAAGTATATTCAGCTTTAATAAATTCCAAGTTAGCAAGAATGAGAGATGGTTGTGTATGCCTATGACCAATAAGCATGAGACTTAATCCATAAGTATTAATTAGTTCTATAATAATTACTGTGAAAGGCAATCTGCTATCATTGGAAATAGAACTAGATTTGATAACAGCCAAACCTAGGTTGATTCCAGTTTTCACACTTTTTGGATGTGAGCTTTGACATATTCCTCAAATTTCTGGGCCTCACCAGTGGCACAGACTTAGCAGTATCTACCTTCTGTGTTGATATAATGATTAAATAAATGATTTATGCAATATGCCTCACATATAGTAAGTGTTCTAAAAATCATTATTTTTGTACTAGAAAACCTCTGAAGCCTCACAGTAACTGGTAGTTGCATGGTCTTCTTTCAAAAAAAACCTCAGTTACCTGTTATTTATTTCGTCCCCATTGGAAATTTGCGAAGAACTTGGTGGTTGTTCATTCCACCACTGAGACAAGAGGCTGAAGAACAGCCCTTTATACAGAGATTATCATACCTTATGCCTTGTGACTCTGCCACTGTGGCTAGCATTTGATTGGTCTATAACCATTTGTGCAAAGAGTTAGTAGTCTATGGCTGAGTGTAGGGATATACCAAGAGAACAAAAGAGGCAGTTATATTCCTTTTTGAGTAATTTTGAATATAAAACCCATAGCCATGTTTCTTTTTCATCCTATTTCCCATTATATCCTCATAAGTCCCCATGCATTGAATTGCCTGAGTATGTCTCTGTTCAGTACAACCAGAAAGATAATATATAACACAGCTTTCCACTTTACCAATAAAATGGTATCTAAGTGATATTGTTCACAGGGAACATTTCTCCCCTAAAGAATCATGTGTAAGTGACCATCATCCACTTTATTTCCAAGAAATAGAACTGCACCATTGAGAATTCCCCCAGAAGCACAAGAACTAGGAATGTGAAGGATAAAACTATCCACTGGACCAACTTCCCGATAAAATTGCTATTTAAATATCTAATGCTTATCCTGTTGATTAGCATAGTAAATGGTTAATTGGGGAGAAATTGATGAACAGTTTAGTTTTGAAATGTAACAGTTGCAAAATTAAATACAATGCCACTAAGTAGAAATTTTAGGCATAATCACTTTCAAGGAAGATAAAATTTTCAAATAGCCACTTTAGTAGCTTATTTAATTCATGTTTATAAATTATGTTGAAGATGAAAAGCACCATTTAAATGTTAAAGTGTCCTCTAATGTGCCTCAAATAATTTATGTGCAAAATGACAATTATGATATTTCAATTAAATAGTAACAGAGAGTAATGGTCTAATGTTTTGATGACAGACACAGTCGTTGATAGTAACTGGAACAGGGTCTTAAGTTGGTTGGTCTTGGGCAACCTCTTGTATTTTCTGATCATATAGAATAAAATTTTGTTTCCATAGGAATTTTAAAAATATCATCAGAGTGTTTAAATTTGGTCTAGCATTCTAAAAATCTGTGTTAATTGATTTCACTAGAGCTAATCAACTATCTTTTTTAATTGTTAAGTTAAAGAAGTTAATCATTGTCTAACTGTTAAGGCATGAGATAATGTATACATATATGCATGGATAAGTTCTATTTTATCCTCAGAGTAAAATTACTATAGTCATTTATGTGCCTTTATGTACATGCATATACATCTATATACATACATATGTACACATACTTATTTACACATATATATGAATATGCAAAACAATGATTCAAAATAAAATGTAAAAAGTTGTGTATGCTATAATGTTGTGTTTGTTAGTGGTAGATTTATCAAAAGACTCTTCAATGAATTTTATGTAGACACTTAACTATAGCATTAAGGCATTATATCATAAATCTGCAAGCCAATAATTATCTACATCCCAGTCTTACTTAACAATGCACTTGGCTGAGTGCGGTGGCTCATGCTTATAATCCCAGCACTTTGGGAGGCTGAGTTGGGCAGATTGCTTGAGCCCAGCAGTTCAAGACCAGTCTGGGCAATATAGTGAAACCTTGTCTCTGCTAAATAAATAAATAAGTAAATAAATAAGTCAGGTGTGGTGGCAAGTGGCTGTAGTCCCAACTACTCAGGAGATTGAGGTAGAAGGATCGCTTGAGCCTGGGAGGTTAAGGCTAAAGTGAGCTGAGATCACACCACTGCACTCCAGCCTGGATGACAGAGCAAGACTTTGTCTCTAAAATAAATAAATAAATAAATAAATAAAAAATAAAAAAAAAAGGATTCACTTAGAAGGAAACAGACCTGTATCTAAACTGAATCACTGATTTTTTTAATCCTTAGCTCATGATTACTGATTCTCAACTTCAGTGGTAAATCAGTGTCTTTGCCACCTACCCATCTATCCATTTTCCATCCATCCATTCCCTTACTCAACAAATTATCATTGAAACCTTTTTTATGTGTCTGGATACTCTGCTAAATTTAGAGAATGCAAAGAAATTTATATCTCATCTTCCACCCAAAACAATTCACTCTCCAAGGAATAGGATCCATAAATAGATTAAGTAAACAATACATTAAATTGTGAAAATAGTACATGCACTGGATTTTAGGGGAGAATTGATGAAATATTCCAGCCAAGTCTGGGAAAGAATACAGAAGGCTCTCTAGAGTGTGTTTTCTGAATAAAGTATTAAAAGATAAGTAGCTCTTAGCCAAGTGAAGTGAGGAAAGTATGTAGTGGTTATATGCCAGTGAGATGGAGCAGTTTTATGTAAGATGAAGGAAAGACAGAGCATTAAGTTTGAATATACTATTGTGGTATGTTTTGGAAAAGGTACTACTAGGGAATAAAGTTAGGAGAGAGGCAGGGACCATGTCATGATGGACCTGGCAGGCTAAGCTAAGGAATGTGGCTATAACAAAATAAGTCAGTAGGGGCCACAGTTTTTTCTGCTTAAATGACAACTTGTCCCATATTTTCTCTGTACAAGAACATTCAATTCCCTGCAATGATTGACATACATTTGTTTCCATGGCTATAATTAATAGACTGTGGCTCACCAGAAAGTGTACATAAAGGGATCTAGACATGAAGTTACTTTTCACATTTACTAAAAGCAATGAACATTGTAAGGGGTTATGTAGTGCCCTTAAGCAATGTCTTTAGGATGTCAACCTAATGACCTTACCATTTAACTATGTCAGGCGCCAGTACATAATAGATACAAACATGCATACTTAACATGTACTAACAGATTCTTCAAACTAACTGATGGTCAACTTCAGTGGTAGAATTGAGACTGTAAATTATACTTAGATAAAATAATGATGTTTCTATCTTGAAGAATTAGGCATTATATATTACAGAAGAAGGACTCTTTTAGGACCTAGAAGCACATTTTCATTAGGCTACTTCCTCACTCACTCCCAAGGAAACAGAAAACTATAGTTAACTTTCAGAATAACTTAACTGTAAAAATCCTTAGTGTAAGAGGAAAATTCTAATAGTAATTGGCATCATAATTATCTAAGATATCTATACATTAAATCAGGATATGGGATTAGTAGAATAAATTTAAAAGAAATGGAAGTTCATTCCAAGTTATATCTCATATTCTGAGTTATTTTACTCTTAATTGGGGAAGCCATTGCCTTCTGTACCACATGGCATTCCAATTAATCTTCTGGTAGTGTGTAAGTAATGTGAATGTTAGCTCCACTTATGGGATGATAATATATCATAAACGGCTAAAATTGTCTAGAAATAAGGCAAGCAGCTCCATTTCATGACCTTTTAATTTCTGTCAAGCTAAAATAGCCTACAGGGAATTAATTCATTTCCATATCTGGAAAATGCTGAGTACATGTTACAGCTAATTTTTGTGGCGAGGAAACTTATTGAGATGTAAAATTGTGAGTGTGTGGGAGGGTATACTATGCTATTACAGTGTTTGGAACCCCCCCCCCCCCCGCCCCCATTAATCTCCAATCCCCAAAAAGCTTTTCCTCCTCTTTGTTTCAGGAGCTCTTTCAAGCCCAAAGCATGGACTGCTAGCTATTGTTAGGGCAACCACACATCTCACTTTTCCTGGGACATTTTAACAGTGCTGTTGATGACAGTTTTACCTCCCCACTCCCCTACCAGGTTTTCCTGGGAACATATCCTAAGAAGATGCTTTAATACAAATCAGAGTCTCTTTCTGAGGAGCCTAATCTAAGACAGACAGCTATATCTGTTGCATTGTCAGGACTGTTAATAGTTCCTCCCCGAAAAGGCCCTGATTTAAATAACTATTTATGCAGGCATTCAATCTATTACAAAAAGACAACTTTTTGAGGACATTATTCTGTCTTCCCAAATAAGATATGGAAAATGATAAACAAGTGGGTATGGGGTAGGAGACCTAACATGATGATGGAGAAGAGATTTTTCAACCAGTGGACCTGATCAAAGGTCTGTGGTTTCCAAGACAAGTAGAATAATGTGCCGGGTCCGTGCAGTACCCTGGAGTAGATGGAGGATATTGGTTATTTACTGCGACTGAGGGCTTGATGCTAGCTGTCAGGGTTTCTGTTCTTATAAAAATCTTCTATGTCCAAATACATAATGGAAACAGCAGAGAACAACCCAACTATATGGGCAATTCCAGTTTGGACAACGTTCCTGTCAGCAAGCAGCCAGTACTGAAGCATGAAGCTATTTGAGACTGGGCTTCATATGGCCCCGAGCTGTGTATGTCTCAGCCCTAATAATGATCATCATTAAATTTCCTGTTAACACCATTGGATGGAAATAAGTCACGTTTAATTAAATTTAAATAACATAAAGTAACATCACCTTTTTCTGAATATCCAAGCTTTTGGCTACAGATTTATAACATCACATTTTATAGAATTGTATAATAAAGCTAATAATTATTAAATTTCTCTTTAAGTTTTAATTATAACTTCTGAAGAACCCAGAATGACCACCAAAGAATTTTTGTATGTATTTGAAGCTTGTGAAATGGATCTAATTTCTAGTCTTAAAATGTGAATAATATTCAGAATCATTTTGATGTTAACTTCCAGTGATCTCAAAATAATATCCATGAAAGTGAGCCAAATATTTCAGGAGCATAAATGCACAGACAGAATGTGATTAGATTTGTAGGATTTCAAATTGAGTATTACAATTAAATTACAATCCCCATGCTATCATGCATTCATAAATCAAAAAAATCACATATAGGGCTGAAGTAAAATATTAGATTCACCTTTATTTAATGGAAATATAAATTAAGTCATATGAACGGGATGATATTAAACATACAAAACGAAAGAGTATATTTTCTATTGTGTTAAAAAATGAGCTGTTAATCAATTTCCTTGGCTGAATTAGCATAACAAGACCCCAAACTTTAAATGCGCTTAATTTTTTATTACTAATACTCCTTCAATGAAGAAATAAAATTGAAAAATTAGAAGACGTAATGAATAGCCTTTATTCTAAGGTCAGATATCATATACTCAAAGCTAATAGAAAATATCATTCTAAGCCATAGCAAATGAGCCCTACCAACATAACAAAGTGCTGATATCAGCCTGGAAACCATCTTGAATGTCAAGGGATATGGTCTTCATTTGTGGTGTTTGATTGTTCATATAAATATTTAATGGGAATATTATTAGACTATTCAGTTGAGAGAAATAAACTGATGGTACAAGTAGCTAAAGAAGCTTACTTAATATTCACTAAATGAAGTGGCATAATAATTTATTTTGCATATTATATAAGTCTTTTGAGAGGTTTTATACTTTTAAACTTTTTAGCACTGTTTAAAAGGTGTCATTACTGCCATAATTATGAGTTTTTAATGTATTTTTATGGTTAATGGACATATAGCACACATTTTATAGGAAAAAGGAAGACTCTTATCCACATTATACCTGGTGGAAATAAGGTACCTCTAATTCTGAAGGTTGACTTACCTTTAATATAGCTTCATTGAATCTTACCATAAATGTTAACTTTATACTACATAAAATCTCTCAGTGAACTTCTCAAGAGTAGAACTTAAATGATTAAACAGATAAGGTAGAAAGCTTTTTAACTACATGTAAGCTTTGAATTTTTAGAAAAATTTAGTCACCTATTCAAGTCAAGCATATTTTAAACATTATTTTAGCATTTAATCTGAAGAAAATTTTGGAAACACAGATTTTTATAGAATTGTTGGTTTAATATATTTACGTATAATACTCAAATTGTCTCTATAAATGCTGCATGCATTAGTTGTTTTAAAACATTATTTAAGGATCATGTAGCTTTATGAAGAATAGTAAAATACATAGAAAATATACAAAGATTATACTCTATCTTTTAAAGGTATGATTTTATGGATGATTTTTGTTGTTAACTTGCTTTTGTTTTTGTTTTGTTGTTGTTGTTTTACTTTATCTCTTAATTTTATCTACTTGAAAAAAAACTATTCAATCTTAGAGCAATGGCAATCTAGGATATTAGACCAACCTTGAGACCGAGATAAAAATTTATTAAAACTCAGTTTGAAGTCTGCACAGAGCTACCAAGGCAGTGAAGAATCATGGGGTGAAGACCTGGGAAATGAATAAAATCCAGGGAGGTTAGCTCCATACTTGGGGTTGCTGATTTCTGTAGGTAAATCTCAAAAAGACTAAGAATATAAGCAGAGTTTGGACAACCTCACAAGACTTGGAAACAAAAGTTGGTGTTCAGGGAGCATTAAGGAGAGAGGAGACTGGTGCATATCCCCCTCTCTGGCTTTAAAGAAACTGACATTTCAAAATATTTTAGTTGTGGATCTCCTCGATAACTAAATTAGATCAAGGTGCTGTGAATTGCATGTGGCCCTGACCATTTGCTACTAGAAAGTATAAACATTCTCTGTGGGAATATAATATCATTCTTGTGGGAATATAATATCAGGCTTCAATTTATTTCGTGAAGTCAAAAGTAACTAGGCATATGAAGTAAGAAAACTTAAAAAGTAAAAACAAAATTAGAAGCAGAAGGCAAGAATAAGAGGAAGAGGAAGAAGGAGATGAACAAAGAGGGAAGGAAGACTATGAAAAAGGGATCCATATGGAGTCCATTTAATGGAGTTATCAGGCACAAATTATAAAATCACTTTTATTAATATAGTCAAGGATATAAACCACAAAATTAGAACTTTAAAAAAGAATATATAAGAATTACATATTAACATGTGTGTATTAATAAAATATTAAAATCTAAATTGAAACTGTAGAACTAAAACATAAAACAACTAAAATTAATGACGAAATAGAGCAATATGACTCTGTATTAGATACAATTGAAGAAAGCATAGTAAATTGGGAGGAGAATCAGAAGAATATATCCTGAAGAAAGCCCAGAGACACAAAATGATGGACTTCACAGAAGAAAAGTGAGAAACATAGGACGAATAGTTGTGAGCTAAGGTATATACAAATAGAAACACAAAAGGAGAAGGGAGAGGTTAGCCAATAAAATTGCTTATAAACCTGACACAACAAAATAAGACAAATAGTAAATCTATCTAATCTTATTTTAAAATTATTAAATATATCTTTTAAAATTTTTCAACAAATAAAATTGCATTTTGTAGTTGTTTTTGTCAGTTTCCACCAAATGGTTAAGAAAAAAAATATCACTCCAATGATATGACAGAGAGATCTTTTGGTATTTTATGAGACAAAGATACTCTGTACCTAAACCCAAAATGACATTAAAAGGAAGATACTGGGGCAAAATTTCACATTAAGCATAGATTTTTAAAATATCAGCAAATTAAAGCCATGTCAGATTTAGTAATAGATAAAAATTATGATATATCATGATCAAATTTGATTGATTTACAGGTATGTAAGGTTTTCTTAACCTTCAATAATCAACCAATTAAATCATTCATTTTAACAAAATTAAGAACAAATGTCACCAATTTAATCTACTAAATTGAAAATGAAAATATGTTTTATAACATTAAACATATTCATGATTTAAAAAAATTAAACTAGCCGGGCGCGGTGGCTTAAGCCTGTAATCCCAGCACTTTGGGAGGCCGAGACAGGCAGATCACGAGGTCAGGAGATCGAGACCATCCTGGCTAACACAGTGAAACCCCGTCTCTACTAAAAAATACAAAAAACTAGCCGGGCGAGGTGGCGGGCGCCTGTAGTCCCAGCTACTCGGGAGGCTGAGGCAGGAGAATGGCGGGAACCCGGGAGGCGGAGCTTGCAGTGAGCCGAGATCCGGCCACAGCACTCCAGCCTGGGCGACAGAGCGAGACTCCGTCTCAAAAAAAAAAAAAAATAAAATAAATAAATAAATAAATAAATAAATAAATAAAAATAAAATAAATAAATAAAAAAATTAAACTTATAACAAATTATGAATAGATGAAACTTCATTAATTTGATAATGGGTAGGCAGAGAAACCACAGAAAAAAACATACTGAACGTAGAAGTGAACTATTGAATACTTTCTCTCAGAGATTAAAACTGAAACAAAAATGTCCCCCATCAACATTTCTATTAAGCATCATGCCTGAAATCATAGCAAATGCAATAAGGCAACAACAACCACAAAAACGTAAAATTAGTGGGGTGTGGTGTTGTGTGCTGATAGTTTCAGTTATTTTGAAGGTTGAGGCAGGAGGATTGCTTGGGCACAGAAGCCAGGTGTTGGAGGCTGCTGTGAGCTATGATCGTGCCATTGTACTCTAGCTTGCTTGACAGAGCAAGACCCTGTCTTTTAAAATTAAATAAATAAATAAATGTAAAACAGTGGAAAAGGAAAAAGAATGAGCATATAAGTTTTAATAGTTAATATACAAATTTTACAAAGTTGTTGGATACAATGTAGAAAGGTTTAAAGAAAAGTATATGTATGTATAAATGGGCTATGCAATGCCATCAAAATATTTCAAATACTTTAGAGTAAATTCTGTGAAGGAATGCCACACAGAGCATTAGAAAATGTTAAGGCAGACTTAAGAAGATCTAAATAAATGGAAGTGTATACCTGGTCCAAGAATGGAGAGATCGATTTACTTATTTGTTTATTTGTTTTTAGTTTAAAGCTTTTTTTGTTTTTTTAATGTTTTATTATTTTTTAACTTATTTTAAGTTCAGGGGTACATGTGCAGGTTTGTTACATAGGTAAACTTGTGTCATGGTGGTTTGTAGAAGATGTTATTTCTCCCCAAATATATTGGTATACTCAATATAAAATTAAATATAAAGAAGCATGAATCCCAGCAAAAATACTAGCAGATTTTTATGTGAACATTGGCCAACTGCTATGGATTTGGAAAGGCCAGGGACGATGTTCAACCAAGACACCCTTGAAAAAATAGAATAAGATGATAGGACTTGTCCTATCAGAGATACAGACTTAACATAAAGCAACAATAAATTGAGAGTAGGTATTGACTAGGATAAATAAATACATCAATACAACAGACCAGATAGATCAGCCTCATGAATATCTATAATTTTATATGTGACAAGGATGACACTATAGTAGGGGAAGATTGTTATTTCAAAATGGGACAGTGCTAATTGGGTATTTATTTGTATGCGAAAAAAAGACCTTAACCTTTACTCATATCATATGTAAAGTAACAATGGCTGGTGCACTGTAGCTCTAAAAATGGAAGGCAAAACATGAAAAAATTTAGAAAACATTGAGGATTTTTGCATCGATGTTCATCAGGGATATTGGTCTAAAATTCTCTTTTTCGTGTGTGTCTCTGCCAGGCTTTGGTATCAGGATAATGCTGGCCTCATAAAATGAGTTAGGGAGGATTCCCTCTTTTTCTATTGATTGGAATAGTTTCAGAGGGAATGGCACTAGCTCCTCCTTGTACCTCTGGTAGCATTCGGCTCTGAATCCGTCTGGTCCTGGATTTTTTGGTTGGTAGGCTATTAATTATTGCCTCAATTTCAGAGCCTGCTATTGGTCTATTCAGGGATTCAACTTCTTCCTGGTTTAGTCTTGGGAGAGTGTGTATGTCCAGGAATTTATCCATTTCTTCTAGGTTTTCTAGTTTATAGTGCGTAGAGGTGTTTATAGTATTCTCTGATGGTAGTTTGTATTTCTATGGGGTCGGTGGTGATACCCCCTTTATCATTTTTTATTGTGTCTATTTGATTCTTCTCTCTTTTCTTCTTTATTAGTCTTGCTAGCGGTCTATCAATTTTGTTGATCTTTTCAAAAAACCAGCTCCTGGATTCACTGATTTTTTGAAGGGTTTTTTTATGTCTCTATCTCCTTCATTTCTACTCTGATCTTAGTTATTTCTTGCCTTCTGCTAGCTTTTGAATGTGTTTGCTCTTGCTTCTCTAGTTCTTTTAATTGTGATGTTAGGGTGTCAGTTTTAGATCTTTCCTGCTTTCTCTTGTGGGCATTTAGTGCTATAAATTTCCCTCTATACGCTGCTTTAAATGTGTCCCACAGATTCTGAAATGTTGTGTCTTTGTTCTCATTGGTTTCAAAGAACATTTTTATTTCTGCTTTCATTGTGTTATGTACTCACTGAGTCATTCAGGAGCAGGTTGTTCAGTTTCCATGTAATTGGGCGGTTTTGAGTGAGTTTCTTAATCCTGAGTTTTAGTTTGATTGCACTGTGGTCTGAGAGACAGTTTGTTATAATTTCTTTTTACATTTGCTGAGGAGTGCTTTCCTTCCAACTATGTGGTCAATTTTGGAATAAGTGCGATGTGGTGCTGAGAAGAATGTATATTCTGTTGATTTGGGGTGGAGAGTTCTTTAGATGTCTATTAGGTCTGCTTGGTGCAGAGCTGAGTTCAGTTCCTGGATATCCTTTTTAACTTTCTGTCTCGTTGATCTAATGTTGAAATACTGGCAAACCGAATCCAGCAGCACATCAAAAAGCTTATCCACCATGATCAAGTGGGCTTCATCCCTGGGATTCAAGGCTGGTTCAACATATGCAAATCAATAAACACAATCCAGCATATAAACAGAACCAAAGACAAGAACCACATGATTATCTCAATAGATGCAGAAAAGGCCTTTGACAAAATTCAACAGTCCTTCATGTTAAAAACTCTCAATAAATTAGGTATTGATGGGGCATATCTCAAAATAATAAGAGCTATTTATGACAGACCCACAGCTAATATCATACTGAATGGGCAACAACTGGAAGCATTCCCTTTGAAAACTGGCACAAGACAGGGATGCCCTCTCTCACCATTCCTATTCAACATAGTGTTGGAAGTTCTGGCCAGGGCAATCAGGCAGAAGAAAGAAATAAAGGGTATTCAGTTAGGAAAAGAAGAAGTCAAATTGTCCCTGTTTGCAGATGACATGATTGTATATTTAGAAAACCCCATTGTCTCAGGGCACAATCTCCTTAAGCTGATAAGCAACTTCAGCAAAGTCTCAGGATACAAAATCTATGTGCAAAAATCACAAGTGTTCTTATACTCCAATAACAGACAAACAGCCAAATCATGAATGAACTCCCATTCACAATTGCTTCAAAGAGAATAAAATACCTAGGAATCCAACTTACAAGGGATGGGAAGGAACTCTTCAAGGAGAACTAAAACCACTGTTCAACAAAATAAAAGAGGACACAAACAAATGGAAGAACATTCCATGCTCATGGATAGGAAGAATCAATATTGTGAAAATGGCCATACTGCCCAAGTTAATGTATAGATTCAATGCCATCCCTATCACGTTACCAATGACTTTCTTCACAGGATTGAAAAAAACTACTTTAAAGTTCATATGGAACCAAAATAGAGCCCGCATTGCCAAGACAATCCTAAGTCAAAAGAACAAAGCTAGAGGCATCACGCTACCTGACTTCAAACTGTACTACAAGGCTACAGTAACCAAAACAGCATGGTACTGGTACCAAAACAGAGATATAGACCAATGGAACAGAACAGAGCCCTCAGAAATAATACCATGCATCTACAACCATCTGATCTTTGACAAACCTGATAAAAAAAAGAAATGGGAAAAGGATTCCCTATTTAATAAATGGTGCTGGGAAAACTGGCTAGCCATATATAGAAAGCTGAAACCGGATCCCTTCCTTACACCTTATACAAAAATTAATTCAAGATGGATTAAGACTTAAGTGTTAGACCTAAAACCATAAAAACCCTAGAAGAAATTCTAGGCAATACCATTCAGGACATAGGCATGGGCAAGGACTTCATGTCTAAAACACCAAAAGCAAAGACAACAAAAGCCAAAATTGACAAATGGAATCTAATTAAACTAAAGAGCTTCTGGAGAGCAAAAGAAACTATCATCAGTGTGAACAGGCAACCTACAGAATGGGAGAAAAATTTTGCAATCTACTCCTCTGACAAAGGGCTAATATCCAGAATCTACAAAGAACTCAAACAAATTTACAAGAAAAAAAAAAACCCATCAAAAAGTGGGTGAAGGATATGAACAGACACTTCTCAAAAGAAGACATTTATCCAGCCAACACACACATGAAAGCAATGCTCATCATCACTGGCTATCAGAGAAATGCAAATCAAAACCACAATGAGATACCATCTCACACCAGTTAGAATGGCAATCATTAAAAAGTCAGGAAACAACAGGTGCTGGAGAGGATGTGGAACACTTTTACACTGTTGGTGGAGCTATAAACTAGTTCAACCATTGTGGAAGACAGTGTGGTGATTCCTCAAGGATCTAGAACTAGAAATACTATTTGATCCAGCCATTCCATTGCTGGGTATATACCCAAAAGATTATAAACCATGCTGCTATAAGGACACACACACACGTATGTTTATTGTGGCACTATTCACAATAGCAAAGACTTGGAACCAACCCAAATGTCCATCAATGATAACTGGATTAAGAAAACATGGCACATATAAACCATGGAATACTATGCAGCCATAAAAAAGGATGAGTTCATGTCCTTTGTAGCGACGTGGTTGAAGCTGGAAACCATCATTCTCAGCAAACTATTACAAGGACAAAAAAGCAGACACTGCATGTTCTCAGTCATAGGTGGGAATTGAACAGCAATAACGCTTGGACACAGGAAGGGGAACATCACACATCAGGGCCTGTTGTGGGATAGGGGACTGGGGGAGGGATAGCATTGGGAGATATATCTAATGTAAATGATGAGTTAATGGGTGCAGCACACCAACATGGCACATGTATACATACATAACCTGTACATTGTGCACATGTACCCTAGAACTTAAAGTATAATTTAAAAAATTTAAAAAAACATTGAAGGACATCTCGATGACATTGAGTAGAGAAATATTTTTAATAAGGACTCCCAAAAGTATTAACATTAAAAAATTGATGAATCATACTACATTATAATTACATATCAAAACGTACTATTAAGACAAAAGACAGAATGGGGGAAAAATTGTGATCCTTATCATCTAGAAAAGGCTTATATCTAGAATATGGAAAAAACTACAAACCAACAAGCATAAGACAAAATCCGAAAGAAAAGAGGCAAGAGACTTAAGCAGGCACTTTACACAACAGAATTTCAAAATGGATAAAAATGGAAAGAACAGAAAAGAAAATGTATACAACTTCACTAGTCATTTGGAAATTCAGATAAAAATCACTACAGTGTATCATGACGCACCCTACAGAATGGTTATACAGATTGACAATACCAAGTTTTCACAAGAATCTGGAGCCACAGGATTTCTTGTTCATTGTTCTTAGAACTCAAATCTAGTATGCCACTTTGTAGAAAACCATTTTGTACTACTTACTGACTTTGAAAGTAGATAGTTTCTATGACTTTGAAATTCCTTACCTGTCCAGCATATATGGGTGCACCAGTGCAGAAAGACATGTTGAAAATGTTCACAGCAGCCTTATTTTTAATTGCTACAAACTAGAAATAACACAAATGGCCATCAAGGATGGAATAAATGGCTGTGATATAATCATTCAATGAAACCATATATGGCAATGAAAATCATCAAACTTCAGCTACATACACAACATAGATATAAACATAATACTGATTAAAAGATGCCAGACACAAAATAAAAACATTTTGTATGTTATGAAGCCATTAATTCAGAGGACCAAACATACATACAGCTGACCCTTGAACAACAAGAGGGTTACGGGTGTCTACCCCTATGTAGTCAAAAATACGTGTATAACTGTTTACTTCCCAAAAACTTAACTACTAGTAGCCTCCTTTTGACGGGAAGTCTTACCGATAAAATAAACAGTTGATTAACACATAATTTGTATGTTAAATGTATTACATACTGTATTTTTACAATACATTGAGCCAGGCAAAATAAAATGTTATTAAGACAATTATAAGGAAGGGAAAATAGATTTACTATAAGTACTGTACTCTATTTACTGATATCATAATTTTGTGCTATCTGTTTTCAAGATTAACATCTGAAGTGGTGAGAATCGGCGTCTGCAGACCTCAATCCATGGTGCATATCAAGTAATCAAACCTTTTCTTGTAATGCCATGACTTTTCTCTGTTTCTTGGGGGCACTTGCAGCATTACTAGTGGCACCTCCTATGGTTTCCATGGTGTTATTCAAGGTTTATGGTATTGCACTAAACATGATGAAAAATATACGAGAAGCACAAGAGATGTTTTACTGAGATACACAATTTCTTGGAGAGATGAGCCACTTATGCAGAGCTGATTAACATCACAAAAGTGTTTTAAGCAGACACTCTCAACACTTGAGTCCACCACAATAGCTACAAGAGGGGGCTACAAAATTCTTACAGTAGTTGAGTGTGTACTACAATTAATTTTATGCCAGTTATGACTTAATACTGCATCTTTACATTCATTTACATTTCTCTCAACTGTGATTGGTGCCATGTACAGTCTGTGTGTGGGTAAGTTTTGAAAAATCTTAACTTTTTGTAATCTATTTGTGTATATTTTATGGTAGTAAATGGTAAAACAGACTAGTGTCTCTGTATATTTTATGCGTTTATGGCATACATAACTTTTTCTTAATTTTTGATATTTCTAGACTACACAGTTTGTCTGCAAGTTTTTTCAAATTGTCATGAATTTCAAACAAAAATGTTCCAACATAGTTATTGAAAAAAAAATCCATGTATAAGGGGACTAAAGGAGTTGAAAGCCATGTTGTTCAATATGTTTAGGTTAAAACTGTTTTCCAACATATGCATTCTCTACTAGAATTTGTGACACTGAGCAAAATGCATTGCATATAACATGCTAAAGAAAGGCTTGCTATTGGATGAGTCCATTCATTGGATAAATGTTTTAGTGAGTGATTTCTATTATTCCAATTGGATGGGATCTGTTGTATAACTCAGAATCATCCCTCCTAAGCACTTTTGCATTTGGATTACACACAGTTAAACCAAGGGTAATAGAAAGGGTACAGAATAGAACAGAAAAGATCTTGTTACAAACCATATGACATTATTGATCTCTTAAAATAATCACTTGGAGTGAGTTTCTACCTACCAGGCCAGCTCAAAATTTGTATTTGGTTAGGGAAGGTAAACTGATTTTCTTAGAACTGAAATCACTTGTCAGAAAAGAAGACTACAAAACATGATGTGGACACAAGTACCAGTGAAAGGTTTGAGGGGACGTACCTAGAAGCTATGTTTACAGGCTCTGATGATAATTTAGTTCAACTGAGCTATAACATTAAGCTTAATTCTCCCTCCTAAAATACAGCAATTACAGGTATAAATCAGACCCCTATTCAGGATCAGTGTTCTATGGCAGTGGGGAATATTTAAGAGACACTGCTACTTCCTTTCTTCATGATTTTGAGAAGTCAAGTAGAGCCTTTAGAAAGACATTCCAACTTTTTTCTCTCCAAGTCAAACTTTTTAGCTGAATATTACTCCAGGGTTTTTCTGTAATACTAACTAACATATGGCCAAGGGTAGATCTCCTGAGGTAATGAGTCTATTGTCCTCTTGCTACAGAGAAAATTGAAACCAAAATGCTAAAGAAAATCAGTATGCTGAAATCTGGGTAAATAACTCATAATGTGTTTCTTAGAATGTCAAAACTGGAACAAGACACTGAACCTCTCTTGATTAAGCTTAAAAACAATAATTCTGTAATATAGAATAGGATCTATGTGGATAAGTGAACATATGTATTTCTTAAAAGAGAAAACTGAGACTAGCCTATGATATAAATCTAATATTTGAACATTAATTTTAACATGAAAGGTATTTTTAGTGAGACTAAATATCTTATGACTAGATATCATTCCACAGATAAATCACAAATAAAATCCTATATACAGCATCATCATATTGCTCTTTATCTCCACTGGAAAAATAAACTTAAGCTATAGTAGCAGAAACCCAGTCACATATATTAAGGACGGCCTTAATAGCAAAGGTCATTGGATTCAAGAATGGACTTATTTGAAGTAGAATTTGTGGATTCTGCTACTGTGTAGTTATTGAATAATAAGACTCACCTGTCTAGCATGACTTTTATGCATTTTTCAGCTGAAGCCAAAAGAATGAATCGGATACACTTTCAAGGATCTTTGCCATCATGTAATTCTTCAAGATTGATTCAATATATTTTAAGAAGCATAATTCAAAGATCAGAAGGCAGGGGCATACATAGTATTGTTGTGAATACAAATCACTTCTGTAATGTTTACAGATGTGGATAGATGGTGGATATTGAGCTTTTTGCTATCTTATCATTTGTCAATTTTTCATGAAGAAAACTATAAAATTACTGATATACTAAGCTTTCTAATGGTTGTATTTTATTATGTGAAACAAAGTTTAATATAATGAGGAAAGCATTTTTGATGAGTTTTATTTGGAACTAGCACAGTTTTGTAATAACGTGAAATCCCATTTCTTTTGTAGACAAATGTGTACCATATATTGTTGTTACCAAAATACTGTTAATTTGATTTTTTAAAAATTGTTTTCAGTTACTCCAGATCTTATCAGAAGAAAAATTAATGAAAATCAAACCCTCTAAAAAGGCTTTGTGTGGTTGAGATTAAATTATACCCTTTCCAAAGCTTGCTGTTTGTATACTAAATGTTATCACCACACAATTGTGGTTTTATCACCATATCTTTCTGGGCCCAATTTATTAGCAGCAAAAAGAAAGGAATTTTAAAATCTATATTTTGATGCATTATATTGCATTTCCTTACTTTTCAAATATCTGTGCATTTGCCTTAAATTATCATTTTTATGATACATGGCATTTCCTTTTTATTTGCTTTGAGTAAACATCATAAAAAGAATGATGAGAATACACAACATCAGAATATCAATGTTTAGAATAAAACATCAATTTAAGAAGTACTGGTAATTTTCTTTATGGAATGAATTCAAACTTGTCTTTGTCTTTAGTAATAAAAGTTTGGAGTATCCCTTTGTGTCAAAAATAGATCATTTAGGGCAATCGGGTGATGAGGTGTTTATTGCACCAACAAAAAATCACATCAGACACATTGGATGAAGAAATTCACACAGGCTATGATCAGTTAGGAATGAAGGCAGTTATCACACTCTGCTTATTTTTTACCACTTTTGTTCACTTCAAATTTCATAGAGAGCTGAATTATTTTAGCAATATCCTCTCTGCTCTGGTATGTCTGTCTGTAATTTGAAGTCATTTCCAGTAGATGGCAAAATAGGTATCATATCCAAGAATACAGTTCTATCATAGCAGACATAACTGCTATGATAATGGATACTGTAGAAGATCATAAGCAGTGGCATTTTTTAGAGCATATTAAAGAGTACTGTTTATTTTTAAATAAAATATGTAACGCAACTAGCAAAAGGAGGCTGACATGTACTGAAGATAATTTGGCAAGCAATAATTTTAACAATAACAAAATACTCTGAAATCTATTTCTATACCAGGCACTACAAACATTTTCAATTTTTCTCACTAGGATATATAATGTGTCATAGTTGAAGACTTTCCAGGTCATCTACTTTCACAGATTTCAATCCAGCTTGTTACCTCTGTATATGGAGTTCCTACCTCTGATCTACCCTGGCCCTTTGGAATTTGATGCGTGTCTCAGCAGGCAAGACATTCCAGCAGTAGCTTCATATCCTCTCTCCCCTTCTCCTCCTATTTCTGAGATCCTGGCCTACACGTTATCTGCATTTTTCTGACCCTCTCTTTACATTTCTACATTAATTTTGCTCTTTCTAGGCTTGATTGTTGCATTCTCTAAGGATGCAGGCTGGGCACAACTCTATTTTCTCTCTTAGCTCCTCGGATGGGATATCCAGCTCCCATATTCTCTTGACCTGTCATTGACCACCTGGCAGAGTCTATTCCACATCTTATAAGAACAAAGTCCTTAGTTCTTAGCTGCCTAAAACACAATACAGCTAACAAATGGTGACTTACTTTTATTTCTGGTAGAGTTCTTAGGAGACACTTTTGCTCCTTAAAGAGTTGACTGAGCATTTGCCATGTGAGCATAATCAAATATAAATGACCCTCGATATTTCAAATGTCTGGAGAAATCTGCCAATGGATTGCTGTTCCCACTTAGACATTTCTGATTTTAAATTCTGGGATGTACCTACAGACTAGAAAGCTGAGAAAAGAGATAGCTTTGTTTTTTCAATGAAGCATTTCATTTTTCAACTTTAATTAAAACAGATGTCTTATGTGAAGATTCTTTTATTTACATAGAATACACTGCTGAAACACAGGCTTTCACTCTCTGAAAAGCCTTTATCGACCAGGAAAATGAGGCCAGGCTAACTCATCTTCATTTAACTACTTTGAAATTTCAAACATTTCAATTTCAAGTGCTCACCACAGCGTCTTTCATGCTAAGCTCTACGTATGGGTCTGCACAATCCAAGAGAATTATCACAGAAGGAGTGAGAATGACAATTGACCAATCCTTGATTTTTATTCTTGAATCTGTCAAGACTCCTCAGTGGGAAGTGGGTTAATGTTTGCAGAAGCCTGTCAATATAAATCACAGCGGCTATAGGGCTAAACTTATGAGTGCCCATCTTGTGAATCCCCTTAATAGCTATGTAACGTTCTGCCCTCTACAGTCTTTATTTTCAGATTCAAAATCTGAAAATTCCTAGAGTTATATTGTCAAGCCTGAGGGTGTGTGATGATTTGCTGATTTTGTGAAACTTACTTTACGTACTTTTTTTCTCTCATCTGATAGATTGATGACTTTTTTACTCTACGAAGAATCCCTCTACTTATATCCTAAGTAGATAATAATGAAAGTCACTTCCCCTCTTCACTTTTTGTTTTTAGGTTTTCTTTCTTTTATTCAACTTCTCATTAATTTCTCTTTCTATAAGGGTTATTTCTTCTGGCTAAGGTATTTGAAAGAGGTACTTTTTTCCTCTTTTCTTCTGGCTCCGACCATGCCAGGATGTCACCAACTGCAATGCAAAAGCTATAAGAAGTAAGTTTCCCTATTTTGTTTCCTTTTAAACATGTAGTGCAGTGTTTTACATAAAATGAGTCACAGCATTTTTTTTTCAAAGACTGATTGATTGACCTACCTTTTCAATATGAGGTGATGTAGCAGCCTCATAAAATGTTACTATTCATTTTCCATGTCACTTTTCTGACAGAACATGCGTTATACAGGGCATTTTCTGCACTTTAATTGAAAACAGGCCTTATAGATCATCCTCAGAAGATTGTAAGTATGCATAAATTCATACATCCTTGGTGAGATTTCTTTCTTGCTGGCTAAAGTTGAAGAGAATGATTTCCATTTCTACAGGAAAAAATAAAATAGAAAAAGCATTGCATGCAACTTGGTGAATGCTCAGTAAATAATAAACATCAACAATAATCATTTATTTTGAACAAATACTTTCAATTTTACAATGTTAAAGGTAAAAAATTAACCGAGATTTTTCAAAATATTCAATATCAAATTGTATTTAGAAAGGAAATGTCCACTCATAACTACTAAAAATACATGAAAAAAATGGTAAGTAGATGATTCAAATATTACCAACCACGATGATAATCATAGTGACATACTAATAGAAATAAAGTTATATACCACTTGGAAGATGATGAGTAAAGTTTCTCTAGAGATCATTTCTTTCTTTACAGAGGCAATACAAGTTTATGGTCAAAGAAAATTCATGATTCTACTATCCTTGTAAAAATACAAATTACTAATTTTAAATTATTACAGTTATCACTTTTCTAAGATATTTTTACCTCAGAATTGGAAATTATCAAAATTCAAAACTTAATTCAATTTAAAAAGAAATGTAAAACTTTCCCTGATATTTAACTAAAGTGACTAATATTAGATAGTTTAGGTATTTTTAGATAAAATAAGCCATTTTGACTAGAATAATTTAGTTCTCAGGTTAACTAGAGATATAGTTTATAGGGAGGCCTGTAAAAATATATTTCACAAGGTATATATGGTAACACTCTATTTTTTCAGCAAACTCAACCCTATAAAATAAGCTTAGAACTGAAAAGGCTGCTTCTTATATAAAAGTATCTAACACTAAATCCTAGTGTTGCCTTTTATTTAAAATCTATTTATAGCTACTACATTAAAAATTATTTATTTGATCTCCAAGATGATAGTTGGTTGTAACCTCTTTTTTTCTACTCAGATTCCCTTCACCAGCAAGGTGAATGTTCACTGCTAAAGACTTAGAGGCTCCTCTTTGACTGAAGAAATTTTCCTCAGCTAAATAGGAGCAAACTTGTCTGGGAGATTATAAATCTCTATTCCAACATTCCCACCTCTACTGCACAGAACAGTCATCCCCGACTGACATGAGGGCAAATAAACCTAGAGCATTTTCTTCAAGGTGCAGAACAACTCTATGGTTTAGTCCATGTTCTAGTACTTCTCATAGGACCAGGCTGAAGTTAGTTTTCAGCAAAACCACATTCTTGCTTGGCTTGTTCCGTTTTCTAGCGTGCTATGCCCATGTCTTCTCCTGAGAGTCCTCCCTTGATATATCACTTTAACACAATCCTCAACTCAGCCTCTCCTTCTAGAGAATCAGGGCTATGAAAAAGTCCCAAAAGTTTAGAATCAGAAAATTAGAAGATTATGGAATGCTAAATATAGTCAAAATTTAAAACAAAGGCATGAAAGATGACAGTTTGAAAAAATACAATTCGAGAGAAGACTCAGGACTTGTCTTTCAGCCTTGGTAGATTAACTGGTATCAAACTCATCTTCATACTCAGGCGTTTGACAACAGACAAGAGAGATCGGTGATTCTCCAAAGAAGTAAAACACAAATTATGCCTCATGCTCCTGTTGGCTTTCTCCCTGGGGAACTCTGACAGTATAGCATGGAGGTGGTGCCCAAAAGTCTGAAGCATCTGAGGTGACTGCAGAGTGAGGTACGTGAAGAAGGTCTGCTGAGCAAAAGAAGGCATTTGAGACCTGTGTGGAGTTTTCCCTATGGTGTTTGGTCCAGGGGTGGCCTGTACACTCAGAGAACAAACCTCTGCAAGCTCTAACAAGCTGCAAGTAGCTCAGATATACAATAAGTTTGTTTATGGTTAAAAGATGTGGAGAGAATTGCTGAGTACCTCAGGCATCCAGTTGAGAAACCATACAAATTATACCTTAAGAGTAACGACTATGCACCAGAAGTAGGGTCATGATCTAGGGCTAAAGGATGAACCAAAATATAGTCCTAACAAAGCATATAGCCAAGTCTTTGACAAAATCAAGAGAATCCCCAAATAGGTAAGCTGCCTGCCATAACTAAACAAAATCACCTTTAGAGGAAGACAACATAATCAAGCCTTTATAAAATGTGCATTTTCCAGCATACAAGTAAAAAATATCAGACATGAAAAAAGAATGTGACAAGTAATCTATAGAAAGAACAGTCAGTAAAAACCAAGAACAATTTTTTTCAGATGATAAAATTAGCACAAGGACTTTAAAACAGCTATTACAAACATGTAAGAGATACTATGGAAAATATAGACATAATGTGCGAAAAGCTGAGGATTCTTAGCAGAGAAATAGAAACTGAAAAACAAGGTACCACATGGAAATTATAGAACTGAAAACTACTTTATCATGATTTAGAAAAAATGACTACATTATATATATAGTAAACTGGACATGCCAGAAGTAAAGGTCAGTGGACTTGAAGATAGATCAATAGAAATTACCCAAGCTGAAGAACAAAGAGAAGATTGAAAGAAAAATGGACTGTTATTTGGTTTCCTGTGAGACCATACCAAGCAATCTAAATCCAGAAATAAAAGATAAAATAAGTTGAAAAAAAATTGAAAAATAATGGTGAAAAATTTCCACATTTGATTAAAAACATTGACCTTCAGAATTAAGAGGTTTAAAAAAAATACATTCCAGTTTAAAAAAAAAATACATTGAAAACCAAATATAAGAAGATAATTTTAAGAGCAGCCATAGGAGGAAAATAAGACAAATTATATATAATAGTATTACAAAAACAAATGATGGCTGATTTATTATCAGAAAGAAAAAATGAACGCTATATTTAAAGTACTAAAAGGAAAAAAGAAACAAAAAACAGGCTTAGTCCAAAATTCTATATCCAGTAAAAATTGCCTTAAGGAAAATGCTTGAAATTTTCAGCTAAGTTGAAAAGAGAGTTTGTTGGGAGAACAACTATACAACATGATATGCTAAATGAAGTTAAGTTGTAGAGAAATAATACTTAGTAGAAATTCAGATCTACTGGTAAAATAAATAGCAGAGGTTATAAATATGTTAGCACACAAACAAAACTATCTTTTATCCCTGTTCTTAAATTATGCAAATAATAATTGAATGAATGAAGCAAAAAAAGAGCTGTATTATACCATATGGTTTCTATAGAGTGAAATGTTCACTTCCCACCATGTCTTGCTTCATATGTTGAAGCTCTACCCCCCAAGGTGATGGTGTTTAGAGATGAAGAGGTAACTAGGATGAGATAAGGTAGAATCAGAGGCCTTATAACAAGAGAAAGAGACATCAAAGAGCTTGTTCCCTCTCTCTCCATTATGTGAGAAGACAGTGAGAAGGCAGCCATCTACAAGCCAGAAAGAGCCCTTACCAGAACCTAGCCATGATGGACCTGTGATCTCGAACTTCCTGGACTTCAGGACTTTGAGAACAGATTTCTGTTGTTTAAGCAACCAAGTCTATGAGATTTTGTTATTGTGGCCTGAACAGATTAGTACAATTGTATATACAGGTTGAGTATCTCTTATCCAAAATGCTTCAAATTTCTGATTCTTTCAGATTTTAGAACATTTGCAAATAAATAATAAGATATCTTGAAAATGGGGCCAAAGTCTAAGCACAAAATTCATCTGGGTTTTATACATAACTTATACACATAACCTACAGGCAATTTTATGTAATATTTTGAATGATTTTGTTCATGAAGTAAAGTTTGTTTTAAAGTACTTATGTGTGGAATTTTCCGTTTATGATGTTATGTCAGCTCTCAAAAAGTTTTAGCTTTTTGAGCATTTTGAATTTCAGATTTTCAGATTGGGGCTGCTCAACCTGTATTATACTACATGATTTATGACATATGTATGGGTAAATTATGTGATAGTAATATCACAAAATATGAGAACTTAATGGAGACAATAGGTTAAGGTTTTTATATCTTACATGAAATATTATGTGATAATTAAATTATAGGTAATTACTAGGTCTGCCATTATAAAAAATTCAATAGTGAAAATATAATAAAAAGTATTTAAAAAGCAGCAACAAAGCAAGAAGCAATGAACAAGAAACAGATGGGAGAAATGGAAAATAGTGGGCGGTAGATTAAAACCTAATCATGTCAATATTTGTATGATATATATATATATCAATTAATACTAAAATTAAAAGACTATAAGAAGCATTTCAATTCACAGGAATATAAAATAACAGCATATACATATAAATCATAGCCTTAAATATACCCAGTAAAAATTAAATGAAAATCATAACTCTATGCAAAGTAAAAAATAAAAACAAGAAATAGAAGCATTTATAACTGTCAATGGAGATTTTAGCTTATTTTCCTCAATAACTGAGAGAACAAGCGAGACAAAAGTATTAATGAGTGTATATCGAACCACAACTAATAAAATACGCAATTTGCAAACAGAGAGTACTTTAACAATTTCAGAATATTCGTTACTCAATTTTCTTACTAAAATTGAAAATGCACATAGGATACACATAAATAGAAGTTTGAGGAGAGAGGAAAGTTATGAATAAGTCTAGAAAGTGAAGGAATGGTTGAATTAGGGAAACATGATCCTTTGCCAGGTAGCATTAGGGTTTATAGTGTCTCACATGTTTATAGTGTCTCAATCACATAAGCTGTCAATTTATTTAATCCCAATATATGAGTATCTCTAAAGATTGTAAAGTCAGGAAATTAAAAAATATATATATATATTCTACTTCAAAGAACCTAAGATGGCATTAGTCGTAAGATGTATCAATTGTATGTACTGCTAAGAAAAAATAGCTGCCAATTTAATTATGACACGATTTTTTTTATGCAATGAATTTTAAGAAATATTGACTTACAGGTATTAAAATGTGGGGCAAAAAGGCATGTTTTTGATTGATGAAGTACAGTATGAGAGAATCTAATAGAATAAGCATTATAGAAAAAGATATTAATGCCTGTTTTGTGATACTAGTGACAAGAATCTGTACTCAGAAAAGATATATGCTACAGGAAAGTACTCCAATATTAGAGTTAGAGTGAGTTAGTCCAATAACAGATTTAGTCCGAGCAGCAATGAATGGACATTGATTCTCACTTTCTTTGGAGTGGGGGTGTATTTTAAGGAGGCAGATGTACAAAAATTTAGAGCATGAAGTCTAAAGTTTGAATTGTACCACTTACTAACTATGTGATTTTGAACAAGCCATTTAAATCTGTGTTTCAGTTTTCTTTCTGTGAGCCTTGGCTTAGAAACAACTACTTTAGAAACTTGTCTTGAGGATGACAAGAGAGACTACATGCTTACTATGTAATACATCAAAACTTTATATCTAGTAAATAATCAGCAAAAACAGTATGACTGCATCTCTCTCTAATAAAAATATACAAAAAGACCTGTTAGGTGGTTGTTGCAGAAGAAAGAAGAAGGGATAACAGTATTCCCTACCCAGCTCCTATAATGTGGTTCTTTTCCAGGGTTTCTTATTTCGTTGAATGATTCCATCATCATCCACTAATACAAGGCAGACATCTGAGAACTATCTTGGGGATTTCTACCCCATTCCTCACCTCCCCCTTATTCTACCTAAATCAGAGTCCTATATCTTTTTCTCCTTAATAAATTTCAAATGTATCCACTTACCTGAATCTTTACCATATCAACTTAGACCAAACTATTAACCCTTATTGCAATCTCTTAGTCTAATTCAAAGGCCTCTACATTGTCTACCACAGGTAATTCTTACCCTCTCATCTCCATGACAACTTCTATTCTCTTATCAAACTCTTCAGCTATTACCATTGCATGTAGGACAAAATGTAATTCCTTCGAGATTCTTCACAATCTGGCCCAAATCTGTCATTGGTTGTGGTAATTATCTAGGAAGGGGAAAAAAAGTACATTCATTAAATCCAACTATATTTAAAATGTAGACTAGCCGGGCGCGGTGGCTCAAGCCTGTAATCCCAGCACTTTGGGAGGCCGAGACGGGTGGATCGCGAGGTCAGGAGATCGAGACCATCCTGGCTAACACGGCGAAACCCCGTCTCTACTAAAAAATACAAAAAACTAGCTGGGCGAGTTGGCGGGCGCCTGTAGTCCCAGCTACTCGGGAGGCTGAGGCAGGAGAATGGCATAAACCCGGGAGGCGGAGCTTGCAGTGAGCTGAGATCCAGCCACTGCACTCCAGCCTGGGCGACAGAGCAAGACTCCGTCTCAAAAAAAAAAAAAAAAAAAAAAAAAAAAAAAATGGTAGACTAATTCTCTGTTATTGAACTGGCAAAAGGAGGCCATTTTGTGTTTGTGGTGAACATGCACTACATTATTACAAGGATAAAATTCTTTATTAGGATTAGGAAAATTATACTAGAACATTGAAATGAGCAGCATATCAGGTGGTGTGGGGCTCTAGAAACAGGAAATCAGGGACAGGATGAAAGGATACCTTGAGCAGTCACCTTGAGGTGAGTCTCACGTTGGCATAGGCTGAACTCTGTACATGGAAAGCCACAGGGAAGTTTGGATGGCGCAGATTTAAATCCAGGCCAGCTGTGCAGACATCTAGCAATTAATTAAGGTAAATAATGTGATTGGCAGAATAAGGTGGGGGTAGTACAAACTGGCTCAAGGAGTTACTGAATATCAAAACTAGGGATGAAGCAAGTTCAGGAGCATGACCAGGACTGGATTTTGAACTCGCAGATATCCCCTACTGCCACATCCCCCTTCCCATCCTTATTCTGCCATTCTAAATGTGACCTAATTACATAAAAAGTCATTTTGAGATTATACATATTACTTTTTTCTATGTTGCTGCAGACTATGTTAAGTAGTTCTTAATTTTTGATGCAATTAGAATCACCAGAGAAACTCCTAGAATTTCTGATTCAGTGGGTGTGGATTAGGGCCCAAGAATCTGCATTCTAATGAGGTCACAGGTGATGCTGATGCTATTTGGAGACCACATTTTTAGCACCACTAGGATATATTAAAGTGGTGTAAAGATATAGAAAAATCCTAATTCATCTGAACTGCCTTTGGGGAGGGCATACTACATATTAGGAGGAAATATTTGTGTTTGAAGAGGGGAATGAGACTCCAGAATGTATGCTTAATACAATGGCTTCTCATTCAGATACTACTGTTCATTAGAAGCCTCTTTGCTTTTCTGAGCTTTGGCATCAATTGGGATATGCATGTCTGTGGAGCAAAGCTAAGGCTGAATTTAATCTCTCAACATTAAAAAGAGACAAGGAATTAAAATATGTCAGAAATAGAGTGGAGAGGGGCCAGGAAGAATTCATGCAGAGAGGAGAAGAGAAGCAAAAATAAGTCTCTAAGCAATGGTAAACCTCAAGTGGAACTTAGTAAAAGGAAAATGTGTAAGGGATTTTTAAGCAGTTAGTTCTGGGTAAATGAGATTATAAATGATCAAAAATGCTTTGAAGCAAAAGAATCCTTTGCCCCAGTTGGAGCATAGTGCTGTGTGGACACAGGAATCAGAGGAAGAGGGGGAAGCCGATGACTGGTTAAAATAGTCTTATAAAATATGATTAAAATAACGATTTTACAATTTAAATTCAAGCTGTAATTATGATATTTTATCTGTCATATTTTAACATTTGCTATGTATGCACCCTTTCCAAATGAAATAAACATTTCAGAACTGTCAACTAACATGAAATTAGAATTATAAATCTCAAGAGCTTGTGGGAAAAGTAGATCAGGTAAGAATGAATATTCCTTCAAATGATGAAAAATAAACAAATTCCAACTCATTTAATATCCCATGTTTCTAGAGACACATTAAAGTCAAGGTCATAATATGTAAGAATATTCCCTTGTTCATAGTCATTAATTCCCAGATTTATTCATCTTTGCTAAAATAACAAAGTGCTGACTGACTAGTTAATTAAGCAAGCAAGAAGAGAAATATTTTACAAAAACAAAATAATAAATGATCTGGAGATCTTTGTTTTTTAAAATAAAATCTTCACCTCTCTTTTTCTAATCTTAGAATATATACCTTTATGGAAAAAGGAAAAATATAGAAAATTAAAAATCATAAAATAAAAATCAGCTGCACTGCAAACTGGTACAGATATTTTGGCATATTCTTTACCTATATCTGTTCTTGTACACATCACAGAAAAAAACAATGAAATACTCTACATTCAAAACTGCATTTACATATCACTTTATTTTTATTTTTGACTCTTCAGCTTCAGATGTTTCTCATATAAGCAGTATATTCTTAAAACATATATTGCTTTTGTCCAAACCAGATAGATGTTCTCTCTTAATGGGAAGTTTAATTATTTTACATGTGTTGATATTTGGTATGTTATTTTTATGTATTAGTATTTATGCTATTTATTTTCATTAATTGTCACATTAATTATATAGGTATATATTGGCTTTTACATTTTTTAAATGATTTAGAGTTTACATAGTAGAGTTTAAAATACTACAAATGGGCCGGGCGCGGTGGCTCAAGCCTGTAATCCCAGCACTTTGGGAGGCCGAGACGGGCGGATCACGAGGTCGGGAGATCGAGACCATCCTGGCTAACGCGGTGAAACCCCGTCTCTACTAAAAATACAAAAACTAGCCGGGCGAAGTGGCGGGCGCCTGTAGTCCCAGCTACTCGGGAGGCTGAGGCAGGAGAATGGCGTAAACCCGGGAGGCGGAGCTTGCAGTGAGCTGAGATCCGGCCACTGCACTCCAGCCCCGGCGACAGAGTGAGACTCTGCCTCAAAAAAAAAAAAAAAAAAAAAAAAAAATACTACAAATGACTAAATTTATTTTCAAAGTTGTCATATTCAGGATGAATATCATTACTTACAACTCTCTCAATGTAAAATGAAGAATCTAGTATAGTATTCTCTTGCTCTCCAATTTCTCTCAATGAAATATGAACTGAGTATATACACTCAAGTCATTATTATTAATTTTTTGGGGGGACATCAACCTTTAAGAATCATTAATGATGTTTTCTTTTTGTGATTTCATTCCCATATTGTCAAATATGTTTGTCCTTCATACTAGCATTATGATATGCTAGTATATCCCCTGGCACATTGGTGTGCAAAAGTGCTTGTTGAATTAATAAGTAATCTAAACTTAATATAAAATAGCCATCACAAAGATGGAGAGATAGAATCAGGGCTTATGCCATTCTATAAATCCATTCTTCTCTATTTCATAGTTTATATTTTCAATTAGTGCATTTTCAGGGCAGATTACATAGATCATTTTTTATTCTGTGTTCTAATTTTGCATGTCCAAAAATCTTTTCACATTGCCCTTCTACATTAATGACAAGTTAAAAATAAACCAGGATTGAATGAGTTTAAGATGAACCAGGGTTACATTAATTTTACCTAAAAGTGGTCTCATTATTTATATATGTGTGTTTATTTTTTCTTTATAATCAAAATTCAAGACTTCTTTAAAATATGTCAAATGGGTGTTCTTTTAGTATTATTTGAACCAAGAGTACAGTGAATTCTTGTAGTCAACAGTTTACTTTAAAAAAAGTAAAACATCATGGAAATATTTTTGAATATCACAACATGTTTCTGTTTTCTTTATGTCAGTTTATGTCTTAAAATGTAGTTCATCCATGACTTAGAACTATACTCTCTATATATTCTCTGCTTTTGATATTCATCATGTTTTTCATAGCTATTGTATTTAAGGATATTTTTGGTCTATTTTCCAAATTGTGGATTTGACTTTTGTGTATGGTAGATTCTGTTCTTTCTTAACTCTTATGAAAATATGTTTTCTGCTTACATCTTTAGTTTCTTAGCATTTGTTGCATATATAAACCAGTTCTCTTTTTATTTAATCTTTGATACTTTATTTTAGGCAGACTATTATTTCTTAATATTTCTGAAAACTCAAACTGAATGTAGTCTTACCTATACTGATGTATCCTGTAGTAAATATTTTTTATAGCTCTTCCTTCTGCTTATTTTAGGGAAACGGTTCCATGCTCATGTTACAGAATATCTTATAAGTCTCTATATTTTTCTTCTTAATTTTCATTTTCCCCACCCTCCAATGTGTACAATTCTAAAGCAGTAGAAATCTATTTTGATTAAGAGGTGGCTGATTGTCCCTCTATGCTTTCTTTATTTACACAGATGTTTATTTCTGAGATCTTAAGTTATATTATTTAGATAAGTTTTGCTCAGGCCTTACTTTCCCCACTTTGTATTAAGTACTTATATCACGTAGTTCTGCTGCCTTGATACGAGGATTTTACATTGTTTCATAGCCTTGTTCTGGTCATAATTTGAAGAAATCTGTACGTCTTTTTTTTTTTTTTTTTCATGTAAACACTGTTCTCTCTAGAGCATACAGCTGTCTGTGCTCATTTTGTTTTTCCTTTGTTTTACTTTACATGACTTAACTCAGAATAAAAGGCAGCATGAGAGATCACCTTCTGTCTCAGACTGTGTGGCCTTAAACACAGAATTGTCTGATCTGGTATATAATAAGTAGTGAGGCCCAGAGGAGGAAACAGTTCTCTGGCTATAAATAGAGGCTTCCTTCAGGAGGAAGACTGACCTAGAATCTTTGGTGGCACGGGATCTAAGTCTTCAATGTGGAAGTGAGGTTGGGAGGAAGGCTTCTATTTTCCTTTTTTGTTCCCCAGCTATTTTGTTATTTCAGAAATCAGTGCAAGTCACAGTTTTACAATATCCAAATCTGACCCATTCATTTGTTTGAAAATTTTGTTATCCTAAGTAAAAGAAGCAGCATGGCTCAATGCATTGTGGCTTGAGGAACCATAGTGATTCTAGGAACTAAAACGTAGCCAACTACATCAGAGCATTTCAAGCAAGAGTATGATGCAAAACAAAGCTAGAGGATGCAACAACACAGCATATCTTAACAGGTGTAAAATATCAGCCCTTTAGAAATGTTGCCTTTCTCCTAAGAACAGTGGTGAGCCATCGATTTCCAGTGGTTTTCCACTTTTCCTAGAGTAGAAAGCAAACTCCTCTCCCCAACTCATGAAGTTCTGTGTTCCAACAAGCTTTGCCTGTCTCCCTGGCACCATCCACTGTATTTCTCTGACCTACCCTAGCAGCACTGCCCCTCTCTCCATTTCTCAAAGATGCCAAGCTTGATCTCACCTCAGGAATTTTGCGCAAATGTTCTATCTATCACAAAATTTTTATGTTGATATTCGTGTTTGCTCATTCTTGTTATTCATAGAGACATTCTTTGACTCCCTGCCCCATTCTGAATTTTTCTTTTGTGTTAACTAGCTGTAATTTTCTGCAGAGTCCCTATCACTAATATATATATATATATATAATAGATATATGTTATATCTATATATCTGTATCTCTATATATATATCATATATATAATCTGTGTGTGTGTTTTCTTTGCATACTTATTGTCTATTAGTCTATTATCTCCACTCACATAAGCTCTGTTCAAATGGAGGTCTTGCCTATCTTCTTTACTGTTTTTTTAATGAGGGAAAATAAAAGTATATAATATTAAGTATGAACTCAATGATATTTATCATATGTTGAATGGATTCTTCTATTCCTGGCTCACATAACAGGATGCATATATGAAGTTTCACAAAAATAGAAAATATTAGAAGAGGCCCAGGTTTGCAGTGAGGAGCTGGGAGGGGAACATACTACATTGCAAATGAGATACTATTGAGACAAATATGAAGCAGGACAATTACTTGGACATGGGTAAGAAATACCACTTGAATTGTGAATAAACGATACTTAGGTCTTGAGTGAAGATGGAAATAACTAGGAAGAGATTATGGGTTCAGATCATGATATTGTTTTATAAAGCTTCTGCACACATTTAAAGTCAGTGATTTTTCACAACACTAGTGGTAGTCAAGGTTCTCTTAAAAGATGATAATAATGATGACAATGATGATGATGACATGTGTGCATAAACTTGGAACTCCAAAACGAATTCCTAGGATTTGAATCTCGACTTTGTGTGACTCTTAACTACTAGTTAACCCTCCTGTCTCTTCGTTTCCTCATCTATAAAATGGGAAGAGTAATGCTTTACACCTTATTGGTTTCTTATGAAGATTATCTAAAATAATAAGACATCTAAAAACAGCGCCTAACAAGTAGAAAATTTATGCTAACATGGTAATTATAAGCATTTTTTATGTCTTTCTCTTTTTCTCTTTCTTTCACACTGGTATATAGTTATATATCACAAAATGAGCAGTTCAAATTGAAATAGGCAATTTAATTGGAAATGTACATATAATTGTGTAACCAACACACCAATTTAAATATAAAACATGTCCATCACCCCAGAAATTCACTCAAGTCTCATTCTACATAATAACCTTTCTTCCTAAAGGCAAATCCTATTTGGAGTTCTGTTTTGCCTGTTTATGAAATTCATATTAACAGAATCTTATAGTATGTCCTCTCTTGTGTTTGACTTTGTTTCCTCCCTACAATGGCTTTGAAATTCTTCCATAGTACACCCATAGTTCATTCCTTTTTATTGTTAAGTATCACATTCTCATGTGAAATTATCAAAATTTGTCTCTTCATTCTTCCATTGATAAAATGAGTTATTTCCAATATATTGCTATTCCAAATAAGGCTTCAAAAGTCACTTATGTAGAAGGTCTTTAGTCTGATATATTTTTTTATTTTACTTTGGTTAAATATATTAAAGGGCTGGACACAGTGGCTCATGCTGGTAATCCTAGCACTTTGGGAGGCTGAGGCAGGCGGATCACCTGAGGTCAGGAATTCAAGACCTGCCTGGTCAACATGGTGAAACCCCATTCCCACTAAAAATACAAAAGTTAGCCAGCCATGCTGGCTGGCACCTGCAATCCCAGCTACTTAGGAGGCTAAGGCAGCAGAATCTCTTGAACCTGGGAGGCAGAAGTTGCAGTTAGTTGAGACTGCACCACTGTACTCCTGCCTGAGCGACAGAGTGAGACTGTCTCAAAAAAAAAAAATAAATAAATAAATAAAAATTAATTAATTAATTAGTTAATTAAAGCAGAATTTAAAAATCATTGCATAGATACACATTTAACTTCTTAAGGAACTATTAAGTAATTTCCCAAACTATTTGTACAGCAATATATGAAAATTCCAGTTAATCAAAATTCACTCCTACATTTAGTATGGTAACATTAGTAAATTTAGCCATTCTAGTGGGTAGAAAATGGTATTTCACTTTGGTTTTAATTTGTATCTCACTGATAGCTATTGAACATTTTTTTTCCCATGTATTTATCAGCCATTTATATTTCTTCAAATATAAATTTCTTCATTTATATTTCAAAATCGGTTAAGTGTCATCCAAGACATTTGCTCAGTTTTAAGTCGGATTTAATGTGCTTTTTGTTACAGGTTCAGAGGAGTTTTAAAAAATATTTATTCTGGATATGAATCCCTTGTCATGCACATATGCATTGTGAATATTTTTTCCCTGTTTATGGCTTACATTTTCATGTTCTTAATGATATCTTTTCATTGATATTTTTATGTAGTCCACTTTATCAATATTTTATTTTATGGTTAGTGCCTTCCGTATTTTGTGTAAGTTCTCCCTTTCCCTAGGTTACAAATATGTCATATTGAGTTTACATTTGTGAATAATATAAAGTAGGAGTCAAATTTAATTTTTCCCATATCTTGTGGTTCCTGACCATTTGTTGAAAAGAATCTCATTAAAGTCTATTTAGCTACACTAGTGACATTTCTTTCTTCAAAAACAAACAAACAAAAAAATGCGATTAACTGCAGACCAGCGTGTTTATTTCAGGCATGTGTCTTTATTTTGGGAACGTCTATTCTATTCCACTAATCTATGTGTCTGTTCTTATGCCAGACCCAAAACAGTGTTACCTGTAGTTTTAGTACCATCCTATAAGTTATCTAACTTTATTCAACATTAGAAATGGTTTTGTTTATTTTGGGCCCTTTTATTTCTAAGTAAATTTTATTATATAAGCATATTTATTATTTCTAAGTAAATTTTAATATCAGCTTGAAAAGTACAATAAACATCTGCCATTTTGAGTGAGTTTTCATTGAAAGTACAGATCAAATTGGGTAAAATATTTACAAAATTGCATGTTATATATTTATGCAGTTATATATCTATATATTTATTGAGGTCTTCAAACATTTTCTCAGAAGTAGTTCGTAGTTTTCATATTTGAGACATTGAAAATAATACTGTATTTTAAATTTCACTTGCAAATGTTTTCTTGCTAACATATAGACAAGCAATTTTATTTTCTAACATTGTATTATTGAGTATTCTTAAACTTGATTATTATAAACCTTTTGGATTTTCTACATTTAATTATGATGTCTATAAATAAAAACTATCTTCTTTCTCTTTTCCCAAACAATATGCCTTTTATTTATTTTTCTTGCTTAACCAAACTGTCTTGAACCTCTAGTACAATATTGAGTAACATTGTAAAAACAAACATCCTTGATTTTTCCTGATATAAGGGGAAAGGGACTAATGAATGTTTCTCTAATAAATAAGATGTTACCTGTAACTTTCTAAAAATGTCCTTATTTTTATTAATAATGATCTTTTCTTATTTTCTGAGAACTTTTATTATTAACATCTGTCAATATTTGCTAAATGCTTTTGTGTTTGTATGTATCTATCTATATAAACTAATGAATAATTATATCCATCTCAATGTTTTACTCCTTTGTTTGTAAGATTAATTATACCAAAAGTTTATTATTTTTTTTTTTGAAAAGGACTCACTCTCTCACCCAGGCTGGAGTGCAGTGACATAATCTCAGCTCACTGCAATCTCTGCCTTCTAGGTTCAAGCAATACCCTCCCAAGTAACTGGGCCTACATGTGTGCACCACAACGCCTGGCTAATTTTTGTATTTTTAGTAGAGGCGGGGTTTCACCACGTTGGCCAGGCTGGTCTCGAACTCCTGACCTTGTGATCTGCCTGCCTTTGCCTCTCAAAGTGCTGGGATTACAAGCGTAAGCCACTGTGCTGGCCAAAAGTTTAAAAATTTAAACTAGTGTGCATTCCTAGGGCAAACCACACTTGTACATGATATAGTTTCCTTATAACATTTTGCTGAGTCTGATTTACTAATATTTTGTTACGGCATTTTTAATGCCTGTATTTATAAGAGATACTCACCAGTTTTTCTCTTTTTTGTAATGCCCTTGCCAGATGTTTATGTTAGGTTAATTTAGTCTCATAAAATAAGTTGGAATGTATTCAATCCTCTTTTATTTCCAAAAATATTTTGTTTAAGATTGATATTATTATTCCTTGAGGTTTTGATAGAATTTACAAGGAAATCTATGTACCTACAATATCTTATTTGTGGAAAGTTTGATATTATAAATTTATTTTATAAATAGATGTTAAACTACTCCATTAACTTTCTTTTCTTGTGTCAATTTTATTAAGTTATGCCTTTCAACAAATTTGTCTGTTTCCTTTATATTGTTGAATTTGTTGGCATAAATGTGATTGTATTTTTATTTACTGTGTATCTGTATGTTCTACTATGGTATTCTATTCTTTTTTTCCTTGATCAATTTTGCTTGCAGTTATCGATTTTGTAACATTTTTTAAATCTTAGCTTTATGGTTTTCCTTACTGCTATTTTATATTTCATGTGTACTTTCTTTGATATTTATTGTTTTATTCCTTCAGCTTTATGTTTATTTTGCTCTTATTCCTACATTCTTAAAAAGTGTAATCTTGCCTTATTGATTTTAAACCTTTCTTTATTTCTGATATAGGAATTTTAAGCTATGAATTTTCCTTCTAATATTTTTTATCTGCACTCTACAAATTTTGATATGTTATGTTTTCATTACCTATCATTTCTAAATATTTTCTAATTTCCCTTTAACATTCTTCCATGATCTGTGTAATATTTGTAAATATGTTGCCTAATTTCCAAGTATTTTTAAATTTTTAATATATTAGTTTTGTTATTGACTCCTGGGGAGGAACTATTTAACAGTAGGTCTCCATGTGAAATATTCTTTGCTGGAAGAAAATGTAGAAAAATGATCTGCTCAAATCCCCTTGTAAACACACTAGTGCTGGACTTTTTGGCAGACCCACTGATGATATTATTGGTAACAGAGTTTTTATATATGAGAAGCTTTTTAACAGTTCTTTCTATGATTGCCTATGACAAGCACATTTTGGAAGCTATAGATGTATGGGACATGCTTTCTGCAAGATGTTGCATTAGCTATGTAAATAGAATATAAAAGATTATATTTTACCTTTATTTATTCCTTCTCTGATTATCTTCTTTTCTTCATGTAGCTCTGAATTTCTAACATATTTTTCTTCACTCTGATAAATTAAAAAAGGAATTCTTGCAGAGCAGGACTGCTGATGATAAGTTCACTTAGTTTTTGTTCATTTGAGAAAGTTTTTATGTTTTCCTCTCTTTTGATATATTTCAGTGAATATAGAATTGAAGATTGATTTTTGCTTTCTATGTTTTATATATTTTATTCCACTTTCTTCTTGTTTATATAGATTCTGATTGTGATGTCTCTGTAATTTTTATCTTTGTTCCTCTATAGATAAGGATTTGGCAGTTGTGGGGTGGGGCGGATGTGTTTCAAGGTTTTCTCTTTGTCTTTAATTTTCTGCGGTCTGAATATGATATGCCTATATGCACATTTCTGTAGTTGTTATTTATCCTTCAGGTGTTCTCTTAATTTTCCAGATCTGTTGTTTGGTGTCTGCTGTGATTCTTGGAAAAACTATTTGGTACCATTACTTTAAATATTTTTTCTGCTCTGTTCTCCCTTTCTTTTTCAGGTATATCTATGTTACCCCTTCTGGAATTGACCGAGAATTCTAAAATATTCTATTCCATCTCTTTAAAAATGTTATTTTCTCTTGACATTTAAGGTTGGGAAGTTTCTATTGATAAATCTTCCAGTTCACAAATTATTTTCTCTGACATGTCCATTCTAACAATTAGCCCATCAAAGACATTCTTTCTTTCTTTTACAGGGTTTTTAATTTCTAGCATTTTCTTTTGATACTTTTTCAGAGCTTCCATCTCTCTGCTTACATTAACCATATGTTATTTCATGTTGTCCAGTTCTTCTATTGGATCCTCTAACAAATGAATCATAGTTATTTAAATTCTTTGTTATTATAATTTCTGTGTCATATCTAAGTCTGGTTCTGATACTCGTTTTGTCTCTTTAGATTCTTCTTTCTTGCTTTTTGGCATGACTTGTTATTTTTTGTTGGAACCTGGAAACATTGTGTTGTTAATAAGAACTGAGGAAGATAGGATTTTAGTATGAAATTTTTGTTAAATCTGACTAGGTGTTGGTTCCTTTTTAGTTTGTCATAGCCGTAGATGCTAGAGGCTTTACATTGCTCTAGATTTTGTTTGTTTGTTTCTTCGTTTTGTTTGTTCGTTAGTTTTGTTCTCCTTTCTTGACTTTGGCTTTCTTAAACACTCCTCAGAGTCTGTGTCTTATACCTCGTTAAGCTGTAATCCATTGCTATTATACTAGGATCCTGCTAGTGAAATTGTAAGGTGTGAGGGGAAGGGAGCATTCTTTATACACTTAGGATCCAACCTCAGTCTTTTGGTGAGCCTGTGTCTCTGGTCTTTGACCTTGACAATTATTCTCTAGTGGTATGGCAACCTTCACTTTCAATCCACATACCTCAGGTGAAACCAGAAGGCTACAGAGGCCTAAGGTTGGAAGAACGCTTTTCCTCCAAATGAAATAAAGCTCTGGTAATGGTTTTCTCCTGCAGAATAAGTTTGTGTTATGTAGAAAACTGTGAGTTTATTTCAGAATGATTACTCATTTCCCCCTGCCAGAGTCAGGAGATCCTTCTGAGATCTTCACCATGAGAAGCTGGTAGGGTTTTACAGGTAAAACCCATGAAAGAGTGGGGGTACCCCTAAATGATAGTACACATAATTTTTCACTCTCATAACACTCCACCCACAACTCCAAGCAATTCATCAAAATTACCAGTCTAGTGGCAGTTTATGGTGTTAGTAGCTTCTTTTCTAGATAAGCAGGTCTCATTTGACACTGAGGATTCTGAATGGTGGTTTTCCCCATAACCTCAGTTCTGTGATAGATTCAAGAAAGTTTGGTTGATTTCAAATTTATTCAGATATTTTCTTACAAGTTTAGGATTGATGATTTCCAAGTTCTTTGTAAGACAGAGCTCAGACTGGAAGTCCTCTGTTCATTTTTTTTCTAATCAATTTTCTCTCTATTTTTTTCTGATTGAGTAATTTCGGTTGTTCTGTTTTTGAATTTATTGATTCTCTATCCCTCCTTTCTGTTTAACCCATCCACTGGGGTTTTATTTTCATTTTTATAGTTTTAAATTCTGAAATCCATTTTTTATATCTTGTATTTTCTTACTATTTTATTTTTCCATTTGTTTCAAGTGTGTTCTGAATTATTGTTGAAGCATTTTTATGATAGCTGTTTTAAAACCTTTTCAGGTGATCCTAACATCTTTGTCATGTTGGTGATGGCATCTATTGATTTACTTCTTTTTATCCAATTTAAGATCTTTCTGGTTCTTGAATGTTGAGTAACTTTTTTTTTTTTTTCCATTGGAACCTGGATATTACGAGTGTTATTACATGAATCTATGAATCTTGTTCAAATATTCTGTTCGTTTATTTATTTATTTTTTGACTTTTAAGTTCAGGAGTACATGTGAAGGTTTATTACATAAGTAAACTTATGTCATGGGGGTTTGTTGTACAGATTGTTTCATAACCCAGACGTTACCCATTATTTTTCCCAATTCTCTCCCTCTCCCATCTTCCACCCTCCAACAGGCCCTAAAGTGTGGTGTTCAATTCTATGTGTCCAAGGGTTCTCATCATTTAGCTACCACTATAAGGGAGAATATTCAACATTTGGTTTTCTGTTCCTGGATTACTTTGCTGAGGACAATGGCCTCCAGCTTCATCCATGTTCCTACAAAGGACATGATCTCATTCTTTTTTATGGCTGCATAGTATTCCATGGTATATATGTACCACATTTTCTTTATCCAGCCTATCATTGATGAGCATTTAGGTTAATTACATGCCTTTGCTATTGTGAAAAGTGTTGCAATGAACATATGTGTGCATGTGTCTTTATAAGAGTATGGTTTATATTCTTTTGGGTACCTACCCAGTAATTGGGTTGCTGGGTTGAATTGTATTCCTATCTTTAGGTCTTTGAGGAATCACCATACTTTTCCACAATGGTTGAACTCATATACACTCCCATGAACAATGTATAAGTATCGTTTTTCTCCACAACCTCGCCAGCATCTGTTATTTTTTTACTTTTTCATAAAGCCCATTTTGACTGGTGTGAGATGGTATCTCATTGTGGTTTTCTATTTGCATTTCTCTAGTAATCAGCAGTGTTGACGTTTTTTAATATGATTGTTAGTGGCATATATGTCTTCATTTTGAAAAGTGTCTGTTCATGTCCTTTGCTCTCTTATTTATGGGGTTGTTTTTTTCTTGTAAATTAGTTTAAGTTCCTTATAGATGCTGGATATTAGACCTTTGTCAGATGCATTTTCTCCCATTCTGTAGGTGACCTGTTTACCCTGTTGATAGTTTGTTTTGCTGTGCAGAAGCTCTTTAGTTCAACTAGATCACATTTATCAATTTTTTGCTGTTGTTGCAATTGCTTTTGGTATCTTTATCATGAAATCTTTGCCTGTGCCTATGTCCTTAATGGTATTGCCTAGGTTATTTTTCAAGGTTTTTATAGTTTGGGGTTTTACATTTAAAATCTTCTGTTTTAGCTTCTTCTTCTGGCAGTGCTCTAGCAGGGGAAGGAGATAGGGTGTCACTTTATGGTAGCCATGTAGTAGTGGAAGTTCATGTTCTCCCCTTGGCTTCCACTGGTAACCAAGAGAGAGGGACTCCTCTTTACTAGGGGTAGCCATAGAAAATCCAGCTTTTCACTAGACCTCCACTGATACCTCTCTGACTGTGAGAGGTTAAAGTGTTTTGTTATTGCTCTCAATGGCAACTCCACTCACTCCACATGGGGAAGAGGAGGACCTCCTTATGCTAGGTGGAGGTGAAAGTCCTGACATTTTTCTAGGCCTTCTCTTATACTACAGCAGAAAAGAGGTAGAAATATATGTGTTTACTTGCTGCATGAGGATGAAGTTTAGGTTCCCAACATTCTCTCCTATGACACTGAATGAGTGTCTTATTCTGGACCGACAGAGAGGACAGTCCTGGCTTCTTACTTGGCCTTCTCTAACACTCTCTTGGCCTGGGGATTGTGGTACCTCATAATAGCTTGACTAGTATGGAAGTCTAGGACCTCCACTTGGCATTTGCTAGTGTAGTGGGAGGTGGGGCCACAGTGTTTTTCAAGTGTTTGGCTGCAGTAGACCAATTATTATCTAAAACTTCTGTGTCTTGCTAAGCTATGTTTGTTCTGGTCCTTTCGGTAGAAGGCAGACTTTTTTTTTGAGGGTAGGGAGTGGATTTGCTTGTTGGTACCTATTCTATACCTATTAGTGTTTCTAAGTTATCTTCTTCCGTTTCAAATATGACACATATAAGGCAAAAACAAAACCTAGAGAATGTGCTACCATGTTGTTCCTTGGGTCCTGATGTTTTGCTCTAATTTCTCTATCTTTTCAGGTCTTCTTATATTTCTCATATATAGTGTCAGGGTCTCTAGTTGCATTTAGAAGAAGGAATAAGGAAGACTTTTGCCTACTACATCTCTTCAGATGGAAACCACATTTTATAAATCTATCATTTCCTTTTCTTTCTGTAAATTCTTGAACATATATATATATATATATATATATATATATATATAATAGCTTCTTTTTCAATCTTCATTAGTTCTAATATTTAGGTTATTTATAGGTATACTCTGTTGATTTGTTTTCTAGATCATAGGTCCTATATTTCTTTTTCTCAAATTTCAAAATACTTAATTTTACATTAAACTTCGTATGTAGAAAAACAGAGGAGTTTCAAGTATACTATTGTTTGTTTGGTTTTCCTAGAGAACAATAATTGTTTCTGACAGCTAAGACAAGAAGATGATCATTCAGATTTCATCAGGAATCAAGTTGCTGTGGATTTGGCCTGTGTTTTAGAAAGAATGAGCTTACTTTCTGACTTCATCAGCAGTGTTCTACACAGTGGCAGCTTCCTCCTCTTTGATCTCTGTGCTTGAGCCTACAAGTCTTGGGCTATGGTTTTACCTTTGAATTCGTTGCTAGCAGATTTTCTAGTTCCAAATACCATGAGAATGCACAACTCTACTCAAATTATCATTTTTTTCTTCAGGACAATTTTGGGTATATGGATGGATTCTGGTGATAAGCAAATTGTTGCTGTGTTTGATAGTCATTCTTACAAAATCCAGGCTGTTCACTCCCAGCAGTACCAGTAGCTCTGCAGGCCTCTCCTTGATCTGGCAAGGTTTGTGGAAAACTAGCTCTTTCACAGACCCAAACTCAAACATGATGTTTGCCCCAATCCCCAGAGAGTTATGTTGGATGGGTGTTCATCTATGAAATGCTTTTCTCTTTGTAAATTAACTTATTTAGGCTTTCTTGTGTCAATAGCTCTTTGATAGTCTCATAGACATGATTTGTATTTGTTTCAGTTATTTCCTGAACTAATTACATGAATAAAGGTATTTTGTGTTCTTTTACATCTTAATCATAGCAGAATTTTCAAGAACTTAAGGATCTAAATATTTAACTATTTTCTCAACAAATAAATATAAGTCATTGTGAGGAATCTTATTTCTTCTAATAAAGAGTTGTGAGAAGCATGAGGTTTGATGTCAGACTATTTTAACTAAAATTTCACAAATGTTTATGTGTATTTTATATAGGAAAGAAAAGTTTCATGTATTAAGCTTACATTATATACTAGCTCACTTTTATGCCTAAAGTATGCATAAAAATATGTATATGCATATGCAGACATATAGATACATATATACCAATAGCCGCCCCCTCTCCCCCCCTCGGCTATTGGGAGTCACCTGGCAGGGGGGTGCCCTCACCCCTCGAGAGGTGGGGACCAATAGCCGCCCCCTCTCCCCCCCTCGGCTATTGGGAGACACCTGGCAGGGGTGTGCCCTCACCCCCCGCGAGGTGGGGAACAATAGCCGCCCCCTCTCCCCCCATCGGCTATTGGGAGCCACCTGGCAGGGGGTTGCCCTCACCCCCCGCGAGGTGGGGACCAATAGCCGCCCCCTTTCCCCCCCCCCAGCTATTGGGAGCCACCTGGCAGGGTGACCAGACCGTATCAAACCAGACCAGACCAGATCAAACGAGATCAAACCAGACCAGACCAGACCAGTACGGAACAAAGAAGACCAGACCGCACCAGACCAGATCAAACTAGACCAGACCAGATGAAACCAGATCAAACCAGACCAGACTGGAATAAACCAGACCAGACCGGACCAGACCAGATCAAACCGGACAAAACCATACCAGACCGGATCAAACCATACCAGACCAGAGCAAACCAGACAAGACCAGACCAAATCACATCAAACCGGATCAGACCGGATCAAACCGGATCAAACTGGATCAGACCAGACCAGACCTGATCAAATCGGATCACACCGGATCCAATCTGACCAGACCGGATCAAACCGGATCAAACCGGATCGGACCGGATCAAACCAGATCAAGCCAGTCCATACCGGATCAAACCGGATCAAACCAGATGAAACCGGATCTGACCGGATCAAACCGGATCAAACCAGACAAAACCGGATCAAACCGGATCAAACCAGATCGGACCGGATCAAACCAGACAAAACCGGATCAAACCGGATCAAACTGGATCGGACCGGATCAAACTGGATCAAATCAGATCACACCGGATCGGACCGGATCAAACCGATCAAACCGGATCGGACTGGATCAAAATGGATCAAACCGGATCAAACCAGATCAAACCGGATCTGACCGGATCCAACCAGATCAAACCAGACAAAACCGGATCAAACCGGATCTGACCGGATCCAACCGATCAAACCGGATCGGACCGGATCAAACCGGATCGGACCGGATCAAACCGGATCGCACCGGATCAAACCGGATTGCACCGGATCGGACCGGATCAAACTGGATCGGACCGGATCAAACCGGATTGCACCGGATCGGACCGGATCAAACTGGATCGGACCGGATCAAACCGGATCGGACCGGATCCAACCAGATATAACCGGATCAAACCAGATCACACCGGATCTGACCGGATCCAACCGGATCAAGCCAGACAAAACCGGATCAAGCCGGATCGGACCGGATCAAACCGGATGAAGCCAGTCCATAGTTTATCCAACCGGATCAAACCAGATCAAACCGGACCAAACCGGATCGGACCGGATCAAACCGGATCACACCAGACAAAATCGGGTCAAACCGGATCAAACCGGATCAAACCAGATCGGACCGGATCAAACCGGATCAAGCCAGTCCATACCGGATCAAACAGGATCAAACCAGATCAAACCGGATCTGACCGGATCCAACCGGATCAAGCCAGACAAAACCGGATCAAGCTGGATCCGACCGGATCAAACCGGATGAAGCCAGTCCATACTGGATCCAACAGGATCAAACCAGATCAAACCGGATCAAACCGGATCAGACCGGATCAAACCGGATCAAAACGGATCAAACCGGATCAAACCAGAGAAAACCGGATCACACCGGATCAAATCAGAGCAGATCGGATCACATCGGATCGGACCACAGCAGACCGGATCAAACCGGATCAAACCGGATCGGACCGGATCAAACCGGATCAAGCCAGTCCATACCGGATCCAACCGGATCAAACCAGATCAAACCGGATCTGACCGGATCCAACCGGATCAAACCAGATCAAACCGGATCTGACCGGATCAAGCCAGACAAAACCGGATCTGACCGGATCCAACCGGATCAAGCCAGACAAAACCGGATCAAGCCGGATCGGACCGGATCAAACAGGATCCAACCGGATGAAACCAGATCAAACCGGACCAAGCCAGTCCATACTGGATCCAACCGGATCAAACCAGATCAAACCGGATCAAACCGGATCGGACCAGATGAAACCGGACCAAACCGGATCGGACCGGATCAAACCGGATCACACCAGACAAAACCGGTTCAAACCGGATCAAACCGGATCAAACCGGATCGGACCGGATCAAACCGGATCACACCGGATCAAACCGGATCAAACCGGATCACACCAGACAAAACCGGTTCAAACCGGATCAAACCGGATCGGACCGGATCAAACCGATCACACCGGATCAAACCGGATCAAGCCAGTCCATACCGGATCAAACAGGATCAAACCAGATCAAACCGTATCTGACCAGATCCAACCGGATCAAACCAGACAAAACCGGATCAATCCGGATCGGACCGGATCAAACCGGATCACACCAGACAAAACCGGATCAAACCGGATCACACCTGAGAATACCGGAACAAACCGGATCAAACCGGATCGAACTGGATCAAACCAGAACCGGATCAAACCAGATTGGACCGGATCAAACTGGATCAAGCCAGTCCATACCGGATCAAACCGGATCGAACCGGATCAAACCGGATCAAACCGGATCAAACCGGATCACACCAGACAAAACCGGATCAAACCGGATCAAACCGGATTGGACCGGATCGGACCGGATCAAACCGGATGGGACCGGATCGGACCGGATCGGACCGGATCAAACCGGATCGGACCGGATCCGGATCGGACCGGATCGGACCGGATCAAACCGGATCGGACCGGATCCGGATCGGACCGGATCAAACCGGATCGGACCGGATCGGACCGGATCAAACCGGATCGGACCGGATCAAACCAGAGCACACCGGATCAAACCAGACAATCCGGATCAAGCCAGTCCATACCGGATCAAACCGGATCAAACCAGATCAAAGCGGATCGGACCGGATCAAACCGGATCAAGCCAGTCCATACCGGATCAAACTGGATCTGACCGGATCCAACCGGATCAAACCAGACAAAACCGGATCAAACTGCATCAGACCAGCCCAGGCCGGATCAAACCAGATCAAACCAGACCAGACCGGAACAAACCAGATCAAACCTGATCACACTGGATCAAACCAGACCAGACCGGATCAAACAGGACTAGACCGGGTGAAACCAGACCAAACCGGATCAAACCAGATCAAACCGGATTAAACTGGATCAAACCGGACCAGACCGGATCAAACTGCCATGCATATATGTATCTATATCTACATGTGTGGGTATGTATATATATGTATCTATATCTATATATTTTTGTGAAGATTTTATTTGGGAGAGGAATAACATTATCCACATTTTGAGGATGAGAAACTGAGGCATCATGAAGTAGAATTGAATTCACACTGTATTTTAGCCTAGATAAGCCTAAGTCACAACACTGACTTGGTAGACACTTAATAAAGCAAAGTATTATCATATTCTAGGATAAACAGCAAGACAGTTTTATCAATAAGATGATTCCTATTGATACATATGAATTATTTTTCAATTATTCATAAATAATTTTTATTTGAAAATATGTGGTTATGAACTGAAGAATTATAAAATCATTGATTTTTTATAATAGAAAAGATTTTAAGATTATGTAGTTAATCTATGTAATGATATGTATTACATACATTATGCAAATATGTAATTTGTAATTATAAGAATTACAAAATTATTGATGTTTGCTGATGGAAGAGACTATGATTATGTAGTAAAGCTATGTAAAGTTATGCATTACATGCATTATGCAAATATGTTATTTGTAATTACAAGAATTACAAAATTATTGAATTTTTTATGATAGAAAATACTTTAAGATTATGTAGTTAATAATCTCTGTAATGTTATGCAAGAAGAAACTAAGACCTCCAAATTTCCGCAGATGAGTGGGGAAACATATTGGCATTCAAAATGATGAGTAAGATGGAATAAAGAAAGAAACTGCCTTATCTTACTTGAAAGAAAAATGTATCATTTTATAATAAACATTTGCTTCTTGGCATAAAACAGTTGTTTTAGCCGGAAAATTTCTAGGAGAAGCCAGGCTTACTCTGATGATATTTATTGAACTGTAAATTCCTTGAGGGAGAAAATAAATCTTTCTCATTTTGACTCATCACAGTGGCCACCATTAAGTAAAATCTCAACAAATACAGACTTCATTGAAAAGCATTACATTGGATTGAACTGTGGAATTTTGAACATTTGTGAAATGTATGTTAAAAATGTAGTTTATTTATTTTATATATTGTTCTTCTTTGTCTTGAAAGTCAAATATATGTATGTTTGGGGTGGGCAAGGATTGGGTGGCAATGCTGAGAGAATCTCTTATCCAAATTGGCCAAGCCTTAAAGGAAGATACAGGAAAATCTGATTCCTTGGATAGAGGCTTACTGAAGTGTAGAAATTTGCAAGCTCACTAGTGGTAACAGCCTGCTTAAGAAACTGGCATGCATCCCCTGGAGTTTGGAGACAGACATGTTTTATTTTTACTGTTGTTAAGAATGGCCTTGTATATGTGTTCTTTTTTGTGATTATCCCCACAGAATAAATTCTTAGAATTAGAATTGTTCATCCTAAAGTTATGGTTATTGGAACTCTACAAGAAAGAGTTAACATAGCAGGCCTGAGACTGTTATCCATTCAGGCCTACTTGTAAGGGTGGCTAGTGTCTGGAAACTTAGTTTTAGGGAGTGCTATGCTACCTTAAAGAGAAGAATGGCTCACTGCCTAAACTGTACAAACAAAGTGAACACTTGCTTTCTTTGTAAGAGTCTGGAAATTTGATACACACTTAGCAGAGGGTGCCTATGTGACCAGAACCCAATAAAACCTTTGTGCACTCTGTCTCTTACTTATGAGCTTCCCTGTTAGACAACATTTCCCACAAGTTGTTACAACTTTCTGCTGGGGAAATTAAGCAGGGCACTGCGGCTCCAGCAGGACAGGACTCTTGAAATCTTTCCCATGGTTTCCTCTGTGTTCTCCATGCTGAGTTTGCTCTTTATCCCTTTGTGGTGATAAATCATAGCTGTGGGTATGATTAGATGCTGAGGAAATGCTCATTTTGTGTAAACAATGAGGAATGTATTTTCTGTGTAGTAAAAAGGCTCATTACCAATGCATTTGGGACACAGTAGTTCATGTGTAATTCTTTCTTTTTTTTTTTTTTTTTTTGAGCAGAGTCTCACTCTGTTGCCAGGCTAGAGTGCAGTGGTGCCATCTCGGCTCACTGCAATCTCGGCCTCCTGGGTTGAAGTGATTCTCCTGATCCAGCCTCCTGAGTAGCTGGGAGTATAGGCATCCACCACCTCGCCGGGCAAATTTTTTGTATTTTAGTAGAGACGGGGTTTCAGGGTAATTAATTATTTTAAAACATTGAATAAAGTTGGAAATATTAAATATGCATTAGTTTAAGTAATTTCATCTTTTTCTATAAATATTTAAATATATGCATTCATAAATTGTTTAATGCATAGACTAGGTTTTTTCTTTGATTATGGGTAACTTGGTTGGAATTTTTCATTGTTTTGCTTTCATAAACAACACCCATAATACATTATCTGCGATTCTCAATTTTGTTTTACTTTTAAATAGGAGATAGAAATTAAGGCTTATATGATGCAAATTGTATGTAGAATCTTTCTAGATGGTTAATATTTTGTATTTTACTGCTCTCAACCATAAATCAACAATAATTTTTAGCAATTATTTTCTTGAGGTTTTCATAGCAAATCAGAGTATGGATTTAATTAGGAAAGCTCCTTGTTTTACACAGTCTGTTAATATACCATTGCATTACAGAATTATATTAAGAAAATATGATGTAATATTGTTTGAGAACAAATACAACTATCTTCTGAGAAATGTTGGTGGGAGCAGAAGTGTTCTAGTGTACTGGTCATGGACATAAATCCCTAAGTTTCATGGAGGCAATAAAGCCTGTTGGTCAGTCTAGATATTTGGTTTATTGGAGAATGTTTTAAAAAATTCAACTATGTCAATAATAAACATAGACATCAAAAAATAAATACATAATAAAATGACTAGGCTTGATGTTACATTATGGTAAGAACACATATCGAGAAATTTGAATATTACAGAGATGAGGAAAACAAAATAAATGGAATATGTGCATAGGAATAAAATACATAATAAGGAATAAGGAATAAAAGCAAGACAGATGATTTATTCATGCAATTAATACATGCTTGCCGAGTCCAGCTCTGTCAGGAAGACCCTAATGCAGCCGCGCTAGAGGAATTAAAGACACATACACAGAAATATAGCATGTAGAGTGGGAAATCAGGGGACTCACAGCCTTCAGAACTGAGAGCCCCAAACAGAGATTTACCCACATATTTATTGACAGCAAGCCAGTGATAAGCATTATTTCTATAGATTATAGATTACAAGTGTTCCTTATGGAAAACAAAGGGATGAGCTCTGTCTAGTTATCTGCAGCAGGAACATGTCCTTAAGGTGTGGATCGCTCTTGCTATTGTTTGTGGCTTAAGAATGCCTTTAAGAAGTTTTCCGCCCTGGGTGGGCCAAGTTTTCATAGCCCTCATTCTGGTAAACCCACAACCTTCAGTATGGGTGTTATGGCCATCACGAACATGTCCCAGTGCTGCAGAGATTTCATTTATGGCCAGTTTTGGGGTCAGTTCATGACCAGATTTGGGGGCCTATCCCCAGCACATGCTGAATAAATAATACATGTTGGCAATGACAGACATTAGAGATAATGTGAACAAAAGAGAGAAGACTTCTGCTTTCGTCAATGTCATAGATTAATGAAATCAAAATGATAGAACTAAAAAAATCTAATAAAAGTTTTAATATACATTATATTGCAGAAAGATAGAGTATATAAATAACAATATTTACTACATTGGCTTAAAATAAAAAGCAAGTAAATTTTTAGCATTTTTCTTACATAATTCATATTCACTTCCCTTAGAGTTTCTTTTGAAAATCTTTAGTTTTTATCATTTGATCCTTCATAAATAAAAGAAACAACTAGGCTGGGTGTGATGGTGGCTCACTCCTGTAATCCCAGCACTTTGGAAGGCCAAGGTGGGTAGACCACTTGAGCTCAGAAGTTTGAGACCAGCCTGACCAACATGGTGAAACCTCATCTCCACCAAAAACACAAAAACTAGCCAGGCCTGGTGGCACAAGCCTATAGTCTCAGCTACTCAAGAGGCTGGGGCGGGAGGATCACTTGAACCCAAGAGGTTGAGGCTGCAGTGAGCCAAGATTGCACCACCCCACTCTAGCCTGGTGACAGAGTGAGACTCCATTGCAAAGAAAAGAAGAAGAAGAAGAAGAAGAAGAAGACGGAGGAGGAGGAGGAGGAGGAGGAGGAGGGGGAGGGGGAGGAGGAGGAGGAGGAGGAGGAAGAAGAAGAAGAAGAAGAAGAAGAAGAAGAAGAAGAAGAAGAAGAAGAAGAAGAAGAAGAAGAAGAAGAAGAAGAGGAGGAAGAAGAAGGAAAAACAACTAGCGAACTATCGTGCAAGTTTTAAAATCTGACTTTCCCCACATATGCAAAACTATCAGGCTTCATTCTCTAGAAAAAAAAATACATTTAATTCTAAATGTTAATTTTTGCAGATTAAAGACATGATAAATTAATCAGCATTTATTTAGTGGATTAGATGAGTTGAAATAGACATCAAAGTACCTCTTATAAAATCATTTTGCAACAAAATGAATTAAGAATCAATGCAGCTGTGCGGTGCACGGTGGCTTATGCCTGTAATCCCAGAACTTTGGGAGGGCAAGGCGGGTGGATCACGAGGTCAGGAGTTTGAGAACAGCTGGGCCAACATGTGAAACCCTGTCTGTACTAAAGATGCATGGGCCTGTAATCCCAGCTACTTGGGAGGCTGAGGCAGTAGAATCGCTGAACCCAGGAGTCAAAGGTTGCAGTGAGCCAAGATTACACCACTGCATTCCAGCCTGGGCAACAGGGCAAGACTCCGTCTCAAAAAAAAAAAAAAAAAGAATAAAAGAATCTAAATGCATACATGAGTCTCTATGGTATTTGCGTTATAAACTTCACTCCTTAACAACCAATCCCAGTTTATGGGAAGAAGCAACAACAATGGTATTATGAAAGCAAAACAAAACAAAAACAATAGGGAAATTCCATATTTGGTTTGCTTTTCTTTCTAGTGATTTTTTTATTTGATTAAAAACATCTGTATAAATTACATAATGTTTGAGTATATATGCAGTACTTTTTAAAAAAAGTATTCTTAATGCTATATTCTAATCTGATGCTTCTCTCAAGGGATAACCATTATAACCATTTGTAATGTTTCAAGACTATCTTTCTCTCCCCACCACCTCCACCCCACCCCATAGAACTTTTCTTTTGGTCCAAGAGTTTTGTCCAATATCCATAGCTCAAAAAAATGTTCCTTAGTACTCTGTTTATATTTTTAAATGAGCCATAAATAAAACCCCGACATTTGGCGCTAAATATTTATCCTCATAGTCTACAGATTAAAACTACAGGCACCAAAAGTAGTGAGTGATTCACTGAAGACCATGTCTAAAGCTAAGTAGCAAATGTAGGATACAAACCTAGACAATATGCCTCCAGAGCCAGTGGGTTAACTACTATAATATGCTCCTTTCATAGAGAGCCCATGCATATACTTTGTTTTCTTCTGGTGGACTTATTATATAACTTTGTGATGTGTCTGTTTTTTGTATGTATAAATCAATGTAATGTTTTTATTACCTGACAGTATCAAATGTACTGAAGTGCCATGATTTATTTAGTGATTACTTCATTAATGCACTTCTGATGGTTTACAGTGTTTTGCTATTACAAATCAGGCAGCAATGAACATCATTGCATAGATATTTGTGCTTGGAATCTTGCAAAGTGTTAATTTAGAAGTTATAAGTACACGGCACTTTTATAGATTATGCCAAATTGACCTTTCAAATATATACGTTAAATTGTCCTCTTATAATAATGTATGAAAATACAAAATTTCCCACCTTTATCAGCAAATTCCTAATCATTTGCATTTCCATTTCATATCAGTTACAAGTTACATCTTATGGTTTTTAAATTTGTATTATTTAGGTTACTTATAATATTAAGGATAGATTTTAGAATTTTTTTATGTGTGCAATTTACATTTCTTCTGTGTTTTCTTCATATTTGAAACATTTTTTAATTGGTAACATTTTTTTCAGATTACTTTATGGGAATTTCTTACATGTTAAGGATGTCAATACTTCATTGAGTATTATAAACATTTACTCTAGCTATGTAATTTATGACCTATATTTATGGTGTATTTGGCTATACAGAACCTTTAAATCTTATATAGTAATATTCATCATTGAATTATAGTTTTCACAGAAACTGTGTGAAATTAAGATATTCTAAACTGGAGAACTGCATTTCTAAAAGCATTTTGTTTAAAGTGTGGCCATTGCTAGTTAGCACTAGCAGAATTTCAGTAAGGATGCAAAAGTACTTGAAGTTTAGAAGAGCTGAGCTTTAACAAGCTTACTTTTGTTAGGATTCTATTGTACTGTTATACTCCCACATCTCTTAGGTGAAGAAGTTCTCTTAGAATTCTAACAGGCAACTAGAAAAGAGCTTCACAAAATGAAGACAATAGGTTCCTAATGAAGAGCTCTGGGACAGCAAGGAGCTAATGAACAAGGAAGCAGAGCAGATAAATAGTAAAAAAATAATAATACTTATATTTCGGATGATAATAGGCAGGAGCATTTAAAGTTTGAATCTGGTCAAAGTATCTGCTATCATGCTTCACTTAATGATGAGGATACATACCCATTGTCAGGTGATTTTATCATTGTGCGGACATCATAGAGTGTGCTTACACAAACCTAGATGGTATAGCCAAGAACTTGCCTCGGCTACAAGGTATAGCCTGTTGCTACAAACCTGTATGACATGCTGCTGTACTGAATACTGTATGCAGTGGTAGCACAATAGTAAATATTTGTGTACCTAAACGTATCTAAGTTATAGAAAAGATAATGTGTTTGCCCTACAATGTTACAACAGCTATAACATCCCTAGGTGACAGGACTTTTTCAGCTCCATTATACTCTAATGAGACCACCATCATGTATGCGGTCCGTAGTTAACTGAAACATCATTATGCGGGACATAACTGTATTTAAATTTGTTGGTAAGGCAGCTGAAAGTCCTTAAGGGATAAGTATGTAAACTAATGTTTTAAAACATTATTCAAATGCAGGATGCAGGAAGTTGAGACTCACATATACCTTTGATAATATCACCCAGTGTTAAATGCTATAAATCATATGCTTTAGTGTGTGTCAGAGGAGTCTCTGCTCACTGTTCTCCTCTCCAAAATGTACTAAGCTATTATTGCACATTTTCTCTTCCAGATACATTTTAAGACTGACAAATTTCATAAAAGTCCTGTAGGAATTTATAGAGGAATTAAAGGAGAAATGACATTTTTACAATAGTGAATTCTCTCTTACAGGAATATGTTCTCTTTCAGTTCATCGAGGTCCTCTTTTATGACTTTCAGGAAAGCTTTATGGTTTTTCTTTTTCACTAGGACATGACCATTTTTTTTTGTTATGGTAGTTCTAAAATGATTTCTATGTGTGCTTATGTGTGTGTGTGCACTGTACTTTTTCTACACGTTTTGCCTTCACATTTTCTGTGATAAAAATGACACATAGGTTGAAAAATTATGTTCAATTTTTATTTAGTTTAGTTGCTTGTTTAATTATCTTATATATCTGAATATGGGAAATTAATTTCTTATAATTTCACTGTAGATGATTATTGTTTTGAAAATAATTGCAACTTTGAATTTTGCACACCAATATTTATATCTTAGCTAATAAGATTGCCTTTTAATTCTAGCTTGTTAAATTTTAATTATATAAAGTATTGAATTATTATTAATGTATTTGATTACATTGACATGTTTCCATTTTTTCCTAATGTTTTTGTTTGACTCATTCAGTTGACTGGCCAGTTGATGCTGGTAGTTTGGACAGAGCTTTCAGAAACTTTCAGATCCTTTCCATGTTAGCCTCTCTAGAAGGTAGCTTGAATGTCCTCATGACATGGCATCCAGCTTTTCTGAGATCCAGTGAGCATGAGAGCAAGGCAGAAACCATGATGCCCTTTAAATCTAGTCCTGGAAATCATACAGTTAATTCTGCTACAGTTGATTTATGGGAAATAAATTACTAAATCTTCCTATATTCAATAGGAGGGAGATTAGGCTCCACCTTTTGAAAAGAAGATTGTCTGAGAACTTATGGACATACCTTAGTACCAGCATAATATATTCCTGCAAACTACGTATTTTTGTATATATTAATTTTTAAGTGGTATTATAGTTTGTGTATTCATCTATTACTTTGTAAATCCAATGTTTTATAATTTATCTGTAATGGTATATGTATAGAGATAATTCTAGTATTTCAATCATTTAATAACTATTTTGTGAATATATCTTAATATTCATTATCCTGTTGATAAAATTTAAGAATTTTATTTTTCACTGTAAACAGTGGTTCTGTAAATACTCACAGATGTCTCTTCATACAACTGTGTGAGAATTTTTGGTAGAGTATATATCTAGAAAAGGAATTTGTGAGTAATTATTACATAATTTCATCTTTATAGACAATCAAATTTCTCTCTACAAGCAGGATATTAGAGATCTCATTTTTACATTGTCACCACATTTGGTCTTTCTTATTTTTTTTTTTTCAATCTTAGTGTGAAAACAGTCTCATTATAGTTTTCATTTTAAATGAATTGGATTTGGATTTTCTCTTCTGAAGATTTTTTTTTTTTTGGTCCATTTTTTCTGATGGTTTTTTTTCAAATTTATTTACAGAAATTATTTATATTTTGTTGTACAAACACCTTCCTCTTATAAAATCAAAACTGATCCTTCCAGAAGTGACTTTATGATTAAAGTCAAAAGAGAAACAAACAAGCAGACAAGCAAAAGCACTTTCTCTCCAAGACGAAAGAAAATGCAAGCAAACAAAATGGATTCATTGTGTCTGGTTCTGCTCTCAAAATAAATGAAATCATTAACATTCCCTCTAACTTAACATTTTCTTTAGGCATTCTATGTACACAGTAATATCATCATGAAGAATCTTCAAAACTTTTTCATCCTGTTTTATTTTTCGTGACCACTAGTGCGAAGTTGAATCTGGATAAATGAAAGTGGATATAGCTGTCATTCTTAATCTTAAGATGAAGGCTTTCAACATTTAACTCTGTTAGATGTCTTTGCTGACTTTATAAAATGTTTTGGTATATAATCTTTAATCAATTAAGGGATTGCCACTGTAATTCCAGTTGAATGGGTAATTTTTAATCATAAGTAGATGTCTTTTTGCATTTATATATGGTCACATTATTTTTCTCATTTATTCTGTTAACATTCTTTGATTTTTTTCATCAATGTTTTATAGGTTTCCTAATTTAAATCTTGAACATATTTTGTTAGATTTACATCTAAGTATTTCATTATTTTGGGGAGCTAATGTAAGTGGTATTATTATTTTTAAAGTAAGCTTTTTAAAAATTTTGAAATACTTTTAGATTTACAGAAAGGTTGTGAAGATGTATCCAAAGCCCTCCATCATTATAATGGAACATTGGATACATAGAGTATGTAGGAACTGATAATGTAATCATAATGATAATGTAATGTTATAATCAATGAAACAATAATGATACATTGTTATTAACTAAATCTGTATTAAAGTTCATATTTCTTAACTTTTACCTATATTTTCTCTTACCAAATATCATGTTACAGTCATCATGTCTCTTAGATTCGTCTCAACTCTGAATGGTTTATCGGGTTTTTCTTGTTTTTTGATGACTTTTACATTTGGAGGAGCACTGGTCAGGTATTTTGTAGAATGTCCCTTGAGTTGGATTTCTCTGATACTTTTCATATGAGAAGATGGAGGTTATACCTTTTGGGAAGAAAGACCAGAGAGGAAAAGTGCTATTCTCATTCCATTACATCAAGGATACATACTGTCAACCTGGCTTTTCATTGTCGATGTTGATCTTGAGGTTAAGGTAGTTTTGTAAGGTTTCTTCATTGTAAAGTTACTTCCCACCTCACTTTTTCATACCGTACTCTTTGGTCAGGAGTCATATGCATAGCCTACACATAATGAGTGGGGTGTGGCCTTCTACCTCCTTCAGGGCAGACTATTGATATATATTATTCGGAGTTCTGCATGTGAATTTTTTCTGTTCTCCTCTATTTATTTATTAATGCAATCATTTATTTATATCAGGAAGGACTCGGATATTTATTCCATACTGTGGGTTGTAATCCATCTCTTCTTGATTTATTTCATTGCTTGGATTGTTCCAGCTTTGGCTATTATAGATCTTTCACTTAGTTTCTGTGTCCCCTTGACATATCCCCATAGTTGTGTGAGTGCTATTTGTGTGGGGAGGAAAGGCATATCTGCACTTTCTGGCACTGTAAGACGCTCCAGGCTCAACTTGCATATTTTCTGCCTCAGTCCTAGCGTCAGCCATTTCTCCAAGAATTACTGGTTCTTTTTATTGGAGAATGGCATTAGAAACCAAGATCTTAGCGGTAGATGTACTCATTGATTCTAGGCTCACTCATCTGACAAAACAAGAAAATACATGCATGGAAACTAACCCATGTGTACATACTTATAAATATTACTGTATGTAGCCATCTGTATTAGTCAGGGTTCCCTAGAGGGTCAGAACTAATAGGAGACATATATAAAGAGGAGTTTACTAAGTATTAATTTACATGATCACAAGCTCCCACAATAGTCTGTCTGTAAGCTTGAGGAGCAAGGAGACCCAGTCCAAGTTGACCCAGTCCAAGTCTCAAAACTGAAGAACTTGGAGTCTGATGTTTGAGGGCAGGAAACATCCAGCATGGGAGAAAGATGGAGGCTAGGAGTCTAGGCCAGTCTTGCCTTTTCAAACTTTTCTACCTACTTTATATTCGATGGCAGCTGATTAGATTATGCCCACCAGATTAAGGGTGGATCTGCTTTCCCCAGCCCACTGACTCATGTGTTAATCTCCTTTGGCAACACTCTCATAGACATACCCAGGATCAATATTTTGCATCTTTCAATCCGATCAAGTGGACACTCAGTATTCACCACCACACCATCTGTATCTATATTAAGCTAAACCATGAGTTCAAACTGATATTTGCAACTCTTACCCATGACAACAAGGAATATTTCTTTGCTTACATGAAACTGCCTACTTCAGCACTGAGAAACCTGGTTCTCAGTATCACCATCTATTTATTTAATTGTTTAATTCCAGTATAAACATATAGTGTTTTTAGACTTAACCTCTACCCCCCGGGCAGCAAATCTATCAGAGTAGTGTATACTACAGAGTAGTACAGTATAAGTGCAGAGCAGACAACTAAAGTGTACAGTACAGTGCTTATGAAAAATTTCTTTGCCTTTAGTCTTACAGACTCCATTCATTTCCAAAGTTACCTAGGTTGGCATCTTTTCCCCTAGTCCTTCAGTAAGATTGCTTCATACATTTTAATATATTCATGTAAGTTTTATGCACATTTTCCATTTCTCTGCCAAAATTATCCATCTTGTGTTTTTAAATCTTGACTATAATAACTAATCATAGTTTTGTGCTTTGTACTTATCCATGTTATGCTTCTCCTATGATTCTGCCTTTATTTTCTATTCTGTTGTTGTTTTCATTAGAATTTTGTTTTGTTATATGCCTGCTGATTTTTCTTTGTAAGTTAAACACTGCATGTGAAATTTTTAGACATAATTTGAGCTTCTGAATAACTGTCTCCAGAGAAGGATTACTTTTTCATCTGGCAGGCAGATGACAAATCTAATTAATACAATCAGCATTTGAAATTATTACAGCTGGCCTTTGCTCACTGGTTTATTTTCAGTTCAACTTTAATGACATGTTATAGCCTTTTGGGTTGCCAAGCCTCAGTTACCTACCAGAACTCTTACACACTGGCAGGTATGATTTCCATTTTTTAATCCTGATCTCCAATCCCATGAGCCTACAAAGATTTCTACTGATTTTCGACCTCTCAGTAATAACTTTTAAATTACCAGTCAACACTGGTAGAAAAGCAACATTCAATATCATGTTTATTTCTTTTACTTTAAATTTCTTGTAGATATTGGCTCAAAATAATCTTATTGCCTAGGTAACTCTCAGATGTCTTCAATGAGCTGCTTTTTAAATTTTTTTTTTAGGTGTTCTAGTTCTCTCAGTGCAGGATTATTGCATACGACATGTCTCATCATGCCTAGAATATAAAACATTTTCCAATCCTTTTATCTCTACCCTTATATCTGGGATGATGTTTCCTCTTCCAGAGCAATACTCTTACATGAAATATGAAGTTATGTGGCCTTCTAGATTTATGAATGAATAAGTCTAATATTGGATTCTGTATTTAGATAAGCCAAGGTGGGTTTTCAATACCTCTTGCCCTTTAAAGATGAAAAAATGTCTGAGACCCAGTTTATCAGGTTTGGTAAACGCCATCAGGAAAAAATTGGCTTCATTTTCCTCCATAGTTCTCTAGGCTCCAACTTTAACCAAACAAACTCTCAATATCTATTATTTCTTCAATAATTTGATAAAATTTTTTATCTCTATATGAGTAGCCATACTTACATTAATGGAAAGAAAAGAGCTTCTTAAATATTTTTTTCTTATTTTGTATTTCCACTTTTCATTATGAAAAAAAGGTAAAGATTTACTGCTATTTAACAGAATATTTTATATTTTATTTTTTCAAAGCTGTTATTCTCTGCTCCCTTTTTAAACTTCTCTGTTAAATACCACTTAGTTTTTCTTTATTTTAAAGGTTCTCTAACCAGTACTTTTTATCACATCATACAGATGCAGTTTCTTCTTAAATATCATTGAGAATAGTAAATATTTTAAAATTCCTTTTGTCCATTTTATTACATTTCATAAGAAGATGATTTTAGAGTTTAAAGTAATGTCAATTTATTTTTAATTAGAGTATGTTTTCATATGTTTAGTGAGACTTTTTAAATGATCATTTTTAAAGAGTTTTCTCCTTCAGTAGAAAACTGAGATAATTTCTGTCAGATTGCTTGTACTCTTGTTTTAGTATGTTCAAATAGTTCAGTCGTAACAAAACAAAGTGAAAACATTTAGATTCCTCATACTGTTAGATTGCTAATTAAGAAACATATTAGTTTGTTGGGAATAGAGTGGAGGCCAATATTAGCTTGGCTTTTGTGTCAAATCGCTTTGTGTTTGGCATTTTATGTGGTAGTAAGATATCATTGTGGCATTTTCCATTCATGCCAGATATAAACTTGCACAAAGCTACCACAGAAGCCAAATTTTGTGTGACTGTCTTTGTCTGGAGTGCTTCCCAAAGGTGCTAGAGGGAATTGTATATATCACACATGTCCCACAAACTGTCCTTGATTCTAGTTTTTATTAATTGATAAAGTTTCTAAGTGAAACTCTTCCTCTCACTTTCATGTGGTGTGTTCCTTTGTATTATTAGAGAGGAAAGTAGAGTACCTCTTTTCCCCGATGTGGTTATTTCTAGCACAAATTTATCAGTGTTCCTATTCTGTGGGTATTTATTTATATTGCAGTTTTAAAACTTCTAATTTTAATGAGTTTTTTTTTAATAGAAGCATGGGCGGTAAAATTAGGTAAGTGAGCTCAGGTAACATCTTTCCTAAAACTATTCCTTTTTTGTTTTTTTTTTTTAAATAAAAAAGCACTGTTTTTATTCAAACTGAAGATTTAACAGTATCAAAATAACACACAATAGTGTTCTTTGAAGGAAATTAGATGTCATTATTTCCATCTTTATTAACTTAGGCATTTTATACTTATTTAAAGAGTTATTTTAAACGTACCTATACATACATAGACACACATATAATCATATATTATTTGCATACATTAAAAATATTTAAGCAAAACAAATTAGCCAACATCTCCCTAACCCTCTCCTCCTGAAATTAATGTTATCTAAACATTCTGAGATTAATTCTTAATATCTTTGTGGGTCAGATGCATGGTGACTTGGTTAAATATTTGATACTTTCTACTCGCATCTACTGGAATAGCTATTTGTCTAACCTTCACAGCTGGTGCTCTTCAGTTTTTATCCCTACCTTTACTATTTTTCCACAGGCACTGGGGCTTATCTTGTATAATTGCCAAGGGAACTTGGAGAACTGGATTCCAGTTTGCCTCACAGCTGTCTACTGCTGATAGTGTGCGCATCATGATGCCTTCACCATCAGCCAATATGGAAGAGTGTAATAATGTTTGCAGACGTCCTACTATGAAGTTTTTGTTTACAATATATATCCTGGTGTCTAGACTACACTTATTAAAGCAGAATACCTTGTGCAATGGTTCAGCAATCTTAACTATTTGCCAAACTTACTGGGTGGTAATTATGAACACTGATGTTTGAGATACACTGCCACGGTAACTAGGAGCAAATATCTTGGAATCAGGAAGATATGGGCTCTAATACAATCCTACTTACTAGGTATAGGATAATGGCAATTGACTGAACATGTGAGGTTCAATTTACACATCTGAAAAACGGACTTATTAATGTAGTATATACTAAATGTGAGGATATATTGAAGTAATATTTATCAATTTCTTAGTACAATTTCTGGAATATTCTATATTTCAAGTCTAAGATGCCATTGATTTTAAGAAGTATGATTATTTAATTTATAGTGGAAAGAAGGGGAAATGTTGGCAGTTACACTGTAATGAAGTACTTTCTAATTGCTTAGACATTTTATTTTATACTTGCTTCAAGAGTTCTTTAAAACTTATATATTATCATATAACATGAGATGTCATCAATATGAAAAGAGAATATAGCAAAACAAATTAATGAGGTCATTTTCTAAAACTTCTAAACATTCTGAGATTGACTTTTCTTAACATCTTTGTAACTCAGAATTTCATCTTCTCTTCTACCAGCATTGTGGTGTAAACATTACTAAAAGGAGTATTCAACTGTTACTTCTAAGTATTTATTTTTCTGGCCAATGACTTGAAATTTTTATTTTTTCAGTTTGGGTGCTAAAAATCAAGTACAATTATTTTATCAGAATATTGTCAACAGAAGATTGTCAAATTATAAATATGACTAATATGCTTTCTTCAAAGTTCTTATGAAATTTCCTTTATTCAACTGTTAAGTAATTTAAATTTTCTAGTCAAACTCAAATGAATAACCAACAAGTTCACTCATGTAAAACTGACAAATGTATCACAACTGTGTGTGGCTGAAAGTGACGAAAAATTTATTTTAAGAGTCAGCTCAAATACAGATACTACAATGTGGGGGAAATGTGCATTATTATTATTTTTTTAAAAATCAATCAAAGACAATAGTATGTGTTCAAGAAAAATAAGAGGCAGATGACACCTGCTCATTTTCTATAGAATGTCATATTGTGGTCATCTCTCACACCATATGCTTGACCTATTTTGGACATTTGAGTCTTGATTATTAAATTTGTAGAAGTGTCTAATCTCCATGCAGCATAGTTCCTGTGAGGTCGTGTATCTGAAGCCCAGAACTTTGCACTTAGCACACTTTCATCAATGTTTGCGTCTGTTCTTTGCCACATGCTGCTGAGACTCTCCCGGAGTGATTTGTTTCCAAGTCACACCCATTCCTAGAGTGGTCTCCACCAGCTTCCATAATCCACTTTTGGAAGAGGAATAGAAGTAGAAGTGCCTATGTGGGTTTCTGAACTCCACCCAGAGATGGATTTTGTTTCCATAAGTATATTATGAACCATGGAATAGGATATGAAAATATCAATGTAGCAATGCATTTCTTTCTTTATCTTTTTTCCCCAGGAATTCTGTATTTGCTGCTTCCAGATATTGGAAATCTGTATGAGCGTATGGACCTTTTATGAATCTGGGTTTTGGGTTCCAAATTTAGCTAGAGGATTTAATATAAGGTGAAGATTGTATATAAATGTCATGTTCTTCTTCTGCTTAATGAGCAGTACGATATATGTGGTAATCATTTTACTAAAACTGGGAGATGTGTTTCTGTTGGCCCTGATGTTATTTCTACTCTTTTTTCCTACAGATTAAGATAATCAGAGTTATTTAAATTGACTTTCAAAGTCCTTAGTAATCTGGCTTCACATTAATTATTCAACTCTCTCTCCTTATGCTCCCTACCGAAGTCCTCTGCTCCAGTCAGGCTGATCTCCTCATGGTTGTCTGAACACACCATGAGCATTACTGTCTTCCCACCTTTACTCTTCAAACATCCCTTCAACGAAAGCAAACCATTCTCTCCTTTTGTCCTCAAATATTGCCTTCATTATAATATCCTCTTTTGCTATTCTAATTCACACTTATACTTCTTTAATTTATTCAACAAATATTTCTTGAGTACATATTACTACCAGCCTAGTGAAAAAGATAAATCCAGCCTCTGCCATCATGGAAAAATATAGGCTGTAGAAATCATCAAATAAGAAACATGCAACATTACTTTTTAGATAAGGTAGTTATGCTAAGGGAAATTACAATTATAAATGTAGTTTGATAGGCTTTGTCAATAACCTTCAATCCCTATCTATGATGCATTTAAATATTGTGCATTAGACTATTTACTTACTTATGTGTCTATAGTTTGTCTCCTTAATTAAAGATTAAATCAGAAAGGCTAAATTCACTGATATTTGCAATGGAATCTGTGACGATATGGAGAAGAAGTAAGAATGCTTTTTAAGCTTTGTTCCTTTTTCTCACAAAGTGACTTGCAGTAGCCAGTTATGTAAACACATTAAAACCTCACAGTAACACAGATACCTGTCCCCTTAATTAGTCCTTGTGTTTCTCTGCCCCTGCTGTTTAACAGGGGAGTGGGGTGAACATTCTTAGCTTCTGCTTGGGGATGAGTAAGAGCAGGGGTGTCATGAGGGAAAAGATGAGACTTGATTCTTGCCAGAAAATTGACCATCAACTCAGTCTCAGAGAGTGAACAGACAGAGGACAGATTCCTATGTCTTCAGTGTCGTGGAGGCCCAAGGACCCCAATAGTTGGGAGAGTCTTAGTACTGAAACCATAGTTCAGAAAAGCCTAGCTAGCCATAAACCAAAATATCTTCCGAGAGCACTAAGATGAAGTAGAAAAATTCCATCAAGTGGTGGCAAATGGTAGCTATGACCCAACAGATGATGAAACAGAGAAAATGGATCCTCATGTCTATGACAATATGCACTAATATGTTATTCTAGAATTGCATTGAATGTCAAAATTGAAGTAAAGAGTTTTACCTTCTATTTTTAAAATCAAAGATATTGATAACATTTTTTCTATAGATTTGATAAATATCTGATATTATTGTCATGTGCATAGTATTAACTTGTAATTCTATAGATATCAAAGCTTTTAGCCTAATATTTATTTAGTCTTGTAAAACATTTCACCTTCTTTTTCATGCTTATGAAAGTAAACATTAGCAGTGAATTCAGCACCTACGATTTAAAACTGTATCTTATACTCTTGCCTTCTTAATGACCTCTGTAAATAACTTTTGATCAAATCTGTGGGACTGTTTCTAGTTTTTTTTTCTGTTGTCTACTGACACCTGTGGAGTTCCCATCTGAATGTGAAAATCTGTAGCAGCTAGAGTTATGTGGCTCCACAGGACATGATAATGAGCTAGTTGGAATTGTAAATAAACTGTATTTTCAAATGTTTTCCTAAAACACCACACTGCTTTTTCTATAAACAATTAAAACCTCAACTCTCCTCCTGCTCCTGCTCTTTGGAATGTAAAAATCAGATGTTACTTTTTGCAAATTACTGTTTTCACTCTTAATCATGAGCTCATCATTTCACCCTTTTTCATTATATGTTCAATTCCAACAGGTATATTTCTTTGAAAATGCCTTATCGTGTGTTATATCTGCCTATGAAAAAGAGATATGTGATCAAAATAACTTGCACGTAAGTTTATACTCAGACTCCTGTATTGAGGGATAAATAGCTCTAGTCACCTGATAAAAAAAGAAATCAAAGGTGTTAGATTTCACAATCACCAGGGGCGTCATTAATCAAATATCCTAATTGTTTCTTCCCTGTCATTTTTTATTTCCTTATATTTCAATCAATTCAAACTTAGGGATTTTGGGTCTAGATTCCAGCCCATTTTTCCCACTGGAAGTTTTCAGAGATCTATGGGTAGAGCAGCATCTTGCTAAGTGGTTGAGCTCATTAATACTGCCTGGGTACTGTGGAGAGTAAAAGGAATGGGAACATGAATTGAAATTGAACTGACAGAGGCTGAACTGAAACGCTGCTTTACAAGCATGAAAAGCAGAGACTGTTGCTCCGTAGACTTTTCTAGAAGTTCTGAACCATCAGGGTCTTTTGTTTTCAAAGATGCCAATCTAAAAAATGACAATATTTACTAGTACTGGAAATAGACATCACATGCCCCCATACAGATTAATATAATATATGACAAGAGCTCTTTAAGGCTTAAATTGATTCATTCTATATGGAAGATTATATGTGACTTTTGTTATGGGCTAAATGTTTGTGTCCCTCTAAAATTCTTATGTTGAAATCTAATTTCCAATATGAGAGTATTTGAAGGTGAGGCCTTTGGGAGATTAGGTCTTGATAGAGGAGGCTTCATGATTAGGATTAGTGCTCTTGTAAAATAGGCCCCGGAGAGCCCCTTCTGCCGTGGGAGGACACAGCAAGAAAGCACTGATGAATCTAAAAGTGTGCTCTTCTATGACACCAAATCTACTGGCACCTTGATTTTAGACTTAACAGCCTCCAAAACTATGAGAAATAAATTATTATAGTTTATAAGCTTCCCAGTTTATCCTATTTTATTAGTAGCAGCCCAAACTGACACACTACTGTTGCTATTTGCACACTACAGTTATAAATTATGAATGTATTCCTTCTGGATAAATAGTCCCTATCTGTATCTCATTTTACTCATTAATATAATAAGGTTCTGTGTTATACTTTTATACCACACTACTTGCAAGTTAACTTTATCTATTTTAGACAAGCTTAGGTTTTCCACCCTGAAAAATGAAGGTGTTTAACCAGCCACCCTGCTTGCCACCCACACCCTTCTGTACTTTGCCTTTCTGTCTTTGGCGGTGCTCACTACTTCCTTTTTCATTTTTACTTTTTGAAAATGAGGCTGTGCTTTACTCTGACACTTGATGTCTAAATAAATCCCCAGTTTTAGCATGCCATGATTGTATTGATATATTTCGTGATCAATGACAAAAAAATTAAAGCTAACATTTATCTGTACATTGCTTCAAACGGGTGCTTTGGGGTGATGTAAATGAATAAAGTAAAGAGCCTTGTACTTCAGTTAAAAATAATTTTCTGCAGCCATAAAAAAGAACCAAATCATGTCTTTGCAGCAACATGGATGCAGCTGGAGGCCATTATTCTAAGCAAATTAATGCGGGCACAGAAAACCAAATACTGTATGTTCTCACTTGTAAGTGGGAGCTAAACCTTTGGTACAATGGACATAAAGATGGGAACGATAGACACTGGGGTTTCCAAAAGGGAGAAAGGTAGGAGAGGGAATGGGTGTGAAACTACCTCTCGGGTACGATGTTTGTTGCTTGGGCAATGAGATTGTTAGAAACCCAAACCTTGGCATCATGCGATATGCTCATGTAACAAATCTGGACACGTAGTCCCTGAATCTAAAATTTAAAAAGTTTTTCAACATTTAAACATATTTTTACACAGAACACATACATTTATATAAACAGAGTCTATACATTATACATCTTCATGCAAATGGGTTTTTAATCCTAATTGAAAAACAATTTTATGTAAAATATTTTAAAAGGAATTTTACTTTGGAGAAAGAATTATGTTGAAGACAAAGATTTAAAAAGATTTGAATATGAAAAGAATTGATATATCACCTTTGTAAGTCTCTAATTTTTTCACCTACATAATTTGTTTGGGGATGAAAACAGGGTCTTTATTTTTGAGGAATTATGATACTGGAAAAAGGATAAAACAGAAACTCAGGACACCTGAGTGTTAATCCTAGCATCACCACTTATTAACTGGATGTACTGTAAATGTCAAAGGAAACATTTTCTGCCCAACTGCCCTGACAGGACAATTGTAAGGATCAAATATGTAGAAGTATGTTATCAATTATGAAGTCTTATCTAGGTCTAACTTATTACTATTTATTGCTAGATCCCTAAGTTACAAAGTGAGCCTTATTTATAGGAGATGGACAGTGAATTATTTTTAATTAAATATTTTTAAATTAAAGAGTGATATATGCTCCTTGGAAGAATAGAAGCAATGCAATAATAAATAAAGACAAATTAATAATTTTCCTGTATACTCCTTTCATAACTTTCACAGCTAAGCAACATTACAAAGCCCAGTGTGTAATTTTCTACAATTTTGTCCATGCTTATGTAAATTATGTGAATATTAAAAGGGTTAACTCTTTGTTTTAAATTTGATAGTTTTTCTTATTTTTCCTAATTATTCTTCTACTTAGGCACATGTATGTTTTTCTGCAATTGTTATTTCACTTACTTTTTACTTAAAAGTATAATATAGTTTGTGTATACCTTGCGTAATTTCCACAGATGAAAACTGGAAAATCTAACACATTAAAACAAAACAAAACAAAAACAAAAACAAAAAACTTGATTTTGATTTGCATTTCTTGGATGGCCAATGATGATGAGCATTTTTTCATGTGTCTGTGGGCTGCATAAATGTCTTCTTTTGAGATGCGTCTGTTCATATCCTTCGCCCACTTTTTGATGGGGTTGTTTGATTTTTTTTGTGTAAATTTGTTTAAGTTCTTTGTAGATTCCGGATATTAACCCTTTGTCAGATGGGTAGATTGTAAAAATTATCTCCCATTCTGTAGGTTCCCTGTTCATTTTCATGGGAGTTTCTTTTGCTGTGCAGAAGCTCTTTAGTTTAATTAGATACCATTTGTCAAATTTGGCTTTTGTTGCCATTGCTTTTGGTGTTTTAGTCATGAAGTCCTTGCTCATGCCTATGTCCTGAATGGTATCACCTAGGTTTTCTTCTAAACCAAAATCTTTATGGTTTTAGGTCTAACATTTAAGTATTTAATCCATCTTGAATTAATTTTTGTAACCCAGCCATCCCATTGCTGGATATATACCCAAAGGATTATAAATCATGCTGCTATAAAGACACATGCACATGTATGTTTACTGAGGCACTATTCACAATAGCAAAGACTTGGAACCAACACAAATGTCCATCAATGATAGACTGGATTAAGAAAATGTGGCATATATACACCATGGAATACTATGCAGCCATAAAAAGGATGAGTTCTTGTCCTTTGTAGGGACATGGATGAAGCTGGAAACCATCATTCTGAGCAAATTATCTCAAGGACAGAAAACCAAACACCACATGTTCTCACTGATAGGTGGGAATTGAACAATGAGAACACTTGGACACAGGTTGGGGAACATCACACACTGGAGCCTTTCGTGGGGTCCAGGGAGGAGGGAAGGATAGCATTAGGAGATATACCTAATGTAAATGACGAGTTAATGAGTGCAGCAAACCAACATGTCACATGTATACATACATAACAAACCTGCATGTTGTGCACATGTACCCTAGAACTTAAATTATAATTTAAAATAATAATAATAATGAAATAAATAAATAACTTAATAAGTTTCTTTTCTATTATTAGTTTCATATGATGAGAGTATCATAAGTTATTCAACTAGTCCTTGATTAATATGTATTTGTGCTGTTTTTAATATTTTACCATTATAAAATATTCTAAATAAGTTTTCTTCTGCAGCAAAGTCTTAATTTCTGTTGGATAGATACATAAAAGAGGGTCAAAAATGTGTACTTTTTAACTATAAAAGATAATATTAGATAACTTGATGAATTCACACTCATAACAGCCATGAATAAAGAGGGCCAAATTTTTGTTTGGCTAATCTCATAGACTGAAAAAAAGTCATCAGTATGCATCAATTGTCTTTTACTTAATTATGAATAACGTTGTGCTTATTTTCATATGCTTATTTACTATTAGACTTTGTTTTATTCTTGGTGAATCAAGAAAAATATCTGTGGTTTATATTTTACCTGTGTATTTTCATAAAATAATAACTATGACAATATCAATAATATTTTGATATTTTCATATTGTTGAAGGATCTTATAAGACTTAATAATTTGATAGCCTTTAATATATTACGCATAAGCTTAATTTCAGCCAGAGCAATTATCTAGAGCAGTGCCGTCCAATAGAACTTTCTGTTCTGATAAAAACATTCTATATATGCACTGTCCAATGTGGTAGCCATGAGCCTTTGAAACGGAACTAGTGTAACTGAAAAATGAAAATGCTAATGCTAGTTAATTTCAATTAATTTATGTTAAATTTAAATAACCACATTACTAGTGGCTACTTTAATGGAGAATGTAGGTCTACATATTTTTCATGTGTTTAGGACTGATTCCTTGGGGAAAAAGTGTGTGTGTGTGTGTGTGTGTGTGTGTCTGTGTGTGTGTTTTAGCTTGAGAGTTTAAAATACAGCAAAATGGTTGTTTTGCATGGACAATGTATACATGTTACTGAAGAACTAGAGTAATTCAACACAATCAGCCAATGTTGAATGCAATACTATTCTTTTTTATGTACATTTTTCATTCAACACTATGTATTTTTATGTAACGTCTTACGTTACTTTCTAATCAGGAGGAAATATTATATTTCATCTGAATTCTGCCTCATGATTTTATAAACACAGGAATTTAATAAAATAAAAGGAAAGTATTCCACTACTCTTCTTGAAGTTTGAATTTCGTACAATTAGTACATGAAATGATTCTTTCTCTCTCTGTCTGATTTGATATCAGACTAAGTCCCATCTAATCATGAGGTTTCAAAGCAACTACTTAGAAGAAGTTTTCTTTTTTTTTTTTGAGACGGAGTCTCGCTCTATTGCCCAGGCGGAGTGCAGTGGCATGATCTCGGGTCACTGCAAACTCCACCTCCCGGGTTCACACCATTCTCCTGTCTCAGCCTCCAGAGTAGCTGGGACTACAGGCGCCTGCCACCATGCCTGGCTAATTTTTTTTTTTTTTTTTTTTTTTTTTTTTTGGTATTTTTAGTAGAGACGGGGTTTCACTGTGTTAGCCAGGATGGTCTTGATCTCCTGACCTTGTGATCTGCCTGCCTCAGCCTCCCAAAGTGCTGGGATTACAGGTGTGAGCCACCATAGAAGAAGGTTTTTTGTTTGTTTGTTTGTTTTTCTTTTTTTACTATTTTTTTTTTCTTGGCAGAAAGGAAAGTCAAGAAGAGTTCTCCTTGTTTCTGACACTAATCTGGCCATCCCAGTTTCTAAATCCTACCAGTGTAATATGCAGATATTGGTGCCCTGAATAACAGAGTTATAGTCTTACATTTATCTGAGTCTTTAGAAATTCTGATTAGCCTTGGTAATCACCTGTTTTTTTCCTTGGATATTGTTAATATTTTTGGTGGTTTCCCATTCTTCCATGTGAGAAAATGTGATTTTGGTTACAGCTATTTCCAGGATTCTCTTCTGTCAGAGAGCTATCACATGATAATCTCTTTTACTTCAATCTGAGTTTGAGTTTTTGTAAAAGTATCTAGATACATATTTTATTAAGCAGCGATTGCATTAAAATTGATCTATTTGAAAAGTGAATTCAGATTAAAACTTAAATGTTTGCAGTATCTGTTCTATTCTACTTCATTTATCATCGAACACTTTACAAAATAAGTATAAATGAATTCCTATTTTAATTCCAATTTTATATATAGGTAATAGAATCATGAACTTTTCAAGTTAATAATTTTTATGGTGAAATGAAGACTGTGGCATACATGAGATCACACCCAAGATTATTTCTCAATCCATGATTGTGAAAAATATGGCATTGGGGGCATACCTTCCTGAGCTAGCTATCATTTCCCAACTTGGATCACATCTTTTTCATTTGTAAAAATCCATCTGATTACCCTAAGTTCTGTACTGTTGAAACAATTAAATAAGATATGTTATATGCTGGTGGTAGAACTATGTCTACCAATGAATCCAGCATTGGGTTATAAATGGTACTTTTTTTTCCTTTTCTGTTAGTTTCATCATGACAAGGTATTGATACTACCTATAGTTTATTCACAAAATCACTTAAAAATTTGGTGAGGTTAAGAAATCGGGGGGCGGGGGGGTGGGCAGAGGTCTTTAAAGATCAAATTTACCTGAAAGTGAATTGCATTGATACCAAACCCCTGCAATATAACCATGTATCGCTTAGTAACTTCTTGAACATCCATCCTTTCATTCTTTAAAACAACTCAGTGGGTTAGATCATTAAATTAGATGGTGCAGATGTTCATGGAGCCTAGCACCTACCAATATGCTCTATATGCTATTTCCCTTCTTCCTCTCTTAGGCAAGGCATTATGGAGAGTGAAATAAAGAAGCTGGTGCTTATTTTGCCTCCAAATAATAATATAAGCTATTATTTGAACAAGAAAAATGTAAAACCACAAGTGGGAATCCTTTTAAGCCTGAAATTAGTTTTAATTCAAGGATATGAAGAAAGGAAGTTGTTTGAACATAAAAGCTTTTCTTTGTTCATACTGTATGTGCTTCTCTTTGTTATGTTTTACAACAAAGCTGAATTTAAAAAATTATCTACTTGATTACTAAGCAAATTGCAACAAGCTTTCAACTATAAGTATAATTTTTACTTTATTTATGAAAGGCAGATTGTGTTGGGATTCCTGCCATTCATTCAGTTTTAAAAAATGACCTCTCTTACTGTCAAGTATAAATTCTAAAATGTAAATATTGTTACTTGTTTAAAATTATTTAATAAGTTTTAATAATTATAAATAAATAATCATGAAGCATGACTAGGATAGGTTATCACAATGTCCCTATTGTTACGATTTCTTTTAAATATATCTCCTTTGACAATACATTTTATGAAAATTTCTGCCAGTAGCAAAAACTCTTTATATTTCAAAAATAAATAAATAAAATATTAGGTTAACTTTTGGTCTCTCAAAGTGACTACCAGGCTACCATAATTTTCTATCTTCTTTTACAAAAGTATAAATAAAATTAAACTGTGCCTGATAGTTTATAAATATATAAAAAAGAAAACTTTGGTAGTATTTCAACATATCTAACTTAGATATATTTTAGGATCAATATAAATTCCTATTAAACATTTTTCAAGAAAACATAAAATGTTTAAATCAGAAAAATAATAAAAAGATTCAATTAACCTTTTTACCGATAATGTATTGTGGATGATTAAGGATAACTGTGAATGTACTGGCACTTCCCATCAAGGATTAGAGGTTACTTCCCCTACTACCTTAACAAATAGAGCATGATAGAAGTGATATGACGCTGGTTCTGGTCTTAGCCTTTAACAGAACAGACAGATTCCACCTTAGTCTCTTGGAGACCTAGGGCACCATATAAGAAGTCCAGTGAGCTTGTTGGAGAGTCCATATGGAAAGTCCCTGAAGCTCAGTGGAGAAAGAAAATGACTAAGCTGAGTTCAGCCTTCCAGCCATCCATTTATTTCTTGAAATAAGCCCTCTAGGTGAAGCTGTCTTAGACTCTCTAGACCTATCATTCACCAGCTAAATAACATAGAATGACCTTGTCTTTCTTTTCTGTTACTTATAACAGAATACCTGAAACTAGGCCATTTTAGAAAATAAAGAAAAGGAATATTTCACAGTTATGGAAGCTGAAAACTCCAAGATCAAATGGCTACATCTGATGAGGACTTCTCGCTGGTAGGGACTCTCTGCAGGGTGAATCAGCTCAAGAAATCACATGATGAAAGGGGCTGATCATGAATGCCTGAATCCATTAGTCCATGAATGAATTCAACATGTATGAGGGCAGAGTCCCTATGGCTCAATCACCTCCTAGAAGCCCTGTCTCTCAAATAATGCCCCACTGGGGACTAGGTTTTAACATGAGTTTTGGAGTAGGCAAATATTCAAATCATAGCGTTCTGCCCATGGCCCCCAAAACTCATATTCTCATACAAATGCATCTATTCTATCCCCATATCCTCAAAGTCTTTACTCAAGCTAATATCAACTCAAAAATTCAAAATCCAAATTCCCACCTCTTAAATGAAAACAGTTATCTACTTCTAAGACGCAATGGTGAGACAGGCATAGTGTGCACATTCCCATTTGAAAAGTGAGAAATAGGCCATGTCGACCTAAAGAAAGAAACTGAGGCAAAATTTATATAAGTGGAGAGTTTATTTGGGCCAACATTGAGGAATGCAGGCTGGATAATTTACCAGCTAGTCTAGAAACCACAGAGAAGAAAAGAAAAAACAAAATACCTTTAAATAATTACCCCCAGGCATGACTGCAAGGGAGGTGATCAAAGTCTCAGGCTCATGTCTCTCTGAGCTTCATATTCCTCATACTGCTCTGAGTCATTTTCCTTTCTCAGCTAAAAGAAAGAGGTAACAGTCCTCAAGCAAGTACCTATTGGAGTGGAAAGCAGAGCCACACCTGAGGCCTTTCAGGGCTGAGGAGTACTGCACTAAAATGCAGGGAGGAGAGATCTGATGGGACCCTGGGCAGCAAGCTCATGGTGGGTACACTGGGTCTGTCCTCTGGAACCCTTCTGCTTTCCTAGGCCTCAAGGCCTGTGATGAAGGGACAGCCTGGAAGACCACTGAAATACCTTCAGCGATTTTCTTCCATTCTCTTTATGATCCTTTCTCTCTATACAAATCTCCATAGCAAAACGTCTCTGGACCACATCCTTGTTTTTCTCTCCTGAACATGCTTTTTCACTCTTCACGTGATGAAGCTGGGCTGAGAGATTTTCAAATCTTTCTGCTTTGCTTCGCTTTTGATTATAAATTATATCTTTAAGTCAGTGTTTTCCTCTCACAATTCAATGTAGCAGTTAAAAGTAGCAGCCTGAATGCTTTGATGCTTAGGTACTTCTTCTGCCAGAGATTCTGATTCATTGCACCTAAGTTCTGCCTTCCATAAAGCACTGCATTCCACACAATGCAGCCAAGTTCTTTGCCAGTTTATAACAAGGAGGGCTTTTACTCCAACTTCTAATACCTTATTCCCCAGTTCCATCTGAAATCTCATCAGAATGGCCTTTACTATCCACATTTCTATCCGCATTCTAGTCACAACCACTTAACCAACCTAAAGAGTTCCAAACATTTCCTAGTCTTCAGGTCTTCCAAGTCCTCACTAGAATCTAGGCTTTTCCTATCCTGCTCCTCCGATTGATTCCAGCTTCTAACCATTACCCAATTTCAAAGCCACTTCCAGATTTTCAAGTATTTATTATCAGCAACACACCACCTCTCAGCATTGATTTTCTGTCTTAGATGCTTTTCTGTTGCTTGTTACAGAATACCTGAAACTGAGTAATACACACAGAAAATAAATTTGTTTTTTATGGTTGTGGAGGGTAAGTTCAAGATCGAGGGGTAACATCTGATGAGAGCATTCTTGCTGGTGGGGACTCTGCAGAGTCCTGAGGTAGCACAGGACATCACATGGCTAGGGGTCTGAGCGTCCTAGCTTAAGTTTCTCTTCATTTTCTTATAAAGCCACCAGTCACATTCCCATGATAACCTATTAATCCATTAACCCATAGTCCTTAAATTTATTAGTCCATGAATAGACTAATTCATTCATAAGGACAGACACCTCATGACTCAATGATCTCTTAAGGGCCCTACCTCTAAATACTGCCACTTTGGATATTAAGTTTCAACATGAGATTTGGAGGGAACGACATTCAAACCAAAGCAGACTCCATTAAATGTTAGATGGAACAGAAAAGCAACCCATCTGAGCCCTGATCAAATTTCTGACCCATAAAATGATGAAATATAATAACATGATTTTTGTTCTCAGACACTAAGTTATAGAGTAACTATTGCAGTATAATAAAATAGAAAACATGTAGGGGTAAAGGAAAAGAGTTTCTAGTTGTATTTAAACACACCACTGTTTCATTGGTTTTACAGGTATTAACTGTTAATATAGTAGTTGCAAAACCTTGTTCATTTGGGCTGATTAACTGGCCAAGAGTGAATTCTCTTTGCAATAATTATTTATCATTACTCTCTTTATTTATAGGAATAACCTGCTGTAAAAATTATAAGATAATATGGAAAAACAGAAAATTTAAGGAAGTAGCGTATTATATTTAAAGAAAAGATTGCTGGGCTCTTGTTATGGTTTGAATGTGTTTTTTCTCCTCTGAAGTTTATGTGTTGGAATCTCAATCTGCAATGCAATAGTGTTGGGTGGTGGGACCTTTTGGGAGGTGTTTGATCATTAGGGCAACACTCTTATGAATGGAATACTGCTACAAAATGGGCTTGAGAGAAAGGGTTCTCTCTCTTCTGCTTTTGTATGTGAGGACTCAGTCCTCTCTTGCCATTCCACCTCTTGCTATGTGAGGATATCACAAGAGGGTCCTCACAGAATATTGGTGATATGATCTTGAACTTCCTAACCTTTAGAACTATGACAGGATAAGTTTCTGTTCTTTATCAATTACCCAGTCTCAGATATTTTGTTATAGCCACACAAAACAGAGTAGGACAGCTGTTTATCAAAACGTCTGAGATAAAAGATTTACTTTGTTATTTATTAGCTTGAAGACTTTGATCAAGTCTCTACCTTTATAGGTCTTAAATTCTTCATCTATCAAATGAACTTGTTGCATTGCCTGTGCATAAGGTAGCTTCCAACTCTATTTGAAAAATCTCTAAATTTTGACTGTGTCATTAATTTACAAATGTTTGGAAATTTTACAATTAAAATAGTTCCAAAACTTGGAGATTTTAGAGCAAATAACTTCCCTCCTCACCACTAAGTACTGTAGCATTTTTAAAATTCTTGGCTTTCCTAACTGTTTCATCCTCCTAAATGAACCCTTGATTGTTTCCCAGTAAGAACCACTTTTACAGAAAGGAGTCAATACTGCTGCTTGATCTTCAGGTGTTGAATTGTCAGGTCACTTGTAGCTTGGAGAGTGCTTACTTACATATCATTTATCACAATGACTGTATTTTCTTACGCCTCACGTGAACATTCCAGTGGATAAATAATTTGTTTTTGCCTCTTAATTTGATGCCTTTTCTGCAGCTGCCCTGCTTTGAAGTTATTGTGATAGCATCAAGTTATAACATAATATTTGGATAATTTTAAATATAGTTAACTATAGAAATTGTCTAACATAATTAGGCATGTGAGTTTGGGAAGGAATACTGTTAGTGCATGTGAATTTTACCTTTAGACTCATGTGAATCTGTTACATTGTGGATTTCACAGTAGCATTTCCTATCTTCTTGCCTTCATTTAAGGTGACACTTTGATCAAAAGTGGTAAAGCATAAGATTATAACCAGATGTAAGAGTGTCACTTGCTATTTCAAAGTCCCACTGCAGTTGGAACATTTTCTGATTATCTGAACCCACCATGGGAATTAAAATTTACTGTGCCTGATATTACAGTGTGTTTTAACAAGAGCACAATTATACTCCTACCCTGTTTCAATATAGAGTTGCCTAGTCAGAATTGTTAGACAAGTCCACAGAGGATAGAAACTGTCACCAAGCATCAGCTCACATGGGAGAGTAAAATGAAGCCAACTATTTCTTCCTTTATAAAAATCACTAATTGTATTTTATTTAAAAATATTTGGTCCTAGGCCAGGAGGAAGCCCTGAGAATGTAAGAAAAAATCAGGCTATTTCAAATTATATGGTGAAATCCATATATATACACATATATACATATATATATATATATATATATATACATATATATATATATATATATATATGTATGTAACTATTTCCTCTTTCTCTTAAAAAAAATTTCTAGGACATCTGCAGCAAACGTCACAGTCATAAAAATAAGACATTTTGAAAATACGACTGCAAAATTACCAGCTGTATTTTTATCAAGAAAGGAAGCTTCTCTGTGAGGTTCATTTTTATTGAAAAATATTGATTGTGCACCTATTTCATGCCAGGCAATTTCTTGGGCTCTGGGGTACAAGAAATGCATAAATACAGTTCCTGCCTTCAAGGAACTCACAGCTTCGCAAAAGAGACAGAAATGCAAATAAAATAAATTCCCTTAGTCAGAAAGAAAGAAAGAAAGATGAGAAAATAAACAATTACAAACCAAGGAAGAGAAGGTTGTCTCCATAACAGGCTCGAACAAAGTGCCTAGTTTGAATAGCAATTGTAGAAAAATTGTCTGCAAAAAAATAGTTATCATTCCTAAAACTGTATTTGTTCTAAAAAGGTAAAAAGGTATGCTAATTCACTTATTTATATTAGTTTCTGATTAATGTATATCTTTCCTCTAAATTCAGGGATCACTTATATTCATGAAACATATTTGACATAACCAGCAACAACAACAAAATTCACTGTAGTCTTACTGATGTTCGTTTGGTGTTTACACTTAAAGGGAAAAAAAGATAACAATTCTATGATAACCTTAGGACATAAAGCAATGGGAAAGGTAAGGGGGAAGGAAAAAGGGGTTTTGTTGAAGTGTTTCAGAGGCTCCATGGTGGAAAGGTAGAGGTGTGCAGAGATGTCTAAGTTTTTCTTCCACTTCCATGGAGTGGCTCAGCATTCATCTGCATCAAATATTGAGCATCAACAAAAGATTTGTTTGAAGAGTCATACTGATTATTACTTTGTACAATTTTAGTATGTAAGGAGAGATTTCCATTTCTCTGGCAGTGAGAACAGTTTAATTCCATTGAAAATTTGACCAAAATCTTTCACTTTACTTGTTTTGTTTCCTTTGAGTCTCATGGTTCTACTCATTTTTATGGTTAGAAGGATACCAAGTATTTTAAAGTTCTACTCTTTTTTTCTTCCTTGGTTTTTCTCTCCCTTCAATTTGACTGATCCAAAAAATTTCTTCTGAGTTTATAAATGTAACTCATTCCTGATAGTTACATTTGATAAATCTCTCTTGTCCTATGGAATAGTTGGATCCTCTTAATTCACCTTTTGTGAATACTTCTTCCTTAATATACCACTGAGGATCAAGCAAGAAAAGATAAAGAAAATTAGGTCACAAAAGTACCATCATGTGATAGTTTGGGGGATCACATTTCATGTTTTTAAGAAATGTTTAGTCTCATAAAGGAAACTGGTTAAACATGGATTAGTGGATTACATGGTGTTTTGGTATCTCAATCCTGATTTTGGAAAAAGAGCAGTGAAAACATGTAGGAACTTTAAAAATGTTTGGAATGTACTTGTTGGAGTGACATAGAGAAAAACCCCAAAGTCAGCAAATGTCGTTTTCCCATCTTCATTCTTGGTAAACTTGCTAAACCAGGCAAAACAACACAGTTTAACCAAAAGAATTAGTCTTTACTTCTAAGGATATAGTCTTGGAGATAAATAAGCCAATTTTAAGTGAATGATCAATTCTTCTCATGTGGCAAACTGCTTCTGAAACCAGAAGTGCAGAGGAGTCAACTGAGTGCTAGTCACAACACGACCTGGGAGTGCGCTAATGCACACTTGTGTTTTAGAAAGATGCTTTGAGACTCACAAGTTGACTGCCTTTTTCCTTCCTCCCACCTCACCTAAGTTGCAGGCTTAGGCAGAATAAAGCCATGATTCATGTACTAGGAGAGGCATTAGCTTTACATCCATTGTGGTCAAGATCCATCTTGAGGGAGAATGTCTGAAATGTGGGAATATTCTGTTTAGTACTAAGGATGAAAGATTAAATGGACAGTTTAGAGATGCCAGTATTTCCTTACTTGTCCACTTATTGCCATCAAAATAAACTCTGCTCCAAGATTCTACATGTTAATAGTGATTAACTTCTCTATGTATTTTGGGGACATCTGGCATGCTTTATTATTAGATCAATTTTATTGAATTGGTCGTTAGGTTCTCCTTACTTTGGATATATAGTAGACAGAGCAGTGACTTGAAATATTAGGTTAAATAAAATAAAATACAATGGGGTCATTAAATCTGTTAATCTTAGAATAAATATTTTCGCCACACATTTATTCTAAAAATATCACTTGGCTGAAGACAGACTTTCTGGTTAAGTATTTGTTTCGTGTACACTATATATCAAAGCAGATAGTTTCTTTCATTCTCAAAAACGGGATAATACCTACCTAAGCACATAGTGCATTTAAAAAAAGACATAAAGCTGAGAAGAAAATACCTACTTCAAACAGTTGCTAATACAATGCTATGTACCTAGAATAAAGAATAACTTTAGGAATAAAGCTAAAACCATTATTTAGTAAGTAATTTCACTAGAAATTCTCATTTTTCTCCTTCTACCCACGTCTCATCAATGAAAAAAGAAAGTAGAAGATTATTTTACCAAATATTTTGGTTAGAACAATTCTGTGAAACTTGAGTCATGTAAACAAGACTTCTTGGATTTCGCACAGAAAGCAAATTAAGAGAACCTAGAAAATTTAGTTAAACAATATATAATTTTATCAGCTATGATTTGAAATACATTATTCTGGCTGGGATTTACTTTTAATTCTAAAATAACTAATTCTGATTCTCAATGGAAAGCACATGTACTATATAAAATGACAGAATTTTTGTGTATAAGCTCAATTGTATTGTTTCCACGTTGCTGCTATTTTCTGTGACTAAGAAGACAATGTAGCATTTCACTGTTATGCAGTTCGTACTTCTTAGCTTTAAAATATTAGATTAGGGCATTACTGCTGAAAAAAAGAAAGAATCAAGCTAATCATCTCCTGTATTTACTGAATGGAACTATCCTGATTCTATTATGTTTAATGTTTCACAAGAAAGTGAAACAAGAAAGAATCATGCATACTTTTTTTTCTCTATCAATTTGTGAAAACTGAAACATTTGAACTGTTTTGGACAAAAATAAATTATATTACACAATAATAAGCATTTAAAAAACATTAAATAATTAATTTAAAGGAATTATGGTAAAAATCACTATATAACAAACTCCTAATAAAAATGGTTATGTTATGTTATGTTATTTATTTGTTTATAAAATAGAGATGGGGTTTCTCCATGTTGCCCAGACTGGTCTCAAACTCCTGGGCTCAACTAATCTGTCCCCCTTGACCTTCCAAAGTGCTGGGATTACAGACATAGTGGCCCATGGACCTGGCCAAAAACAGTTATTGTAATACTTTTTCTGAAAGCTTAACTAAAATGCTCAGATATTGGTTTCCAAACACCATTCTACAATAAAAGGAACATAGGCTTCTTGAAGAAGTTGATTCCAGGAGCAGGGTGCAAATAAATAAATGAAATAAATAAATCTAGATCATACTGTGATTCTAGAAAGTAAGGAAGTGTTTAAAAAATGACAGTTTATCAGCAGAACACAAGAGCTGATCCAAATGAATTCCCAATAGCCAAAGATTGAAAAATTTGAACAACAAAATACATGGTGGTAGGAGCAGGTTAATCCATAGAATAAAATAAATATCCATGAGGCCATACTAATAGAAATTTTTAAAGTATTTGCATGAGTGAAAAGGACTGGGTCTTTATTATGGAAGAAGTACAATTAATAAATGCAAGAGGAAAAAGTAAAATGTAAAATCCCCATTAGGCAAACACCACAGTAATAATTGTAAGGACAGATGGATACTAAAATTAGTGAGTAAAATTTTACAGAGAAACAGGATATAGGCATAGTCTGAAAGTATTTCCCCCAAGCTACTCATTACTTCACATGGAAAGATAGTAACTTTATGGTGAACAAACGTGGTAGGTATCACCTTAACCAAAGGGAGATTATTGATAATGACATATCAATGTAATAAATCCCTTATATGAAGAAATTAATACACAACACTCTCTTTGTGGTAATCTGGACAAAAATGTATCAACTCATTCTGATAATAAGAATATCAGGGAAATAATTAATAAACATACCAAATAATTGCACAGCACTCTTTAAAAGTATCATCACTCAAGTAAAGTAAAGACAGAACTATCCTAGATTGGAAGAAACCATGGGGAAATAACAGCTGAATGCAATGTGGGAGCCTGGAGATTATTAGGAACAAAACTGAGGAAAACGGAAAAAGTCTGTTTAGGTAAAAGTATTGAATCAGCATTAGTTTCCTGGTTTCGTCAATTATGCTATGATCATATAACACGTTCACTTTAGGGGAAGCTGAGTGAAGGAATATTCTGTAGTCTTATAACTTTTCTGTGAATCAAAAATTAGTTCAAAATAAAATTTAACAAGCCTATTATATTTCAAGACTGAAATGAAACACCTGTAAAACCAATAAATTCAATAGAATAAAATTCCAAAAGAATAAGTGGGAGAAATTAAAGTGCAGTAAATATGTGGAGTGCAGTCATTGAGACAGATCACACACATGAAAAAAGGGAGTGGTAAGTAAAGTAAACGAGAGGTTGTTAGATTTAGAAAAGCATGGTTATTCAAAATGTAGAAAATAAAAAAGTTAAAAAAATAAAATGTATCCAATTAAATTTGAATTATTTAATGTAACACTGTATTTAGTTACTAAAGCTCTGTATAAATGTTCATTTCATTTTCACTATCATTCAGATGAAAAAAATTAGGAACTGAACAATATTATATTAAAATTTACATAGAGATAAAATGACAGAATAGCTAAATAACTTTTTAAAGTTTTATCGAGGAACAACTTACACACTATAAAATTCACCTATTGCAAGAGTGCTAGTCAATAATTTTTAGTGAAGTTATGAAGTTGTGTCCTCATCACCATAATTCAGTTTTAGAACATTTTCAATATCCCAGAAAGTCCCCTCACACCCTATGCTTCCCACAGACCCATGCAATTCACTGATTTACTTTCTATCTCTATAGATTTGCTGTTCTAAAAATACTGTATAAATGGAACCATACAACCTGCAGTCTTTTGTGTCTCGCTGCTTTCATTTGACACACTTTTGAGATTCATCCATGTTGTTGCTTGTATCAGGAATTTTTACTTTTTATTGTTAAATAATATTCCATTGTATGAGTGTATATCACATTTTGTTTATTCACCTGTTTGTGGGTAATGTGATTGTGTCCAGTTTGGGCTACCATGGATAATGCTGTCATGAACATTTGTGTACAAGTCTCTGTCAAGATATATGTTTTCTTTTCTCTAGGGTAGGGGTTACCTGAATAATGTTTTAAGAAACTGACAAGTTCTTTTCAGGATGGCTACAGACTTTTCTATTTCCACCAGCAAGGTATGAGGATTCTGTTTTTGGTTTTGTTTTGTTTGTTTGTTTGTTTTTTGCTTTTTTTTTCATCCTCACCAAAACTTGGAATTTTTAATTCTTTTGGCAGCCATTCTAGTGGGTGTGTAGTGGTCTTTCATCATGGTTGGTTTTCATTTGCATTTCCTAATGACGAATGATGGTGGTCATCTTTTCACGTGCTTACCATCATATATATTCTTTGGTGAAATGTCTATTCAAATTTTCTTCCTTTTAAAAATTTGTCTTCTATCTTTTGTTGCCTTTGTTCTAAAGTTTTAGTCATCTTTATACATTTTCTATAAAAGTCTGTCTGATCTGTGATTTGCTCATAGTTGTTCTCAGTCTGTAACGTGCATTTATATTTTGTAATATCTTTTGAAAACCAAAAATTTTCCTTTTGCTAAAGTTCAAGTTATTGTTTCCTTTCATTAAACATTCACTTGGTGTCATATATAAGAACCTCACCTTATCCGAGGTCACAAATAATTTGCAGTATTTTTTCTACAAGTTTTATAGATTTAGCGCTTATAGTTGAATCTAAAATACATTTTGAGTTATTTTTTGTTAATCGCTTGAGGTCAGGATCAAAGCTGATATTTTTGTATAAGAATATACACTTGTCCCAGCACAACATTTTGAAAAAACTATCCCTTTACTTATTGACATATCTTTGTCAACAATTAATTGACTAGAAAATAAGGACTTATTTCTAAACTTTTATTCCAATTCTGTAGTATGTGCATTTATCTTTGTGTTACTATCATCTTATATTTTTTACTTTAATTCTGTAGCAAATTTTGTAATAAGGCACTATACATTATCTAACTTTAAATATAATTGTTTTCTAAATTTTATTTTGAATTTTTTTCCTGCTAATACAGTATAAACTTTTTGGGGGGAGCCAGGTTCTGTGGCTCACACCTGTAATCACAGCACTTTTGGAGGCCGAGGTGGGTGGATCATTTGAGGTTAGGAGATCAAGATAAGCCTGGCCTACACGGTGAAACTCCTTCTTTACTAAAAATACAAAAAAATTGACAGGCATAGTGATGCATGCCTGTAATCCCAGTTACTCAGAAGGCTGAGGCAGGAATCACTTGAACCTGGGAGGCAGAGGTTGCAGTGAGCCAAGATCGTGCCTTTGCACTCCAGCATGGGTGATAGAGCCAGGCTCCGTCTAAAACGAACAAGCAAACAAAAATAATATAAAACATTTTGTATAGTGATCCTTTTATTTTTCCATGGCACTTTGCTAGATATAATTAGTTATGGTAGCTTTTATTGTTTCCTTTTGATTTACAAAATGCAGGATCATAGTGCCTGTGACAAAATAGCTATACTTCCTCCTTTCTAATCTGTATGACTTGTTTCTTTTTATTATTATTATTCTTCTTTCTTCCTTCCTCTGTCTCCCTTCCTCTCTCCCTCCTTTTTTTTCCTTTTGCTTTCTTGCACTTTATAGAATTTACAGGTCAATGTTGAATGAAACTACTGTTGAGCTATCCTTGTTTCCTACACCCCAATCTTAGGAGGAAAACATTTTGTCTTTTACCAGTTAGTATGCTGTAAGCTGTCACCTTTCATAAATGACCTTTATTGGGTAAAAAAAGTTTCTTTTAATTTCTAGGATGTGGAGGATTTTCTTTGTCAAGAATAGGTGTTGAATTTAGTCAAATGATACTTCTGTGTTATTGAGGTGATCGTGCACCTTTTGTCTCTAGTCTTTTAATATGGCATATTACATTATTTGTTTTTTTGGATGTCAAACCAGTCTTGAATTCCCGAGATAAATTCCATTTGGACATGGTTTATTATCCTTTTTATATGTGTCTGGACTTGGTTACCTAATATTTTCTTAAGGATTCTTGCAAATATAATCTTGAGTAATAATGGTCTGTAGTTTTCCATGCTCATGACATCTTTGGCTGACTTTGGTGTCAGATAATAATGGCCTCATCGAGTAAGTTAGAAAGTGTTCTTTCCTAACATTTTAAAAAGTATTTGTGTAAGATTGGTATTATTTTATCTTTGGATATTTGATTAAATTTTCTAGTGAACTATTTAGGCTTGAGCTTTTCTTTGTGGGGAAATGTTTGATTCTTATTTTGTTACTTTTTACTGGTCTATTCAGATTATCTATTTTTTTAAGTCAATTATAGAAATTTATATCTTTTACAAATTTGTCTATTTTAGTTTATCTAATTAACACAACACAGAATTGACAAATTCCTTGAAATTTATATTATTTCCTTCTAATCCTTTTAATTTCTGTTGATTCATTAGTATAGTGATGTCTCTACTTTGATTCTTAATTTTGGTAGTCTGGGCCTTCTTTTTTTGCAGGGAGGGAGGACTGTCAGAGAAGACTAGAGCATAACAGAAGTTAAAACAGTAAAACCAAATTTTAACTAAGAACTATTGCAATAGGACAAAGGAGATCTCAGTATAGAACTGGGCTCAATTCAAAATACAGTGTAGACAAGTGGAAATGTATAGTCAAGGAACAGGATGGAGTTCAGTGGGTAGAAAATTACAAAAAGGAAACATCAGGATTAAGGAGAGAGTCAGACGAAACAGACTTAATAGGACTCTTGCTGAAGGCAAGTCAGGGTGATGAAATATCACCTGTAGGATGTTGCAAGGTAAGGGAATTGATCAGATATTGAGGGTGGGGGATTCTAACAAAATAAATTTAACAATCTGTACTTTTCGACAAAAATTTTTATCTAGATTTAATGTAATATTAAATGTATAAAGTTAGAAAACCTCTGCCATTTTGCTACCTTGTTTTGTGATTGTTAAATAATGTTTTATTTTACAATTGTTATTCCTCCATTATTGTTTTCTTAGTAATTTTTACAAAGTTATTTTCTTAGTAGTAACTCTAGGGATTGCAATATGGATCTTAATTTATTGCAATAAACTCCAGGTTAATAACAAGTAAATTCTGGAAACAGACAGCAACTTTTCTCCAGTATAGTTTCATTTATTTTTTGCTTTTGCACTATTTCCATACGTATTTCATTTGTGCATGCAATAAACCCAACAATTCAGTGTTATATTATTGGCTTTTATAATATTTTCTTTATTGAGAAGGAAAGAAAAGTCTGTGTTTGCAGTTTTTTATATTTATTCACGTGTTTGCCATTTTCAGCACTCTATCACTCTATTTTTTCTGTAGATTTGAGCTAGGATCAGGTGTCATATCCTTTAAGCCTGAAAGACTTCCTTTAATGTATTTTAAGGCATGTCTGCTAGCAATAAATTCACTTATCTTTATCTCTGAATATGATTTTTGTTTTCATTTTTGATGGGAAGTTTTATTAGATATATATCCTAAGTTGACAGGATTTTTTTGTTTGTTTTGTTTTTGCTTTCAGCACTATGAAAAAGGCTTGTCACTGCCTTCTGGATTCCATTGTTCTGATGAGAAGTTAACCGTTAATCATATTGTTGGGGTTTTGTACATGATTAATCATTTTTCTCTTGTTGACTTAAAGAATTTTTTTGTCTTTTAGTAGTTTGACTCTGATGTGTCTAGATGTAGAACTCTCATCCCATGTGAAGTTATTTGAGCTTCTTGGCTCTCTGTAGATTAATGTTTATAATGTATTTGAAGAGTTTTACTTAGGTCATTATTTTTTCAAATAGATTTTCTCTACTTTTTTCCTGGAGCTCCTACTCCATGCATATTAGTTTTCTATGGAAACCATTCCACTATTTTGATGACAGAAGGACTTCATAGTTACTCTTCCATTAAAAAAGACATTAATTACAAAAACATTATCATAATTAATGTGAAAGAAATACAAATTCTTGGGAGGCCGAGGCGGGTGGATCACAAGGTCGGGAGATCGAGACCACAGTGAAACCCCGTCTCTACTAAAAATACAAAAAATTAGCCTGGCGCGGTGGTGGGCGCCTGTAGTCCCAGCTATTCGAGAGGCTGAGTCAGGAGAATGGCGTGAACCCAGGAGACGGAGCTTGCAGTGAGCCAAGATCGTGCCACTGAACTCCAGCCTGGGCGGCAGAGCAAGACTCCTTCTCAAAAAAAAAAAAAAAAAAAAAAAAAAAAAAAAAAAAAGAAATACAAATCCTGAAAGGATGAACATAATAAATAATTGTATGAACCAGCTGAGTGTCTCTTGGTTAATTATTACTCATCTGCCTACATTCAGGTCAAATCCCATACTTAGTATAGGTTGGAGACCATTGTCAAGTGCTATCATATATTTTTTCTTATTACAAGATATCAGAATTTGTCATTAAATCATAAGTTTTGTAATATCCTAACATGTTGCTGTCTTACAAGATTATAAATTTCAAAAAAAGAGAGACTGTGTCTCATTTTTTATTGATGTACCTTTGTCATCTAACAGAAGACCTCACACTAGGAGATTCCCTATAAACATTAATTAACTGACTGCATAGAAACATATGCAACGTAAATAACATAACCATCTACATTTATTTAATTCTTTAAGTTTCAAAACATGCTAAGTATAATATTTTCTTTAAATTTCAGAATTACCATGTAATGGTAAGCGCACTTATTCCCATTTTATAACTGAGCAAGTTGTGTCTCTTAAAAATAGATGGGCACAAACCAGTATTAAAAAGGGAGAAAAGGAGTTTTGCAATTAATGTTCATCCTCAGTTTTCTAATACTTGCTTCTCAAAGGTTTGCCTCAGACCTAAAACACTGGTGTTACCTGGCTTCTTGAAAATCCAAAGCCCCAGACAAGTTTCCTCCTCAAATCCACTAAATAAAAGTCTGCATTTTAAAAGCATTCCCAGGTGATTTGAATGCATATAAGCTTTGACGAGTATGTTTTTTGTTTTGTTTTTCGAGACAGAGTCTCACATTGTCACTCAAGCTAGAGTGTAGCGGTGCAATCACAGCTCATTGCAGCCTCAACCTCCTGGGCTCAAATGATCCACCACAGCCTCCTGAATATCCAAGACTACCAGCAGACACTACCATGCCTAATTTTTTTTTTTTTTTTTTTTAATTTTAGAGATGAGGTCTCGCTATGTTGCCCAGGCTTGTTTAGCACTCCTGGGTTCAAGTGATCATCCGTTTCAGCATCTCAAAGTGCTGGGATTGCAGGCATTAGCTACTGTGCCTGGCCTGACAAGTATGTTTTAAGGCATGTTGTTCTGATCATTTTGATGAGTGCAGTGAAGGATGTAGGTATGGTTGGCAAGGGTGGGTACAGAGCTAAATTACTGTATATAAACAAGAGAGAGGAGGGACAGAAAGGATCAGACAAGGATTAGGAAATGTAAGACCTGTAAAGGAAAGAAAGATAAGAGACTGTGGTTTCAGAATGATAACTGAAAACTGAGAAAAGATGTCTACATAGACTTTCTTAATTAAAAATTTCAGTGTTGTATAATGTAAATTCTCTCTTCATGTCCATTATAAAAGCTCCAATAAATACATATTATTTATACTTATGAGGAATACCAAAACAATAGCAACCATAGTGAGAATATTTTTTTGTTGTTGTTTGGTGCATTTGTTGATAATTTTTGGCTGAACTGTACTCTACTGATTATTTTATTCACAAAACAGTATGTTCCTTGAAAAGAAGGTACAGGAGGCAAATGAAATAATATAATAACATACATAAAGTGTTTTAAGCAGAGCAGAAGGTACTAGATGAAAGCATAGTATTATAATGATAATACTCATGAATCACCATAATTATGAGTGAAACTGCTTATTAATATTTTTATAGAATGATCCATAGAAGGGTGTGAATAGAAGAATTTAAGTCTTGTGGACATATTTCTAATTGAATTTCTAATTATTACTTTTTCACTGCCAACTACTGTGGAGTTATACAAGAGCATAAAAACTCAGAAAAATGTAAGACAAAAATATACTGCAATGAAGATAAGAAGCAGTTTACTCATGAATATGATAGGTACAAACAGTGTTCCTTATGAGTTTGCATATAATATTTCATAGGCAAGGAAACCAGTATTCAGTTACAGTTATGTTCAGATAAGCCTTATGAGTCCTACACTATGGGGAGCTGGAAATGTGTGTATGCTAGAGTCTCTTACTTCAAATATCCTAGACTCTCCAGACCACATATTTACTATTGTGAATGTTATTCTTTTAGAGAAATTGTTCAGGAATGCTATTTACTTAGATCAACATAAATACCATTTCTTTTAAATGAATGTATAGATAATTCACCTCCAAAACACAGGTTCTTAGTGTATTAGTCATGTACTTAAGACGTTCTTTTAAATTAATGATAGAAAACCTAATAATTAAAGAGAAAATATTAATGGATTATATAATTATAAATTGTAAGGTTAGAGATGCTTTTAAGCAAAGCAGGAGCCTGCCTTAAAAACATTGCCATCAGAACTATGTCTGTCTTTTCCACTCACTTTTATCTCTGCTTCCTAGTTTTCCTTTACTCTTAGGCAGACTTTTACTATATGACAGTAATTAGCTAGCATGTTCTTTGGCACCCAGAAACTTCAGCAGCAGAGGGACCCTCTCCCAGCATCCATAGTTCCAGAATCGAGGCTGACTGCTGCGCTTGAGTTATATGCCCACTCCTAGATCAAGCACTGAATCCAAAGGTGGGGAGTATTGTCACTGGGTCTCCCAAGGCAGGAGAGTTGGAAACTGTGTAAGTGACAACCAGTGCAGATTTGAAAGCAAACTAGTGATTTCCTACCAGAAGGTATGAGAGAGATGAAAGACAGACAAGGGAAGCAAATCCTTTAGGGAATATGTTTTTATAATACTTCCCATTGCTATCTGAGATAATAAGTGTGCAAGATTCTAATTCATCTTGAAATAGTAGTGTCTATAAATGAACATGTACAATACGTTTGTCTTGAAAAATAAATGTACTTTATGAGGAGTGTGTTTGCACCATGATTTCAAAGAATTAGTTCTGAGGAAATAGATGTTTTATTCAGCAAAGTATTTTGTTCTTGGGTAAGATTAATTTTATATTTTCCTTACTGAAACCAATGATAGAAAACTAGTGAAACTGCACAGTGATCTCAAACCTTAGTAATGTTACAACCATGCCTAGTACCTGAATATCTTCCTTTATCCTTCTTAACAAAAAGTTGTTAAGCTGTACTTTGCTGAATTTGAAGTCGTCACATGACAGTTTAATCAACTCTTCCTTTTCCTTTGCCAAGAAGCCATCTGGCAGTGTGTCTTTTTCACTGAAAATGTGTCCCTGATCCAATTTTCATTTGTTACCCTGTTGAGAAAGCATTCATTCCAATGGGGAACTAAATTTTAGTACTGTTCTTTTATGCCAACATTAAGGATGAATTTTCACTTTATTTTCAATCAGTAAATTTTTTTTAAGGTTACGGAATGATTGGCAATTATTTTTTGCTACTTTTGTATGTTCTGCTGATGTTGCTTTCTCACTACTTTTGTTTTGTCATGAACATTCAAAGGCAGGCTCTTTAGTTCTAGTATGCTGGCATCTCTTTCTTTCATTATGGTGTGTGCACAAGTCAGTTAAGTAGACTCAGCTTCACAGACAATGCAGCTATAAAGAAATGACTGTGATAAAAATAAAATAAAAGTGCATGTCAGCATAGGCTTTCAAAAGGATAATTAAGATTTCTGGAAATATTTATTTCAGAAAGATAGATAAAATTTTCAAAATGTTCTCTCTTTCCATCCTATTGTCCAAAAATATGACCAAACTATAATTGATTTGTTCTTCTAACCAAGTCAAACATCTTTTCATAACTATCTTGTGTTATAACAGGCATTTTGTGATATTCTGAGTTAGGTCATATGAAATAGAGTTAATTAATACAACAAAATATATAAAGTTCCTGATTATTTGTTTAACTCTAAGAAGAGAGGTGACCACAGAAATGAACCAGAGACAGTATTAAAAATAGGAAAAAAGAAAGTTAAATCGATAGAGTATTATTATAAAAGTTTGTGGTTTGCTACATGAAAAAAAAAATGGCTAATGCTTAGTAAATGCAAATAAGTCAAATTGCCTGGAAAATATTTTTCTTCCTAGGCCTGACAAACTTATATTTCTCAGGCAAGTACCTCCTCTGCTGTAAAACCTTTGTTAACCCTTTGTTTTACCTTTGTATATGTCTGTATCACAACATTTAGCACACTGTGTTGCTATTATATGTTTAAGATCCTATGTCCTATCAAGATTTGAACTTCTATGGTTTAAAGTCTTTGTCTTGCTTTTTGTGCTAATGCCTAGCATGGTGGTTATCATGTAATATGTAATGAGTGAACACAATGATGAGTAAATTAATAAAAGACAGCTTTCTTATAAGCTTTCAAAGAACAACAACAAAACCATAGTCACTTAGAGCGGAAAAGGAGAAAAATAAGAGTTAATCTAAAATCTCAGAAATATGTACTCATATAAACAGCCTGAGAGATTTGCAGCATTTGTTTTAAAAAAAAAAAAAAAGCACAAGTGCCATAATTACAAGCCATCCATTGTCTAAAAAAATGTGTAAGAATTTGAGAAATGGCAATTTACACTTGGTTTACTAGAGAGGATGAAAAGTTAATACACAAAATGAGCCAAACAGTAAAATCCAGAGTTAAAACTGTTTTGAGCAGTTTTCAGGGAATCAAAGATGCCAATTAGATTAACCAGCCCAAAGAAGAAGGAAGAGACAAACTAAACATTTAAATTAAAGTAAATAAGATGCTCCTTCTATAGAATATTAACTAAAACCTTCAAAAGAAATAGTCATTAGATCATTTAAAACTTGGAGGGGGAAGAATGTTTACTGATACTAAGAAAAATTCTATTACTGGTTTCTGGATAAAAGACCAATTTTATGTGAAAGATTATATAAGAATTATAGTTGACTTAAAGCTAAGACCAACCGTTTAATTTAGGGGGGAAATTGGCTATTTCTAAAGTAATATATTTTGTTTCAAAAGTCCCATTAAAAAAAGGAGTATGGGGGAAGGGAGGTGGGCAAGATGGCTAATTAGAAGCGGCTGCTGTCCATGGCGCTCACAGAGAGGAACAAAAGGGGTGAATGAATACAGCAACTTCATCTGAAATATCCAGGTACTCACATTGGGACTGATCAGGTAAACAACTCAACCCATGGAGAAGGAAGAAAAGCAGGGCGGGGCAAGGCCCACCCAGGAGCTACATGGAGCCAAGGGAATCCTCACCGCCAGCCAAGGAAGCAATGGCTGAAAGTGTGACTCCAGGAAACCGGCTTCTCCCACGGGTCTTTGCAACCCTCGGATCAGGAGAGCCCCTGGTGAGCCCAAGCAACTGGAGCCTTTGGTCAGACACACAGAGCTATGTGGAGTCGCGGCATTGCAGCTGCTCGGGCACACATAGAGACTCCAGCCCTGGGATCCCCAACAAAGGTGACTGCAACTCAGGCAAGGCAGGAGGTCCATACATTCCAATAGCAAGGGGACTGAATCCAGAGGGCAGAGCAGCCTTGGTCTGCAGGCCCCACAGCACCTCAGATATAATACCCATTGGCTTGAAATTCCAGCCAGCCAGTCAGCCATCCACCAGCAACAGAATGGAGCCTGTCTGGGACATTTCTCCTCACTGGGTGGGACCTCCCAAGCTGAGACCTCTAGCCATCACTGCCTGCCCATATTCTATGGACAGAGCTCTGATCTCTCCCTAGGATGGGTTGCCTGGGAGGAGGGGTGGATCACCACCTTGTTTGTTTGGATGACTCAGACATTCCACTTTGCAGGCTTTGGAGAGTCCTAGCTGAGCTGGGCTGAGGCAGTTCCCCAACACAGCAAAGCTGTTTTGTCACGGCATGACCAAGCTGCTTCTTTAAAGTGGACCCGGATGCATTCCTCCTCGCTGGCCAGGTCCTCCCAGCCAGGGCCTCCAGCCACCCCTGAACATCTTCTATGGCTGACAGAGCTCTAATATCTCCCTGGGATAGAGTGCCTGGGGAATGCGGCAGGCTGCCATCTTTGCTGTTTGGGCATCTCAGCCAGTCCAGCCTGTGGGCCTTGAGGAGCCCAACCTCATCAGGGCTGAAAGGATTGCCAATACAGCACAGTGGTTCTACCAAAATGCAGACAGACTGCTTCTTTAAGTGGGTCCCTAATCCCATTTCTCCTGACTGGGTTAGAATCCTTCCCAACCGAGATCTCCAGGCACCTCCTACAGGCGTGTTTGGGCCAACAACAGATCAGTACTCCCTGGGATGGAGCTTCACGAGGAAGGGCCAGGCTGCCATCTTTGCTGTTTCACAGCCCTGGTGATACCTCAAGTTATGGGAAAAATCAAGGTGACTACGGTCTGGAGCAGACTGCCAGCAAGAAACAAAGAGACAAACAACAGCAACAAAACACGCACACACACACACACACACACACACACACACACCTACCCAAAGGTCAGCAATCTCAAAGATCAAAGGTACATAAGTCCACACAGATGTGGTAGAAAAAGCACAAAAACGCTGAAAATTCAAAAAAGCCAGAGTGCCCCCTTTCCTCCATATGACTGCCACACCTCTCCAGCAAGGGTTTAGAACTGGGCTGAGGCCAAGATGACTGAAATGACAGAAGTAGGCTTCAGAATGTGGATAAGAATGAACCTCGCTGACCTAAAGTAGCTTGTTGTAACACAATGCAAAGAAGCAAAGAATCATGATTAAACAATACAGGAGCTGACAGCCGAAATAGCCAGTATAAGGAGAAACATAACTGACCTAATAGAGCTGAAAAAATACACTACAAGAACTTCACAATGCAATCACAAGCATTACTAGCAGAATAAACCAAATGGAGGAAAGAATCTCAGAGCTTGAAGACTGTCTATCTGAAATAAGACAGGCAGATAAGAATAGAGAAAAAAATGAATGAAAAGGAATGAACAAAACCTCCAAGAAATATGGGATTATGTAAGGAGACTGAATCTATGATTGATTGGGGTATCTGAAAAAGATGGGGAGAATGGAACCAATTTGGGAAACATATTTCAGGATATAATCCAGGAGAATTTCCACAACCTAGCTAGACAGGTCAACATTCAAATTCAAGAAATGCAGAGAGTCTTAGTAAGATACACCATGAGAAGATCATCCTCAAGTCATATAATCATCAGATTCTCCAAGATTAAAATGAAAGAAAAAAAAATATTAAGGACAACCGGAGAGAAAGGCCAGGTCACCTACAAATGGGTGTCTCAGCAGAAACCCTATGAGCCAGAAGAGATCAGGGGCCAATATTTAACATCCTTAAAGAAAATAATTTCCAACCCAGAATTTCATATCTGGACAAACTAAGCTTCATAAGCAAAGGAGAAATAAGATCCTTCTCAGACAAACAAATGCTGACAGAATTTGATACCACCAGACCTGCCTTACAAGAGCTCCTGAATGAAGCACTAAATATGAAAAGGAAAAGTTGTTACCAGCCACTACAAAACACTGAAGTACACAGACCAGTGACACTATGAAGTCATAAACATAAACAAGTCTGCAAAATAACCAGCTAGCATCATGATGACAAATCCACACATAACAATACTAACCTTGAATTTAAATGGGCTAAATTTAATTAAAAGACAGAATGGCAAACTGGATAAAGAACCAAGACCCATTAGTGTGCTGTCTTCAAGACCTATCTCATGTGTAAAGACACACATAGGCTCAGATAAAGGGATGGAGGAGAATTTACCAAGCAAATGGAAAACAGAAAAAAGCAGGGGTAGCAATCCTAGTTTCTAAAAAACAGACTTTACCAACTAGATCAAAAAAGACAAAGAAGGGCATTACATAATGGCAAAGGGTTCAATTCAATAAGAGCTGACTATGCTAAATATATATGTACCCAATACAGGAGCACCCAGATTCATAAAGCAAGTTCTTAGAGATCTACAAAGACACTTAGACTCTCACACAATAATAGTGTGAGATTTCACTAACCATATTAGGCAGATCATCAAGACACAAAGTTAACAAAGATATTCAGGAACTGAACTCGGCTCTGGATCAAGTGGACCACATAGATATCTACAGAGCTCTTCACCCCAAAACAACCGAATATACATCTGTCTTATCACCACACAGCACCTACTCTAAAATTGATCACATAATTGGAAATAAAACACTCCTCAGCAAATGCAAAATAACTGAAATCATAAAAAACCATCTCTCGGACCACAGCATAATCAAATTAGTACTCAATATTAAGAAACTCACTCAAAACCATACAACTGAAAGGAAATTGAACAACCTGCTCCTGAATGACTTTGAGGTAATAAAAAATTAAGGCAGAAATTGAGAAGTTATTTGAAACTAATGACAACAAAGATACAATGTACCAGAATCTCTGGGACACAGCTAAAGCAGTATTAAGAGGGAAATTTTTAGCACTAAATTCCCACATCAAAAAGCTAGAAAGATCTCAGATTAACAACTTAACATCACAACTAAAAGAACTAGAGAACCAAGAGGAAAACGAACAAACAAACCCTAAAACTAGCAGAATACAAGAAATAACCAAGATCAGAGCTGAAATAAAGGAGATCGTGACATAACAAACCCTTCAAAAAATCAACAAATCCAGGAGCTGTTTAAAAAAAAAAAAAAAATGAAAATAGATAGACCACTAGCTAGACTACTAAAGAAGAAAAGAGAGAAGATTCAAATAAACACAATCAGATATAAGGGGGATATTAGAACTGATCCCACAGAAATACAACCAACCATCAGAGAATACTATAAACACCTCTATGCATATAAACTAGAAAATCTAGAAGAAGTGGATAAATATCTGAACATATGCACTCTCCCAAGATTGAATAATGAAGAAATTGAATCTCTGAAGAGACCAATAAGTTCTTAAATTAAGACAGTTATAAATAGCCTACAAACCAAAAAAGCCCAGGACCAGATGAATTCACAGCTCGATTCTAGCAGAAGTAGAAAGAGGAGCTGGTACCATTCCTATTGAATCTATTTTAAAATATTGAAAAGGAGACTCCTCCCTAGCACATTCTATGAGGCAAGCATTATCCTGATACCAAAACCTGGTAGAGATACAGCAACAAAAAAGAAAACTTCAGGTGAGTATGTTTGATCAACATTGATGCAAAAATCCTCAACAAAATACTAGCAAACTGAATCCAGCTGTGCATCAAAAAGTTTATCCACCACTATTGAGTAGGTTCCATCCCTGAGATGCAAGACTGGTTCTACATAAGCAAATTAATAAATGTGATTAATCACATAAATAGAACTAAAGACAAAAACCACATGATTATCTCAATAGATTCATAAAAGACCTTCAGTGAAATTCAACATCCCTTTATGCTAAAAACTCTCAATAAACTAACTATTGAAGGAATATAATTCAAAATAATAAAAGCCATATATGACAAACCTGCAGCCAATATTATACAGAATAGGCAAAAGCTGGAAGTATTCCCACTGAAAACTGGCACAAGACAAGATTACCCTCTTTTACCACTCTTATTCAACATAGTATTGGAAGTTCTGGCCAGGACATTCAGGCAAGAGAAAGACATAAAGGGTATTCAAAGTGGAAGAGAGGAAGATAAATTATCTTTGTTTGCAAATGACATGATCTTTTTTTTTTTTTTTAATATTTAAAAAGGTAATTTATGTGCCATTAAAATGCATTCTGGGAATACAGAAGTTGCATATGTTTGTAAAGAAAGAAAAAAATAAATAAAGCATCCCCATGCGTGATCTTTAGCTTTATCCCAGAGATGGCATTCTTTTTTTTTTTTTTTTATTTATTTATTTATTATACTTTAAGTTCTAGGGTACATGTGCATAACGTGCAGGTTTGTTACATATGTATACTTATGCCATGTTGGTGTGCTGCACCCATCAACTCGTCAGCACCCATCAATTCATCATTTATAGACATGATCTTATACTTAGAAAACCCCATCAGCTCAGCCCAAAAGCGTGTTAAGCTGATGAGCAACTTCAGCAAAGTCTTGAGATACAAAATGAATGTGTAAAAATTACTAGCATTACTATACACCAACAACAGGCAAGCCAAGAGCCAAATCATAAATGAACTCCCATTCACAATTGTCACACAAAAAAATAAAATACCTAGGAATTCAGCTAACAAGAGAAGTGGAGGACCTCTTCAAGCAGAACTGTAAACCACTGTTCAGAGAAATCAGAGATGACACAAACAAATGGAAAAAACATTCCACACTCATGTATAGAAAGAATCAATATTTTGAAAATGGTCATACTGCCCAAAGCAATTATAGATTGAATGCTATCCCCATTAAATTACCATTGGCATTCTTCACAGAATTAGAACAAGCAAACTATTTTAAAATTTACATGGAACCAAAAAACAGCCCATATAGGCAATCCTAAGCTAAAAGAGCAAAGCTGGAGGCATTACTCTCCCCAACTTCAAACTATAATACAGGGCTACAGTAACAAAAAACAGCATGGTACAAGAAGGAGAATAGACCCATAGAACAATGGAACAGAATAGAGAACCCAGAAATAAGACCACACACCTACAACCATCTGATCTTCGACAAAGCTGACAAAAATAAGCAATGGGGAAAGGATTCTATTTAATAACTTGTGCTGAGAGAACTTGCTAGTCATATGCAGAAAATTGAAACTGGATCCATTCCTTACACCCTGCACAAAATTCAACTCAAGATTGATTAAAGACTTAAAGGTGAAACCCTAAACTATAAAAACCCTAGAGGAAAATCAAGGCAATACCATTCAGGATATAGGCACAGGAAAAGATTTCCAGATGAAGATACCAAAAGCAATTGCAACAAAAGCAGAAATTGACAAATGGGAGCTATTTAAACTAAAGAGTTTCTGCACAGCAAAAGAAACTATCTTTTGAAAATGGCCATACTGCCCAAAGCAATTATAGATTCAATACTATTCCCATTAAATTCCCATTGACATTCTTCACAGAATTAGAAAAACAAAACAAAACAAAACAAAACCCATTTTCTCATGTTTTTTCCATTTGTTTGTGTCATCTCTGATTTCTTTGAGCAGTGGTTTATAGTTCTCCTTGAAGAGGTCCTCCACTTCTCTTGTTAGCTGAATTCATAGGCTTATTATTTTTGTGTGTGTGGCAATTGTGAATGGGAGTTCATTTATGATTTGGCTCTTGGCTTGCCTGTTGTTGGTGTATAGTAATGCTAGTCAATTTTGCACATTGATAAACAATTTTGCACATTGATAAATTGGTAAACCGGCAACCTACAGAATGGGAGAAATTGTTTGCAATCTATCCATCTGACAAAGATCTAATATTTAGCATCTACAAGGAACTTAAACAAATTTACAATGAAACAATACAAACCCATTAAAAAGTGGGCAAAGGACATGAACAGACACTTCTCAAAAGAAGACATTTGTGCGACCAACAAACATTTGAGGAAAAGCTCAACATCACTGTTCATTAGAGAAATGCAAATCAAAACCATAATGAGATGTCATGTCACACCATTAAGAATGGCTATTAAAAAGTCTGTCCAGGGATCCCATTACTGAGTATATACCCAAAGGAATATAAATTTTGCTATTATAAAGACACATGCACATGTATGTTCATTGCAGCACTATTTACAATAGCGAAGACATGGAATCAACCTAAATGTTCATCAAGGATAGACTGGATAAAGAAAATGTGATACATATACACCATGGAATACTATGCAGCCATAACGAGGAGTGAGATTATGTTCTTTAAAGGGAGATGGATGGAGCTGGAGGCCATTATCCTTAACAAATTAATGCAGGAACAGAAAACCAAATACTACATGTTCTCACTTACAAGTGGGAGTTAAATGATGGAACATATCAAGGGGAATGACACACCCTTGGGCCTGTTGGAGGTGGGTGTCAGAGGAAGGAGAGGATCAGGAATAATAGCTAATGGATGCTGAGCTTAATACCTGGATGACATGACGATCTGTGTTGCAAACCGCCATGGCACATGTTTGCCTATGTAACAAACCAGCACATTCTGTACATGTACCCCTGAATTTAAAAGTTGAGAAATTTTAAAAATAAATAAAATAAAATAATTAATTTTAAAAAATACCAAAGAAGTATACACCAAAGAATTAGGCTAATGATAGAGGAGCTAGAAATTCTAATTTTCAGAAATTGAATATTTTGTGTCATTAGAATATTTAAGTGTCTAATAATTGAAACTACCTGTTAATATAAAGCAGTATCATAAAAGAAAGTTATATTTCCATCACTGAAAAAAAACACTTGATAGAAAAAGTACAAATAACTTTGTAATGCTATGGAAAGAATTTCTGCATCAATGAGATACTCAGCTGGTGACTTTTAGTAGTCTCTCCCGTTCTTAAGATATTTTGAGTAGCAAATATTTATGGACTTTTGCAAAATACTTTATTGCTACTGAATACAAAAAAGCTAGCAACCTTTCATCTAGCCATCCAAGATAACAACTTGAGGTCCTTCATATCTCATCAATTCAGCCATTTTCTAAATACTATTAGTTTCACTATTAAAAAAAAAAAAAACTATAATCCTTCCTTTTCATCCATGGTTCTTATTGGTTTTGTTCAAATTCTCATCTCCTCTAATGATTCCATGGCCACCAGGATTTTCATTCTCCACACTGCCATAATCATTTTTGTAAATAATATAAAACAGAAATCAGCTCATGCCTCCCTTGTACTTAAAAATATTCAAGGAAAGAATAATTTTTGTTCTGATTTTGTATTAAGATGACTGACTGCTATACCAATATATCATAAACCAGGTAGCTTATAAATAACAAAAATTTATTTCTTACAGTTCTGGAGGTTGGGAAGTCCAAGATCATGTTGCTAGCAGATTTGCAGGGAGGTGAGGGGTTTCTGGTTCGTAGATTTTCTAGCTGTGTCCTCCTGTGGTAAAAGGTGTGACAGGTCTTTCTTGCCTCTTTTATAAGGATTCCCATTCATGAGAGTTCCACTCAGTCTCATTCTTAAGATTTGTATATACTAATGTACCGCATGGGCTTGGTCATGTGACTTGGTCATGCCACTTTCTCTGACCAGTGGCACATGAGCTTTTTTGAAAGAAGCATGACCTACTTACTTCTCAAAGTCCCGACTTCCTCATACCATCACCTTGGGTGTATTTTAATAAATAAACTTCAGGGGGGCATGAACATTCAGACCACAGCAAGTCCCACCCATGGACATGTTCAGTGGATTAAAAGGGAAGGGACACATGAGATGACATATCTTGCCATGCACTAGCTCTTCCTGGGTCAGTTTATCATGTAGACAGGATGTGTAAGAGCATCAGGGACAACGTGGTGGTGGACTGCATTTGGTAAGATGTAGAGAATGAAGGAGTCACATCAAATGTCTGCCAAAAATATACACCAATAAAAGGGGCTTAATCAGTGCCCTGGAATGGGACTCCATCTAATTATTATTCCTTCTTGTCATTTAAAGTAGAAACCAAGACAGGAGAGGTGGTTTGGGAGATAAAAAAGTATCTTCAAAAGTTTTCTACTTGGCTGTACAATAAAATCCAACCTCGTACTGGCAGCTACGTTAAAAGGTTCGTTTTCTATTACAGTGTATTGATGCATTATGTTACTGGTTGACAGGTATTTTTCTCCTCTCTCCTATTCTTGAGGTTTGTATACACTCAAGGCCTCCATGGGTTTGGTCCTGTGACTTGCTCTGGCTAGTGGAATATGAGCATATTTGAAACAAACAAAGGTTTTAAATGTGCCCTCATGGTTTGGCTTGTTGTATTGCACTCATGCCATTCTCTACAATAACATGTCCCAGGTGGCCACTAATAAAAGGATAATGGGAGAAATATAGAACAGATCTCATTCCAACCAACAGTTTGGAGATATGCCCAGATGCTTCAAAACCTGTAGCAGTGCCACTACACACAAGCAAGGCTAGATCAGCTGAACCTGTGGGCAATAATTTCCTGATTTTTAAGCCACAGAGATCCTGCAATTGTCTCTTAAGTAGTAAAAACTAATGTGCGTGTTAATATACTGCATTATACTCATTCTATGTGTTTACTTTTATGTGTCAATCATTAATTCATCCAGCTATACTGCAAAGTAACATTTTTTTTTTCATTTTCCATCCTTGTGACACCATTAAATAAAGCCAGTGGTAAGTACTTAGAATGAGGTGTGATATAGTAACAGAAGAAATCAAAAGCCAAAGGACAGAGTGAATATTTAAAAAATTCAAACTATGAACAAGTGTATGCATAGAGTTATTAGTACAAGGTCTCTTTGACAAACATAAACCCAACTTACTTGGCAGCATTAAACTTTGGTAAGATTTTATTCTCTATTGCCACAAAAGTCATTGGTAAAAAGTAGCCAGGTGTACATAAACTGCTAGAAATTTTTTAACAAGTTTTATTAAGGATTAAAAAAAAATCCCTACTATACAGAAAGCCCTAATTAATTAATTAGCATCCTTTATTTCTGATCTTTTCTTCAGTTATCAATGTATCATTTGAATTACTGTGCAGTTCTCATTTCTTCCCTACAAAGATATAAAGTGAGTGTGCTAATGATTATTAAAGCACACTATATTTAGAAAGCTGTCATAAATGTCCGGGTGAGAGGGAGATAGCACTAAAAATTGAATAATACCTGTTAAATCTGAAAAGATGGTGTAGATATAATTCACATCAATGATTACAGGCTTTACAAGTGTGCAAAAGTAAAGAAAAAGAAAATAAATAAAACATAAACCTAGGGTTTTAATTCTGAGTGATAGAAAGATTTTGATGTCATTACCAAAAATTGGGCAGTCAAAGAGGGGAGCTAATTTGGAAAGAAAGATAATATTTTCAATATTCAGGTTAGTGGTTCCAAATATATTTGGTTGTTTGCTTTGTATTATTTATTAAGTAGAAATACTCAGTTTAATTTTAGCCACTATTTCCAATCTAACTGGCACCTGTATACAGAGAAGTTATGGCATGAATTAATTTAATTCGTTTCTCCACCCAAACTCCTAATTTGATATATTAGACTTTAATAATAATTTGAAAGATGAGGAGAAAAAAGAGGAGGAAAAGGAAGAAGAAGAAAAAAGAATTGCCCCCAGATTAGTTGCCTGTGTGCCAAGCATTAGGTTACATATATTATGAATATTGTTGCAATTTAGAAATTATCATATTTCCTTGTGAGGTTGTTCATTTTTCTGTATTTTATTGATGAGTACACTGAGGCCAAAACAGGTTGATGATTAGCCTTTTCTGTAACAAAATTGGAAAATATTAGCTGTGAGATGAATCCTCCATTGCCTCACCTGTGATTCTTCTCTGTTAGAAAACAGTCGTAAGTATAACAAAGGAAAGTTGTTCTTTCTGGCCAGAGATATAATCAAATGTCCCTTTGTTTCCCAAGAAATTGTGAATGTACATCAGCCGGGTGTGGTGGCTACCCCTGTAATCCATTCAGCACTTTGGATGCAAAGGTGGGCAGAACACTTGAGGCCAGTAGTTCTAGACCAGCCTGGACAAGGTGGTGAAACCCTGTCTCTACTGAAAATACAGAAATTTTCTGGGTGTGGTGGTGCGTGCCTGTAATCCCAGCTGCTTGAGTGACTGAGGCAGAAGAATTGCTTGAACCCAGGCGGTGGAGGTTAGAGTGAGCTAAGATTGTGCCATTGCACTCCAGCCTGGGAGATGGAGCAAGACTCCATCTCAAAAAAAAAAAAAAAAAAAAAAAAAAAAGTTGTATATGTATATTAAATATCAATTCAACTATGTTATAAGAATGGGATTACTCTAAGGAAAAAATATTTTCAGTGGAATTTTAACTTAAATTGAATTTGATTTCAAATCATTACACATGGATTGTTTTATACCACCACATATTTTAACTCATGGTTTATGAGAACTTATGATCCCACGTAAAGCAATCGTGTCTATATTCAGCAATGTTTGAGCAGTTTGAAATATAGAAAAAAAAGTTGCGAAACCAATACCTATCACAAATTGCTATCTCATACCAAAAACATTTACAAGCGGATTTTTGATGTCCTCTTGTAAATATTTTTTTGCTCTCAAATATAAAATATACTATGAATTCTGTGACCTTAGAGAGTTCTAGAAACTACTAACATTTGAAGAAAAAGTTAAAGATCTATTCCTGTCTTCTTCAATTATAGGCTTATCAAAAATAAACATATTTCATTCCGCTCTGAGAATCACACACATTTTTCTCTTATTCAGGTTTGTGTTCTCCTTACCCTACCCTCAAGGATCCCTGCTTTAATTAGCCACAATTACTGATAGGATTCTGTGATTGTCACAAGCATGGTGGCATGAAGAACTTCTGATAACTGTGTAACCCCACTTACAACTGAGATTAAATAATGTGTTCAATGTTACACAATTAATTATTGCCAGAGATAAGAAAGACCTCATCCTGATACTCTTACCTCCAACCTCATGTGATTTCTACCACACTGACGGTATTTATGCCATGGGAGAATAGTGGATATAATTACCAACCTGTTAGAGAGTGATCAGCATTCCTCCTATTCTTCCCCAGTTGTTGATAGCTGGGCAGAGTAATTTCTTTTTATTATTTTCCTCCGGCTACTAGGATTTCAAAGAAGAAAATAGGAGTATCCTGAAGTAAATTTAAAGTACCCAGAGACAAAGGAACTTTTTAACTTGATTTCTAAATATTGTGTCTCCCCCGACCCAGCACCACATAATGCTTACGTCCTTATAAGTAGAAGCAGAGAGTTTTAGATGTGCAAATATATCAAATGATTCTACAGGGTACAATGGTGGAAATGTGCCAATTTTTAGATGAAGATGGCAATCTGAGAAGAATAAGACAAATTACCACAACATGTATTTTAGAGTGTATAAAGATATACTTTAAATTCAAGTTGTAGGTACAAGAGATAATAGATAAAACAAGTAACTTGTGGGTGATGGGCAACCAGGCCTGATGTTATCCGTTAGATGTTCAGTAAAAAGTGTGTTAATCCTAAAAGGAGTGGTAATTAGAATGGCAAATTCTAGTGGTAATATCCAAAAGAGGATGCTTTAGCTGACATATTTCTCAACTGCCTGTCGTCTAAGCAAAAGACTCCTTGTAAAATGGGCATATCAGGCTGTCACAAACTGAAGCCTTCACATTTGTTTCTGCCAGCTCTCCTTTTTGTAATTCAAGGACCACCAATCACCCTTTAGTTTATGTTTTGGTTTCCCATACCAAATCTTCTCTCAGGAAGAGAATGCAAAAGTCAGTCATGAAATACCTCATTTCAAATGAGTAAATCAGCATTCTGACTTGTGTAAGGAATTCTGATTATCTTGGTTAGCGGGATTGGTCTCTGAGAGATTCACGCACTCAGTGTTTTAAAATAATTAGATTGCAGACTCCTCAACATTGATCAGTAGGTCTTGTATCATAAGAAATTCACTAAGGCAATAAAGGGCCCCTATGAGGCCTCTTGAGAGACAATCTGTAGGCTTCAGTCCCTGAAGTGACACATTGATATTGTTCAGTGACTGAAAGAAAAACAATTATGTATGTTTTCACCTTCTATGTTTATTCATTCAACAAGTAATTATTATGTGCCTACTATGTGCCAAATACATAATTTTGATATATTTTTAATCCTGTTTAGATGCTTCATATTCTGGCATTTTTTTTTTTTTCATTCTGCTTGCATCCTTTCAAACTTTGCATGGTCTGTGTTCTTTCATTGATACAGCAATTGGTTTGATCTGACCCACTGATGATGCCCTTACATTTGGGTAGTTATTTGCATAAAAAGGAATATATTCTGCTTGTATTTTATTATGATAGGATCAATATGCTTTCATTTTCTTAAATGTTCGTACTTGTAATTAGACTTACTCTTCAATACATTGTTTTACTACTGCGCTGAAATAAAGAGACAAGATTTCATTAAAATTTATTTTTGAAACAAAGGGAATATTAAAAATGATTGATTTTCATGATAAAATTCGAAAACTCAAAAAAATAACAAATTAATAAAAACCAAAATTATGCTATGTAATTTTGTATTGTGGTGGTCATTGCATTATCCCTAAATATATCACTTGGCCTTTTACTTTGAAATAAACAATATAGTTAGATACGGAGAAAATGAATCTGACTAGATGGTGTCTACCAGCAAAGACATCCTTCATTGTTTCTGAAATCAGTATTAGAGACTTATAAGATAAGATTGAATAGTAAACTAGTTCTTCACACTCAGCATTCTTCAAAACATTGTACAAATTGTATACCAGAGAGTGAATGGGCTCAGAGAGAAGAGCTCTTTCCTAATAGCACCCAGCTGTGTGATAAAAAGTACTTCAATTGAAACTAAGTTAAACATTAAACATGTAATTATTTCTGCTTTGGATTCTTCAATGATATTAATTTTATAAAGATGTTCTTTTATACTTTCCATAGAAACTTTTAGAGGGAAATACTTCAAAACCAAGACATGTATTAATCCTTAATCATAGATAGTTTTGTAATAGAAACATTGTTAATCACTCAGAAACTATTGTCTGTAATAACTTGTAGCCCAAATATTTATTTCAAACTTGATAAACCACATAAATAGTGGCCAATGTGAGCCTCATCTTTATTTATTGAATAGAAATAAGATCCTTGATATCTTTGAAATATATGTAGCTTTCTATAACACTTATTTTTAATTTTTATAATCAATTAATATAATTACATTGTAATGAGTTTAGAACTTAGCTAATTAATCATCAAACCAATTAGTTCATTATTCATTACTCAAACAAATTGTATGTGCCTACTGACAGTAATATCTGAGCTCAGTAGGCACATGATGGCATAATGGCGGTTCAGACATCCATCCAGACTTACCACCAGTTTTCTGCCCTGCTACTTTCACAGGCAGCGCAAAATGGCAATTCGAAGTTTTGGCTTCAAAGTGTTTGAAGTTCAGAATACTTGCATTTGTGTTCTGGTGTCATCCACTGACTACTTTTTCTGACCATCTGCAATGTTTTTGTTCTTTTCAGCCTCAGTTTTCTTTTCTGTAAAATGAAGATAGTGATTAGTACTGAAACCCACATTATAGCTGTGAGGATGTAATAAGAAGCCTGGCAACGTAATAATAGATAAAACATAAAAAATAGATAAATAATGGCACACATTAGATGTTTTAATAAATGCACACTTTTTACCTGTTGTTTACAGTTGTCTTCTGAAAAAAGTTAGATATTCTATAGACTAAACAAAGTAGATAACATCAACACATTAGAATAAAAAATGGAATATAGAAAATAAGAAAATTCCATAATACACCTGGGAAAAAATGGTTACCATAATTGGGCAATTAATTTGTCTTTAAGTTTCTTAGTTGTTAAAGCAATGCTCTGATTTTCTTTCTTTTCTTTTCTTTTTTTTTTTTTTTTTTTTTTGCGACAGTCTCATTCTGTCACCCAGGTTGGAGTGCAGTGGCACCATCTTGGCTCACTGCAACTCCCGGCTCCTGGGTTCAAATGAGTCTAGTGCCTCAGCCTTCCAAGTAACTGGGACTATAGGCCTGTGCCCCCATGCCCAGCTAATATTTTGAAGTTTTAAGTAGAGATGGAGTTTCACCATGTTGGCAAGGCTGGTCTCAAACTCCTGACCTCAAGTTATCTGCCCGTCTTGGTCTCCCAAAGTACTAGGATTACAGGTGTGAGCCACCGCGTCTGGCCCTATTTTTTTTTAAGTGTTCTGGCCCTATTTTTTATATTATAGATAGAGATTTGCAGTCTAGAACAGTCATTGTACAAAGTATTTTTAACATTTTTCATTGAGTTAGCAATATTCTGTAATATGGCCTAATTGCTAAGTTAAAATAATAGTAACAACTTGATGTATCTTGGTATTACAGACAGCAATCAAGCTCATGCATCCTTTAGATGTGTCCTGAACATGATGACATTTTAGTAGTTGTGTCTGTACGAGGAATTGGGTCATCAATGTGTTTACTTTTTAATTTTTCATGGTGAAAAACAGAAAGTCGTTTTTACTGAGTAGTTTATATATGTGGTAGTTGAACTTATAAATATAGTAACTACAAGTTTGTATTCCAGAGGCAAAATAAATGTTGCTACTAATTCTTTGAGTTCTTAATGACTGGGCTCATTTCAGTGATGGTAGCGTTGAGGACAATAGATTTGAGTTAATCACTTGAATTCTGGTATCACATTCAATATCTTCTAATTCCACATTAATTTTATATCAAGTTTATTTTTTGTTTCTAAAATGCCTTCAGTTTAGAATATTGCTTGAACATTTTGACACTTTTTAAGACAACAATTTACTCAGCACCATCCATTGCCATTTCTCCCCTGATGGTGAATTGAATTTACATAGGCCCAATTCCATTTGACCACTCTCTCTAAATTTAGTGTAATTTTTAGAAGGCCGAATAGATGTTTTGAACTTCTCCTTGTTCTCGTGGAACTTTTCTTCACCTCACTTTTTAGCCTGAAGTTATTTCAGTAGTATTTAGTTTTCTGCTTATGGCTGTTTCAAATAACTAATAAGTCTTTTAAAAATAGTACTTTTGGCAAATTAATATTTGGTTGACATTTTTTAAGTCCTCTATTTCATTTAAAAAGACACAAGTGGCTATCCTGTTGGTTGATCTCATATCTCCAGATATTAAGTCGTTATGGACCTGGTCTTATAATCTACAAAATACATCATATGAATGAGTAGGAGATTAAGTGAAAATCATTTAAAATAGATATTGCATTTTTTGGGTCAATTTCTTCTGTGGGGATTTCCTAAGATGTTGTTTAAAATGTATACTCTTCCTAGCATCTATTTTGAAATCCAAAGTGTTTTCCATGGCCTGTAATACTCCGTGTGATCTTATGTTTGACTATCACTATAACCGGTTTCTCTTTTTCTCTCTTTCTTTCTATGTGCTTCAGTTACACTGACCTCCTTGCTACTCCTCAGACACGCTTCCCACGCAGGGCCTCCTTTGTTTTGTCTTCTGGAGTCTTCTCAAATAGTAGCACAGTTTGCTTTAGCATGTCTTCTACACATCTGCTCAAATGCCACCCTCTCAGAAAGGCCTTCCTTGACTACCTTATTAAAACTGCACTTCTTTTGATTCTACTTTCCCCTACTTTTATATTTTTCTTTATGTCATGTATCACTTGAAATTTCATAATTTATATATTCATGGATCTGTTTATTATTTATCTTGTGCAATAAAATATAATTACCAAGGTGTGTGGACCTGATCTATTTGTAATATAATGTATTGTTAGGGTTTATAAGAGAGTGCTTGGTGGATATCAGATACATATATTAAATTGATAAATGAATTAATTTATTTATATATTCTCCTTTGTCTTATCAAGTGTAGAAAAAATTTTCATGAATTTTAAATCCAGTAAATGTCCAGACTGTGGTGTATCTCATACTTAAAATATTACTATTAGTAAAATGAGTACATCTTTTCAAAAGTTGATACCATTATAACTGGTATTTAATAACGGTAATGTTGTTATTCAAAAGGTGGAAGTTGGCATAATACTTTTATTATCAAAAGGTAGGTCTGAAAGGAAACAAAAAAAAACCTCATAGCTTTAGGAAATGTTAAGACACTATCAGAATTTAGATGGCCCCTCCTAAACGAGTTTCCTCTTCTCTTTATTATGTAGTTGGAATAAATATGTAAAGGTCCATTCTCTTCCTCAAAAATGGTTTACTCTGAAATTTAATCATATATCAACTTTTGTCTGCAAAAGACACTTGTGTTTTCATTCTTAATTTTATTTTTTATTTTTATTTTTGAGATGGAGTCTCGCTCTGTCACCCAGGCTGGAGTGCAGTGGCGCGATCTCGGCTCACTGCAAACTCCGCCTCCTGGGATTATGCCATTCTCCTGCCTCAGCCTCCCAAGTAGCTGGGACTACAGGCACCCGCCACCTCGCCCGGGTAGTTTTTTGTATTTTTTTTTTTTTTTTAGTAGAGATGGGGTTTCACTGTGTTCGCCAGGATGGTCTTGATCTCCTGACCTCGTGATCCGCCCATCTCGGCCTCCCAGAGTGCTGGGATTACAGGCTTGAGCCACCGCGCCCGGCCGTGTTTTCATTCTTTAGCCTCATTATGTTTTTCTTTTCTTTTCAGGATTGTGTTTTACTCTTTTTTTTTTTTTTTTCTTTTTTATACTTTAAGTTTTAGGGTACATGTACATAACGTGCAGGTTTGTTACATATGTATATTTGTGCCATGTTGGTGTGCTGCACCCGTCAACTCCTCAGCACCCATCAACTCGTCATTTATATCAGGGATAACTCCCAGTGCAATCCCTCCCCCGTCCCCGCTCCCCATAATAGGCCCCAGTGTGTGATGTTCACCTTCCCAAGTCCAAGTGATCTCATTGTTCAGTTCCCACCTATGAGTGAGAACATGCGGTGTTTGGTTTTCTGTTCTTGCGATAGTTTGCTGAGAATGATGGTTTCCAGCTGCATCCAGGTCCCTACAAAGGACACAAACTCATCCTTTTTTATGGCTGCATAGTATTCCATGGTGTATATCTACCACATTTTCTTAATCCAGTCTGTCACTGATGGACATTTGGGTTGATTCCAAGTCTTTGCTATTGTGAATAGTGCTGCAATAAACATACATGTGCATGTGTCTTTTTAGCAGCATGATTTATAATCCTTTGGGTATATACCCAGTAATGGGATGGCTGGGTCATATGGTACTTCTAGTTCTAGATCCTTGAGGAATCGCCATACTGTTTTCCATAATGGTTGAACTAGTTTACAATCCCACCAACAGTGTAAAAGTGTTCCTATTTCTCCACATCCTCTCCAGCACCTGTTGTTTCCTGACTTTTTAATGATTGCCATTCTAACTGGTGTGAGATGATATCTCATTGTGGTTTTGATTTGCATTTCTCTGATGGCCAGTGATGACAAGCATTTTTTCATGTGTCTGTTGGCTGTATGCATCTTCTTTTGAGAAATGTCTGTTCGTATCCTTTGCCCACGTTTTGATGGGGTTGTTTGTTTTTTTCTTGGAAATTTGTTTGGGTTCTTTGAGGTTCTGGATATTAGCCCTTTGTCAGATGAGTAGATTGCAAAAATGTTCTCCCATTCTGTAGGTTGCCTGTTCACTCTGATGGTAGTTTCTTTTGCTGTGCAGAAGCTCTTTAGTTTAATTAGATCCCATTTGTCAATTTTGGCTTTTGCTGCCGTTGCTTTTGGTGTTTTAGACATGAAGTCCTTGCCCATGCCTATGTCCTGAATGGTACTACCTAGATTTTCTTCTAGGGTTTTTATGGTATTAGGTCTAACATTTAAGTCTCTAATCCACCTTGAATTAATCTTCGTATAAGGAGTAAGGAAAGGATCCAGTTTCAGCTTTCTACTTATGGCTAGCCAATTTTCCCAGCACCATTTATTAAATAGGGAATCCTTTCCCCATTTCTTGTTTTTGTCAGATTTGTCAAAGATCTGATGGCTATAGATGTGTGGTATCATTTCTGAGGAGTCTGCTCTGGTCCATTGCTCTATATCTCTGTTTTGGTACCAGTACCATGCTGTTTTGGTTACTGTAGCCTTGTAGTATAGTTTGAAGTCAGGTAGCATGATGCCTCCAGCTTTGTTCTTTTGACTTAGGATTGTCTTGGCAATATGGGCTCTTGTTTTCTTCCATATGAACTTTAAAGCAGTGTTTTCCAATTCTGTGAAGAAACTCATTGGTAGCTTGGTGGGAATGTCATTGAATCTATAAATTACCTTGGGCAGTATGGCCATTTTCACGATATTGATTCTTTCTATCCATGAGAATGGTATGTTCTTCCATTTGTTTGTGTCCTCTTTGATTTCACTGAGCAGTGGTTTGTAGTTCTCCTTGAAGATGTCCTTTACATCCCCTGTAAGTTGGATTCCTAGGTGTTTGATTCTCTTTGAAGCAATTGTGAATGGAAGTTCATTCATGATTTGGTTCTCTGTTTGTCTGTTACTGGTGTATAAGAATGCTTGTGATTTTTGCACATTAATTTTGTATCCTGAGACTTTGCTGAAGTTCCTTATCAGCTTAAGGAGATTTTAGGCTGAGATGATGGGTTTTTCTAAATATACAATCATGTCATCTGCAAACAGGGACAATTTGACTTCTTCTTTTCCTAACTGAATACCCTTGATTTCTTTCTCTTGCCTGATTGCCCTAGCCAGAACTTCCAACACTATGTTGAATAGGAGTGGTGAGAGAGGGCATCCCTGTCTTGTGCCAGTTTTCAAAGGGAATGCTTCCAGTTTTTGCCCATTCAGTATGATATTGGCTGTGGGTTTGTCATAAATAGCTCTTGTTATTTTGAGATACATTCCATCAACACTGAATTTATTGAGCGTTTTTAGCATGAAGGGCTGTTGAATTTTGTCAAAGGCCTTTTCTGCATCTATTGAGATAATCATGTGGTTTTTGTCTTTGGTTCTGTTTATATGCTGGATTATGTTTATTGATTTGCGTATGTTGAACCAGCCTTGCATCCCAGGAATGAAGCCCACTTGATCATGGTGGATAATCTTTTTGATATGCTGCTGGATCTGGTTTACCAGTATTTTATTGAGGATTTTTGCATCGATGTTTATCAGGGATATTGGTCTAAAATTCTCTTTTTTTGTTATGTCTCTGCCAGGCTTTGGTATCAGGATGATGTTGGCCTCATAAAATGAGTTAGGGAGGATTCCCTCTTTTTCTATTGGTTGGAATAGTTTCAGAAGGAATGGTACCAGCTCCTCCTTATTCCTCTGGTAGAATTCAGCTGTGAATCCATCTGGTCCTGGACTTTTTTTGGTTGGTAGGTTATTAATTATTGCCTCAATTTCAGAGCCTGCTATTGGTCTATTCAGGGATTCAACTTCTTCCTAGTTTAGTCTTGGGAGAGTGCAAGTGTCCAGGAAATTATCCATTTCTTCTAGATTTTCTAGTTTATTTGTGTAGAGGTGTTTACAGTATTCTCTGATGGCAGTTTGTATTTCTGTGGGGTTAGTGGTGATATCCCCTTTATCATTTTTTATTGCATCTATTTGATTCTTCTCTCTTTTCTTCTTTATTAGTCTTGCTAGCGGTCTATCAATTTTGTTGATCTTTTCAAAAAACCAACTCCTGGATTCATTGACTTTTTGGAGGGTTTTTTGTGTCTCTATCTCCTTCAGTTCTGCTCTGATCTTAGTTATTTCTTGCCTTCTGCTAGCTTTTGAATGTGTTTGCTCTTGCTTCTCTAGTTCTTTTAATTGTGATGTTAGAGTGTCAATTTTACATCTTTCCAGCTTTCTCTTGTGGGCATTTAGTGCGATAAATTTCCCTCTACACACTGCTTTAAATGTGTCCCAGAGATTCTGACATGTTGTATCTTTGTTCTCATTGGTTTCAAAGAACATCTTTACTTCTGCCTTCATTTCATTCTGTACCCAGTAGTCATTCAGGAGCAGGTTGTTCAGTTTCCATGTAGTTGAGTGGTTTTGATTGAGTTTCCTAGTCCTGAGTTCTAGTTTGATTGCACTGTGGTCTGAGAGACAGTTTTTTATAATTTCTGTTCTTGTACATTTGCTGAGGAGTGCTTTACTTCCAATTATGTGGTCAATTTTGGAATAAGTGTGATGTGGTGCTGAGAAGAATGTATATTCTGTTGATTTGGGGTGGAGAGTTCTGTAGATGTCTATTAGGTCCCCTTGGTGCAGAGATGAGTTCAATTCCTGGATATCCTTGTTAACTTTCTGTCTCGTTGATCTGTCTAATGTTGACAGTGGAGTGTTGAAGTCTCCCATTATTATTGTATGGGAGTCTAAGTCTCTTTATAAGTCTCTAAGGACTTGCTTTATGAATCTGGGTGCTCCTGTATTGGGTGCATATATATTTAGGAGAGTTAGCTCTTCCTGTTGAATTGCTCCCTTTTCCATTATGTAATGGTCTTCCTTGTCTCTTTTGATCTTTGTTGGTTTAAAGTCTGTTTTATCAGAGACTAGGATTGCAACTCCTGCTTTTTTTTGTTCTCCATTGCTTGGTAGATCTTCCTCCATCCCTTTATTTTGAGCCTATGTGTGTCTCTGCATGTGAGATGGGTCTCCTGAATACAGCAAACTGATGGGTCTTGACTCTCTATCCAGTTTGCCAATCTGTGTTTTTTAATTGGACCATTTAGTCCATTTACATTTAAGGTTAATATTGTTATGTGTGAACTTGATCCTGTCATTATGATATTAACTGGTTATTTTGCTCGTTGGTTGATGCAGTTTCCTCCTAGCATTGATGGTCTTTACATTTTGGTATGTTTTTGCAATGGGTGGTACTGGTTGTTCCTTTCCATGTTTAGTGCTTCCTTCAGGATCTCTTGTAAGGCAGGCCTGGTGGTCACAAAATCTCTAAGCGTTTGCTTATCTGTAAAGGATTTTATTTCTCTTTCACTTATGAAACTTAATTTGGCTGGATATGAATTCTGGGTTGAAAATTCCTTTCTTTAAGAATGTTGAATATTGGCCCCCACTCTCTTCTGGCTTGTAGAGTTTCTGCTGAGAGATCTGCTATTAGTCTGATGGGCTTCCCTTTGTGGGTAACTCGACCTTTCTCTCTGGCTGCCCTTAACATTTTTTCCTTCATTTCAACTTTGGTGAATCTGACAATTATGTGTCTTGGAGTTGCTCTTCTTGAGGAGTATCTTTGTGGCATTCTCTGTATTTCCTGAAAATTGAATGTTGGCCTGCCTTACTAGGTTGGGGAAGTTCTCCTGGATGATATCCTGAAGAGTGTTTTCCAACTTGGTTCCATTTTCCCCCTCACTTTCAGGCACCCCAATCAGACATTAATTTGGTCTTTTCACATAATCCCATACTTCTTGAAGGCTTTGTTCATTTCTTTTTCTTCTTTTTTCTTTAGACTTCTCTTCTCACTTCATTTCATTCATTTGATCCTCAATTGCTGATACTCTTTCTTCCAGTTGATCGAGTCGGTTACTGAAGCTTGTGCATTTGTCATGTATTTCTCGTGTCATGGTTTTTATCTCTGTCAGTTCGTTTATGGCCTTCTCTGCATTGATTATTCTAGTTATCCATTCTTCCATTCTTTTTTCAAGATTTTTAGTTTCTTTGCGCTGGGTACATAATTCCTCCTTTAGCTCTGAGAAGTTTGATGGACTGAAGTCTTCTTCTCTCAACTCGTCAAAGTCATTCTCCGTACAGCTTAGATCCGTTGCTGGCGATCAGCTGTGTTCCTTTGGAAGGGGAGATGCGCTCTGATTTTTTGAATTTCCAGCTTTTCTGCCCTGCTTTTTCCCCATCTTTGTGGTTTTATCTGCCTTTGGTCTTTGATGATGGTGACGTACTGATGGGGTTTTGGTGTGGATGTCCTTCCTGTTTGTTATTTTTCCTTCTAACAGTCAGGACCCTCACCTGTAGGTCTGTTGGAGATTGCTTGAGGTCCACTCCAGACACTGCCTGGATATCAGCAGCAGAGGCTGCAGAAGATAGAATGTTGCTGAACAGCGAGTGTACCTGTCTGATTCTTGCTTTGGAAGCTTCGTCTCCAGGGTGTACCCCGCCTTGTGAGGTGTGGGGTGTCAGTCTGCCCCTAGTGGGGGATGCCTCCCAGTTAGGCTACTCAGGGGTCAGGGACCCACTTGAGCAGGCAGTCTGTCTGTTCTCAGATCTCAACCTCCGTGTTGGGAGATCCACTGCTCTCTCTAAAGCTGTCGGACAGAGTCGTTTGCGTCTGCAGAGGTTTCTGCTGTTTTTTTTTTTTTTGTTTGTTTATTTAGCTGTGCCCTGTCTCCAGAGGTGGAGTCTACAGAAACAGGCAGGCCTCCTTGAGCTGCTATGGGCTCCACCCAGTTCCAGCTTCCCAGTGGCTTTGTTTACCTACTTAAGCCTCAGCAATGGTGGGCACCCCTCCTCCAGCCTGGCTGCTGCCTTGCCATTAGATCGCAGACTGCTGTGCTAGCAATGAGGGAGGCTCAGCGGGCGTGTGACCCTCCCGGCCAGGAGTGGGATATAATCTCCTTGTGTGCTGTTTGCTAAGACCCTTGGTAAAGCACAGTATTGGGGTTGGAGTTACCCGATTTTCCAGGTGTTGTGTGTCTCAGTCCCCCTGGCTAGGAAAAGAGATTCCCTTCCCCCTTGTGCTTCCCAGGTGAGGTGATGCCTAGCCCTGCCTCAGCTCTGGCTGGTCGGGCTGCAGCAGCTGACCAGCCCCCATTGTCCGGCACTCCCTAGTGAGATGAACCCCGTACCTCAGTTGAAAATGTAGAAATCACTCATCTTCTGTGTTGCTGGCACTGGGAGCTAGAGAATGGAGCTGTTTCTATTCCGCCATCTTGCTCTGCCCTCCTCCAGTTTCGTGTTTTACTCTTATAGTCAATTTCAAAATAGTTGCAAATCTTACACAAATTTTATTTAAATCCCTTGTGCTCCAGCAAGATTAAGCAATGCCTGTCTTGACCATGTATCTGAATATGTATGACACATGAGTTAATACAAAGCTGATGAGTAATTTTTTAGTCTAAAATCTGTTTTGCATGTTAGATGCCTGTAAAGCTGCCTATGAATCAGATGGCAGCATAATCTTAATATTGGCAAAAGTGAAAAGCAAAGTTATAGTTTTATGCTAATACTATGTATTTGCTGGCTGCTCAAGGAAATAACTATAGTGAGATTAATCTGAAGAGAGCAGAAGCTAGACATTTTCAATAAGTAATTCTGAATACAAAAATTCTTCCTTTTATTGGTTTAAAAAAAGCAGAATCCTTCAAAACTGAGAAAAGAAAATTTTTTATTTTGAAGTTTTTTCTGAAACAAAATAATGAGTAGTAGCGTAGAAAAGTAGGAATTTGCCTTCTTTAGAAAGTTTTAAATGTATTCTTTGTAGGAAACAGTATGACATAAATTGTTTAAAGTGGGCAACAATCTAAAAGGCTTGATTTAACATATCATTTCTTAAATAAGAGGTAACAGAACACATATTTTAATTTTGGTCTAATATTGATACCACAAAGCAAAAAAATATGGCATATTAATTATTTTTATGCATCCAGTTACACAAGCTCTTTTTTGAAAGTGATAGAGTACTGAACAAAAACTTCCTAACTAAAAGAATAAATGCTAAATAGTCTTACACAAAGAGAGATGATACCATAATATCTAGAAATGATCTATAGAGCAAATACAAGAGTCTTGTAGATGTCTGTTGGGTATTTCTTAATTGAATATTGGACCCATCAAAAATTTTAATTCTGGTGCTTTTATGTTGTGTGATATTTGGCAGTAAGATTAAGAGGTTCAATATTTAACTTCATTATTTGTAGTCAGAAAGTTTTAGAAATCCTTTAAGTTTCTAGCTAGTTTAGTCCTCTGGGAAAAAGAGTGAAAATATAGTAAATTTGTTATTTAGACTACACTTCTTCTCCCTATACATCTTCTATATTCTATAGAAGTATACTTCTATACTCCCACAAAGTTCCACTTTCTGGTGGAGAACTAATAAACTAATATTTGTTAAGATGCTAATAATAATGCATGACCAGGTCATACATATTTTAAAATATTTTGTTATATGATACTTTGACACAGAGAACTTCAAACTAAATCTCTGGAGTTATAGTAAGAGACACCAAGTACATAGTTGTAGATAGTATTAGCAGATTAATAATTTAAACTTTTTATAGAACACCACTGTGATAAGCATGCCATTTACAAAATGTTCACAATAATTGAGTGACAATGAGATAAGAACATGCCTTATCTTTTCAAGTGCTTATTTCTGTGAACTTATGTTCCATGTTCCTTAGCACCTACATCTACAGAAATAAGAAAGCAGTGTATAAACTTTAGACATAGAAATGTCACAGGCAATGAGACCTCATATTTACTCCTCATGTATACACTAAAGGTACAAGCAAACAAATGGTAGCTGGTTCACATTCAAGAAGGTAGGTACTATTTTTGTTTATTTTGGAAAGAATGATAACTACTCCTGTTGGAGGCCAGCTTTCAATTCTCAAAAGATTTTAAAGTCAGCTAATATTATGCCAGGTTTAATCTCTTCTTGGAAATAGTACAATTTTCTTGATACAAAATGTGTTTAAATATGTCAAATATGTTTAAGACTTTCACTTAGACATACAATTATTTTTTATCAAAATGTCTACTTTAAATATGTTACATCTAATCTACTTTAAATGTTACATCTATTTTTTAGATTTTGGGAAATTAATGTAAAAGATACAAAACCTTCAAATCATCTTCGAACTCCTTAAACAGATATAAACATTGCTAGCATTCAGACTTGTATTTCTGTTGTCATTTATAAAATATTAATAATTTTTATTTTAAAAATTTAGAATCTGGGAATTTATTCAGGTTTTAAATTTAAAATTAAGTTATTAATATGTTCATGTACTATTAAAAATACTTTAAGTTTGTAACTTTAGTGTCTGAAAAATATGTTAAAGAAATAAACCAAAATATATTTCAATATTTTGTGATCAATAGTGCTATTTTGATTATCTTTAAATAACAAAAATTATCAGGCCAGGCATGGTGGCTCACACCTAGAATCCCAGCACTTTGGGAGGCCAAGGCAGGCGGATAACTTGAGGTCAGGAGTTCAAGACCAGCCTGGCCAACATGGTGAAACCCCAGCTCTACTAAGGAAATACAAAAAGTAGCCAGGTGTGGTGGCAAGTGATTGTAATTCCAGCTACTCAGGAGGCTGAAGCAGGAGGATCACTTGAACCTGGGAGGCAGAGGTTGCAGTGAGCCGAGACTGCATCACTGTACTCCAGCCTGGGCGACAGAGGGAGACTCTGTCTCAGAAAAAAAACAAAACAAACGACAACAAAAAACTGTTGCCTAAATCGCTGATTCTTTTTTCTAGAATTTATTTGAACTAGTGTCTCTGGGTCAAAAATTTTGCATAGATGGGAACAAAAATGGCCATCTCACCACATTCTTGACATCATTTAGTATGATATTTAAATTTTTTTCCACTTTGCTAGGTGAGATATTTTAATTTGCCTTTATCTGCTTATTTAGAGGTTAAAGGTTTTTATTTTTCTTTTGGGTCATATAATTTTTTTCTTCTTCTATAAATTATTGAGGAACATATCCTGATATTAGATAGGTTCTCTATTTTATTCTGTAATAACCCCAGTAATCAAAACTATAAAACTATCTCTTTATGATCATCTTAGTGAACAAAATTCAAGTTCAGTCATTTCAGGGTTTACACAGAGAAACTGCTCTTTCTAAATGACCTTGTTTCAATGAGACTTTATTTCCATTATATTGAAGAGGACTAATAGTTCCTGTGTGGGTACATCAAGATTTAAGGGGCCAGCGTAACAGCCATGAATTTTCATTTGCCCTGAAAAATAACAGAAGGCTCTCTCAGTTCTTTGCCAAATGCTTCTCATATACCTCTACTTGTTGTGTTTCAAAAAAAGTATATGCCATTTATATAGAACCAGGAGGAAATACAGTTTTTATTTTAAAACACTGAAATATAAAAAGCTCATCATTTCCCTAAGTACAAAGAACCTTATTGGTCCAAGAAATTCATTTTCTATAACTACATATGAAAAATTTCAAAATACATTTGCAGTGGAAGCCAAAAATCTCCACACCTAAGAGCTACTGATGTAGTAGTAGTAGTTGCTGGATTATTTTTAGTTCTGCTAGCTGAGATCAAGCATTTCCACATTATTTGCATCTACATCCCCTTTTTGTAATAATTAGCAATTCTGTTTCACAGTCAACAGTACAGCCAATTTAATGGCATCAATGCTAATTTACAACAAAAGTTAGGTTATTATTCAGAGTGAAGCATTATTGTAAACTCCACTTAGCATAAGGGGTCTTTTAAAAGTCACTTTAGCAAAATTTTAGCTAAAATACTTGATGTTTGATATTTTTTTTTGACTGAAATGCTGATGTCATCATTGAGGGATTTATAAAATTTGTTAAACCACTTTATAGCTACATTAAGTTTTGTTTATCTGAAAAAGAGTAACAATTTTAAACCAGTGTTTCAGGGCAAGAACATTAAATACAAATAAGAAAAAATATTTTGGTATTGACATTTTTCTAAGCCACTGTGGTAAACAAAGATAGTAGGTAAAGTTAAATTATTATTAAAAAGCTCTGTACACCAGGCAGACTGTCTAATTTGAGAGAAAGCTTCCTAGGGGAATAAGATTATTCTTCACCTGATAAGAGCTAAGCCTTGAACACCTCAAGAGTAAAAATAAGTGACTTGGAAAAAGTGATTAAAAATATTCAAGGAAAAAAAGTTTGATAAGCTTTGACAGCTACAAACTGCTTTCTTCTGCAAACATACACACACATTTTCAGATGAGTTATCAAGTATGGAAGTATCTCTGACTCTGTAGACCCAACTGCAGAATCAAACTCAAACTAAGCCTGTTAATCTATTCAATTAACAATAATATGAATTTATGGAACTTATATAGGGAAGACTGATGTGAGGAGTAAATGAATCAGGACATGTAAGATGTTTATAACAGTGCCTGATTACTGTGAGCATTCAGATATATCAGCATTAATAATAAATATCATTATAAAGAAATATTTTATTATAGATTGCTAAAATGAGATAAAATCTCATTTCAGTTTTTTTATGTTTACTTTTATTTATTTATTTCTTTTTTTGAGATGGAGTTGCACTGTTTCCCCGGCTGGAGTGCAGTGGCTCCGTTTCGATTTATTGCAACCTCTGCCTCCTGGGTTCAAGTGATTCTCCTGCCTCAGCCTCCGGAGTAGCTGGGACTATGGGCATGTACCATCATGCTCGGCTGATTTTTGTATTTTTAGTAGAGACGGGGTTTCACCATGTTGGCCATGCTATTCTCCAACTCCTGACCTCAAGTGATCTGCCCACCTCGGCCTCCCAAAGTGCTGGGATTACAGGCGTGAGCCACTGCACCTGGCCCCAGTGCAAACATCGGTTTTAATTTAAATGTATTTTTTTTTTTTTGTATTCTCTAGAATTTCTGGAGATATCTCTTATGAGAGAGTGGGAAGGAAGTCTGTGACACTGGCCTGGTCTCAGCAGATCAAGATCCTTTGTGCCCTTTCCAGACAAAGCAACTGTTTGCACCCAGGCACCCAGAGTGTTATGAGTTAGATCACTGGCCTTCTTTCATTTTTTATTTGGCTTAAAATAATTCATGAGGTTAAAGGGGCAATTTCACAAGGAGAACATGGCCAAGATATCCAGCAGTAAGCTTACAAGTATGTTGAAATTGGAATCATCTAAGTATTACCCTATTGGAGTCATTTCCTAAGCAAAGAAATCTAACCTCACCAGCTGAGTTAGAAGTGTTTGTTTTCCAGTGATGCAACTATAGAATACTTTACTAAATGTGCTGAACTATATAAACTCTTTTGTGAGCAGTGATCATGCTTCAAAAACATTTTGTATCTTCTATAATCTCTAAAATCATACTACACATATAGAAGCTAATAAGTACTTAATTGATCATTAACTCTTATTACTCAGGGATTTGAAGTAATTAACACAAATCCAGAGATAACTCATATTTTGCAGAAAGTAGCTTTAGTAATTATAAATCATCTATGTCTTATACAGTCAGATTGGAAGCTTTGGATAGAACCTTTTTCATTATCCATTATAATTTCATTTAGTGTCTGGTACAGACTTTCTTCCAGCACCAATTACTCTGTTTTACCATTAATTATTTACGTGACTGCTCTACTCTTTGAATTAAGAGATTGGGTTTTATTCATATTTGTCATCTCTCCTGACTTTCAAGACACTCAAATATTTTTGTTGAATTAATCGATGTAGAGTTTTTTGTTTTTAAGACAAATACAGATGGGATAAATATACGTTCTTGGAGACTTTCTAGATGATTGAAAATTTACCCCCACAACAGGAGGGCAGCAGTATTATACATTAATACTGATCTGTTAAGCCTAACATCCTAATGGTCAGATGTAATTTCTTTATAAAAATATGTGAACACTTTGAGAGAAGATATGTTCCTAGAAGCAGCAGTCAGTACCTCTCAATCTTCATATGACACAAAGTAGTGAAACCGAGGTGGGTCAGATATTCTTAAATGGAACTTCTATGAATATTACCAATCCATGACTGAAATATTATTGGGGAGTTGCAAAGCTTGAGGAATGTTATTAATAATAAGTGAAGGAGAGTGCCAGAGGTGAAAACCATGAGCCCCGAAAAGAAATAGTTCTCTCCTATGTGGAAGTGCTTGGTGCTTGGAATGTAGACGCAAGGGAAAATGGGAGAGCTTTTGGCTAACGGACTCAGGTCTTATAAAGTCTTTATCCACTTTTTCAGTAGTTCAGCTTCTTCTAACACAGCTCAGAGTGTTAGATTGTATGAAGCCAAAGTGAACAAATGTGTATGCAAATTTCAACACATACTGTAAGGAATATGATGATAGCATGGAAAAAAAAAAAAAAAAAAAAAAAAAAAAAAAAAAAAAGCCCTGCCAGACATTGAGTATGTATAGAAATAATTTAAGAAACTGAGGTTTGAAGAGATGGCGAGATATGTTGAAAGCTATGTGGATTCTTATTAATTCAAATGTAACTTTTGAACACCTATTATGAGCCAGATACTGTAACAAAGGCCTTCACATGCATTTTCCTCATTTTCAGATCAATTTGACTCTGAGAAGAGAATCTCAGTGTATTTGATTCAGCCACAGAAGTACGACATTATCAAGACTGTTATTTTATGTCTTTAACTGTTGGGGGAAACTATTTTACATAAACAATACCTGTTGGATAATGGAGAATCTACTTTTGTTGTGTAGACAGCACTGTGACAGTTCTCCTTCACAACTCTAGCTTAGTAAGAAGTGATGCAGCACTTTAAAAAATCAAAGCTGTTAAATAAAAGAGGAAAGAGGGATATTGGTAAAGCAAGTAGCATTCTAGTCTATTGGATTCCATTTCTTTTTGTGAATTTGTGAACCTGTTATCGTTGGACTATTATTGCAGTTCATGAATAGGGCTAAAGTAAACATTAGGGAAAACTCTAATTTTTCATCAATTCTAATGGGTTAAGAACTGATATAAGACTACTACATCTCTTGGCCTGTAAACAACCCAATCATAGACATATTCCCAGAAGGGGAAACAGTGGTTGTCACAAAGTTCTGTGTCACTTTGTCACCAACAGATTGAAGCAGAGAGGCTGGGATGAACCTATCAGATAATTTCCATCAGAGAAGAATGATCAATATGTGATCAACTTTCAGCAAAGGCAAAACAGTTAAATGCCAGCCCCAGTAGTTACAATGGTCTATGTGCAAAGGTGAAAAGGAAAGTCAATCAGATGAACAAGGAGAATGCAGAAGACCTGAAAAGGACGTCAGAAATTAGAGGTATTGTGTAACCCTTTTGTGTCAGACTTGCCTTGCTTTCATTCCAGTTCCTTTGAAGTCTGAACACACTTTCTCTCCTGAGTTCCATAAGAGTTTGTTTATCCTAAAATAGCACACACCAACCTATCCCTTTTTGAATGGAATTTCTATTTTTTTTTTTAACCCAAACAAACCTTGGCTAAAACAAGCTCATGCATTTGTAAAAATATCTTTCAATCTTGCGTTGTTACATTAACAGCAAATTATAAAGTATCTTTTATTACACAACTTCAGTAACAATTGGAAGATTCTTACTCTCTTCATTTTCATGTCTAAAAATAGATACCTGGGTTTAAGTGGACTGATGTAGTTCTTTAATATGAAATCTTTTTGTTAGTAAACTTCTATTTGATTGCTAAGGCTATTTTTTTTTTCCTAAACCTTCCTTAATTTTCAACTAATCAACACAGATTTTTACTTTTGTAAAATGATTTTAGGAATATACTATTTGTTTTATATTTTCTCTGAACTTCAGGTTTGGAAGTCTGGTTTATTTTACTTACTATTAAGTGTAGTCTGCCTAGAATTTGTGACTGTTTTGAGGACATTTTGCCCATTTCAGATAGTCAAGATTTCTATTAATTTTCCTAAGACATTTTCATGTAATCTTTTAAATATTAAATGCGATATATCTGGACTTACTTCTCCTACTATTTAAATAGATTGCTTCCTCTGTTTAACTTGTTCTCATGCCAAATATGTAGTTTTCATTTTTGAACCTTAGGCTGATATTTCCACGGAGCCTGTATAGGATTTGGCATATCTGAATTAATATTTAGATTTTCCTGCACAAGTCAATTATCTTTTCTGCTATGTTGAGAAGAGTTATATATCTTTGTGTTTTAGAAAGTTTCTCTTGATATTTGAGATATGAATAGTGCATAGTCAGTAAAGTTTTATGAGCCGTTAAAAATGTCAGTGTAAGAGGATGTCAAAATCAGAATTTCGTTCCAGGCACCAAAAAGTAATAATTGCCAAGTAAGTTGCCAAGTCAATATTATAAAGGAAATGAAAGCCATTTGGAGCCAAGACTTTCAGAACCTCTCAGGCAAGAGCATAACAAATGTATCAGATTTGGATAAGTGAAAGGTTTTTTGAAGTGATTTGTTTGTGTTATTATTATTTTTTCTATATTCATGTGTATGTTTAAGAGTGTTGTTAATGTGCTTGGAATGAATATTGAAATATTGAATAATATCTTACAGTGAACACTTCTAATCTCTAAATTAACACCGTGTTTTTTAACTTCGGGTAAACTCAGATCCATTATTACCCTAGATTCACCAGCAAAGTCTTACAGCTTGCCACAGTTTTCTCCAGTGGGAGGATATACAAAATTTCCCATGTAATACAGTTTTAAATAAAGTTGTTTGTTTATATCCATGAGGTGCAGTTTTTCAACATATTGGAAGCATCAATGTTCATTTAGACAAAATATGCTTTTGGAAAGTTACTTTTTATATTTCACATATCAGGTAATCATGAAAGATCATTCAAAATAAGACAAAATTAGAACTGTAGCATTCAGATGATGACTCTTTCTGGAAACCACACCTCATAGGAATGTTTTATTTTGTGATTGATAAAACTGGTAAATGTAGTTTCTATGTGTGGATAATTTCTTGAAGTGACTGGTTTTTTAAAGCCTAAGTAGGTAGGTACGTAGGTGATCATGATGGAGTGTTTCAATATGATACATTGGACCCTTGAACCAAATCAATACTGTCACTAAAATAAAAGTGATAAGAAGGGACTTTAGATTGAGGTGAAGATTTTGGAAACAATCAAAGAAATAAGATGAAAACAGTATTATAAATCAGTTCTATTAATACATAAGGCTAAGACTTTTGAGTTAATCTTGATGATGGTAATTGTTGAAAATGGCATTTGTTTGCAGTGAGGACATTTATTTACTTGAGCGTTGAATAAGAATTAGTTGGCTGGGATTTTTTCTTAAACTACAGCAAATGGAAACAGAGTGGCCTTTTTATATGTTCCTAGGAAAACCAAGGGGGCGGGAACTTAATTATTTTTCTATATGCAAATGAGGAAAATAAATAGAACAATTCATATATTACTAATACATAAGAGAAGTCAATGAGAAAGAAAAGATGGGAAATAAAAGCAAACATGGAGAGGTTAAGAAGACAAGTCAGTGAGGAGAGATGTGTTAGTCATTATAGTTAAGCCCAGTTTGTCAATAGAATAAGAGACAGAAGGAGAGAACAGCTGCCTCCACTAGAAAAGAATATCCTAGTGTGAGGAGGCAATTATCAAGACACTGTTTTCCTTTCATCGAATATGTCATTCACTCGCAAAGCAAATGTCATTCACTCATAAAGCCATTTTAACAGCTCATGGTTGATTTTTTTTATGGGTTGGAATGAATACAACTGAATTGTTGGAAGAAATAGATAGTAATAAAAATAGTGTGCATGTATTAAGTTTGCCATCATTAAAACATCTTGTGGTAGGATGCCATAATGGACAACCGGGATCTGAGAAGCTGTGGATAGAACCGCTTTAGTAATAAAATATAAGTGAGCAATTGGCATCTGCATAGCATTATATTGGAGAAATAGTATCACATAAATTCAGGACAATTAACGTTTTACATTTAACTTCTGGGTTTCCTAGCCTGACTACATGCTAGTCAATTCCCAGAGTCCCTCCTTCTCCTCCTCCTTTCTGTTGATGATGCTTTTCAATAATTTCATTGCATGTCAATAGGCTCATCAAAGAGTGGGAGGAGGATGACAGAGAGGCTATAATACTCAATCCAGTTAGTGTTTACAATTGTTAATAATACTGTTAAGAGCTTAGGCAGAAGAAGAGATTGAAATACTATCTAAAATTACATTGGGGGATTATTTGTGGCTTTTAATTATCCATGCAATTTTTGTCTCTCATTACCACATATAATTGAGGAGTAGCCATTCATGACAAGGCAATGATAAGACAAAACATGTGTCTTTTGTAAACAATAGAAATAAATGTATTAGTTAAGACTCTAGCAGTTTTAGTTTGTAGAATTATCCGCTTCCTACTATGCCAGTGAATATTTAAATGTAAAGGAACCAAATTGTTTCTGATGAACTAGGTACATATATTTGTACATTATCTAACTGAATTTCTAAAGTAATTTTTTATTAATCTGCAATTGTCAAATTAATCTATTTTGTTATAAAAAGATCAAAACAACATAGTAGTCTTACGACCTGAAAATATCAAAATTTCCCTATACAATACCATCTTCAATCCTGCTCCCTAGAGGTAGCCAACCACTGTAAACAGTGTAGTAAGTAACTTGTAAAAAGAATAGTTTCCACGAATGTATAAACACAATAATCTTACCTATTGCTAACCTGTTTATTAAAGAGTCACAAGGCACATAGTAATGAACATGATGTAGTTTCAGGTTTATTGTGTCTAAAACCACTGTATTATCTCTCCTCCGTGAAATACCTCTTTCCTGAAATTTCTGATTAATTTTACTTACTGAAATTTAATTCAGCAGCCTGGGCACAATGGCAAGACCCCATTTCTACAAATAATAATAACAATAATAATAATAAAAACTGTGCATGGTGGTACATGCCTGTAGTTCCAGCTGCTTGGAAGCCTGAGGAGGGAGGATTGCTTAAGTCCAGGAAATCGAAGCTGCAATGAGCTGTGTCTGTGCCACTACACTCCAATCTGAGCGACAGAGGGAGAACCTGTCGCAAAAAAAAAAAAAAAAAAAAAAAAAAAAAAAAAAAAAAGACAAACCTCGCTTTTATTTTTTCAGGAAGGTAGGGGCCATGGGACTCCATGGAAAGCAGAAGATATAATGATCTGCTGTTTTACTCCCTGTCGCCAACCTTCTGGGCCTAAGCCCTCAGGGAATTGCATGGGAGAAGAAAAGTTGAGGCCAGAATTTTTTTATGAGAGGACTTCTTCAGTGGTGGGAGAAGTCCCCAGACTCAGATTGTTGTTTTCTCTTCCCATGAGGTTCTGTCTGCTAGTGGCCTCCACTGGTGTGTGGCTTCTGAGTTCACAATGTGTGTGATTTCTTGAGGTGGCTGTTAGCTTCACTCATAGTCCTAATTGTCATACAGCAATCCCTGAGGTAGAACAACCCCACTCTCTTGACATTGACTGGTGTCTACACCTCTTGTACACAGCATGACCTCCCTGGGGACACACGGTTCTTACCCATATTCTAGACTCCATGTTTTTTATGGCATCTACCTTCTTCTTCAAGAAGTGCAGAGATGAACATGGGAGGTCTACTGCTTTCATCTTCTCAAGGACAATATTCCATAGAAGTTTTCCAACTTGCTTGTGGCTACTCTCAAAAGCCTCTACATTCAGAAATGTCACACAAGATATTATCTCAATGCTCAAGATTCATACTTGCCCCTAGGCTCCAGAAGCACAGTCCAGTTCTTGCAGGTACTTTGTCACATTTCACTGTTTTGGCCATAGCAGAAAAGACTCAAATAGTTGAGCAGGCAGGCAGAGAGAATCACTCCCATTATCTATCAGTCAGTTTCCTGGAGCTGTCAATTCATTTGCCTTTGGGAGAACTGGGGCTCAAGCCCCCTTCCCTAGTAAGAGGGAAGGAAGTGACCTCTCACTCCAACACCTTATCACTAACACCACCTTTCCCGTACAGCCATGGTTCATGCTGCCCCTCCTCTTCTCACTCTTCTTACACAGCAGGTGTGGAAGGGTGCAGGGGAAAGTATTAGAGTTTCAAAGTTCTTTCTATTGTTCCTTAGTAATCCTGGGGAAGGGATCTGTCCCTACTTACCATTTGAAGCGCAATAGGAAATGAACCACTCGATAGGACATCACACATTCACCACACACGCAAGGTGCAAGAGCATGTTACTATACTAACCATCTTGTGCAACTTGATATTGTTTTCTTGACACTTTGTCAATATTTATTGCACTGTAAAGATAGTACCACCACATTTTATTAGTAGAATAAACGTGAATATGTGCCACCTCCCAGCAAGGATATTTAATTGCTGGTGACAGATCCTCCAGATTTGTTCCTTCTGCCTCAGTGACTAGCAATGTTTGAAATAATGGCTACTCCATCGGGCAAGATTTAGAAGTGAGGAGGCATGGAGACTTGAGGCATTAATAAGAAATAAAGCTTTGTGCTAAAGGCTGTTAAGTGTTGGGATGTTTACTACTATGGCATTGCCTTGCCTATCGAGATGCAGTAAAACCTGCACTGCAATGTATTTGGCCATTGCAATCTGTGTGCACTATTTATTTCATTTCCAAATTTTTACTCTTGCACTGTTTCAATAAATATCACTGTACATGATTTTTGTACAAGCGAATTGCTGGGCCAAACACTTACATTTTTTGAAAAGTGCTAAGTTTGTCTCTAAAGACTCTATGTTCTCACCGACGATATTCAAGGGTGCTTACCATAGATATTGTGACTGTCTTTGCTAGGCAAAGAAGTCTTTCATTTTAATTTCTACTTCATGGATTATTAAGGAGACTTAGTGTTCATTGGACATTGGATTTCTCTTGTAAATTTTGTTTGTACCATTTTATTTTTTCCATTAGATTGTTTTCCTTTTCCTATTTAAAATTAAAGAAATTCTTTGAAAGTAAGGGTTTTGACCCTGGTTTTTGTATATTTTTAAAATCCTAGTGAACAAACTGTCTCTACAGAAAACAAAAATAGTCAGGCATGGTAGCATGTGCCTGTAATCCCAGCTACACAGGAAGTTGAGGCAGAAAGATCATTTGATCCCGGGATTTTGAGACTGCAATGAACTAAGATTGTGTCATTGCACTCCAGGATGCAATGGATGACAGAGCAAGACCTTGTTTCTTAAAAACAAACAAACAAACAAACAAACAAAAAAACGAAAAAAAAAAAAGAAAAGAGAAAATTAATTCTTTCTACAATGTAGGTCAGTGGAAATTTTTTCCAGAATATTTTATCATATAAAACTTGAACATTTTTATATAGTTATATGTACCAGTCTTTTTCTTGAGCATTTCATGTCGCGTTTCAGAAGGCAACTTGTGAAAGGTTTTTATATTTTTGTTCATACATCAGAAGCTCAACATTGGCTGCACATAGGATCATCTGGGGAGTTTTAAAAGTACGGATATTCTGGTCCTATCTCTGGATATTCTGATTTAACTGGTCTAAGGGGCTCCGGCATCTCCATTTTTAAAAGCACTACCACCCGACTCTCCCCAGGTAACTCTCTGTACAGCTAAACTGAGAATCACAAGTCTAGATTATTTGAGGCATTTAAAATCTACCACATCTGTTTTAAACACCACTAAAATCATCTTATATGACATAATTTGAAAAATCACTTCCCTGCAGTTCAATTGTATCTTCTAAAAATAGCCAAAGCTAAGCAATTTAATATCTTATTCAGAAACATACATTTTCCATGCTTAGCACCTTCAAACCCCAATAAGTCAATTATAACAATAGAAAAACAGGACTTCCCTAAGCTTATAAGAACATAGAATAGGCCACTTCCATTTGATCATCTTAAAATGTTACTTTTTGGAAGAAGAAAAGCACACTTTACTGCCATTGACTAAATATAAATCCAGTATAAAAAACTTGAAGTAGAATCACCTCCTTTAATATTTTCAGGTAAAAGCAGTGAGGGTGCATTTTAATGCCAGGTAGATCCCTGGGTATCTATTTGTCCTGGATCATTGGTTTATAAACATTCTGCATCATATTTCATGGGTAAAAAGGGTTTCACTGGAAATATGTGTGTAAGCCAGTGGTCAAGAAGAGAATAGAAGACACAGGTCCCCCAGATCTTCCCATAATATCTCAGAGAGGCATGCTGTAATACCATGAGGGCACTGCTGGATCTGCAGTGTGGGTTTCTGTTTCAGGAACAAAATCCCTGTTTTGTAGAGTGAAAATGTGGGAAAGGTCTTGTCAGTGAAGCAGCAAACAGATTGTTTGATGTCAGCCAGCCAGAATTTGGGGTAGCAGTTTAAAGGTGTTCTGTGCAAAGACCAGCTGCTCAACTTATTTTTACCAGGAGATGTTTTAGTCTTCCTGAAGTAGAAGAATTCTCCAGGGCTTTGGGAAGCTGATGAGAGGTACATCCCTGACTGCTGGGACTGCTCAGATCTCAGCTGGGTTTTGGTGCAGGCAACCCAGAGTGATTGACAGGGTTATTTACAGATATTGGCACTCCTTTTACATTTTACTCACATATATTACATTTATATACATACACATAAATATATACACACACACACACACACACACATAGGCAGAATTAGAAACAGATATGAACATAAACAGGATCATGCAAAGCAGAAATATTGAATACTAAGTGTTAATTGATTCATTAGGTCATAAGATTTTTAAATATCATAATGGCATTGTTGCTATTGTTAGAAAGAAAACTCATGCAGAAATGCAAATGTCTAAACTGTGAAAAGTAGTACATTATTTAAATAAATTAATTAATATAAATTTATCTTATAACTTTAAACATGAATTTATAATTTCTACCATGGTGAATAATGAAGTTATTTTGCTAAACCTAAAATTGAAAAAGAAGATTTTGGTTGATTGTAGCAGTCATATCAATCTAAGCAACCTTTGTTTGTCCATAGGTATTTGAGTCGTATAAAGTCAAATTAATACTAATTCATACAGTTAAAGAGGTGAAAATAGGTAAAGCTTTTCAATGGCTTATATAGTAATCTGAAGGAAACTTCTTTTATTAGAAGGCTATAGAAAAAGATGCTATACTTGGGGATCAGAATAAATAAGTTTAATAAGTAGCATAAATTATCACAATGCATTTCTAAAACTGGTTAAAATCTAATATAAAACAGAACTGTATGTACACATTACTTATTCTGTAATTAAAAATAATTTAAAATCAAATATACCAAGCACTACTCTTAATGCACAGTAGTTTATTATTATAATACATGATGTTATTTTGTATTTGTAATAAATCAAAATGGTTATTAAGAGATTCATTTCCACAAACTAACATTTTAATAATGCGTATTTGGAGACCAGAACGAGATGGCCAACAACACAGAGCCAGGAAGAGCTGCTCCCACAGAAAGAGACCAAAATTTCAAGTAAACCAACATAACTTGAATAGCTCTTCAGGGAGAAAACACCGAGGGTGAATGGAGATGCAACACAGACACAGACCAGGCTAAAGAGGAAGGAAGCTGGGAGCCCCGTCCGTGTAGGATACCCTAATACTGAGGCTAGTTCCTGGTTCCAAATGGTTCTTGGGGAATGAATGAGTGAAGAGACTGTGGGACTGCCCACTCTTGCCATGGACCCCTGGGATCCTAGCAACAGGGGACCCCATATCCCCCATGGACATTTGCATGTTAGGGAGATCTGCCACGTACGGAGTAGGCAGAGATAGGGCTTCAGCCAATGTTGAGCCAGAGGCCTTTGTGCACTGGGCAGTTCCAGTGGAGTCTGGCCATTGGAACCCATCCCCCTAGAGCTCCCCACATTCCTCCAAGAAGCTATAGACCCAGCTGACTGCTGGGCCAGGAGAAAGCTGAACTGGTTTCCCCACAAGACTGGGGCATGTTTGTTCTACAGGTCCTCCTGTCCATCAGCCCCTCCCTCAGGTCCCCTGCCTGACTCCCCACAGAAGCGTGAGCACAGCACAGTCTCTACTGCCCAGCCTGGGTGTTTTGATCCACTTGAGTATATTTCTAGCAGCCTGGGAGAACTTCAGATCTCTCAGCACACCAGGAACCCGAGAGTCTAGAGGACAGAGTCAAGAGTTGGTCCCCGTGCCCCAGGGCTTCAGCACACAGCTTTGGAGTGCCAAACCAAGATCAATGGCCAGCACTCAAGCTGGGGTGGAGCCCATATTTCAGAGCACTGAGAGGGGTGACATGCTTAGGTCTGTGGGCTAGCACAGGAGATGTGTGTGCCTCCCTTCATGGGACCAGATTGAAAAGGGTGTAGCCTATCTCCCTGTCTACATAATAATCAACTAACAACACAATGACACTATCAAAATCTCACATATCAATACTAATCTTGAATGTAAATGGGCTAAACACCCTATTAAAAAGACACAGAATGGCAAGCTGAATAAAAAAAGACAAGATCCAACTGTCTGCTCTCTTCAAGAGACTCATCTCCCATGTAACAACACCTACAGACTCAAGGTAAAGGGAGGAAGAAAGATCTACCATTCAAATGGGAAACAACAAACAGAGCAGTTGCTACTCCCATATCAGGTAAAATAGACTTTAAACCAATAAAAAGTGAGAAGGACAAAGAAGATATTACATAATGATTCAGGGTACAATCCAATAAAAAGACCTAACTATTATAAATATATATGCACCCAACATTGGTACATCCAGATTCATAAAACAAGTTCTTCTTAATCTATTAAAGGACTTAGAGAACCACACAATAATTGTGGGAAAAAGTCAACACCCCACTGAGAGCATTAGACAGATCATCAGGGCAGAAAACTAAGAAAGAAATTCTGGACTTAAACTAAACACCTGACCAATTTGACTTAACAGACATCTAAAGAACATTCCACTCAACAACAGAGAATGTATGTTCTTCTAATCTGCACCCTGATTATATTCTAAAATTGACCACGTTTGTTCATAAAGCAAGTCTCAATAAATTAAAAAAAATCAAAGTCATACCAAGCACATTCTGAGACGACAGTGCAATAAAAACAGAAATCGATATCAAGAAGATCTCTCAAAACTAGACAAAAATGTGAAAATTAAACAACTTGCTCCTGAATAACTCCTGGGTGAACATCAAAATTAAGGGAGAGATCAAATTATTCTTTGAAATTAGCACAAATAGAAACACAACTTGCCAAAATCTCTGAGCTGCAGCTAAAGCAGTGTTAAGAGGAAAGTTTATAGCCCTAAATGCCTTCATCAATAAATTAGAAAAGTCTCAAATTAACAATGTAACCTTACATCAAAAGGAACTAGAAGAACAAGAAAAGACCAACTCCAAACCTAGCAGAAGAAAAGAAATAACTAAACTTAGAAAAGAACTGAATGAAATTGAGATGCAAAAATCCATGCAGAAGATCAATGAAATCAGGAATGTGTTATTTGAAAGAAAAACAAGATTGATAAACTACTAATTTGATTTTAAAAAAAGATCCACATAAGAACAATCAGAAATGACAAAGTTGATATTACAACTGATTTCACAGAAATACAAAGGTCCTCTGAGACTACAATGAACAATTTGATGAACACAGATAAGAAAATCTAGAGAAACTGGATACATTTCTGGAAACACACAATGCCACAAGATTGAATCAGGAAGAGACTGAAACCCTGAATAGACCAATATTGAGTTTTGAAATTGAATCAATGATAAAAAACTGACCAATCAAAAAAAAAAAAAAAAGAAAGAAATCCCTGGACCACAGGGATTCACAGCTAAATTCTTCCAGACATGCAAAGAACTGATACCAATCCTACTGAAACTGTTCCAAAATATTGAGTAGAAGGCGTTCCTCTGTAACTCATTCTATGAAGCCAAAATCAGCCTAATATCAAAATCTGGCAGAGACACAATGAAAAAAGAAAACTTCAGGCCAATATTCCTGATGGACGTAGATCTAAAAATCTTTACAAAATACCAGCAAACCAAATCCAGTGGCACATCAAAAAGTTAATTCACCATGATTAAGTGGGCTTCATTTAAGGGATGCGAAGTTAGTTCAACATATGAAAATTATAAATATGATTCATCATATACACAGAATTAAAAATAAAAACCATGTGATCATCTCAAAAGGACTCAAAAAAGCTTTTGATAAAATCCAACATTTCTTCATGATAAAAGCCCTCAACAGAGTCAGGATTGAAGGATTATACTTCAAAATAATAAGAGCCATCTATGATAAATGCACAGCTAACATAAAACTGAATGAACAAAAGCTGAAACTATTCCCTATGAGAACTGGAACAATACAAGGATGCCCACTCTCACCACCCCTTATTCAATATAGTACTGGAGGTCCTAGCCAGAGTAACCAGGCAAGAGAAAGAAAGAAAGAAAGAAAAGGCATCCACATAAGAAAATAATAAGTCAAATTATCTTTTTTACTGATGATATGACTATATACCTAGAAAACCCTACATTCTGACAAAAAGCTCCTACAACTGATAAACATCTTTAGTAAAGTTTCAGGATGCAAAATCAGTGTACAAAGATCAGTGACATCTTTATATCAGATGACATCCCTGCTGAGAGTCCAATGAAGAACACAATTCTCTTTACAATAGTCATAAAGAAAATGAAATACCTAAGAATACAGCCAACCAAGGAGGAAAAATATCTCTACAAGGAAAACTACTAAAAGAAATCAGAGATGACATAAATAAATAGAAAGGCATTCCATGCTCATGGGTTGAAAAAATGAATATGATTAAAATGGTCATACTGCCCAAATCAATCTATGGTTTCATTGCTATTCCTATCAAACTAACAATTTTTTTTTTTTTTTTTTACAGAATTAGTCAAAACTATTCTAAAATTTGTATGAGACCAAAAAGAATCTGAATAGCAAAAGTAGTCCTAAGCAAAAAAGAACAAAGCCAGAGGCATTACACTACCCAACTTTAAAATATACTATCAGGCTACAGTAATAAAAACAGCATGGTGCTGTTACAAATGTAGACATATAGACTAATGGAACAGAATAAAAATCTCGGAAATTAACCCGTACACCTACAGCCATCTGATCTTCAACAAAGTTGAGTAAAACAAGTAATGGAGAAAGGACTATCTATTTAATAGATGGTGCTGGGATAATTGGCTAGCCACATGCAGAAGAAAAAATCTAGACCCCTACCTCTCACCATATACAAAAATTAACTCAAGATGCATTAGCAATTTAAATGTAAGAGCTTGAATTATAAAACCCTAGAAGAAAACCTAGCTAATACCCTTCTAAATGTTGGCATGAGAAAAGAATATTTGGCTAAGTCGCCAAAAGCCATTGCAACAAAACCAAAAATTGACTAGCGAGATATAGTTAAACCAAGAACTTCTGCATCGCAAAATAAACTATCAAAAGAGTAAATAGATAATCTACAGAATGGGAGAAAATATTTGCCAAGTACATATCTAACAAAGTCTCATATCCAGAATCTATAATTAGGGAAATCAGAAAACATTTTTTTTTTTTTTTCTTTTCGAGACCTAGTCTCACTCTGTCGCCCAGGCTGGAGTGCAATGGAGTGATCTAGGCTCACTGCATCATCCGCCTCTTGGATTCAAGCGATTTTCTCACCTCTGCCTCCCAAGTAGCTGGGACTACAGGCATGTGCCCCCACACCATGCTAATTTTTGTATTTTAGTAGGGGTGGGATTTCACCATGTTGACCAGGCTGGTCTCGAACTCCTGACCTCAAGTGATCTGCCCATCTCAGTTTCCCAAAGTGCTAGGATTATAGGTGTGAGCCACCATGCCCGGCCAAAAAATAAAAAATAAAAATTTGTAATGAAGTTATTACCTCACTAAAAACTGGGCAAAGGACATGAATAGACCCTTCTCAAAAGAAGACATATGAATGACTAACAAACACATGAAAAAATGCTCAGCTTCCTTCACTAATCATCAGAGAAATGCAAATCAAAACCACAGTAAGATACCAGGTCACACCAGTCAGGATGGCTATTACTAAAAAGTCAAAAAAATAACAGATACTGGCAAGGTTACAGAGAAAAGGGAGTACTTATACACTGTTTGTGGAAATTTAAATTAGTTCAGCCAATTTACAGTGTGGAGATTTCTTAAAGAACTTAAAACAGAGCTATCATTATAACCCAGTAATGCCATTTACTGGTATGCATCCAAAGGAAAAGAAATCATACTACCAAAAAGACATATGCACTCACATATTCATCACTGTTCTACTTACAAGAGCAAAGACATGGAATCAATCTAGGTGCCCATCATTCTTGGATTGGATAAAGAAGCCGTGGTACATAAACTGCACAGAATACTACACAGCTATAAAAGAAATAAAAAATCGCATTGTTTGCTGCAACACAGATGCAGCTGGAGGCCATAATCCTAAGTAAGTTAACACAGAAACAAAACCCAAATACTGCATGTTTTCAGCTATAAGTGGAAGCTAAACATTGAGCAACCACGAAGATAAACATCGGAACAATAGATATTATGGACTACTACTGTGGGAAGAAACAAATGGGATGTGGATTGAAAAACTACTTATTACATATTGTGCTCACTACCTGGATTATGGAATCTCTATCCTGAACCTCTGCATCATACAATATATTCATGTAACAAACCTGTACACACACTGGTTGTATAAATGGTACATTGGTAATGCCAATTCCTCAGAATGTTTTATAGAATACTGTAGAAGCTTAACTTGCTTTTAGAAGTATAATCTTTAATTTTTTGTAAAATTATTGACTTAATGACTATAAATTATTTGGGACAATTATAGGAATAATTTTTATTCAGGAAATTATTTCACTGAGCTGTTGACAAGAATTTTGAAAAGGGAAAATTATTTTTGAGTTAACTTACAAAAAATACGTTCTGCAAAAAAAAAAAAAAAAAAAATTCTAGAAACTTTGACACATAGATTGTTTATTTTTCCATTCATTTAAAATTTAATCCTTAAACTAAAATTATTTTCACAGTTAATTATAAGGTTATGTACAGAGTTATTCTGAATTTTATATATTAAATGTTACTATTCTAGGCATCTTGGAAGTAGTAAAAGTACACTTAGATGAAACACTTGATTAATAGCAGTAGGAGTTAAAAAATATGAACTATAGGATTTTTTTTTTTTTTTTTTTTTTTTTTTTTGTTTGAGATGGAGTCTTGCTCTGTCACCCAGGCTGGAGTGCAGTGGCCGGATCTCAGCTCACTGCAAGCTCCGCCTCCCGGGTTTACGCCATTCTCCTGCCTCAGCCTCCCGAGTAGCTGGGACTACAGGCGCCCGCCACCTCGCCCGGCGGCTAGTTTTTTGTATTTTTTTAGTAGAGACGGGGTTTCACCGTGTTAGCCAGGATGGTCTCGATCTCCTGACCTCGTGATCCACCCGTCTCGGCCTCCCAAAGTGCTGGGATTACAGGCTTGAGCCACCGCGCCCGGCCCGAACTATAGGATATTTTTTTAATCAGTACAATGATTTGAAATAGACCAGCATATTCCCTTGAAGACAAGCATGCTCCAGCATGCTTTATTATCTTTTACAAGTTAATTTTGCATCTCAATCAGAAATTTTTTAATAAACAAAATGTGGATAATATACATACGATGTTTTATGTTGTTTTGATGTAAGAATAAAAGTATGAATGTAAAAACTTAAAGATTGTGCCTGGACTTAGTAAATATTGTCACCAGAGTCCAGATCAGAGTCACCAAAACCCCAGGAAAGAATGAAGAAATCATGAATATTCAAACTTGCACATCCCTCAGATATCCGCAAATGAAATGGTGGAAAGAGCTTGTGGAAAAGCAGTGGTTCTCACCATCAAGTCCCCGTGTTTCTGTCACTCTCTTAAGACTCTTCAAATATTAGGATCTTCATGACCCTGACCTCTGACCTTTATGGCAAATTCTTCCCTTTGCTTTACATGCTTAGGCATGAATATCTACCTCATTTTCCCCCTTAGCTTAGTAAAAACAGGGAGAAATTTTCAAAAAACTTTAAAAAGACTTTACTGAGAAAATAACTCAAAGAAAAGAGAGCTAACAAAAAGACTACACACCAAAAAAATTCCAAAGCTTTTTAAATTCTAATGAAAGAAGGGTTAGCAATATCCACAAGTCTGAGTTTCATTCATTCCCCTTACAAAGCCTGTCTCAGGGTCATTGCTAAGAACATTTTCTTTTCATATGTGTGAATAGTTTTTTCTGCTCATTTTATTTTCATGTTAAATATTCTCTTGGAGAGCGCCAATATATATGAGTTAGACTGATAGCAATTTTTAAGATGCTATGGGCAGTCACATGTTCTTTGCTATCTACATTCAGAGAGTTTCTATTAACTATCTTAGACAGAAATCCAACAATAGGACCTTTCACAAATTAGTGTGCAAATTATTGCATAAATAATGTGTTAGTAATCGCGTGTAAAAGTGCCAACAGTGAATTGTTTGTTATTATAGAATGAACAATATTTTATACTCTAAATGTGTACATTTACTACTATAGTCTTACCCATTCTACTGATTACAGTTTGTATTTCTAAATCTGTATCAAAATCTGAAAATGTTATTTCTTACCTAGGCCTTAATAAAAACATTTATTATTTACACTGAAAATATTTTACTATAATGAAACATCCTATTACCCAAGGTCAGCAAAATAATGGAAACAGAATTACTGTATTGTTATTTAAGGGGCATATAAAACAATGCAATAATAAAAAATATATATATTTTTATATACTATTCCAGATAAAATTTCCTCTCAAAAAACATAATTTCAAGGCACAGTTAAAAATATAAAATTGATAATTCCAGAAAACATAGTGAAGATTATGAATCAGAAATAATAAATATAATTTTCAAGTGTTACCTCAAGGAATAGTTAATGGAATGGATACGTAGTATAATTTAATGTGCTTCATAATGTGGGAGAACTTTTTGAATTGTCTTTAAATGAAATGATGATAGTAATCTGGAGATAAAGAAGTGCTTTATCATGAAAGCAAAATATTTCATTTATTATATTTGTATGAAATACAAATATTCTGAAAACATTATCAAAGAAAAATGCAAATACTTAGAAAATCTGCCACATCTGAGCTTTTATGGATTTACAAACTATGTCATTCGCCTCACATCTCAATTCTCCTTTTAAATCTCTTTTAAGAGATAAGACCAAGGTTCCCCTTTGCCTACACAAAACACTTTTCATTCCTTCCTCAAAATTCCTTTGCAACACAGTGTATTAGAAATGGATAACATGGCCAGGCGCTGTGACTCACGCCTGTAATCCCTGTACTTTGGGATGCTGAGGCAGGCGGATCACGAGGTCAACAGATCGAGACCATCCTGGCCAACATGGTGAAACCTCGTCTCTACTAAAAAAAATACAAAAATTAGCCTGGCGTGGTGGCACACGCCTGTAGTCCCAGCTACTAGGGAGACTGAGGCAAGAGAATCGCTTGAACCCGGGAAGCGGATGTTGCAGTGAGTCGAGATCGCGCCACTGCACTCCAGCCTGGAGACGGAGGGAGACTCCGTCTCAAAAAAAACCAAACAATCAAAAAAACAAAAACAAAACAAAACAAAAGGATAACAGCTTCAAAAGACTCTTTTCCTAGTAATCTCTGCTTATTTTACTTCCAATGTCTCAGACACCTCCGTTTTTCCTTAGGATGAGAATTTAAAGTGGTTACTCTGAATCTGTTTTATTTTTCATGTATAAAGTTTGAGACAAAGCAAATCTTGCAGCTTGTGTTGTAATTAGTGTAAGAAAGTAATACACGCAGCAGGATGTTGGTTGTTATCATGCTAAAATCATTCCTATGGGATATTTTTGGGGAAAGGCACAGATGTTACAGAGAAGAAAATGCAACAATAAAAATGTAGTTTTGATATACATCTTTATTGGAGAGGAAGATGAAGGGTGCTCCCTCAGTCACTGAAATGATACTGCTACAAACATAGACGGACAAGCCGCCTTGTTCAGGAGTACCATACTGAAAAACTTTTAATTATTTAGTCAATACAATATTGTTCACATAGCGGTTTTTGAAAATGGCTCAAATTATCTTTCTAAAATGTTTTAAAGTAGCAATAGATGTTTTAATTTTAGTTTGACAATCAGTATGGGTTTATATATGATGTATTAATTTTTGACATTATTCTTACAATATTAATGGTTTTAATTAACTCTAATAGGAAATACTAAGATAAATCTAATAAACTATATACCTTTCTAAAGATAATTATTACTATTTCATAGATTAGTTTATTCTTATTATTTGGAAACACCAACACTACCTACAGCACCCATCATACAATCAGCATTTTTTTTAAAAAAAATCTGTCTCTTTTATTCAACTATTATTTAAAGCTTGTAAGAGCACTAAACAAATGATTTAGTGTTATACTGTAGTTCAGGATGCTGATTAAAAATAGTACATCCCCTTTTAAACACTTTAATAAATATAGGTTCTGAAATGCAGTTAAATTGATGGCTGTTCTGCTCATGTTGGATCCTCTGGTTTTATAATTTCATGATGCGGATTTACAAACTATGTCATTCGCATCACACCTCAATTCTTCATTTAAATCCTTTTAAGAGCTAAGACCCAGGTTCCCCTTTGCCTACTCACAATACTTTTCATTCCTTCCTCAAAATTCCTTTGCAACGCAGTATATTAGAAATGGATAACAACTTCAAAAGACTCTTTACCTAACATTCTCTACTTATTTTACTTCCATTGCCTCAGACTCCACCATTTTTCTTTAGGATGAGAATGTAAAGTGGTTACTCTGAATCTGTTTTATTTTTCATGTGTAAAGTTTGAGACAAAACAAATCTATAACCAGTGAGACCTCTGGTCCTCACCATCTCATTAATTTACTTATTTGTTCATTCAGGGTATACAGTATAGTGGTTTCAGAATTGTCAACCTTTACCTCTTTGGGAAACAAAGTTATCAACTAAAGTACAGTACTTATCTGTGGTTGTTTTATTCTTGAAGACCCAATTTATTTCCAAAACCACTTAGGTCAGGACCTTTCTCCCCTCATTGAGGTTGTTACATACATATGTAATATAGATAGATAGATAGATAGATAGATAGATAGATAGATAGATAGATAGATGATAGATAGACATTAAGTTGGTGCAAAAGTAATTGCAGTTTTGCCATTAATTTTAATAGATAAAGCTGTATATATATTTGTCACATTTCATTTTGGGAACCTCCAGTCTCCATAGTGGTTCTTTTTTAAAACTTACATATTTAATACATTAAGTTTCATTCTTTCTGCTGTAAAGGTCTGTGGATTTTCAAGATGTACAGTGTCAGGTATCCACTATAATAGTATTATTCAGACAAGATTTACCACCTTAAAATATCTTCTGTACTTTCACATATTCAACCCTCCCCTTTGAACCCATAGTATTGACTGGCTTCTTTACCACCTATATATTTTTGCCTTTTCCAGAATGTCATATAAATGGAATCACACAGTAGTCCTCTGTGACTGGCATCGTGCATTTGATATTATGTATGTATAATTCTTTTATGTATTTGCAATGCTGGTAATTCATTCCTTTTCATCCTGAATAGTATTCAATTGTGTGGATGTCTCAGAGTTGGCTGTTGTCTCAGAGTTCACCTGTTGATGGATTTCTTAACTGTTTCAAGATTTTGGTGATTATTAATAAAGTTTCCATAAACATTCAAATGCAAGTTTATGTATTTTCAAATCAGTTGGGTAAACACCTAGGAGCAGGATTGGTAGAACAAATGGTATGGTGCTGGTTAATTTTGTAATAAACTCTTCCCCTGCCAGAGTCATGATGGGATCTTTCTTGTTAGAAACTCTTGGATTTCTGGAGGTAAAACCCAGGTAAGTGTAAGAGTTCCACCTCTGAGAATTTTTTACTCTCATGCTGATCCATGCTCAGCCTCCAGCAATTTGTTAAAACTTGCCATTTAAATTTTCCTACCAGTTTGCAACTCCAGCAACTTCTGCTCCAGGGAAGTCAATGATGACTCCATCTCTCTAAATATTCCTGTCTTTCCAGATTTCTGGGTGGTTGTTTGCCTGGATCAAAGAAAAGTAAATAATTTTCAGTTTGTCCAGTTTTTTTTCTTGATGTATGCACAAAATGACAGCTTGCAAGTTCTTTACAAGTTAGAAGAAATACCAGAAATGTATTTTTTATGGAACATTTTTTACAATTTTTCTTCTTACTGTGTTTTCTTTCCATTTTCAAAATTTCAACTCATCAGATATAGCAGATTACGGTTTCATTCTCTCTCCCTTTTTTTTTTTTTTTTTTTTTTTTTTGGTTTAATTCCATTTTTGTTATACTTCCTGGGAGAGTCCTCAAATTTATTTCCAAAATGATACTAAACGTATTTTTAAAAAAGAGATGAGTTTTTAATCTTCATAAACCTTCTTATATTCTAATTTTCTTCTTTATTATATCCTCTTGATTATGGTTGCACAATTTATTTTTATAACTCCCTACAGTATAAATTGTAGTTTATAGAATCTGTCTTTTGCTCTCTGTACTACATTTGTTCTCCCCTGCACTGAATTCTGATTTTATTTGCATTTGTCTCATCTTATTTTATGTCTAATTTTCTTTGATATCTGTTCAAAATTTTAAGTAAAGCTTTAAAAATGTGATTCATTCCTCCATTTGTGTGAGTGGTCCTTCAATTTGATCAGTTTGAAGGAAATCTCGATCTGCCTGTATGTGAAGCATATGGGGTTAACTTACCTGGGGTGGAGATAATACTCAAGATGAAAGAGATGTTCAAACAGGAATGTTAGGTTCAGCCTTTCTGGAAGGAAACAGAGGAGACTGCTGAAAAGTTCTTCATTTAGAAAATAGGCTTTCATTGAATCTTCTTTCTTAAGTTGTATGCCTCACTCTGCTATCTTCCTTGGTGGTCTTAAATTGAGAGTTTTCTTGTTTGGTTATTCCGGAAACCAAACTCTTTTTCATTTCAGCCATTCAAAATTTGATTAAAATTTGTTTTTCTGTCTTTTCCTTGGAGTAAATCCTTTTTTTCCTTCTGTAACTAAATTTTAGTATTTACTAGAGAGAAGATAAACACGTTGTTAATGTGTTTACCACACTCAATATTTTTAACTGTTATTGATAAATATTTATGGATAACGTCTTATATTGTTTTTGTACATGGATGTAATAATTTCTGTACTGGGCAAGTTATTAATAATAGCTTGGTAAATAATGTGATTCTTGAAAAATAAAATCAGAAATTAAAAAGTTTCAGTTCCTATAGGATATAAAATTTAAGTATACATATTATAAGTAACTGCATTTGACTGGCATTACATATATAAGTAACTGCAATTGACTGGTATTACATATATTACATACACACGCACACACATATGTAAAGTTATTTATTTTTTAATCCATTTTTTCCCATAGCTTTAGGTTTACCACTTCTAAAGAAGTATGAAGTTGTATTCTCAATTCATTCAGATAGTCTTTCGATTTTAATAGAAAAATATAAGCCATTTATTGATTGTCGTAAATATTATTTTGGTTGTCTACCCCTACTTTATGTTTTGTATTTTTACTCTTTTAATTAACATGAAGTATATATTATAGATTCTTGAAATAGTTTAAAGGCATAAATAACATCTATTTATTATTGTTACTATTAATTGCCTTTAAGTTAAGAAATACATTAAGTATCAGGAATAAAAAAGTGTTTATTTCATATTTCACAGGTAAGATAAGGTAAAGATTATAAATTTACATGCTTCTGCTTCATTTTTCCCACACCATTTTTTTTTTTTATTTTACATGTGTACTTGGAAATTTTAGATCCAGATTAGAAGCATCATCTTTAATGTTACATACTTTGATTTTATAAATTATTTTGATGTTTGTATTTTTAATATTTATAACAATTTCTGGACATTTTTAAAGCATTTTGAATGTTAGATATGTCTTTTTTAAATTCTCTAACATTCACTTTTTTATAAGTTAAGTTTTTTTATCTGTATGTAATCATTGTACATATTTTGGGGGTACATGTGGTATTTTGATACATGCATTGACATTGTATTTCTTGAGTTACTCATTTTGCTTTATGCATTGGTCAGATAAATTATTGCTTAGTTCCTTACATCTTTGGAAAGGGTAAGTTTGTGATATACTTCTGTTTATAAATCTTAGGATATCTGAATATTTTTTCATAACTGAATTACCACCTAGTTAAATCCATTGCTATTTTCCCCAAAGCTTTATAGATACTAGATACCCCTTCAATATTTATTATCGTGGAGGAATCTGAGGCTAGTTTGATGTCCATCTTGTCTGCATACCAAGAAAAATTATCTTTGGTCTTTTCTGTCTATACCAAGAATAATACTGAGTATTGAGTTGTATACCAATGATTACTTTGCCTGCTTTATTGCTTCTGTGAATTATTGCTCCTGGGCAAATATAACTTTGTGATTTTAATTTTAATTTTATAATAACCTATTCTTATCAGTCAACTGTTAAAAATCATCTCAGTTCATTATAACTTCATAACATTTTGACTCGCTTGTCATTCATTTTTAAAAATTTCCTAAGAAGACAAGGTAAATTTATTTATAAAATTTAACCTTCTTTTCAATAGTAAATCTTTATCAAAAATATATTTTGTCTGTGCACCTTTAAAGGACTATCATAGTCAATTACGTTGTAATCTATTTAATGGGACCACATAAGAGTTGCTTATGAACTGCTCATTGAATAAGCAGCAATCTAAACAGTCTTTGGTGGTTATTTGCCCCTCGTTCTCACTAACTAATGATAAAGCTGCTGTTCATATCCTCCTTTCAGAATTAGGTTTCAGTGTTTAATGACACAAAAATTTCTTTTAAAAGTTACAATGTCAAGCATTTATCTAATGTGCCTTTACTAAACTGAGAACAACTGGATTGCTTTCTCTGTCTAATAATCTGATATATTATGGAATATTTTTCTTCAGATGTACCTGACATCATTTTTAATCAGCCTCCAGATGCCTGTAAATTCTATAATAGCCAGAGCAAGAGCAAAATGATCAACTCTTTCACCATCACAAATGGCAGTAGCAAGTATTGTGTTTTATAATTTTGATAAGTATACTTATCAAAATAATTCAGAACTTTATAATTTCAATGATAATATTTATGAAAATGTTTTAGTACTTGGTTTATAGATTGAAAAATTTCCAAAGTCTGTAAATTTTAGCATAGCAGGAAGATGAAATAAGTATAAAATTGTTAAAATTAACTGCTTCCAAGACTTCCCCCTATTTTCAAGTATCTAATTTATATCCAGTTATTCAATGTACCAATAGCTATCAAATTCTAACCAAAGTCACATTACAATTTTGAGAATTATAAAGTTCCAAATAACTATGAAATAGAGAAATCTTAATGATGGAATTAAAATGAAAATAAATTGCCCTGATCACCTCTGGCAGAGCTCTTCATGCATTTCTGACACATGTTTTCCTTTCCTTAAATAATGAATATTCTAGTTATCTAAAGTAGCAGTGCTCACTAAGAGTGGGTGAAAACCCATTTGTTTTCTAATTGGCCTCTGTGTTTTGCAATAGAATTTAATTTGCTCTTTTATTAATGGGAATTCCTTTTGATGTCTAACAGATTGCTGCTTAATATTTCTAATTTCTCCATAAAATTTTACATTTTATCTATTTTTCTATTGGTAATTTGATGAGAAGTTGGGGGATGTCATATTGGTTAATGCTGGCTAGCTACCACCTTAACTCTAAAGTGTGAAGAAAACTTTAAATGGTAATACATGGTTCTAAACACATTGAAGTTTACAATTAATTTGGATATACAAAATAGCAATAATACTCTTGCGAGATGGCCCATAAATTATTACAGTAAGGCAATGACTATACAAGTGAGATTTGTTTTCCTGAATGTACCTTTGCTCTTCTTCATTTAATATGTTCATTTCATTAAGACTAGAACTTTTAGTTTTCCTGAAAATTTTCTAGACATAAAGATTTTAGCTGCTCTAAATATGAAGGTGGAGGAATGATTCTTACTGCTTGTTTTGCTTCAAAGAAACTGCCAGTTCTGTGACAACTAACACACATTCAGCCTCTCTGTTTGATACCCATTTATATATTTGCTCCTTAACCTGAACATGCATTCACTTGCCCTGAAGAAATGACTGAATGTTCATAAATTGCCTTACTTTTTATCTCCATCTCTCTGTACAACAGAGAAATCTGGATGAGTTGGAAAGACCAGGATACAAAAGGAATTATGAGGATTTGGTTTTCTAATAGCCAGAAGCATATAGGCCACAAATGGTAAAATGGCATGGGTACAGGAGTGATGAGGTAATAATCAGGGCAAACAAAGCTCTAGCATATTAGATCTGTGGGGTTAGTTCTAAGAATCAGCAGAGGCAAGTTGTCCCCTTTAGTCTTTCACTTAATTATTTTTTCAATCCATCAAGAGATGAATTCTGAGCATTACACTGGACATCCTTAATCTGGAGTCCCTGGGCCTTCTGCTTGCTTGGGTTATCTGCTACTTTTGCACCTAGAACGAGTCAAGCTTATATCAAGATGAGGTGTTCTGTCTCCGGGTAAATTATTTATAGCTCTCAGAGTTCCTGGGTACCCTTGTGGAGATCCCTCTGGAGAACACAGTGGAAGTGTAGTTTAGGGGAGATGCATGGTGAAATCAGGATCATTTCTTCCAGTGCTTACTAATAATTTGTCAGAATTATTGGATAGACAATAACGGAGAAGTTTCTCCAAATGATCATGTCAAAAACTTAATGAAGCTGTTTTCAGATGAATGGCAACAAATATGCCCAAGACTCATAGCATCGGAATGCTGTTCTCTATTTGTAAAATCCTGTATCTTTGTAGTTGAAGCACATTTTTTCTTTTCTAACCTTTAAAACAGACTCTTGATTAAGGGAATAGATCTTTATTTTGTGAATAATCAGTTGACAACATGTTAGTTTGGAGAGATTATCACTTTTTGCCAAAGTCTACACCATCTGTTCCACACTCTAATTACCAATAAAAGAAAGGACCTAATTCACAATTGCATAATAAAAAAGTTAAATGTGATTTAAATGTATTTGTTTGTTTTTTATTTAAAGAAGTTTCAATGATGCATCTGTTACTCATTTTTCAATATTTTGACACAGATCATAAGAAAATACTGGAATAAGGAGATAGCAAGCAAATATGCAAACTTTCTAAAGGGACAATTTCTATCACTATATAGACCATAAAACCTGTATTATTAGCCATTAGCTTAATGATTGAATAAATGAGTTTATTATGGAATGATTGAGTTTTAAAAGATAGTGTTTAGTTTTAAAAATTGACATTGCCTGGGAAATTATATTGGTAAATTTATAAACTACTATATCTAAACAAGAATCAATCACTTTAAATCAGCAAAAACAATTTATATTCACCCTATTAGTTTCTGTTAAGTCAGTATGATTGGAGGTGGGAAATGATTGGGAACTTCGGGGATTCTTGGCAAAAAAAAAAAAAAAAAAAAGTGACATATAATTGGAAGGTGAGAGAGAAATATCAATATATGTCTTCCTTTCTTGAATAGACTGATATTGCTAGCTAAATCATACTATTGAAATGCACGTTTGTAAAATGAAACATAGAAGTTGGGTAATACCCAGCACCAATACTATCAGTATTTTGTTTTCCCTCTTGTGGAACTGCTTTTTCCTCTATGTATAGAGGAAAATTTTTTTAGACAATTATTTTCGAAGTTTATGAGTTATCTAATGAACAGATTGTTTTTGTTCTTACTTTTTAAAAACTGTTCCTTATAATTGCACTTTTCAAAGAATAAATGTCAAGATTCAGATTATATTAGAACTCTCCTAGCTTTTTCTTCTTAAAATTGAGTTAAAATACAACTTATGTTAAAATTAATTTTGTTCAATACTCCCCAAGTGAAAACTAAATCTAGAAGTATAATTAAAATCATGGCGTGAGTAGACACATATGTAATTGGAAATCCTGATATGAAGAGCTTATAATTTTATGACTTAAGAACATATAATTTTATGAAAAGTTTTATAAATCTTATTAAAATTCCTAAGATTGTGATATAAAGAAAAATACAGGCAGCTCCCATTGTGTAAATAATGCAGATTTAAATATTCGAGGTCAAAGAGGAGAAAATGATGTGTGATTACTGGGAAGTTTAGAAAAGAGCATAGGACTGAAACCAGGTATTTGGGTGCTGCTCTTCCCTCTTTCATGGACAAGCTAAATGTTCAAGGACAAGTAAGTTCATGACATAAAGAAATATTTCAAAATTTAAAAAAAATAGACATTTAAAAATGTTTGTGATTGGAATTCAGGGTTAACTTCTTTAGCTCTAGAATTCTTCATCTGTAAAATGAAATGAAATTGATGCCTTAGGGTAACATTTTATCTGAATGTAGGATCCCAAGTGAATGTTACTAAAGCCAAAGAAGTTACTCTTCAAAGACCTTAAAAGAGTAGAAGGAAACTATTAGAATATGATTAGGGGAATGGTTTGGCAATTCATTATAGTAGAAGAGGCTATAATGCTCTCAGAAAATTCAGTAAATAGTTTATGCCTCAAATTTTAGCAAGAAAAGAAGCAAAGGAGATAGATTTTAGGAAGAAATGCTCACATACTTGAGCCTCCATATTTCCCGGATCCTGGCTCAGTAATTCTCACTACAGTGTCAGTTTTCTTCTGCTTTGAAGAAGTGCTAGCAGATTCAGTGTGTGGTTAGGAAGGATCATCTTTCTGGTTTGTAGATGATCACCTTGTTGCTACATCCTCACATGGCAGAGAGAGCGAAGTCTCTGGTCTCTCTCTTTTCTTAAGGGCACTAATCACATCACGAAGGCTCCACTCTCATGAGCTCATCTAAACCTAATTACCATCAAAATCCTCGTCTTCAAACACTGTCACATCAGGTATTAAAGCAATTCCGCAAAGGAATTGGGGGGACTGCAAATATTCTGTCCATAGCATTGCAGATGTTTATATATATTGACTGACGTTTATATTTATTGAAACAGCTGGCTTCCTTGGCCTGACCTGGGAAAACCCAAGAAACCATTATCGCATCTTATCTCCTTGGGGGTCAGCTAAGCAGGCTTTGGGTCTGCATCACAGCTCAACTTCTCCCTCAACTGGGTATTTTTGCATCGTTTCCCTTCATTCCACAGACATTGACCACAAGACCATGCCTTAATAAGTGTCCTGTGTACTAAACTCCATCTCAATGTCTGATTCCTGAGGAACCAAACTTCTGACAAGGAAATTAAAGGGACGAGATATTGAGGAACTTATAGCTTCAAACTACTGAAAAACATCATGTCTCATACACAAGAAACTCAGCACAGCCATGAGAATAAGTAAAATGAAGTTATATCCAGGCATATCCCAGGAAAATTAATGAGGACTAAGAACAAAGAGAAGCCTTAAAACTAGCCAGAGAAAAAGGCAGGCCAATTTTAAGGAACAATAGTTAGACAGTTAACTCCACAATAGAAATAGTGGACACCAAGGAAAATGGAGTGATGACAATCAAGAATAAAGAAAATATAAAGATTTTTGTTAGCAAAACAAACAGAAAGAAAACAATAAAAAAGAAATAAAAATCAAATAGAAAAAACTGAGAGATCATTGGGTCAGCAACCAATGATAAACCTCCTCATATTGTATAAATTAACCTAGATTACTTTTACGTAATTTATGGATTAGGGAAAAGAAGAAACCATAATAAAAATTGGAAAATATTTAAACTGAAAATGATGAAAAACATTTTACATCAAAACTTGTAGGTAAAGGTAAAGCCATGCATTAAGAATAATCCATAATTATAAAACTTGATGCAAAGAAAGCACCAGGCCAAGATGGATTCATCAATGAATTCTATCAAATATTTAAGGAAGAAATTAAAATAAGTTATCATGAACTCTTCCAGAAAATTGGAAAAGAGGGAACAGTCTTCAACTATTTCTTTATGTTAACATTACCTGTATGTCGAAAATTGAAAAGAATAATACAAGGAAGTTAAATTACAAGCCAAAGTCATGAAAACACTAGATACAAAAATTCTAAATAAAAACATTAAGAAACCACATTCACCAGTATATGAATGGGATAAAATATCATAGAAAAGTTGGGCTGATAGTAGGAATATACAATTGTCTTAATATTTTGTGAAACCAAATTTACATTTCAGCAAAATGAAGAAAAACTCTTAGAAGATACCAGTAGAAACATTTTGTTATCCATTCTCAGGGAAAAAACCTTAGCAGAATAAACACAGAAGGAGAGAACTTTGCCTTTCATTTTGAAATGAGACAAAGATACCTGTTAGTACCAATTATTTATAATATTTGACTTCTTGCCTTTAGAGAAATGCAATATACATAAATAAATATTATAAGGATTTTCATGCAAGAAATAAATGTCAGTAGTTTTAGAGAATATAATTATGTTCATAAAACTTTTTAAATGAAATGAAAATCAGTTAATAGGATTATAGTGATTCTGAAAACAGTTGCTAGGTACCAATCAATATATAAAACTCATCTATAGCCTGCAAATCATCAACAAACATAAAGAAATGTTAAATAACAAAGTAAATGAAGGGAGATTTCTTGTACATAAACTGGAAAATAATATCATAAAGATGCTGGTTTCTGTAAGTTGAATCATAGAAACCATGATATAAACCCAATAAAAATCTCTCCAGGTTTTATATGCAGGTATGTGTGTAAATTGAAAAGCTAATACAATATATCCAGAAACTCAAAGGGCCAAATATGTGAAGACACTCTTGAAGAAGAAAAAGGATTAATTATATAATATTGATAAATATGGTAGCAGAATAAAGAACACTGAAAGTTCCATATGCAAACATATGGAAACTTGATTTATGACAAGGGGGTTTTATTGTAGACTAAACAGCATGAGTAATACCATCAATACATAGTGCTGGCAATTTGATATTTCTATGAAAAAGAATTTTGATCTTTATTGGATACCGAATATAAGATCACATAAAGTTGGGGGAGGAAGGTGATCTAAATGCAAAAGCAAAGCTATAAAGATTCTATAATATAATATTGGAGATTATTTTTCTGACCTCGAGATCATGAAATGACTCCTTAAAGTAAAATTTAGAAAACTCTTGCCAGATATTAAAAAAAAAAGTGGATGAGTTAAAATTGAAATTAAGAATTTATTTGCTTTATAAAACTCTATTGAAGAAATGGGGAAATAAGCCAAGAAATGGAAAAAAAATCTTTACAACACATGCATCCATGATATCACTACTACTTTTCTATTACAAGGAACAGAAAAATTGGTAACTGAAGTAATGATTTTTGTTTTTTGTTTGTTTGTTTTTTGAGACAGAGGAGTCTAGCTCCTGTCATCCAGTGCAATGGCATAATCTGGGCTCGCTGCAACATGTGCCTCCTGAGTTCAAGCAATTCTCCTGCCTCAGCCTCCTAAGTAGCTGGGATTACAGGCACCTGCCACCATGCCCAGCTACTTTTTGCATTTTTAGTATAGACAGAGTTTCACCGTGTTGGCCAGGCTGGTCTCAAAAAGAAAAGATATCAAAATGTTCAATAAACATATGAAAAGTAGTTCAAAATCATTAGTACAAAGGAAAATGAAAGTTAAAACTTTAATGAGGTAACCTCTATAACACTCACCAGAATGAATGCAATTTAAAAATTCTGAGGAATGCCAAGTGGTGATGAGAATATATAGCTTTGGGAGCTCACATAAACTACAGGTATGTGAGAAAAATTGAGAACGATAGATGGTAGTTGAAGCTGCACAGGTTTTAAGAACCAAAATCATACATCCAGATATATACCCAACAGCAATTCATGCACATGTGCACTAAGAGATGTATAACAGAATGTCCCATAACAGCAACACACATAACAGGCATAAATTGAATTTTCAATTGGCATTAAATGAATAAACAGATTGTGTTTCCTTGTAGAAGTAAAAAAAAGTATTCAGCGGCGAAAATGAATAATCAAGTATTGCTACAGGAAATAACGTAATTAAATCTCATAAAGCCAATGTTGAACCAAAGAAGCCAGACTAAAAATGCAAGTGCTATATGATTCTAAATATTTAAAGTTCAAAATAAGGAGAAACACAAGCATAGTATTCTTATTACCCTCTAGAATAGTAGTCTCAATGCCTTATATAGTACTTATATATAGTGTTTATATGCACATTTAATTGGTGTCTAAAGAACAAACTTCCTTTATAAAGAAAAGCCAGGAAGCATTTGCATAGAAGCAAAGATATTGGTTAACTTTGGATGGGAAGGAAGTGGAAAGCGGTTTGGATAGAACAAGGTGAAAGTGGGTTTTGGAAGGGTACTGTTTACTATTCTTTGTCTTGGTATGAATTATGATTACATGGAATTCGTTTTGTGATAATGCATGGAATAAAAATAAATTTAACAAAAAATACACAAGCTTATGCCTTACTTCTTGCCAAAATATCCTTGAGGTAATTCACACTATAGGGCACCATGAGGCTGGGACTAGAATGAGTATTTCAGATAAGAGCTCCTCATGATCTGAAGCAAGTTAGTAATTTTTAAATTTGGATACAGAGGTATGATTGAAGTGATAGTCTGAATGTCCCTCTCATTTACAACTTGTTAATGACCTGTTGAGAAGCAGCCTGAGGTTATCTTTCACTTTTACGAAGTCAGTCATTAAGAGAGGAAACTGTAAATGACCAGCAGGAAGTAAATTACCCTCAGTTGGAAATGAAAATGTGTTAACTTCATTTTACTAATAAAATTACTTTTGGCATTAGGCCATAAAATAGAAAACAGCTACAATTCCTACTGGGAAATCTGAAATAAGAAAAAAAGATATTAGGTATTTTGATGCTTCTGGATTGTGAATATCTAAATTTTGTCCAAAATAATTATATTTCAAAGGGCTAGGAAGTCTTTTATCATTGGCAGATAATAAATATTTTTGAAAAACATAGGAGCTGTAGTAATAGTAAAATAGTACTAATAGTTTGAACTCTTTTGGTTAAGCAAATGTTGAAGTAATAAAATTAAATTTTATTCAGGTAAATGAAATTGTGCCTTAATTTATTGTCACCTGTTCGTGGTTTTTTTTTTTTTTTTTTTTTCGTTATTTTGTATTTTTGTTTTTGTTTTTGTTTTTGTCTGGAGACAGGGTCTCTCTCTCTATTGCTCAGGCTGGAATAGAGTGGCCACAATCATAGCTCACTGGGCCAATTCCTGGGCTCAAGTGATTCTCCTGCCTCAGCCTCCCAAGTAGCTGGGGCCATAGGCACACGCCACTATGTCCAGCAAATGTTTTAATTTTTTTTTTTTTTTTTTTTTTTTTTTTTTTTTGTAGCGATGGGGGTCTTGTTTTATTACAAGACCAACTAGTCAGGTTGGTGGTGAACTCCTGACTACAAGCAATCCTCCTACCTTGATCTCCTAAAGTGCTGAGATTACAGGCATGAGCCAATGTGCCAGCCATCATCTATTCTTAAGTCAAGGTACTAATATTAAATGTTGTGTTTTCAAATATACCCATTACAATTATATGCACTACAAATTGATGCAAATGTGCCAGAACTCTTCTTGAACTTTCCTGTTTGCTTCTCTGCCTTTGAGCCCTGTTTCCTCTGTTGGAAAGACACATCCCTCCTCATTTTTCTGCTTTGGTACATATACCTATTCACGGAGTGACCTAGCTCTAATGCCATCTATTCCAGGCATCCTCCATCTCCTTCATTTCTGGATCTCCTCATTTACACTTTAAGCACATAAAGGGTCACAGTAGACTACTTCTTCATTTTTTCTATATGTGTCTATATGGCACTAGTCTGTAAAATTATTTAAGGACGGCCGGGCGCGGTGGCTCAAGCCTGTAATCTCAGCACTTTGGGAGGCCGAGATGGGCGGATCACAAGGTCAGGAGATCGAGACCATCCTGGCTAACACAGTGAAACCCCGTCTCTACCAAAAAACACAAAAAACTAGCCGGGCGTGGTGGCGGGCGCCTGTAGTCCCAGCTACTCGGGAGGCTGAGGCAGGAGAATGGCATAAACCCGGGAGGTGGAGCTTGCAGTGAGCTGAGATCTGGCCACTGCACTCCAGCCTGGGCGACAGAGTGAGACTCCGTCTCAAAAAAAAAAAAAAAAAAAGAAAATTATTTAAGGACAGGGACATGTCTTATTTGCCCTTGTATGCTCATTGGATACTAACCTCGTTTCTCAGATGCTTGGGGGATGTTTCTTTAATTTAATTTAAGATAAAGAAAGACTAAAGACAAGAGAGATTGCAAGTTTCATGTTTTCTCCTCTCATGATGAAATTATTTTCAGTTCATGTGGGAATGCATCCCTATTTAGTGACAAAGTTAGCTATACCAAATCTTCAGTGGTCCATATTTAAAGGTTTATTATTTGGACAATATTACAGCAAGACCAGTGCTTTAAGGAGCCACATTACACAAGATAAATGATTAAACTAATATTTATTATTTATCATATGTCCTTACACTTTAATACCTACCATTTATTAAATACTATGTGCCAGGGAGTCCTACAAGCACTTTAGTTGATTTATCTTTTTCCAATATTACCACAGACCTGAGGCTGTACTGTATGATCTCCACATTGTAAATATGGAAATGGAAAGTTCAAGACCCTAATCACTAGCACAAAGTAGCTGAACTACTAGGGGTAGGGGTTTGACGCTGGTAGAAATCTATTCTGTTACTGATACTTTGGGTAGTTTGAAACCGAAGTCAACATTCTAAAACATTATGATAAAGTCTTCTTACAAATAACATTTTGAAAACCTCCAAAATGACTTTTGCCCAGACATCAGGGTTTCTAAATGGTACTTCCCTTGATAATATCACTAATATAAAGACAAATCACTTGTATTTGAAATACATGAAGGTAAAACAAAATGTGCTATGAGCAAAATAGATACTGATAGTTCAAGAAAGTATATAACCATTAATGAAATCATAATTAAGATGTATAGTGTAATGTGGTGAGTTAAAGTTAATGGTAGCTTGAGTTTTACCCTATTTATAAACTTTTGAACAAACTACTTGACAGATAATGTTGATGCTATAATATTTTAGGTCATAGAGGATTTACAAATGAATATTTTAAGCGGGGTCTTTAAGAACCTTTCATTTAAGAAAAATATATGAAGTTATTATAGTATGGTTTTCCTATCAAAGTAACTTTTATGATGATAAAATATATTATCTATTTATTTATTTCATTGTGTACTTAGGAGTAGAGGAGTTTCCTTAAAACATACATTGGAAAAGAGCTGGCATAGACTTTGCCTTCAAATGTTTTACTTATTCAGGTTTCTTTAGACAGGTTGGTAAGACTTTATGATCTTAACAATGCTATTGTAGCATCACCTCTTTTCATTCCAATTCAGATGACATTTACTGAAGCATAAATTTAGTCATTTAATAACTAAGCTGACATAGGTTACCTTTAGTTGCTCTTAAGCAAAATGATTATACTATAAAACTAGGTACTCTTTTAAGGGCTGGGCATAAACAATGTCCAATGCATAGTAATAGCTCAGAAAATGTTGTAGAATGATCCTTTGGTTAAGGAATGAGTTGGGGAAAGTATAATAAATGTGGCATGAAACTGGGGTACATAGAGATCCAATAAAGAATTTGAGAAATGAGTTCTGTCCATTCCCCAAGAAATCAGACTTTAAAACAAGTAGCAGTGGCAATGGGTGGATTCCACATTTGTCTTTCCATTTAGTCTGGCATGTTCTGAGGTGAAATAGTTGAGTGCATAGTTGGCTATAAGGGTACCTATTTCTATGGAACATGATAGTCCAGAACTAGGCTCTTTACAAGCAAACCTCAGAGCACAATATTTTATGAACTATTCTTTTAGCCAGCAGCTTGGTTTAGTTTCAGCAATTCGTGAACCAGTTTATACCAAGAGAATCTAGATAGATCCTACATCCTCATAAATTGTTCACATAGAGACTACTCTATTCAAACCAGAACATCAATTACTGCCTTAGAAATATGGCTGAAATGATAAAACAATCAGTTATGGTTCCTCAATAGTGCAATATTGACACTACTTTTTAGCTGGTGTTCTTTTTGCAAACAGAAAATATGCTTTCACAGATTGTAAAGAATCAACAGGTGGCCCACCTATTTTCAGCCACATTTTCACTCATTTACTGACACCCACATCGTGTCCCAAGCCAAATCCTATTTATCAGAGTTTTCGGAAAATTCCATGGTCTCAGATACTACAAAAACTTTTTACTTGTGCTTCCCTAGAATGACCTTCTCTGTACATGATACAATTTTCACAACTCAAGAAAGATTATTAGATCAAAATGGCACATAGGAAAGCTGTCTCAACTTCTCACTAAAATATAATGAAAGCATAAAACAAGATTTTAAAAGGTCACAGATAAAAACTGACAAAATAAAACCCAAGTGCTAGAAAATTAGTGGCACTTTCTCTGATTGTAAGACAGTTGAAAAATAGAGTTTTCTTTTGTTTTGTTTTGTTTTGAAGGGATTGGGAGTAGTAAGAAAACTATGTGACAAAGTCCTGTGAAAGACCTACCTGGTTTCACTTCATGAAGTAGAGATGAGACTAAGATGAAATAAAGATAGGAAGAAAACAAGGTTGTTGTATAACAAGCAACTACTTCCCACCTCCAGGCCTCACCCCTTGCTCCACGCTACTCCCTCAGCCACCATCTACTGAGATTCTTGAATCAGAAACCCTGAGCCCAGCAATACAATGTGCTCTGTCTCCACTTTTTGGATGCATTGTGTAGTGGGCAGAATACAGCACTCTTCTTCAATCTACTACCACAAATTCTGAAGTCATTTCTGTCCAGTCAAGAGATTTCAAATCTCAGCTGCAAACAAACTAAAATATGTGAGGGAAAAAAAAAGTGGGTGAAGTAGCAGGATTGGAATAGAATTCCCGTTAGAAAATGAGAGTTTTCAGGGATAGGCATAGAAAGACCTGCAGAAGACATGACAGGAAGTTCCTACCTCAGAGTGGAGGGCAAGGACAAGGGTCCATTCAGAAAGAATGACAGAAAATGTAGTGCTAATATGGAAATGTTCGTGGTCTTATTTTCTTAAGCAATGTTTCTGATTATATTTTTATTATTTTAAATGTTTCTACTAATATATAATAGTTGTACATATTTTGGGGTACCCAAATACATGTGTGACAATCAAATACCCAAATATAATGTGTAACAATCAAATCAAAGTAACTGGGATATGCATCACTAAAATATTTATCTTTTTTTCATTGAAAACATTATAATTATTTTCTCCTAATTACTTTATAATATACACTAAATTATTGTTAATTATAATTTCCCAACTGTACTATTAAATATTATAACTTATTCCTTCCATTTAAATGTACCCATTAATGAACACTTTCATGTTTCTCCTTCTCTGCTTCCCTTCCCAGCCTCTGGTGGCCACCTCCATGAGATTCACTGCTTCAGCTTCCACTTATGTGTGAGAACATGCAATATTTGTCTTTCTATGCCTAGCTTATTTCACATAGCATAGTGACATTTAGTTCCATCCACATTGCCACAAATGATGGAAGTTCATTATTTTTTATGGCTGATTAGTATTCCATTGTATATATGTACCACATTATTTCTATCCATTCATCTGTTGATGGACGCTTAGGTTGATTCTATGTCTTGGCTACTGTCAGAAATGCTGCAATGAATATGGGAGTGCTGGCATCTCTTCAATATATTAATTTCCTTTATATATAGTATATATAACATATATAATATATAACACACTATATAATATGTATAATATATTATATATAATATATGTAATATAATTATATATAATGAATATATGTAATTGTATATTATATATTTTATATATTAAATTGTTATATTTTATATTATATATACAATATAAATTATATACTTATATAATTTATATATAATTATTATATACAATGTATATAGAGGAAATTAATATATTGAAGATATATATATGCATATATATGCATACACACACATCCACAGCAGTGGGATTACTGCATCACATGATCACATGGCAGTTCTGCTTTTAGTTTTTTGAGGACCCTCCATACTGTTTTCCATTGTGGCTGTACTAATTTACATTCCCACCAACAGTGTGTGAGCCTTCCCTTTTCTCTGCATCTTCACCAGCATTTATTATTTATTTTCCTTTTGATAATAGCCATTCTAACTGGGGTGAAATAATATCTCAGCATGGTTTTGATTTGTATTTCCCTGCTGACTGGTGATGTTGAGCATTTTTTTGTACACCTGTTATCCATATGTATGTCTTCTTATGAAAAATGTCTATTCAGTCATTTTGCCCATTTTTAAATCAATTTTTTTTTGTTTTTTGTTAGTGACTTGCTTGAGTTCCTTGAGTATTCTGGTTATTAATCCCTTGTTGGATGGACAGTTGGTAAATGTTTCTCCCTTTCTATAGGTTGTCTATTCACTTTGTTGATGGTTTTCTTTGCTATGCATTTCCCTGATAATGTTGAACATTTTTTCATGTACCTGGTGGCCACTTGTATGTCTTCTTTTGAGAAATGTCTGACTTCTGTCAATTTTTAATTGGGTTGTTTTCTCATTATTAAATTGTGTGAGTTTTGTATGTATTTTGGATATCAGATTTATTCCTTGCAAATATTTTCTCCCATTTCATAGACTGTCTCTTCATTTCTTTTTTCCTTTGCTGTAGAGATTTTAGTTTGATGTAATCCCATTAACCTACTTTGAGTTTGTGTTTGCCAGTGTTTTGGGGGTCATATTCAAAAAATTATTGCCGGCGGAGCGCGGTGGCTCACGCCTGTAATCCGAGCACTTTGGGAGGCCGAGGTGGGCGGATCAGGAGGTCAGGAGATCGAGACCATCCTGGCTAACACAGTGAAGCCCCGTCTCTACTAACAATACAAAACAATTAGCTGGGCGTGGTGGCGGGGACCTGTATCCCACCTACTCGGGAGACTGAGGCAGGAGAATGGCATGAACCTGGGAGGCGGAGCTTGCAGTGAGCCGAGATCGCGCCACTGCACTTCAGCCTGGGAGACAGCGAGACTCCGTCTCAAAAAAAAAAAAAAAAAAAAAAAAAAAAAAAAAAAAAAAAAATTTGCCCAGAGCAACGTCAATAAGTGTCTTTCCCTGTACAGTCGTCTCAGGTCTTAAGTTTTTAATCCATTTTGATTTGACCTTTGTACGTGGTGTGAGATAAGAGTCCAATTTCATTCTTTGTTCTTGGCACTTTTGTTGAATATTATGTTACCAAATCACCAAGGATTTGGTCTAGGTCCTGCTGCTTGCAAAACAGAAAGCCAATCACTGAGATGACAAGTATTGACAAGGAAAAAGGCTTTAATCCGGTGCTGCAGCTGAGGAGATGGGAGCTCAGCCTCACATCCATTCCCTGAGTGACTTAAACCAGGCTTTTAAACAGCATGGAAGAAATGTGACGATGTGTAAGAAAGTAGGAGCTAGGGAGGGCAAGGAAGCAATCATGATGAATGAGGGGTCTGGTGTCTCCTTGTCTGGATGTGGTAGTCTGGTGAGTTTCAGTTCTATGATACTTGTTTTTTTATTTTATTTTATTTTATTTTATTTTATTTTATTTTATTTTATTTTATTTTATTTTATTTTAATGCCTGTAGGTATTTTCCTGAGGAAGGAACTCAGATAAAACAAATATTAAATTTCAAGCTTTAAGACCAGAAAGGTCGATTTCTACGTTTATTCGAAAGAACAGTTTATGGGACTATTGGGGTGGTTTCAATTGCTTGACTGTAAATATGTGGATTTATTTCTGGATTCTCTATTCTATTCCATTGGTCTATATACCTGTTTCTATATTGGTGCCATGTTGCCTTGGTTACTGTAGCTTTGCAGTATATTTTAAAATCGGATAGTGTGATGCCTACAACTTTGTTCTTTTAGCTCAAGATTGCTTTAGTCATTTGTGATTCCATATGAATTTTAGGATTGTTTATTATATTTACGTGAAAAATGCCATTGGAATTTTGGTAGGGATTGCATTTAATCTGTAGATCACTTCAGTAGTATGACATTTTAAGAGTATTAATTATTTCAACCCATGAACATGGGATACCGTTGATATTTTATCATATATTAATATTGCAATTTCTTTTAAAAACTCTGTTTACATTTTTACTATTAACCATAAAAGCTCAATCCTAATCCTCGGGTATTTTTTTCTACATTATATCGCTGGTGGTCCTATCTATTCTTAAGCATTTATATGCCAACCTTATGATAATAACTCCTTTATTTATATAAAGTCTGCCTTCTTAATTCCAGATTCACATCTTCAAGTGCCTATTTGACGTATCCACTTTGATGTATTACAGACTTCTCAAATGCAAATAATCCAAAGTGGAACTCTTGATTCATTTTCCTACCCAAATCATCCCACTGCTTACATGCTTCCCTTTCAATCTGTCTCCTGTGGATCAGTAAACATCCTTACTATCTACCCCATTGATCAAGCAGAAAATTTGCATTCTTCCCTTTCTGGTGGACCAGGCTAGCTATAGGAAGAAAAAAATATCCTCAATATTGTAAAATATTCTCCATAGTGATCTTCACAAACCAAAGTTACATCAAGATAATCATCTGTCTATATTCTCTATCATAGTCCTGTTTATTCCACTGTATTGATTTTTAAAATTATTTGTGAATTTTATTTTTCAAAGGGGCCTGAACTTCTTGAGTTCAAGAACTGTGTATTTTATGTATACTCGTGTCATAGCACAGTGGTTAAAATGTTCTAAATATTTAAATTAAGGCAGATTTATTTATTGAATCTTGTTAGTAGTTTACCTTTAAAAATCAGGATCAGGAATCAAAAATTACTTCCACCTGAATTGCTCCCCAAGGCATATATCACAATGTTTGTGTTTCTGAATTTTTGAAATTGCCATTTATACAGTATATGTCCTGATTAAACCTAACATGGTTTTTAAAGTTACAATATTCATCTCATATCACTGTATCACAGGGTATTGTATAAACAGTGGGTTCCATGATGAATTTTTCTTCAATAGACTGAATCCTCAATTTTCATGCATTGTCTTGTTAGTCACATTTTGTCCACGTTACCAGACTCACTGCTTTTCTCTAGGCTCTGCTCTTTACCCAGTTTCAGGCCACAGTAGTCTCGATGGCTTTCTGCAGTGATTCTGATTCTTAATCTGGTTATGTTTTGCAATGATCAACTATGCTGATCCTTAGGAAGCTCTGACACTGAAGCCATTGCCCTTGAAAGTCCTAACATAGAGCCAACTCCTGATTTCCCATGTAGGTCCTGAAACTAGTAAATTTTAATCACAGACACCATTTTATTTATGTGTCCCTCAGTTTTTCATTTTCTATGCCTTTCCATGGTAGCAATAGAGCACAAGTATCTATAAGCCTAGGCACTCCACTTAATAATTATTTCCATTTACTTAGCCTAGGATTTGAAACACCAATAAAGTTTATTTATCTTGTTGATTTGATCCTTCATTAAGCTTAACTTCTATGAACATAATTTTATTTTTCCTTTTATCCTTGTCTTATTTGTGCTACGTATCACTGGTATCATTACCTATTAGAACAGAATATATATGGATTTGAACTTAAAAAGAATCCCAGACTAGAAAAAAAATTATGAAATTTGAGGTTCATGCTAATCTTGATACAAGATTTAGTGACTGAGATATTTACAGAATTTTAGGAGATTTCTGGGGGAATATTTAAACAAATATTTGCCCACAGGAAACAGGAAAAAAAGCAGTAAGAATGCATTTAAAATAAAAATGCATTTAAAACTATAATACATGGGGGCCACGTGTGGTGGCTCATTCCTGTAATCCAAGCACTTTGGGAGGCCAAGGCAGGTGGATCACCCGAGGTAAGGAGTTCGAGACCAGCCTGGCCAACACAGCAAAAGCCTGTCTCTACAAAAATGCAAAAATTAGCTGGGTGTGGTGGTGTGTGGCTGTAGTCCCAGCTACTCAGGAGCCTGAGGGAAAAGAATCGCTTTAACCCAGGGGACGGAGGCTGTGGTGAGCCGAGATCACACCACTGCACTCCAGCCTGGGCAACAGAGCGAGACTCCGTCTCAAAAAACAAACAAACAAACACAAATAACAAAACAACAAAAAATACATGAAAATAGGAGGAAGAGAAAAATGAACTGTCTTAAAATATAAAAGAATAAAAAAACCCTAATATTTATTGTACATTTTCTCTATGCCAAGCATTATCTGGCAAAGAGCAAAGTTTACATAAATTATTTAATCTTTACAGAAATGAAAATAGTAGCTACTATCTTTAGTTGCACTGCATAATTTAGAATTGAGTAAACTGAGACACAAGGTATCTTACCTAAAGCCACATAGTTAGCTACCAGAGAATCTTCCTAATGAAAGGAAGTATAATATTATTACAATTTACCAGACAAATTAAGATTTGTATCATTGTCACAATTATCTAAATGTATTTATAATGCTATTTTTGTTTGCTTGAAGTAAACAAAATAATTCTCTAAGGCATTTGCATTAAATAAATAGATCAAACCTATAAAATAAAGTTAGAAAAATACTATTTTTAATAGTTCTAAGCAAAATATCAGACATCCAAATGTTGAAAAATAAGTAGGTATTTTGTTTACCTAATTTCAAATGTCCAGATACCCAGTAAGTACTGATATTTGTCATCATGTAGCAAAATATACAGTTAAAACTTTTAATTTAAGCCAGATGTTTTATCATTATGTAAGTTTGGTAATAACCTGCACAAGAACAAAAGACCATATTTTTTCCAGGCTGCTAATTGTTTATGAACATTCTACCTCAAAAATGAACTGAGTACAAAAGCAGAAATTTCAAGTTATCGCAAATAAATTGTGCTAATGTCATAAGACAGCTACACAACAGTTGTAAAAGTATGAATATTAGAATCAAAACATGATTATCTCTGGAACTTGAGTAAAAAAGGTTTTGAAAAAACATAATATAATTACATTTATATAAATTAAAACTACATACAGAATACTACCTATTACTCAGTAACATATGAAACAATTTTGTAAATGTACTATAAACACATGTCAGATTCATGATTAAGGTGGCCTGAAAGTAAGTAGGGATATTGTATAACTTTCTCTCTTAACAGAAAAATTTCGAGATTATTTCCAGTTTCTTTTCTAAAGACAAAATCAATGTAGTGAAACATGTTAAAATGTTAGGCTTCTGTCTAAAAGCAATTTTTTAAATAAAAAATTAAAGATTTCAAATTTTATATGATAGCAACAAAATTCCATACTCATTAACAGTCACCCAACATGCCACCCTACCCTTATCCCCTAACCACCAATAATCTAATTTGGTTTCTGGAGATTTGCCTGTTATTAACATTTCTTTTTTGTTTTTCTTTTTAATTTAATTTTAATGTGTATAGATTTAGGGGATACAAGTGCTGGTATAAGATGGTATCTCAATGTGTTTTTGATTTGCATTTCTCTGATGATTAATGTAGTTGAGCATTTTTTCATATGTTTTTTGGCCATTTGTATATCCTCTTTTGAGGAATGTCTGTTCATGTGCTTTGCTCACTTTTTAATGGGGCTATTTTGTTGTTATTTTGTTTCTGTTGTTGAGTTGTTTTAGTTTCTTATAGATTTCGAATATATTAGTCCTTTATCAAATGTGTAGTCTGCAAATATTTTCTCCAATTCTGTGGGTTGTCTCTTCACTCTTGATTATTTCTTTTACTGTCAGAAGTGTTTTAGTTTAATTAAGTCCCATTTGTCTATTTTTGGTTTTGTCTCATTTGCTTTTGAAGTCTTCATCATTGAAATTTTCTTTTTTATTTGTCTTGAACATAAAACAAGAATTCACCAAATATTTTTAGTTTCTTTTCTTTTTTTTCTTTCTTTCTTTTTTCTTTTTTATTATTATACTTTAAGTTCTAGGGTACATGTGCACAATGTGCAGGTTTGTTACATATGTATACATGTGTCATGTTGGTGTGCTGTACCCATTAACTCATCATTTACATTAGGTATATCTCCTAATGCTATCCCTCCCTTCTCTCCCACCCCATGACAGGCCCTGGTGTGTGATGTTCCCCTTCCTTGTCCAAGTGTTCTTATTGTTCAGTTCCCACCTATGAGTGAGAAAATGCGGTGTTTGGTTTTTTGTCCTTGCAGTAGTTTGCTGAGAGATAGAATCAAATAACATGAGATTTTTCTAGTCTTCCATCTTTCACGTTGCATTAGGTTTTCAAGGTTTATCCATGGTATAGCATATACAGTAACTTCATTGCTTTTTATAGCCAAATAGTATTCCACTGTATGTATACACCACATCATGTTTATTCAATCATTAGTTGATGGGCATTTGGCTGATTTCCACTTTATGTCTGTCATTTATAATGACTCTGTAGACATTCATGTAAAAGTTTTTGTGTGGACATATGTCTTTGATTCTTTGAGGTATATACCTAAGAGTGCAGATACTGGGTCATATGGTAATATTATGTTTAACATTTTGAGGAAGTACAAACTAGTATATTTTCGAAAGCAGCTGCACCATTTTATATGCCCACAAGCAATACGAGTGTTCCATTTTTTCCTTATCTTGGCAACACGTATTGGTTGGCTTTTTATTACAGCCATCATACTGGATGTTAAGTGCTATTTTATTGTTTGTTTTAATTTGCCTTTCCCAAAGGACAGATGATTCTGAGTATCTTTTCATGTGCTTATTGGCCGCTGGTATATCTTCTTTGGAGAACTGTCTACTCAAATCTTTGCTAATTCTTAAAACTTTTTTTTTTTCTCTGTTACTTCTCCTCTGGGGTTCTCATTATGCATATGTTAGTGTGTTTCATAGAGTCCAAAACATATCTGAGGCTCTGTTTGTTATTCTTTATTTTTTTTCTTTTTATCCCTCAGTTGGAAAAATTCCAATTGACTTTCTTTAAGGTCATTGACTCTTTCTTCTACCAGTTAAAATCCCCTTTCTTGTGAAGTTTGCATTTAAGTTATTGTAATTCTCAACTCCAGGATTTTTTGGCTTTGTTTTTATTTATAATTTTTTTTATTTCTTCATTAACTATTCCCTTTGTGGAGACATCATTCGCGGCTTTCTCTTAGCTCTTAAGACACGGTTTCCTTTAGTTCTTTAAACCTATTCAAAATAGCTGATAAAATATTTGTCTGGTAAGTCCAACATCTAATGTTCCAAGGAACAGTTTCTATTGCCACCTTTTTTTTTCCTCTCTCTCTGGATGGACCATACTTTCCTGTTTTTTGTGTGTCTCACAAGTTTTTATTCAAAACTGGACATTTTAGTAATATAATATTAAAAATTAAAATATTATTTTGTATACATTAACTTATTCTTTTACAATATGCCAACTCTGGAGATCAGATTTGTTACTCCACTTCATACAAGGTTTGCCATTTTGTCATTTGTTGCTCTTGTTTCTGCCATTTGTTGTTTAGTGACTTTCCTGGATTAAAACTTTAAGGCTTGTGTTTTGTTACATCCCACCTCTAAAGTCTATGCTCCATTAGCTTAGTGGTCCTCAGGATAGCAAGTCATTCAGTCTTTGTTAAGAAGCTAAGTGCATATGTTGGGGCAACTTTTCAAAGCTCTCATAGGTAGTTTACAATTCTACCTTATCCTTCGCTTCCTGTTTGTGCAGAACATCAAAGTCAGCAGAGTTGATGATTTAAGAGTTTAGGTTTGCCATGGTCATGTACAAAGTCTTGTGCAAATGCATAGCTTTATAGATGCCCAGGATTGTCAGAGATTTTCAACCCTATGGACATCTCATTTTCCAATATTTTAAGGTTTTGTTTGTTAAGTCTCTTGTTAGTTCTGATTAGTAGTACTGCCTCAGACAATACTACTGCAATGCTAAATAATTGCTGTTGATTTTTTTTTTCTTTGACCAATACACTGTGGTTAAGGCTGTTCACATAGTTTGTGACTTGAGTAAGTTTAATTAAAGAGAAGCCCTGAAAATGGAACTCTTCAAAGGTTGGAGGCTCGCAAACAGAGCACTTTCTGAAACTGTCAAATAGTGACAGTTCTCTAGGGATGAGACTTGTGGGAACTCCAAGCCCATTCTGTTGGGGTGGCCAGACCCAACACAAGGTCATGGGGATGACAAAGTCTGGCAGAGTCAAAGGATTGAGAAAAAGACAGTTTGAGAGAGAAATGTGGGACAACAGGGGGGGCCATCACGATTGTGGAGGCTGCGAAGGCCCTGAGCTCTGGGAGCCCACACTATTCATTGGTAATCCAACAGAGAAACAGGTGGTGAGAATGTGGAGGTCAAAAGGGCAGATGCATGATCTACAGCTGTGATGCTTTAGCACTTATAAGGAACATGTTCTGCTACTTGAGATAAAGGGAACAGGAGCCTAGGAGGGCTAGAAGCAAGGAGCCAGCAAGTCTAGACACATTCCAGAGGACATTATGCAAGCCCTGTCTCAGCTTTCTTCCCAACCCTCAGCTTTTTTCCCAACACATTCTGCTCCATCCAGTGGCTACTAGGTGGCTGTTTTTCACAGCTACCATGGTTATATGCTTATTTCCCAGGGTGCCATGGAGCTAGGGAGAGGAGGGTGTGATTTCAGCAAGTTAAAATGCAACAGTACTCACTAATCTTACTGAAATTCAGCTTTTTTTTCTTAGTAAAACTCGACATTGTTGCAATTCTTTAGTTAATCTCTAGTGTTCTGTAAAAGTTGACTTTGACATTTTTTTCCAGTGTTTTTATTGATTTCATGGAGTAGATTTTCAGAGGTTCTTACTCCACCATTTTTGAAGGCAAGTCTCAACTCTTATTTTTTTAACAAAAAAAGTAAGCATAATGTTTCACTGATCTGAAGGATGTCATGAACAAAGCAAATGATTCATGAACGATTTATCCTGATATTGGAAGTGGATATGCAAAGGGTACCAAAGTGGGATCCTTTCCAGTGAACAATTACAAAACAATAATTTAAATGTAAATGTACGTTGTTTTAAATTAGCAGCATTAAACATTTTCCCCTTTTATAATGCATAGAGCAAATTTTGAAGGAAACTCAGCAAAAAGACCAGAGAGTAACAATATCTCAGGTAGTGTTTAAATAAATTTTTATACAGTAATAGTAATAATTACATGACCGAAGTAGCTCAGAGCAGTCTGAAGAATATGAGGTATGCAAAATGTATCAGCCCTAATACTGATGCCCAGGGTTAATTGTTTAAAGGCATTTTTTTTTCCTTCCCTGTGATTTCCAGGCTAGCTGATAAATTACCTTAAATGTTAAAACAAATTGCACAATGTGACCCTCACCCATTATCTTCATGTTCCGGGAATCTGTGATAGTAAGAACAATGTATAGCCAATCTATAGCTTATATCAGGAGTCCACAACCCCCAGGCTGTGAAACAGTAAGGGTCTATGGCCTGTTAGGAACAGGGCCACACAGCAGGAGGAGAGCTATAGCCCAATGAGCATTACTGCCTAAGCTCTGCCTCTTGTCAGATCAGCAGTGACATTAGATTCTCATGGGAGCAAGAACACAATTGTGAACTGTACATGGGAGGAATCTGGGTTGTGTGCTGATGATCTGAGGTGGAAGAGTTTCATCTCAAAACAATCCCTCAGCCGGGCACAGTGGCTCACACCTGTAGTCCCCCCCAGCACTTTGGGAAACCGAGGTGGGTGGATCTCCCTAGGTCAGGAGTTTGAGACTAGCCTGGCCAACATGATGAAACCCCATCTCTGCTAAAAATACAAAAATTAGCTGGGCATGGCAGTGCATGCCTGTAATCTCAGCTACTCAGGAGGCTGGGGCAGGAGAATTGCTTGAGTCCAGGAGATGGAAATTGCAGTGAACCAAAGATGGCACCATTGCACTCCAGCCTGGGCAAGAAGAGCAAGACTGTCTAAAAAAAAAAAAAAAAAAAAAAAAAAAAAAAAAAAAAAAATCCCTCCCACACCCTAATCTGTGAAAAAAATTTATCTTCCACAAAGCTAGTGTCTAATGCCAAAAAGGTTGGGGACGACTGGCTTATGTCACTTTAATGAACCAAGGGAAATTCTTGGTAAACGACTTAAGATCTGCCCCTGCCCCCTTTTTTGTTTGTTTAAAAACCCACTGTATCTGTTGTTAATCAGAGCATATATTTAGATAACTTGAATCTATGTCTCCCAGGTTGCAGTCCTCAAAGTTGGCCCAAATAAACTCTCTACTTATATTAATTTTGCCTCAGTTTCTTTTCTTTAGGTAGACATGTAAATCAAGTTGATGTGGCTATATCATATAAACAAAAGATTATGTGGCTGATAAAGTAAGTGTCCTTGAAAACATTTAAATAAAATTTTTGGTTAGTTCACAAAATCATCAGATTGAAAAGTCACAAAAAGATAAATATTCTTACTCTACTACCATGTGGAACCACTTATATATATATTCATTTATTTATTCATTTGCTCAGTTACGTTACGATGACCCCTTCCCCTTGACTGGCTTCCAATTGGCCACATGATAAATTTCAAAACTTTGTGTTTCTATAAAGTGCTCTTCATCATTTGATCTCCACATTCTTTTTCAGTCTCATCTCTTGTCATTTTTCCCTATCTGTTTCCCAGAGCCTACAGTCTTCCAGGCAGCTCAGCAGTCCAAATAAATCATGTTTTTGCTTCTGATTTGCATGCTTTTTCTGTTTTTGGAACTACTTTCTGGGTTTCTGTCTTCAGGACTCAGTTTAGATCTGACTTTGTAAGCCTCTCCTGAACTTAGAGAAGTCCTAGAGCAGAATGGATAAGAGTGAAGATCCTTAAGTCAATGAAACTCCATCTATTTCAGTTCCTTTTATCTAAAAAAAAGAAAAAAAAAAGAAATAATAATAGTACCTCATAGAATTTTTGTGAGAATAATTTGGGACTATACATGTACAATTTTTAATGAGTACCATAAAAGTGCTAGCTGCTACTCCTACCTCTATCACTATATCAATGCTTTCTAGAATATAAGAGGTATAGAAAGAATTATGGGAGATAAAGCTGGAATGGAAAATGGTGACAATTCTCACTGGAGTCTGAAGAAGGAAATTAAAGGAAAGCAACATGCTAGAAGGTCAGGCCAGGACTCCTCAGACCAGGGATGGGAGGAGCAAGATTTGGATATAATATTAGGAACGATCATCGTGGGCCTGAATTTCTGCACTGCTGCTAGTTCTCTGCACACTGACCAAAATTTATGATTATGTTGTCTCTAAAAACATGTATAGTCTCATGTTCATATTACATCTAATTTAGTCTTCTTTAAACAGAAAGTACAGAAAAGTCTTCTCTCAAGGAAAGAAAAATAAGTACACTGGCAGCATTTTTTACAGTATGTTCCTCAGAGACCTAGTCCCCTGAGATGTTCCTTGAAGAAAAATAGTCTGTTGGAAAGTAAGCCTGAGAAACATTGCAGACTATCAAACTACATTCCTCTCTTGGTAATTCACATATTACATTCAACTATTGCCGAATCTGAGCAAGCCTGAAGTAGAATGTCCTGCATAATTCCATTTAACTCATTGTTGCTCAAAATTATTAACCATTGAAAATAACATTTATCCTTTGTTTTACGTTCTTGATTATTATTTAATATCTATTAACATTTTGTGAAAAGACATTTCATGATATATAATCTTTAATACAGACTTTAAAAGCATTTTCCAGTGTATGTTTTCATCTATATGAATATAAGGCCCCCTTTTGGGCTGAGTCATGGCAAATGCCACATTTAACACAATTTTCTCTCTTTGGGTACCAGACTATTTTCAAAATTAGTTAAAACCTGTAGGCCTTAACATATATAGAAGTGGACAACAGCAAAATTATAATGCTTAAAAACAAGTAAAATATTATTTTTAAATTTTGAGAGGAGTTCTGGCCACTTATGATAAAATGTGGAATATTCCTTTTACATGTACCATTCAACCTTTAAACTCAGACTTTAAACCCCTCAATAAGATTAATGACCAACTTAGTCACAAAAAGAGAGCTTCATGATTTTATCTCCAGGGAAGCCTGAGGTGACAGAAACCATTATTTGGTTCTTACCGAGCCATTTTATCTATTAGAAATTTCTGGTGTAATTACCATCCCTCTTTTCACCAGACAATGTAGATCTAGTTTCAAGTACATAACCTATCCCGTCCTGTCCTCCACACTTTCCTTCTGTCAGCTTCTGCAGCTGCCTTTCTTCTTCATTAGTTCCAAGAAAATTTGGAGTTGCCTCTTGGAGTACTTTTCCCATATGCTGAGTTTTCCATTTAAAGGCTTTATTGATTAGAGATACCCTTGAAATTGGGAATTTAGTATGTAATCAATTGTCACATCCCTTTGAACTCTGCTTCATGAAAGTTTCCTTCTTTTCGAATAATTTGACATTTTGAGTGTGCAATATCACCGAAAAAATGAAGTAAATGTTTTCGGAATTGAATGTATAGCTTCATGCCCTGCAGAGTACATTTTCAGTCTGAGCGCACAGATAATGGTCTAAAGGATGAAAGTAACACCCATGAGAATGACTTATCTGACTCCAGAGAAGAATGAGAAACACACTTACTATGTGTCAGGTGAGTGCAGTCCCATAAATTGCGAGATGCCGTGCAGGGAAATCGAAAGCCCCAGGCCTAGAGGCAGATGGTCTGGTTCTCAGTCCTAAGTATAACACATGTGAGGCTAGTGAACATTGTGTGAGATTGTAAAGGCAAATTATATCTTCTTTATTCCTCAATTTCATCCTCAGTACAATGGCCATTATATATATTTTCCTACTTCACAGGGTTATTTCAAGGAACAAAATGTGACTATTTAGGGATGTCACATCAGCAGGACAAATAGTTTTCTGATTCCCCTTCTTTCTCCCGTTCTATTGCTCTTTACTTTTTATTCTCTCCCTTACATCTCCCTATGATTCATTACTTCATTATTTTGAAAGTTTCCTTAGTTCCCTTGTCCTCTGAATCTGCTGTTCATACTAAATGTGAAAACCCCAGTGCTGGATCAATTCAGTTATTACCTTTCTTCTTTCTTCAACTGTGACTATGGAGCCTTGCTGAAGAAAAATAACACACATTTAAACATTAGTGCTATGATAAATCCATGTCCTCTGACCTCAGCTAGACTCCAAGACTGTCCAGTAATTCCTTTTTTTCCGGGTAGGGTATTATCCAGTGGCATTTGCAAACCATGTCCACTCTTCTCAAATACTCAATCCCTTCATTATGGATGTTTGTCTCTTCTTAGCAGAAAAACAGGAACACCACACAAGATATCACCAGAGTTTTGCAACTATACAATGACTTCCAGGTAATTGTAATCCTACCAGAATTTTAATTCATCTGTTTCCCCCACTTTAAACTGATATAGTAGAAAAGATGACTTCACAAATATAAAAAGTAACCTGTCTACCAATGTCCTCATCTCTGCTTCTTCAGCAATCTAAACCTGCAGATTACCTTTTCTATTTTCTATTTTCATCTTCCTTATTTCAAAAAATAGAATTTATTTTTAAGTGCAGCTTTAAGTTCACAGCAAAATTGAACAGGAAGTACAGAGATTTTCCCATATATCTCCATTCCTCACACAAGCACACCCTCCTCCACTGTCATGGTCACCAGAGTGGTACATTTGTTATCACTGATGAACCTACATTGACACATCATTATCACCCAATGTCCATAGTTGGCACGAGGGTTCACTCTCGATGTTGTACGTTCTATGAATTTTGACCAAAGTGTAATGATATGTATCCACCATTAAGGTATCAAACAGTAGTTTCACTGCCCTAAAATTCCTCTGTGCTCTGCCTATTCATCCCTCCACTCCTTAGCCCTTGGCCACCACTCTTTTTACTGTCTATGGTTTTGCCTTTTCCAGAATGTCATATAGTTGGAATCATACAGTATATAGCCTTTACAGATTGGTTTCTTTCACTTAGTAAAATGTATTTCAGGTTCTTCCATTTTATTTATGTATTTGTCTATTTATTTAGGTATCCTTGGGTGGGCACAAACCTCCATTTCTTTTCATGGCTTGACAGTACATTTGTTTTCGGTGCCATCCTCTTTATTTTCACTGTTTTATTTCTTCCTGGAGAAGTAAATAGTCATTTATTTAAGTACTTTCAAATCTCATCAATCTTTAAAACAGACAAAAAAATCACAAAACAAAATGTCCCTACAAAAACTTTTCTTCAGAGATTATTCTCTGCCCCTTTTCTTAATAATCTAACTTCTTGAATGTTTGCAGTCACTTTCTATTTTCTTTCTTTCAATTCATTCCCACACATACACTGAAATCTAACTTTCACTCACATACATCCACAGTTTCTGTTCAGAGTTTGATCAACAACAACAAAAAGCTTTCTTAGCCTTCCATGAAAACAAAGTTTTGGTTTTCCTTCAAACCTTTTTTCTTCTCCTTGATTTACCTTTAAATATATATATATATATATATATATATATATGTGTGTGTGTGTGTATATATATATATATATGTATGTATATATATAGTCTTCTTATTGACTAAATCTTCAAATAGATTTCATCATACACTCTCCTTGGACAATTTTATCTGCATTAATGCCTGTTATGTATAAACTACAGATAGTTCTTGCTTTGCCTGGCACCATGTTAACTGAAAATTTTTGGAACCTTTGGAATGGCATATTGGAACCATGTCTTTGCTTTGTGCAGTTACCATAAAACCACGCAAAGTAAGGACACATTTCCTACATATACAATATTTAGTTAATAAGATACCATGAAAAATGAGAACCAGCTATGTTAATCATTTACTCCCATCTTTATTCAGATCCCTACACTTGAATACATAGTTTTCTACCAGTTATCTCCACTGATTTTCCAAAGGTCTTTTTCAAGTTTATACATCCAAATATAACTTTTTCAGCCTCCATCCCCAATCCTCCTGGCCATATTCTCTATCACAAGTAATTAGTTAATCAACAGAAAAGTATTAGTATATGTTATTCCCAGGCACTGTGCTAGATACTACTGATATAATGCTGATGGTATTTTAACAACATGTTCCATTCCCTCATGCAGTTTACAATCTAGGAGGGAAAGCAACCACAAAAATACTATAAAATTGAATACATTAGCCATTGTCCTTTTAAAGAGACTATAACTGGAAGAGAAGATAAATCTGGAAGATCTCTCAGAGGAGGTGATAAATAAGCTGAGATAATAAAGGTAAATGAAAGTTAGGTAAGTCAGGACAAGTGTGTATAAGAATGGGAAACCACATATGGAAAAGCTCAGAGGAAGGAAGAAAGAAACACGGGCATTTCCAGGAATTGATATTAGTCTATTGTAATGAGTATAATGAAAGCCAGAGGGAGACTAGCACAGAAAAAAATCTGGATAAATGAATAGGGAATGGTTAAAAAGGGTTTTGTTTCCCAAGTCAGTATCTGTAGATCATTCTCATTCCTCCTTATCTCTCACTCTATATTAAACATTCTATTACCAAATATCATCTCTGTCTCCTGGATAGCAGTCCAACTTATTGATGTATTTTCTCATTCCCATTTCTTCACTCATATTTCCAACCAGTATTATCTCTACTGGATTACTCTTTTGTTATCTGGCATCTCATTACCTCATCTCCGTCTTCTCCTATATCTTCAACTCCAGCTATACATTGTCCTGTGACGGATGAATGGATAAACTAACTCTGGTACACCCATAAAATGAATATTACTCAGCAATTAAAAGAAAGAAAATATATGTAACAGATTAATTTTTAACACTTACAGGAGGCACTGTTCCACCTATGAACTTTTTAAATCCTCACTGTTACAATGTTTTCTGAGTACTGTTTTTATGTCCATTTTACAAATAAAGGCATTGAAGTACAGAAAGCCCATTGCATGTTAGAACAGCTTATCATCTTAAAAGGCCCTGCGTATGCTATTTCTTTTTCATGAAACCTCCATTTTCCTGTCCTCTTTCTCATCATGAGTAAAGCTAAAACTTTACAGAGTGTTAAAACTTTAGTCTTACTCATTCTGTAGTCGTCTCTTTATTCGGGGGGGAGGAAGGGGGGGCGGTTTCCTTACCTTTGAGACTTAATTTTATCTCCTTTTCACATGTCCCATACTATACTATACAGTATTATAATAATCTACTGTATGTCCTTTTTCTTCTCTGGAATGTAAGCTTGTTGTAACCATGTATGTAATTGTGATGCAATAATTTTTTAAATGAATCAATTAATGAATGAATCAAATGACAAATGCAAAAGTGCTTTGAAAATGATAAATGATCAGAAATGTAATATATTGTTTATAAATATTAAGGGTACCAACAATAGAGAAATTATGTTTAATTTTATGTCATTCAGTTGACAATTACCTATTATTTACAAGACACTCTACTATGTAAAGGTAGCAAATAAAGATGAATAAGAAATTCCTACTGCCCTCAAGGAACTTACATTAAAAATAATAATACTAATTACCACAAAGTAGCTTTCTGAAATGAATGCATTTTCAAGTTATATGCCTTGAAAAATAATGGCCTAAAGGTAATATATTCAATACCATCTATATTGCTTTACTATCTTTCTATTTATAAAATGTTGGGAATTACAAAACAGAACATTTTTGCATAAGCATTATATAGACTTCTGTAATAGGTAAGAGGCATGGTTTGTTGTGTTGCTTGAATTTGTTTAAGTTCCTGACTATCAATGGATTAACATGGATATTATATAGAACTCCATATGTTCATTCATTCATTAACTCATTATTCCATTTATTTAACATTTATGCATACAATATAAACATTGTATAAAAAATACTTGATTAAGGCCTGGGCATACAATTTTAATGCAACCATAAACAACAAACAGGAAAAAAAATCCATGTTCATTTAATGTGGGAGTGGGTACAGTGAGAGAATATTGTAAGAAAACCCCAGAAAATAGAAAAAAAAAAAAAAAACAGAAAGAGAAAAAAAAAAAAAAAAAAAAAGAAAACCCCAAGAGACTCAGGAAATGATACTGGAGAAATGTAGGGGGAAAAGAAGCATCTTTTGAAAGTTCTTCCTACAAGCATCATTGGTGCAGCTTAAAATTATTTTTACTTCAGAGAGCAGTGAGCTAGAAAGACAACAGCCATTGTGTACTCTGGATTGCTGAAAATTTGAGAAGCAAATCTACCACAATTCAAGAGATTTTTCTGGATGCCTCCAAGATTTAATGCAAATCCTAGAGAAAGAAGTTTTTCTTTTCTTAATGATGTGTTGGTTTAATTGTTCATTATGATCTTTGTGGGAAAGGAAAACAGTACATGCAACCAAGTCTTGGGAAACTTGGAAGGTGCAACATGAAAGTAAGTGTCTTCTAAGGAATGATGTAGCTCACCACCTTGTGTTGGTTTGAAAAGAAAATATTTGAATCTGATAAGCCAGGTAGAGCAGTTTAAGTCAATCCTATAAAATTTAACATCTCACAGTTCAAAAATCTAGTCAGTAAATTGTGAACATTTTACTTCTTTAGAAAAATTGACTATAACTCATTGGACTAGCATATTAACAAAAGAGATTTAATGAAAGCAGAATAAAATGTTCTGTCTTCCAACAGTCCTATTTTTTCTCACTAAGGCTTATTATGAACATACTATCCACAGTGAAAATTATATGTAAAAGGTATGATAAATTATGGAGCTATTTTATATTGACTTCTTAAATAGATTAGTGGAAGCCATTTCTTAATTGTGTTTGGATAAAAACACATCCTTTGCCTTATGCTTGACTTGGTTATATGCATTCAAACTTGACATTTGTTTTCTTATCTTAGATTTTGTTTATATAGAGGAAATTAGGTGAAAGAAACCTACAAAAATGAATAATTAACTTAGATATCACATGTAAAACATAACTCATATAATGTCCACGTTATTGTCAATGATGATAGTATGACTTACACAGCTTAAAGGCATGGTTCTTATCTGTGGGGAGAAAATAAAAAATACTATTTTCTGTTATTGTATTGTGGTAAAATTATAGTAAAGTATGGAAATCTCAAATATAGATTGTTGAGTCCTGACAAATGCACATACCTGTGCAAGCATCACCCCAATAAAGGTATAGACTTCTATCACCTTAGAAAGTTCCCCTATGCCCTTTTCCAGTCAATCTCCCTAGCCCACACCCCCATAGGCAACCACTATACTTTTTTAAAAAATTGTCATATCCTTTACTTTATAAGAGAGCACTATTATGATTAGTAATTATTTCATGAGTGCCTCATGAAATAATTGAGATATTCAAAATAATTTATAGTTGAATAGAAATTATTACTGCTCTTTTAAAAATGTTATCTAAACAAGGGACCCCTACATTTTTAAAAAAAGAAATATTTGGGATGGGAGAATAATCCAATGCTACATTAGAAGACAGAATAAACATTTTTGTTTTCTTTTTCAATTTTATTCAATTAAAATATCTGCTAATTAAATATCAAAGCAAGGTTTGTTTTTGCAAAAGTGGTATGAATAGTAATGGGGTTTTACAATGAAAACATTTGCCTCCAGCTTAGGTGGGTATTCTTAAAGGATGAAACCCTCCAATAAGAAGGAGCTTTACTCGGCCTGGCGCGGTGGCTCAAGCCTGTAATCCCAGCACTTTGGGAGGCCGAGACGGGCGGATCACGAGGTCAGGAGTTCGAGACTATCCTGGCTAACATGGTGAAACCCCGTCTCTACTAAAAAAATACAAAAAAAAACTAGCCGGGCGAGATGGCGGGCGCCTGTAGTCCCAGCTACTTGGGAGGCTGAGGCAGGAGAATGGCGTAAACCCGGGAGGCGGAGCTTGCAGTGAGCTGAGATCCGGCCACTGCAGACTGCAGTCCAGCCGGGCGACAGAGCGAGACTCCGTCTCAAAAAAAAAAAAAAAAAAAAAAAAAGAAGGAGCTTTACTCAACAGACCAAGGTACATATTGAGTAGAACGAAAGAGTTTTAAAAATTGACTGTTGAATATGTAAGTATCCTCCCTAAGGAGAACTTGAGGTCCAGAACCAGAAATAATGTGTTGTGCAATTTTTAGTGTTCTGCACACTTTAAGGCATAGGAAATATTCACTTATCCAAAAAATTGTTGCCTGAATATCTACTTTAGACACTAATTGGTCAGAAGTTTTTCTGATGCCACCGATGCCCAAACAAATACTATAAATAGAAAAAGAAAGAGTCCTTATTTTGAATTTCTACAGTTAGATGAATCAAGGAGATTGTGTGTGCTGGAATTAGATGGTGTGCATTGTCAAAATCAAAGATTGCATATTTAAATGCAAGCAGGAACCAGACTAATAGTATGTAGGAATGAAAATGGCCTTCTGGGAACTAGTGAGTACATGATTATCTAAATGGGGCACTCTAATCAGCTCCAGTTCATTGTAGCCATGAATAAATTTTTATGAAGACCCACTTATAGATTGGAATTCAATTTTTTTACTGAAATAGAGTATGAGGATTTTATGTGAAACCTCCCAAATAATAAAGATGGATAGCCAATTCATTTTTTGGTACCAAAGATAACTCTCTGGCCTCCAAAAATATTCATATGGAACGTCATATTGGAACCCTTAGACTGCCAGCTGGAGGTACTATTCCAGATCAATAGAAAATATTCACAATAATATTCTACTCCTTAAGGAAAACTCTAAAAAAAAAAAAAAAAAAAAAAAAAAAAAAAAAAAAAAAATCACCAGGAACTATATAACCCAAAGATACTAATTAGTAAATATAGGCGTGGAACCAAGATTGATTGCAGTTAAGGCTCATTCCTTTCATATTAGAACATGCTAGATAATAACATGGAAACCTAGATAAGAAACAGTTTTAACTAGAGGAAGGGGTAGACAGCATGAAATTCTGTAAAGACATCAAGTTAGAAGAGCTGAAGGATGTCTGTTGAAATTGGCCAATTTGAAGTCCTGCTTAACCAGAGCCAAGTTACAACAAATTCCACTTATGTGGAATGTGACATACAAATTCCTTCAACTACTCTCAGTGAAACTTGTAATTAAAATGATACTGACTCCATCTCAACAATCACAGCTGCTTGCTGTTTTGACCAAGTATAACCATTTATAGGCTTCATGGTAGGATATGAAAGGCAAGAAAAATATGACCAAGGTGAATAATGGAGGTTAACCTAGGAAATGCATCTGAGATATGTTATTATAATGTGTAATTCATTTTATCTAACAAAGCCACTTCAGCGAAGGTTATTTGGTTAGAATTTGACAGGAAACAAAGGGTTTGAAGGAAGAAATTTTAAAGATAGGCCTCCTTACAGGGTTAAGAAAAAAATAAAAAACAAACACCAACAAAAACAAGAGCACTGTATCCATAGCTCACAACATTCTGAAGTCCTTACTACATCTATGGTTGAATGGGCAAGAAGAGTAAACCTTATCATCAGAACACTTGAGGCTGAAACCATGGAGAAGAGGGCATCTAATGGGGGCTGGAGTTATTTAGAAATTCAACAAATACTTCAGGAAGGTGCCACAGCAAGGAAGAAGTAGAGCAGTAATACTCTAAATTTATCTTGTGTTTTCTTTTTTCTCCTAACCTCTGATGTTCTGTGGTGCTCTACATTGGCAAAATCACATGGCAAGCCAGTCAGCAGGGGGTCCAGGTGAAGCAGTTTCCAAGGTCTGCCTCTCATGACCCAAAGCTGGGCAGGGAAAGGTAGAAAGCAGATCCCTGGGGCCGAAAGAATATAACCAGTATAAGGAATTAGTATTTTCCTTCTAAACAGGAGAGGAAAAATAGAAATCACTAATCACCAATACAGTTATGCATTTCTCTAACTCATTTCATAATGCCACTGTGTTTTATTTTAGACAAAAATGAAGTGTAATATTTGGAATTGTATTCAACACATTGAAGTAGGTATATGTGATACTCAAATATGAGATGCACTATTTTCAATTTACTAAATATTTACTGTTTGACTTGCTATTACAAGATTTATTCTGAGATGATTGGATATACTTGTTTACAATCAAGGGCAGAACAAAGAATAGGCTTGAAGTGCAAGATGAAGAATTTATTATTAGCACTAGTAAGACTATGACATTGTGTTAAATATTTATCTGTGTGAGCTGACTTAGATTAGTAAAACTACAGACAGAGATGAAAAATCATGTTTCTTCACACCTAGGTTATAATTTTTTCTAATGGATGTTCATCTAGAAATAGAAAGACTAGAATTTAGTAATTCCTGCTCACAGGTCCAAATAAATTTAATCTATTCATAATGTCAATTTATGAGAATAAATGTCATATAAATAAATTGCTTTAAGAATTTTTTACCCTGTAAACATAAGCAAATAAGAGTCTATCAGCATCTGTAATGTATACTTGTGTGTGCCAGTATAGAATCACTCTGTGGGATTTGTTTACAAGCTTCAACATAAAAACTACACTCAACAATAGAGGCGATTTCTAGAAAAAAATTAAATAGCAGGTTCTTATTTACCATATTTTACCATATATGACTGCACTACAAATAAAAGACAAGATATTTTTTCCCACAAGTCATCTGAAAAATGCCATACAAATAAACCCTTTTCTCCCACCTGAAGATTGTATTAGATTCCTAGGATTATAGTAACAAAATACCAAAAACTGGTTGGCTGAAAACAACAGAAATTTCTAGGCTTAAAATTCTGGTAACTGGAAGTCTGAAATAAGACTTCAGGGCCATCCTCTAGCTGAAATCTGTAGGGAGATCCTTCCTTCCTTGCCTCACCTATCCTTTGTTGGCTTGCCAGTGTATAGTCAAAGAGAGAAAGTTTCTCCTTTAACCTCTGAAGGTTTGCTGAAAATGAACTGACAAAAGGCAGCTTAATTGGAGAAAAAGACATACAAAATTTATTTAATGGCATAAACACTAAGGAATTGCGGAAGAATGATTACCCAATAACCTGATGAGTTCCAGATGCTTATATACCCTACTTTACAGGGGAAGGTGAGATGGGAATTGTAGGATTAAGTCATTTTAGTTGAAAGTAATAAGCACAAAAGCAATGGCCTAGGACTGTTTATCTGAGCTCTGGGATAAGTGTTGGTAAGGTGAGGGGTGGAACTTCACTATAAACAAATGTTGTCTTATTATGCAGATAAAGTCTCCCAGATAGTTTCTTGAAGCTATCCACAAAAGAATAGACAAAAATTCTCTCTAAGTGTGAGGAAAATGCCCAGTCTGTTCTCTTCTCTGGTAGTTAATCTTCGCTGATTATTTGATAAGATAGCTAAGGAGGGAGGGGGTCTTAAAACAATTGTATTTCTTTTGGAAAGAAGTCATTTTTGTCAGATAAGGAAATTCCAGTAAAGTCTCTTCCAGTGCTTTGGGGGAAAAAAAAAATTGACAATTGGTTGGTGGCAGGAATGGGTGGGGAATGTTTGAGGGGTAGAGGGTGTTAGGGAGCCAGAGAGAGACTTTGGTTCTGAAGCTGGTTTCTGAAGCCTTTTAATTTTCTATAATTAAAAGCACTCAGCATTCCAAAGCCTGATATTTTGGAGTATTGTTTTCTGCACCCCAACACCAGGAATCTTTGGATCTCCTTGCCTTGCAACTGCATAACTCCAATACTTGCCTTCATCATCACGTGGCCTTCTCCTTGTGTGTCTCTCTTGTCACGTGGTTATTTTCTTCTAAGAACACAAGGCAAACTGAATTCGAGATCCACCCTACTCCATCAAGGCCTAATTTTAACTTAACTAATTATATTTGCAAGAACCCTGTCTTAGTCCATTTTGTGCTGCCATAACAACGTATTTGAGACTGGGTAATTCACTAAAAGTGAAAATTTATTTCCTCACAGTTCTGGAGGCTGGGAATTCTATTATTAAAATGCTTACATCTGGCCAATGTCTTCTTGCTCAGTTATCACAATGACAGAAGGCATGACATGGCAAAAGGACAAAGAGAAAGAGAGTAAGACAGGCTCAACCCACTCGCTCAATAATGGCATTAGTGTATTCTTGAAGGCAGAATCCTCATGACCTTAACAGCTCTTACAAGTCCCACCTCCCAATATCATCACAATGGAAATAATTCAATTTTCACATGAGTTTTGGAGGAGACAAACATTCAGTTAATAGCAGACATTATTAACAAATAAGGTCAGATTCTAAGGTAAGGGATTAGGACTTCAAAATATCTTTTAGGGGGACACATTTCAATCCATAACAAAGAGTAAGGAATGAAATTTTAAGCACATGTCTAGAAATGGACAGTGACTATGTTGTTATAAAATAGTTCTATCATCATTCTATTTTTTTAACAAAAACCATTTCTGATATTTGTTCAAATAACTTTTGATTGTTGATTCAAAGGTAGCTATTCAAAATATAAACTAATTAAATAGTATTTTAATGCATTCAGTAATCAAAATCTACTTTAATTTTCTATCACCATCCCATTGTATTGGCAAGTTGTCTTGGTATTAGAAATACAGAGTTTTAGGAAGAATAATCAGGGGATAAATCAGGATAGGATAATATTAGAGGAAGAAGGTCAGTTTTAGTGTGTTGCTATAATTCAGGCTATAAGTAATAGGGCCTAATTTAGACTTCAAAAAGGGAATAGAAAGGAAGAGACATGATATGGTGTGGAACATTCTGGCGTTAATATGTTAGTTCTGTTAAAAGATTGTGCATTAGCTAAAAATCTTTGAAAAAATCAAGTTTCATTTTTGATAGAAAAGTAAAAGGAACTTTATTAGATAGGCAAATCAGAGTTGGAAATCAAACATCTAGGAAAATACTCATTCATCCTTTCACTTATTTATTGGATGAATAGTTATTGATGATTTCTGCAGGACAGACAGATAGGATTAAACTACGGCTATGAATAAAACAGGCCTACTTGGATTAAACATTTTTATAGAGTAAGACAAACAACAAACCTATGATATATTTGTGGCAAAGAATATAAAACATATGCAGGATAAGGGGAATGAAAGTCCTTAGGCTGGGAGTGAAAGGGTTTCTATTTCACAAAGACAGGAATGGCCTTTCTGATCAAGTGACTTGAGAAGAAAACTGAAGGAAGGGAATGAGCCTGCCGTAAGGATACCTGGGGAGAATGCTAGCAGGAAATGGGAATTTAGCAAGGCCCTGGAGGAAAAGTAGGTTCAAGGGACAGCTAGGAGGCCACTGTGTTTGGAACACAGTGAACAAGACAAGAGTGCCCTTGAATAACATTGGAAGCATAAACAGGGGCCATATCACATGGGAGCTTGTAGAGCACTGTAAGGACATTCACTCTGAATTTGCCTCAATTAAGCAGCACTTTTTAAAAGGTGCAGATGCTGTTGTCACCTTAGAGAGGAAACACTGCAGGTCACTGAAACATTCATGAGAACAGAAGCTTCAGCCAGCACCCCCACCACTACTGTTTCTGAAAGCTCAATTACTCTGCCACCCTTAATCCATTCTAAATGTTATGTTTTTATTCACTTTATTCTCTCTAAACTTAAGTCTCTGATGGCTGTGTCTGATTGTCAGAGTTGAGGTCACAAGCCTTTGAAAGGCTATGGTGAAAGTTATAGGCTTTCACCTTGAGGTGGGTCTCAAAGAGCAGAAATCCCCAAATACGAAAGGATGGTCAAAGCATAACAAATGTCCTGTACCTATTGAAAGTTGAGGAAAAAGGAAAACTCAAACTTAACTCTGAGTATTTGAGTCAAAGAGATGAGGACGTTAGTGGTAACTTGAGCAAAAGTGTCAGAAGAAGAGTGCATTTGTGGAAAATGAGATGAATTTAATTTAGAATAAGGAAAATTTAAGGTAAGACACACCAAGTAGAATTATGCACCTAAGAAGTGACAATGAATGTGGACAGAAGGATGAAACTGAGGTCATTGATGAAAACATAGATTTTGAAGCCAAATTCATAGATTTACACATTGTCCATGGCCAATATATATTCTTTTTGGAATTAAGCAATGACAATTTAACAATTGGTGAATGGAAGTACTCACTACATTTGCTGTTGTCAATGGTGGGCGGGGAGTAGCAAGAGAATACAATGGATCTGAATGCACTAAGGTGAAAAAAGAAGAAATTGAGAACAAGAGTAATACAGTATGACATGGAAATTAAACATTCAAAAGGAAAAAGAGATAGTTAAAAAGGAGGGTTAGATAAAAAAGCATTGTGGTTCATTTTTGGTTAAAAAAGAAGTCTTGTTCTGCAAAGTAGGTATACAAACATATATATATATATTTGAGACGGAGTCTCGCTCTATCGCCCAGGCTGGAGTGCAGTGGCCGGATCTCAGCTCACTGCAAGCTCCGCCTCCTGGGTTTACGCCATTCTCCTGCCTCAGCCTCCCGAGTAGCTGGGACTACAGGTGCCCGCCACCTCGCTCGGCTAGTTTTTTGTATTTTTTAGTAGAGACGGGGTTTCACAGTGTTAGCCAGGATGGTCTCGATCTCCTGACCTCGTGATCCACCCGTCTCGGCCTCCCAAAGTGCTGGGATTACAGGCTTGAGCCACCGCGCACGGCCTACAAACATATTTTTTAGGCAAACTTTTTTAGGCAAATTTTTAGGCAAAAGTTTAGAAAACTTTTGTTTGTTTGTTTGTTTGAGACAAAGTCTCGCTCTGTCGCCCAGGCTAGAGTGCAGTGGCGCGATCTCGGCTCACCGCAAGCTCCACCTCCCGGGTTCAAGCGATTCTCCTGCCTCAGCTTCCCGAGTAGCTGGGACTACGGGTACCCGCCATCATGCCTGGCTAATTTTTCCTGTATTTTTAGTAGAGACGGGATTTCATCATGTTAGCCAGGACGGTCTCGATCTTCTGACCTCGTGATCCACCTGCCTCAGCCTCCCAAAGTGCTGGGATTACAGGCGTGAGCCACCGCGCCTGGCCTAAGAAAACTTGTTAATTTTTTAAAAATTTATTTAAAATTAAAATTTGTTTAAAAATTATTTTATAAAGAAGAAAATTGTTTAAAAGGAAGAAACAAATTTCAACTGAAGATATGGGAATTTCAGAAAATATACATCCTTATTTATTTGTATTATACAATCATACATACTACTTTTTATAAAAATGCAAATTACATAGAAATGTTTAAAACATTGCAAAAAGGAAAATGCCTTCATCGAAAACTTTTCTTTATACTATCCTAACCCTTTCCCGAAGGCTAACTACACTGTTAAAAATTCACTATGCATTTGTAAGGGCATGCATATGTGTGTGTACATGTACGTATATTTACATAGTCACATGAGAAACTTGCATATTAGAATCAATGGGTTTGTGACTAAATATTAAGAAATATTAAAACAAAATATACTATTTTTTCAAACTTTATTAGTCCTGTTAAGACTATGTCAGGTTGCAATAAGAAATTAATCCTCAAATTTGAATGGATTAATAAAACATTTATTTCTCACTTAGGTAATATACATAATGCAAGTGAGTCAGGAACTCTGTTCCATAAATAAAGTCATTCAGCACCCCCGACTGACGACTGACGAAGATTCCACTTTTTGTAATTGTATCACTTAAAACATGTAGCCTTTTTTCTAGGCTTCAGCTAGGAAATAGCACACTTTACTTCCCTTTACAGCACACACTGGGCAGAACTGGTCATATTTCCTTGCCTTACTACAGTCGTACAGAGACATGTTGGAAAGCGCATTTGTAGTCATCAAGCAGTAAACAACTCTCACATGCTGACTCACAAGCACATCGTACTACTTGTCACGCACGTCCATGTGAAGAGACCACCAAACAGGCTTTGTGTGAGCAATAAACCTTTTTAATCACCTGGGTGCAGGTGGAATGAGTCCGAAAAGAGAGTCAGTGAAGGGAGATGAGGTGAGGCCATTTTATAGGATTTGGGTGGGTAGTGGAAAATTATAGTCAAAGGGGGTTGTGCTCTTGCAGGCAGGGGCAGGGGTCACAAGGTGTTCAGTGGGGGAGCTTCTGAACCAGGAGAAGGAATTTCACAAGGTTAATCGCTCAGTTAAGGGGTGGCAGAAACAAATCACAATGGTGGAATGTCATCAGTTAAGGCAGGAACCGGCCATTTTCACTTCTTTTGTGATTCTTCACTTGCTTCAGAACGTATACATGCTTCACTTGCTTCAGATGTATACGTTCAGGTCACAGGGGATATGATGACTTAGCTTGGGTTCAGAGGCCTGACACTACTGATATAATATTGAGGTTCCAGAATAAAGACAGAAGAATAATAGAGAGTTTATTATCACAATGTTGGTAGGTAAATATCAACCTCCTGTGACCACATAATTTTGTGATTTCAAGTAATTAGCTTTTTACAAAAATATTTTTAATAACATAGTTTCTTATTCTAAACATATATTGTTTTAATTTGTTTTATGCTGTTATTAACAGAATACCTGAGACTGGGTAATTTACAAGGAACAGGGATTTCTTCCTTACAGTTCTGGAAGCTGGAAAGTCCAAGGCCCTGGGGCCTGCATCTGGTGAGGGCCTTCTTGCTATATCATTCTATGGCAGGAAGTTGAAGGGCAAGAAAACATATGCTAGAAACATAGAGAAAGTGAAAGAGAGAGACAGAGAGAGAAGGGAAAGGGGGCAAAATTATACTTTTATCAGGAACCCACTTTCATGATAACTAACCCATATCTGCAACAATGGCATTAATCCTCTAGTGCCCTCATGACCTAATCACCTTTTAAAGGTCTCACCTCTCAGCATTGCTTCATGCAGAATTGAATTTCTAACACATGAAGTTTAGGGGACACATTCAACTCATACAACCAGCAGTTAAATCATTTCTCTACCAACCAAGCACACATAAAGTAATCCCCTTTATGAATAATAAAATTCCATAGGAAATAACATTAAACTTTTAAAGACTGACTATCTCATACTCCTAAGTAAAGAATAGAATACTTAAAACCAAACTTTTAATACTTTAGAAAGATCTTGGCCCTTGTTAGTATACAGACACTGATATAAATTTACCTTTATACAAAATCGATGTAGATTCAACCTAAAATTTATTGTGTGTCCCATACAAATATTCACTAAACGTTTTTTGTATCTTTTAGAGCAATGCTATAACCACTTCAATATACATTAACACATTTAGCCCTATTAGCAACTTGATGGTTAAGTGTTGTTATTGTTCCCACATTTAGTAAGTTACTTGTAAGAAGCAGATCAGTGCTTAGTTTTTCTTACCAGTGACATCAGCAGTTTTGCATTTGTTCAATATTTTTTATTAAATCACTAACTGAGATTTGTGGCTTCTGTACTTACCTTTCTCATTCCAATCATGTGTGAATTAAATAATACGAGCTTCTAATATTTGTTGGCATAAATAGGTTGACAAAAATTGTACTAACAGTTATCTTTTGGTATTCACAGGGGAATTGGTTCCAGGACAGTCTCACATGCAAAGTAGAAGTCCTTGATATAAAATACTATAGTAAATATTTGCATATAACCTATGTATATCCTCCTGTATACTTTAAATCCTTTCTAGATTATGTATAATACTAATGCAATATAAATACCATATAAATAGTTGTTATACTGTATTGTTTTTATTTGTATTATTTCTTCTTATTGTTGTATTGTTATTTTATATTAGTTTTTATTTATTTATTTATTTATTTATTTTTTGCAACAGGGTCTTACTCTCTTGCCTAGGCTGGAGTGCACTGGTATTACTACAGCTCATTGCAGCCTTGACCTCCCCAGCTCAGGTGATCCTCCCACCTCACCCTTCCAGGTAACTGGGACTGCAGGCATGCAATACCATGCCTAGCTACTTTTTTATTTTTTAATTATTTGTGGAGACAAGCTTTTGCCATGTTGCCCAGGCTGGTCTCAAACTCCTGGGCTCAAGGGATCTACCTGCATCAGCTTCCCAAAGTGCTGGGATTATAGGCATGAGCCACTGTGCCTGGCATTTATATTAGTGTTTTTTAAAAACTGTTTTCAATTTGCAGTTGGTTGAATCTGAGGATGTTGAAACCGTGGATATGGAGGCCCAAGCACGCTACCAGTTTAGCCTCTTAATAATTGATTATTGAATAAAGCTTGCTTAACCTAGTGTTCTATTGATAAGCAATTGAGTATTTCCTCCCAATTTATTCTAATGAAAAAAAAATTATTCTACTGAAAAAAAATTCTACTTTTTTAAATTTAATTGAATGGCTTAATTAAAGCACATGTATATTTCTTTACCAAAATCTCTCCCAAAAATGCTGAGCTTACACTTTCTCCCTACAGTGTTTGTGTGTGCCTCCTTTTCTTTTTATATCAAAGCATTGTCATCTGATAAAAAAGTAGTATATGCAATTTTTCACATGTGAGTGGGTGTCAGTATCCTGTATGCATCTTTTTCTAGATTGCTTCTCATCTTTTTTTGCATATATTTATATGCGGTTGTGTGTTATTTTCTTATTAATACAAAAGTCCTTTGTCTATGTGGGATGCTAAATAATCACACCTCCAAAGATGCTACCATCCTAATCCTCAGAATCTGTTAATATGTTTCCTTCCATAGCAAAAGGGACTTTGCAGGTATTATTAAATTAAGTATCCTGGGGAGATTATCCTGGTTAATCTGGAGGACTCAGTGTAATTCAAAGTCTTCATTAGAAAGATACAGGAAGACAACAGTCACAGCAGGAGATGAAACAATCACAGCAGGACAGAAACAGAGGGAGAGAAGATGATGTGATAATGGAGCAGAGTGAGGCAATTACTAGAAGGGTACTGCAACCCAAGGAATGTAGGCAGTCTCTAAGAAGCTAGAAAAGGCGAGGAACAGATTTACCCCCTACAATCTCCAGAAGGAATGCAGCCCAGCTGACCTTGATTTTCTCCTGTAAGATTCATGTAGTATATAAAGGTAAGTTCTTACCACTGCCAGAAGTGTAAGATAATTCATTTGTGGTGTTTTAAACCATTACGTTTGCAGTATTTTATTACAGCAGCAATAGGGAATATGCAAAATGCTAAGGCAATTAGTAATTTGTCAACTGATATGTGTAACTGCTTTTCTTTTTAAAAATTTTCTTATTTTTATTAATAAGAATTTTCTTTACATTCTGGGATACGTGTGCAGAATGTGCAGGTTTGTTACATAGGTATACATATGCCATGGTGGTTTGCTGCACCTATCAACCCATCTTCTAGGTTTTAAGCCCCACATGCATCAGGTGTTCATCCTAATGCTCTCCCTCCCCTTATCTCCCACCCTCGATAGGCCTGTGTGTGTGATGTTCCCCTCCTGGTGTCCATGTGCTCTCATTGTTCAACTCCCACTTACGAGTGAAAACATGCAGTCTAGTTTTCTGTTCCTGTGTTAGTTTGCTGAGAATAATGGCTTCCAGCTTCATCCATGTCCCTGCAGAGGACATGATCTCATTCTTTTTTATGGCTGCATAGTATTCCATGTTGTATATGTGCCACATTTAAATGCCTATCAATGATAGACTGTGTATTTGCTTTTCTAACTCTGCCCTTTAGTCGTTGTTTCTATTTTTTGCCATAGTGTATTTTAAGAATTTTATTTATGTGTCAAGTGTCACTTAATAACAGGAATACATCCTGAGAACTGTGTAAATGGATAATTTTATTTCATGTAAATCTGTAACATGTTACTGTACTGAATACTATAGGCAATACTAACATAGTGTTAAGTATTTGTGTATCTAAATGTAGAAAATTTAGTAAAAATACAATACTATAACATTATGAGACCATCATTATATGTGTCATCCATCACTGACCAAAATGTCCTTATGTATTTCATGACTGTACTTAAGATTTCCCTTTTGTCCCATTGATTTGAGGTCCTATATTTACTAAAATCCCAAAAATTTGATATTTATACCAGGGCAAGCTCTGTACTATATTTCATTAATTGGTCAGCCAGTATGTGGTCCAGTATCAGACTATTTTCATAAACATAGTTTAATAATACATTTTAATAGCTTATAGTAATAGTCTACTCTCAATGCATTTCTGTTCCAGAGTTTTGCTAGTTCTTCTCCCATGTGTGTTTTCCACAAGAACTTCTATGTAATTTTAAACTACATAATCATCATTATCACACCCTAAGAACTACAGAAACAAACAAACAATCTCTCTGATGATATTTAAGTTGAGATAGTATTAACTGGATAGATTATTTTACACAGGATATAACATATTTATAATATTGAAGAAAAATGAATTCAAAGGAAGCATATCATCTGATATTAAGATTTACTATAAAAGTTACAATAATTGAGGTAATGTGGTGTTAGAGAAAAGACAGAGACATAGATCAATAGAACAGAATAGAAAATCCAAAAATACAACAAGAAAAATATTGCCAATTTCTGACAAAGGGGCAATAGCAATCCAAAGGAAAGGAGACAATTATTTCAAGAAATGAGGTTGAACAATTGGACATTGACATAATGAAAAAAAGAACCTGCCCTAAATATTGCAATTTACTTGATATTAACTCAAAATGGAGCATAAGTCTAAATATAAATCTATAATAATTTTGGAAGAAAATATAGAAGACAATTTTCATTTATAATAAATAACCTCATGACCCGAGGTTAGTTGTGGAGTTCTTAGACATAGTCCATAAAATAAAAATTGCTTTATAATGATAAATTGAACTTTATTAAAATTAAAACTTTTTTTTTAATGGAGTTTCACTCTTGTAGCCCAGCCTGCCAGCCTGGATGGCATTACATTGGCTCACTGTGACTTCCACCTCCCGGGTTCAATAGATTCTCCAGCCTCAGCCTCTCAAGTAGCTGGGATTAGAGGTGCGCGCCAACATGACCAGCTAATTTTTGTATTTTTTAGCAGAGGCAGGGTTTCACCATGTTGGCCAGGCTGGTCTCGAACTCCTAAACTCAGGTGATCTGCCCAATTCGGCCTCCCAAAGTGCTGAGATTACAAGCGTGAACCACCGCTTCTGGCCTAAAATTTAAAAGTTTGTCTGTCCAAACACATTTCTAAAGGGGCAAATCAACAGGTTGTAGACTCTGAGAAAGCATATGCAAACTATGTATCTTACAAGGCTTGTGGCCATAATATAGAAAGACGTATTTTTAAACTCTCAGAACTCAACAGCAAGAAAACAAAACAATTCAATTTAAAAATAGGCAAAAGATTTAAAAGATATTTTTAAAAGGAGGATATGTGGATTAAAAATAAGTACATGTTTTCATGTACTTATTTTACATGAAAATATGTACAACATCATTAACCACTTGGAAAATTCAAATCAGAGCTACAATGATATTCTACTATGTACATATTATGGTGGCAAAATTTAAAATTAAAATTAGAAGTGGCTATAATACTGACAAAGACAATTTTTGCAAGGGTACGGAACAATCGGAACTCTCATACATGTGTGGTGAGAATGTGGAATAGCATAGCCACTCACAAAAATTTTCAATTTTGTTATATGCTACTTAAACTTTTAAACTAACAAGCATCATTTCCCAAAAAGATCAGAAGATCCTAAGTGTTGGTGATGTGTTTTATAACTCTGATTACTTCAGAAATGTATTTCTTGAACCCAGCTGACACTCAAAAATGATTGCTTAGTAACGAGGTGTGGTGGCTCATACATGTAATCTCCGCACTTTGCAGGGCTGAGATGGGAGACTCACTTGAGCCCAGGAGTTTGAGACCAGCCTGGACAACATAGGGAGACCCTATTTCTACAAAAAAACAGTTCTAGTGGCACACACTTGTAGTCCCAGCTTCTTGGGAGGCTGAGGTGGGAGGACGGCTTGAGCCTGGGAGGTAGAGGCTGCAGTGAGCAGCCACTGAGCTCCAGCCTGGGAAACAGCAAGATGCTGTCAAAAAAAAAAAAAAAAGTAGAACCTGCCTCAAAAACCAAAAAATAAAAAATAAATAAAAAAGCAAAAGCAAAAAATGAAATGATTTCTTTGAAAGATGATAATTACAATTTTTTGTTGGACTTAGATTGATGAAAATTAAGATTTCTTTTAAATGAAATGACTAATTTCTCTTCAACCTGAATAATTATGTAAGATTGCAAAGGAGATGTGAAAATATGCACCCAAACCAGGATGAATCAACCTTTTTTCCCTAATTTTTCATTTTTTGATGTTAAGAAAAAGAGAATACATTGAAAATCACAATTTGTCCTATTTTGTATCTGAAATATTCAGAGTAGAATAATAATGGCTTTTGTGTCAAGCAGGTAGGTGATTGATTTGATTGCTTAATTCACTAGGTACCATATCACTTGGGACAATGAAGAAAACAGCAGACTAACTGATTATTTTTGTCACTTCCAACTCAATAGATTCCTGGGGAGGCCTCTGGAGAAAAGCTGCCCAAGTGATTAATAGGGATTTCCACCCTCTGAATTGTATCCATGGATTTTAGTATTCTAGTCATCTTAATTATTTTCTTTCTATTCTATGTTCATTTGCAAATCTCTCAGAAAGAGGTAAAGAAACACTCTCCTTGGTGAACATTTAAAAACATCAAGGAAACTAACATAAAGCAGATACCACTAACTTTTTATTAAGTTGCTGAAAATAAAAGGAACATGTGAAAGCTTTATAGCCTCTTCATCAAGCTACCAGGAAGCATATTGAACACTAGGCATGATAGTGGCTTGGAATTAATGTGTTCAGTACAATTTTAATAAAACTAAAGGAGAGAAATGAAAATTTAAAAATACTGGTTTCTACTTCTCAAAATATTTCCCCATATTTTAGAGAAATTACTTAGGAAAGAATCCTTATCATCAGTGTTGAAAAGGAGTTTTGCATCTTATAATCAGTTCCATTGTGTTCAGGAGTTACTGCAGACTGAGCTTTTTCAACAACAGGAAACATTTATCTTAAGTAAAAAAAAAAAAAAAAAAAAAAAAAAATCCTAATGATCACTTGAAAAACATTAGAATTACAGAAATTCTGACATCCAATTAGGTTGTAAATCCAAACCAGTATAAGTGTGTGTCAAATACAAATATATTGGTCTTAAACAAGATGCACACTGAGCCTGCATCAATAGTGATCACTGAAGGTTGACCTTAAATGTACTGTTGAGGTTTGAAAGATCAACACATTTTGGTAATCTGCTTATACTTTTTGGGACAAGAATTTGCACTGCCAAGTAAGAAATTTCTGGTGCCTGAAAAAATTAAATCAACCCATTATAGCCTATCTCTTCTACTGTTTGCAACTACAACAAAATGCAAAGTCACTTGTTAAGGACTCTAAAAAGTTAAAAATGGCAGGCACATTAGTGAGAGCAAACAAAACTTGAAGAATAACCTATAACCAGGTTGAGTTTCTTTCTTTTTTTTTTTTTTTTAATCTGTCGTCTTTTGTTTGTTTGTTTGTTTGTCTCTCAACTTGTTCTGAAGATACTACCTGTATGGAACTGCACATCAGGTGTGAGCAGAGAAAATCTGAGATAAGCTGTCCAGAGAATTGGGATAAGGAGCCCCAGGAAGCCATCACCAGGAGTAGGGGGTAGGATCACTATGGTTGTTGTTGATGCTGTTGTTGTTGCTCTCTTTTGGTCTTGTGTCAAGGGCAACCCCAATCATACAGCTGCAATGTGGCAATGATAGCAGATCTAAAATCCTAAAGGAAAAACCTATATTTTTGACAAGAAGAACTAAGAAAAAGGAACCATAAACTCCAAAGAGTGACAGGGTGGGGAACCCATTATTTGTCTTTCTTTTTTCTGTCGCTGTGGTTCCCCAGGGTAGACCCAGTTACGCAGAAATGAGCAAGCAATAAAGCCAGGAGCTAATACTCTACAAGAAACTCTATCTTTCTATTCAGAAGATAGGCAAAAGGGGTCCCAGGAAGTTACTGAGTATGTGAGAGATTCTACAGAGAAGAGAGCTAGAGGAGAGGTTTCCCTGAGTCTGGACATGAAATGATACAAGTCCCAGACTCTTCTCTGAAGAACACATGCAAGGACTAGACCCAAAGCATAATCTCAAAGGCTGTGAGAGCTGAACTCTAATATAAACTGAGATCCTAGTTGTACACTAATCCCTGAGAGATACATGCATGAGAGACCTAAAGCAGCAGAGCAAAGGCTCTGAAAATGCAGCTTACCAGGACTCAGAGAAGTTGAGACAGGATCTGCAGTCTGACCTAATTAGGTCAATTAACCAATAAAACAAAGCAAAACAAAATGTACTTTCTCCAGAAGATTTTCACATGACTCAGAGTACCATAAGATAATATACAAAATGGCTCTGGTACAGTCTAAAATTATTCAACATACAGAGGGCCAGGAAAATATGAGCTATTATCAAGGGAAAAGTTAATCAGCAAAAACTCCAAAAGGACCCCCATGTTAGAATCATCAAAGACTTTAGAGTAGCTATTATAATCATGCTCCATGAGGTAATGTTAAATTACCATAAATTAATGAAAAGTTAGTATTTCTCAACAAAGAAATAGATACAATAATAAGAATCAAATGGAAATAATAAAATACCTGAAATTTTGAAAAAGGTTATTAGATAAGCACAATAGCATAATGGCGATGACAGAGGAAAGATTCAAATAAATTGAAGACAGATTAATATAAATTATCCACTTTTAGAAAATAAAAAAATATATTGAACAATATGAACCGCAAGGACCTGTGAAACAATATCAAATTTGGATAGATTCACCCAGTATATCTTCAAATATTTTTTTCCTCTCCTAGTAATCCAATGACCCCAAAAGGTAGACCTTTTGACACTGTATTTTGATTTTAGTTTTACAATTAGTTTCATGAATCAACAGGACTTTAAACACTTTGTAAATATAAAACTTCACTTGAAGGGTACTATCATGTTTCATAACCCAAGAAATAAGGCTGAATCACTTTAGCAAATAGAATTTTAATGAATAGGTCATAAGCTTGAATCTTGGAGAAAGTAAATAAGTTGAGTTTCTGAAAGTGGCATCTTAGATATCCAGATAAGCCCATTCTAAAATAAACAAATAAATAAACAAAAGTAGGAATCTGGATAAAGTAGAGCAAACATTAAATTCATGGTTAATCTTATATTGACAGGGGGAATTTTCCAGGGATTGACCAAAAAATACTTAAAAGCAAAATGCTTTGTGAACTATACTGAATGAATTTGGAAACATAAGTTATAATGGAGCTTCTATATTGACAATTCGTTATTCACTATTAGTTTCTAACCCAGAGAGAGCAGTAAAGGATAGCATGAACTGGAGAGTTGGACCTGAAAAACCTGCTTAACATTGCTATCGTCATATAACGAGAAACTAGATTAGAATTTTAAAATCCCAGTCATAAACAAGGATAATACAACAAGTATTTTTTTATGTTTCAAACTGAGTTCTTGAGTGGAAAAAAATGTTTACTAAAACCATAACCACAGGCTTGCCTTTATACAGGATTGAGATCTAAATTTATACTACTTATATTATTATGGAAATGACAAGCTGATAAATGAAAATAAAAACTGGACCAGTTAGTAACTCTTCTGTGCTATCTGGAATAAACAAAATTAAATCTTATTTGGAGAAACTTAACCTTCAATGAATGCCTTATAAGGATTCTGACATGTAAAGCTCCACCAAGCTTTAGTATAATCCCAAATTATAAAGATATATAAAGAAAAATGTCAGGAGCATTGTCAGCATAAATTAATGAGCAAATTTACATGCCAAGACATTTTGAAACTAAAGTAAATAATTCTTTTTTTTAAAAAAGCAAACAATTGCATACTTCATTCTAATAAACACATTTACACCATATTGTACTGATTCTGTAGAACAATGAAGACAAAACAATATCTTGAAACAAACTAGCCCAGTGCTGTCAAATCAGATTAATGAGGATGCTTTGTCCTGACTTTCCACACACCAGAACAATTCTTTAATGAATTATTGTATGACCAACCTAATAAAAATGATGCAAACAATCACACCAACCAGTTTTCTCCTATAAACAGAGTCTTAAAGTTCGCTCCTACTCCAAGTGCTGTTCAGAATTTAATGGTTGAAGGACTGGAATGTGTAGTTTATCAGGAGATCTATGCCACATATTTCTGCTGTTGGTAGAATCTAATAGAGTAAGAGTATAGAAATTTGTGTAATACTCTGGAAAGCTGCCACATAATTAGCTTACTATTACCCATGTAATTGTGCCAAAGGAGTCTTTAGGACCAGACTCTTGGGATGTGGAGAATGCAAAAATAATTATTCAATGTTCGGGATCGGCATGATCTCCTTACTCTTAGATGGATCCAAACACAGCTAACCCTTCATCCGAAACTGGATTATTATCCAGCATTGATCCTCACGCTCGCTGTTCCTATCAGTTCATGCTGCCAGAGGCTGTTGTCATTGTCTGTTCATCAAAGCATAAAGACATGGTATCTCCAGGCTTACCAATTCTGACACTTTTGGGCCTTCTGCTTGTATCAGGAAGGACTTCCATCCAACCACCAAGGAGCCCAGGCTGTTTAGTTTATGTAAACATGTGTTAGTACAAAACATAAAAATAATTGTGCTAGATCTGAGGTGATATGTTTCTAATATTAGCCCCATCAACATCAGACACCTGCCTATGGGCATGTGATTGCCTGATTTCCTTAAGACGTTTCCAGAAATGACTGATATTTTATACATTTTTAGATGAGAAAGTTTTATATTTATTGCACTTGCACATTTGGAAATTTTCTTTTTGGGCTGGTCTGTCACAAGAGTGTTAAATTAATACCAATTAATGAATTCAAATACTACGACTAGATCTAGTGTACTATACATAACAACAACAACAAAAAGAAAGAAAGTGGGGCATGGAGGAAGGAAAGAAGGGGAAGACAGAGGGAGGGAGAAAGAAAGGGTAAGGGGAAAGAAGCCAGAAAGAAAAAGAGATAGAACTTCACAAATAAGAATGTCAATTAGACTGAGTACAGAATTTCAACAAAACAAAAGTATTATAAAAGAATCGAGAATAATAACTGAAAATGTATAATGTTTTACCAAAGCAAGCTGTTATTCAAGGAAGAGGTAGAAATAAAGACATTTTCAGATAACTAAAATTCAGAGAGGTTATTGCTAATCTGAATAAAGGACCTTCTACAGAGAATTCCTGAAGAAGAAGGAAATACAGTGAAGAAAGATAACCTGCATTGGAATGAAATGACATGACAAACAACCTGAAATATACATGAATAAATATATATTTATATTTAATATAAACATATATGTATATTTAATATAAATATATATTTATATACATAAATAATATAAACAAACGGTGAACAGTATAAAATAATATAATATCTAATTTGGTGATAAATCTGAAAATTAAATATGTAAATAATATACAAGAGGGTAGGTGGTAATCAGAATCAATTATTAGACTAGAAACACTATGTACTATTTCCAAATCAGAAATAAAAAAAGGATGAAAACCGCTGTTAATCTAAAGTAATATACTGAAAATCAGAAAAGGACAAATAAAAATAACCAGGGGAAATAAAAATCAGATATATGTTATAAAATTATACCAAATACATAGTGCACATGACACAATTAAGTTAATTAAAATCATCTATTAAACGGCAGTATGTATCAGAGTGTATTTGTTTAAAAACACATGTTTTTACAGATATATACCTAGAACACAATGGGAATGTTGAAAGTTTTGAAGAATATATACTGCGTATGTAAAAACCAAACTAAAACTTGGTTGGTTCTATTAATATCAAACAAAATTTTCTGTCACCTAAAATATTAATAAATATAATAAAAGACTACTAAATTATGGAACACTCTGACAACAGGACACCATATAGCAGCAGAAATAAATTAATCAGAGCTAGAAGTTGAATAACAATATACATGGCCAAAGGATTAACATAATTATACAATTTATATGAATGTATAAAACAGTAAAAATAAATTTTTAATTTTACCTAGATAATTAGGGTGTCTTGAAATAAATGTTTAATGTGTTATACTGGGGAGCATTGATAGTAGTTTTAATGATTTCTTTACCTGGGTGTGTACCCAGGTAATTGTTACACTCTTCTCTATGCCGTTTGTATATCAATTACAGATCAGGGGAGCAATTTAATAATTTAAAGAAACTGATTCAATAGTATTTGGGGTTTCTTTGGCTTATATAAGACTTTTTCTGGGAATGATAATATTACTGGCTTTGTATGATGAAAAAATAAATCATTACCATCATCATAGGACTGATTTGGAAACAGCGTTTTACCCCCTCAACCACAGCTGGCTGAACCTTGTCTAATTGGTAAACTCCAGGATGTATTGCTGTCCTTTTGAAGAAGTTACATCATTTATTTTCTGCAGACATTAATTTTATTTCCAGTTTTTCTTCTCTAGGTAATTGGAGTATCTTGAAGTCTGGCCCATTATTCATCTGGGGTTTATAAATCCTTCTACAACTTGCACCACCTTTCTAAGTTTGAACCTACTTTCAAGGGGATATATCCTCCCTTCCCCCAAAACTCGGAAAATATGTAGCGGAAAGAGAGCCAAACTCTTTCTCTCTCAAACTATAAGTCCCAGTTTTATCTGCATAGTTAAAAGCAGAGAGTTTCTGGTAGCATAGAAATTATAAAAACAGTACATTTTATATATGTGTATACATATAAATACATATATGGATATTTACATATGTGCATACATGTATATGTAAAAGTATATGCAAAAACACACATTTTTGTATCCTGTATATAGTATATATTATATATAAAAAGTATGCATATACATTTATATATAACATTTTTTACAGTCATGACCTAAGCTTTGTTTAGTTTTAGATTTTATATCCCCTTGGTGGTGATATTATAGTCCGAGTTTGGGTTCCTAGAAAATATATTTCCTTCCTCTCAAGTTTCTTCTGCCTCAGCTCAGCATCCTTTGAAGATGTTTATCTCAACATCACAATGAATAATGACTATTGTAGACATATCTGTGTGTGTTTGTCTGTGGGCATGTGTTTCCTTGTTCTTCTTGGCTTTTTTTCATATTAATTAGATTATTTCCTATGGGGAACCTACTGGTATGCCAATTTGTTCCGCCCATGTCCTGGCATGATAGCCTAGTGGCAACATGTAAGGCCCTGGGCTGAGTAAGCAAGCAGAGATAAGTAAGCCTGGCTACACAGATAGATCCTGGGCAGCGCCCTATGTTCCAAGTTCATCTAACCCAGCTGTGCCCTAGGGCTTTCCAATTATTTGAGTTTTTAGTTTCTCCCTAAGCTACCTACAATGGGTTTCTCTCACTTGCTATCAAAGTCCCCAGAATAACACTAGTATTTTTTTTGTTTTATTTCTGAACTTTTAATTAAAGTATATATCATACATACAAAAACAATCGAACATCACAAGTATTCTGTCTGGTAAGTTTTCACAGAGTAACACTCCCAATAACTATCACCCAGATTAAGAAACAGAAGACTCCCAGCATCCCTCAAACCTCCTTATTCTCCTTCTAGCCATTGCCCTTTCTAGTAGCAACTACAATGCTCTTTTAAAAAATACTGTATTATAAAAAATTTTCCACATATAGGAATTTTGAACAACTTTCACAGTGGGCACTTAAATAACCACCACCTACATTCTACAATTAACATTTTACTATAGGCACTTTATCACATAAGTAGCTATCTATTTATGTTTCTATTCATCCTTTAATCCACCTTACTGTTTTGATGCATTCAAAGTAAGCTGCTGACATCAGGAAGTTCCCTTTCAAGTTCTTCATCATGCATATTTTTAAGTAGACTGCATATCTTCTTTTTAGGAAAAACATACAATGAAATGCACAGTCTACTCTAGCCAACCCTAGAAGCTCCTCAGTATCGAACATGTTTCTGTTCTGTTTTCATTCATGGTGTTTGAATGGGTTGTCTAAAATTAAAAACATAGAGGGATGGGATGCTGGCTACATTTTTTGCTAGGTCATCTAAGCATTTAATGTTGCCATTATATGTAATGATCATACTCCCATTTTTTCCTCTTTGAGTAATCCAGAAAATGTCAAGAATATTTATATTCATCATTTCCCGATGAGGTTTAACTGTGTTAGGTATCCAACAGACTTGGGCTTAACAGTTTTAGGCAGTTCTCTATAGAAAGTTCTCTCTGAGAATCTAATATCAAACCTGCAGCAGAGGACCAAAATGCTTAGTGATCAGTCATCATTCTTCTCATGGCTCTTCTTACTGTTATTATCAATTTACTCCAAAGATGACCAGGAAAGCAATAGACCTTTTGAGAAATTCAAAATATAGTCCTTAGTTCTTGGTAGAATATATTTAAAGGAGTCAGAGAATCCGTATTCCAAACATTAAATCGGCCTTTGATTTATTGGGTGAATTACTAACTTCAAATTATTCAAGTGTTTATTCTCACTTCAACTTTTGAATAGGTGCAATATGTTTATAACAAGAAGGTTTTGTGTTGATAAACGCAGCACTTCGAACCAAGAAATAACCTATTTCACTTAGGTCATCACTAGGATTGTATCAGATGTTTATATGCCAACACAGATATTCACATCTCAGGCTCAAATGCTTTTCCGGGTGAAGATGCTACTGAAAGTAGGGGTGCTGTGCTTTTATGTTCTAATAGATCTGGCAAGATTCTTAGAGTATGAAATATGAGTACGACTTTGAATGCATATTGTGCCATTGAATCTGTGTTCTGGGCACACCACTGGTGCCTCCCTCATCACTTCTTTGATTCCCATGACACCCTCTGTCTCTACCCTACGTGGTTGCTTGAGTTTCCAGTATTGAACCTCTTCAAGCCCTGTGATGTGTGTTTGCTATGCCACACTGCAGAATATGCTTATTTATTTCTGTTTGTGTTCTTGTTTTGCTTATAAACAGTTCTTATTCAAAATAATGTTCTTAATGCCACTGTGCTCAGTACTTAGGGGCTAAAGTGAGACTTCACCAAAAAACTTGGGTATAAAGAAAAACAGTTTTCATGTGAGGAATAAACTGTGAAATTTACTTAAAACTAAAAGGGCCAGGACAATTCAAAGTTATGATTTAAAAAATAGACATTTCAAAGAACAGAAAATTTTAATCATAATATTTTTAAATTCATTCTTCAATTCATTCAGCTACTCAGTCTTCCATTTATCAATCAAGAAATATTAATTAAGCACCTTCTATGTGTTCAGTAGTTGCTGAGAGTACTGAGAGTACAAAAGTGAAAATGATGCAAAGTCCTTGTCTTCACAGAGCCCACAGAGAAAGAGAGAAGCACTGGTATATAAGGCCCAAGAAGAGAATGCATGTGGTATATTTATGGAGGTTATCAAAAGGCAATGTAATGACAGCATTTCAAGCAATGGAAAATGGAAGGAGATAAAGACAGCAATGGAGAAACTCTTTCTAGGCCTTATAGGCATAGTGAGCATTTTGATTTGAATATTAAGTATTATAGGAAGCCATTGGGGCAATTTAATCAGGGGAATAGCAAGTTGACCAAGATATTCTTTTTTTTTTTTCTTGAGATGGAGTCTCGGTCTGTCACCCAGGCGACAGATTGTGCAGTGGCACAATCTGGGCTCACTGCAAGCTCCACCTCCCAGGTTCACGCCATTCTCCTGCCTCAGCCTCTCAAGCAGCTGGGACTACAGGCGCCCGCCACCTCACCTGGCTAATTTTTTTTGTATTTTTTAGTAGAGACGGGGTTTCACTGTGTTATCCAGGATGGTCTCGATCTCCTGACCTCATGGTCCGCCCTTCTCGGCCTCCCAAAGTGCTGGGATTACAGGCTTGAGCCACCGCGCCCGGCCCAAGATATTCTTAATGTTGCCTTCAGCTTGTCTAAACTTTAGACAGGTTTCTTTCTGCCTTTAGGCCTCCGTCCTCCTTTTTCTTTGAGCATCTACTTTCAAAATCCTGTAATTGTAAATTCTCTCTCTCCCCCATTTGAGATGTAAATATTTTTTTTTTTCTTTTTAAAATATATTTAGGGGTTGCAAGTGCAGGTTTCTTACATGCTTATGTTGCATAGTGCTGAAGTCGGGGCTTTTAGTGTACCCACCACCCTATTTAAAAAGCCTCTTGTCTGTATCACAACCCAGGAAAGCAATTCTGGAGGACCTAGGAACCATCCCTTTGAAATGCAATTGAGAAGGATATTGCCCCTAGTCTCAGACTCTGTGGGAGAGTAAGAGCTTAACTGTAGCAAGGTCCTTAGTCCGAGTTATAAAACTACCTCCTGCCATGAAGATATGATAAAATTTACTTTTCCTTTAGGTAGAGTCAATTAGTAAACACAGATGACTTAAGATGTCCCACCCCAACTCTTAAAAACTCTCCAACTCTTTGTCTTAGTGGAGTTGAACCCAGACTGAGTTCTGATGTCTTTCTCCTATTGTAGCAGTCACCTTGAATAAAGTCTGCCTTGCCTGTTTAACTTTGTACAGTGCAATTTTTGCTTTGACAAAATAAATGCCCAATTGTGATAGTGAATGCTGAGGAGACAGCCATCGATGCTATGGGAAACTGTAATAGAAAGATTGCACCTGGTCCAGGTGGTCAAGGTGAAGATTCTCACAGGAAGCTAGATGTGAAAGGAGTGTGGTAATTGAGTACAGGTGAGTGTGAGGGTGTGGAGGGAGTGTTCCCTGCAGAATGTAAAGGCCCTGTGATAAAAGGGAACATGGCCATGAAAGAAAAGGAGAAGTCCACTGAGGCTGGAGTCAGGAGAAGTAAGGAAAATGGGAGCATCAATTAGGGGCCAGCCCATGCAAAATGTTACAGGCTGTACTAAATGTCTGATTTATCCCAAAGCAAATGAAGAAGTGTTTGGGCAGGGGGAAAGGCGGGACTTGAGATGGTTCTATTTATCTTTGGGTAAAATTAAAATACTCTAGTAGCAGTGTGGGAACTGAATAGAGGGATAAATTATCTGTGAGGATTCAGTTAGCAAGCCAGTGTGATAATTTAGGTAAGAGAAGATGATAGCTTGATTTGGATACAACAGCCATGAAAGGAGTGGACAGACTTCAGAAATGTATGAGTCAAGCAGACAACTTTGGGATAAATTAGATGGAAGAAAGGAGAGAGGAGGAGCAACCCATAACCTCAGATTTGCATTGAACATACATAGAGCTACTCACTAAGAAAGAGAATATGTAACAGTTTTGAACAGGAGGAAATGCTGAGGTGGAGAAGGTAAAACACACCCCTCCTTACTGCATGTGATAAGTTCCAAGACCCCCACTGGATGACTGGAACCATAATTACTAAGGAACCTGATTGTCATAAGTTGGAACACATTTCTGTTCACATCCTCCACCCAGAAATTTAAAGAAGTCTTTTCCATCTTAACTCAGCACTCACTTACCACGCACTATAGCTATAACTATTGCAGTTTGAAATGTGACAGCAAAAACTAGCTTGCATTTCTTTTTCCTTCTTCGTAATTTTATGGATAAAGGGTTATTCTTAACATAGATCTTAGCAGCTTCAGCATACAATTATTTTTTATTTCCTTATTAACTAGAGAAACTTTTCACTTAAAAGAAGCACTTTATGGCTTCTCTTCTGCATTTCCAAGTTGGCAGCATCACTACCCTTGCACTTCAAGACCACAATTAAGTAAAATAAGGGTGATTTGAGCACAAGCATTGCAATGCTGAGGTGACAGTCCATCTGATAACCAATAGGGGTACTAAGTGACTAACCAGCAGGCGGAAAGCATGGATACATTGGACAAAGGGATGATTCACAGCCCTGGTGAGAAAAGCAGGATGGTGGTGCACAGTTTAAAACTTGTGAGTTTAGTTCTGGAATTTTCTGGTCAATATTGTAGGACCCTAGTTGACCATGGGTATTTGAAACTGTGGAAAGCAAAACCACAGATGAGGTAGGAATAGTGTATGTAGAAAGAACGAATGCAGCAGTAAAAAGGGCATCCGTGAGTCCTAAGCACAACAAGAGGAGAATCAGAAAGGCATGTGTGGAAAAACTTTGCAGTAACTGTCTATGGTCACGGCTGCTTTGCAGGAAAAGCCATGTGGTGAAACCAAATGAAACAAACCAACAAAAATCCCCAAAGGCAGAGTATGTTAGTCTTTCATTCTTTCATTTGTTCCACAAAAATGTTTATTGAGTACCAACTGATACCATACTTACTCTCTTTTTGTTCACAATTTTGATTTGTATGTAGTTTTTCTAGAGAAAAAAATAGGCCTGGCTATAGGACATGAGTTTGCAGGAGTCATTTGCACTTATATTCTCATTACAACATAATTAATTTGCATTCTAGTTTCACTTATCAGTATTCTCAGCTTAGAAAATGTGAGTTTACCCCAGATATATGGAGCCACTCTGCATAGGCTAATAGCCTACTGAGCTCTCTGAGCCTGAAAGACTTAGATTAGTAAACACTCAGAGCTTTCTATCACTTGAAAATTTATAGAAAATCCTTCCTCTTGGCCAGATTCACAAAATGTTCACATACATATTAAGTGTAATGTCTTGAATGGAAAGCCACATCAACCGAGAAATATAAAACTGTGGTGTCTCTATAAATAGTCTCAAGGAAGCATTTTTGGACCATTCCATATTTGAGTTATTTTTTAAGCGTGAGGCCTAGTTCACCCATCCCATGAATACCATTTAACATTGTTCGAATTAACATTCACCCTTTCAGATCTCATACCTACTAACATTTAACAACCTTGATGATTGGTTAATTCATCTTCCACTAATGTTCCCAGCATGCAGACTTGACAGACTATTACCTTACTTGTTAATGTATTATTTGGTGTTTTAAAGTCAGATGTGATTCGACATAGCATGACCTATAACTAAGTAAACAATTTAAAAGCCATATGCCAACTCACTACTCTATTGACTTTCAGTTAGTACCTAGTGACATGTAAAAGGAATTTTTTAAAAATAGCCACTGTACCATACTGAGACATGATGACGTGTAAAGAAATTAGGAAATATTTCCAAATAAGGCAAAACATAGATTGAGTCAGTTCTTTGTATATCTCTGTAAATCTGCCTTGGTTTCTTACACTGCACAGTTATTACTAAGGTTTGGGCAAAATGTTTGTAGTTATAAATAGCCTTAAAAGGGCCTCAGTAAACACATGAGAATTAATAATAAGATTATTATTACTGATGATTACCCTTGTCATTTTTAGCAATAGCACCTTCTGAAGTCTTTTTCAAAAAATAATCATTTATATGATATTTGGGGCAGATTCAGGTATGGTAGGGCCTGAAGCTTATACAACTGTGGGTGTTTCCTTGCTAAAAAAAAAAAAATTAAAATTGCAAAAGAGAGATTAAGTGCATAGTCTTGGAGGAGGCTCATTCTAACTAAGGAGGCCTGAAGCTTAAGCTGCATTAGCGTCACAGTAAATAAACCTCTAACAAAAGTGGAGTATAGTTTATAATCTAGAAAATCTGTGCCATAACAGCAATTAATTTTTTCCCTCAGGAGCAACATAGAACTGTTGTCCAAGGATGTTCATCCCTCCAGAGATGTCCATACTCCTTCCCATATGCTTTTATTTAAATTTGGAAAATGACAAGAAAATAGAGGACATTTGTCACCTAAAGTACCCCTGCCACATATAAAGATATGCCTCCATATGCATTCTGGGACTTTGGAGATACTCATAAAGGGTGGAAAGAAATTGTAGCTAAATAAATAAATCAATAGATAAATAAGTAAATAATAATGAAAATTTGAAGTTTACCTCTGGACAAGTGTTTAGTTTGAGAGAACAGCTTCAAGTTTCAATCCAATTCAATTTAACAAACATTACTTACTTTGAAACAAATAAACCCAACCACGATCTGGGAAAGATTCACACAGAAAGTGACTTGATTTTACCATTAGAAAGTGACTTGAAGCCATCTAATTCATTTTTCTCTGTCTATCATCATTGCCCAAATGAGGCTTTCCCATCCTCTTGGAGGGATGTCTGTTTAACAGCCTCAAAGTGGTCTGATATGCATCATGATAGAGGATTTCTTTCTATTTCTTATTTTTATTTTCATTTTTTTTTGAAACAGAGTCTCGCTCTGTCGCCCAGGCTGGAGTGCAGTGGCATGATCTTGGCTCACTGCAACCTTTGCCTCCTGGGTTCAAGCGATTCTTCTGACTCAGCCTCCTGAGTAGCTGGGACTACAGGCGCGTGCCACCAAGTCCAGCGAACTTTTTTGTATTTTTAGTAGAGACGGGGTTTCACAATGTTAACCAGGATAATCTTGATCTCCTGACCTGGTGATCCACCCGCCTCGGCCTCCCAAAGTGCTGAGATTACAGGTGTGAGCCACTGTGCCCGGCCGGATCTTTCTTTTTTTGTATATTGAGGATCTACAGCTCAAAACTGTGAAATATAGGCATATTGAAATGATAATAAAATATCTAAAGAATTAAAAAAAGAAAGAAAGAAAGAAAGAAAAGCAGACAATCCATGAAATGGAGGCTCTGTCCGTATACAAGATTAAGATTGAAGTGCAGATGTTCACACTCCTTCAACTCATATACGGCAGACAGAATTTAAACCCAGAGCATGGGCTTTAAACTCTGTCCTTCAGTGCAGCTCTGCATCTTCCCTGATTACTTCTCTGCTCCTCTCTCACCCACTGAATATAAATTGTTATGATTTCTTAAATGTATATTGCACAAGGTTTTTAGAAAATTGTAGTTTGTATGTTAAAATCTTTTTGGAGACACATCTCATTCATATGCAAGGAACTGATTCTATAAAGTACATGTGAAAAGCAACCTCATTATTTAAAGTCATGTCATGCAAATTAAAAACCATATATTGAAATTGTTCAATATATGGTTTTGCAAAAGAGGTAAATTATCTGCAAAGTGTTGTGTGAACTGCCCTCCCATAGCAAAAAGTTGACTATAGAAAAAAAAAAATAAGACTTACGAAACATATTTTATCATTTAAATAGTTTAAAGATTATGTTGTCACCCTTCACTAATTTAAATGTGACTTTCAATACTTGATCCTTGTGACATATTAGTACATGACCTAGTTTATTAGAATATTTGTAAAGTTATAATCTTAATATTTATGTTTATCTAATGCATTTTTTCATGAGAAAATGAACCAAAGTTCACTATTATGTTCTACTTAGATTCATGATGTAAAATCCTTAATTAGCTTTTACTTTAGCACTATTCTCCTCTCCTTTTTTCTTTTTCATCCAATCATCTCTTTAACTGATATTTTAATTCTACAAAGAAGGAAGGTCTTATTCTTTACTTGGTTGTGGATGAAAAGAATCCCCTACTAGAATTAGGAGAAAATTTTCAAGTCTTTGCTTTGGAAATAGGAGTCATTGGGAGAAGCGGGGAGATGTACCAATGAAGAGAAAAACCTGTTATGTGGAATATTTTATTGAATTTTTAAGATTCCTGGAACTAAAAAATGACCTTGAGTACTGGGCATACCCAATAACAACAAAGAAGAGACATTTTCTAATGAATCAAAGGTCTCTCTAAAAGGAAGCCTGCAGGGAACCAGCAAATAGGCAAGTGGAAAAACAGAAGAGAGGCAGCAGGCTACTGTCATCAAACCAGACACTATGAAGAATTACCTTTGCTTTGGTAACCGTCTCCATGGGGATACAGCTCAAGAATGTACAATCAATTTTGTTTTTCTCCACAAAGTTTGGAAGAGCAGGAAAATAGATGATGGAGGAAATCATGTAAGTAATGTTAATAAGTTTTGTGGTAGCTGTTTCTGAGAAATACAAAATTCTCCTACAAGAAAAAATTCTAATTAACCCTGAACATGCTTATGGACAACGGAACTCAAAAACTCTCCACATTCAGATGAAATGATTTTAAAAGACTCTGTTCTTTGCCTTCCTAAGGCACTTGCAGAACTCAAATGCTGTTATGGATATGTTTCAATTTACTAATCCAGCCATAAGAGCTCACTGGTGGATTTCAATGCCAGAGCGATAGTCCAGACAATCAGTATGGAAGTGTTTTTGTTTGTTTGTTTGTTTGTTTGTTTGTTTGTTTCTCTGTCGCCCAGGCTGGAGTGCTGGGGTGCGATCCTGCCTCACTGCAAGCTGCACCTCCTGGGTCACGCCATTCTCCTGCCTCAGCCTCCCGAGTAGCTGAGACTACAGGAGCCTGCCACCACACCCGGCTAATTTTTTTGTATTTTTAGTAGAGACGGGGGTTTCACTATGTTATCCAGGATGGTCTCGATCTCCTGACCTCGTGATCCGCTTGCCTCGGCCTCTCAAAGTGCTGGGAGTACAAGCGTGAGCCACTGCGCCTGGCCGGAAGTGTTTTTTCGTTTTTGTTTTTTGTTTTTAGAATGAATTACCCAGTGGAATACCCAAAGCCTCATTATGTTTATTAAATTTTCTGCTTATTCTAGCAGTTTAGAAGCTTTTTATTCTGAGTCATAAATGTGGTATAGTAAAAGCTCATTATTTTGGATTTCAATTTTTAAAAATAATTTTGAAAGGGGTTATACAGCATTTCATTTACGGTATCAATAAAGAAAAATTTAGTAAGCAAATAAATAGTAAAATAGGTTGCTAGGGGGCCTTCTTAAAATAGTTCATGAGAAAGAAATTTTCAGTCACTCTCAAAAAATTTGTCATTGCCCACCTTCTTGCAAAGGCAATCATATGATAATGAAAAATTATCCTTAATTTTCATTTTAAAAATTCTCCAAGATATTCTACCAAAGAAGATTTGGGGCCAGCATCATCCTGATACCAAAACCTAGCAGAGACACAACCAAAAAAGGAAATTTCAGGCCAATATCTCTGATGAACATCGATGCAAAAATCCTCAATAAAATAATGGCAAACAGAATCCAGCAACGCATCAGAAAGCTTACCCACTACCATCAAGTCCACTTCATCCCTGGGATGCAAGGCTAGTTCAATACACACAAATGAATCAACATAATCTGTCACATAAACAGAACCAATGACAAAAACCACATGATTATCTCAATAGATGCAGAAAAGGCCTTCGATAAAATTCAACACCCCTTCATGCCAAAACTCTCAATAAACTAGGTATTGATGGAACGTATCTCAAAATAATAAGAGCTACTTATGACAAACTCATAGTCAATATCATACTGAATGGGCAAAAACTGGAAGCATTCCCTTTGAAAACCAGCACAAGACAAGGATGCCCCCTCTCACCACTCCTATTCAACATAGTATTGGAAGTTCTGGCCAGGGCAATCAGGAAAGAGAAATAAATAAAGTGTATTCAAATAGGAAGAGAGGAAATCAAATTTTCTCTGTTTGCAGATGACATGATTGTACATTTAGAAAACCCCACTGTCTCAGCACAAAATCTCCTTAAGCTGATAAGCAACTTCAGCAAAGTCTCAGGATACAAAATTAATGTACAAAAATCACAAGCATTCCTATACATCAGTAATAGACAGAGAGCCAATCATGAGTGAACTCCCATTCACAATTGCTACAAAAATAATAAAATACCTAGGAATACAACTTACAAGGGATGTGGAGGACCACTTCAAGGAGAATTACAAACCACTGCTTAAGGAAATAAGAGAGGACACAAACAAGTGGAAAAACATTCCATGCTCATGGATAGGAAGAATCAATATTGTGAAAATGACCATACTGCCCAAAGTAATTTATAGATTCAATGCTATCCCCATCAAGCTACCACTGACTTTCTTCACAGAATAAGAAAAAGCTACTTTAAATTTCATATGGAACCAAAAAAGAAAAATAAAAAAACAAAAACAAAACCACGTAGCCAAGACAATCCTAAGCAAAAAGAACAAAGCTGGAGGCATCACGCTATCTGGCTTCAAACTACACTGCAGAGCTACTGTAACCAAAACAGCATGGTACTGGTATTTGATTTCAGATTCCTCATTTACAACAAATGTGAATACTGTAACATTCAGCTGTTAAAAACATCCAATTGTTTTTTTTTCCAAAAGTGCCACTATAACATCTTTTCTTTGCTTGTTTGTGTGTTTGTTTTTTTAAAAAAACCATAATCAGCCTCCACTTAAAATTCTTGTTTTTCATTTAGTTCAGCATGCTTTCTCTGACCTTTTTTTCTTCTAAAACTGCCCTGGAGAAGACTGTTAGTTTTGACCTCTCTTAACCCTTTCTTGGCCTCTTTGGGTCTTTTATCCTGGTGGTTGCCATTATTCCCTGGTGGTGTCTGGGTGGGGATAAGACATTTTTTAATCTCCATTTCTCACCAAAACCGTAACTCACTTCCCAAAGCCTGTCCTTGCTGCTAGGTGAACATGGGTAAAAACCCAAGTCCCCCAATGCATGAACAAAGTTACTATTTACTTCATTTAATCAATTCTATATGTTAACTAGGTTAAAAAATTAGAAGCTTTCAAAATATTCTGATTGATATTTTCAAGTATCAAGGTACTCAAAAACCATGGAACTCATGGTTTTGGTTAGGTAATCCTTGAAATCAGCACCAAATTTATATGGATGTGATGGTTTGTTTTGCTAAAAACATGGAGAAAACTTGTTGCTTTTTGTAAGTGGAGAAACTATTTTCACAAATTCTTCCAGTAATTCTTCCCCCCATCATTCACTTTGCATGGATTGTCAGGCATTTTCTACTTGTGAAAGTTTTAAGAAATAGAACACTGAACTGAGTCAGGCAGAATTTTATTGTTTTCCTTCAAATTCATGCCAATCTATAACTTCAGTATTACAATTAACAGATTTCATAAGCTGACAAGATAATACTTAGCAAAGGAGATGAGTGTCCACCTAACAATATGAATTTTGAAGTCATTTTCAAGGATCAAATTTTAGCAATGTAAAACCACCAGTGTCTTAACTTCTGTAAGTGGTCTTTCATCTGTAAAATGTAGGTAACACATTTTATTTCACACAACTGTTCTCAGGAAAGTGCATACCACAGTACTTGGAATAGAAATGTTTAATGTACGTTACTTGTATTCTCTTCTTTCTCTTTAACATGCATAGGCATGTGCATAGACACACACACACACACACACAGGAGCAGAAAAGTGTTTCTGTATTTACTTAAAGATGTTAAATGTAGATTTAGTGCCTTTTCTTATATTGATTCATTTTAATATGCACTAAGGAGAATTTTACTGTGCTCTCCATGAATTTTGAAGGAAAAATACATATACTTGTATTGCTATTTTTGCTGATATATTCTTAATGTCAAAAGAGTTCTTCATTTTAATCCATGTTTAAAAATATGATTGTGTTTATGTAACCACAGCACCTCACAGTGTGCAGGTATAGTAGTGTGGCTATGTGAGGGCAGGCATCATTTCTCTCACACTCCAAGACAGTGTATCTATTTGTATCTTTTTGAGGAACTGAACACACCTCACACTGTTAATACCTAATATCTGTGAGGGCAGAGACTTTGTCTTGACACACTGATTGGCTTAATTAATTTATCTTGAGTTCGTATTGTTAATTTTTATTTTAAGAATAACACATAATAGGTTCTTAAGAATTATTTATAAAGGTGAAAGGAATATAGGACTGAATGAAGAAAGCAAAATGTCCTATATCTAATACAGGATATGCAACTTTTGACAATTAGGAATATATTATCACTTAATGAATGGCTCTTAGTGTTTAAGGATTTTCAAGCCTGATCGGGGCTTATGACATTCATGTGCATGACGCACACATGCACACACATGCACAGGCACATGAGTGTATACATACATACACACACACACACACACACAAATACATGCCACTTCACTGTCTCACTAACCCACTGCTAACTTGAGGGTATAGGTATTTATGATTTACTTTGAGTCCATTCAGCCAACTTGTTTACTTTTTGTATTGATTGTTACATCTCCGCCTTACCATAATGTTGACACTTGTGCAGCGCTGGCAAAATCAGAGCAGGTGAGTAGGCTGGACTTCAATTTTCTGGTGATTAACTTTCCTCTGTGCAATTTGAGTTGATGTAGACTTTTTTCACTGGTCAGAGAATTGCAAGCTGTTAAAATTGTCACCATTGTTTAGTTTTTATCTCATCTACCATTTTTTTGGCAATTCAATAAATATATTATTATCATTAATAATAGCATCAGCATATGGAAACTTTGGAAATCAAAGTCCTGCAGAGCTTGTGGCTGATCAGACCTTGAGGTCACATAAGCAGCTGAATCTGAAAATCATTATTTTCTCATTTCCTGTATAAAGGATTATAGGCCCATAGGTCCTCTTAGAGTTTTTATCCCTCTAGTAGACCTCTGAAAGTTTACAAGTCTAAATAGCAACTCAGGTGCATTTTCCCAGAATGATTCCTGGTATTTCTGGGCCTTTGCTGTTTCTATGCTACCCTCTACTCCTTAGATCCAGCCTGGTCCAGCAGTGCTTAGCTCCGTCAGCCACTGGATCACTGCAGGTGTTTCTTGTAGTTCTCCAATCTCATGCCATTGGGCCACCTCTTCTCTTGGGCTTTCTCTTCTCACTTCTCCTTTGTCTTTTTTGTCTTCCCCTAATGCTGATTTTGGGGAAGAATTCCCCTAATACATAGCCATCAGTGCTATGTAGCTACTGCAATTTTTGCCTTTGCTGCTGAACACCCAAGTCACCCTTTTCCAAATAATTTTTCAAGATATTTTAATAAAATGAAAAAAAAAACTTTTCTTACAAGACAAATGCTATGCCCAGCTCCAAAAATTAAAATTTTTACCTGAAGTCTTTTTAAAAATATATATTTCTATAATGAAACACGAGTTTATATTAAGTATCCTTGTGAGGAAAAGATTTACAATTTGTTTTTCCTCAAAAAGCCAACCTCTCATTTCCCATCATCAGTTATTGAATAAATTACTCAGAAATCCAAACAGGAAAACATTTCCCTTCTATCTTTCCATTTACTTGTGTCTTACCATATAATTCTATGTCAGGATAATATTAACATATGTTGTAAAGAGTACAGCTTAGAGACTGCCTTCTCAGAACGGAACCAGCAACCAATCAGAATTAATGTGGGCCACAGATGAGCTTTGAGATAGCTCCACTGATGAGTGATGATTTCATATAAGTCCTCTTCTTATTCAACTTTTAAAGTTTTCTATTATTCTACACATTTGTTAAAATCAAAATGACTTCACATAACTTTTCTTAGTTGCCATTTCCCATGAGATGATTCTCTATTACATTCTTCTACCTGGTTGTGTGTGTGTTGTGTTTAACCTATATCACTCCAGATATCTTCTTAACCATTCAAATATTTGAATTTTTAAGATTTATTTACTTCATCTTGAGTATCCTCTCTGTTTTTCCAATATGTGGTTTTTCTTGCTGTTTTCAAATTTTTCTTTATACTTTTAAGATTTTATGAGTTATTATGCAGAATGTATACCATGAAATTGTATTAAATAATGAGGGGTTTATATAACCAAAATTATACAGCAAAATGGCAATTCCTTTTGGTCATTAATAGGGTTAATGTGGTGGCCAGTGTTAATAGATCAGGTGAATTTGACAAGATGTCTTTCTTTCTCTTTAAAGATGTAAAGGCTATTTTACTTTAAGAGCATTACACTTTCTATTCAAAACATTGTGGGTGTTGTTTGTTTTCTCTTAGCATTCTTGTTGGAGAACTCATGGGCCAGATTTTTATTATCTTATTTTCTTTTTTTCTTTTTTTTATTATACTTTAAGTTCTAGGGTACATGTGCATAACGTGCAGGTTTGTTACATATGTATACTTATGCCATGTTGGTGTGCTGCACCCATCAACTCGTCAGCACCCATCAATTCATCATTTATATCATGTATAACTCCCCAATGCAATCCCTCCCTCCTCCCCCCTGCCCCCCTCCCCCCTCCCCATGATAGGCCCCAGTGTGTGATGTTCCCCTTCCCGAGTCCAAGTGATCTCATTGTTCAGTTCCCACCTATGAGTGAGAACATGCGGTGTTTGGTTTTCTGTTCTTGTGATAGTTTGCTAAGAATGATGGTTTCCAGCTGCATCCATGTCCCTACAAAGGACGCAAACTCATCCTTTTTTATGGCTGCATAGTATTCCATGGTGTATATGTGCCACATTTTCTTAATCCAGTCTGTCACTGATGGATATTTGGGTTGATTCCAAGTCTTTGCTATTGTGAATAGTGCCGCAATAAACATACGTGTACATGTGTCTTTGTAGTAGAATAATTTATAATCCTTTGGGTATATACCCAGTAGTGGGATGGCTGGGTCATATGGTACATCTAGTTCTAGATCCTTGAGGAATTGCCATACTGTTTTCCATAATGGTTGAACTAGTTTACAATCCCACCAACAGTGTAAAAGTGTTCCTATTTCTCCACATCCTCTCCAACACCTGTTGTTTCCCGACTTCTTAATGATTGCCATTCTAACTGGTGTGAGATGGTATCTCATTGTGGTTTTGATTTGCATTTCTCTGATGGCGAGTGATGATGAGCATTTTTTCATGTGTCTGTTGGCTGTATGAATATCTTCTTTTGAGAAATGTCTGTTCATATCCTTTCCCCACTTTTTGATGGGGTTGTTTGTTTTTTTCTCGTATATTTGTTTGAGTTCTTTGTAGATTCTGGATATTAGCCCTTTGTCAGATGAGTAGGTTGCGAAAATTTTCTCCCATTCTGTAGGTTGCCTGTTCACTCTGATGGTAGTTTCTTTTGCTGTGCAAAAGCTCTTTAGTTTAATTAGATCCCATTTGTCAATTTTGGCTTTTGCTGCCATTGCTTTTGGTGTTTTAGACATGAAGTCCTTGCCCATGCCTATGTCCTGAATGGTACTACCTAGATTTTCTTCTAGGGTTTTTATGGTATTAGGTCTAACATTTAAGTCTCTAATCCATCTTGAATTAATCTTCGTATAAGGGGTAAGGAAAGGATCCAGTTTCAGCTTTCTACTTATGGCTAGCCAATTTTCCCAGCACCATTTATTAAATAGGGAATCCTTTCCCCATTTCTTGTTTCTCTCAGGTTTGTCAAAGATCAGATGGCTGTAGATGTGCGGTATTATTTCTGAGGACTCTGTTCTGTTCCATTGGTCTATAGCTCTGTTTTGGTACCAGTACCATGCTGTTTTGGTTACTGTAGCCTTGTAGTATAGTTTGAAGTCAGGTAGCGTGACGCCTCCAGCTTTGTCCTTTTGACTGAGGATTGTCTTGGCAATGAGGGCTCTCTTTTGGTTCCATATGAACTTTAAAGCAGTTTTTTCCAATTCTGTGAAGAAACTCATTGGTAGCTTGATGGGGATGGCATTGAATCTATAAATAACCTTGGGGAGTATGGCCATTTTCACGATATTGATTCTTCCTATCCATGAGCATGGTATGTTCTTCCATTTGTTTGTGTCCTCTTTGATTTCACTGAGCAGTGGTTTGTAGTTCTCCTTGAAGAGGTCCTTTACATCCCTTGTAAGCTGGATTCCTAGGTATTTTATTCTCTTTGAAGCAATTGTGAATGGAAGTTCATTCCTGATTTGGCTCTCTGCTTGTCTGTTACTGGTGTATAAGAATGCTTGTGATTTTTGCACATTAATTTTGTATCCTGAGACTTTGCTGAAGTTGCTTATCAGCTTAAGGAGATTTTGGGCTGAGACGATGGGGTTTTCTAAATATACAATCATGTCATCTGCAAACAGGGACAATTTGACTTCTTCTTTTCCTAACTGGATACCCTTGATTTCTTTCTCTTGCCTGATTGCCCTAGCCAGAACTTCCAACACTATGTTGAATAGGAGTGGTGAGAGAGGGCATCCCTGTCTTGTGCCAGTTTTCAAAGGGAATTTTTCCAGTTTTTGCCCATTCAGTATGATATTAGCTGTGGGTTTGTCATAAATAGCTCTTATTATTTTGAGGTACGTTCCATCAATACCGAATTTCTTGAGCGTTTTTAGCATGAAGGGCTGTTGAATTTTGTCAAAAGCCTTTTCTGCATCTATTGAGACAATCATGTGGTTCTTGTCTTTGGTTCTGTTTATATGCTGGATTACGTTTATTGATTTGCGAATGTTGAACCAGCCTTGCATCCCAGGGATGAAGCCCACTTGATCATGGTGGATAAGCTTTTTGATGTGCTGCTGAATCCGGTTTGCCAGTATTTTATTGAGAATTTTTGCATCAATGTTCATCAGGGATATTGGTCTAAAATTCTCTTTTTTTGTTGTTTCTCTGCCAGGCTTTGGTATCAGGATGATGTTGGCCTCATAAAATGAGTTAGGGAGGATTCCCTCTTTTTCTATTGATTGGAATAGTTTCAGAAGGAATGGTACCAGCTCCTCCTTGTACCTCTGGTAGAATTCAACTATGAATCCATCTGGTCCTGGACTTTTTTTGGTGGGTAGGCTATTAATTGTTGCCTCAATTTCAGAGCCTGCTATTGGTCTATTCAGGGAGTCAACTTCTTCCTGGCTTAGCCTTGGGAGAGTGTAAGTGTCCAGGAAATTATCCATTTCTTCTAGATTTTCTAGTTGATTTGCGTAGAGGCGTTTATAGTATTCTCTGATGGTAGTTTGTATTTCTGTGGGGTCAGTGGTGATATCCCCTTTATCATTTTTTATTGCATCTATTTGATTCCTCTCTCTTTTCTTCTTTATTAGCCTTGCTAGCGGTCTGTCAATTTTGTTGATCTTTTCAAAAAACCAACTCCTGGATTCATTGATTTTTTGGAGGGTTTTTTGTGTCTCTATCTCCTTCAGTTCTGCTCTGATCTGAGTTATTTCTTGCCTTCTGCTAGCTTTTGAATGTGTTTGCTCTTGCCTCTCTAGTTCTTTTCATTGTGATGTTAGCGTGTCCATTTTAGATCTTTCCTGCTTTCTCTTGTGGGCATTTAGTGCTATAAATTTCCCTCTACACACTGCTTTAAATGTGTCCCAGAGATTCTGGTATGTTGTATCTTTGTTCTCATTGGTTTCAAAGAACATCTTTATTTCCACTTTCATTTCGTTATGTACCCAGTAGTCATTTAGGAGCAGGTTGTTCAGTTTCCATGTAGTTGAGCGGTTTTGATTGAGTTTCTTAGTCCTGAGTTCTAGTTTGATTGCACTGTGGTCTGAGAGACAGTTTGTTATAATTTCTGTTCTTTTACATTTGCTGAGGAGTGCTTTACTTCCAATTATGTGGTCAATTTTGGAATAAGTGCGATGTGTTGCTGAGAAGAATGTATATTCTGTTGATTTGGGGTGGAGAGTTCTATAGATGTCTATTAGGTCCGCTTGGTGCAGAGATGAGTTCAATTCCTGGATATCCTTGTTAACTTTCTGTCTCGTTGATCTGTCTAATGTTGACAGCGGAGTGTTGAAGTCTCCCATTATTATTGTATGGGAGTCTAAGTCTCTTTGTAAGTCTCTAAGCACTTGCTTTATGAATCTGGGTGCTCCTGTATTGGGTGCATATATATTTAGGAGAGTTAGCTCTTCCTGTTGAATTGATCCCTTTACCATTATGTAATGGCCTTCTTTGTCTCTTTTGATCTTTGATGGTTTAAAGTCTGTTTTATCAGAGACAAGGATTGCAACCCCTGCTTTTTTTTGTTCTCCATTTGCTTGGTAGATCTTCCTCCATCCCTTTATTTTGAGCCTATGTATGTCTCTGCATGTGAGATGGGTCTCCTGAATACAGCAGACTGATGGGTCTTGACTCTTTATCCAGTTTGCCAGTCTGTGTCTTTTAATTGGAGCATTTAGTCCATTAACATTTAAGGTTAATATTGTTATGTGTGAACTTGATCCTGCCATTATGATATTAACTGGTTATTTTGCTCGTTAGTTGATGCAGTTTCTTCCTAGCCTCGATGGTCTTTACATTTTGGCATGTTTTTGCGATGGCTGGTACCGGTTGTTCCTTTCCATGTTTAGGGCTTCCTTCAGGGTCTCTTGTAAGGCAGGCCTGGTGGTGACAAAATCTCTAAGCATTTGCTTATCTGTAAAGGATTTTATTTCTCCTTCACTTATGAAACTTAGTTTGGCTGGATATGAAATTCTGGGTTTAAAATTCTTTTCTTTAAGAACGTTGAATATTGGCGCCCACTCTCTTCTGGCTTGTAGAGTTTCTGCCGAGAGATCTGCTGTTAGTCTGATGGGCTTCCCTTTGTGGGTAACCCGACCTTTCTCTCTGGCTGCCCTTAAGATTCTTTCCTTCATTTCAACTTTGGTGAATCTGGCAATTATGTGTCTTGGAGTAGCTCTTCTGGAGGAGTATCTTTGTGGCATTCTCTGTATTTCCTGAATTTGAATGTTGGCCTGCCCTACTAGGTTGGGGAAGTTCTCCTGGATGATATCCTGAAGAGTGTTTTCCAACTTGGTTCCATTTTCCCCCTCACTTTCAGGCACCCCAATCAGACGTAGATTTGGTCTTTTTACGTAATCCCATACTTCTTGCAGGCTTTGCTCATTTCTTTTTCTTCTTTTTTCTTTTGGTTTCTCTTCTCGCTTCATTTCATTCATTTGATCTTCAATCGCTGATACTCTTTCTTCCAGTTGATCAAGTCGGTTACTGAAGCTTGTGCATTTGTCACGTATTTCTCGTGTCATGGTTTTCATCTCTGTCATTTCGTTTATGATCTTCTCTGCATTAATTAGTCTAGCTGTCAATTCTTCCACTCTTTTTTCAAGATTTTTAGTTTCTTTGCGCTGGGTACGTAATTCCTCCTTTAGCTCTGATAAGTTTGATGGACTGAAGCCTTCTTCTCTCATCTCGTCCAAGTCATTCTCTGACCAGCTTTGATCCGTTGCTGGCGATGGGCTGCGCTCCTTTGCAGGGGGAGATGCGCTCTTATTTTTTGAATTTCCAGCTTTTCTGCCCTGCTTCTTCCCCATCTTTGTGCTTTTATCTGTCTCTGGTCTTTGATGGTGGTGACGTACTGATGGGGTTTTGGTATAGGTGTCCTTCCTGTTTGATAGTTTTCCTTCTGACAGTCAGAAGGACTGTCTGTTGGTCTGTTGGAGATTGCTTGAGGTCCACTCCAGACCCTGTTTGCCTGGGTATCAGCAGCAGAGGTTGCGAAGATAGAATATTGCTGAACAGCGAGTGTACCTGTCTGATTCTTCCTTTGGAAGTTTCCTCTCAGGGGTGTACTCCACCCTGTGAGGTGTGGGGTGTCAGACTGCCCCTAGTGGGGGATTTCGCCCAGCTAGGCTACTCAGGGGTCAGGGACACACCTGAGCAGGCAGTCTGTCCGTTCTCAGATCTCAACCTCCGAGTTGGGAGATCCACAGCTCTCCCCAAAGCTGTCAGACAGAGTCGTTCGCGTCTGCACCGGCCCCCGCTGTTTCTCCTGTTGGTCTTCAGCTGTGCGCTGTCCCCAGAGGTGGAGTCTACAGAGACAGGCAGGCTTCCTTGAGCTGCTGTGAGCTCCACCCAATTCGAGCTTCCCAGCGGCTTTGTTTACCTACTTAAGCCTCAGCAATGGTGGGCGCCCCTCCCCCAGCCTCGCTGCTGCCTTGCGGATAGATCGCCGCAGACTGCTGTGTTAGCAGTGAGGGAGGCTCCGTGGGCGTGGGATCCCTCCCGGCCAGGCGTGGGATATATTCTCCTGGTGTGCCTCTTTGCTTAAAGCGCCGTATTGGGGTGGGAGTTACCCGATTTTCCAGGTGTTGTGTGTCTCAGTTCCCCTGGCTAGGAAAACGGATTCCCTTCCCCCTTGCACTTCCAGGTGAGGTGATGCCTCACCCTGCTTCAGCTCTCGCTGGTCAGGCTGCAGCAGCTGACCAGCACCGATTGTCCAGCACTCCCTAGTGAGATGACCCCAGTACCTTAGTTGAAAATGCAGAAAGCACCGGTCTTCTGTGTCGCTCGCGCTGGGAGTTGGAGACTGGGGCTGTTCCTATTCGGCCATCTTGCTCCACCCCCCCCCCATTATCTTATTTTCTCTTGTAGATTGTCTTTTCAAAAATGTTATTTTAGGATATGTGTTGTATTCTTTTCTAAATTACTAATTCAAACATCATCTTCTAATGGCTGCTTTATTATTTATTTTGTGATAATTCATAGTGTATTTAAGTGACTGTTGTTCTTTCCAACTTCCCTCTAATTGTTTATATTTTCCTGCCTCAATTCTGGAATCAACAATTTTTTAAGGGCCCTCATTCTATTTTGTAAGAAATGACATTTAGAAACTGATATTTGCAGACTGTGTACTCATTGCTACTATGGTACTTTGGGTTCTAGGCAGATTCAGAAGACAGCTGGAAGGTATATACATCTATTAGTCTGTCTACCATCATCATCATCATCTCTTAAAACCATAAACCATGAACTCATACTGATCTCTCCAATCCCAATTCAACACCCCAACGTTGATTCAGGACACTTCCTTTTTAATATTAGTAACTCCCTTCACCAGTAAAGAGAAACCTGGCTCCTATTATCCTCAATATATTCAATTCATTTGCTTTTACAAATTATACATAAAATGTACTTTCAAAATTATTAACCCATACCATTAAGGAAATACATATTCTACCTAGAGTTCAGTACATGTTTACATTGTTCTCCACTTTTAGATTGAGTATATATACTTAAAATGAGTGATTTCAAAAATTATTTTGTCTTTTTTTCCCCCTCCCATTTCACTATGGTTACATTATCAATTTAAAGTCTGTTCAGGTCCGCATGTTTTTGTTTGCATTTCATTCTGGATTATTTGGAGGGGGAAGAGATTATTTATTTCCTCATCTTGTTGATTTTCTTATCTTCTTTAAAGTATGTGGACTGTCCCATGGTTCCCAACATAAAATCTATAAAAAAGGTACATGATAAAACTTGCCACTCTACCACCAACCGATTGCATCCCATGCACATCACTCTTGTCATTAATTAACCATACTATTTTCTGGTTTATTCATTCTATTTCTTTTTACATTAGATAAGTGGATACATGAATATGTTCTTATTTCCTCCTTTTATTTCTTACACAAAAGTAGGCATATATAAACAGTTTTTTATTTTAAAAAATGTTTAGCAGTATAACCTGTATATTTTTATACAGTATATTATTTAGCAGTACATTCCTTACCATTTCATAGAGCTCTTCTTCAGTCTTTTCCATAGCTTCACAGGACTCCATTGCATCTTTTGTAATTCAGTTCATCTCCCAAGTATGAGTTTTTAGGTCATTCCTATTTTGCAAATATAAATAAGCTGTAATAAATTATCTAGTGCAAATGTACTTTTATAGTCAAGGTGAATCTTCAGAGTAAATCTCTAGACAAGATATTTCTGGATCAAAAGATACGTCAAATTCCCTTCCATAAATGGACCATGTTGTATTGTTACCAGTAACACGTAAAAGGTTCCCTTTCCTCCATAGCTTTACTAGCAGAGCATATATTCAATTTTGTTTTTCTTTTATTTTCTTTTCACTTTTTGTCACTCATGATGGGAAAACTCTGGAACTCAGCGTGATTTTATTTGTATTCATCTTATTCTGAGTGAAGGTGAATATAGTTTCATATGTTTAAGGGCAATGTTAATAACTTTTTCTTATAATTTCAGGATAATGTCATTTGTCCACTGTTTTTTCCTATAGGACATCTGTGCGTTTCCATTCAATTCTTAAATCCTCACAAACACACCCAGAAATAACATTGTATCACTTCTTTGGCATCTCTAAACCCAGTTAGGTTGACACATAAAATTAACCACCACACTTACTTCTTATATCATTTCAATTTTCTAAATTCTTGTAGTATTAGTACATATTAATACCCAATCTAATGACACTGGAAACTAAAAGTTATTTATACACATTCAATTCAAGCTAATAAACATACTTCAAATAGAAAATTGGTGAGGAACATATCAAAAAGTCTAAGGAATATAGAAGGAAATGTATCTGGGGAATTTACCCTACACTAGTAACAATCTAGAAATATATTTTATAGCACATCTATATAATTACACTTCACAGCTATTTCATTTCTGGCCAGTGTTCAGGTAACAAAAGATGTTTTGCTTTCTATGGGTCCAGAGACCCATTTTCAAAATGGAATCGACTCTTTCAAATGAAGAGTTCTTTTAAAATGAAGTAGCAGAAAAGTAAAAATTTGGAACACAGGAAACAAACTCATAAAGCCTTATTTTATTGAGAAAGCTCTGCACATTATTTTCAATGTTTCTTTCTTTCCTCTACATAAAAGAAAATACTTTACAATACTCAATTTGAGGCAATATACTAAGTGGCCAAGTGTCACAGACAATACTCTACATCATAAACAAAAGTGCACAGTAATTATCCTTGGAAGTTGGAAGTGAAAATGCCTCATAACAAAGCAAAATTCATTATCCCTTCCACAGTCTTGATAATGTGAATGTATCTCAATTGTGTTTAAAGCATAAATAAAGTAGAGTTCTGCAGGGTTAACATCCTTAAGTTTGCCTAAATGATTTAGGAAATAAAACAGCTTGAGTTTAATTAAGCAATTTGTTTGAATTACACGATGTAATGTAACAGTTTTTTTTTTTTTAATTTTTAGCTAATTGTTTTGATACGATAGAAAAACAAGTCTTAGTAAAAAACAAAAATACAATGAGTAAGATAAAAGCAAAAATAAAAAATGAAGAATAAATAAAGGATATATTATCAGATATATATGATGTATTATTCAGATATCACACATATGTAGTTTCCCTTTTCAATTATTTGAGGATGTACAATAGTTTAATCCTATTGATGCAATCCTAACTGCTACTAATATTATATAATATATTTTCCCTTTTTTATTATGTCATATAATTATTTATGTTTTCCAGTCTTCAAATCTAGTAAGTGCACTATTAAGGTTAAAAAAATAACTACAGATAATCATGTTAACTCAACATATGCAGGCGACTACTTGAAAGTATCTCTACCAAAGCTTGGAAAATGAATATTTCCTCACTTTCCTGACGGGAGGAAGTCCTTGTCAATAAGCTTCAAACAATGTGATGCTGTTTGAGAAAATTGGTCATTAATATATGCTAGAGTTAGTATATTACATCTCATTCATATAGTGCCACTAAAATGATAGTGCAAGAACTGTAAAAATAACCATTGATGAAACATGTTGTCATAGACTGTGCTTCAGATCATTGGCTTGATGGCATTTTGAAAAGACCTAAGTTATCTGGTGAGAAAAATTTCATTGAGGTCTCATTTTCTGTAATAATTTGGTACGGAGTTACTGAGTTCATTTTTGCCCTCTGTCTTCAATCCCCTCCCTTTCTTTCTGTGTGTTCTGTTCTTTAACAGAGTACTAGAGACCCCAAAAGATAGGTCACAGGGATTGCAGAGGGAAACTTTTGTCTGATGGTAGACTTTTGATTGAATTTAGAAGTGAAATATTAATTAAAATGTTGAGAAATTTTCTCTTTACATTGACATTGAAATACTAAAAACAATTTATTCTTAAACTACTAGGAATCACATGACATTGTATTACAGGTGGTGCCTTTTATAAAATTATTAAATTTTGTTTTAGTTCTTGTATTATACAGTAAAGTACAAGAGATATCATGACTCAGTGAGATAGCTGGCTCCCTCTGTGAGGGGCTCATTAGATAAGTTAACATACCATGTAACCCATAGAATGGCTTTTACATGTATTCCTCTGTGAACCAATTAGACCTTCTTTTTTATAAAATGTGTGAATACGGAATGTGATAACTCACAGTGAATTATTATGCATTGTATTCCATATTCTGTTGGCCTCAGGCAAACTAGGTGATTTCAAACTGTTTTTTTTTTTTTTAATTTCTCTCTACACTAATGCGAAAATAATGATACTTCATATGGGTATTGTTGAGGTTTAGTTAAAATTTATGTAGAGTTTTATATCCAAGCCTATACAATTATTCATGGTAGTCCTGATTGTTTCTATTTACTGATATGTTATTCCAATAGGTAAAGAGAATTGAGAGATCATAGTTCACACACGAAACTGTGTTGTTAGGGAAAACAATTTTGAACCTGAAATTAGAAGTCTGAATTTGAATCTTTGTGGCCTTGGGCAAGCCATGGAATCCCCATAAGCATGTTTTGACAGTTACCTGCAACCTCGATTTTTCTTTTATAAAGCTGATAAAATAATATAAACTTCACAGGTTTTCTGTAAATTAAAACTGTGGCAGTGTTTGTGAATTAAATATTTTGAGGAGCTATTAAGAGGTTGGAATAATGGGAGCTCTAAAAGTGAAGAATATGAAGGAGTCCAATCCAAGACAGGATGGTATAATGAGTTGGCAGGGATGCATCTAAATGCTCGCAAGATAATTTATTCTATAATCAATAATCTCATTCACAAGAAAATGATAAAGGTTGAGAGTGTAGGCTGCTGTCATGACCTACGGACACTGCCTAAATCCTTGCCACTCGAAGTGCAGTCCTTGGACCAACATCCTCAGCAATAACTGGAGGCTCATTAGAAGTGCTGAATCTAAGGCCCCATCCCAGACATACTGAGTCAGAACCTGCATTCTAACAAGATGCCCAAGAGACTCATATATACAATAAAGTTTTAGGAGGGCAAGACTTGACCACATGATGTAGCCTGGGAATATCTGCTCTAGACAAAGCCCTTTGAAATTAATAATAACCAAATATATGTAGGAGGATTGGGGCAATGCGACCTGGCAGTGTTTTAGAATTTTATTATCCCTTCTTATGTCCTTAGATTATCCTATTAAATCTCCCTAAGCACAAGCCCGTCTACCGACCCCTATACCTAGTGACAAGTGCATTTGGATAATAATAACTTTTAGGATTTGGATTATTTGCTAAAACAGGGATCTTATATGAGACTTACAACTGGTCCTATTACCTTTTTTTAAAAAAAAAATACTCTTCTGGCCGGGCGCGGTGGCTCACGCCTGTAATCCCAGCACTTTGGGAGGCTGAGGCGGGCGGATCACGAGGTCAGGAGATCGAGACCATCCTGGCTAACACAGTGAAACCCCGTCTCTACTAAAAATACAAAAAATTAGCCGGGCGTGGTGGCGCGCGCCTGTAGTCCCAGCTACTCAGAGGCTGAGGCAGGAGAATGGTGTGAACCCGGGAGGGGGAGCTTGCAGTGAGCCGAGATCGCGCCACTGCACTCCAGCCTGGGGGACAGAAAGAGACTCTGTCTCAAAAAAAAAAAAAAAAAAAAAACTCTTCTACACAAAGGATAGGCACCTCCTTCATTGCTTTACAATTACCCAGAAAAGTCATTTAAAGAGCCCAGAGAGTGGCATTGGAGATCGCTAATCAACTAGGGCATATTTTCAGAGCATGAGAGGCTTATAAAATACATATTCCAAGACCCCAAACTCTCAAAGATTGATTCTCCAGGAATCTACATTTTAACAATGGACTACACGTTATCCTTTATAGATAAGTTACCAATGTCCAGCTTCATTCAAACCTGTAACTTTGTCTATTGATTGAATAGATTGTTCAATGAACATCCTCTTTCAATCTTTATCAGAAATTGACCTTACTATATGGACTACTGTTTAGGGCAGTGTTTCTCACTGAGGTCCACTTATATCATAAATACCTGGTGCATTTGCTAAATGTCAGCTTCCTACGCCATACCCAAGAAACCAGAATCGCTGGATGCATTTTGCATTATTTCTATTTCTCCAGGAATATCTAATACATAGCCAAGTTTGGAACTATTTCTCTAGGTTATTAGCTCTGGACTCTAGTGCCATATAAGAATAACTTAAAGACATTTTCAAGTATATTTTTACCGGACCGCAAACCCAATCCTTCTGATTTACTTGGCCTAAGCAGTGGGAATGGGCAGTCATCTGTATTAAATATTCTAACCTGTGTTCTGGCTAATATAGCCTGCAATTGGTAATCAAAAAATTAGCTTCCTTTCATGAAAAATATTCAGGTCAATATTGGTTCTCTGCTATCCCGGGTAACAGCACATTCTATACCTGAAACCCTTTTCTGATGTTTCCAACTCCCCCACCCCTTTGCAGGCCAAATAAATTCTAAAATAATTTAGTAATGGCAAACCAGTGAAGAAATGTCCATCTTCAAATTAGAAAAAAATAATTCCCAAGTAGAGTCATTTTTACAACCTTGCTTTTGGATTCATTATCCTTAGCCACTTTTCCTTGGCTTCATAGGACTGTTAATTGTATTTTATTTTGGAGATATGGAACATATTCCAAGCAGAGGAAAATGCAGTCTTCAGCAAAAATGGCATAAGTCATTTCTTTTAATTCATAAAGGTCATGGATAATAGTAGGAAGATGTGAGATTCTTATTCTGTTTTCCTCCTTGTCATTTTGGCAATCATATAATGTAGCTTCTTTGTCAAAAGAAAACAAGTAGAATTTGTCATTATAATTAGTACATTTTGTTGGTTAACTCTTATATTAAAAATCTGTGTATAAATTACAAAGACTGTAAATAAAGCAAAGACCCTACTGGAGGTTGACACTAAAAGAAACTCTGTAGTTTATCTTTTATAAGTTAAAAAGGAAATTGGCTCCTACTTTTTCAAAGACAAGCTTTAGTATATTGTGTTGGTTTATAAAGAAAGATGTTAATTTACTTAGCCCCAATAATTTTAAATAATGTATCAGCCAACAGGGATCTTAAAAATACTGTAGCATTCTACCTGACTTCAAACTATACTACAAGGCTACAGTAACCAAAAGAGCATGGTACTGGTACCAAAACAAGATATAGACCAATGGAACAGAACAGAGTCCTCAGAAATAATACCACACATCTATAGCTATCTGATCTTTGACAAACCTGAGAAAAACAAGAAATGGGGAAAGGATTCCCTATTTAATAAATGGTGCTGGGAAAATTGGCTAGCCATAAGTAGAAAGCTGAAACTGGATCCTTTCCTTACTCCTTATATGAAAATTAATTCAAGATGGATTAGAGACTTAAATGTTAGACCTAATACCATAAAAACCCTAGAAGAAAATCTAGATAATACCATTCAGGACATAGGCATGGGCAAGGACTTCATGTCTAAAACACCAAAAGCAATGGCAACAAAAGCCAAAATTGACAAATGGGATCTAATTAAACTAAAGAGCTTCTGCACAGCAAAAGAAACTACCATCAGAGTGAACAGGCAACCTACAGAATGGGAGAAAGTTTTTGCAATCTACTCATCTGACAAAGGGCTAATATCCAGAACCTACAAAGAACTCAAACAAATTTACAAGAAGAAAACAAACAGCCCCATCAAAAAGTGGGCAAAGGATATGAACAGACATTTCTCAAAAGAAGACATTCATACAGCCAACAGACATGAAAAATGCTCATCATCACTGGCCATCAGAGAAATGCAAATCAAAACCACAATGAGATACCATCTCACAGCAGTTAGAATGGTGATCATTAAAAAGTCAGGAAACAACAGGTGCTGGAGAGGATGTGGAGAAATAGGAACACTTTTACACTGTTGGTGGGATTGTAAACTAGTTCAACCACTATGGAAAACAGTATGGCGATTCCTCAAGGATCTAGAACTAGAAGTACCATATGACCCAGCCATCCCATTACTGGGTATATACCCAAAGTATTATAAATCATGCTGCTATAGACACATGCACACGTATGTTTATTGCGGCACTATTCACAATAGCAACGACTTGGAATCAACCCAAATGTCCATCAGTGACAGACTGGATTAAGAAAATGTGGCACATATGCACCATGGAATACTACGCAGCCATAAAAAAGGATGAGTTTGTGTCCTTTGTAGGGACATGGATGCAGCTGGAAACCATCATTCTCAGCAAACTATCGCAAGAACAGAAAACCAAACACCGCATGTTCTCACTCATAGGTGGGAACTGAACAATGAGATTACTTGGACTCGGGAAGGGGAATATCACACACTGGGGCCTATCATGGGGAGGGGGGAGGGGGGAGGGATTGCATTGGGAGTTATACCTGATGTAAATGACGAGTTGATGGGTGCTGATGAGTTGATGGGTGCAGCACATCAACATGGCACAAGTATACATATGTAACAAACCTGCACGTTATGCACATGTACCCTAGAACTTAAAGTGTAATAAGAATAAAAAAAAAATACTGTAGCATTAATTTACCTGTTTACTTGTGAGAAAACAAATTTCCTACCCTTTTTACCCTTTGTAGTTAGAGGCATATTCAAATTAGAATTCAAACGTCTTGAATTCTAGTCAGTATTCTTCCCACCCCAATACCTCACTTTGTCTTTGAAAGGATAAATGGAATGAAGTATAGGAATTTGAACACCGAGATTCATACTATGAAATTAGGTTTTTTAAAGGTATGATTGATTTTTAAGGTGCAAAAGATCACTAATGGATGAGCATTTAAACATGTAAATTGGATGTAATAATACTTTTTATTGAAGACTTAAAAAGGCCTGTGCTTTCAATGTTAATAGTTTTCAAACATCTACTAATAGGTAGGCCAATTAATTTGGGATACTTAGCAGCATCATTTGAATAATGTGGAAGTTAGATGTGATTTTTATTTTTTTATTTTTTGCCTTTTTCATTCTGAGAAATTATCTAAGTGATAGTTTGCATCTAGTAACTTTTTCTTGCCACATTTTTTTAGTGCAGTATGTAAACAGAACATATTTGAAGATAAGTTCAACTTATAAAATGAAGCCTATGGCCCATGCTGTACAGCAAGCTTAGTTAGAAGGCAAAGGGATAGGGGCTCGGCAAATTACCTAAGCTTTTTTGTCCTCATTTCCGAATTCATAAAATGGGGCTTATAATAGCTACTCCATTATGTGTGTTGTTGGGTTTTTATTGGCTACTTCCTAAAAGCCCCAAAAGAGGATGAAGCACACAAGAGGTTAGGTTTTCGGGACATGTTCGATTTCCCCTATCATCTCCTCCCATTCCTTTTTAAAGAGATAATTTGGGTAATGTTTCAATATTTACATTTTTAAAATCCCTTTCAAATTGTCAAGGGCAATTTTGTGGGTAATTGCTTGTGAAATGTTTTCTGAAGCAAAAAAAAGAAAGCATCTTGACTAGTCTGGGCAGGGAAGAATTAAATGGTCATAAATGTAAAATAATTTTACTACAGGATGAGGCAGTTATATTTTATTCCATAAACAATGTTATCCATAATAATCATTTAATCCTGACATTCTATATTTAAATAAATAAAACTTTATTTGAAATAAATAAAAAACTAGGAAGCGTTAAGTGCTGTCTCGTGGACGTTGTGATATATTGGACAAGAGAACTGAGAATCTGATTCAGAATACTGGGTGTGAAAGGTGGGATAATATTATTGATGTGTGTGGACCAAATGTTGTCATCAAAGCAGATCAAAACTCAAAAAGTTGGGAATGTATTCAGAAACATAGTCTAAAGCCAATTTATTACACTGTAAAAAATAAAAATAATTGCCTCACTGATCTTAGTGGATTATTGGTCTACCTTTGCAACAGTTGCAGGTTTAACACTTTTTTGTTTGGTTACTTGTGAGGAACACATTTAACTAATGAGTAAACCAAGCAGCCTGCCCAGCAAAATGAAATGCCACATAACATTTTTTGCTTTATATGCATTATTTCATATGCAATAGGGGTTGTAATTTTACAATAAAACAAAAATAATATTTTCTATTTTAAAAGGCACACCCAAAAGAAATATAACTGGCATTGATTCTGAGAGTAAAATAAAACCAAGTACTCTAAAAAATTTAGCCAGTAAAAAATTTAACTCTAAAAAATCCATGTCTAATGGCAAGTGTTCACTAATTTTGAGATTTGCAACCACAGTCCTTGTTTATGTCAAAAGTATAATTTTGGAGAAAGTATGAGGGAGGTTGTTAAAATGGCCAAAGTACCCTTCCCTTCTCCTTTGAGAACATCAGAAAAGGGAGACATAACAGGGCAGAACTCAAGCCTGTGGGTTGGAGAAGACATTGTGACTGACACTGTACAAATTCAGCTAAAGTAACAGAGCTTTGTATGTTTGTAGGAACATAGTTCCTAGACAACCTATGAGCAATTAGTTCTTAGATAGTTTTGGTTACAAGTCAAAGGTAGTCCCTTTATTTTGCTTTGAAATGAAGTCTTAAGTGCTCTGTCTTGGGAAACTAGACATATGCTAACTTTACAAATAACAAGCCTCTTTTTTATGTTGCTTGACATTTGATTGAACTGAATTAGATAGAACTATTTTTTTAATTAATTTAATCCAGGTGAACTTACCCTGAGATTAACTGCGATCTGGATGAGGGAAAAATGAGAAGAGAAAATGCATTTTTTGAATCCACATTCATGCAAATTCCTATTTGACGATAGCCACATAGATGATCAGTTGTCTTCCGGGATTATATCTGGAAGATCTTGTTCAATAAAAGTAGCTACCAGAAAGCTTCCCTTCTGTATTATGAGTTGGAAACATTTTTCCTTATGTTATGATAAGCAAGAATGTCCAAGAATAAAAGATACCTCCTAACTCTAAGCACACACACAGATTTTGAAGAAAAAATGGAATGATCTCCCGGCTATTGACCCTATCACAAATTTTAGTTATGGCTGATGGTAATGATCAATGAAACATTTCAAAATGCTGAGGTTCTTTTAAGATGAAAGGTATTTATTTCATTTTATTTTTAACTTGTGTATTATTCATGGAGTACAAGTGCAATTTCGCTACATTGATATATTGCATTTTGATGAAGCCAGGGCCTTCAGTATATTCATCACTGGAACAACATATATTGTACCCACCAAGCAACCTCTCATTATCCACCCTCCCAACCCCCAACTTCTCCAAGTCCCCATTGTCTATGAATCCGTACTCTGCTTCCATGTGTACTTATTATTTAGCTCCCACTTATTAGTGAGAACATGTATTTGTCTTTCTGTGTCTGAGTTGTTTCGCTTAAGATAATGGCTCCCAGTTCCATCCATGTTGCTGCAAAATACATGATTTTTTTTATTTTTATGGTCGAATAGTATTCCATTGTGTATAGATAGCATATTTTCCTTATCCAATTCTCCTTTAATGGATGCTTAAGTCGATTCCATGTTTTTGAGATTGTGAACAGTGCTATGATACACACAAGGGGAGGTAACTATTTGATATAAAGATTTCTTTTCCACTGGGTAGATACCTAGTAATGGGATTGCCAGATCATATAGTAGCTCTATTTTTAGTTATTTGAGAAATTTCCATACAGTTTTCCAGAGATTTTACATTCCCACCAACAGTGTATAAGTTCCCTTTCCTCTGTATCCTCTCTAACATCTGTTATTTTTGGTCTTCTTAGTAATAGCCATGCAGAGGAGTTTTTATGTTACAAATGTACCCTAGTTTGGCTAGTTATAAAATTTCATGGTATAAATTTGAATATATATACTAAATATATATATATAATATATATACTAAATATATATAATATATATATATATATAATATATATATACTAAATATATATAATATATATACCAAGAATGGCAATGGAGAAGGGTGGGTTTTCAGACAAGAAACCTTTTTCAGAATAAACCAAAAGTTATTTAGGAATTTTGGTTTCTGATTAAATAATAAAATCCAAATCTACACCTGGTTTCAAAAACATGGTAACTAATTTATCATTACTAGCATCATCAAAAATCTTGACTAATTGTGTATAAAAGAAAGAACAAAGGTAGGAAAATTAAATTCTTCCTTGGACTCTGCTGTAAACATTATCCACATTATTTTATTTTATGTTCCTTAAGTTCCCTATGTATAAAATTGACCTGCTACAGGCCTTAAAAATGAATGAAATTATTATTTTGGAGTAAGTAAATCCAAATGATTATAAGATTTTTGAGGGGAAAAATCCCATTGGAAAAATATGCTGGTGTTTTGTTTTGTTTTATTTTACTGTAACAACAAATAGTATGGTGGCTAACCTTCTTTTACAAAAAAAAAAAAATCTATATTATCTCCAGGATTTATTTTATGTTATTTCCAAGAGATTTTACAAAACTTGGGAAATATAGAAAAAAAAATTGCTGTTGTTTCCTTTAGAATTAATATTTAATTGTGTGACAGTAGAAGAATGTACTTGATTATTTCACTGTCATTAGAATTTCAAGTAATTTTCACAGTATTTTTATTGCATTCAATGTTTCCTTTTTTTTTTTTTTATTTTTGTCCATGCTTTTCTGCACTGAAATAGAATTTTAAACATGAGATGACCAGGTTACTCTTTTTAACCATAAGATACTAGGTTAAAAAATGGAAATTTTTGAGAATTTTAATAAATATCAATGGTTGTTTTAAGAAAACATACATAGGGTTTATTCATAATGCTTCTATGTCTTGCAGTTCTAAGGAACAGCTGTCTTCATGAAAAGGTTTTCTGAAAATTACACAGGATGACCTTGTTTTATCCACTATTTTACATCCATTCCTAATAAATTAACAGAACAAATTATCAATGGTAGCAATTTCAGATGCCATCTCCTATAAGATCACTACAGAAATTAGGAAAATATAAACAAAATAAAGATAAATAAGGAAGATCCATAAACAATATTTTTGATACTTTGCTGTAATTCCTTTAATTCCTGTTATAATTTGTACAGTTAATAATTCCCATTTTTGGACAAAATTATTGTTTCCAATTTTCAGATGTTCATTACAGCAAATTTCCTTTTAATTTTTTTTTAAATTTTGAAGGAAACCCTAAATACACCTTAAACCTCTGCCTCCTTGAATAGAAAACAAAAATACTGTTTTATCTTTTATTGCTAAGTCTGTATCATCACCATGAACACCTGCAGCAATATCCTCAATCGTTATTGAGATGTATACATTGGCTTACCTTTCACACAAGGGGGCAATCTGTGTCTAAGGATGTTTGTGTATATGTGTTTGAGGTCAAACACTGAAATATCATCTGCATCCTCGCACAGATTTCTCCTAAAAATATCATTTTGTTCATGCCAACCTGCATCAAAATATTCATGTCTAGTCATTTACCTAGTAGGAATCTGGGAGTAATTATCCATAAATTTACGTTCCCAATATTTAAAATCTTTATATACACAGAAAAAAAAGTAGTTTCCTATCTAGTACTGTTTTACTAAATAAGTGCATGGTTGGTAGTGGTTTCTGTCTATGAGCAAATGTATCAGTCACATCTTTGGATAATGCAGGTCATTATTCTCCTTGGTGCCAAACTTAATCAGAACATCTGAGCTTGGCTTTTCACAGATGACATATTACATTAGCTACTGGACATTAACAAGAAAAACAATGCAACTGTAGACTGAAATGTCTGTGATAAGTTGATTTTCAAATGTATTATGTCAATCCAGGCAAGCAGATGTTATAGCTCTGTAGCTGTTTTATATGAGCTGCTGAAGGAAATACAGAGAATGCCTTTGAAATCAATAAAGCATATGATAGTAATGATAAGGAGCAAATATCCACTCTAATAACTTTTAGATGATATTCTCTTTGGCAATGGTTGTTTTGGGATATCTTTGAGAGATTTTATTTTACGTTCAATCCAACTGTGAATCAGTCTCATCCAACAAGGAGCTGGATATGATTTTATTCTTTGAAAAACTCCAGGGGCATGACATAAAAGTCTAGGCATTTCACAAATAATTACACACATTTGATAAAACCAATTCACACTTAGTTTAGTGTTAAGAAGAAAAGTATTGCTCTGGGCACATCTAATGACCTTCCCACTGTAGACAAGGAAGACTTCTCTGTGCGGAGGAGGATGTAATTGGGTAAAAGGATTCAGACTCTTGAACCACCTGAATCTGACCCTGTTTTATGGATTTTAAGCCCTGTAGCTACTTCTTCACAAAGTGTCAGGCTTTCTCAGTTAGGTGGGTAATGTTGTGAAATCATTGCATAGCTATCCTGGAGGTTTTGTTTATTTTTTTCTTCTTGTTTTTGAATACTTTTACCCTGTGACTTTTCAAAAGCCCTTTAGGACATTGATTTTATAGAAATAGTAATGCCTTATCTACTTTATTTGCTATCTATTAGTCAAGCAGTTGCCATATGATTGGCCAGCATAATTGATTAGAAAAAAAGAAATTAAAAAAAAAATTTCAGATTGCTTATATTATCATCTTGAAATGCTGCTAACAATAGAATCTCAACTTAGGCAGAAAGAAACATGAAATTAGAAAATTGCCATTTGGCAACCACATAATAGCTGTTTAAATAAGAATTATCAATAGTTACTAAATGTAGAAGTTGAACAGCTGATTAGAAATAAGATGTTTACTATACCTCCTGACAAGGTACTTATTACTTGCAAACACCAAAACAGCAATTCTGCAATGTAGAAACCTGGCAAATACTACCTTAACTAGGTGATTAAAGTTAACTTCACAAGTAATATGACAAATATATATCACATGCCTCCTCATGAATGCTTAACCAAAAGTACAACATATCTTCTTGGTGTCTCTGAAAAAAATGTATAACTTGATTAAATTACAAGATGACATCAGAAAAATGTGAATTTATTTTATAAAATATAAGGCCTGTACTCTTCAAAAATGTCAAGGACATGAAAGGAAAAGAAAGGCTAATTAATTCTTCTGGATTAAAGAAGATTAATGAGAATGCCAACTAAATGCAATATGTCATCCTGGCTTTGATCCTGGACAAAAAATTTGTTTCTTTTTCACAAGGAACATTAATTGGGCAATGAAATTTTAACGATGAATGTAAATTACAAAATAATGCTTTTTAATGTTAATTTCCTGAATTGAATCATTGTATTTTGCTTATTTATGAGACTGTCTGATTTTAAGGAATTATAAACTAAACTACTTAGGGGTGAAAGAATATCCTGTTTACAACTTACTTTCAATGATTCAGAAAATATATATGTAGTGCAGACCGAGAAATAGGAAGAATGACAATGCAAATGGAGGAAATGTCAACATTTGGGGAATCCAGTTAAAGTATTTGAGAAATCTGGCTATAACTTTTTGAAAAATCTAAAATGATTTTGAATTTAAGAAACAAATCTATCATCCACTTTCAGCTCTGATTTAGAAAAAGAAAAACATAGAACTTGCCACTCCTGTCCTTATAACTAGTAAGTGAAAAAATCAACAATCTTTCTTGAACTCACATGAGACCTGAGGTTGTAGATAGAATGAGTTGACACACTAAAATATGGAGAAACAGGAGAATCGAAACAAATATAGCCAAGATCTGCTAACCTGGAACAGAAGGTTCTGGAGCCATAAACTAGTTAATATCTAAATGAGAATTTTGACAAACTATTGGAGGCTAAGTGTGGATTAGCATGAGAGTGAGGAACTACTTAAGAGGGCCCCCACACTTTCATGGCTTTATCCCCAGGAACCCCATCAGGAGTTATCACCATGAATAATGAAGAAAGAATCTTGGCAATAGAAGAGAAAAAGTAATCATTGTGAAATATCCCTAGGGTAGTCTTCATAACATAGGAGGAAGAAAAGCATGACGACAGATTTATTCTACCTGGGGAAAAGATATTTCTCAGACTCCTGCATTCTTTAGCCTTATTGTCTCAAACATCAAAAAAGAAACAACAATGACAACAACAAAACACAAGCTGTACCACTGAAAGAACTATTGTGAAGATCAAAGACTGGGGACACTGAACTACTAAAAGATTGAATTTAACTATAAGGTTATAGAACACTTTCCATCCTTTATACCTCACCGACTATCCAAACAATACTCCAGTATAGTGAGAATGGATGGCAGCCTGAAAGAGCTGTCAGATACTGACTGTAAAAAAAGAGATTCTAGGAAAGGCCAAAAGAAAATGGTGAAAGAGATAACTAGAGGCAAGACTAAACGTTGTCTTCTAGTCAGATCAACATAAAATCTCACACTAAAAGCCAATTTACCTCAAATCTTATTACCTGATATTCAACAAAAAATTTACAAGGCATGTTAAAGGCAAGAAAAACCACAGACTGCAGAGATCTAATAAGGACCAGAACCAGACTGATACATGACATAGATGTTAGAATTATCAGACATTGGGTTTAAAATAACTATGATTAATATGTTTAGGACTTTAGTGAAAAAAAACAACATGCAAGAACAAGTGGGTGTAAGCAGTGATGGGAACTGTAAGAAAAAATGAAAACAAAATGCTAAAAATCAAAGAAAACACTATGACAGAAGTAAAGAATGCCCCGATGAGCTCATTAGTAGACTGGACATAGAGAAGGAAAGAATAACTGAGTCTGAGGAAAGGTCATTATAAACTGCCCCAACTGAGATGTAAAAAGATTGAAAGAAAAATGAAAACAGAACATCAGAGAAAGGGCCAATATCAAAAGTTGTAACACACATGTAATGGGAATACCAGAAGGAGTAAAAACGTGAAGTGGAGCAGAAGAAATATTCAAAGCAATATTTTCTAAGAATTTGCTGAATTTAATGAGAGGCATGAAGTCACAAATTCAGGAGGCTCAGAGAACACCAAAGAGGATAATTACCAAAAAATACATACCTAGTTATATTATAATCAAACTACAGAAAATAGAAGACAACAAGAAAATCTTTAAAAATATATAGCAAGAGGTAAAAGAAGTATTTGCTTACCTGTAAGATTCAAGAGTAAAATTTACAGTAGACTTATCAGAATTCACGCAGACAAAAAGAACTTCGACTAAATTATTTAAGTGGAGAGAACCAAAAACCAAACGAAAGCAAATAACAAACAAAAACACCTAGAGTTTTATATCCAGCAAATTTATCGTTCAGAAATAAAGGATAAATAAACACCTTCTGAAAGAAAAACTAAAAATTATTTGCTAGCAGTCCAGTCCAACAGGAAATATTAAAATCAATTTTTCAGGGAGGATGGAAAGTGATATACCTCAGAAACATTGATCTACATTTAAAAAGCAAGAATGTCAGAGAAGGAAAAAGGAAGTCAAAATTATTTTCCTTATTCTTTATTTATCTAAAGGATAACTGAAATGTTAATAATAATGTTACTAATATGTTAGTGTTTAAGTGGTAAGCACCCCATGCATTAAGCACCAGTACAATATGAGCATTATTAACAGGAATGTCATAATAGGAGGAAGAAATTGAGAAAACTCCTTCCTAAGGTACTGTACTACCTGTGAAGCAGTAAAATATATAATCTGAAGCTAGACAGATTAGTTAAAATTGTATTTTGAAAGCTCCAAGGCAAGCACTAAAACAAAATTTTTTAAAAAATTTAAATCCTATAGGATATTACATTGAATTATATAAAATACTAAATTAGAACCAGAGAAGAGAGAAAAAAATTAAAAATGCAACAAATAGAAAATATGTTAGGTATTAATTCAACTATATTAATAAGCACTTCAAATGTGACTGGTCTAAATTGAAAGAAGTAGGTTGTCAGAGTAGATATAGAAACAGACCTACTGTTTCTTATTTATCAGAAGCCAACTTTAAATAAAAAGACTCAGATAGTTTAAAAGTAACAAGGATGCCCCCTTTACCCACTTCTATTCAACATAGTACTGGCAATCTAAATTAGTCTGTTCTCATGATGCTAAGAAAGATATACTTGATACTGGGTAATTTATAAAGGAAGGAGGTTTAATGGACTCACAATTCTATATGGCTGGGGAGGCCTCACGATCATGGCAGAAAGCAAATGAGGAGAAAAGTCCTGTCTTACATTGTGGCAGGCAAGAGAGTTTGTGTAGGGGAACTCCCCTTTATAAAAACCATCAGATCCTGTGAGACTTATTTGCTATCAGCAGAACAGCATGGGAAAGACCTGCCCCCATGATTCAATTACCTACCACCAGGTCCCTCCCATGACATGTGGAAATTATTGGAGCTATAATTCAACATGATATTTGGGCGGGGACACAGCCAAACCATGTCATGGTCTTAGCCAGAAAAATTAGACAAGAGGAAAAGAAATAAATGGCATCCAAATTGGAAAAGAGGAACTCAAATTATCACGGTTCGCTGATGATATGATCATATAGCTAGAAAACCCAAAAAGGTCCTAGACATGATAAATGAATCCAGTAAAGTCTCAGGATACAAAGTCAATGGACACAAATCAGTAGCAGTACTATACACTACCAATAACCAAGCTGAGAACTCAATCTCTTTTAGAATAGCTACCATCTCACACCAGTTAGAATGGCGATCATTAAAAAGTCAGGAAACAACAGGTGCTGGAGAGGATGTAGAGAAATAGGAATGCTTTTACACTGTTGGTGCGACTGTAAACTACTTCAACCATTGTGGAAGATAGTGTGGTGATTCCTCAAGGATCTACAACTAGAAATACCATTTGACCCAGCCATCCCATTACTGGGCATATACCCAAAGGATTATAAATCATGCTACTATGAAGACACATGCACATATATGTTTATTGTGGCACTATTCACAATAGCAAAGACTTGGAACCAACCCAGATGTCCATCAATGATAGACTGGATTAAGAAAATGTGGCACATATATACCATGGAATTCTATGCAGCCATAAAAAGGGTGAGTTCATGTCCTTTGTGGGGACATGGATGAAGCTGGAAACCATCATTCTCAGCAAACTATCACAAGGGCAGAAAACCAAACACCACATGTTCTCACTCATAGGTGGGAATTGAACAATGAAAACACTTGGACACAGGGTGGGGAACACCACACCTCAGGGCCTGTTGTGGGGTAGGGGGAGTGGGGAGGGATAGCATTAGGAGATATACCTAATGCAAATGATGAGTTAACAGGTACAGCACACCTACATGTCACATGTAAACATATATAACAAACCTGCACATTGTGCACACGTACCCTAGAACTTAAAGTACAATAATAAAAAAAAAAAGAGAAGAAAAAAAAAAAAACCACCTTAGGAATACACTTAACCAAGGAGGTGAAAGATCTCTACAAGGAAAACTGCAAAACACTACTGAAGGAAATCATAGATGACACAAACTAATGGAAACACATCTCATGCTCATGGATGGGTAGAATCAATATTGTGACAATGACTATACTGCCCAAAGCAATCTACAGATTCAATGCAATTCGTATCAAACACCATCCTCATTTTTCACAGAACTAGAAAAAACATTGTAAAATTCCTGTGGAGCCAAAAAAGTATTGAATAGCCAAAGCAATACTAAGCAAAAAGAAGAAATCTGGAGACATTACATCACCAAATTCATATTAAACTACAAGGCTACTGTTACCAAAACAGCTTGTATAAATGTAGGCACACTGATCCATGGAAGAGAATAGGGATCCCAGAAATAAAGCCAAATACTTACAGCCAACTGATCTCCAATAAAGCATTCAAAAACATCAAGTCGGGAAAGGCTATATTCAATTAATGGTGCTGGAAAAACTAGTAAGCCACATGTTGAAGAATGGAACTGAATCCTCATCTCTTACCTTATATAAAAATCTACTCCAGATGGATCAAAGACTTAAATCTTAACACCTGAAATATAAAAATTCCAGAAGATAACATCTCAAAACTCTTCTGAACATTGGCTTAGGCAAATAATTCATGACTAAGAACCCTAAGGCAAATGCCACAAAAGGAAAAATAAATAAATTGTACCATGATGGTTAATACTGAGTGCCAACTTGATTGGATTGAAGGATGCAAAGCATTATTCCCGGATGTGTCTGTAAGGGTGTTGCCAAAGGAGATTAACACTTGAGTCTGGACTGGGAGAGGCAGACTCATCCTCAGTCTGGGTTATCACCATCTAATCAGCTGCCAGCATGGCTAAAATAAAGCAGGTAGAAGAAGATGGAAGAGCAGATTTGCTGAGTCTTCTGGCCTTCATCTTTATTCCATGAAGCATGCTTCCTGCCCTCAAACATCAGACTCCAAGTTCTTCAGTTTTTGGACACCTGAACTTAAACCAGTGGTTTGCCATGGACTCTCAGGCCTTTGACCTCAGACTGATGGCTGTGCTATCAGCTTTCTTACATTTGAGGTTTTGGGGCTTGGACTGGTCCACCACTGGCTTCCTTGCTCCTCAATTTGCAGATGGCCTATCGAGGGACTTCACCTTGTGATCATGTGAGTCAATCCTCCTTTATAAACTTCCTTTCATATATCAATATATCCTATTAATTCTGTCCCTCTAGAGAACTCTGACTAATACAGGGACCTAATTAAACTGAAAAGCTTCTGCACAGCAAAAGAAATAATCAGCAGAGTGAACAGACAACCCACAGAGTTGGAGAAAATATTCTCAAACTATGCATCTGACAAAGAGCTAATATCCAGAGTCTAAAAGTAACTCAAACAACTCATCAAGAAAAAAAACAAATATTCTCATCAAAAAATGGGGAAACGACATGAATACAAAATTCTAAAAAAAAGATGTACAAACAAGCAGTGCCTCCATAGCAGAGCAGGCAGCACATCAGTCTCATAATCAGAAGATACACAGTCAACAAACACGAAAAAATGCTCACCATCACTAATTATCATGAAATGCATATTAAAACCGCAATGAGATACCATGTGAGAATGGCCATAATTAAAAAGTTAAAAAATAATACACGTTGGTGTGGATGTGGTGAAAAGGGAAAACTTTTACCCTGCTGGTGGGAATATAAACTAGTACAACCACTGTGGAAAACAGTATGAAGATTCCTTAAAGATCTAAAAGTGAACTACCATTTGATCCAGCAGTCCCACTGTGGGGTATCTACCCAAAGGAAAAAATGTCATTATATGAAAAAGACACATGCACATGCATGTTTGTAGTAGCACAGTTCACAACTGCAAAACTATGGAACAAACTTAAATGCCCATCAACAAAAAAGTGGATAAAGAAAATGTGCTATATATATACACCATGGAATACTTCTCAGCCATAAAATGTAACAAAATAATGGCCTTTGTAGCAACTTGTATGGAGCTGGAGGCCGTTATTCTAAGTGAAGTGGAATGGAAATATCACAGGTTCTCACTTATAAATGGGAGCTAAGCTATGAGAATGCAAAGGCATAAGAATGATAATAATAAATTTTAGGGACTTGAGGGGAAGGCTGGGAGGGGGTGAAGGATAAAAGACTATACAGTGGGCACAGTGTACACTGCCTGGGTGACGAGTACACCAAAATCTCAGAAACTACTCCTAAAGAATTTATCCAAGTAACCAAAAACCACCTGTACCTCCACACTATTGAAGTAAAAAAAAGTAAAGTGACAGAGAAAAATATACCATACTAATGCTAATCACAAAAAAGCTGGAGTAGTTATATTAATGTCAGATGCTTAATGGCAAGTAATTGGGCACCATCCCACTATGATCTGTAACAAGAATCAAGAAAATTAAACAAAAATTAAACAAAAGGTATATATGTGTGTGTGTGTGTGTGTGTATGTATGTGTGTGTGTGTGTGTATATATATATGTAAAATCATATTTGTGGGCATAGATGTGGAGAAAAGGGAATGTTTTTACACTGCTGGTGGGAATGTAAACTAGTACAACCACTTTGGAAAAGAGTATTCTCACATGACATTGTTGACTCTATAGCAAATACCCAAGAATTGACAACAAATCTCCTGAACTAGACAAATATAGCACTGTTGCAGGATCCAAAATTCATATGCAAAAGTTAATTGCTTTCCTTTAAACCAGCAATAAACAATTGAAATTTGAAATTAAAAACATAGTACCATGTAGAGTTACACCAAAAACTAAAATACATGTGAATCTAATTAAGTAGGTACTGGATCTATATGCAGAAATCTACAGTCCTCTGATGAACTGACCAAGGAAGATTTAAATAAATGGAGACAAATTTTGTATTTATGAATCTGAAGACTAATTACTTAAGATTTCAATTATTTTCATCTTGATTTATAGATCAGCACACTCTCAATCAAAATAGCAAGTTATTTGTAGATATTGAAAAACTGACTGTAAAGTTTCTACAGAAAGTTAAAAGATATAAAACAGTAAACATAATATTGAAAATAAAAAAAACAAGGTTGCTATACTCACATTACCCAATTTCAGGACTTAATATAAAGCTACAGTAATTAAGACTGAGATTTTGTTGGAAGAATAAACCTATATAGATCATAGGTATAGAATAGATAGTCTAGGAATAGACTAATACAAATACAAGCAACTGATTAATGTTTTAAAAAAAAAAAAAAAAAAAAAAAAAAAAAAAAAAAAACCTCACAGGAAATAACTGAAAGATCTCTAAATGGACAAAGTCGGAACAATTTGAGCAACAAAAGAAAGTATAATTTTATTGAAATCTGGAGTATAAAATACATATCTATGAGTTCCTACTGATATAAGGATTGACTCAATATACAAATGGGTAAGAATAGACCTATTTTCTGTGCAGAATAATTTTAAATAATTTACGTAACTACTCCATGCTCAAGGAGGTGGAAAATTAGTTCTCTTGTTGAAGTAGGCATTGCATTTCCTTCCAAAAGAAAACGGAGGAAAACAGTAGTTTTACAGTGAATAAATAGGAGAAATACTACTTTAGTCAGGTGATTAGGGTTATCAGCAATAATAAGTCATTGTTATTTTGATAATATGTACATTTGATATGATGTGGTGAAAAGTGACACTCACCTCTCAAAAGCCCATAACTCCAAGTATAATTATGAACAAAATACCAGATAAATTTCAATTAGTGACATTCTATAAAATACCTCAATATTTTCTGGGTCATCTAAACAAGGAAAGCCTGAGAAACTATCAGTCAAGAGAAACCTAAGAAGATATGCCTACTCAGTGTAATGCAGTTTCTGTATGGTATCATGAAAGAGAGAAAGAACATTAGGTAAAAACTTAAGAAATGAGAATAAAGTACACACTTTAGTTAATAATAATAGATCAATATTGGTCATTAACTAACAAATCTACTACACAATGTAGCATACAAATGTAAGACATCGTAGGAAACTGGGCGTGCAATAAATGGGAACTCTTATTATGTTTACAATGTTTGCATAAATCTAAAACTGTTTTAAAATAAAGTTTTTAAAATAAATAATTTAAAAATCAATAAAATGTGAGAACACAATAAAGTCATTTGTTACCAGAGAGAGATTATTTGGGAAAAGAGTGGGTTGAAGGGTGAGAAAATAAATGTAACCTTTTCAAGTGTTTATGAGGACAGCTACATGGAAATATTTTGCAGTAAGCTGAATATTCAGGTTTGGTCTTAGCAGATAGGTCTTAATTGGAAGTTTAATTCTGGGATACAAACACCAAGGCCAAATTCAGTCAGTAAAGTAGATCAGAATACTCGGGACGACTGTCAGAAATGTTAAAAGGCAAAATTCTGGGGGAATTATAACTTTAAAAAGTAGAATGTGAAAGTAGGTGGGGAGCCAGAAGAAAGTGGTGTCCTATAAGAGAAGAGAGAGGCATTTTCATAAGTGGAGAGAGTAAAAAAGTCACACAAAAATTACAGCAATGCATTTACCAAGGGTCAGAATTTTTAATTTTCTTATTTGGAACTGGAATTTTCATTTGACATATACAACAAATTAATGGGCTTTAAAATCAGTTTATAATAATTGGTATTATTTTAAATGAAATATAATGAAGTGGAGTAGAAAATACAAAATTCATCACACACAGGAAAATGTCACATTCACCTTAAAGAAGTGGAATGACTCAAAAATTTTGGTCATTTACGGACACTAATGATGGCACATATGCACCAAGACAGTGTGAAAGATTTATTATCCACATCAAAGGATTTCTGAGGAAAGTAGGAAAGCTCCCAGGCAGGTTCAAAAATGACTTAAGAGAGTCATGAAAGAAGAATGCATGAGGCTTTTACAGTGGTTAGGGAGCTGAGCTGTGGTGACAATTCCCACGCGTCATCTGAGCCTTGGGCGGTTTGAAATCCCACACCCATCTTAGCCCCAAAGAGTCAGCTTTCTTACTAGTTTTCCTAGATGTGAGGTAAGAGACAAAGCGAGGAATGGTAGGATATGAAATCTGTGAGCAGTCAAACATCAAAAGCAGAATCTCACTCTTTATCACAGCAAGCAGTATTTCAGGAAAGCTTTTATCAGTAGTATGGGTGTGAGTGTATATAGATCAGATTTCGCAAAATGTAGTATTTTAGATGTGGCCTAAAAAGTTTAAAAGTTTGAAAGTCGGGAACCTAAAAGTTATTGAACAGGTTACATTAAATTATAGCTCCACTTAAAGAACATAGAGTAATAGATTATTTTCCTCCAAGTTCATCACCAAATTAAATGTAGAAATGAATTTTAATGGTCTTACTCAGGCTCTTGCTGTCTCTCTTTTCTTTTATTCCAGGGGATTTAAGGACTGGGAAATTTGAAGTCCATTTATTAACACTCTTGCTTCCTGCCAAGCCATTTGATTCATCTGAGCTACACCACTAAAGTTATTTCATGTAGTTTCATCTTGAAAATCAGAACTTGTGCTCTAATCCTAGAATCGATTTACAGTTCCTAACAGTCTTGTTATAAAATCCTTGAACTTCTCAGTCATGGTATCAGTCTTTCTCATATTCTTACTTGGATTCTTCACTTTCTCCTACTGTTCTCCACACTCAGAGAAAGATTTTTTGAACCTTTAGAATCCACCAAGACATAAATTCAAAGTTACAGCCTTTGTCTATCTGGTAAAGGTACTTAAATATTATTTAGTTTACCCAGATACCAATACACATTATATAATACATCCCATTATTAAGCATAAGTAATTTAAAACTTTATTTTGGTCAGTCTACACATACATTTAAAACTTGTTTGGCCTCATGACTCCTTATGCTGACCCTTTCTCCCAATCCTGACCTTTACTATAGCACTATATAATTTTCCTCTGTATTGTATTAGAGAATGTTAGCATTTATCCAATTACCTAATTACTTCATTTTTTTTCCAGAGTACTTTTGAAATCTTCATGATTTTAGCCTTTTCCCTGCTTAAGCAATGCAATGAAGTGACGTCAACCATATACTCATATTTATACACATACACCCACACATTCACATCCTTATCTTTTTTATAGACAAATAGAAAATGTTGATTAAAATGATATCACTTTGCAATGTTAATTGGACTGTGATCTCACTGTATAATAAGCTTCCATTTAGAAAACATTTGCTATGTGAGGTGTTTTGGACACTGCATTTTAGATTAGAACCTAACTGAATATATAGTCTACTGCCTTAAAAAGTACAATTACCACTTTTTAAAAGAATAACATAAATTGCTGTGTAATCTGACAAAGTGAGTGTTGTTCATCTAGAAGCAATGTGTATGCATTGAGAGTGATGTGAAGAGAAAGGGAGAACAAAGACGTACTCCTATTTTGTTTGTTTTTCCTTCTTTCATATTTCTTTTTTAAAATTTTTTCTATTTCCATAGCTTTTGGCGGAACAGGTGGTATTTGCTTACATGAGTAAGTTCTTTAGTGGTGATTTGTGAGATTGTTGGTGCACTTATCACCCAAGCACCCAAGCAGTATACACTGAACCCAATACTCAATTTGTAGTCTTTATCCTTCACCCCCTTCCCATCCTTCCCCTCCAAGTCCCCAAAGTCCATTGTATTCTTCTTATGCCTTTGAATCCTTATAGCTTAGCTCCCACTTATGAATGAGAACATATGATGTTTGGTTTTCCATTCCTGAGTTACCTCACTTGGAATAATAGTCTCTAATCCTATCCAGGTTGCTGCAAATGCCATCAATTCATTCCTTTTTATAGCTGAGTAGTATTCAATGGTATACACACACACACACACACACACACACACAGACACACACACACATATATCTTACAATTTCTTTATCAACTTGTTGACTGATGGGCATTTGGGCTGGTTCCACATTTTTGCAACTGTGAACTGTGCTGCTATAAACATGCATGTGCAAGTTTTTTTTTTTTTTTTTTTTTTTTTTTTTTGTATAATGACTTCTTTTCCTCTGGGTAGATACCCAATAGTGGGATTGCTGGATCAAATGGTAGCTCTACTTTTAGTTTTTCAAGGAACCTCCACACTGTTTTCCATAATGGTTGTACCAGTTTACATTCCCACCAGCATGTAAAAGTGTTCCCTTTCACTGCATCCATGCCAACATCTACTATGGCCAATAAGCATATGAAAAGGTGCTCAACATCACTAATGATCAGAGAAATGCAAACCAAAACCGCAGTGTGATAGATACCACCTCAATCCCACAAGAATGGCCTCCTTTTCTATTTCTAGTAATTTTTATCAATAAGTTGAGCATTTTTCTTTTCATGCTTTTTCTTTTCTTATCCTTTCTTTTAAAATTATTTTTCTATTACCTTTCTTTATCTCTTGTTTCTTTTTTTCTGTCCATTCCTTTTTTATTTTCTTAAGTGTTGTAAAATAGATATAGATGGACTGGTGAAATAAAGTTGATAAGATAAAAGGAAATAAATTTGGGTCTTTTTATGCACTTAAATTCTACTCATTATAAAGTTCCTCTTTTACATTTTCAAAAATGCTGAAGGTTGGTCTGAACTTCCATTTGGAAAAGAACTTCCATTTGGAAAAGAATCAGAGAAAGTGCAGAGTCTTGCTCACAGAAGAGAGGCAAAGATAAACTAGCTATTATAGTCTACATGCCATATGGTGTTCAACTGATTATAATAAGATTCTCTTTGAAAAAAAGTCACCTTACAGACCAACAGGGAGAGGTATCATCCATTATTGTTGACATATCCTTGACAGAATCATCATATGGCATTTCAATGTACCATGTGCTTCAAATTCCAAAAGAAACACGTTTCATTAAAATGCCTTGGCTCATTTTCAAGGTCTCATTTTTATTAACCTTAATTGCTCTACCCCTAGATATCCAAAACTGTTACTGTATAATTGAGCTACAACTTTGACTTTTCAGAATGTCTGAGAAATACATTTGTCTACTACTATAGACTATTAATGTAATAATGTATGTGGAACGAATCATTCAACCATTGTTTAAGGTGATGTATTATCTTAAGTTGTAAGTTTCAAAGCTCTAGGACAAAAGGACAAAAGACGAAAAAATGAAGTTTAACAAGTAGTTATCAAGCAAGTTACATACTACACAAAAGTAAAAGTACATTAATGTGTTACTTATACATTTTACATATTTTTACCTAAATCATCAATTAAAATGTTGAGTAGGAAAGAGTATTATTCTATGAGTGACTTTCTTCAAAAATAGCATAATTAATAATGAACTTCTTTTCATAATAATATTCAACTGGATATCTAATACCTCTGTCTCTCAGCCCATATATTAAGCCTAATCTAACAATTGTGAATACCAAATAAATTGTTAAATGCCTTACTAATCTCATGATAAACATAACTACTATTATTGGCAATATCTATATTTAGATCAATACTTATGAACACATCTATATTTCTTAATAATAAATCGCTTTGCTCCTAGGCTTCAATATTTCATTGCCTGAATAGTAACCAAAGGTTTCCTAATTCAGTCTAAGAATTCTATAAATCAACATGAAATTTACCATTTGGCTGTAATTTCCAGAAAGCTTATTTTTTCTTAATCATGATATTTGCCTGTCTTCATTATTTGTTGAACTTCCATTCATCATTATCTTTCAAAGACTATCAAACCCAGCACTGATATTGTTTCAACATGTTACTCAGCTCCTGGGATAATTTTTAACACAAGAATAAATTGAAAGAGACCAGATATCAGCTCAGTGCCACGCCATGACGGAACGTTTGAAAATAATCAAAACTAGGTTTTACAATCCTGAAGTCATCATTCATGGTGTTAACATTAAGAAGGGTGGGTTATAAAGATATTTTTCTAAATACAGCCATACTCTTGAGACCTGTAGAATAAGAGTAGAAGTCATCTAAGCGTAGTGAGAAGGCCATCAACAAAACTGTTCAGAGAGTAGTGGAAGTGACAGGAAAGTGTCATGGCCTGCCTTATGGGCAGTGCAGAAGGAATTCTCAATGTGACCTCTGTAAAACCCATAAAAGTGCCCTAAAAACAAGTAGGCTTTAAACATCTGCAGTGCCTATAGACTGCAAAGCCATCTAAACACACACTGAGTTAAATAAGAATTCTCCTGTGTCCTCTTACTCTCCCCCCTACCTAAAAAGTCCAATCTGAGGGAGAACAGAATCCGTTTTCTTTGCAAATGGATATATGAGAAGGAAAAGGAAAATGAACCACAATACAATCCTACTGAATTTGCTGACCGTTTGCCTGAAAAATCTCTTAACTGGGGAGGGTAGATTATTTAAGAGTTTTATCATTATATGGGTCTACCAATTATAATTTCTGAATTAAGAAAGTACATTAATTTCTGACTTAAAGTGACCATATGATTTATATTACTTACGAAGAGTTATAAGTCAATGAACTGATTTAATATTTATGTACATGCAATAATTTTGGTCACTGGATTTCTTTTAAAAATTTTTCATTGTAAATTTCAAAAGTGCAAAAACAGAGATCATAGTATAATGAACTTCTAAGCATGTATCAACAATCATAACAGTCATCAACTCATGACCAGCTAGTTTCATCTGTATATAGTGCCACATTTGGATTTATTAAGGCAGATTGCAGATATCATATTGACCACTGAATTAATTTTAAAGAGGCAAAGTGGGACAGAGTTGCCTTAAGATTATAGTTTAAGAATCCTGCTAATCCCAGCACTTTGGGAGCCCGAGGTGGGCTGATCATGAGTTCAGGAGATGGAGACCATCCTGGCTAACACGGTGAAATCCTGCCTCTACTAAAAATACAAAAAAAATTAGCCAGGCATGGTGGCAGGCACCTGTTGTCCCAGCTACTCGGGAGGCTGAGGCAGGAGAATGGCGTGAACCCAGAAGGCAGAGCTTGCAGTGAGCTGAGATCGCACCACTGTACTCCAGCATGGACAACAGAGTGAGACTCTGTCTAAAGAAAAAAAAAAAAAAAATATATATATATATATATGAATCCTGCAAGCCTAACAGTTGTGGAGCAAAAGATATATGAGTGTATCTGTGTGTCATGTCAGTGACAAAACTGGCCTGGATTTTAAATCATGTTCACAAAAGGGCTGGATTATTCAGAGCCAAGAAAGTTGAATTAATTGATTTCAAGTTATTTGACACTGTTGTTTCCCAACCCATTTGGGCCTTCTGGGCAGCAATTTACTCTCTCTTTCAAAATTTATTGTGAAACATTTCACTTATACTTAGGAATATTTTAATATCTTTATAGATATAAATAATAAAATAAATCAAGTAACTGAATTATCAATACCAAGGACAGTCTGTGTACTACTCGCTGACCTTACCCACTTGTTCCTCCTCTCTGGCATAATCATAACTCCAGTTTTTGTACTTATCATACAATTGTTTTTTTAAAAAAATCACTTCACATGTATGTATTCTTAAAATATACACTATTTTGTTTTGCATGTTGATATCTTTATGTGAAAAGTATTACTGATGATGAGCATTTGGAATTTTCCTAGTTTTGTTGACATCATAGAAAATACAGCTATAAACATTCTATATATGACTCCTTGAGCATTCAGGCAAGAATTTCTCTAGAGTACATACCTAGAAATAAACTTACTTGGTGATAAGGCTCACATCTTTAGCTTCACTGGATGAATTTAAATTTGTCTGCAGTGATTTCCCAATCTATATTCCTGCCCTCTCTGTGTGATAGCTCCCACTGCACCACATACAAAACTATAAGCAAAATATTTAAAGTTCTGTCAATGTGATTAGCTAAAAATGATAATTTGGTATTTTTTTATTTGCTTCTCTCATATTCAAATTAAGTTCAGCAGTTTTTTATATTTCATGTCATGTATTTATTTCTCATGTAAAGTGCATGGCCTTGATTTTTGCCCAAAATTTAATTTGGTTGATTTTCTCTCCTCATTTGTAAGAGTACTTGATTTGTTCTCTATACAAATCTTGTGCCAGTTTTATATGTTAAAATTCTGTGGCTTTTAATTACACTTTTTAAATGATGCCTGTGATGGATAGAAGACCTTAAATCTATCAATCTTTTCCTTTGTAAGTTGCACTTTTTATATCTTGTTTAATAAATCCTTTCCTACCTTAACATCACAAATATCTTTTATATTGACTTCTAAAAGATTTAAAGCTCTATTTTTCACAACTTCAGAATTTTGTTACCTGGATTTGATTTTTGTATACAGCATGAAGGTTCCAAACTTTATATTTTTCTAAATAGATCCCCACTTGTCCAACTACTCTTCATTAAACCATCCATTCTTTCCTCCAACTGATCTACAGAGGCACCTGAGATTTATATTGAGATAGGCAAAAATGAGGAGTCAGTTCCAAAGCTTCTAATACTGCCTCATTGACTATTTCCTTGTCCATATACCATTGTTGCTTCTTGGTTAATATCATAATTTTATACTAATTTCTGGTAGGGTAAGTGTGTTTGTACCTTCTTAATAAGAAGTCTTTTCTAGAAACCATATAGACTTTAGAGTTACCTCATGTTGGGTTTTGATTGGACAACAAATTACTATACAAATTAATGAGAAAAGTGTCAAATTTATAATATTGTGTCTTCTTCATTGGTATATTAAGTTGAATCATATGACATTGTTGATATTTCACTGTTTTAGATTTGTTTACATAAAATTCCATTTTTTTCATGAATTCACATACATTGTTAGATTTAATCAAAGGCGCATATTTTTGTTTGCTAGTATAAAGCAATGTAGATAATTGACCTGAATTCATCTTTTATCTAGTAATCTTATTTCCTTAACTAAACCCTTTATTATAATATTGATATGAGCAGTGACAGTCAATATCTTTGTCTCATTCAGTTCTTGATTTTAAAGAAAAGCCTTTCAATATTTATTGAAGTGCGAGATTTACTGAAAGATTTTGATCAATAACTTTAATAGGTTTAGGAATGATCTTTCTCAATTCTAGTGTACATATAGGTTTTATTTTATTACCAGTGAATGTTGAATATTGTCAATATATTTTCTGCATTAACAGGAACATGTGAATTTTCTTTGTTTGACTAATAGATTATAGTAAAGTATATTGATAGGTTTTTGTGATCATATATATATTTTTATATTGGAACAATTATGTAACATGCTTGCATAAAGTGCATAAATATGTAGGCATGGTGCAAACTAATACTTATAAAACAAACACCTGTTTGCTTTATTTAGCTTAAAATAAGGAAAACTGTACACAGCCGAAAGGCTATCCAGAAATAAATACTATTACAATGAGTTATCGTGCAGTGGCAAGATTGTTGAGTTCTAGAGTATGCTTCTTCAACTATAATTCAGAATGTCAAATTATTTTCTAGGTATGCGGCTTTATTTAGAAAATAATTTGGTAGCCGGGCGCGGTGGCTCAAGCCTGTAATCTCAGCACTTTGGGAGGCCGAGACGGGCGGATCACGAGGTCAGGAGATCGAGACCATCCTGGCTAACACGGTGAAACCCCGTCTCTACTAAAAAATACAAAAAACTAGCCGGTCGAGGTGGCGGGCGCCTGTAGTCCCAGCTACTCGGGAGGCTGAGGCAGGAGAATGGCGTGAACCCGGGAGGCGGAGCTTGCAGTGAGCTGAGATCCGGCCACTGCACTCCAGCCTGGGCGACAGAGCGAGACTCCGTCTCAAAAAAATAAAAAATAAAAAAATAAAAAAAAAAGACATGTAGCTTGGTAAAGCTACATGTCTGCAACCAACTGATCCTCAATATAGCCAACAAACACATACACTGGGAAAGGACACCCTACTCAATAAATGATGCTGGGAATATTGGATGGCCATATACAAAAGAATAAAACTGGACCCATATTTCTTACCATATACAAAAATTAACTTAAGATGAATTAAAGACTCAAATGAAACACCTGAAACTAAAATAATTATAAAAGAAAACGTCTTCTGGATATTGGCCTAGGCAAAGAGTTTATGACTAAGTCTTCAAAAGCAAACACAACAAAAATGAAAATAGACAAATGGGACTTAATTAAGCTGAACAGTTTCTGCACAGCTTAAGAAATAATCATCAGAGTAAACACAAGCTACAGAATGGGAGAAAGTATTTGCAAACTATGCATCTGACAAAGGATTAATATGCAGAATCTACAGGAAGCACCAGCAGCAAACAAACAAATATCAATAAAAAGTAAGCAAATTATATGAACAGAAATTTCTCAAAAGAAGACATACAAGTGTCTAACAAACATGAAAAAGTGCCAACTCACTAATCATCAGAGAGATGCAAATTGAAACCACAATGAGATGCCATCTTACACCTGTTAGAATGGCTATTACTAAAAAGTCAAAAAATAACAACTGTTGATGAAGATGAGGAGAAAAGGAATGCTTATACACTGTTAGTGGGAATGTAAATAGTATAACCTTTATGGAAAACAGTATGGAGATTTCTCAAAGAACTTAAAATAAAACTGCCCTTCAATCCAGCAATTCCATTAGTGGGTATCTACCCAAAGGAAAAGAAATCATTATGTCAAAAAGAGACCTGCACTGATATATTTATTGCAGCACTGTTTGCAATAACGAAGTCATGGAAGCAACACAAGTGTTCATAAGTGGAAGATTGGATAAAGAGTATGTGATACACACACACACACACACACACACACACACACACACAAATGGAATACTACACAGCCACAAAAGGAATGAAATGTCTTTTACAGCAATACTGTTGGATCTTAAAGCCATTATCATAAGTGAAATAATTCAAAAACAAAAAATCAAATACCACATGCTCTCACTGATAAGTGGGAGCTAAACAATGGATACAGTGGAAATACAGAAGAGAATAATACATACTGGAGACTCCAAAACAAAGGAAGGAAGGGAGGTAGTGTGAAGGATGAAATAGTATCTATTGGGTACAGTGTTCACTATTCAGGTAATAGGTACACTAAGCGCCCAGACCTCACCACTACACAGTATATCCATCTAACAAAACTGCATTTGCATCCCCTAAATCTATAAAAATAAAGTTAAATTATTTTATAAAGTGTTTTTACAAGTTGACTGACACATCATATGACAATATGAAAACTCTTATTTCATCTCATACTTTTCAATAGGTCTTTTTGGTGGGTTTAAGTTTATTTGTATTGTCATAAATTCTTTTTTTTTTTCTTTTTGAGACAGAGTCTCACTCTGTTATCCAGGCTGGAGTGCAGTGGCATGATATCAGCTCACTGCAACCTCTGTCTCCCGTGTTCAAGTGATTTTCCTGCCTCAGACTCCCGAGTAGCTGGGATTATAGGTGAGCATCACCACGCCCAGCTATTTTTTTTTTTTTTTTTTTTTTTTTGTATTTTTAGTAGAGATGGGGTTTCTCCATGTTGGCCAGGCTGGTCTCGAACTCCCGACCTCAGGTGATCTGCTGAGCTTGGCCTCCCAAAGTGCTGAGATTACAGACATGAGCCACTGCGCCCAGCCTAATAAATTTGAGAATCTTTTTATTTGTTTATTGGTCATTTAGATTTTATTTTAAGGTACTTCTCTAAGTTTTTGCACATTTTAGTTTTGGCTTTTTCATCTTCTTTATTTTATGCAGTGGGGTATTGTCTGCCTAAACTTCACCCATCATAGTTTGGATGAAAGACTGCAACTATTAAGTTTTTAGTTCTTATGGAAAAGATTGGATAACGAAACATAAATAATGGTTGTTAGTTGTTATTAGCTGCATTAAGGAACTATAAGAAAGGGATGAACTAGGCAAGTACTTTTCCAATTTGCTACAAGAAATGTAAAGGAATTGACAAAGTATAAACAGTTGGAATATATAGCAAGATCTTACCTAACTCCCTTTCCACTTCCCTACATTAATGCCTGGGAAATAAATGTCTCATTGGGAACAGTCTTTAAACAATGACTGATGAAGATTGGTGTGTAAGTAACCCAAAACCCTTGCGCTTCTCTGTGAGTGAGGGAATTTGAAAATCTGAGGCCAGTTTTCTATAGTATTTTTCATATTTTCCCCTTATGATTATGCTTTAGTAACTCAAAGTGTTAGATAGTTTGATAACATATATTTATTTGGCTGTTTGGCTTCCCAGTCCCAGTTCCAAACCTCCCATCAGAGTTTTCCTTGATCCCTCAATTTTCTGTATTTTAACTCAAATTCTTTCCTTAGAATTTTATTTGGAAAAACTCAAATTAAGACAGAATATAAAAGGAAAAAAAATGTTAAATTGCTCCTGTCCCAAGCAGTTACCAGATAAGATTGAAAGGAGCTGGAAGACTACCATTTGAGTAAAACTCAGCTCAACAAAGTCATTCAGCTTTGTAACAATGATTAGACTGAGTGTATTTCAAATGACTTCAATGTAGCTTCCCCCAAATTGAGAAAGAGGGGTCACAGAGTTACTAAGAAGTCAATAAAGTAAGTATAGCATAATTTGAAACTACATGTTGGGTGTGGTTTTTAACACATGAAACTAACTATAAATAAATATATTCTAAGCCTACCAAATTGTTGCCATAATCAAAGAAATCACAGGCTAGGGCTAAGAAAGATTCATGTTGAAGAAACAAGACAATTTTCAGAACCCCAAACCTTCATTAATAGAAAGTGAGTTATGAAAGCTTAGAAATACTCTGAGAGGACATATTTCCCAGCATCCCTTTGGATGTGATATAGAGGGTCCTAAACAAGGATTAATCATCTAGAGCAGTAGTCTGCAAACTGTAACCCACAAATCTGGCCATGTCCATTCATTTATATATTGTTAATGGCTACTTTCATGCCACAAGAGCAGAGGTGAATAGTTATGACAGAGATCATATGAATTCCAAAGCCCAAAAGATTGCTATACTTACAAAAAAAGTTTGTATCTGTCCTACACGGTAGAACCAACAGTCAACAGATAAACATGGAAATTCATTTCAGAGACCATACTGAGGGTTTAACAACATTTTTTGTACCCTAGGGACAATCTTCAGAATCTTCAAAATATCTTTCCAGAATTCCAGTGACAACCATGTGACATCTTTTAAAAAATATTTTTATTTTCTGGACGTGTGTGTGTGTGTGTGTGTGTGTGCAGTTATTGCCCCTCCACCATGTATATAGGAGTTTGAGTGTAGCAAGTTACTTCTTTTTTTTTTCATTTCATAGGTTGCTTCGCTATGTAGTGTCACATATAGGACCAAGCGGAAGGGCTGCAGATTAACTGGAGATCCTTGCCAAGTATTGTGAAGGGTCTAAGATTTCACCGTAAGTTTAAATGTACAAGGTACTTGTACAGTTTCATGGATGCTCACGGAAGACATGAGACACTTAAGTCAGAGACAGAAGCCTTCATTACACATGACAGCAAGCAGCTCAAGCTTCATGTTCACATAGGTTCTCCTGGCCCCCAAGTTCCAAGGAACAATGCTGAGTGTCCCAAGTGGATGCTGCATATGCACCATTAGTTTGCATTCCTGCTAAGGAAACTGAGCTTAGGAAATGCCAATATTTTAAAGGAGTTTGTTGGCAACCTTCCCTACCTTTGCCCAAGTGGGAGACATTATTTTTATAATCCTTGACAGCAAACAAATATGTCCTCTGCCCTAAGGAGAGAAACTATATCTATCTTCCCAATTTGTTTTCTATATAAAAAAAAATTCTTAATACTCTGAAACAAAACCATAAACTAGATGTGCAACAACATAAGAGACCTATGAAAAATTGTTTGCCAACAATCTTGGACGTTGAACTGGTGTAGTGATGTAGCGTGACTTGGAGTTGTCTATTTTAGGGAAGGTTATATGTGTTCTCTATGCAAAGAATGGAGTTAACAATTTGGAGATCAGAATGGCAGAAGATTGTAACAAAGACCACAAATGCTTTAAGATATTTATTCTTTCTCTTCATCTATTTAGACTACATTTCCTAGACCCTGTGTAAAAGTGTGGTTTGTTCTCATCAATAGATGATGGGCTGAAATAATGTATGCCAACACTCACCAAAGTGATTAAGAATGGGTATGCCTTTCACATGCTGTTTTTTATTGATATGACAGATAGATGCAAAGAATTCCACAGGGACTTCAAGACCTTAGAAAATGACAAGGGCACATAGAGTGGGTTGCTGAGTGGCTGAACAGAGTGACATTTCCTTTCTGACTTGCATGAGACTGTGAAGTAAGTGAGAAACATTTGTTTTTCTCATTAAACCTCTGAAATGTTGGGGTTGTTTGGTTCAGCAGTTAGCCTTCCCTTAGTGATATACAGATCATAATAATTTATGACATTTTCTTAGATACTTATCATATGATAGACACCATATATTGCCATATTTAATTCTTTCAATAAGCCAAAAACACAGGCTTTATTAACCCCTTATGAGAGATTAGATTACTTCTTCAAACTTATCAAATAGCTTTTAATTGGGGGAACTGGAACTTCAAACTAGTCTAAGTGACCTCAGAGTTTGTGCAGTTAACCTGATCTCTATTATGCTACTAGTTAATTTCTTGGTGTGTGTGTGTGTGTGTATAAAATATATAGATAGATAGATAGATAGATAGATAGATAGATAGATAGATAGATAGATAGTTGTATATATATATGTGTGTGTGTGTGTATATATATATATATATGTATATTTTTTAAAGTCTTTATTTTCAGTCGTGGGTAAATCGATCAACCCAAACTGTGAAAATGTCAAACTACAGCTCTCACTAATGTTTGATCAGTAGAGTAATAACTTGTAATTACCACACAACTGAAGGGAAATATGAAGCATCCTCATAAACTAACAGTTTTATTAACAATGCATGTGGTTATATCATCATTTTTCTAAGTTTATAGAACTGAAGCTTTGATCATTTACATGGGAAACTGCTTCCATCATTTTAACTTCTAATCTCACATAACATATATGAGTGTTTATATGTGTGAATAATATTTTATCTAGGCTATTAAATAATACTCCAAATTACATTTTAAAAATTTTAAAACAATACAATGATTATATGAATTTTCAATATATTAAATAATATTTTAAAATATTTGTCTGTGTTTTTAAAAATAAATGCTGACCCTCTCACCTCCTGATTTCCTTATATACTTCCTACTAACCAGAATGTTCTGCATAAATGCAATGGAACTCTCTCTCTCCCCCTACTTTCTCTTTTTTCCCAGATATAAATATTTCTACATTTGCCTATACCTACATGTTGAAAACTGAGTCCATACCAATATCTTCAATTATCATCCAATACCACCTGGTTTATGCTATTTTCATCCCATTCTAAATTTGTCAATGCCTTCTCCTTCAGTGAGAAAACCACTTTCATTTTCCTTCATAGATACACTATCTGTGTTTAAAAACAGTCCTATTTCACCTGTGAAGATGATGACCTTACTCTGCTCAGCTACAGAGCCCTGTGCCAGGGTGCTCCTCCTTCATGAAGATCCTTCATACTATTTAGGCTCTGACCACCCACACCGGAAGTGTGTCACCCATCTCTCCAGGTGGGTGACACCTTGGACATGAACACTGCTTCCCACCACATGGGCACCTGTTCACTCTGCTGTAGCTACAGCTTCCTACTTCAGGCTGTCCCTTGTGGGGACACCCTCCCTACCCTGCTCAGGCTGACATCAAGCACAAGTGCCCTCTATCCTACTTGGTCACTAGTATCCAATGCAGGGATCTACAAGTGTCCCCCAAGGGTATGGATGCTTACTTTTCTTTGCCCTACCTAATAATTTTGAGACCAAATTGTTCAGAAAGGCAAGGAAGAGGAAGACAAAGAAGAAGGGCCAAAAAAATAATTTTTTTTTTTTTTTGAGACGGAGTCTCGCTCTGTCACCCGGGCTGGAGTGCAGTGGCGCGATCTCGGCTCACTGCAAGCTCCGCCTCCCGGGTTTACGCCATTCTCCTGCCTCAGCCTCCCGAGTAGCTGGGACTACAGGCGCCCGCCATCTCGCCCGGCTAATTTTTTGTATTTTTTAAGTGGAGACGGGGTTTCACTGTGTTAGCCAGGATGGTCTCGACCTCCTGACCTTGTGATCCGCCCGCCTCGGCCTCCCAAAGTGCTGGGATTACAGGCTTGAGCCACCGCGCCCGGCAAGACGGGGTTTCACCGTGTAGACCAGGATGGTCTCGATCTCCTGACCTCGTGATCCACCCGTCTCGGCCTCCCAAAGTGCTGGGATTACAGGCTTGAGCCACCGCGCCCGGCCAAAACAATAATTTTTAATAGCTGAATTCCTTTTTGTGTTTGTACCATGACTAATCTCATTCTTCTAGCTTAATACGTCTAAAAAACCTTGAATTTTTCTCTATTTACAAAAATAAAGTAATAATTTTTGGAAGATAAGCTTATTTTTTTTTTCTTTTTTATTATTATACTTTAAGTTCTAGGGTACATGTGCATAACGTGCAGGTTTGTTACATATGTATACTTATGCCATGTTGGTGTGCTGCACCCATCAACTCGTCAGCACCCATCAATTCATCATTTATATCATGTATAACTCCCCAATGCCAATGATAAGCTTATTTTTTAAAGAAGATTGCTACAAGTGAAATTAGTATTTTGCAATATAAAGAATTCTTAAACCTTTAAAAGACACTAAGGAAAAAGTCATCTCTCATTAATGTTTTAAGCACTATTTCCTGAATTGCCAAAAAAATTACACGTTTTTATTTTTTACCTTTCCCTATGTGAACTATTTTTTCATGCTAACTGATATATTTTCCTGATTATTTAAAAACACTGTTTATATGAAGCAAGGTAAGACTTTGTCATACTTCTTGCAAATATGTTCATTGGTTTTTCATTTAGCTTTTAATATATTATATTTTAATGTATCATAATTTAATACATTTTAACATTCTCAGATAATTTCTTTTGCATACTTAGAAAATTCTTAGTTGTCATTTAACTGCTTACTTGTAGCTTTCTTCTAGGCCTTTTATGGTTTCATCTTTCATATTTAGCTTTTTAAGATATCCAAAAAAGAATTCCTTTTGTGGCTTCTTGTAATTAATTAATTACTTCTTCTGTAAATATAGAGCAATTTTTCCAGTATCCTCAGTTGAGTAACTAGCTTTTTATTTAAATATTAAATTATTTTACATATGAACATACACATATACAGGTAGATTACATATATATGTCCATTTTGGGCTAATTTATTTTATTCTTTGTACCAACACTACAGGTTTTATATCAATGCTACAGTGTTTTAATTATTGTATATTTAAGTACCTAACAGATCAAATTCCCTTCATATCTCATCCTATTCAATGACAGCTGAGCTATTATACCCTGAATGTCCTTCCAAATGGTCTTACTATCGCCTTTCTTGTTTTTTGCAAAGAAGCTTTAAAGTATATTTAATCCGTTATATTTTGTCACTCATCCAAATATATAATGTACCTCTCTTTATGTTCAAGTATTTTTGTCTCTTGGTAAAGTTTTCACCTTTTCTGCTTATGCTTATTTCTAGATTTTTATATATTTTGTTGTGATTGTGAATAGATACACATTTAAAAATAATTTCTACTTCTTTTCTGTTGTATTGAGAAATTATTCATTTCTTTATATTTATCTTACATCAAGCTATTTTACTATAACAAAGGTATACAGTATTATACTTTATACTGTAAGTATTATGGCATACTTTTTCCTGGAATTTTAAGAATACATTGACATTGCCAGCAAACCTCCCATATGTCTGTTCCCAAATAAACTATATTCAAATAAATTTATTAGTCAATTACAAGAGCTAAACTTTCTCAGTTTAGGTATTCTTTCTCAGTTTAGGTATTCTCTCCTAGATGGCAAATTCACATCAGTGATATCTTGCAAGAAAATATACGAGTCTATTTGGGTTTCAGGAAGTTAGAACTACTATAAAACTGATTATAATAGGAGACACAAATGGCTATTTAAATATATATTTTATTAATATAAATAATATGCAGCCACAATGTATAAAACTTATTTTAAAGTCAGTATGTGTTTCTCTAACTTTGTATATTTTTCCATCTCTGTGTTTGTGTATGAATCATAACTGAACTAAATTTCTAGCAGTAATGAATTGAATATCAAAATCCTTCTCTATTATAGTGTTTTACAACCTTCACTAAATATTGTTAGTATGCTATTCTTTAATTAGGCACGATTAAGTGCTTTAGGACACCTCAATCCTTGACTCCAAATCTCGAAAGTATATCTTCAACAGATACTTGTATAAAAATATTTAATGACTAAACCTGGAATAAAAAACAATACCTTTATATACATTAACTTGAAGATCAGAGAGGCTGTATGTAGCTCTCTTCACCATCAGTGAGGCTCACTAAGACTATGATCTTACATCCTCTGTGTCTGTTCTGAATTTTGCTGACCTTCTTTTTTGCCAGACTACTATTTTCCAGGGTAAAGGTAATAAGTGGCAAGGCATTACTCAGTAATTATGCACATATTTGTAATTTAAAGAGAAAATGTCCCAAAATGTATTATTTTAAAATGTGTTATAACTGCTCAAAGAAATCAGAGACAACACAAACAATGGAAAACTCATTCCATGCCCATGGATAGAAAGAATCGATATCATTAAAACAGCCATATTGCCCAAAGCAATTTATATAGATTCAATGCTATTCCTATCGAACTACCAATGACATTCTTCATGAAACTAAGAAAAACTATTTTAAAATTTATATGGAACCAAAAAAGAGCCCAAATAGCCAAGAGAGTCCTAAGCAAAAAAAAAAAAAAAAAGCTGGAAACATCATACTATCTTCAAATTACTACAGGGCTACAGTAAACAAAACAACATGGTACTGGTACAAAAACAGACGTATAGACCAAAGAAACAGAACAGAGAGCCCAGAAATAAGAATACACATGCCTAACTATCTGGTCTTCAACCAAGTTGACAAAAACAAGCAATGGGGAAAGGACTCCCTATTCGATAAATGGTGCTGGTATAACTGGCTAGCCATAGGCAGAAGCTTGAAACTGGACCCCTTCCTTACATCGTATACAAACATCAACTCAAGATAAAGACTTAAATGTAAAACCCAAAACTATATAACCCTGGAAGACAAGCTAACCAATACCATTCTGGACATATAAATAGGGCAAAGAGTTCATGATGAAGATGCCAAAAAGAAATTGCAACAAAAGCAAACATTGACAAATGGGATCAATTAAACTAAAGTTTCTGCACAGCAAAAGAAACTATCATCAGAGTAAACAGACAACCTATGGAATGAGGGAAAATGTGTCCATACTATGCATCTGACAATGGTCAAATGTCCAGCATCTATAAGGAACTTAAATTCGTAAGAGAAACAAACCCCACTAAAAAGTGGGCAAAGGACAAGAAAAGGCACTTTTCAAAAGAATGCATACATGCAGCCAACAAATGAAAAAAAACTCAACATCACTGATTATTAGAGAAATGCAAATCAAAACCACAATGAGATACCATCTCACACAAGTCAGAATGGCTACTATTAAAAAGTCAAAAAATAACAGATGCTGGCCAGGTTGCAGAGAAAAAGGAATGCTTCCACATTTTTAGTAATAGCATAATTAGTTCAACCATCGTGGAAAGCAGTGTGGAAATTCCTCAAAGACCAAAACACAGAACTACCATTCGACCCAGCAATCCCATTACTGAGTATATACCCAAAGGAATATAAATCATTCTATCATAAAGACATATACACACATATATTCATTGCAACACTATTCATAATAGCAAAGACATAGAATCAACCTAAATGCCTGTCAATGACAGACTGAATAAAGAAAATGTGGTACACATACACCATGGAATATTATGCAGCCATAAAAAGGAAGAAAATTATGTCCTTTGCAGGGACATGAATGGAGGTGGCAGCGTTTATCCTTAGCAAACTAACACAGGAACAGAAAACCAAATATCACATGTTTTCACTTACATGTGGGAGCTAAATAATGAGAACACATGAACACATAGAGGGGAACGACAGACACTGGGGCCAGCTGGAGGTCAGAGGGTGGGAGGAGGGAGTGAACCAGAAAAAAATAACTGGTGGTATTAGGTTCAATACCTGCATGATGAAATAATCTGTATAACAAACCCCCGTGATACAAGTTTTCCTATATAACAAACTTGCACATGTACCCCGAATCTAAAATAAAAGTTTTTAAAAAATGTGTTGTAAAGGAATGATTTTGTTTTGCTCTTGTGTAAATATTCCAAACCTCATAAACTGATTGTGTCTTAATTCCATGAGAACTAACTATTATCTTATCCTTGGATATTTAAGTCTGTGAACATCTGTGTGTTTATACCACCTCAGTATAGGAAATACTAATGGGGCCATTGACATTCTCTTGAAGATAAATGTCTATATCTGACTTCATTCAGTAAACTTTTAATCAGTCTCAAATATGTAGAGAAACTCACTAGTTTTCTTGGAACATTATGCTGGTTAGAAATTCTAGTAAAAATTGCTGTGGGCAATATCATTTAAAAAAATGTTTTCAAGGATGTGGGAAAGGCTGGGATTGTAATTTACCTGTTTAATAGCTACCTGATGTAAGCTGATACGCAGCACTCATTCCACAGATATTTTGCTCTTCACCTTCAGCAAGATGTTAAATGCTTTAAAATAGCAATTCTGTACTGTTTTATTGGTGTTAACAGAACTATTATGGCTGTTACTGGCCATCTTTATTGCCATTTGCTGATTCACTTCCACAGCATGTATGTCTGGCTACCAAAAATGTCATTGATCATAGTTTAAGCCATCATCCTTAGATGATAAAATTGGTGATATCATTGAATGACAGATTCAAAAAGTATCATAAAAAGTCACTCAAACAGATGGCAAATACACCACTGTTTATATTTTTAAATGAATGCTACAGATGGCAAGAAATTATTCCACCATGTTTAATAGAAAAATTCCACAGCATTTCTACAAAGGCACTTTTCTTTTTATTGCAAGGAAATATATTCAGCAATTTAGCTACCAACCACTCCTTTTCCTTCCAAATTGTATATTGGAAGCATATGGGAAAGATGTCTAAGGAGCCAGCATTCATTTTTTCTTTATGTGTCCTTAAATTTATTGAGTAATAAAAATAAATAGGAATGAGAAAGGTGTGTGGATGTGTTCATTCATTAGGAAAAAAATTATAATAATTCTTAAGGACAGTTTTAGGTAACTTACTCAGACAATTACAACATATTTAACCATTAAAGTATTTTGGGTTAAAAGGAAACCTTTGAATGTCATATGTTAACATTCTCAAGAATATCCTTTATAAATATGCTGTTAGTCTGCTTGTATGGTATACTAATTTTATGCTTATTTATGAAATGATGCTATAAGAGCATGTTTTGAGCAACAAGAATAATTATATAAATTAAACAAGCATTTGAAAATAAGAATTTAAGTCTTCTGCTTGATTACATATCTGATTATGGTTATAGCAATAGAGATTACGACACTTTACATAAACAATTGTCCATACCTTAAATATTTAATTCTGTTCTCTCTATAGCATACACATATTCCTTGAATATTGATAATGAAATCAGCTCCTCCATAATCAATCACACTTTGTGTAATGTATTACAAAAATCAAATATTTAATTCTAACATCAGAATCCCTTTGTAGAACTTCAATATCCTTCATAACTTTTTTCTTTTGAACAATTATTACAACTGTCTTTGCTCTCAAATGTACATTTAACTTTTTAAAAATATAAATATAACCTATTTGAAAATATACATCGTCAGATTTTACCTTTCAAATAGCCTTTTGAAATATTTCTTACTTGTGAGTATAAGGTTGTTTCTTCCTGCAGTGTTGGCAGTAGGGGCAATCTGGTTGTGTCACATCTAGTGGATAACATGTTGCACTTCCCAGTTAGGAGCTGGTACAGAGCTTCCCTGCCTCTTGATTGTTCGCTCCCATCATTTCTTCTTCATGCAGACCTTTAATAAACAAAAAAAATCATGGTTAAAATTCAAAGTCTGTCACCTTTTCTACCAAAACATATAAAAATCAAAATGAAGGAGAGATGGACTTAAAAAATGCATAGGTCAAAATTTTAATACTATATAGCACAACTTCTATTTTGTGTCAATATGGTGCCCAGTAGCCTTCCAAAGGCAGGACACAGACACTGCCTCGGTGCACCAAAGCCAAGGGCATGTAAAATAGCATCGTTACAAATTATTTTCAGTTTTGATCTGTAGCCTCTAAAACATTGGTTCTCATATGTTAGCTTTAACAGAATCACTGGAAGGTTTGTTAAAACAAAGATTGCCAAGCCCCAGACCTAAAATTTTGGACCCACTCAGCCTGGAGTGGAACCAGAAAATTCCCATTTCTAGCAAGTTCCCACTTGATTTGGATGCTGCTGCCCTGGGGACCTCACTTGTAGAATGATTCTACCATTAAGATAGAGGGGAAAAGCAGTGAATTGAAACAGCAGGTTCTAAACTCAGCTTTGCCATTAGCTGTGTGATTTTGGAAATGGCATTTACTATTTCAGGTTTACTGTTTTCTTCTTTTTTAGATGAAAGTTTGTCTAGGTGATCGTTTATTCCTTTGTATGTCACCCAAAAATCTTTGAATATAAATCAATAGCCACTAGAAAGCACAATGCACCTTTAATTAGGGTAATTCAAAGGTCTTGCAGAAGACAGTTCTTGAATTCAAAATGTTCTGAACTTGAACTAAGACTGAACTTGAATTCAAAATGTTCTGTACTTGAACTATACAAAAACCCCAAAAACGAACAAACAAGCAAACAAATAAAAACCTAGAATATTCTCTAATGGATATAGATGATTGTCAATTCAGTCATGTCTTTAACATACTTTTATTGTTTTTTTTGTTTTTTGTTTTTTTGTTTTTTTTTTTTTTTTTTTTGAGGCAGAGTCTCGCTTTGTCGCCCGGACTGGAGTGCAGTGGCCAGATCTCAGCTCACTGCAAACTCCGCCTCCCGAGTTTACGCCATTCTCCTGCCTCAGCCTCCCGAGTAGCTGGGACTACAGGCGCCCGCCACTTCGCCCGGCTAGTTTTTTTGTATTTTTAGTAGAGACGGGGTTTCACCGTGTTAGCCAGGATGGTCTTGATCTCCTGACCTCGTGATCCGCCCGTCTCGGCCTCCCAAAGTGCTGGGATTACAGGCTTGAGCCACCGCGCCCGGCCTAACATACTTTTAAGTTAGTGCAGAGGCCTCCTCTTCAATGTTATCAGATTTCCCTACCTCAGGCTGCTCTTTGGCCTCATGCTATACCAACCAGTTATTTAGCCCTCTATGTTGATTAAATGCTGGAGAGTCATAGAGCCCCTTGCCAGGCCATCCAAATGGTGGGCTGTTCCATAAATATGATTTTATTGTTATGTATAATGGTGGCTCTTTACATCTCCATATTTCAGGGCCCTAGAAAACCTCTGAGGCCTGGCACAGTGACTCACACCTGTAATTCTGGCACTTTGGGAGGCCAAAGCGGGAGGATTGCTTGAGCACAGGAGTATGAGACTAGCCTGAGCAATATACTAAGACCCTGTTTCTGCAAAAAATAAAAAAGTAAAAATAAAAAGAAGCTAGGAATGGTGGCATACGCCTATAGTCCCAGCTACTAGGGAGGCTCAAGTAGGAGTATCACATGAGTCCTAGAAGTTCGAAGGGGCAGTGAGCTGATTTTGTCACTGCACCCCAACCTGGATAACAGAGTGGGACACTGTCTTTAAACAAGCAAATCCACAATGAGATACCATCTCACACCAGTTAGAATGGCAATCATTAAGAAGTCAGGAAACAACAGGTGTTGGAGAGGATGTGGAGAAATAGGAACACTTTTACACTGTTGGTGGGATTGTAAACTAGTTCAACCATTATGGAAAACAGTATGGCAATTCCTCAAGGATCTAGAACTAGATGTACCATATGACCCAGCCATCCCACTACTGGGTATATACCCAAAGGATTATAAATTATTCTACTACAAAGACACATGTACACGTATGTTTATTGCGGCACTATTCACAATAGCAAAGACTTGGAATCAACCCAAATGTCCATCTGTGACAGACTGGATTAAGAAAATGTGGCACATATACACCATGGAATACTATGCAGCCATAAAAAAGGATGAGTTTGCGTCCTTTGTAGGGACATGGATGCAGCTGGAAACCATCATTCTTAGCAAACTATCACAAGAACAGAAAACCAAACACCGCATGTTCTCACTCATAGGTGGGAACTGAACAATGAGATCACTTGGACTCGGGAAGGGGAACATCATGCACTGGGGCCTATCATGGGGAGGGGGGGGTGGGGAGGGGGGAGGGATTGCATTGGGGAGTTATACATGATATAAATGATGAATTGATGGGTGCTGACGAGTTGATGGGTGCAGCACACCAACATGGCATAAGTATACATATGTAACAAACCTGCACGTTATGCACATGTACCCTAGAACTTAAAGTATAATAAAAAAAAAAAAAAAAAAGAAAAAAAAATAGTTTGAGAATAAAAAAAAACAAAAACAAACAAAAAAAAAAAAACAAATGAACAAACCTCTCAGTTACAGGGAATGGCCAGAGTTTGGAAACACAAAATTATTCCCTCCATAGTTGATCTGATTGGGTTCTATGTTGGTTAGATTTACTTAGGTCTGCCTAACCTCTCTTGAATTATATTATTCCATCTCTATTACAGCTGAGACAATCTGACTAATTGATGAAAACAGACTAGAAAAAATGATTGATTATTCAGAATTAATAAAGAGCAGGAGAATTTTCATGTTTTGAGGGAGGAAAAAAGTGTTAAGAAAATGGTTTTCTAATTTGTATTCCTGAAAGGCCCCGGGTTAATGAAAGGAGCTTTTAAATTATTAATAGCTTTAAGGAAATCAGATACCATATTTTTAAATTTTATTTACAATCTATTTTAAAATGAATAAGGCTGAAATGTTACTTGCTCTGCAGGTTCTTCTTTCCTATACCCCCTTTAACAATGACAGTCAACAAAAACCATATGACCGATTCAAAAGTCACATTAGTGGTTGTCTGATACATACAAATCTCCAGACTAACAAATAAAATAATATTTTCACAATTGCTTCTAATAATTAATCCACAGCATTCTTACTTTTAAATAGTATTATATGCTATTTAAAAAGCATTTCAAATACATTTTCTTCTCTAAAATTGTATTTATTAGAATTTATAATGTATTTTGCTGTTTTAAATAAATTATGTACTACTAACAATTGTGATAAAAACTTACCTAGAAGATACACAGAGCCTTATGGTAACAGGGACTCAAATTTTAAAATAAATATTTGTAGAGAAGTATAAGATATTCAGTATAGGGGGCCTTCAAGCATAAAATTATGTTTCATTGGGACAAATTAATGTTGCTAAATTGGAATGGGAATACAAATTCATGAAGAAAATGTCCAACTCAAAGTAATAGTTCATTCATATGTTTTTAAATAAATGATGCTATCTGTTATCATGGTATTTATACTCAAGTTCTGTCAGTATTTAAACATATCATAATTTCAACTATCTATACTTGCTTAAGAATAAAAAATAGATGTAACTTTAAAATACGTGAGGAGTAGTATGGTTCTAACAAGTGTTTTGGGATAACAATGATACCTGGATGCTTGAGTTATTGAACAAAGTATAAAATTGACAACTCAAAGAATAATAATAGTAATAATTTAAATAATGAAAACTTAATAGCCTAGTGTAAAAAGCATATCTGACATATCTTGCATTGAAGCCTTTGTATAATGAAATAAACATTATTATGACATATTTATAGATGAGGAAACTGACCATTCATGTAACATGGACAAGTAGCTTCCTCAAAGTTACAATAAGGTGAAAAGCACAGCCTGGACAACACTGTGATTCCAGTGTTTGCTCTTTCTACCAAACTTCCATCTAAATGTAAAAGGTAATGAAACATTGACAACAATATGTACCAATTTTCATCTTCACTGAGACAAAAAATCTTGTAAAACACTTTGTGTTTGGGTCTCCTAAAAACAACCCCAGTTTATAATTATTTAACAATTACTATATTGTAATGTTATATGTTTCCTTCCCAGAACCCTAATATCTTTTCATTTGAACTATTTCTCTGTAATTAGTATAGGTCACTTCTCCAGCTTTTGTTAAAATATTATTAGTGAAGCACCAGTGGATTTAAGATCATCAAATCCAATGAAGTTAAATTGCTTCTTGTGACTGATAATTCTCAGTAGCAAATTATCTCTGAATTCATCATGAATATTAACACTTGTAATCATCTTTATTTAAAAAGAAGTCTAAATTAACTGAGTCAAAAAGTGACAAAAAGTTTTGACTAAATTGTTGCCATCAGCTGTAATAAGAGAATGAATGCCTGAACCATCAAGAATATTTGTTACATCGCAACTACCTTGCTCTCACATTTCCCTCTCTTATAGAGTGTCAGCAGCAGCCTTCATTTAGGAATCTCAAGCTCAGATCAACATTGGCATCCAATAAACCTTGTCAATCACTTTGACTTGAAAAGAAAATCTTGAGCATCGCAAGTGCCCACAACTGTTAATCCAGCATTTGTTGTGGAAAGAAGTACTATTGTAATTGACTTCCATTACATGAACTCACTGATTCGATGTAATCTAAGACATCTGTTTCAATACCTCAACAATATGCCCCTTCTGAGTACCTAAAAATGGCTTTGGGTCATTGTTACAATTTGGCCCTTAAGGGGAAAACAGTTCTTCAATTCACTTTCAACCATTTCCAGTATTTATAAATGGCACTAGGAGTATTTATAAACGACACTCTCTGATAATTGGAAAATGTCTCAAGAAACTTTATTCCTACATCACTATCCCCAAAAGACATGCTTATAACTTGCTATATATTTACTGGTCAGAGGATATAATCTTAAGCACATCATTATTAATTTTCCTCAGTACTAAGTAATTTTATCTTTTGTAGTCAACCTTGATTCAAACCTGGAGAAGAGCATCACAATGAGGCTTAAGTATAATTGTATGCCATCTACACTAAATATCACAGACATTTAGTGATGGAAGCCTGTGTTTTAAAAACTCATTTTTCATTTGGCTCTGTTGTAAATACAGAATACTTTACTGGTTGTGGAAACTGAAGAACATATGAAAAAGTTTCACATCTGTTATTAAGCCAGTTACATGTTATCCCTAAATGGCAAACGTGGACAATGATGATAGCAGATAAAAAAGAAATGAGTAAGAACAGAAGTAAAAATACTCAGATGAAAGACTGCCCTTTTTGTGTGAACCTGATGACAGACACGGATCGCAGAATTGAGTAAGAAGGATAGTATTTTCAGAATGAGTAGAGGGGACCTTTTCCTAGTTACTAATCATAGTGATGTTCATGACATTTCTAAACCTTAAAGGAGCAGAAATTCTTAATAGACTGAATCACACCTTTCCATAATTATGCAGTCAGAGGGTGCCAAAATAAAGGCCTTTTAAAGTTCAGAATGGAGTAAAATTCACTTTCTAAATATTATATATTAATGTTTAATATAATATTAGATAACTATTTGAATATCAAAATACTGATTTCCAATTCATCAGAATAAAGGCATTTCTTAAACACAATTTACTTGCTAAAATGTGTTTATAAGAGAGAGGTTCATATGCTATTATAAGATACAATTCATCTAAGGCTCATTGCATTGCTAGTAAAGTCAATTACTTTTTTCTTGGTTACACATTATTTGGCAGGAAGTCTGTTGTTGCTGAAACATTGAGGTTTTATAAGCAGGCTTATTTTACAGGAAGCAATGGCAGTACTTTTTTTTTAAAGAGAAGCAATATAATGCATTTTAGGGCCTCTGATGGTGAAGATTTATTGTACACAATGGTGCCAAAAACAGATAGCACAGGCTCGCAATATACAAAACATGTCCATGGTCATGACACAGTGGTCTAGTATCGACATGCAAAATGTCTCCTAGTTCAGCCCAGAAACTCCAGTGGAGACTGGCACCTCAGTCTTATAATAATGTATCCAAATATGAGGCAGAGTTCTAAAATATGCACCTACCTGTGCAAATAAAGCTCTCATATATTTATTAACATATGAATTTTCCATAGAAATTGCCTAATATATTAAGGTTTAATGTGTAAAGAAAAATTTATTTTCAAAATTATTTTAATTCTCAGACTTTTATTAAACCAACTAGGTTACATGTATAAAATGCTAAATAGCATTTAATAATTATCCTAGTATTGATGTTATCTAAATTAATTCTGATTAGCCTATTGAAACAATGAAACATTAGTTAGGACTTCACCTCTACTGTCCAAAATAATTTAGTCAAAGGGCAAAATATGTTTCCAGACAGAAATATCAATGCTTGCAGTGAGCATGTATTTGAGAATAATAAAGAGTAATTTTAAGTATTTTTGTAAGTAATTTGCTTGTCTTATTGTAGAGTAAAACAACTTTAGTCGTAGTCTGACATGTCATAACACAGAAGACTGTTTCTTATTGCCTTTGTTTAGAAAAATGAATGTAATTGTATGTGATTTGAATAAAGTTTTTAGCTTAGAAAAGTATGACAATTTCATTCCACTATATTAAAATGTTATAAGAGCATGAAAACATTAAGTTATGCATTTGAGCATAACTGATATTATAAAATTACTTGTCATACTAATGATCCAATTAATCAAAGAAAATGTGAAAATATGGAAGGATGATTACCTCATGAGTCTTTAACAAATATACTCAGTAGTGTAGGATCCTTTGAAAACAGGAATATGTGATTCAGAATACCTTACATTATTTGGTGTGATTGGGGTATGCCACTTTTATATATAGGATACGTAGTTAGACTGAAAAACAATGAAGGTCAGGTGATGTAATAGGTTTTATGATTTTCACAGATGAAAAACAAATGCTAATATGATTTACCTTAAAGATGTTATTTTTTAATATCTAGTTTTTCTTCTCCAATATGCTGATATTTAGTATTTTATTAAATATCTACACAGACACACATACCTTTTATGGTTATTTTCATTGGCACTATTTTCCTTATTTCAATAAAGAAGCATAGGTAATTCAGTATCACATTACATCCTAGTTGGTTACTCATATGGTCTTATATGCAGGGCACTTGCCTGCCTCACAGCATGTCCTGTTTATTTAATTTGATAGGACAAATCTTTTAAATCTTTGTCAGTGTTACACATTGTTGGGAAAGTATTGTATAGCATTATTTCTAGACAAAATATATAAAAGAAAATTATACATTTTGGAAGGATTTTTAAAATGAGGTAATGCCTATAAATTCTTTAGCACTTTATCAGGAATGCAGAAAATGGTTAATAGATTCTAAGTTTAAAAATTTAATATATGAGTCACCAACTATTTTTATATTTCTGTATTAACCAAATTGAAACTGATAGTTTAAAGGAGATTAAGACTTTTAAAAAAGCTTTTAAAGTCAGAGAAAATGTAATAAGAAATATTTTACATAATAAACTGCTGGGAAAAATCTTATGAGAAATTGTAGAAGAAGAGATATTGACAAAATATTTAGAAGCAACTAAGAAAGATTATTAACATAGGGAAAACAATACAAATTGTTCTCTTACGATTATGTGGGGAAAAAAACCTGATAAAATGCTAATAAGGGATCATTCTAAAAGCAAAAAAGACAACAGAAAAGAGGCAAATTATTTGGAATTAAAAATTATTTTAGGGCAAAAGAAGCTTATGAAGGCCTATAAAACAGCCAGAAGAAGGCTTTTGATAATAAAATTGAGTCACAGTGATAGTGAAAAAGTGAATGAGGAATCAGATTTCAAATAGAACCAAATAAACCAAATAGAATATGTGTATATATACACACACACACACATATGGTATATATATGTATATATATGGTAGTAGGAATTTATTATATAGGTTTACTCAGAATGTTTAACATAAGTGAAGAAAGTATGAGTGAATTCAAAGATAGATGTGATTAACTGATCCAGGATGCAGCCCAGTAATTGAACACATAAAAGCATTAAAATTCATGGAAAGAAAAGTTTAAACATAGATGTGATTGGAGATTTAGAAAGACTTTTTTATATGTTAAATTTAATATAATTCTGGTTAATGTGCAAATTGGTTACTTGGAGGGAACTTGACATATTATAAAATTTAACATTTGCATCACTGGTTTCCAGCAATTCAACTCCTAGGTATATAACTGTATTAGTCTGTTATCAGATGGCTGATAAAGATATCCTTGAGACTGGGAAATTTACAAAAGAAAGAGGTTTAATTGGACTTATAGTCCACGTGGCTAGGGAAGCCTCACAATAGTGGCAGAAAGCAAGGAGGAGCAAGTCACATCTTACATGGATGACAGCAGGCAAAGAGAGAGAATTTGTGCAGAGGAACTCCTCTTCTTAAAACCATGAGAACTTGAGAGACTTATTCACTATCACAAGAACAGCATGGAAAAGACCTGCCCTCATAATACAATTACCTCCCATTGGGTCCCTCATATAACACGTGGGAATTCAAGATGAGATTTGGGTGGGGACACAGCCAAACCATATCATTCCACCCCGGCCCCTCCAACATCTCCTGGAGATGAGCATCACAATGAGGCTTAAGTATAATTGTATGCCATCTACACTAAATATCATAGACATTTAGTGATGGAAGCCTGTGTTTTAAAAACTCATTTTTCATTTGGCTCTGTTGTAAATACAGAATACTTTACTGGTTGTGGAAACTGAAGAACATATGAAAAAGTTTCACATCTGTTATTAAGCCAGTTACATGTTATCCCTAAATGGCCAACGTGGACAATGATGATAGCAGATAAAAAAGAAATGAGTAAGAACAGAAGTAAAAATACTCAGATGAAAGACTGCCCTTTTTTGTGTGAACCTGATGACAGACACGGATCGCAGAATTGAGTAAGAAGGATAGTATTTTCAGAATGAGTAGAGGGGACCTTTTCCTAATTACTAATCATAGTGATGTTCATGACATTTCTAAACCTTAAAGGAGCAGAAATTCTTAATAGACTGAATCACACCTTTCCATAATTATGCAGTCAGAGGGTGCCAAAATAAAGGCCTTCTTTAAAGTTCAGAATGGAGTAAAATTCACTTTCTAAATATTATATATTAATGTTTAATATAATATTAGATACTAATATTAGATAACTCTATTTGAATATCAAAATACTGATTTCCAATTCATCAGAATAAAGGCATTTCTTAAACACAATTTACTTGCTAAAATGTGTTTATAAGAGAGAGGTTCATATGCTATTATAAGATACAATTCATCTAAGTCCTCATATTTCAAAACCAATCATGTTTTCCCAACAGTCCCCCAAAGACTTAATTCATTTCAACATTAACTCAAAAGTCCACAGTGCAAAACCTCATCTAAGACGAGGAAATCTCTTCCACCTATGAGCCCATAAAATCAAAAGCAAGTTAGTTACTTCCTAGATACAGTTGGGGTACAGGCTTTGGGTAAATACAGCCAATCCAGTTGGGAGAAATTGGCCAAAATAAAGGGGCTACAGACCTCATGCCAGTCTAAAATCCAGTGGGACAGTCAAATCTTAAAACCCCAAAATAATCTCCTTTGATTCTATGACTCACATCCAGGTCAGACTCGTGCAAGAGGTAGCTCCCCATGGTCTTGGGCAGCTCTGCCCTTGTGGCTTTGCAGAGTACAGCCTCCCTCGCAGCTACTTTCACAGGCTAGTATAGAGTATCTGCAGCTTTTCCAGGTGCACAGTGCAAGCTGTCAGTGAATCTACCACTCTGGGGTCTGGAGGATTGTGGCCCTCTTCTCACAGCTCCATTAGGCAGTGCCCCAGTAGGGACTCTGCATGGGGCCTCTGATCCCGTATTTTCCTTCCTCACTGCCCTAGCAGAGGTTTTCCATGAGAGCCCTGCCTCTGCAGCAAACTTCTGCCTGGACATCCAGGAGTTTTCACATATCTTCTGAAATCTAGGTGGAGGTTCCCAAACCCCAGTTCTTGACTTCTGTGCACTCACAGGCTCAACACCACATGCAAGCTGCCAAGTCTTGGGGCTTGCACCTTCTGAAGCCACGGTCTTAGCTCTACATTGGCCCCTTTCAGCCGTGGCTGGAGCTCATGAGATGCAGGGCACCAAGTCCCTAGGCTGCACACAACATGAGGACCCTAGGCCTGGCCCAGGAAATCACATTTTTCTCCTAGGCCCCTAGGCCTGTGAGGAGAGGGGCTGCCATGGAGATCTCAGACATGCCTTGGAGACATTTTCCACATCATCTTGGGGATTAATATTCGACTCCTCATTACTTATGTAATTTTCTGCAGCCAGCTTGAATTTATCCTCAGAAAATGGGATTTTCTTTTCTATTGCATTGTCAGGCTGCAAATTTTCCAAATTTTTATGTTCTGCTTCCCTTATAAAACTGAATGTCTTTAACAGCACCCAACTCACTTCTTGAATGCTTAGAAATTTCCTCTGCCAGATATCCTAAATCATCTCTCTCAAGTTCAAAGTTCCAAAAATCTCTAGGGCAGGGCAAAATGTCACCAGTCTCTTTGCTAAAACATAACAAGAGTTACACTTGCTCAAGGTCCCAACAAGTTCCTCATTTCCATTTGAGAGCCCCTCAGCCTGGACCTTATTATCCATATCACTATCAGCATTTTGAGCAAAGCGATTCAACAAGTATCTAGGAAGTTCTAAACTTTCCCACATTTTTATGTCTTCTTCTGAGCCCCCCAAACTGTTCCAATCTCTGCCTGTTACCCAGCGCCAAAGTTGCTTCCACATATTTTGGTATTTATTCAGCAATGTCTCACTTTACTGATACCAATTTACTGTATTAATTTATTTTCCCATTCCTGATAAAGGCACACCAGAGACTGGACAATTGACAAAAGAAAGAGGTTTAATTGGACTTACAGTTCCCCATGGCTAAGAATGCCTGACAATCATGGAGGAAGGCAAGGAGAAGCAAGTCACATCTTACATGGATGGCAGCAAGCAAAGAGAAAGAGCTTGTGTGGGGTAACTCCTCTTTTTAAAACCATCAGATCTCATGTGACTTATTCACTGTCATGAGAACAGCACAGGAAAGACTTGCCCCCAGGATACAATTATCTCCCACCGAATCCCTCCCATAACGTGGGAATTTAAGATGAGATTTGGATGGGGACACAGCCAAGTCATATCAGTAACCTAGGGGAAAACTTTCACATATGCTAGAGGACATACAGGAGTATATTCATTGAACAAGCAAGAGAAAAATCAACCCAAACTTTATCACTATTATAAATAATAAATTGTAATATTTAGAAGCAATGGAATATTATATAGCAGTGGAAATAAATGACTACAGCTACATTTGATGCAAAGAATGGATTTTCAAAGGATGTTAGGCAAAAAGCAAAATCTAAGAATATATACACAGTATTATTTCATTTATACAAATTAAGTATAGGCAATATTAAATAGTATATTGTTTAGATATACATAGTTATATAACAAGTCTATAAGAAAAAAGGAAATTGTTATCATGAAATTTCAGACAGTAGTTATGTTTGGGAAGAAAGAAGATGTAATGAGATTGCAGAAGGAGGAAAAATACACTGACTTGGGTGTTGATGTGATATCTAAGAAAAATTAGAGTTCTATTTCTTAATTCACAGGGCAACAACAGTGTTCATGTTAGCATTTTTATTTAAGCATAACATATAGTCTTCATATGTGTTTTCTGCATGATATATTTCACCATTAAAAAGTTTGAAAGTGAAATTATGTGTGCAACCAATGAAACATTTTTGAAAATGGCTTACTTATTTTGTTTGATAATACAAAAGCTATGTAAAATATAGACCCATATTTTAAAATAAAACATGAACTGTGATCATCAAATAAGATATTTGTTATGGACTGAATTGCCTTCCCTTAAAATTCATATGTAAAAGCCTAACCCTTAACGTGACTATATTCAGAAACAGGGACTTTAATTAAGGTCAACAATGTCAAAATGGTGGGGCACTAATGCAATAGTACTGGTTTCCTTATAAGAAAAGGAAGAAACACCAGAGAGTGTGCTCAATCTCCCCCATACCCACAGAAAGAGAAAAAGGCCATGCGAGGACTCAATGAGAAGGCAATCCAGGAAGAGAAGCCTCGCCAGAAATCAACCCTGATGACACCTTGATCTAGGACTTCTGATCTCCAGAACCATAAGAAAATTAATATCTGGTTTTTAAGGCACCCAGTCTGTAATATTTTGTTATTTAACCCCTAGGAGACTAATAATAACATTATATATAAAATCTGTTTGAAAAGTGTAACTTGTTTTATAAATGATATTGCCATTATTACTGGAATTGCTAATACTGGAAGCATTATTAATAGCCCTCAATTCATCACCTGATTTCAAGAGCAAAATAAACACATAGTGTGTACTATCTCTGTGCTATTAATGCTGATTAAAATAGCTATACCATCTACAGATCATAAAATTCTATCCTAATACCTTTAAAATAGAATAAATCTGAGCTAATACATTGAGAAAGAGGAAGAGAAAAATAGAGGATATGCTTACTAACTGTGACAAATAAAGCATTATTTAATGACCTTGGTCACTTTTTCTTTATTCTTACTTTCAATTACTTATATGCCTTTAAAGTCTACCCAGTACTACTTATCTCTTGTTTTGCTACCCTAAATCTTTTTTAAAAATAATATTTCCTTATAAATCGCAACTTAGATCAAATTAACCTATCCTTCAAAAATCATATTTCAGGATTCCCTCTCTTGAACATAATGATTAACTAAAACTGAACTAGCCCTCCCTCATAAAGAGCTAGAAAACTGAACAAAATAAATGAAAAATAAACTCCGCCCAGAAATATTTACCCATAAACATAATCAACTATATCAAGGAAGTGTTATCCCAGGGTCCTGGCTCCCAGAGCTCCCAAGATGGTGGTGGGCCACTTCCAAAATGGCAGCAGGCCACTTCCAAGATGGTGGCAAGCCTCTGTTCTCTGACCTGGGGTTCTTGGCCTCACAGATTCCAAGGAATGGAATCTTGGGCCACACGGTGAGTGTTATATAGCTCTATTAGAAGCTGTGGGTCACAGAAGAGAACCGTGGAACCCAGTGACTAGTGTTCAGCTTGATTAGGACGAACTCAGGCACTTAGCCATGCAGGAACAATGGCAGGCCTTTAGCCCAATAGGGAGTGGCAATGGGTGCCTCACTGGATCAGGAGCACAGCGGACACCCTGCGGTATCTGGAGAGATGGAAGTCAGCAGCGGGTCTGTGACATGACAAACAGCAGTGTTGGACGGCAAGTGAAAGCTCAGCTCCAGCGGTAACAAAACAGGAACCAGAAGAGTGCAGTTGCAAGATTTAATAGAGTGAAATAGAGTGAAAACAGAGCTCCCATATAAGGGTAGGGGACCCAAAGGGGGTTGCCATTGCCCGCTGGAATCCCTGGGTTTATATCCTGATCCTTATCCCGCCGCTGTGCTCTCAGGCAATACATGATTGGCTATTTATTCACCTCCTGTTTTTGCCTAATTAGCATTTTAGTGAGCTCTCTGATTGGTCGGGTGTGGGCTAAGTTGCAAGCCCCAGGTTTAAAGGTGGATGCAGTCACCTTCCCAGCTAGGCTTAGGGATTCTTAGTCCGCCTAGGAAATCCAGCTAGTCCTGTCTCTCAGAAAGCGCAGAAGAAATAATAGAGAAAACATAGTCTTTTCAACAAGTGGTGATGGAACAACTGACATTCACATCCAAAAATTTGAATCTTGACACAAACTTTACACACTTCACAAAAATTAACTCAAAACAGATCACAGGTCTGAATGTAAAACACAAAACTATGAAACTTATAGAAGACAACACAGGACAAAGTCTAGATGACCAAGGGTTTAGATACAACCAAAGGCATAAAACATGAAAAACAGAATTAATAAGCTGGACTTTACTAAAATTAAACATTTCTGTTCTAATAAAGACAATGTAAAGGGAGTTTCTAAAAAGTCACAAAACAGAATAAAATATTTGTAAGAGTCATGTCAGTAAAGGATTGTTATGCAAAATGTACAAAGAGTTCTTAAAACTCAACAATAAGAAAACAAACAACCTGATTTAAAAAATGGCCCAAGGGCTTAAACAGATATCTCATCAAATAAGCATATAAAAAGCTTATGAGAACATGCTCCCCATTATAGGTTATCATGGAAATGCAAATTAAAATGACATGAGGTACCACTACTTGCCTATTGGAATGGCCAAAATCCAGAGCACTGACACCATCAAATGCTGGGGAGGATGTGAAACCAACAGAATCTGATGAAAATCTGAAATGGTATAGCCACTTTGAGAGAAGTTTGGCAGTCTCTAGCAAAACTAAACATATCTTATGATTCAGCAATCATACTTGGTAATTACTCAAAGGAGTTGAAAATACATATCCAGACGAAAAACTACACACAGATGTTTACAGCAACTGTGTTTATAATTGCTAAAATGTAGAAGCAAACATGTCATTCAATAGGGAAATAGATAGATAAACTAGGTAAATCTAAACAATGGAATATTACTCACGCTAAATGGAAATGAAATATCAAGCCATAAAACAATATGCAGGAAACTTAAATGCATATTACTAAGAGAAACAAACCAATGCTATATAGCATATGATTCTAACTATATGACACTCTGGAAAAGGCAAAAAAATGAAGACAATAAAAAGACCAGTGTTTACGAGGTGTTACAAGGGAGGGAGGGTGAATAGGCAGAGCACAGAGGATTTTTAGGGTAGTGAAATTATTCTGCATGATACTTTAATGGTGGATGCATGTCATGATACATTTTACAAAACCCACAGTACATACAACACCAAGAGTGAGCCACAAACTTTGGACTTGAGGTGATAATGATGTGTTCATTGGAGGTTCCTCAATTGTAGCAAATGGTCCACTGTAGTGGGAGATAATGCAAACAGGGGCGGGGTCTGGGAGAGGCTATGCATGTGGGAGGGCAGGGAGTATATGGAGAATCTCTGTACTCTCTGCTGCATTTTTCTGTGAACCTAAAACTGCCCTAGAAAATAAAGTATATATTTAAAAAAATAAATAGACAAGAGACGGCACAAGACTTTGAATCCTGAGAGCAGAAAACAAATAAAGTAAGCTCTGCAATTGTCCAATTGTTTGATTGAATAATTTTTTCTTTTCCTTTTTTTTTTTTTTTTTTTTTTTTTTTGAGACAGAGTCTTGTTCTTGTCACCCAAGCTGGAATAGTGGTGCAATCTCAGCTCACTGCAATCTCCACCTCCTGGGTTCAAGCAATTCTCCTGCCTCAGCCTCTCAAGTAGCTGTGACTACAGGCACCCGCCACCATGCCCAGCTGTTTTTTTTTTGTATTTTCAGTAGAGACGGGGTTTCACCATGTTGGCCAGGCTGGTCTCGAACTCCTGACTTCAGGTGATTCACCTGCCTGCCTCGGGCTCCCAAAGTACTGGGATTACAGGAGTGAGTCGCCGCGCATGGCCTGAATGATTTTTTCAAAGCACAGACAGGAAGGGAATTCACACAACCGTGACGGTCTTGCTAAATTGAAGGGATGAAGACTAGAGTTTAGATAAACTCAAGCAGATAGAATATAGGGCAAAATATTTGTCAGAAGGTACATTCACAGTGGAAGAATGACTAAATCTGCATAGATATTCGCTTGACTTGTGGCCAATATTCAGAAATGTACATATGAAGGCTAGACTCTATGTGCTCAGAAAAAGAAACTATCAAGAAAACAATTACCAAGAATCTCTAGCAACATTTCCTAGAGCTTCCAAAGTATTGAAAAATGTTAGAGACCTGACAAAACAGATTGGAGAAACCTTGTTAAATACCTGGGACATTTAGTAGAGAGTCCAAAAATTCCTTTCTTCTAAGAAGAGAATTAATCTCCCTTAGGGGAAAGCTATTTTAGAGTTGTCCCATTAGTGCAAATATGCATTCACACACACACACACACCAGACACTCACACACACATCATCATCATCATCATCATTGCGCTAATACCAAAGTAAATTAATACTTGCCAGGAAAACCAACATTCCACATCCTTTAAAAGAAGATAATGAAATCAAAACATTAAATATTTCAGTATAAACAATGTCCAGCAACCAATATCACATGCAAATGCTATGAACTGAATGTCTGTGTGCCCTCCCCCACTTTATATGTTGAAACCCTAATCCTCAATGGGATGATATTAGTAGGTAGAGCCTTTGCAAGGTAATTGAATCATAAAGGTGGAGCTCTCATGATGAGATCAGTGCCTTTCTAAGAAGAGACACAAGAGAGCTTGCCTTTTCTCTGTCTCTCTGTATGTGTGTGTATGTGGCATGCATGTCTTTTTCTCACTATGGGCATGTAATGAAACAGCAAGAAAGTGCCCACATGAGAAAACCAGAAAGAAAGGCCACGGGAGAACATGACCATGCTGACACCCTGATGTACTTTCCAGCCTCCAGAACTGTGAGAAATAAATGTTTAAGCCATCTAGTCTATGGTGTTTTGTTTTAACAGCCCGAACTGACTAAAACAGAAGTGCAAGAAAGCAGAAATCTCGATCCAAAATTAGAAGGAAAAAGACAATTTTCCACCAGAGGGTTTGCAGAGCTTGAAGTTAATGTTATCATTTAGTGAAATGATACCTCCAATAGATTGCATGATTTATGAGAATAGAGAACACATCTAATTTCCAGTGGGCAGCATCTACCATAAGACTTGGCACACGACACACAGTTAATAGTCAACAAATACTCGTGTAATATATTCTTGTTAACTAAGGATAATTCTAATAAAAAGAATCCCAGAAACCTTAAAAAAAAAAAAAAAAAGAAAAAGAAAAAGACAAAAGAGAGAGACACTCATTGCTAACTACCATGAACATATTTAAGATATTAAAGAAAAACATTAGCATAATGAATGGAAAGGTGGGAACTATAAAATATTAGAATTTCAACAACTGAAAAAATACATATCTGAGAAGAAAAACTTACTGGACAGGCCTGGAAACAGATAGGAAACTAACAGAACAAAAGATCAGTGAACTTAATATCAGAAAAATAGAAACTACCCAAACTGAAACAAAAAGATGTTTTTAACCCTAAAAGCAATAAGCTTTAGCGTTCTTTATAATTATATCAAATAGTCCAATATACATGTGACTTCACCTACCTAAAAGAATGAGAATAAAAAATTATTTGAAGAAATAATGACCAAAAACTTTCCAAATATGATGAAAACTCTGAACTCAGAAATCCATGAAGATCAGTGTACCCTTAACAAGTAAAAAACACGCATACCACTAAGGCACACCATAATCAAAGTCCTGAAAGCCAATGATGAATGCATCATTGTCTATTTATGCCCTTAGCCCATTTTCTGATGGGATTTTTTTTTCTTGATAATTTGTTTGAGTTCCTTGCAGATCCTTGATTTTAGTCCTTTGTCAAATGTATAGATTGTGAAGATTTTCTCCCACTCTGTGGGCTGTCTGTTTACTCTACTGACTGTTCCTTTTGCTGTGCAGAAGCTCTTTAATTTAATTAAGTCACACCTATTTATCTTTGTTTCTGTTGTATTTGCTTTTGGGTTTTCCGTCATTAAGTCTTTGCCTAAGCAATGTCTAGAAGGGTTTTCCTGTTGTTGTCTTCTATAATTTTTATAGTTTTAGGTCTAGGTCTTAGGTTTTAAGTCTTTGATCCATCTTGAGTTGATTTTTGTACAAAGTGAGAGATGAGGATCCAGTTTCATTCTCCTACATGTGGCTTGCCAATTATCCCAGCACGATTTGTTGAATAGGGTGTCCTTTTCCCACTTTATGTTTTTGTTTGCTTTGTCAAAGATCAGTTGGCTGTAAATGGATATAGTGAAAAGGGAACACTTCTACACTGCTGGTGGGAATTTAAACTAGTACAACAACTATGGAAAACAGCTTGGAGATTCCTTAAAGAGCCAAAAATAGAACTACCTTTCGATCCAGCAATCTCACTACTGGGTATCCACCCAGAGGAAAAGAAGTCATTATACAAAAAAGGTACTTGCACACACATGTTTATAGAAACACAATTTGCAATTGCAAAAATATGGAACCAAATGTCCATCAATCGAGTGGATAAAGAAATTGTAGTATATATGGTATTCGCAGCAACCTGGATGGAACTAGGGCTACTATACTAAATGAAGTAACTCAGGAATAGAAAACCAAACATTTTATTTTCTCACCCATAAGTGGAAGCTAAGCTATGAAAATGCAAAGGCATTAAGAATGCCACTCTATGGACTTTGGAGACTCATGGGAAAGGGTGGGAGGGAGGTACGGGATAAATTAGGTTCAGTGTATGCTATTCAGGTGATGAATGTGACAAAATATCACAAATCACCACTAAAAACTTACTCATGCAACCAACTGCCACCTGTTCCCCCAGAACCCATGGAAAAAAAATTTTTTTTAAATAGCCATTAAAAGACATATAACATATAGAATAGAGGAATAAAGAAAAGAACACTGTAGGTTTTTCATCATAAGTGATATAAATAAGATGATGAAATGACATGATAAAGTGCTAAATAGAAAAAAAAATCTGTCAACCTAGAATTCCGTATCTATTATATATAACCTTGAAAAGTGAAGGTAAAATAATGATACCAACAAACAAAAGATGTAAAAATGTATTGCTGGCAGTAATGCACTACCTGAAATGTTACAGGAAACTCTGCAGCCTAAGGTAAATAACTCTGGAAAGAATATCAAAGGAATACAAGGAAATAAAGCGTACCAAAAATGTGAGTAAATATAAATTTTATTTTTACAATTTTAGTTGTTAGTATATAATTGGTCAGTTAAAACAAATAGGGTATTAGTGTATTCTGAAGTTTATGAAACACATAGAACTTAAATACCTGACAAAATTATCTACCCTGATCAATTAAAAAAAGAGATAACTGAATATAGCATCTAAAATAAAAGGAGACATAACAAATAGTAGAGAAATTAAAAGGAAAGTAATAGAATATTACAAACAAGTTTATGACAATAGAATCTATCTAGATAAAAGGAAAAAATCTTAAAAGACACACATTACCTACTGAAACAAGAAAAAAAAGTCTTAGTCTTACAATTCTCTATCCATAAAATGAATTAATATTTAAGAAGCACTAGGTTTCACTAGTTAATTACATCAAATCTTTTATAATGAATATTGATCTTATACAAACAATTTTAGAAAGAGGAAGGAATGAAGTCTAATTTTATGAGGCCTGCATTACCCTGATATGAAAACCAGAAGAAAAGGCATTACAATAAATCTACCAATAATATACCTCATAAGTATAGCCACAACATCCTAAGCTAAACATTAGAAAAGTTAATCTTGGACCCTATAAAAACATTCATGATCAAATGAATTTTATAACAGGAATTCATGGTTGATTTAACTTCTGAAACACAGCCACATGTTGAGCTAGAAATGTTGAGTGATTAACCATGATCACAGATTCAAGGAAAAATACCGTATAATCATTTCAATAGGTAGAGCAATAACACTTGTAATAATTCACCTCTCATTGATGACCAGAAAAAGAAAAAACAAACCTCTTAGTAAAATACTAAGAGAAGGAAATTTATTCATATTGATAAGATTATTTATGAAAATCCTCAAGAGAATGCTTTTCACCTAAGATTGAGAACAAGACACAGATTTCTGCTTACACAGCTTTGACTCAAAATTGTATTGAATGTCCTAGTTAGTTCAGTAAGGTAAGATAAATAAATACATATTTCAAGGAAAGAAATAAAACTTCCACTATTGGTAAGTACTGTGACTATTGTATTAGTCTGTTCTCATGCTGCTAATAAAGACATATCCAAGACTGGGTAATTTATAAAGGAAAAGAGATTTAATGGACTCACAGTTCCACGTGGCTGCGGAGGCCTCACAATCATGGTGGAAGGTGGAGGAGGAGTAAAGTCATGTCTTACATGGTGGCAGGCAAGAGAGCTTGAGTAGGAGAACTCCCCTTTATAAAACCATCAGATCTTGTGAGACTTATTCACTATCACGAGAATAGCATGGGAAAGACCTGCCCCCATGATGATTCAGTTACCTCTCACTGGGTCCCTCCCATGACATGTGGGAATTGTGGGAGTTACAAGTCAAGATGAGATTTGGGTGGGGACACAGCCAAACCATATTAACTCTATATATTTGTGTGTGTGTGTGTATACACACACACACACACAGATAATTATATATTATTCTTCTACAGAAATAATATATATAACAGATTTTATATATACACAGATATATGTAGTCATATTATATATGTACTATATAGACTTTATATATGTATACTATACATATATAAAGTATACATTATATATATTATCTATGTATAGTATAGATAAATAAACATATCTGTATATATAATATATATAATATAAACAAAGTAATATTTTTTATATATATGTATAAAATCCTCAAGAACCCACAGAAAAGCTGCTAGGCAATATGTGAATTTAGCAGTAACAGTATCTAGGTAAATATAAAACATTAATTATTTCTACAACTTGAAATAAATACTTAGAAAATCAATTTGTAAAATGCCATTTATAAATAGCATAAAAAAACATGAAATATCCAGGGACAAATTTAACAAAATATGTTGAAGACATACAGTGAAATTTGCCATGTATTGTGGAAGACATTTAAAAAGAAGTATTGGGTTGGTGCAAAAGTAATTGCAGTTTTGCCATTGAAAGTAATTGCAAAGATGGCAATTACTTTTGTACCAAACTATACATAAATGGAGAGAAAGACTATGTTAATGAATTAAAAAACTCAATAATGTTAGGCTGGCAAATCTCCCAAATACTCTATAGAGTCAACACCATCTTAATCAAAGACCCAGCAGAATTTTTGTTTTTAGAAACTGGTGCACTGATTCTAAAATAGGTAGGATTTTAAAGGATATAGAATAGCTTATAGAATCTTAAAAAACAGAACAAGCTCAAAGACTAAAACTACCTTACCTCAAGAGTTCTTGTCAAGCTTGATTAATAGTGTAGTATTGAAGTTAGATATAGAATTAGAATTTCCAACTTTATATCTAGATGTGTGTATATATATATAAAAGACTATTCTGATGAAGCAGAATAGAACATATGAAAATAGTCCTATATATCAATAGGGAAAGTTTAGTCTTTCTAGAAATGGTGCTGGAAGAAATGTATTTTTTGTAAAAGTGAAGGCATCTTACCCATACCTTACAATGTTCTCAAAAATTATTCACAAAAACTTTATAATTAAGTCACAGAATTAGGATAAAATTTTTAGGAATAAAATTAACATTAAATTAAAACATAAAACAATAACATTATCAGGAGAAAATTATTATAAAGCAATAATTTCTTAACCAGGATACAAAGTCACTAAGTATAGAAGAATATAATAATAAACTGGAGTATGCCAAAATTAAAAACTGCTGCTTTTCTAAAGATAATACAAGAAAATCATACAGCATAATGCTAAGTAGGATAAAATATTAACAATATGTGTAAGTTACAAAGTATTTATGTAGAAAATATATAAAAAACTTTACTACTCAATAATAAAACAATACAATAAAAACTACACAAAATATTTGAACAAACACTTCACAATGGATGATATACAAATGACCTGTAAACACAGAAAAAGATGCTCGACATCATTATGAGTCATTAGAAAAATATAAATTAATTTAGGAGAACACAAAGGGGAAAATGTGTGATTTGCAATTCCATGATTTCATAAATAGGAGCTTTTCTATAGAAGTCTATCCATTCTGGTGGAACAGGTCAGGACTTACTAAATGTACCTAAGGGGGTATCTCAAGCTAATATGAGAAGTGGGCAGAAATTGTATAACTGGCAACCAGCAAAAACTAATTCTATCTGCATTATTAACTATAGTTATTCTGTACATGAGATCCCCCAGAACTTTTTCATCTTATAGCTGAAGTTTATACCCTTTGATCAATGCCTCCCCATTTCATCTATTCCTCAGCCTCATTGATGGATAGATAAATAGATAGATAGATATAGATAAATAGATAGAGATAGATAGATAGATAGATAGAATCCCAAGTATATTTGCTAGTCTCACTTTATCAACATGTTTAAATTTAAAGGCTAACTTCTTCAGCTACCGTATTCTTTGCAAGTATAGAATTTCTTTCATCAAAGTTAACGATTCACAATGACATTTTTATAATATAGGTTACCACGTATTCCACTTTTGCTAATGAAGTATCTGGTTAACTAACCAAAACATATTAATAAACATGGTCAAAAATATGGAAAACCCCTTAATTAAACCCAGATCTTAAAGAATGAAAGCAAATTATAAATATAATGATGTTGGTGATTTGAGATTTACAGAAAACTTTGAACACTTGGAAGACTGGCATCTTATCTTACATCTATATCAGTGTTTATCATTATGGGCATTGGAAATGATGTATATTTCCTATTGATTCAGTTCAACCAAAGAGACAGAACTAATAGAAAAAATATATTAACAGATTTATTACAAGAAATTGTTTTGTGCTATGCTAGGGCATAGCTAGGCAAGTACAAAATTCATATAGTAGGTAATCAAGAGGGCAGAATGGAACTCTCTGGCACAAGCCAAAGCATATATTCACAGGCAGAAATTCTTCTTCCCCGGGGGAGCCTCAGCTCTGCTCTTAAGGACTCTCAGCTAATTAAATCAGGCCCATGGAGAAAGGCTAGGTTAATCTTTCTTACTTAAAGTCAACTGATTATGAACTGTATTCAAATCTATAAAATGCCTTCTCAGTAGATAAATAATAAGTGAGGCTGGAGCCTAATCAACTTGATCCACAAAATTTACATTCACATCCTAGCCCTTTTCACTTTAGTACCCATGCAAAAATCTTCTTAATCCATGTTAATCTCTAAATAAAGATAATAACAATGTCATAATTCTGCCTAATATAGTATGAATATCTTGCATACAACTAACAAACATGAGGCAATGATGCAAAGACCTTGAGTAATGTCCACTCTTCTCTGATGATATTCAGTAATTCAAATGCTGTAATATAAAGTTAGCTATCATTTGTATATTTTATGACAAAGGAATAAGAGAGGGCAGAAAACAAAAATATTTAGCTTATATATGCAAACATATTAGGATTCTTCAACGAAACAGAACCAATGGGATAAGGAGAGAAAGAGAGAGAGAAAGAAAGAGAGAAAGAGAGCGAGACAGAGAGAGAGAACTTAAATAATTGGTTCATGTGATTACAGAGCTCGGTAAGTCCAAAATCTGATGGGGTAGGCTGGAAGCCTGAAGACCCCGGGAAGAGTTGCAGTTCAAATCCAAAGGCACTCTACTGATAGAATTCCTTTTAGCTCTTGGGGTGGTTATACTTTGGTCTATTAAGGCTTTCAACTGATTGAATTAACCCCACTCACATTATGGAGAGTAAACTGTTTTGCTCTAAGTTCACCAACTTAAATGTTAAGCTCATCTAAAAAAACTGTCACAGAAATATTCAATATAATGTCTTACTAAATAGGTGAGCATTGTGACCCAGTCAAATTCACATATAAAATTAACCATCAGACATGCTATTACAGTCCTCATTTTTGCAGCTGACCACATAATCATAGCTGGTATTTAGAACTTCTTCTACTACCCATTCAGTATCCTCTTTGCTCTCAGAAATCACTATACTTAGTTGTTGTTTTTGCCTGACAGGGTGGCTCAAACTTCATTCCTGAAGGGTCTGAACCATTAGAAGTTTTGTCTGAATCGGGTTTTTGTAGTTTTCCATTGATTTAATCACAGAACATGATCATCTTAAGAGATGCCTTATGGAATATCCTGTATTCCAGACACACTGTTTCTCACTTCCATTCTATGGCAGTAACGCAATTTCCTCTTGGTATTCAGCACCAATCCACATAGCCAATTTAGTAATCCCCTTCTTTGCTTATTGTTTCAGAGGAATGAAACCCAAAGTTACTGGATGGCAGTCTAAGCTTTCAGTTCAATGGCCATTGTTGTTTCTCCAAATTTTTTAAACCATCAGATGTTAAGGTGATGAAACAGAAAGTACCAATTTTGCTAACAGATCACTAGGGGTAAAAGTTTGTGGAGTCACTCTCATTTCCACCCCTTGATTCCTGGACCATAATCCTGGCTATAAGAGAAAAAGCACTATTATATTGGATGCTGATTTAGATCATATGGAGTATCTTGGAGGATATTTTTCCAGCCTCACTAAACATTGTTCCTTAGATGGTGTTTTAAATATCTTCAAAGGCCATTTCACTGTTTTGCCAAACCAGCTGCTTCTGGACGATAAGGAACATAGTAAGACTAGTAATTTTATAAAGATGGTCCCATTGCTACATTTTACTTGCTGTTAAATGATTTTCTTGATCAGAAGCAATTAATACTGTGTTGAATACCATAAAGGCAGATAAGGGATTTTGTAAACTCGTGGCTAGTTTTGGCAGGAACATCTTGTAAATGAAAATAAAGATCCATATTCAGAGTGTCTTTTCCAGTAAAGACAAAGTGCTGCACCTGTCATGATGAAAGTGATCCAGTGTAATCAAGCTGTCTTTTGGCTCCAGGGAATGGTTCCATATCAAGGACTCAGTATTGTTCTCTACCTCTGGAAGATTGGACAGTAAACAGTAGCTGTGGCCAGGTTGACAATGGGAATGGAAGTCCAATTTCTTAACCCAGAATAACCTCTATCCCTACTGCCATGGTCACTTTCTTTATTAACCTGTTGAACAATGGCAGGAGGGGCTGGGGAAAGAGGCTGACCAGCAGAAAAGATTATCTTATCCACTTGTTTAATTAAATCTACTCTTCTGAGATCACTCTTTTATGAGAATTCGCACAGGACAAAATAATTTTCATTATTCGTCCATTCAGGGAAGTCTATAAACATACTTTTTCCCACACTATCTTGCAACCAGTTTTCCAATCGTGCTCCTTCCAAATCCCTGACCACCTAGTCAAATAATTGATCAGAGCTTGGGAGTTAATATAGACTCTTACTTCTGACTGTTTTCTGCTTCCTAGGAAAATAAACAGTCCAGAATACTGCTTGAAGTTCTACCCCGCCGGAAGATTCTCCTTTATTACTGTTTTTCAGGAATGTTATAGACAGGGCCTTTAGTGCTACAGCTGTCCATTTTTATGTGGTACCTGCACATCAAGCAGAAACAATCATAAATCAGGCCTCAGTTTTCCCTTCCTAGTCCAGACATTTTGCAGAGCCTTCTTTTGTTCTGGGCCCTACTTAAAACTCAAGTAAGGAATATGTTGCTGACAGAAAAAATCCAAAAAAGGCCAACTAGGTGTTGTGCTCTTTTTCGGTTGTAGAAGAGGTCAAATGTGACAGCTATCCTTATGTGTACAAGGAACATCTCAACATGTTTCACACCTCTGGACCCCTAAAAATATGTCTATAATACTTGCTATTTCTTGCTTACCAGTTCTAACCAGAATAATGTTATCAATGTAATGCACTGATAATATTATTTCTTTTTTGCCTATTGTTTCAGAGGCGTGAAACTCAAAGTTACTGGATGGCAGTCTACACTTTGTTTTGTGATGTTTTGTGGAAGGCAGAAGTGATTGTGTCCCTATGGACTAAATTATGACGTAGGGTTGGAGAATTTATACTGCTGGCATTAGGAGCTCAAAACAAACGGATTTCTGGCAGTCTTTTATAACAAGGATAAAGGAAAAGCATTTGCCTGAACAATAGCTGCATATCAGGTACCAGAGAATGCCTTAATTTGCTCAAACAATGAAAGCATGTCTGGAACAACAGCTGCAACTGGAGTCACCACTTGATTAAGTTAAGTTAATCTATTGTCATTCTCCAAGACTTATCTCTTTTTTGCACAAGCCATATAGATTAGTTGAATGTGGATGTGGTGGGAATCACAACCCCTACATTTTTCAAGTTCCTTAATAGTGGCATTAATCTTTGAAATCTCTTTAGAAATGAAGCATTGCTTTTTCTTTACTATTTTTGTACATAAAGGTAGTTTGATTGTATTCCATGTGGCCACTACCACCATGACAGCTTTCATTCCACAGATCAGGGAACCAATGTGGATATTCTGCCATTTGCTAAGTACAACTGTAATAATGATGCAGTCTAAAATGGGGACATAACCACAAAATATGTTCAGGAACCCACTGCATCTATGGTGAGACAGGTGCTGTAAAACTGTTTTGATCACCGGACCTTCATAAGCCTCTGAGGTCTACCACTCTAACTGTTTGACCACAATAATGTTTTGGATCTCTAGAAATTAGTATCAGTTCAGAGTCAGTGTCAGTAATCTAGGAAAAGTATGATTATTTCTTTTTTCCCAATACACTGCCATCTTGGTAAATGGTCATGTGCCCCTTAAGGGAAGGTTTGAAGAAAGAATACCAGAGTAGATTGTTTACAACGTAATGGGATCCTCTCTCAAGGGGATATAGCCTCTCCTTTATTCAAGGAGTTTTGTGTCTGCAAATTTCCTCAAGTTTAGAAATTTATTGAGTGGTTCTGACTCCTGTTTTTATCATACAAGTTAGTCCTCTGTTCACTTGACCTAGAACTATCCCCTTTACACAGAACTAGTGGACTACCTATCTATTTCATTTATAGGAACACCATGATCAACCACCCAACACTACAGGTCTCTGCAAATCAGATTAAGGATTACTGCTGTGACTTCACTGTCCATTATGACATCCATGCCCACTTTGACTTTGAAGATATTTTCTACTTGGTCTTGCCTCCGTAGGATACCATTATGCCATTGTATTTAGAGATTCTAGTTTGGCAACAAGCATTCCCACTGCAATTTCTGACCAATATACACAAGTGATCACAGATAACTTAAAGATGCTTAGTTGTCCTCAAAAATTCATTTCTCACGTCGTGGGAAAAATTCTGGGCCTTCCCAGAGTGAATGAGTGGGTCTTCCATAATAAATCCACTCAACATTTAAATCTCCTTAAGCTTTTGTATTCCTTTCTCTATATTATACCAAATCAGTTCTGGCATTTCAATCTCATTTGGTGTAAATCACCTTTGGATTCATGTTTCAGCCAACCAACTAAACTGTCAGGGTTCTTTCTAGCTCCTTGAAATAAAACTTGAGGGCTGGGCACGGTGGCTCATGCCTGTAATCTCAGCACTTTGGGAGGCTGAGGCAGGCAAATTGTTTGAGGTCAGAAGTTCAAGAGCAGCTTGGCCACCATAGTGAAACCTTGTCTCTACCAAAAATAAAAAATTATCCCGGTGTGGTAGTGTGTGCCTGTAATCCCAGCTACTCGGGATGCTGAGGCAGGAGAATTGCTTGAACCCCAAAGGTAGAGGTTGCAGTGAGCTGAGATGGCATCATTGCACTCCACTCTGCCTGGGTAACATAGCAAGACTGTCTCAAACAAAAAAAAAAAAAAAAGAAAAGAAAGAAAAGAAAGAAAGAAAGAAAGAAAGAAAGAAAGAAAGAAAGAAAGAAAGAAAGAAAGAAAGAAAGAAAGAAAGAAAGAAAGAAAGAAAACTTGAATGCAAAATCTTTACTTTGTGAACCTATATCAATAAATTCAACCTGATCCACCTTTGTTTATTTTCCATCATATGCATAGTACATCTCCTCATGAATCGCATTTTGTACCTTATCCTCTAGGACCTGCTGGGACTTCTACTTATAGGTCTGGAAGTGAAAAATAGCAGGAGTAAATCCTAACAAGAATCAGCAATGCTTTGCAAAACAACTACCACAGGAGTTGGTTCTTCAGGCAAAGCAGAGGTAACCTCCTCAGGCAGGAGTGAAAAGGCTCATTCAATTGGCAAGAAGATTTAGCAAAACTTACAGGTTTGATGTTCCCCATCAGGATCATCCCATATTTCCCCATTCCAACTTTCAGGATTCCATTTCTTCCTAATAAATGCCTTCACTTTAATGGAAGGAACTCTCTAAAGCTGGTAATTAAATTTGCTTTTTAATTCAGCAACAAGCAGGATAAGGCTCTAGGTTTAACTTTCAGAATCTAAGAGTTTCTTTCAGATCAAGCATAGAAAGCTTCAAGGTCATATATAAGGAGTTTCTGTCGCAAATTTGAAGCTCTTATTTGACTCTTTTCCCCACATTCTCTAGGGCAGTTAGGAGCAACCAGCCAATCCCATTATACTTCTTAGTTTAAGTTGAATATTTTGAGATATCAAATACAGGGTCATCTAGAACCCTACCTTTTACAAGCATCTGATTAGGAGTGTCCAATTGCAATATTTTGCATATTGCTACTATCATACCATGCCACGAACTACTAATGCCTTCTTCATCAATGAAAATTGAGTTGTCAGTGTCTTTAGATGGATTCAAATTAGAGAACCAATATCAGAAAATACATAACCAATTCAGAAAACTCATCCTAAGATTCTGTCTCTCTTGAATCTCTTTAGGTTCCACCATTTGCATCTGTCAAAGAGATACAAACAGAGAAGTGAAACCAGAAGTAGATAGGTATTAAGAGATTTATTGCAAGCATGCAATTATGGGAGGCTGCCAAGGCAAACCTGAAATCTGAACAAGATCAAGAAATGTAGGTTCTCCCCCTTGGGCAGAAGCTAAAGCTTCTATTCATAGAGGGAATTTCTTCTTCCTGTACGGAACCTTGCCTCTCTAATTTTAAGGTTTTTTTTATCTGACTGGAAGAGGCCTGCACAGATTTCTTAGAATAATCTCCTTTAATTAAAGTCAACTGATTATGTACTTCAATTTATACTTATAAAAGTAAAGGACCAAAATCTCCCTTAAGTTAACACTGTAAAAGAGAGGGACACAATTTTTGAGTTGTTGGATTAAGGCATCTATTTCCTATACGCCAGAGTATACCCTGAAAAATACAGATGAGGGGCAAGGAAAGTTTAAAGACCTATCTCCCCAGGCTGATAAGTTGAGGTGTCCCAATTACACCAAACACAGAAAACCAGAGCTTGAGATGTTATGAATTAGCTGCAGTCAACTAATTGAGATATCTTTTACACTAGAGAACAATTAACATAATATCCAGCAGGCAAATTTCTGAGACAATTACAAAATCACCCTACAAAAATTTGTCATATACAGAGGGACAATGCTGCAGTCATGAAAGTGACTGTGCTGCTCTAACATTCTCAATGATATTTCCAATTGCTACAGTGAGAGGGGATGTTATATCCATATAGGGTGAAATCCTAAAATCTAACATTTTGTATAGTAGAATAGACTGGGCTCTAAAGCATTTGATAATAACCAGAAAAACAAGAAAAACATGAAATCTGTTGGTGTTTCACCTAGGGGCAAGAGTCCATAGGGCAGACAATAGGGGCAGTTTTGACAAAAAAATAACTTGTTTCTTCTTGTACCTAACAAGTCTAGATCAGTCAATAAATAAGCTAAGTTAAATTCCGGCTTCAACCTAGCATGGTATCATGAAGAGAATTCTCTTTCCATAAATGGTAGGTGCTAAAAAGTAACATGGATAGCAAATATAAAATTAAATTTAAAGGTAAAATTTGAGATTGATAAAAATTAAAAAGGAGGATAGAGTACATATTCACATAGAAAAATTAACTCCACATACTGAAAACATAAAACTGTTTACAGATAATAAACATGAAAATTAAAAGCTTAAGGATGCTATTTTAATCAATAAATATATAGATGGGTAATTAACAATTCTATTTTGCCAAAAAGTTATCAAGATCAGATGCAGTTTTATTAGAGTTGGAAAATAAGTAAAAAGCAATGTATGATGGATATCTTTAGTTTATTTCTACCCTCACAAGTACCTAACAATTCTGATAATATGATATTTACCCATAAATATATGTATGCATGTATAATTTCTTCTTAACGCTGCTTCTCATGCCATGAGACTAGAGAATCCTATTGTTGGTAAACTCTTTAACTTCTTTGCATGTCCATCACATTTTAACATTTTGCTGTAGTCTTGCTAACTACGGTAGTGTGGTGTAAAGCAAGAAAATATTTTATTCTTTGCAATTATGCAGTAATCACATTTAAGGGAAGATATCACCCACCAGCCATTCTTGTTGATATTTGTTAATGAGGTAATAGGTACTAAGGGGTCAGAGATATCTTTGCAAGCTCTCCTTAAAGCCGTTGAACCAGATGCCAAAGACCAGCGTTCTAATTATTTCCCAGTTGTAACTTCTCTGGTTAGATAGTTGTTTCTGCCAGCATAATTGCCTCAAACTTTGACTACTGCAGAAAGTTTACCTGCCCTCTAGCAAATAAACCTCAGATAGCAATATTTGAACTCCAAAGCAAAGAGAAGTGTATTTCTCAAGTTGTACAAAATGGATTTTTCTTTTCAACAAGTGATAAACATGTGAATTAGGTGCACTTTCTAAATGTCATCAAGTTTTTCTGAAGATTCAAGTGTGAAAAAAGGGCAGGAGAAGATAAAAAGCAACACAGTTTTATAGAAAATTTGATAAAGATTTCTACTTGGGAAGAATTTTGAAAAATAATGATTTACCTGGATGTTTTAGTCATAAAAAAGAAAACTCCTATTTACAACATACATGATACATGCAAGATCTCTGAAGATGTTATTTGTACAGAGCACATTTTAGCTTTAGATAAAACCATATAAATGAGGCTCAGTGACCCACAGCTGTAATCCCAGCTCTTTGGGAGGCTGAGGAGGGAGGATCTCCTGAGGCCAGGAATTTGAGATCAGCCTGGGCAACACAGCAAGACCCTGTCTCTACAAAATTATTTTTTACAACTTAGCAAGGCATGGTGCCACACACCTTTCGTCCTAGCTGATTAGGAGGCTGAGGTGAAAGGATTGCTTGAGCTCAGGAGTTGGAGAGTACAGTGAGCTATCATCATGCCACTGTACTCCAGCTTGGGTAACAGAGCAAGATACTGTAATTTAAAAATATATGGATGAAACTGGCATTTTTCTAGGTAAAAATCAGTCAGATATCAGCAATTTTATATAGTTCAATTTAAATATTACATAGTTTTATCACTGTACAGTCAGTCACTCTGTTTTAACTTTATGACATTGTTTCTCACTTAAGGTTTTTCTTTTTTTTCTATAGCAATTTGTATTATATTAAATTACTATATTTGTTGTTTTAGGGAAATATGTTATTGAAGCAAGTCACTTTTAATGACTTATGTGTTTCAGTTCTTGGTGTTGATGACTATTTTTTTACTGGTCTCTCACATGGTCTCTCATAGTTTTTGTAGTATGTTACAAAAAATTCTGACTAGAACCCTTTGAAATGCTGTATTGTTTCTGTCGGCATAAATGATAGCCATCATAAAACAATAGTGAGACAAACATGAAATGCAATGTGCTGCTTTTCAAGGAGTTTTAGGAAAGACTTGTGTTCATGAGACTCAAACCCTATGTAAGAATTTCAGCTTTTTCTCACACGAACCACTTTCTCTATTTAAAAAGGAGTTGCCACTCTACCTGATATCAAGCTTTGTTTCATTTATCCCTTTGAAGTTCAACTGACACCCAGAAAGAGAGGGAAAAGAAGCAAAAGAGAGCACACAAATGAGTAACAACAGATGACTCACAGGATAGACATACAAGACAGTGTGGTTTCAGTCTAGGAGGGAAGCTGCCAGCAAAATATGCTCACAATGTTGCATTTGCTTTCACCAATGAGAGTTTTCAAGGAGACCAGTGTTTTCTGCTTTTCTTTTTTTTTTTTTTTTTTTTGGCTGGGCGCAGTGGCTCAAGCTTGTATTCTCAGCACTTTGGGGAGAACAAGATGGGTAGAACACTTGAGGTCAGGAGTTCGAGAGCAGCCTGGCCAATATGGTAAAACCCCATCTCTACTAAAAATATAAAAATTTTGCCAGGCATGGTGGCACACCTGTAGGAACACACCTGTAGTCCCAGCTACTTGAGAGGCTGAGGCAGGAGAATTGCTTGAAGACTGGAGGCAGAAGTTGCAGTGAGCTGAGATCCCTCCACTACACTTCAGCCTCTGTGACACAGCAAGAGTGATACTCCATCTCAAATATATATATATATATATATATATATACACACACACACACACACACACATTTAAAATCTCATTTTTGTTTTCAACTCACTTTTTGCATGTAAATTTAAGTGATTTACCTTTGTTCTCCTGTGAAAGCATATAGTAAATACCTTTTGAAAAATAATTTATTGAAGTGTCTATTAACATTAGTCTTTGCCTTTGTATGAAAGGCCTGTCAAAATGGCATGAAGTGGACACAGTGATGCACCTGTGCTGTAGCAACTCATGATTGGAGGCTTATTTTGTCATTTGATCTTTATATCTGATGGGTCCCTGTTGAACCTGAATGAGTGATTGAAAGTGACAGGAAGAGCAAGTGGGTGCCTTGCATCTCAATGGTAGGTTGCACAGCACTTTGGTCCAAGAGTCTTTATGCAGATGTGAATCTTGATGTGGTGCTGCCACAACATGTGCTCGCCTTTCTTTGATATGGTTTTCAAATTTCTGATTTATCACTTTGACATTTGACGGAGAAGAAAAAAATAAAAAGCAAAATTCCGTGACAGTTAACAGCTTTTTCTTCCCTCAAAGATTTTGTAGGTTTGCCTGAGGAGACTTGAATTTGAACTATTTGACTGTTAATTAGAACTGCTATATGAGCATCACAAAATCAAATCAAACATAATCTGGTTTATGTCATCGCACAATTAGGTTAGTAGAGCAAATCATCAATTTCTTATAATTAATAAATAATAGCCTCGAGGCTTAAGCCTTAAAGAAGGTTTTAGATGTATTCTACTTCTGGATTTTTTTTTTTTTTTTTTAGTCATTATAAAGAGTAGTAATACATTTAAATACTGACATATGCAAACACACAAAAGTTAGGTGTAATTAACTGAATGTTTACAGTTGGAATACTAATCCCCAAGGTGATGGATTAGGAGGTGGGGACTTTGAAAGCTGGTTAACTCCCTTGTATGTGATTAGTGCCTTTATAAAAGAGATCCTAGAGAGATCCCTTGCCCCTTCCACCATGTGAAGTCAGAGCATGATGATGGGCACTTACCCAAAATGGAATCTTCTGGGTCTTTATCTTGGACTTTCTAGTCTTCCTAGAACTGTGACAAATAAATTTCTGTTGTTTATAAACCACCAAGTCAATGGTATTTTGTTGTAGTAGTTGGAACAGACTAACACAGGCTTTCGTCAGCAGCTCTCCTTAACTAAAACTAGTTTAGACAAAATGCTATTTATACTGAAAATGAAACATGAAAACAATATTCAGTATTTGGTTTGCTGATATCAGATACATACTTGAGTTTTTTAGATAAGTTAATACGAAGAATTTGACACTTTTTCTTCTTGTTTCCCTAGGCCTTTTGCTGATGAACAGGTCATTATGCAAACTGCATTAGTGTCTAAACACATTTTAAACACAGTCATAGTGATGCCATAAGAAAACCTTCAGAAACCTCAATGGAAATAATTTAATTACATGAGAAGATAGTTAAAAATTCAGCATCAACACTATTAAAGACTAACTAATACTCTTTAGATTTTTTTCAATGATAATTTCATTTTACCACATTCTTTGTTTAGGAGTAGAGGCATATAGTATTTTTGTTGATAATTCCTAAAACAATAAATACAATTTAAAAAATATACCTGCCATTGTTTTATGGTTAACTAATTACCTATTTTTCTACATTATTCCTTTTTATTACTTTACTTTCAAATATATAGTTGGACATAAAAATGTTTCCTTTATAATTATTCATTTATTAGTATTGATCATTTAATACATATAAGGCATTATGAGGTTCTATTCTTTGATATATATTGTTTGCTCATCTGACACCAATTGTTCTTATTCAGTCAATATTTTACATATAGTGTGAATTTGGGTTTCCATTTTTTGGTAGCCATTTTTATTTGTTTTTTTCAGCTTCTCTAATAATAATAGTCACCATTAGCTGAGGCAGACACTTTGTTATGCAGAAATTGCTTTCATTTTTCTAATAGTTCTGGCAGACAGATATTATTATAGTATCTATTTCATGGATTAGGTATAGAGAGGTTAAGTTATTTGCAAAATATCACACAGCCAGGAAGTGGTAAACAGAATTTTGAACCAAAGCCATTAGGCTCTGGACCGCTATGCTGCTTTGCCTCCTAGAACATCCTGCATTGCAGTGGTATAAGCATTACCAGTTAATTGCCTAACATGATATTTCTCTCCATAACAGGTATCAGGATTATAATGATTTTCCTGCTCCCGTCCCTCAAATATCTCTCGTAATGTAATTTCCCTCAGGACTTTTTTAATAGTTCCCATTTACTAACAAAAATATTCATCGCACCTTATAGGCTAAAGAGGTAAGACATTTTCATTTCAAGAGCCTCTTGAAAATAATTACTTAGCCTAAATGAATGACTCTAATGGAAGTAATTCAGGTGGATCCTTGAAAAAATGATATTGTATACGTGAAAACCTTTGGGAAAATATATTATGATGGCAACATCTTCAGTTTTATACTGGAAATATACAAAATTCACTCCCCATTTAACCAAACTATTAAAAGAATTGCTTTTTTGGATATTTGGCATCAAATAAAAATGGGTTGAGGAGAGGGAGAGCATTAGGAAAAATAGTTAATGCATGCTGGTCTTAATACCTAGGTGATGAGTTCGTAGGTGCAAGCAAACCACCATGGTATATGTTCACTGATGTAACAAACCTGCACATCCTGCACATGTACCCCAGACCTGAAAATTAAAAAAAAAATTAAAAATAATTGAGATTCAAAAAGTTAATTTATGAGTTATAGGCTATAATTTTTTGAGACAAGGTCTCACTCTGTTGCCCAGGCCAGAGTGCAATGGCAAAATTATGGCTCACTGCAGCCTCGACCTCTCTCCCAGGCTCAAGTAATCCTTCTACCTCAGTCTCCTGAGTAGTTAGGACCACAGGCATGCACCACCACAACTGCCTACATTTTTAGATTTTTTTTTTTTTTCTGCAAAGATGGGATCTCCTCATGTTGGCCAGGCTGCCATAGGCTATTCTTCTTTATGTATTTAACTTTATTTTTGGTTCATGGGTACATGTGCAGGTTTGTAATATAGGTAAATTTTCTCTCACAGGGGTTTGGTGTACAGATTATTTTTTCACCCAGGTAATAAGCATAGGACCTTATGGGTAGTGCTTCACCCTCTTCCCACCCTCCAACCACAAATATACCCTGGCATTTGTTGTTCCCTTTTTTATGTCCTTTTAGTGTACTCAATGTTTAGCTCCCTCATGTAAGTGAGAACGTCTGGTATTTGCTTTTCTGTTCCTGTGTTAGTTTGCATAGGATAATGACCTCCAACTTCATCCATGTTTCAGCAGAGGACATGATCTCACTCGTTTTTATGACTCCATAGTATTTCATTGTGTATATACACCACATTTGCTTTATCCAGTCTACCATTGGTGGGCATTAAGGTTGATTACATGTCTTTGCTATTTTAAATAGTACTGTGATGAACATACAAGTGCATATGTCTTTATAGTAGAATGCTTTATATTCCATTGGCATATACCCAATAATAGGATTGTTGGGGGAAATGGTAGTTCTATTTTAAGTTCTTTGAGAAATTGCCTAACTGCTTTACACAATGATTAAGCTAATTTACATTACCACCAACAGTATACAAGTGTCCCCTTTCTCCACAACTTCGCCAGCATCTGTTAGGTTTTGATTTTTTAATAATAGTCATTCTGACAGGTGTAAGATGGAATCTCATTGTGGTTTTGGTTTGCATTTCTCTAATGATAAGTGATGTTGAGCTTTTTTTCATATGCTTACTGACCACATGTATATCTTCTTTTGAAAAGTGTTTGTTCATATACTTTGTCCACTTTTTAATAGGGTCGTTTGGTTAATGCTTGTTAATTTGCTTAAGTTCCTTGTAGATTCTGGATACCAGGCCTTTAGTCAGATGCCTAGTTTGCAATTAATTTTTCTTATTCTGTAGGTTGTTTGTTTACTCTGTTGACAGTTTCTTTTTCTCTACAGAAGCTCTTCAGTTTACTTAGGTCACATTTGTCAATTTTTTATTGTTGTTGTTGTAGTTGTTTTTGGCACCTTCATCATGTGAGCTTTGCCTCTTTCTATATCTATAATGGCATTTCCTAGGTTATCGTCCAGGGTTTTTATAATTTAAGGTATTATATTTAAGTCTTCATCCATCCTGAGTTGATTTTTTGTATGTAGTATAAGGAAAGGATTGAAGTTCAATTATCTGCATATGGCCAGCCAGTTATCCTAGCACCATTTATGGAATAGAAAGTCCTTTCCCCAATGCTTGTTTTTATTAACTTTTTCAAAGGTAAGATGGTTGTAAATGTGTGTGTGTGTGTGTGTGTGTGTGTGTGTGTGTTTCTGGGCTCTCAATCTGTTCTATTGGTCTATGTGTCTGTTTTTATACCACTACCATGCTGTTTTGGTTGCTGCAGCCCTGTTGTATAGTTTGAAGTTGGGTAATGTGATGCCTCTAGCTTTGTTCTTTTTGCTTAGGATTTCCTTGGCTATTTGAGCTCATTTTGGTTCCATATTAATTTTAAAATAATGTTTTCTAATTCTGTTAACAATGTCATTGATAGTTTGATAGGAATAGCGTTGAATGTGTACATTGCTTTGGGCAGTATGGTCATTCTAACAATATTGGCTCTTCCTATCCATGTGCGTGGAATGTTTTTCCATTTATTTGTGTCATCTCTGATTTCTTTCAGCAGTGTTTTTTAATTCTTGTTGTAGAGACCTTTCACCTCCCTGGCTACCCATATTCCTAGGTATTTTATTCTTTTTGTGGCTATTGTGAATAAAATTGCATTCTTGATTTGGCTCCTACATGGACATTGTTGGTGTGTAGAAATGCTATTGATTTTGTATATTGAAACTATGCTGAAATTGTTTATCAGATCTAGGAGTTTTTAGGCAGAGGCTATGGAGTTCATGGTAGAGTATTGCACTGTCTACAGCACAGATAGTTTGACTTTGTTTCTTCCTATTTGAATGTCTTTATTTTCTTTCTCTTGCCCGGTTGGTCTGACTAGGACTTGCAGTACTATGTTTAATAGGAGTGGTGAGAGTGGGCATCTTGTCTTATTCTCATTCTCACAGTGGAAGTCTTCTAGTTTTTGCTTGTTCAGTATCAAGTTAGCTTTGGGTTTAGCATAGATTGTTCTTATTATTTTGAAGTATGTTTCTTGAATGTCTACTTTATTGAGGGTTTTTACAATGATGGGATGTTGAATTTTATCAAAAGCCTTTTCTGCATTCATTGAGATAATCATTTGGTTATTGTTTTTAGTTCTGTTTATGCAATGAATTAAATTTATTGATTTGCATATGTTGAACCAATCTTGTGTCCTAGGGATAAATCCTCCTTGACTGTTGTGGATTCACTTTTTGACCTGCTGCTGGATTAGGTCTGCTAGTATTTTGTTGAAGATTTTTGCATCTATGTCCATCAGGGTCATTGGCCTAAAGTTTTCTTTTTCTTGTATGTCTGCCAGGTTATGAGATCAGAATGATGCTGGCCTAACAGAATGAATTAGGAAGAAGTCCCTCCTCCTCAATTTTTGAAATAGTTTCAGCATGGATGACACCAGCTCTTTGTACATCTGGTAGAATTCAGCTCAGAAGTGGTCTGCTCCTGAGCTTTTTCTGGATGATAGGCTTTTAGTGCTGATTCAGTTTCAGAACTCATTATTGATCTGTTCATGGATTCAATTTATTTCTGGTTCAATATTGAGAGGTTGTATGTTTCTAGGAATTTATCTACTTTTTCCTAGATTTTCTGGTTTATTTACATAGACATGTTCATAGGAGGCTCTGAGGGTTTTGTCTTATTTCTGTGGGGTCAGTGGTAATGTTTCATTTGTCATTTCTGATTCTGTTTATTTTGATCCTCTCTCTCTTTTGTTGTTAGTCTAGCTAATGATCTATCAATCCTATTTATTTTTTTCAAATAACAAACTACTGGATTAATTGTTCTCTTGTATAGCTTCTTGCATCTCAATTTCCTTCACTTCACCTCTGATTTTAGTTACTTCTTGTATTGTGCTAACTTTGAGGTTGATTTGCTTTTCTTTTTCTAGTAATTCTAGGTGTCATTTTAGGTTAATACTTTGAAGTTTTTCTAACTTTTTAGTGTGGGCATTTAGTTCTATAAACTTCCCTGTTAACACTGCTTTAGCTGTATCCTAGATTCTCGTATGTTATATCTTTGTTCTCATTAGTTTAAAATAATCTCTTGATTTCTGCCTTAAATTTTTTGTTTATCCAATGTCATTCAGGAACAGGTTGTTTAATTTCTATGTAATTGTAGGGCTTTAAGCAATCTTCTTGGTATTGATTGCAATTTTTATTGTGCTGTGCTTTGAGATTGTGGTTGGTATGATTTTGTTTTTATTTTTGAATTTGCTGATAAATGTTTTATGCCCAATTGTGTGGTCAAATTTAGAGTACATGTCATGTGCAGTTGTAAAGAAGGTATATTCTGTATTTTTTTCCAGTGTGGTGGAAAGTTCTGTAGATGTCTGTTAGTTATATCTGGTCATGTGTGGGGTTCAAGTCCCAAATATTTTTGTTAGTTTTCTGAATCAATGATCTGTCTAGTACTGACACTGGGTTGTTGAAATCATCCGATATTATTGTATGGTTATCTAAGTCTCTTTGTAAGTCTGTAAGAACTTTTTTTATGAATCTGGGTACTTCTGTGTTGGGTGCATATATATTTAGGATAGTCATATTTTCTTGTTGAATTAAACTCATTACCATTATGTAATGCCCTTCTTTGTCTTTTTTTCAGCTTTGTTGGTTTATAGTCTGTTTTATCTGAAATTAGAATACTAACCCCTCCCTTTCTTCTGGTTTCTGTTTGCTTGCTTGATTTTTCTCCATCCCTTTACTTTTTGCCTGTGGATGTCATTGCATGTGAGATGAGGATCATGAAGACAACATACATTTGGGTCTTTCTTCTTTACTCAATTTGCCCCTCTCTGGCTTTTAATTGGGGAATTTAGCCTGTTTACATTCAACATTAATATTGATATGTGAGAATTTGATCCTGTCATCATGTTGTTGGCTGGTTATTATGCAGACTCGATTGTGTAGTTGCTACATAGTGTCAGCAGTCTATGTACTTAAGTGCATTTTTGTGGTGTCTGGTAATGGTCTTTCCTTTCTGTATTTTGCATTCCCTTAAGAATCGCTTGTAAAGCAGGTTTGGTGATAACAAATTCCCCCAACATTGGCTTGCTGAAAAGTATCTTATTCCTCCTTCACTTATGAAGCTTAGTTTGACTGAATATGAAATTCTTGGTTGTAATTACTTTTATTTAAGAAAGTTGAATGTAGGTCCCCAATCTCTTCTGGTTTGCAGGGCTTCTTATGAAAGGTCCTCTGTTAGTCTGATGGAGTTTCCTTTGTAGGTGACCTGCCCCTTCTCCAGAGTTGTGCTTAACATTTTTTATTTCACTTCAACCTTGAAAAATCTAATGACTATGTGTCTTAGGTATGGCCATCTTGTATGTTGTAGAGGTTCTCTGCATTCCCTGAATTTGAATGTTGGCTTCTCTAGTGAGGTTGGGGAAATTTTTATGAGCAACATTCTGAACCATGTTTTCCAAGTGGCTTGCTTTATCTCCATGTCTTTCAGGGCCACCAGTGACACATAGATTTGATCTCTTTATGTAATTTCATGTTTCTTGAAGGTTTTGTTAATTATTCTTTATTCATTTTTTAAAAAATTGTTGTCCGACTGAGTTATTTCAGAGAATTGATCTTCAAGCTCTGAGATTCTTTCCTCAGCTGGACTGATTTTGCTGTTAATACTTGAAATTGTATCATAAAGTAGTTGAAGTGAGTTTTTTGGCTCTATTGGATCACTTTGCTTCTTTCTTAAAGTAGTCATTTGCCTTTCATCTCCTGTATCATTGTACTGTACTCCTTAGATTCCTTGGACTGGTTTTTGACATTCTCCTAAATTTCAATGATCTTCATTTGTCTCCATATTCTGAAGTATATACCTGTCATTGGAACCATTTCAGCCTGGTTAAAAACCATTGCTGGAGAACTAACATGCTTGTTAGGAGGTGAGATGATATTCTCGCTTTTTGAGTTTCCAGAGTATTTGTGTTGGTTCTTTCTCATCTGTGTGGGCTGATGTGCCTTCAGTCTTTGAAGTCCCTGTCATTTGGATGGGGTTTTTGCTTTATCTTCCTTGATGTCCTTGAAGGTTGTTTGTAGTGTAAGGTGGTTTCAGTCAACTGGGTTTGTTTCTGGAAGATTTTATGGGGTCAAGGCTGAGCTCAGTACTCCTAGGCTGCATGCTCTGACTCTGGGAGCTGGGACTGGGCCTCCAACTTTGTTCTGTGGCCCTTTGAGATTATAAACCTGCTGCACTGGAGGGCCAGAAGTGTTCTGGGTCCCCTGGCCACAAAACTCCAATATGTGAAGCTGGCCAAAGCACTTCATCAGGACAGTGGTCATGAGATTGGTGCTTGCTTGTGCATGCCAGCAACTGCACCAGTACGGTGTGGTGTACATATGTCAGCTGGTGTGGGGTACCAGCAGAATTGGGGCTGCAGCATTCCTACACCTGCTTATTGCAGTGGAGGCAGTGGCAGTGGAGGCAAGGTGCTGGCATGGGGGTAGACACCAGTGTCCATATAAACAACCACAGCAATGGGCTTGGGGGGTGGGCGGTTTGCTGGCATCTATGCACGCATTCATAGTGATGGTTGTGTGAGCAGGTGCCCACACGTCCACGAGGAATGAGAGTTAGTGGAGTGCATCTGCACTGGCAACAATGGCAGTACAAAGTAGTGAATATGCACATGCATGCTGGTTGGGGAGGGGAGGCAAGGTCCACTCATGCATGCATGCTTGCAAAGTAGTGGGAAGGTAGCCATGGAAGAGAGCATGCCAGCAAAGCAGTGGAGAGGGGCTTCAGTGGAGAGAGGGTATGGGTGGACTGGTGCCCATAGGAGGGGGTCAGTCTGCTGGAGCTCTCTGTTGGTTAGGGTAGGAGCTATGATTATGGCCACAGGGAAATACCTTGGTTGAGCATCAGAGCCTTCCATGCAAGCAGGTGCAGCCAGATTGTTGGGAGAGAGGCCAGCACACAGGGAAGTATTCAGATCAGACTGTTTTTGTCTCACAGGCAACACCACCCTGCTCTATCCAGGTCTGCCAGTCACCCTAAGGCTAAAGTCAACTAGAGGTGTATGGTGAGCCTTGGGGTATGTGCACTCATGGCCATACTCCACTACAGACATTCCTACACCAAGCTCTCTGGGCTCCATACAGGCTGTAGTCCCACCTCTACCAACTCTCCAAGCAGCTCTCCCTGCCAACTCAAGTGTTTATGGGCCTTGTGGGGTCTCCTGATGCTACGATTACAGATTCTTGTGGTTAGAGCAGGCTACTCTTTGCCTGTTCAACTCACCCTTTCCCCAGGAATCACTGGGGTCCAGGGAACAAGTCCCAGTGCTTCATAGCCCTGTACAGGGTTCTCACCTTCCTCCTACTTCAGCCCCACACCTGCATCCTCCCTCGATGCACTCTCAATACCCTTCGTCTGAAGATCTGCTTGGAGCACGCCAGTCTTCCCAATGTCTTGGTCCCTCAGTAGGAGATGTTACTCTTGGCTGTGTCTACTCAGCCACCTTGGCTCCTCTTGTCACAGACTATTTTTAAAATTTAAATAGTTTAAGTTTCTTGTAGATTCTGGGAATTAGCCCTTTGTCAGATGGATAGATTGCAAATTTTTTCTCCCATTCTGTAGGTTACCTGTTCACTCCCATGATAGTTTATTTTGCTGTGCAGAACACTTCAATTTAATTAGATCCCATTTGTCAACGCTGGCTTCTGTTGCAATTGCTTTTGGTGATACCATTTGACCCAGCAATCACATTACAGGTTATATAACCCAAAGGACTATAAATTATTATACTGTAAAGACACATGCACACGTATGTTTACTGTGTCACTATTTACAATAGTAAAGACGTGGAACCAACTCAAATGCCCATAAATGATAGACCAGATAAATAAAATGTGGCACAAATACACCATGAAATACTATGCAACCATAAAAAAGAATGAGTTCATGTCTTTTGTAGGGATGTGGATGAAGCTGGAAACAATCATTCTAACTAATCAAACTAATCCAACTAACACAGGAACAGAAAACCAAACACTACATGTTCTCATTCAGTAAGTGCGCTGAACAATGAGAATTCATGGATACAGTGAGGGGCACATCACACATTGGGGCCTGTTGGGGGGTGGGAGCAAGGGTAGGGATAGCATTAGGAGAAATACCTAATGTAGATGATGGGTTGATGGGTGCAGCAAACCACTATAGCACATATATACCTATGTAACATAACTGTATGTCCTGCACGTGTATCCTAGAACTTAAAGCATAATTTTAAAAAAATTAAATAGTTGCTCACACTTGTAATTCCAGCATATTGGGAGGTTGAGGCAGAAGGATGGCTTGAGCTCAGGATTTCAAGACCAGCCTATGCAACAGGGTGAAACCCCATCTCTCCTTAAAATAAAATAATTAACCTGGTGTTTGGTGCATGCCTGTAGTCCCAGCTACTGGGGAGGCTAAAGCAGGATGATCACTTGAGTCTAGGAGGCTGAGGCTTCAGTGAGCTGTGATCATGCCACCCACTCCAGCCTGGGCAACAGAGAGAGACCCTGTCTTAAAAAAAAAAAAGTTAAACAGACGTGTATACAAAAAGAGAGGGAAATATATGCTAAACGAGGATTATGTATTTTCTACCCTCTTTGTCTTTCATTCTATCTGACAATTAAATATCATTATTATCCTTATTCCTCACTCTGTATGCCATAACTCTAATATCTATTGCCTGATATAAAAATTTCATATTAATATTTCATCTTCTATCAATCTATACACTCTTACTGCTATAGAATCTTCAAATTAATATATCCAAATAGATTTCCACTCTTCCCAACCATTTACTCTTCTACTTCATTGCTGCCTATTCCTGCCTGTCCTCATCTATTATCAGCTTTTATCTTAATTCTAATATCCTCCTTATTGACTCCCTGGTTGTAGCCCCACAGACCATCAGTCATTTTTCAAACACACTAGCTAAAATTATGTTTTCAAACACAGAGATATTATCATATCACCCATCTTCTTATCACCACCATTCTCAGGTTCAAAATCCTCAGCAGTGAATATAGAGTAATTCAACTTAGTGCCTTCCTTAATTCTTTCATACTTACCAAGACTACAGAAAAGTATGCTACCTAGAAATTTGTTTGCATCAAATTAATATTTTTTCCTTAAAAGTTATACAGTATATATTTTCCTTCTGATGAAACATTTTTGCAAAGATTTGATTGTAGAATTCCTAAAATAGTTTACTTATTTATATTTACCATTTTTGTTATAACATATATTTTCACTAAAATTAGTTGTCTTTTGAAATTCTACTTACAGCAGAATTTCAAGTGCAAAATGAAGAGCACATATGCAACATAAGAATGGAAAGAGAGTGAGATTCATGAAATATACTAAAGGAATTTTACATGTGAAATCTAAGCTTTTTGAAAAACAACTGCAAGTTCTAGTTTAAAATTAAAAATAGAATAAAAATTGGTGTTCCCAAGGAAGAAGAGAAATCTAAAAGTTTGGAAAACATATTTTAGGGAATAATTAAGGAAAATTTCCCTGACCTTGCTAGAGATCTAGACATCCAAATACAAGAAGCTCAAAGAACATCTGGGGAATTTATTGAAAAAAGATCATTGCCTCAGCACATAGTCATCAGGTTATCTAAAGTCAAGAAAAAGAAAAGAATCTTAAGAGTTGTGAGGCAAAAGAATCAGTTAACCTATAAAGGAAAACTTATTAGATTAACAGAAGATTTATCAGCAGAAACCCTATAAGCTTGAAAGGATTGGGTTCTTATCTTTAACCCTGTTAAACAAAACAACTATCAGCAAAGAATTTTGTATCCAGTGAAATTAAGCCTCATAAATGAAGGAAAGATAAAATATTTTTCAAACAAACAAATGCTGACAGAATGCACCACTATCAAGTCAGCACTACAAGGAGCTCTAAATCTTGAAACAAATCCTTGAAATACACGAAAAGAGAATCTCCTTAAAGCACAAATCTTACAGGACCTATAACACAATGACACAATGAAAAAAAATAAAACTAAGTTATTCAGGCAACAAATAGTATGATTAATAGAATAGAACCTCATATCTCAATACTAACATTGAATGTAAATGGCCTAAATACTCCTTAAAAGATACAGAATGGCAGAATGGATAAGAAATCACCATCCAAGTATCTGCTGTCTTCAAGGACTCACCCAACACATAAGGACTCACATAAACTTAAGGTATTGGGGTGGAAAAATATATTCCACGTAAATGGACACCAAAGGCAAGCAGAAGTAGCTATTTTTAACATCTGACAAGACAAAATTTAAAGCAACAGCAGTTAAAAAAGACAAAAAGGGACATTATATAATAATAAAAAGATTAGTCTAACAGGAAAATATCACAATCCTAAATATATATGCACCTAATACTAGAGCTCCCAAATTTATAAAATAGTTACTACTAGACCTAAGAAATGAGATTGACAGCAACACGATAATAGTAGAGGACTTTATACTCTACTGACTGCACTAGACAGGCCATCAAAACAAAAAGTCAAGAAAGAAACAATGGATTTAGACTACATCCTGGAACAAATAGACTTAACAGATATCTATAGAACATTCTACCCAACAACTGCTGAATATATATTCTATTCATCAGCACATGGAACATTCTCCAAGATAGACTATATGATAGGTCACAAAACAAGTCTTAACAAATTTAAGAAAGTTGAAATTATGTCAAGTACTCTCACAGACCACAGTGAAATAAAATTGGAAATCAACTCCAAAAGAAACCTTCAAAACCATACAAACACATGGACATTAAATAACCTGCTTCTGAATAATCCTAGGGTCAACAATGAAATCAAGATGTAAATTTAAATTATTTCAGCTGAACAATAATGGTGATACAACCTATCAAAACCTCTGGAATACAGCAAAAGAAGAGCTAGCAGGAAAGTTCATAGCATTAAATACCTACATCTAAAAGTTTTAAAGAGCACAAACAAATAATCTAAGGTCACACCCCAAGGAACTAGAGAAACAAGAACAAACCGAACCCAAACCCAGCAAAAGAAAAGACATAATCATGACCAGAGCAGAACTAAATTAAATTGAAACAAAATAACTACAAAAAACAAATGGAACAAAAAAATGGCACTTTGAAAAGATAAATAGAATTGGTAGACCGTTAGTGAGCTTAACCAAGAAAAGGAGAGAGAAGATCCAAATAAGTTCAATTAGAAACAAAATGGGAGATATTATAACCGATACCACAGAAATAAAAAGAACATTCAAGGATACTTTGAACAGCTTTACACTCATAAACTAGAAAATCTAGAAGAGATTGATAAATTCCTGAAAAATATACAACCCTCTTAGATTAAACCAGGGAGAAACAGAAATTGAACAAATCAATAACAAGCACCAAGGCTGAAATGGTAATTAAAAAGTAACCCACAAAAATGTGCAGGACCAGATAGATTCACAACTGAATTCTATCAGATATTCAAAGAATTGGTTCCAATCCTGTTGACACTATTCCCAAAGATAGAGAAAGAGGGAATCCTTCCTAAATCATTCCATGAAGCCAGTACCACCCTAATGCTAAAACCAGGAAAGGACATAAGAACAACAACAAAAAGCACTACTGACCAAAATCCCTGATGAACATATTATATGATTAACATAATAGATGCAAAAATCCCCAACAAAATACTAGCTAACCCAATCTAACAGCATATCACAAAGATAATTCACCCTGATCAAGTGGGTTTCATACCAGGGATGCAAAGATGATTTAACATACACAAGTCAATACACGTGATACACCACATAAACAGAATTTAAAACAAAAGTCACATGATCATCTCAATAGATGCAGAAAAAGCATTTGACAAAATCCAGGACTCCTTTATGATTAAAACCCTCAGCAAAACTGGCATAGAAGGAGCATACCTTAAGGTAACCAAAGTCATCTATGATAAACCCACAGCCAACATTACACTAAACGGGGAAAAGTTGAAAGCATTCTCCCTGAGAACTGGAACAAGACAAGGATGCCCACTTTCACCACTTCTATTCAACATAGTACTGGAAGTCTTAGCCAGAGGAATCAGACAAGAGAAAGCAATGAAGGGAATCCAAATCAGTAAAGAGGAAGTCACATTGTCACTCTTTGCTGATGACATGATAATATACCTAGAAAACCCTAATGACTCACCTAAAAAGCTCCTAGAACTGGTAAATAAATTCATCAAATTTCAGGATACAAAATTAATGTACACAAATCAGTAGCTCTGCTATACACCAACAGCGACCAAGCTGAGAATCAAATCAAGAACTCAATCCCTTTCACAGCAGCTGAAAAAAAAAAAAAAAATTAAAAGCATAGGAATATACCTAATCAAGGACATGAAAGACCTCTACAAGGAAAACTACAAAACACGACTGAAAGAAATCATAGATGACACACACATGCAAACATATTCCATGCTCATGGATGGACAGAACCAATATATGTGAAAATGACCATACTGTCAAAAGCAATTATAAATTCAATGCAATTCTTATCAAAATAGCACCATCATTCTTCAAAGAACAAGAAAAAAACAATTGTAAATTTTATATGGAACCAAAAAAGAGCCTCAACAGCCAAAGCAAGACTAAGCAAAAAGAACAAATCTAGAGGCATCATATTACTCAACTTCAAACGATAATATAAGGCCATGGTCACCAAAACAGCATGGTACTGGTATAAAAATAGGCATACAAATCAATGGAACAGAGTAGACAATCCAGAAATAAATCCAAATACAGCCAACTGATCTTTGACAAAGCAAACAAAAACATAAAGTGGAGAAAAGACACCCTATTCAACAAATGGTGCTGGAATAATTGGCAACCCACATGTAGAACTGGATCCTCATCTCTCACCTTATACAAAAATCAACTCAAGATGGATCAAAGACCTAAATCTAAGGCTTTAAATTATAAAAATTCTAGAAGACAACTTTGGAAAAAACCCTTCTAGACATTAGCTTAGACAAACACTTCATGACCAAGAACTGAAAAGCAAATGCAACAAAAACAGAAATAAATAGATGGAACTTAATTAAACTTAAAAGCTTCTGCACAGCAAAAGAAATAATCAGCAGAGTTAACAGACAACCCAAAGACTGAAAGAAAACCTTCACAATCTATACTAAGACTAAGGACTAATAACCAGAATCTATGAGTAACTCAAACAAAGCAGCGAGAAAAAAACAAACAACCCCATCAAAAAGTGGGGAAAGGATATGAACAGACATTTCTCAAAAGAAGATATTCATACAGCCAACAGACACATGAAAAAATGCTCATCGTCACTCGCCATCAGAGAAATGCAAATCAAAACCACAATGAGATACCATCTCACACCAGTTAGAATGGCAATCATTAAGAAGTCAGGAAACAACAGGTGTTGAAGAGGATGTGGAGAAATAGGAACACTTTTACACTGTTGGTGGGATTGTAAACTAGTTCAACCATTATGGAAAACAGTATGGCAATTCCTCAAGGATCTAGAACTAGATGTACCATATGACCCAGCCATCCCACTACTGGGTATATACCCAAAGGATTATAAATTATTCTACTACAAAGACACATGCACACGTATGTTTATTGCGGCACTATTCACAATAGCAAAGACTTGGAATCAACCCAAATGTCCATCTGTGACAGACTGGATTAAGAAAATGTGGCACATATACACCATGGAATACTATGCAGCCATAAAAAAGGATGAGTTTGCGTCCTTTGTAGGGACATGGATGCAGCTGGAAACAATCATTCTTAGCAAACTATCACAAGAACAGAAAACCAAACACCGCATGTTCTCACTCATAGGTGGGAACTGAACAATGAGATCACTTGGACTCGGGAAGGGGAACGTCACGCACTGGGGCCTATCATGGGGAGGGGGGAGGGGGGAGGAGGGAGGGATTGCATTGGGGAGTTATACATGATATAAATGATGAATTGATAAAAAAAGTAAAATAAAATAAAAAAAAAAATAAAAATAAAAATATAATGCAAAGCAAAAAAAAAAAAAAAAAAAAAAAAAGAAAAGCAAATGCAACAAAAACAGAAATAAATAGATGGAACTTAATTAAACTTAAAAGCTTCTGCACAGCAAAAGAAATAATCAGCAGAGTTAACAGACAACCCAAAGACTGAAAGAAAACCTTCACAATCTATACTAAGACTAAGGACTAATAACCAGAATCTATGAGTAACTCAAACAAAGCAGCGAGAAAAAAACAAACAACCCCATCAAAAAGTGGGCTAAGGACATGAATAGACAATTCTCAAAAAGAGATACATAAATGATGAACAAATATATAAAAAAATGCTCAACATCACTAATGATCAGGGAAATTCAAATGAAAACCACAATGCGACACCATCTTACTCCTTCAAGAATTGTCATAATCAAAAAATAAAAAATAATACATGTTGGAGTGAATGTGGTGAAAGGGAATATTTCTACACTGTTGGTAGGAGTGTAGTACAGCCACTATGGAAAACAGTATAAAATGGAATACTACTCAGCAGTAAAAAGGAACAAAATAATGGTATTAGTAGAAACCTGTATGGAATTGGAGACCATTATTCTAAGTGAAGTGACTCAGGAATGAAAAAACAAATATTTTATGTTCTCACTTACAAGTGGCAGCTAAGATATGAGGACAAAAAGGCATAAAAATAATACAATGGACTTACAGGGCTCAGGGGAAAGGGTGGGAGGGAAGTGAGGGATAAAAGACTACATATTCAGTAAAGGGTACATTGCTCAGGTGGTGGGTGCACCAACATCTCAGAAACAATCACTAAAGAACTTGTTCATGTAAAAACAAATAAATAAGTAAATACAGAAAAAATAATGTATATATTTTATAGTGCACAGTGTACAATTTCAAGACAAATAATTTATTTGTTTTTTAGTGAAAGTTTTTCACATACATAATGCTGATGAAATTTGACTTCAGGATGCCTTTTGGATACCATTTTTCTAACCAGTAAAGTAAGAAACATAATTATGAAAATTGCATGGCTATTCTTACTGATGGCTATTTTCTCAAGAGAACAATCCAACATAGTCTCCTACAGATATACATGAATTCCACAGACAATTGAGAATTGCTTAAAAAAAAATTATTTCCTCTTGGCCTCTTAGGTAATTAATGGTAAGTAAAATCAATAGTTGTTTCCCCATAGTATATCATTACAATTACAATAAAGTAACTATTTTCTTTATATTTATTAAATTGTTCTTTCAATTTGATGTAGTGGTTGAAAGACTCTAAGCAATCTGAAGAACATAATTATAAAATAACATTTTCAAAAAATCATACAATCTGTGATGCCATTAAAAAGTGAAAGTTTCATTCATGGCTATAGATGAATGATACATTGCTGAGCCACTATTAACATTCAAAATATCAGTTTTGTATTCTAAAGATTTGTGACAGTCTGATGGCAGGAAATGATTGCAGTAAGATAACAGTTGACCTGTTGCTTCAAAATAATGAACCAAACCTTTTCAAGAAAGCCTGGGGCACACAGAGGTCAAGCCTACCTGGAGATACTGGTAATGAGAAAGTGAAATAGCTAATTCTTATCTGATTCATTATCTAGGTACCAAAATTCCTGTGAGAAGCCCCATTAAAAACCAATGGATGTTGTCTTTTCCCAAAAAATCTGCCTCCTGGGAAACAATTGAGGGTCTCTCAATTTGAGATTACAAAAAAGGAAAAGAAAGGGAAAAAAATGTTTAAGGCAAAAGAAAGTTCTCATAAGTGCCTTTATGTGAAGTTTTAGGTTTGCTTTAAGCTATCCCAGAAATCTTTACATTAATGACATTTGGACGTGTGAACTTTGCTCTTATGAGTGCACTTGCCATGCTCTCCTTTTTCCTGTTCTCTTCTATCCTTCATTATCTCTGAACCTCCACCCAATACATGCGGCTCCTGGGTATGCTCCCAGTTTTTTTTTCTTTTGAGAGCAAGTGAAAAAGTGAAATTCACAACCTTTATCTTAAAGAGTTATATAAAAAGAAAAGAAAGTTATGGAAACTTTACCAATGTATTAAAAAGTAGTGACTTAAAGTTATCTGTCAGACTATTCTATTAGCTTCAAATGTCAAATTGGCAGGTAATCAGCCTCAAAGCCTCACTTTATTGACTATTTTTTGGGGGAAAGTACCTGATAATTTTGTTCAGTAGGGCTAATCCTCTATGTGAGTACCACCTGCCTCCCGGCAGCCCCTCCCCAGATTAGGCAAAGTTATAATGAATATTCTTCCTTCTGTGAAATGTGATATACAAAATGGCATCTCTCTGGTTCAGAGGCCTAAAATAAATTTTAGAAGACATTCTAAAGACTATCTGTATGACCTGCAACCTTGTCAAAAAAAAAAAAAAAAAAAATCCTGAAATTTTGCCTTGAACCTTTAAACTGGCCCAAACCTCAACAACCACAACATTCTGCAACACAGCTAAATTTCACCAGCACTGTGACTCTTGAACAGCAACAACCAATCAACTACGGAATAATGTAGTAAGCCAGACTCCTTCAACGTTAATTACTTGAAAACAACTTGTGTAATCACCCTTGGCTTTCTTTTACATTACTACTCCCCTCTCTGTCTTCAGAACACAATTTGGCTTCTAGCAGGATCTGTTCCTCAAATTGCAATGCCTAGGACCCCAGTAAATGACTTGTCTTACTGCTTTGAGTCTGTTCTTACACTTCTTGGTGGATACTTCATCACCAGCAAGCGAGTGGTGGATGATTATCAGTTTTGAGCTACTGGACATTTTGATTGTCTTCCTTTAGCAACATCAGTTGTCTGGCTGAGATTGTGCAGCCATTCTTAGCACTCTGAGGTGACTTCTGTTGATAGAGGGACAGTCAGAAGCTGAAGTAACTTGATGGCACCTGTGATTCTATTGCACGTCAGAATCAACCTACAGATTGGCACTAGATAAAGACACAAACGTGGAAGACATCACTCATTAGAGTGAGTATCCTCAGATCACTTTGCTCTTTTGGTTCATTTGTTGTTTCATTTCACTCGGTGGCCTTGGATGTTGCTAACTTTTGCACGCTGGGACTCAAGTGTAGGGAGGAGCCCCATCTTTAATGTCCTAGGCTTTTACTACAACTGAGCATTCATGAGACTATGGAAAATCCAGATACATATGTAGGTGGTCAGAAGGCACACATAACCCATTTTATGCATTGTGTCCACCAGAGCATTTTATTTAGCAATATTCTTTTGTGAAAGTAAAAGACTCACTAAATAATAACCAAGCCAACCAGGTTTGAAGAAGGATAAGGTGTATATATTAATTGTCATGAATATAATAATTTTAACAAAAGAACCAAATAGAATCTTCTGGTTCTAATTCTGGGCAAAGAAATGTGTCTTTGTTCAAAGTCACAGCACAGAGGGCCCCTGCTAGCACATCTGTCCCTGTCACAGAGGTCTCTGCTACCACACCTGTGCTCTGCCTCAGATTGGTTCTTAGACTGTGGGAATGAATTCAACTATACAAGATTAATGAATCCTCCCACATATTGGTTTATACAGCATAATATTTACATTTTGTTCTCTCCAACGTCACCATCAGATCATCTAATTTTTATAAATCCATGATTAGAACATTTTAATTTTGTTACTTATGGTCATGTGAATCAACTTTTTTTTTTAAGGTACACTGTATTTATAAGTTTAAAAAAAGAATTATATTATAAATTCAAGACGCTGCAAAGTTTCTGTCTTTAACACTTGAAGGAAAGGCAGGCTGGAAGTCACAAAGAGAGCAGGCGTCCCCATTTCCCAGTCTCCTGTGTAGAGGTGTGCTTGCACCAGGTCAGAGCTAGACAAACGTGCTTCAGTAGGTTTTTATAAAGGGTGTAGTAGTGCACCCTGCTGGTATCTGTTCAGATCTTCTCAAATGTGTTTTGCCAGGTCTGTGCTCTCCTTCTTCAGTGTCACTGTGCTTTTGGTTCATACAGTCCATACTGTAAGACTTCTCTTCATCACACAATCCTTGGACTACTAGCGTTGTCTTCCCAGAAGCACAAAGGGGAAAAAGTGCTTGGGAGGTCACATCCCACCAACTCCTGACCTTCCCCAGTCAATAACAAATGGCTCAGAGTTTGTCTTGCCTTTGCACAGAACAAATCTGAGAAGTAACTTAGACCCCAGAGTTTTTCTGTAGGATCAAGCTAAAGCTACTCTTCTCCAGACTTCATCGAGGATCACATCTTTGCTTGTCTTCTCCTTCTCTGCCTTGCTTTTCCCCACTCCTTTATACGTTTCCTTAGAAAGAGTTCTATAATAAATCACTTGCACAAGATAATCTTTAATCTTGGGTAAGGATCTATTTTCAGATAACTTGACCTCAAACATGCGGCAAGTGTGAAAGCCAACTCCTACCTACAGATTTATTTGGTCACCAGGCTTTCTGACCTTAGTGTCAGCAGTTTTCAGTTGTGAAACAGCAGCTGCTGAGCGCTTGGAAATCTGGGGAAGCCATGGGAGGTTTGGTAGGTGTATTAGTTATCTATTGCTGTGTAACAAATTACCCCAAACTTAACAGTTTAAACAAAGCACATTCATAATTTTACAGTGTCTGTGTGTCAGGAATCACAGCACAATTTAACTAAGTCTTCTTCTTTAGGGTCTCCCATGAAACTATAATCAAAGCATCAGACTGGACTGCAGTCATGTGGGGGTTTAACAAGGTAGGATCCACTTCCAAGCTTACTCAGTGGTCGTTGACAGGATTCAATCTTTTTGGTTGTTGGTATTATTTCCTTGCTAGCTGTTGGGCAGAATTCATTCTCGGTTCTTTGCCACTCAAGCCTCTTCGACATTTTTCAGAGAAGTGTAAAAGACGAGAAAGCAAGGCAGTGAGAGAGAGAGAGAGAGAGAGAGAGAGAGAGAGAGAGAGAGAGAGAGAGCTAGGAGATGGGAGTCACAGTCTTTTGTAACCTAACTACGGAAGTGATATCTCATCACTTTTGCCATATTCTTTTGGTTAGAAGCAAGACACCAGGTGCAATCCACACTCAAAGGAAGGAGATTACACAAGGGCATGAATACAAGACTGTGGGATATAGAACCCTCCCTCTGGAGCCTGCATTCTTCTAGGCAACCTGGCATAAGTATCTAGGGCTGTTTTTGGAGAATCCTGCTTGTCACTCTGGTTTCTTTTCATTAAAACTTTAATTTAGGCCGGGTGCGGTGGCTCAAGCCTGTAATCCCAGCACTTTGGGAGGCCGAGACGGGCGGATCACGAGGTCAGGAGATCGAGACCATCCTGGCTAACACAGTGATACCCCATCTCTACTAAAAAAAAAAAAAAAAAAAAAAATTAGCCGGGCGCAGTGGTGGGCGCCTGTAGTCCCAGCTACACGGGAGGCTGAGGCAGGAGAATGGCGTAAACCTGGGAAGCGGAGCTTGCAGTGAGTGGAGATTGCACCACTGCACTCCAGCCTGGGCAACAGAGCAAGACTCCATCTCAAAAAAACAAACAAACAAAAAAAAAACCTTTAATTTATACCTCAATGATCATATTCATAAGAAAATGCTATGGGGTTTATTATTCCACATAAAAAAGTAAAGCCTATTATTTACCCATAAATATCACTTAAGTGTCAGCATAAGGTAGAAATACTTGCAATTCTTTCACCTTTGGAATACCTTATAAAAATAAAATGGTTAAAGTTCTGTCATGACAAATCATGCAGTATTGAAACGCAAAAATTTCTGCTGCTGCTTGGTTGGCATTTCCTTTGACACTTTCTGAAATGATGCTCAGATAATTTGCTTTTTTGCTCAATCTGGCTTGACAACTGAAGGGTATTTTATGCTGGTCCTCAAAAGAAAAGCTCTGTGTCCACTTCAATGGCTCTAAAATGAATCAGCTCGACGCCTGGATATGAATGATTCATTGGATCTTATCATCCTCATGCTGGCTGCCTTGGTTCTCAATTCACTAATATAATGATTTCTAAATATCGAGTCCAGATGTTCCCTTGGGATGAGAAGGGCAGAGAGAACACAGGTGTGTGAAAGGATGAAGTTTTTTTAATTTTGAATTTTTAATTAAAATGTAGTTATGGCTTATAGTCACACTGTGATAAAGCACTAATACGGTGTTATAGACTGTCTTATTCTCTCCACCTTCACTACTATGTGCACCTGTACGTATTCATTTTGCCCTGCATGATATAGGTAATAAATAAAGTCTAGTCAGTGAGGCTGCCTCAGCCATCATTTAGAATTTGGCCTTACACCTATCTAAAATTTCAGAAAAGATTGAGAAATCCCTGGCCCCACCAGTAAATGAGAAAACCAAGAGGCATTAAATAAAAAGTAGCAATCCTATGACAGACTGAGTGGCCTTTTATGTTCACTGATTCCAGAGTGAGCTGGAACTGTTGACAGGGACCACTGACCTTGTTTTAATATCAAGTATGCATGAAGGTTATCTTTGGTTTCTAGAAATTTTATTTAATACAGAAATGATTTTTAGTTGAATCATCATTGTAGTTAAGCATTGTGTGTGTGTGTGTGTGTATACACACACATATATACACACACATACACATATATATAAAATATGTGCATATATATGTATATATGTGTGTATATATACATATATATGTGTGTGTACACACACACATGCACACACAACTAATAGAAAATAAAAAGGCTTGCTTTGTGCCAGAATGTTTAAAAGGCACTAAAATCCCAGGGCACCAGGCAGACACCTACTCAGCTGAACAAAATTTCAGTCATGCCATTCATATAAATACACAAAGATGTAATGCTGGAGATTCGTTATTTTTCTTGTGGGATACTTTCTGTCTCAACAGTAATAAAATTTATACAATTTGTCTAAAGGCCACAAAATCTGGATTCTTGAAGAATTAGATAAGAGAGAAAGCTCTTGTGTCAAAACGGTAAGCCCTGCACTGTCTACCCAGCTCTTTATGCTGCTGTGAAGGCACAAAGAAGGTTAAAGTCAGATTTCTATCTACAGTTTAGCTTTTCCCAAATGAAACAACACATTTGCTGAACAAGAAGCATGTAATGCCTCTTACCCCAGTTAAGTAACTTTCAGGTCTACGTACAGGCCACGGAGATTGGTAGTTGGGATACTAAGACACTAGGTGAGCAGAACAAAGCCTGTCAGAAAACCTGGGCTATTTTCTAAAATCTAACAAAATCTGATTCAAAAAGGACATCAATCTTATTTTTTAAAATAGTATAAGTCTAATATTTAAAATAGAATAGAGTTAAAAAATTGTCACCTCACATTTCCTTTAACCACATCCTTGGCAGGGTGTGGTGACTCACCCTTATAATCCCAGCACCCTGGGAGCTCCTTTAAGCAACACATAGATTTTCATTAATAAATACACACATGTCTATACACACATGCCAAATTCTTTTGTAAAACAGGATAATATTATAGATATTATTTTAAAACTGTGTTGAAAATATATCGTGAACACCACGCACGTTATGGTAGCTATTGTTGGCTACCATCCACCCCCTATTTTCTTCCTATAAAGGATGTCTGTGAAACAGCAAAGTGTCCAATCCAAGGGAATGGATGAAGATTAGTGAAGCCACTCACAAGAATCCCATTCCCTGATTTCCCAGCCTCCTTGTCATGGAGGGTGAGCAATTATCCAGTCTGGACAAAAAAGGTCTAAGAGAAGGGAATTGGAGGGGTTCCAGAAAACTTTTGCTTCTCTTTCCTTCTTCTTTCTTTCTTTCCCTCCCTCCCCAAACAAAAAAAGACCACAATACCCTCCTTCCCCCCTTCCTTCCGGCCTCTCCTCCTTCCTCCTTTTCCTATTCCTTCATCCTTGCTCTTCCTTTCCCTTTCTTCTTTCTTTTCTCTTTCTTTCTTTCTTTCTTTTCTTTCTTCTTTCTTTCTTTCTTCTCTTTCTTTCTTTTTTTTCTTTCTTTCTTTCTTTCTTTCTTTTCTTTTCTTTCTTTCTTTCTTTCTTTCTTTCTTTCTTTCTTTCTTTCTCTTTCTTTCTTTCTTTTCTCTTTCTCTCTTTCTTCTTTCCTTTCTTTCCTTACTTTTTTTTTTTTTAAATAGCATCTTGTTGTGACTCTGCTCACTGCAACCTCCAACTCAAGCGATTCTCGTACCTCAGCCCCCCGAGTAGCTGGGATTATAGGCATGTGCCACTATATCTGGCTCTTTTTTTTTTTTTTTTTAGTGGAGACAGGGTTTTGCCATGTTGGCCAGGCTTGAACTCCTAGCCTCAAGTCATCTGTCCACCTCAGCCTCCCAGGGTGCTGGGATTACAGGGGTGAGCCACCACACCCTGCCAAACATTTGCTTTTCCAATTAAATAAGTCCAGATGGCTATGTTCTTTCTTTTCCTTTTCCTTTTCCTTTCTTCCAACTTGCATATAGATTTGAAGACTGGCACCTTAACAGCCATCTTTGGAGCATGAGGGGAAGCCAAAGAGGATCACAGACACATCCTCCTTGAGCCTCCTCCAGCACTGCCTACCACCAGATACCTCAATATGAGAGAAAAATAAACATAAATTGCCTCAGCCATTGTGCTTGGATTTTCTCTTGCTTGGAACCAAATACATCTTTCATTTTTCATCTGTCTCAGTGTTTCCTTAAATATAGGATATATGTCTTTGATGTTATGACTACAGAAACTAATTTCATGTTGTTTAGAACAAGTCACTAAATAATATTTTGTCAATAACACAAACATTTCTCATTTTACTGCAGTCATTTGGATTCTATAAAGAGGACTTAAGTATGACTTAAATAGTCATTTTTTGGTTAATTATCCTTTTATAAAATGCCTAAACAGGCTTATCAAGCTTAAAATTAATAATATTGTTTTGATCATATTTGTATTTATCATACTCTTCATTCATATTAAACAATGCTGGTTTTTTATTTTTGACAAGGTTATTAGCAGACTTAGGGAGATATATTAAGAAAATATTGACTCAGGTGGCACATGCATATGGCAAAATTCTTGAGGGTAAAATAGCAAATTATTAAAGCAGGAAAACACCATTCCACCATGTCACTTTTAATGGTGACAGACTATACTCTCAGAAGAATATATTTGGGTGTCATATTTAGAATATTAACATCTTGCATGTTGTGGGCACAAACCGCCAACCAATGACCATAAAGCAAATGAAAGAAACAGATGCTAACATAAACCGTCGGGACTGTGGGTGATAATCAGTTACTTATCAGGCCTGACTGTAACAACAGTGCATTTCATCAGTTGCTTAGTAAAAACTACATTTAAGTTGTGACATGTTTGCACCAAATCTTTGCTAAATTTCTTCCTCAAATAAATGTTTCAATTATTTCCTCAAGATGAATGACTAAAAGTTAAGTTTCTGGGAGACAATGACAAATAGTTTTTAAGTATTTTCATATTTATTTACCCAATTGTCTCCTGGAATGCTTATACCAATTCCATTCCTACAAATATTGTAAAAGACTGAATTTTTTTCTCAATCTTTCTATCATGTTTTTTGTTTCATTCAAACACAAAATAACAATAAAAATAAATTCAACTTATCATATACTATATATAACACACTTTTATTTGTTTTAATTTTGAAACAGGTCTATTTGTTCATAATCATTTTCTTTTATTCATGAAATATGTCACAGCAATCTTTCAATTCAATATATATTGATCTAACAAATTATTTCAAAATTTCAGTATATTTTAAATTATAAATGTCACACAATGTACTTTATTTTTAAATTGGTATATATTTGTATTTATTTGTTGCATACATGTGATACTTTGACATGTATCTATAATGTGTAATGATCAAATCAGAGTATGTAGCTCATCCATCACCTCAAACATTATCATTTCTTTGTGTTGGAAACATTTCAAACCTCCTCTCATAACTATTTACACGATGCACTTTCTAACAAACTAAATAATGTTGAGACATAAAATGATAGTGCTAGTAATTTTCACTCACCTTACCTACTTCACAAACATACTTACCTTGAGTCTATCTTTTTAGCAGAGAAATCTCATATTATTCTGTTTTTAAACACACATGTGCCAATATGTAGGCATGTATAGGGACTTCAATTAGTTCTGTCTTAGAAAAAATGAGATTTTAATAACAGTTTAGCAATTTTTGTCTCTGGAGTATCATTTATATCCCACCAGATCAATAGTTAGAGATATGATTCACTTTTGATGCTGGGTTACACTACACAGTGTTAATATTTTATAACCAATTCAAACATTACCTACTCTATTGGCATATATACATGTACTTCCAAATATTTTCCTACCATTAAAAAAGTCTCTGTAGACATACATGTTTCTACTCATGTTTATTGAATTTTTGTCTTGAAGATAGATCTCCTCCATCTCACACACACAATAAAATAGGATTGTTAAGTCAGTGTATGTATACGTTTAACTCACAGTTGTTATAGAATATGTGAGACTACATTTATCCACAAAATGTTCCAGTGTACACATTTCCCCATTTAATACTGGATATTACTAGTCTTTTAAATTTTGTTAATCTGATGTGTTTTTTGTTTTTTTTATTATTATTATTATTATACTTTAAGTTCTAAGGTACATGTGCTCAACGTGCACATTTGTTACATATGTATACATGTGCCATATTGGTGTGCTGCACCCATCAACTCGTCAGCACCCGTCAACTTGTCATTTGCATCAGGTATAACTTCCAATAGCATCCCTCCCCCTCCCCCTCCCCACAATAGGGCCCGGTGTGTGATGTTCCCCTTCCCGAGTCCAAGTGATCTCATTGTTCAGTTCCCACCTATGAGTAAGAACATGCGGTGTTTGGTTTTCTGTTCTTGTGAAAGATTGCTGAGAATGATGGTTTCCAGCTGCACCCATGTCCCTACAAAGGACATGAACTCATCCTTTTTTATGGCTGCATAGTATTCCATGGTGTATATATGCCACGTTTTCTTAATCCAGTCTGTCACTGATGGACATTTGGGTTGATTCCAAATCTTTGTTATTGTGAATAGTGCCTCAGTAAACATACGTGTGCATGTGTCTTTACAGCAGCATGATTTATAATCCTTTGGGTATATACCCAGTAATGGGATGGCTGGGTCATATGGTATTTCTAGTTCTATATCCTTGAGGAATCGCCATACTGTTTTCCACAATGGTTGAACTATTTACCATCCCACCAACAGTGTAAAAGTGTTCCTATTTCTCCACATCCTCTCCAGCACCTGTTGTTTCCTGACTTTTTAATGATTGCCATTCTAACTGGTGTGAGGTGGTATCTCATTGTGGTTTTGATTTGCATTTCTCTGATGGCGAGTGATGATGAGCATTTTTTGATGTGTCTGTTGGCTGTATGAATGTCTTCTTTTGAGAAATGTCTGTTCATATCCTTTGCCCACTTTTTGATGGGTTGTTTGTTTTTCTCTTGTAAATTTGTTTGAGTTCTTTGTAGGTTCTGGATATTAGCCCTTTGCAGATGAGTAGATTGCAAAAATTTTCTCCCATTCTGTAGGTTGCCTGTTCACTCTGATGGTAGTTTCTTTTGCTGTGCAGAAGTTCTTTAGTTTAATTAGATTCCATTTGTCAATTTTGGCTTTTGTTGCCGTTGCTTTTGGTGTTTTAGACATGAAGTCCTTGCCCATGCCTATGTCCTGAATGGTATTACCTAGGTTTTCTTCTAGGGTTTTTATGGTTTTAGGTCTAACATTTAAGTCTCTAATCCATCTTGAATTAATCTTCGTATAAGGAGTAAGGAAAGGATCCAGTTTCAGCTTTCTACTTATGGCTAGCCAATTTTCCCAGCACCATTTATTAAATAGGGAATCCTTTCCCCATTTCTTGTTTCTCTCAGGTTTGTCAAAGATCAGATGGCTGTAGATGTGTGGTATTATTTCTGAGGGCTCTGTTCTGTTCCATTGGTCTATATCTCTGTTTTGGTACCAGTATCACGCTGTTTTGGTTACTGTAGCCTTGTAGTGTAGTTTGAAGTCAGGTAGCATGATGCCTCCAGCTTTGTTCTTTTGACTTAGGATTGTCTTGGCAATGTGGGCTCTATTTTAAAAATGATGTTTTCTTGTGGTTTACTTACCATGAGTTTCAGAATATTTTTTATTTATTTCTTTATTTTAATAATTTTCAGTTATCTTTTATGGATTGCCTTTCTTGCTTATTGTATCATTTCTATTTAATTTTTGCTGCTTTTGAATTCATAGTGCTGTGTGTGTGGGGATGGATGGGTGTATATACACACAATTGTCCATATACAAACGATGGTCCATATATATATATGGAATATTAAATTTTGATTACAATAAATGGTTCAAATGCTTTCCTAGTCTACTGTCTTTTAGCTTTCCTCAGTGTAAATCAATCAATCTATCTATCTATCTATCTATCTATCTATCTATCTATTATCTATCTATATCTATCTATGTCTTTTTATCCATCAAGTTTTATTTTCTCATGTAATAAAATGTGGCTAATTTACATATACACAATAGAGATTTTATTTTTGTGTTAAGTGTGTTAGGCTTTTAACTTTATTTTTGTTAAATTGGTTAGGCAATCATTTATTAAGCAAACATTTTTCAGGAGACTGAAATAACACTTTTATCAGTGGTGTGCTCCAATTGTTAAATTTTTAGGAGTTTTGCAAGCTGGTTGGTATGACATTGGTAGCTTATAATTGGCTATAGTCTAAGCATTTATATATCAGAAACTGGCAAACTCTACATCAGTCTCCCCACTACCCTGCTCCAGTCCCAGAGAGCTGAATGTTAAACATTCTCATCACTTTTTAGTCATATGTGTTTTCCTTACATCCTTGGGCCTAATGCTGAACTCTATATTTCAATCCTTTCATCTGTTTGTTTAATGATATAAAAATACGTTATATTTACAGTAGATCTGTTTCAGAAACTGGTGTAGCAAAAATAATTTTTAAATATTTTTGCAAAACTCTTTTGGCATTTCTAACATTTACTGTATATTTTAAAATACTTTCAACAAGTTGTCACTCTCAAATGACTAAAAAAGAGCAAAAATTGTCATTTTGACTGAAAATGGATTAAATCATGCATTTGTTTTGGAACAGTAGATGTTTTTATAATATTACATTCTTCCATTTGGTGAAATTATTTTTCTTTGTCCAGCATTTTAAAGAAATATATTTATGTTCTCTTAGGCTCACTGTAATAAGTCTACTTGTCTTAGTTTTATTAATTTAAATTGTGAAACTGAAATAAAAACATAATTCATTCACTTTTTTCAAATTGCAAAGTTGATGTGCTCCTAATGGAACTGAGCACCCTTTCTTATGTGACACTTTTCTCATGTAATTAATTAGTTAAGAGGAAATTGCTAAGTAGATATGTATCTCCTTATCTAAATTCTTTTTTTAGTAGTTTTGTGATTTCAGAACCTACATTTACATTTTAATACATTTTGAAGTAATTTTTGTATATTATGTAAAACAATAGTCCAATTTTATTGTTTAGCATGGGTATGTATTGTTTTTCCAACACTATTTATTGAAAAAAACTGTCCTTTCCCCATTGTGTATTCTTGGCACATATGTCAAAGATTAGTAGACTGTACATGATAGGGTTTTTTTCCTAGGCTCTCTATACTGTTCTATTGGTCTATATGTCTGTTTTTAGCCCAATACCATACTGTTTTGATTACTATAGCTTTGTAATATAGTTAAAATTAGGAAATGTGATTGCCCCAACATTGCTTTAAGATTTATTTGGCTATGCATGGTCTTTTGAGATTCCATATGAATTTTTGAATATTTTTTCTATTTCTGTAAAAAATGTCATAGGAAATTTATAGGGATTGCATTAAATCTGCAGTTCACCTCAGGTAGTATGAACATTTTGATAATACGTATATACTTTGCTTATTTTCTAGCCTTCTTTTCTGGCTGTGATATGATCTTAATACTGGTCCCTTGGGGAAAATGGGAAGATGTTGCTCAAAGGGAACAAACTTTCAGTTATAACGGGAGCAATTCTGGAATGTAATGCAAACCATAGGCAGTGATAATTTGGTTAATTAATGTGATAGGATAAAAATTATAGTATATGCATATCAAGTAACCACATTTGTAATCCTGGAACATATATAATCCTTATTTGTCAATTAAATATTATAAAATTTAAAAATAATAAACAAAATTTGAAAATAAATTATGTCATTAACATGTATAATAGTCAGGGTTCTCCAGAGGGACAGAACTTATAGGATACATATATATGTGTGGGTGTGTGTATATATATTTATGTGTACATATGTACGTATATATTCTTGTGTGTGTGTGTGTGTATATATATATATATCGGGGGGTTTATTAATAATTAACACAATCACAATGTCCCACATAGGCTGTCTGCAAGCTGAGGAGTAAGGAAAGCCAATCCATGTTCCCAAAATGAAGAACATGGAGTCTGATGTGCGAGGGCAGGAAGCATCCAGCACAAGATAAAGATATAGGCTAAGAGGCTAGACTAGTCTGTCATTTCACATTTTTCTGCCTGCTTTTTATATTCTACCCATGCTTGCAGCTGATCAGATGGTGCCCACCCAGATTAAGGGTGAGTCTGCCTTCCCCAACCTACTGACTCAAATGTTAATCTCTTTGGCAACACTGGCACAGACACACCCAGCATCAGTACTTTGTATCCTTCAATCCAATCAAGTTGATATTTGGTATTAACTATCACAAGTCTACCTCTTGTCAACTTGAACCCGTACACATCTTCTGAGATCATACATAATCTTCAAATAAAAACAATAATAAGGTCATAACTATGCCTAACATAATAAAACTATCCTTCATACTGGAAACACAATAGTCCCCAACCCAAATACTATTACATAAAATTAACAATGCTTAAATGCTGATGTGAATTCAATAAAACTTATGTCACATGATAAAAGAAAAAGGAAATAAAATGAAGATATTTTCTTAGTACAAGTGTATACATGCACAAACAAGTTTTTAACAAAAGAAGGGGAAATACTCGTGACAATACTCGTGACAAATATAGTCCTCTTTTCTGCAGCTGGTCACGTGGTCATAGCTGATATTTATGACTACCTTCTACTACCAATTCTGTATTCCCTTTGCCTTTAGCAAGCACCACAGCAGGTAGTTTGTTTGTTTGTTTATTTATTTATTTATTTATTTATTTATTTATTATTTATTTATTTTTCCTGGTGGAGTGACCCAAACCTTTATTACAGAAGAGTCTGGGCCATTTGTAGTCCTTCCTGCCTGGATTGGGTTGTTGTCATTTCTCATTGACCTTTATCACAGGGCATGGTAATACTAAGAGAAACCCTAATGGATCTCCTGTATTCCATGCATACTGTTTCTTTCCTCCATTGTGGAGTAGTAGACAGATTTCATCTGATTGTCTGGGTCAATCAACCCAGTCAAACCCGTAACTTAAAGATATGTAACTTAAACACCGTAACTTCTTAGCCTGTTGACTAAAAGATAGGAGGAGCCCAAAGTATCCAGGTGGCAATCTTAACTTCCAGTTAATGGAATCATTGTTGTGTCTCCTGGTGGCAGCATTACTCCCTCTGGAACTAAGACCTCTAGGACAGCAGAATGTAATGTCGTGGGAACAGGCAGCACAAATTTTGCTAGTGGATCTCTAGGGGTGATGGTGAGTGGTGCCACTTCCACTTACACTCCTTGATTCCTGGACCCATGAATCCTGGCTATCAAAAAAACTGTACCATATATTGGAAGCTGAGTCAGACCATACACAGTCTTCTGGAGAACTTTGCCTCAGCCCTGCAAAGTATTGTCACCTAGTTAGTATTATAATTGGGACTTCAAAAGACCATTTCACCATTCTATCAAACAAGCTGCTTCAGGATGATGGGAAATATGGTAAGACCAGTGAATTCCATGAGCATAAGCCCACTGTAAAGTGAATGCCTCCGTCAGAGGCAATGCTGTGTGGAATACAATGATGGTGGATAAGGCATTCCATGAATCCACAGATGGTAGTCTTTGCAGAAGCATTGCAAGGAAAGGCAATTTATCTGGAGTAAATGTCTATTCCAGTGAAGGCAAACCTCTGCCCTTTCTATGATGAAAGAGGTTCAGTATAATCAACCTGCCACCAGGTAGCTGGCTGACCACCCTGAGGAATGGTGCCATATGGAGGGCTCAGTTTTAGTCTCTGCTGCTGGCAATTTGGGCACTCAGCAGTAGTCAAGGCCAGGTCAGCATTGGTGAGAAGTTCATGTTGCTAAGCCCATGCATAACCTCCACCCCTGCCACCATGGCCACTTTGTTCATGGGCCCATTGGGCGATGACAGGGGTGGCTGGGAAAAGGGGCTGAGTGCTGTCCACAGAACAAGTAGGTTCATCTTATACACTTGATTATTAAAATTCTCCTCTGCTGAGGTCACCTGTTGGTGAGCACTCACATGGGATGTCTTCACATTTTTTGACCACATTTTCTTCACAGTTTTTGACCACTCAGAGAGGTCCATTCACATATCTCTTCCCAAAATTTCTTCATCGCCAATTTTCCAATCATGCTTCTTTCAAGTCCCTGACCATCCAGCCAAACCACTGGCTACAGCCCATGAGTCAGTATGTAATCACACATTTGGCCATTTCTCCTTCCATGCAAAGTGCACAATCAGGTACACTGCTCAAAGTTCTGCCCTCCAGGAATATTTCCCTTCACTACTGTACTTCAGGGATGTCCTAGAAAGAGGTGGTAGTGCTGCAGCTGTCCACTTTCGCATGCTGCCTGCATATCATGCAGAACCATCTGTGAACCAGGCCCTAGTCTTTTCTTCCTCTGTCAACTGGTCATAGGGAATTCCCCATGAGGCCATGGGTGCAAGCTGGAGGAGAGAAGGCAGGGTGGCAGGAGTGGAGACCATGGGCACTTGAGCCACTTCCTCATGTAACTTACTTGTGCCTTCAAGACCTGCTCAAGCCCAATTCCATATATACCACTTCCATTTGATGATGGAATGTGGCTGGGCATGACCCACTTTATGGTTAGATGGCCAAGAGCTGTCTCTCAAAAGGCAAGTAGTTATCTGCAGAAGATGACAAGGTCTTGCTCCAAAATCCTAGAGGCCTCCACTGTGATTCACCTATGGGGGCCTGCCAGAGGTTCCAAACAGCATCCCTATCTTCCACTGACGCCTCAAGCATCATTGGATCTGCTGGGTCATATGACGCAAGTGGAAGAGCAGCTTGCACAGCAGCCTGAACCTGTTGCAGAGCCTTCTCCTGTTCTGGACCCAGTCAAAACTAGCAACCTTTCGGACCACTGACTAAATGGGATGGAGTAACACACCCAAATGAGGAATGTGTTGCCTCCAAAATCCAAATAGGCCCGCTAGGCATTGTGCCTCTTTCTTGGGTGCAGGAGGGGTGAAATGCAGCAACTTATTCTTCACCTTAGAAGGAATACTTCGACAGGCCCCACACCACTGGACCCCTAGAAACTTTACTTAGGTAGAAGGTCCCTGAATTTTAGTCAGATTCATTTCCCATCCTCTGGTATGCAAATGTCTCACCAATAAGTCCAGGGTCTTTGCTACTTCTTGCTCACTGGATCCAATCAGCATAATGTCATCAAAGTAATGGACCAGTGGAAGTGAAAAGAGATCAAGTCTCTCTGAATAAAGTTATTATACAAAGCCAAAGAGTTAATATACCCCTCAGGTAGGATAGTAAAGGTATATTGCTGGCCTGGCCAGGTGAAGGCAGATTGCTTCTGGTGGGTCTATGGGCAGGAATACAGAAAAAGTCATTTGCCAAGTCAATGGCTGCATACCAGGTACCAGGAGATGTGTTAATTTGCTCAAGCAATGAAACATCTGCTACAGCAGCTGTAATTAGAGTCACCACTTGGTTAAGCTTATGATAATCCACTGTCATTCTCAAAGATCCACTTGTCTTCTTTGTGGGCCAAATGGGAGAGTTGAACAGGGATGTGGTGGGAATCACCAACCCTGTTTTTCAAGTCCTTGATGGTGGCACTAATCTCCGCAATCCCTTTAAGGATGTGATATTATTTTTGATTTACTATTTTTCTAGGTACAGGCAGTTCTAATGGCTTCCATTTGGTCTTTCCCACCACAATACCCTTCACCCTACCAGGCAGGGGGGCTTCTGCCGGCTGCTAAGTATGTCTATGCCAATTATGCATTCTGGGACTGGAGAAATGACAACAGGATGAGTCCAGGAACCCACTGGACTCACTGTAAAGTCAGACCTGAGCTAAAACTCCATTAATTACCTGACCTCGATCAGCTCCTTCTTTAATTTGAGGATCACAATGACATTTGGGGTCCCTGGGAATCACCTTCAGCTCAGAACCAATATCCATAGTCCCCAAAATGTCTGATCATTTCCTTTTCCCCAGTGCACAGTCACCCTGGTAAAAGGCCAGAGGTCTCCTTGGGTAATGATGGGAGAAAGATTGACAGCATAAATTTTCAGTAATGAAGTGGGGTCCTTCCTCAAGGGGACCCAGCCTCCCTTTCATTGAAGGGGTTCTGGGTCTGCAAACTGACTCAAGTCTGGAAATTGAGAAGTCACTATTGATAATAGTCACACTATTGATAATTAGTCAATAGTCACACTATTGATAATTAGTCAATACCAGAGCTGTACAGGAGTCAGACTATTCTGATTCCCCCTTTGCCTCTGTTGTCTATTATAGTAGCTACTCCCACCTGGCCTTTGACAGTTGAGTGCTGCCACTTGGTCCCTGCCACTTCATGATCCAGTTATTCCCAGTTGAGTGACTGTGGTTCCCAGTTAGATCTGACATACAGAGAAGAGCTATTACAGAACTCTTCAAGACACAGGTGCTGCCCTCATAAATCTTTCGCAAGGCATTGGTCAAGAGTCTATCTTCTGGACCTTCCCAGCTGGGACAAGTAGGTCTAAAGTGACTAATCCACTCCACCATCCCAATCTCTCTAAGCCTTTGGATCCCTTCCTATATATATATATATATATATATATATATATATATATATATATATATTTTTTTTTTTTTTTTTTTGAGACGGAGTCTTGCTCTGCCACCCAGGCTGGAGTGCAGTGGCCGCCTCTCAGCTCACTGCAAGCTCCGCCTCCCGGGTTCACGCCATTCTCCTGTCTCAGCCTCCTGAGTAGCTGGGACTACAGGCGCCCGCCTCGTCACCCGGCTAGTTTTTTGTATTTTTTAGTAGAGACGGGGTTTCACCGTATTAGCCAGGATGGTCTCGATCTCCTGACCTCGTGATCTGCCCGTCTCGGCCTCCCAAAGTGCTGAGATTACAGGCTTGAGCCACCGCGCCCGGCCCCCTTCCTCTATATTAACCCAAGAGAGATCAAGCATTTCCTGCTCACTTACAATGGGCCATCTTTAATCCATATTTCAGCTAACCAAGCACATAAACTATTAGAACCTGTTTTAATTCCCTGAGCTGCAACATTAAATGCAGAGTCCCCACTTAGTTGACGCAAATCAATACATTCAGCCTGATCCAACACTATGTTTCTTCCACTATTATCCCACACCCATAATATCTATTTCCAGCCTGTTCTCTAGATTTCTGTTTATATAAATTAGAAAACTCAAGCAATCCTTTTTGAGTGCAGTGCACCTCTTCATGGGTCACACTCTCAACCTCATCTCTAGGCTCCCACCAGGACTTTAGTCTAGCTATAGGTCTAGAAGCTAACGAGGGTGTTGGGGGGTGGCTCCTGAGGATAATCAACATTATCTTGCCTGGCAACTGCCTGAGGGGAGGCCATAACTGTTGCCTCAGGCAGCACAGGGTTTATCTCCTCAGACAAAGGTGGAAAGGCTGATGGCAGCATGGGTTGGGGAGGGGATGTTGGCACTACTTGAAAATGGGAAGCTGTTTCCTCTAGCAAAAAAAAGGTTCTTCGGAGTTTACAAACTCAGTGTCTCCAGCTTCAACAGGGTTCTCCCACATGCCCCCATTCCAAGTTGCAGGATCCTATTCTTTTCCAATCGATGCCCTCACTTTAACAGTAGACACCTGGTGAGGCCTGACAAGGCTGTGCATGCACTTTTGGTTGCAGGTCAGCCACTTGCATGATAATAGCTTCTGTCTGTTTTTCCACAATTTCAGCTCTTTCTCTACAGGAGATAAGACTCTCACTCAGGGCAGTCTTAGAAGATTTGAGGCTCAGTATCTGCTTCTGAGGCAAGGAGTTAGAATTCCTGAGTTCATCATTTTCTTTCATCACTTTTTACAGTGAACTTAGGAGCAACCAACCAGCTTCATTATGTTCCTTGGTTCTCCGCATATGGCCAAAGGTATTATGTATAGAGTCACTAAGCTCCTGCCTCTCACAAGTGGTGAATCAGGAGTGTCAAATGCATTTATTTTGTCTAACTCTCTAAAGAGTTCATGCCAAGGACTATTAGTGTTCTACATACTATTACAAGTAGAGTCTTTAGCATTTTGGGTATTAAGCACCAAACTCCAGAAACCCCAAAACCAATGGAAGAACTCCATCCTTAATATTCTGTTCCTCTAGAACCACTCCTGGTACCAAAATCTGTATTAGTCAGGGTTCTCTTGAGGGACAGCACTAACAGGTTAGACGTATATATAAAGGGGAGTTTATTAAGGAGTATCGATCCACACAATCACAAGGTGAGGTCCCACAATAGACTGTCTTCAAGCTGAGGAGCAAAGAAGTCAGTCTGAGTCTCAAAGCTGAAGAGCTTGGAATCCGATGTTCATCAGCAAGAAGCATCCAGCACAGAAGAAAGATGTAGGCTGGGAGGCTTAGTCAGTCTCATCTTCTCACATTTTCTTCCTTCTTTTTAGATTCTAGCCATGCTGGCAGCTGATCAGATGGTGTCCAACCAGATTAAGGTCGGTCTGCCTTTTGCAGCCCACTGACCCAAATATTAATCTCCTTTGACAACACTATCACAGACACACCCAGGATCAATACTTTGCATCCTTCGATCCAATCAAGTTGGCACTGAGTATTAACCATCATAACATGGCAAATAATTGGAAGGATATTTGCCAATGTAATCATTTTAAAAATGATATGATGGCCCAAGCTACTAGACTTCTGGCAGTTCTCAAACACCAAGCTGTTACTATTTTCCTAAGAAACACTGCTCATATCATAATATGAATAAGACTAACGTGTGACCAAAACTTCAATATTTGTTCACCTCTTGTTATAGTATATGCATAGAAAATATACTCATTTGGAAGAAATTGGGGCATTTTTCTCACACCACTTTGAAATGTTGTAAGGACATAACTATACCTCTGACTTGCCCATGACAAATAGAGCCTAAAGCTCTTTAACTCAGTTTTGCCATGAATACATGCAAAAGAAAATGACATGAATCCTAGAGGAAGGCTCTAAGCATGTGCGGAAATGCTTTTGACTTCTTTGGCACTAACTTTCTGATAAAGTATTTTAGTGAGAGGTAAATTGGAAGTTCTGTTTAAATTTGAATAATTAAAGCTTAAGAAAAAATAAGAATAAAAGTAAAAATTGGCTTTAGATATGTACAGAATGATTTAAGGTTGACAGTTCAGATATATCTTCATTCTTTATAGAGCATATTTTAGCCAGTTAGAACTGCTATAACAAATTACATTAGACTGGCTAGCTTACAAATGACAGAAATTTATTTCTCACCATTCTGGAGGCTGGAAATCCAAGATCAGGGTGTCAGCACAGTTGGGTTCTGGTGTAGACCCTCTCCTACTTGTTAACAACTGTCTTACTGTGTCCTCACACAGTGGAGAGCAGAGAGGAGAAACAAACTCTCTAGTGATTCATAAGAAAATGAATCCCATTCTTGAGGGCTCTACTCTCATTATCCCACCTAATCCTAATTAGCTCCCAAAGGCCACACATTCTAATACCATTACACTTGGGAGAAGGGTTTCAGCATATGAATTTTGAGAGGATACACATTCAATCTGTAACAGAGTAGATATTGCAATTGCTAAGGAAACCTGCAGAAAGCTAATAGTCGGCTTTATTTTCACAAGTGGGGCTTAAGTTATTACCTGGTATCCTCTGTGAATCTGAGAAAAGAGCACAACTGACAACTGGAAACAGTGGTTGCAAATAATACACAGCTTTAGTTGGTCATAAAACCTCGAGATCCTTTTCACATTTCTGTTTTTTGTAATAAGGATGAAGATTTGTATGTGTATAAGTCCACCTAATGGAGATGAAATCCAAACCTTTTGTTATTCTTAGCCTTAGAGCCTATTTGAACTTCTCTTGGTATTGGATCAGTAGCTTGCCTAAGAGATGTTTGGGTCAGTTCTTGGTGATTCCTAATCCTCGATGGCCCACTTCTTATACCTAATGAATATACAATATCAATCAGTCCATCTCTTTTAGCCTATGACCTCATAGCTTGTGATTAAACTTCCAACAGTATATGTGCCTTTCTGTAAAGTAAATAACCATTTCTATCATAAGAAACTGATGAGATTATCATCATTATTTTTATTATTTATAGTAGTAGTAGTAATTGCTGTACATTATATATTTATGTAACCAAATCTGAGGAACATCCTACTTTGTTTATCCAGAAATTCTTAACTGACCTCTAAGGAAGACCAGGGTGATTGTCCAATGGAGTCTCTTCTCAGAAATTGACTTCTAACATGGACTGACATGTCCCTCACGGTAACATTGGGAGCTCTGTTGACCTATAACGATAGACTCTGGCAGGAGTACATAGGGCCCCAATCTCTGCAAATGCTTTGTAGAACCTAAGGCATCGTTTCTAAACTGAGAGGTAATACCAGCTAGAGATTAAATATGGGGACATTAGAGCCCAACTAGCTGGGTTCAAATCCAGGTTCTCCACTACCTTCTCTGTCTTCCCACTACACTTCTTCTCTGACACAGTGTCTTACCTCTGTCTCTGGGGCTCACTGCACTTCAGCTCTGCCGACCTTCCAATGATATCTTGAATATACCACAAAATTCTCTGCCTGAAATAAAATTTGAATTTGCTATTCAATTTTCTGAAATGTTCTTCCCTTAAATATGGTCTTAGGACTCACATTGCATAGTTCTCAATCAAACAGCATCTTCTCTTAATGGATTTGTCTGAGTAGCCTTTGTAAATAGAACCCCATTATTTTCTATCCTTTTACCTTGCTTTGTCTTCCTAACATTCACCAATTCCTGACACTTCATTAAAAAAGAAAAGAAAAAACAATGAGGGAGATACTTTTTTTTTTTTTTAACCTGGAGCTTTCTAAGTATTCTGTAACTGTTGATTTTTAACAAATATTGGCTGAATGGATCAATAACTCTTAACACTTAATTCCCTACTCCACTCCTCTACCCTCCAGATTGAGACAGAGAAAAGCAGGGTCAGAAAAGGTAGTTAGAGTTGCTCATTATACAACCCCATGTTCACATTTCTGTTCTTCATTTTACTTGTCCTTATAAATAATTATACTCTTAATAGTCTCCTTCTAGTAAAAACAGTTTCCTCAGTTGACTTTGGAAACACTACCACTACACCTCTCTACTTTTTTTGAGGATGTTTTGCTAGCCTATCTTATCAGGTGTTTTTTTTTTTTTTTCTTTTCTTTTCTTTTCCCTTTAAGTGTTAGTATTCCATCGAGTTTCATTTTCAACAATGACTTTTCTCACTCTGCCTGCTTTATCTGAGAAATGCCAACTACTCTCATGGTTTTAAATATCCAGTTATGCTAATAGTGCCTAGTTTCTAGTTCCAGACATGCCATATAACGTCTTTAGACATCCTTTCTACCTGGATGCTTCATAGACTACTCAAATTCACTTGGTCTTAACTAGGATAGTTATACACTCCACCAATCTGCTTTACTTCAAGGTGCTCTCTAACTTACTTTGTAATTAAAATGCCTATCTGTGATTAGATCACATACCTGTTGAAAGAAAGGAAGAAAAAAGAAACAGAATGGAATGGAAAAAAGGAAAGGAAAGGAAAAGAAAGGAAAGGAAAGGAAAGGAAAGGAAAGGAAAGGAAAGGAAAGGAAAGGAAAGGAAAGGAAAGGAAAGGAAAGGAAAGGAAAAGAAAGGAAGGATACACAGGAAAAGAAAGGATAAAAAGTTATATAGGGGCCTGGCATGGAGGCTTATGCCTATAATCCTAGCATAGCACTTTGTGAGGCTATGGCAGGAGGACCCCTTGAACCCAGGAGTTTGAAGACAGCCTGGGCAACATAGGGAGATCCCATCTCTACAAAGAAAAAAATAAATAAAATGAAACAAAATAAAATAAAATATTTGCCAGGCATGGTGTTGCATGCCTGTGATCCCAGGTACTAGGGAGGCTGAGGTGGGAGGAGAGCCTGACTCTGGGAGATTAAGGCTGCAGTGAACTGTGATCACACGACTGCACTCACTCCAGCCTGGGTGACACAGAGAGACTGCATCTCAAGTAATAATAATAATAAGAAGAAGAAGAATAATATAGGAAGATTTTTTTAAATGAACATCTGTATACTCATTATCCAACCAAAAATATGTAGAATATTAAACTTCTACAAAAGCCCACTGAGAAGTAATTAGTTTTCTGAATTCCATGTAAATTATCCTTTTGCTTTTGTTTATAATCACCACCTATTTATGTCTTCCAAAAGGTTTATTACTAATTTTATTTCTGTGCAAAATATATAAATGAAGTCACACACTATAGTATACAGGATATACTCTTTGGTGACTTTATTTTTCCTTTCTATATTTTAGGATCAATTTATGTAAATACCTATACCTACAGTTAATTCAATTGCACTGTTATATCATAATATACCATGGTAAGAATTGATATGGTTTGTCTGTGTCCCCACCCAAATTTCATCTTGAATTCCCATGTGTTGTGAATAGGACCCAGTAGGAGGTAATTGAATCATAGAGGCAGGTCTTTCCCATGCTGTTCCCATGATAGTGAGTAAGTCTCAGGAGATCTGATGGTTATTAAAATAGGAGTTTTCCTGCACAAGCTCCCTTTGCTTGCTGCCATCCATGTACGACATGACTTGCTCCTCCTTGCCTTCTGCCATGATTATAAGGCTTCGCCAGTCACGTGGAACTGTAAGCCCAATTGAACCTCTTTCTTTCGTAAATTGCTCAGTCTTGGGCATGTCTTTATCAGCAGGGTGAAAACAAACTAATACAGTAGAATTGTTACCAGTAGAGTTGGGTATTTCTGAAAAGATACTCAAAAAATGTGGAAGTGACTTTGGAACTGGGTAACAGGCAGAGGTTGGAACAGTTTGGAGGGCTCAGAAGACAGGAAAATATGTGAAAGTTTGGAACTTCCTAGAGACTTGTTGAATGTCTTTGGCCAAAAGCTTGATACTGATATGGACAATAAGGTCCAGGCTGAGGTGGTCTCAGATGGAGATTAGGAACTTGGGAACTGGAATAAAGGTGACTCTTGTTATGTTTTAGTAAAGATACTAATTTTACCCTTTTGTAAAATTTAGTAAATATACTAATTTTACCATTTTGCCCCTGCCCTAGAGATATGTGGAATTTTGAACTTTAGAGAAATGATTTAGGGTATCTGGCAGAAGAAATTTCTAAGCAGCAAAGCATTCAAGAGATGACTTGGGTGCTATTAAAGGTATTCAGTTTTAGAAGGTAAGTAGAGCATAAAAGCTTGAAAAATTTGCAGCCTGACAATGTGACAGAAAATAAAAAATTCATTTCTGAGAGAAATTCAAGCCAGCTGCAGAAATAAGTAATGAGGAGCCAAATTTTAATCCACAGGACAATGGGGAAAATGTCTCCAGGGCATGTCAGTGGTCATCATGGCAGCCCCTCCCATCACAGGCCCAGAGGCCTAGAAGAAAATGGTTTCCTGGGCTTGGCTCAGGGTGCTCATGCTGTGTGCAGTCTAGGGACTTGGTGCCCCATGTCCCAGCCACTCCAGCCGTGACTAACAGGGGTCAAGGTACAGCTTCAGCTGTTGCTTCAGAAGGTGGAAGCCCCAAGCCTGGGCAGCTTCCATGTGGTGTTGACCCTGTGGGTGCACCGAAGACAAAAATTGAGGTTTGGGAACTTCTGCCTAGATTTCAGAGGCTGTATTGAAATGCCTGGATGCCCAAGCAAAAATTTGCTGCAGGGGTAGAGCTCTCAAGGATAATCTCTGCTAGGGCAAAGTAGAAGGAATATGTAGGGTCTGAGCCCCCACACAGAGTCCCTACTGGGGCAGTATCCAGTGGAGTTGTGAGAAGAGGACCATCATCCTCCAGACCCCAGAATGGTAGATCCACTGTGCACCTGGAAAAGCCACAGACACTCAATGCCAGCCTGGAAAAGCAGCCAGGAAAGGGGTCATACCCTGCAAAGCCACAGGGCACAGCTGCCGAAGACCATGGGAACCCACCGCTTGCATGAGTGTGACCTGGATGTGAGACGTGGAGTCAAAGGAGATCATTTCATTTTGTAGCTTTAAGATTTGACTGCCCCACTGGATTTTGGACTTGCATGAGGCCTGTAGCCCCTTTGTTTTGGCCAATTTCTCCCATTTGCAATAGCTGTATTTACCCAATACCTATATCCCCATTGTATCTAGGATGTAACTAGCTTTTGATTTTACAGGTTCATAGGCAGAAGGGACTTGCCTTGTCTCAGATGAGACTCTGTACTGTGGACTTTTGAATTAATGCCGAAATGAGTTGAGACTTTGGGGGACTGTTGGGAAGGTATGATTGGTTTTGAAATGTGAGAACACGAGATTAGAGAGGGGACAGGGGATGAATGATATGGTTTGGCTGTATCCGCACCCAAATCTCATCTTGAATTCCCACATGTTGTGGGAGGGACCCGATGGGAGGTAATTGAATCATGGGCACAGATCTTTCCTGTGCTGTTCTCGTGACAGTGAGTAAGTCTCACAAGATCTGATGGTTATTATTAGGGGAAGTATTCTTGCACAAGCTCTCTTTGCTTGCTGCTGTCCATGTGCGACATGACTTGCTCCTCCTTGCCTTCTGCCATGATTGTGAGGCTTCCCCAGCCACATGGAACTGTAAGTTCAATTAAACGTCGTTTTTTGTAAATTGCCCAGTCTTGGGTATGCCTTTATCAGCAACATGAAATCAGATTAATACAGAATAAGCCATAATTTGTTTTATCAATTATATTGTAAATAGATTTTTGAGTTCTGCCTCATTTTTCTGTTTATTTGCGTGTTTGTTTTACTATTAGGTAAATTTTGTCACTTTACAAAAATTATCGTCTGTGACACATGTGTGAGAGTTTAACATACATACCTAGTAGTGAAATTCCTGGCCCATAAAACAAGTACATGTTACACTTTGCTAGGAGTTGTCAAAATCATTTCTAAAATGTTTTTGCAATAAAGAATTGCACCAGCAGAGAGGGAATGTTGTTGTGTCAGCTTTCTGGCAAAAGTTGGTAATATCTGACTTTTCAGTTATCATCTTTTCCTTAAGGAAGACCTGTGTCTGTTTCGTATCTTAAGAAAACATTTTTATTAATCCAATGACATACATCATGAACTGAATGTTAAGTCCTTCCAAATTTATATGTTGAAGCTCTAACCACCAATGATGGTATTTAGAGGTAGGGCTCTTTGGAAGTAGGTAATTAGGCTTAGATGAGATTATGAGGGTAGGGTCCTCATGACGGGGTTTGTGCCCTTATAGAAAGAAACTACAGATATTTCTCTCTCTTTCCACCATGTGAGATCACAGCAAGAAGATGACTAGCTCCAATCCAGAAAGAATGCCCTCACCAGAAACCAAACTAGCCTATACCTTGATCTTGGATTTCCAGCCTCCAAAACTATGAGAAATGCATTTCTCTTGTTCAAGGCTTTAACCTACTAAGTCTATGCCATTTTGCTGTGGAGCCCAACCTGAATAATACATGTACATATATTTTACTATATTGACATTGACCAAGTTCTGAATTTTTCATTTAATATTACTAGGATTAATTTTTGTTTATATGGAGTAGGTATGCGATATCACATTTTTCACATCCATAACCCAAGCCCCAGCTTTTTATTGAAAGTCTGTAATTTCCTTACTAAGCTGTGATGCTATATCTATCACATTTTTAAAATTCATGTATGAAGTTCAGCTCTTCTCAACCTAGATTCTATTTGATCCATTGTCCTTGTTCTTTGTTCCTATTTTGTCTTTACTGTTTTTGTTTGTGTGTGTGGTTTTAATTGAGCACTTTATGATTCTATTTTCTCTCCTTTTTTAGCATAACTAATTATACTTCCTTTTTCACTTTTTTTAGTGTTGCCCTACAGTTTGCAATTTGCATTTACAACAAATCTATATTCACTTTGAAATAACACTATAAAGCTTCATGGGTTGGTCAAGTGCCTTATAATAAAAAAAAAAAAATCCTAATTTCTTCCTCCCTTCTCTTGTATTATTGTTGTCATTTCTTTCATTTATGCATAAGCATACATAAGAATACATATGTCATATATATATATATATATATATAAGTATATAAAATAATCAAATATATTGTGGTCATTAAACAGACTTTTATCAGGTTAGGTTAAGAATAAGAAATATAAAAGTTTATATTTCACCTTGACACTTCCTTACTCCTATACGTAAGTCCAATTCTCTGACCTATACTATTTTTGTACTCTCTGAAGAACCTTTTAACATTTCTTTCAATGAAGGTCTACTGGCAAAAATTTTCTCAATGTTTGTTTGTCTAAGAAAGTCTGTATTTCTCTCTCACTTTTAAAGGATAATTTCACAGGGTGTAAAATTCTAGGCTGCTGTGGGTTCCTTTTTTTATTTTCTCAACATTTTAAATATTTTACTCCACTCTTTTCTCACTTGTGTGTTTTCTGAGAAGTGAGGTGTTATTCTAATCTATTCTTCTGTAGGTAAAGGTTTTTTTTTTTTTTTTTTTTTTTTTTTTTTTTTTTTTTTTAATTATTTCCTCTGGCTTCTTTCAAGTGTTTTTCTTCATTGATTTTCTGCATTTTGAATAGAATATGCCTAAGTTTTTTTGGCATTTATCTTTGTTGTTTTTTCTAAGTTTCCTGGAACAATAGTTTGGTCTTTAACATTAATTTGGGGGAAATGCTCAGTCATTATTATTTAAAACTTTTCTTCTGTTTCTTTCTCTCTTACTTCTCCTTCTAGGATTCACATTACACACACTTGATGGCTTTTGTCGTTGTCTCATAGTTATTGGACATATTTTTTCAATCGTTTTTTCTTTGCCTTTCAACTTTGGAAGTTTCTATCATGAGATCATTAGCATGAGGAAAACTCAGCAATTCTTTCCTCAGTTATGTCCAGTCTATTAATGAGCTCATCAAAGACATTCTTTATTTTATAGTGTTGTTGTTCTTCAGCATTTCTTTTGGATTTTTTCCTCTTGCCACTCTTTTCATCTTTCTGCTTACATTGCCCATCTGTTCTTGTATGCTATCTATTTTATCCATTAAAGCCTTTGGCATATTAATCATAGTTGTTTTAAATTCCAAATCTAACAATTTCAAAATCCCTGCCATATCTGAGAATGGTTATGATGTTCTGTTCCTCAAACGTTGTTTTCTTTGGTTTGTGGTGGGGGTGGGGGGGGGTTGTTTCTTTCCTTTTATTATGTCTTACATATTTTTTCTTTCTTTCTTTCTTTCTTTCTTTCTTTCTTTCTTTCTTTCTTTCTTTCTTTCTTTCTTTCTTTCTTTCTTTCCTTCCTTCCTTCCTTCTTTACTTCCTTCCTTCCTTCCTCCTTCCCTCCCTCCCTCCCTCCCTCCCTTCCTTCCTTTCTTCCTTCTTTTTTTTTATAGCTGGATATGATGTATTGGGTTAAAAGGAACTATGGTCAAGAGGCCTTCAGTGAGATGGTGGCAACATGTGGGGAGAAAATCCTTGCTTAGGTCTGTCTGTTAGTGACCCTGGGACTCTACACTGTCATCTTCACAACCGCTTCTGTTTCTGGCCTTAGGTGAAACAGAATGGCCAGGATGGGCTGGAGTTGGGTATTTCCCAGCCCCCAGATCAGTTAGGTTCTGACAAGACTCAGCAGGTCTCCTAAAATATTTTCTCCTGAGGTAAAGCTTTGTGAAAAGTACAGATTGCTTTGGTATATTTCAATATGGTTCCTTTTCTTCTCCTCTACTGGAAGCAGAAGGGATTTTTTTCTCCAACCTTCACTAGAAAAACCTGGTTGAGCTCTGAATGTACAATACGAAAACTCTGGGACCTCCCTCAGTCAAGATTCCTCTGAAGACTGGTCCACACTGAGCCTTGAAAAACTCTTCAATTATAGTTTAGATTTTCTTACCAATTACTAGTTCCCATAGAGGTTTCTGTCTGTGGATTTCTGCTTTGGTAAATCGAGATTCTGTACATTCACCTGTCTCTCCAAATTTGAAGGCCAATGATTTTTCCCCGTGACTTCATTTATCTGAGAAATCTAAGAAGGATTGTTGATTTTCATTTGTTCAAGTTTTTCACTTGTTAGGATGGAGTGGCAACTTTCAACTCCTTACATGCCAAATCAGAAACCACAAGTCCCCTGATGAATTTGGAAGTATTAACATTTTCTGCTGTAATAAACATTTTTTCTAATCTTTGTTAATGGTTAATAATTTAAATAAAGTTTTTGTTTTCATACAATAAAATTCACTGTTTTGCAACAGCTCTGTAACCGCCACCACAGCCAAGATATAGAAATATCTCATCCCCTCCAAAAATATTCATTTGTATCCCTTTTTAGTGATCCTTATCATTGTATCAAGCTGTTGTGTACATCTGTAGTTTGTACCTCTCAATTGCTGTGTAGTATTCTGTTATATGGACGTACCAGTTTATTTACCTGTTCATCAAGTGAAAGATATTTGGGTTGTTTGCAGTTGTTAGCAATTATAAATGCTAACATTTATAAATATTATAAATATTATTAATGAAGTAAAACTTGAAAAGCATTATCATTTGATAATACTAAACCACAAAATATTTAGGCATAAATCTAGCAAAATAGGAACAGGATCTATAAACTCAAACTGTAAATCTCATAAAAGAAAAGAGAACACCTACCAAATTAGGAAATAAAGTATTTTCTATTATAAATATAAACCTATAAGTATTCCATTATAAATATTCTAATATTTGATGATATACTATTGAATATTATAATACTTATAATAAATACTTATAATACTTATAATATTATAATACTTATAATATTCAATGGTATAGTGAGAAAATCATAATTAACAATAACATATAGTATATTGCAAAGAAGCTAAGTATTTGTAGTGTTCCCAACACAAAGAAAAATGTTTGAGGTGATGAACCTCCCAGTTATCCTGATTTGATCATTACACATTGTATACATATATCAAAGTATCACACATACCAACAACATATGTACGACTATGATATATCAACAAAAATAAAAATAAACAAATAAATATTTGTGGACAGGCTTTTGCAAGAACATAACTTTTCATTTTTGTTGGGTAAATAGCAGTGGAATTGCTAAATCATATGTTAAGAATGTATAATTTTACGTACATTTTTTATAATTTTATAAGAAACTGCCAGTTTTCCACAAAAGTGCACTAGTTTACCTTCCTACTAGCAGAGTATGAGCGTTCTGGTTGTTGCTTATACTTTCCCGCACTTGGAATTATCTATTTTGCTGTTGTTTGTGTGTATGTGCGTTTGGACATTCTAATAAGTTAGCGGTGCCATGTAATTGTGTTTTTAATGTTCATTTATTCTAATGACTAATGATGCTAAGAATTTTATGTAATTATTTGTCTTTCATATAGTCTTTTCTTGTGAAGTGTCTATACAAATATTTTGTCCATAATTTTAAAATGCCTTATTTGTCCTTTCCGAGCTGGGTTATTTATAAATAGTTTATTCCAATCTATATTCTATCTTTCAATCCTCTTAGCAATCTTTTTCAAAAGGCAGAGATCTTTATTTTGATGAAGGCCAATTTATCACCTTTGTTTTTCTTTTATGGATCATACTCTATAGGTAGTAGATAAAAAAATCTTTGTCTAAGGTGAGGTTTAAAATTTTCCTTTTTTGTTTTCCTGCAGAGGTTTTATGCCTACAATTAGCTTTACGATCTATTTTGAATTGTTTTTTTGCATAAAGTAAAAAACAAATAGCTGAGGTTTTGGGTTTTGTTTTTATTCTTTTTACATGTATGTATTCAATAATTCTAACGTTTTCCAAAAGATCATTTCTGCTTGAATCAATTGACATTGTTATTTTGTCTAAAAGCAATTGATCATGAAAGAATGGGTGTATTTCTTGATTAACTATTATGTTATATTGAAATGCAGTCATATTTTCAGCAAAACAACAATATTTTATTGTTGAAGCTTTGTAGAATGGCTTTAATTTTTTAATCAGAACAAATTTTGTTCTTTTTCAAAACTGTATAGCTAGTCTAGTTTCTAGGTTATTTTTCTCCCCATGTAAATTTTAGAATTAGATTGTTGACTTATGCACAAAAACACTCTGGGATTTTGATTGGAGAGGCACTGAATCTCAACACAATTGCACTGAATTTAAATTCACATCAATATTCAGTATTCCAATTCATAAAAAATACTATTTCCCAATTTTTTAGTGTTATCTTTTCTTTCATTTGATTTACAGTTTAGTTTTAGAGCTCCTGTTCTTATTTTGCCAGATTTATGCCTAAATATTTCGTGAGGTTTAGTATTATTAAATGGTAATGCTTTTCAACTTCTACTTCATTGATAAAACATAGAAATGCAATTAACTTTTCTTTACTGAGCTTATATCCTGTAATCTTGCTAAACTCATTTTTATGTTCTAATGCTGATGGATTTCTTGGGATTTTTTACATATACAACCATATCTTCTGAGTGAATAATGATTTTATTTTTAAGTGTTTACGCTTTTATTTTTTTTTTTTTTTGCTTCATTGTATTGATTAAGACCTCCAGTATAATGTTCAATAGGATTTGTGAGAGTAGACACTTTTGTGTCTTTCCCAAGATTAAGGGAAAAGCATTTAATTTTTCACCATCAGCTCTGATGTTAGCTAGAGGAATTATTGTTTGTTTTTAATGGGTTTCCCATTATTAGGTTAGGAACGTTCCCTTCTAGACGAGCTGCTGAGAGTTTTAATCATAAACAGATCTAGAATTTTTTCAAATAATTTCTCTAATTCTCTATGGAGGTTGTCATATTGATTTTCTTCTTTATTCTGTTCTTATGGGGAGTTAGATTGATTGCATTTCTAGTGCCAAATGCTTTCTATTCCAAGAATAAGTCCTATTTGGTCATCATAGGTTATCTTTTATATATTGCTAGATAAATTTACTAGTATTTCAGTAAGAAAGTTTGCTTCTTTATGTACCATCAATATTGGATTGCAGTTCTAATTATTTATAATGACTGTGCTTTTGGTATCATAATAGTAGCTGCAAAAAAAGCATATTGAGAAATAGTCCAATCTCTTCTGTTTCTGGAAGTGTTTGTGTAATTAGCTTAATTTCATTAATATCTGTGTTTTTTTCTTTCCTTCTATGTGCTCAGGATATAATTTGTCCTTCTTTGTCTAAGTTCTCTGAGTAGAAACTTAGATTATTGACTTGACCTGTGATGTTTCTTCTTTTCTAAAATCTGAATTTAATGCTATAATTTCTTTCTAAACACTAATTTAGCTGAAACAAACAATTTTGAAATGCTGAGGTTTTCCTTCATTCCATATTTTTTAACTTCCCCTGTGACATCTTCTTTGACTTTTGGGTTATTTCTAAGTGTGTTGTTTTCGTTAATGAATTCTGGTTGAATTGCAATGTGTTCACAGAAAACACTTTCTATAATTTTATTTTTAAAATATGTTTTAGAGTTAGTTATATTGTCTAGAAAATGGTTTATCTTAATGAATGTTCCATGTGATCTTGGAAGAAAATCTTTTTCTACAATTGTGGAGTAAAATGTTTCATAAATGTTAATTAGGGCAAGTTGACTAATAGTGTTCTTCAGATCTTCAATATTATTGCTGATTTTCTGCATAATTGTTCTATTTATTGTGGTGAAAGAATAGCTGAAATATCAAAAAATAGTTGTAGGTTTTTCTATTTCTTGTTTTAGTTCTGCCAGTTTTTGCACCATGTATTTTGAAGTTTTAGTTTTAGGTGCATAGCCATTAAATTTTTATATCATCTTTAAAATTTACCTTTTCATCCTTATCCAATGTCTTTTTATCCCTAGTAATATTCCTTTCTCTGAAGTCTGCTTCATCTGATATTAATAGCCTTCTAGTTTGCTTCTGATTTATTAATATAAATCATTTACACATTTATCACTTTTTTAATTTGCTTAGCTTTTTAAATCTATAAATTCATGTCTTTTGCCCTTGTCACAAATAATGTTACTGTGTATGTATGGATTTCATTCAGTCCCAACAGTCTGTTGATCATCTATTCTTTTGCCAATACTGATTTGTTTTAATTACTTAATAAGCCTTAATATCTAGTAGTGAAAGTTCTATTAATACATTCTTGTTGCCCTCTCTCTCATGTATATATTTATGTTTGTCTGTGTGTCTGTATGTGTATACAGACTTTGTATATCAATTCATAGATATACAAATGCAAAACATTTGCTGAGATAACTAATTGTTGTCTTTGTTTTGCCAAATAGTATTGGTTGGACAGTCAGTGAAATGTGTGAACGGAAAATATCTTGGGACCCCAAAATCACTAAGGGCAACTTAAGCTGGAAACTGCTTAGGGAAAACCTTCCTCCCATTCTGTTCAAAGTTACTAAGATAGGTTCTTATCTGATTGCCTCCTTTTTAAAGGCTAATCAGAAACTCTTGTTTGTCTTTAGTTAAACTGATTCCTAAGTATTCTGTGCCGTTTTTTCACTATTTTATGAATGTTTTATTTTAAAGTTGTTTCTAGCATATACAAAATCAAAACCTTTTGTAAATTAAATTTGTATCTTTTCACCTTGCTAAACTTTTCTTTTGTGCTACATTATAATAGCTGTTCCCCTCCCTCTATATAATAGCGAATGAGAATGATAAAAACAAGCACTTTCACATCATGATCAAACTTCGATATGTTGCTATTAAAAGTGAAGCTAGCTGCCAGATTTTTTTTTTTTTTTTTTTTTTTTTTTTTTTTTTTTTTTTTTTTTTGAGACCGAGTCTCGCTCTGTTGCCCAGGCTAGAGGGCCAGAGTGCAGTGGCGATCACAGCTCACTGCAAGCTCTGCCTCCCAGGTTCACACCTTTCTCCTGCCTCAGGCTCCAGTGTAGCTGGGACTACAGGCGCCTACCACCACACCTAGCTAATTTTTTGTAGCTATAAGATTTTTATAGGTTACCTTTGTTAGTTTTTATCTTGAGTGATTGTTGAATTTTATCAAGTGGTTTTCTACAGTTTTTGAAATTACCACCTGACAGTTCTCCATTATTCTGTTAGCCTTGTGAAGCACATTGATTGTTTTCTAAATGAAAACCATCTTCGTATATTCGAAGTAAACCCCACTCAGTCATGCTGTATTCTTTTATATGTGTCTCTGAAATCATTCTGTTAATATCTTGTTAAAGAATTTGTAGTTGTATTTCCATAGACTCAAAATAGGTCTATAGTGGCCTGCAGTATATTTGAAATGTCTTTGTATTTTGAACGTGTAAAACATACTGTAAGCTGTTCCTTCCTTCTCGATTTTAGGGAAAAAAATGCAGGTTTCTGTGTAAATTTCATGAAATTACTACTTATATTTTCCTGTGTTTTTAATAGTTTTTGAAATTTCTGAATTTAGTTTTCAATTCTTATGTAGTTTATTGTACATAAACTTGAATTTCTTAGGATTTCCTCCACATAATATCAATTCATCTTTAAATAATGACAGTTTTATTCCTTATCTAATCTACTTTTGTCTTGTTTCGTGCATTGGATATGCAGAGAAATGTCAGTGTGCTTTGCATGCTTTAAAAATTCCTTATAATACTCATATTAAATTGAGAACTTAACATGACTAGAGGCTGGAAATCAGTTAACAGGCTATTGCACCAGTCCAAAAAAGGTGATTATATGTTCCTGAATAAAGAAATATAACAAAAAAATATATTTTAATATGAGAAGAAATGGGAAAAGAATGGATTTGAGAGAGATTTAAAAGATATAATTTATGATAACGAAATAGGGAAGAGTTATTTGTGAGTGGGTAATAAAGTCCAGATGACTGCAGAAGAGAATAGGGGATATTCATGTGAGAATAACTACATATTAAAATGAGATAATCACATTCTTGTGGAGGATGCTTTATTTTGAAATGAAGAAAGACAAATGTCTTTCAGTAGTGGTCAAATTCTCCTGACACAAAATAGTGAAACTACAAAGGAAACATTTTAGCTTCAAATAAAATTATTTTCATTGTTAGAATATTTGTTGACAATATAGTTCAGTAAGAAAAGTATGAGTTTTGATATAAATATGTTTTATTAATGTCTCAGGAACACATATACTTTTTCAGTTTGGTCTATACCCATCATGATAAGATTGAGAAAAATTATGTAAACTATCAGCCTGAACAAAAAAAGTATGGCAAAAATGTGATATGACAAACAGCATCCTATGATGGAACAAGAAAACGATAGCTTGAGGTATGTCTTCAACAGATGTGATAAAGAATGGGGAAACAAAAACATTACCGAACATTTCTCATCAATCTTGACAATGATTAGGTGCTTCTACCACAGTAATGAGCTTAGTATTTTGGAGATGAGTGATTACTGGTAAAAATACAGTGTTTCATAATTTTATAAGGAGTATAATAAACTAAAACTATCCATTTAGTACGTGGTGAATATGCCTTTGAGTGATTTTTATATTTATTGCAATATAAACTGTAGGAGCATTTATGTGTCACAGTTGCAATAATGTAAGAAGATTAAATCGGGGGCGGAGCAAGATGGCCGAATAGGAACAGCTCCAGTCTCCAACTCCCAGCGTGAGCGATACAGAAGACCGGTGATTTCTGCATTTTCAACTGAGGTACTCGGGACATCTCACTAGGGAGTGCCGGACAATCGGTGCTGGTCAGCTGCTGCAGCCTGACCAGCGAGAACTGAAGCAGGGCGAGGCATCTCCTCACCTGGGAAGTGCAAGGGGGAAGGGAATCCCTTTTCCTAGCCAGGGGAACTGAGACACACAACACCTGGAAAATCGGGTAACTCCCACCCCAATACCGCGCTTTAAGCAACGGGCACACCAGAAGAATATATCCCTCACCTGGCCGGGAGGGTCCCACGCCCACGGAGCCTCCCTCATTGTTAACACAGCAGTCTGCAGCAATCTAACCGCGAGGCAGCAGCGAGGCTGGGGGAGGGGCGCCCGCCATTGCTGAGGCTTAAGTAGGTAAACAAAGCCGCTGGGAAGCTCGAACTGGGTGGAGCTCACAGCAGCTCAAGGAAACCTGCCTGTCTCTATAGACTCCACCTCTGGGGGCAGGGCTCAGCTAAAAAACAACAGGGGAAACAGCAGAGGCCTGAGGAGACACGAACGACTCTGTCTGACAGCTTTGAAGAGAGCAGTGGATCTCCCAACACGGAGGTTGAGATCTGAGAATGGACAGACTGCCTGCTCAAGTGGGTCACTGACCACTGAGTAGCCTAACTGGGAGACATCCCCCACCAGGGGCAGTCTGACACCCCACACCTCACAGGGTGGAGTACACCCCTGAGAGGAAGCTTCCAAAGTAAGAATCAGACAGGTACACTCACTGTTCAGCAATATTCTATCTTCTGCAACCTCTGCTGCTGATACCCAGGCAAACAGGGTCTGGAGTGGACCTCAAGCAATCTCCAACAGACCTATAGCTGAGGGACCTGACTGTCAGAAGGAAAACTATCAAACAGGAAGGACACCTATACCAAATCCCCATCAGTACGTCACCATCATCAAAGACCAGAGACAGATAAAACCACAAAGATGGGGAAAAAGCAGGGCAGAAAAGCTGGAAATTCAAAAAATAAGAGCGCATCTCCCCCTGCAAAGGAGCGCAGCCCATCGCCAGCAACGGATCGAAGCTGGTCAGAGAATGACTTTGACGAGATGAGAGAAGAAGGCTTCAGTCCATCAAACTTCTCAGAGCTAAAGGAGGAATTACGTACCCAGCACAAAGAAACTAAAAATCTTGAAAAAAGAGTGGAAGAATTGACAGCTAGACTAATTAACGCAGAGAAGGTCATAAACGAAATGACAGAGATGAAAACCATGACATGAGAAATACGTGACAAATGCACAAGCTTCAGTAACCGACTCGATCAACTGGAAGAAAGAGTATCAGCGATTGAGGATCAAATGAATGAAATGAAGCGAGAAGAGAAACCAAAAGAAAAAAGAAGAAACAGAAATGAACAAAGCCTGCAAGAAGTATGGGATTATGTAAAAAGACCAAATCTACGTCTGATTGGGGTGCCTGAAAGTGAGGGGGAAAATGGAACCAAGTTGGAAAACAATCTTCAGGATATCATCCAGGAGAACTTCCCCAACCTAGTAGGGCAGGCCAACATTCAAATTCAGGAAATACAGAGAACACCACAAAGATACTCCTCCAGAAGAGCAACTCCAAGACACATAATTGCCAGATTCACCAAAGTTGAAATGAAGGAAAAAATCTTAAGGGCAGCCAGAGAGAGAGGTCGGGTTACCCACAAAGGGAAGCCCATCAGACTAACAGCAGATCTCTCGGCAGAAACTCTACAAGCCAGAAGAGAGTGGGTGCCAATATTCAACGTTCTTAAAGAAAAGAATTTTAAACCCAGAATTTCATATCCAGCCAAACTAAGTTTCATAAGTGAGGGAGAAATAAAATCCTTTACAGATAAGCAAATGCTTAGAGATTTTGTCACCACCAGGCCTGCCTTACAAGAGACCCTGAAGGAAGCCCTAAACATGGAAAGGAACAACCGGTACCAGCCATTGCAAAAACATGCCAAAATGTAAAGACCATCGAGGCTAGGAAGAAACTGCATCAACTAACGAGCAAAATAACCAGTTAATATCATAATGGCAGGATCAAGTTCACATAACAATATTAACCTTAAATGTTAATGGACTAAATGCTCCAATTAAAAGACACAGACTGGCAAACTGGATAAAGCATCAAGACCCATCAGTCTGCTGTATTCAGGAGACCCATCTCACATGCAGAGACATACATAGGCTCAAAATAAAGGGATGGAGGAAGATCTACCAAGCAAATGGAGAACAAAAAAAAGCAGGGGTTGCAATCCTTGTCTCTGATAAAACAGACTTTAAACCATCAAAGATCAAAAGAGACAAAGAAGGCCATTACATAATGGTAAAGGGATCAATTCAACAGGAAGAGCTAACTCTCCTAAATATATATGCATCCAATACAGGAGCACCCAGATTCATAAAGCAAGTCCTTAGAGACTTACAAAGAGACTTAGACTCCCATACAATAATAATGGGAGACTTCAACACTCCACTGTCAACATTAGACAGATCAACGAGACAGAAAGTTAACAAGGATATCCAGGAATTGAACTCATCTGTGCACCAAGCGGACCTAATAGACATCTATAGAACTCTCCACCCCAAATCAACAGAATATACATTCTTCTCAGCAACACATCGCACTTATTCCAAAATTGACCACATAATTGGAAGTAAAGCACTCCTCAGCAAATGTAAAAGAACAGAAATTATAACAAACTGTCTCTCAGACCACAGTGCAATCAAACTAGAACTCAGGACTAAGAAACTCACTCAAAACCGCTCAACTACATGGAAACTGAACAACCTGCTCCTGAATGACTACTGGGTACATAACGAAATGAAGGCAGAAATAAAGGTGTTCTTGGAAACCAATGAGAACAAAGATACAACATACCAGAATCTCTGGGACACATTTAAAGCAGTGTGTAGAGGGAAATTTATAGCACTAAATGCCCACAAGAGAAAGCAGGAAAGATCTAAAATTGACACTCTAACATCACAATTAAAAGAACTAGAGAGGCAAGAGCAAACACATTCAAAAGCTAGCAGAAGGCAAGAAATAACTCAGATCAGAGCAGAACTGAAGGAGATAGAGACACAAAAAACCCTCCAAAAAATCAATGAATCCAGGAGTTGGTTTTTTGAAAAGATCAACAAAATTGACAGACCGCTAGCAAGACTAATAAAGAAGAAAAGAGAGAGGAATCAAATAGATGCAATAAAAAATGATAAATGGGATATCACCACCGACCCCACAGAAATACAAACTACCATCAGAGAATACTATAAACACCTCTATGCAAATCAACTAGAAAATCTAGAAGAAATGGATAATTTCCTGGACACTTACATTCTCCCAAGACTAAACCAGGAAGAAGTTGAATCCCTGAATAGACCAATAGCAGGCTCTGAAATTGAGGCAACAATTAATAGCCTACCCACCAAAAAAAGTCCAGGACCAGATGGATTCACAGCTGAATTCTACCAGAGGTACAAGGAGGAGCTGGTACCATTCCTTCTGAAACTATTCCAATCAATAGAAAAAGAGGGAATCCTCCCTAACTCATTTGATGAGGCCAACATCATCCTGATACCAAAGCCTGGCAGAGACACAACAAAAAAAGAGAATTTTAGACCAATATCCCTGATGAACATCGATGCAAAAATCCTCAATAAAATACTGGCAAACCGGATTCGGCAGCACATCAAAAAGCTTATCCACCATGATCAAGTGGGCTTCATCCCTGGGATGCAAGGCTGGTTCAACATTCGCAAATCAATAAACATAATCCAGCATATAAACAGAACCAAAATCAAGAACCACATGATTATCTCAATAGATGCAGAAAAGGCTTTTGACAAAATTCAACAGCCCTTCATGCTAAAAACGCTCAATAAATTCGGTATTGATGGAACGTACCTCAAAATAATAAGAGCTATTTATGACAAACCCACAGCTAATATCATACTGAATGGGCAAAAACTGGAAAAATTCCCTTTGAAAACTGGTACAAGACAGGGTTGCCCTCTCTCACCACTCCTATTCAACATAGTGTTGGAAGTTCTGGCTAGGGCAATCAGGCAAGAGAAAGAAATCAAGGGTATTCAGTTAGGAAAAGAAGAAGTCAAATTGTCCCTGTTTGCAGATGACATGATTGTATATTTAGAAAACCCCATTGTCTCAGCCCAAAATCTCCTTAAGCTGATAAGCAACTTCAGCAAAGTCTCAGGATACAAAATTAATGTGCAAAAATCACAAGCATTCTTATACACCAGTAACAGACAAGCAGAGAGCCAATTCAGGAATGAACTTCCATTCACAATTGCTTCAAAGAGAATAAAATACCTAGGAATGCAACTTACAAGGGATGTAAAGGACCTCTTCAAGGAGAACTACAAACCACTGCCCAGTGAAATCAAAGAGGACACAAACAAATGGAAGAACATACCATGCTCATGGATAGGAAGAATCAATATCGTGAAAATGGCCATACTGCCCAAGGTTATTTATAGATTCAATGCCTTTTACATCAAGCTACCAATGAGTTTCTTCACAGAAGTGGAAAAAACTACTTTAAAGTTCACATGGAACCAAAAAAGACCCCGCATTGCCAAGACAATCCTAAGTCAAAAGAACAAAGCTGGAGGCGTCACGCTACCTGACTTCAAACTATACTACAAGGCTACAGTAACCAAAAGAGCATGGTACTGGTACCAAAACAGATATAGACCAATGGAACAGAACAGAGTCCTCAGAAATAATACCACACATCTACAGCCATCTGATCTTTGACAAACCTGAGAGAAACAAGAAATGGGGAAAGGATTCCCTATTTAATAAATGGTGCTGGGAAAATTGGCTAGCCATAAGCAGAAAGCTGAAACTGGATCCTTTCCTTGCTCCTTATAATAGTCTTTGCACTATTCACAATAGCAAAGACTTGGAATCAACCCAAATGTCCATCTGTGACAGACTGGATTAAGAAAATGTGGCACATATACACCATGGAATACTATGCAGCCATAAAAAAGGATGAGTTTGTGTCCTTTGTAGGGACATGGATGCAGCTGGAAACCATCATTCTTAGCAAACTATCACAAGAACAGAAAACCAAACACTGCATGTTCTCACTCATAGGTGGGAACTGAACAATGAGATCACTTGGACTCGGGAAGGGGAACATCACACACTGGGGCCTATCATGGGGAGGGGGGAGGGGGGAGGGATTGCATTGGGGAGTTATACATGATATAAATGATGAATTGATGGGTTGCTGACGAGTTGATGTGTGCAGCACACCAACATGGCACAAGTATACATATGTAACAAACCTACACGTTATGCACATGTACCCTAGAACTTAAAGTATAATAAAAAAATGAAAAAAAGTAACAATATTTAAAATAAAGTCTTAGATAATTAAAAAAAAAGAAGATTAAATCAAGATTCCCACTTTCTCCAAATACTATAAAGATATCATAAACCTTACATTACAAGCAAAGTTGAGTTTAATATTTACCTTAAATAATTTAATACCTAACTTCAATAAAATGTCCCCAAATTAAGCACTCAAACCTGATGGTATGAACATACTGAATCAGAGTGAGTGTTCTAATATGAATATATTTGGTATCTAATGAACACATGGCAATGTGAAACAAAAAGGTAAAAAAATTAATGTTTAATAGAAATAGTGATAGTTGGCGCCATTTTTTATTGTCTTTAAAATGAGTGTGTTCAATGTTTTGAAATAAGTGTAATTATTGCTATTGTTATTTCCCCTATGCCATTTATTGTTTTAGCTTAAGGAAGCTTCTTCTCATTCTAGTTTAAGACCTTAAATTAGTGAATATGTTTTAAAAATTATCTACATTAAAGTTACATCTATATAGATGGTCATATTATCACATTTTTATTGCAAATTTTTAACGGGGGAAAAATAAATAACTGATTTTCCAATGTTAAATAAATCTTGCAGAACTGCTAGGCTAACTGTTATGACTGCCTGAAGAAATTAGCAAATACTCTTCCTCCCAAAAAGTAGAAATCTTGGCAAAATTGTTGGAAATAACCATGTCAGTGCATGAAAATTACCCAAAAACAAACATCAAATTTAAAACCATTTATCATGAAAAGCTGCTATGACTAGCAGGACATCGTAGTCTTTTTTTATTAGAATTTCTCCCATTGCCTCTAGGTCTGCACTGTTCCCAGGGCAATGTTGACTATTAGAAATGATAGTCATGCTGCCAGGATAAATTGATTTGATTAGAGGCAGATTGTGGAAATACATGAAAGTGGTTTGTTGGTGAAAATAGAAACCTCAGTAGAAAACAAATGGGAAAAATTCAGAGCTTTGCTAGCCTGAGTTTACAGAACTGGTTATGGGAGTGGAAGACCAGTCAGATTTTATGGGGTAGTTATATGTGAGAGAGCCATACAAGAGATAAATAAGTTCTTCCTACATCCATAACTGACTAAGAAATTAGTCAAAACAGAGATCCATAACAGGCCCACAGAAAGTGAAAATGAAAGGTGGTATATAAAACGGTCATACTTGGAAAGTGCTCACAAACCCCCAAACAAATCCAATGACAGAGGATGAAAAGTCATATAGACTTGAGATGTTTAACGATATTTGTTCAAATAATTAGCTGATCGCTTATTTATGCAGTCATAAGAGCAACCAGTAAGCAGTCAAGCAAAGTAAAATAAAAAGTAATGAAACATAATTAAATACATATGTGGCTACACACCATGAGGAAAATAGATAAAATGCATTATATAAATTTTTATTTTTCAACAAAACATGATGAAACTTGGAAAGAAACAGTAAACTGAGACCTATACTTAGAAGAAATGAAAAGCAGGCAATAGAAACTGATTCCAAGTGGGCCCAGATGTTAGTTTAGCAGAAATATTTCAAAGTAGCTATTCTGAATGTATTTAAAGATTATACGACAGTATGAAGACAGTGGCTCAAAAATGAGAATCTCAGTAAATGCATAAAAACTAAAAAATAAAATGAGAAATTCTGAGTTGAAAAATATAATAACCAAAATAGAAAATTCACTAAAGAAATTTAAAAGCATATTTAAGATGGTAGAAAAACGACAATCGGTAAATTCGAAGATTAATCAGTGAGAATTATCTGGTTGAATAACAGAGAAAGAAACAAACAAGTATCAATTAACAGAGCCTTATCAACATACATACACACACACATATATGTGTGTTTAAGAGTAATAGTACTATGCCTGTAATCCCAGCACTTTGGGAGGCCGAGGTGGGCAGATCACGAGGTCACGAGATCAAGACCACCCTGGCTAACACAGTAAAACCCCCATCTCTACTAAAAATGCAAAAAAAAGAAAAAATTAGCCGGGCGTGGTTACAGGCGCCTGTAGTCCCAGCTACTCGGGAGGCTGAGGCAGGAGATTGGCGTGAACCCCCGAGAGGCGGAACTTGCAGTGAGCGGAGATGGCGCCAGTGCACTCCAGACTGGGCAACAGAGTGAGACTCCGTCTCAAAAAAAAAAAAAAGAGAGAGAGAGTAATAGTACTAAAAACAGAGAGAAAGGGAATTATATTGGAGCAAAGTTTCTATTTTCAATAGAATTAACCTGAAGTACATTGTAATTACTTAAAATATGTAACGTCATACCTACAGCTATCACCACCAAAATTCATCTTTATTCAGATGAATGGGAAAGGAATGCATGATGCCAGTTTCTCCCTGTTTCTGCCTATAGTTTCTACTCCTTCTCACCTATTTATATTCTCTTGGACTTCTTCAGAACAGAAGTTGACTGCTACTCTAAAGGTGATCTGGCAAATTGTACTCACCTGGTTTGGCAGATGTTTAAACTTACATTTTCTCAAATGGATCCTTTTTCTTGGGTGTGCTTGAAACGTAGCTCTCCACCCAATCATTGGTGATCTCTCACTTGAACTTTCTTTAGTGTGTGCAAATCATCTCTTTCTGATCCTTCTGCATCCTAAGATATATTTTTATATTATTTTTATTATATATATAAAATATACATTATTTTATATTTTATATTATTTCTTTTCTAGTCTTTCCTCTCCAGGCAGTACTCTTGGGCAGGATCTATAACAAGACCTCATCTTCAGAGGAGTCAAGAAGTCACAGTCACACATACTTAAGATTTTTCAGGCATGATTCAGAACAAGTTCATCCCATACACCATGCTCCAAGAAACCCAAATACATTATCCCAGTGGCATTCCTGAGGCTTCTTTTTCTAGACTTGAGTATAGAATAAGGTATTTAATTTTTCCCATTGAGACATAGGACACAATAACAGTACCAGCAACCCAACAGCTCTCCAGAATTATCTTCAAATAATTATCTTCTGTCTCTCACTCTGTACCCTCTTTGGGGTTGACAGCTAAGCATTACAAAATTGGGTTTTGACCATGTTCTGTTTTGATGATTCTGCCTTATATATATGATTAGCATATATAATTGGAGCATATAGCATATATATGCTATATATGCATATATATTTAGCATATATAATTCCAACTAGCATATATAATTGGAGCTATGCTCTTGAGAACTGGACCAAAACTGAGGGAGCCATACTCCCATTTTTAGCACTTTCTTATATTAGTGTTGGAACCCAACTTGGTGTTAAGCTTTCTTACAATATATAGATATATTTATGCATAATGTTTAAATAGCCTTAACAATAATTCTCTTGATCTGTATAGATCTCTGATCTACACAAACACTCTAATACCAGCGTCCATTAATAGGAAGTTTGGGATGACTCAGCCTTTATAAGAAAAAAATCCTTGAATATTATTCCATCATTCATGCTTTGTTCTATTTCCATGTGTTCTTGATTTGTAATCTCTAATTTTCACTTCTATTTTGGACCCCACTCTCACCCTTTGGGCTAATGAGAGATATAGCTTCTTTTTTGTTTTTTTTTTACCATTTTATAATATCTTTTGTAAGACATTATTTTCCACCACTTTCCTACCTCTACTGGCTTCAGATAAATTTGGGTAATTGTCCTATCCATTTGGGCACAGTTGTTCTCCCCCATTGAAACTGACTCGTTGGTTTCCTAAGGAAGGATTACAATTTATCCACTTGCATGCTAGAACTCTAATACCAATTTTGGCTTTGTTTGGCATTCCCAGATGGGCCCTAGGCTCATGGGAGGAATCGATGAAATTGAATTAGTAATCCAAAACTTGGCACAACCAAAAGAAAATGCACTTACTGACCTAAAGACACAGTGATCATTTTTACAGTTAATAAAGATAAACTCAGAGGAAAAGGTTCTCTTCAGGTTATAAATTTTAGTAGTATAAGCATGAGAGGATATAGTCTGCTTTTGTCGAAGTAAATATTATAGAGAGAATTGTGGAGATTATTTATCAGGAATAAAAAGATTAAGAAAAATGACATGTCTATGCATCTATATACCTGAACATACAATTATATTTGATCTGATTGAAAAGAGAGGCAACTTTTTAATGTAAGAACTTCAAGTCCCTAATGAAGCTGTATCACTGGAGCTATGAACAAGTATATTGGCAAATTATGCAAATTGTCCATACAATGTAAATCAAAACTATGCATGTGTGTCTATACGATTGATTTCCAATATCTGTTAGCTAATTTTGTTTCCCTTTTATCACTGAATAACATGATGGATCATCTATCGAAGTAAAATACAATTACTGGGAAAATATTCATAATGCTGCCTACATCCTATGAGGTCATACTCAATAAGTTTAAATTCTATAGGTAATATTCAAATAACACTCCCCCAAAATAGATTCTATAACATGTATGACTTATTTAGACGCATTATTTTAACTTTAAATAGTTTTTCATGTATTGCAGTTAGACTCAGAGTGTAATAAATAAATTATTGATCAAAAAGCATAGAAAATTTCATAAGTCATTTGGGCACTTACCAGTTTACAGTATCAAAAGTGTATAAACAACTCACTTTCTAAAATACTTAGTAGACAGAGAAGTTACTATATATTTTCTTCACAGATTAACATGGGAATGTGCTGCAATAGGCCTCTCTATTGTCATTTAGTCTCATCATTACCTAGCCAAATCGCAGACCACATTCCCCAACCACAAATCTGATAGTACTTAAGACCCCCCACTGTAAACAAATAAACTAATAACCATGTTTATCTTCACTTTTCGGTGCAATTGCAGAAATCATTTATCTTTTACTAGTTCATTTATTTTCTAGAAACAAACCACATAATGAAATTTTAGAGAATTTTAAATTGTCATCTGTTCAGAATTCATCATATTAACAACTAGACCATTTGAGGTAGGAACCACAACCATGTTACTGCATGGACCTTCCTCAAATGCCAAATCAATGAAGACTGTCATTGATGATTGGTAAATATATATTTGTTTAATTGATATTACACTGTACAATGTAGGTTTGGCCAAAGGGAACAATGAAGTCAATGTCATCTCTCAAAATAAAACTATTGTCCTGTTTTTTCAAACATCTCACTTTCTCATTTAATAGAAATTATCTTAATATTTATATAATACACACCTAATTGAAGAAAAACCTAGAAGCAAATAGTCATAATTTTTACTTGATATGTAAGTTAATCAATAGGACCTTAGAAATAAGTTATGAATCATTTTGATTTGACAGGGTGATATAATTAGATTTTGGCTAAAATGTTGATTAATGCAGATCGTTTCTGGTAAAACTTTTATTAATTAAAAACAAACAAAATAAACTTTTAATTAAATGAAATATTTTAGGTCATTATTTAATCATGTTAGGAGAAAGAAAGACACAAAAGATAAACATTTCTAAACAAACCAGAAGTGGACATTTTTGATTAAAAATATTTTCAAGAAACTTATATCAAATGTTCTCATTCTCTGCTTTTACTGTTGTCGTTTTTAAAATGAAGAGCCTTAGGGAAAGAATGATGATATTTAAATAATGAAACTAATGTTTATTAAATATTTACTATGTTCAGGGCACTGTGTTAAACATTTTCTATGCATTATCTACTAGAATACAGAAACAAGGCTATGAAATACATTGTTGGGTATTTCAAATTGAAAATTAATCAAATTGTCTAAGGTTGACAGTAAATTTTGGAACAAACCAGTGCTGCCTGACATTGAACCTGAGTTTTAACCACTGTTACAATTGTGTAAGATAATATTATATTACAAAAACATGATAATGTAGAATTAGATAATAAAAACCAGTATAATATAGTTATATTATTAAAACTTTATGATATAGTATTGTTAGCAAAATAGTATAATATAGTATTATATTAAAATACTATTATAACATTATAATGTACTATTATAATAATGTTAGAATTTAGTATTATAATATGATTTAGTATTCTCTTAACACTAAATCTTATATGAAAACAACATTATAATATGGTATTATAATAACATTATAACGTGGTATTATATTATAATAACATTATAATATGGTATTGCAGGTAGGTTCTACTTTGGTTCCTTATATTATTTGTTTTTCCTTCCTTCTTCTTCACTTTTGGATGATCACTTACTATAATACTATTGTAACATGGTGTTATAATAACATTATAATATAGTATCATGTAATACTATATCCTAAAGAAATATATTTATATAATAATATATACATATGTAGAAATATATTTCTACATGAAATATATAATCTTGATAGTCTCCATAAAAAGGCAAAAATACAATAGGCTTCTTTAGATATATTTTCAACCAGGGATAAGTTTCATGACAATTAAGTAAACAGATTAAATTTTGCCATAATGAGTTTTCTTATATACCATTGTTCTTCATGTTCTGAAGCAAGCCTTAGCAACTTCATGTGAACATGACTAAGATATCCAGTTAACAGCAGTATCCTCCTAGAGTTCTCTCTTGACAGTTGATATTCACAGCTACTATTTGCTAAACCTTAAAAATAATCATCCAACAGAGAAGAGAAGGAAGCAAAAACAAATGATAGAAGGAATCAAAGTAAAGCCTACCTATCTTTGCTGGGTAAATGGCATTTAGCACTGTGTCTAAAACCTATAGTGTAGGGAAAGTGATCAGACTGAAAATAAAGAATTATGATTAGACCCTAACATATTGCTAGCCATTTAAAGAAATGTTACAATGTTAGCCATTTAAAGGAATATAATTAAATCAGGCCAGCACATTCTAGAAACAAAAGAATAGTTTGTATTTTCTCTACAAAATTACCTTTTAAAAATATATTTGAGACTTCTAGTGTAGAAAAGATGACATAGACCCATGTTGCTCTTTTTCTCTCTGCTAAGCACAACTATAAATCTTAGAAATGATGAAGAGATAACCAAAGGAGAACTCTGAAATGTGGTAAGAAGAAGAGAATCTGGTTTGGGATCCCAGGACTGGAGGAACAACAGTAGGATATCTTGCATACCACCACCCAACAGAGGAAGATCACCCAGACCTGACTGTTCTTGATCTCTACTTGATCAACAAGAGGCAAGTCAAATAGTCTCGTTCCTCCCATGGACCAAATGGGAGTCTCTCTGATGACATCAGGAGAACCTATCAACACTATCAAGAGAAATTAATTAAATGTACCACCAGAAATAAGCAGTCAAGAGAAATATTTCCTGTCCTCACTAGGCCTAAGAAAGTTCTTTTCTACTTACGGACACTCAGGCAGGAAAGTAGCACTAGCAAGGGGGACTCAGTCATAACAAGTGTTCCATCCCAGATGCCTCTTTGTCCCTGAGACCCTCATACCCTCATACCTGAGACCCTCATACCACAGACAGCGGCGTGGAGGCAAGAAAACAGAATTGCCAAAAATGAAACAGTCATAACAAGCATCCTGGTCCAGGGAAGCCTCTTTTTCCCCGTGGGCCCAAGATCCTTGACATGGTTTGGTTGTGTCCCCTCCCAGATCTCATCTTGAACTGTACTCCCATAATTCCCATGTATTGTGGGAGGGACCAGGTGGGTGATAATTGAATCACGGAGGCAGTTTCTCCCATACTGTTCTCATGACAGTGAATAAGTCTCATAAGATCTGATGGTTTTATAAAAACAGGATTTTTCCTGCACAAGCTCTCTCTCTGTCTGCCACCATGTAAGTAAGACGTGACTTGCTCCTCCTTGCCTTTCACCTTCCACCATGATTGTGAGGCCTGCCCAGCCATGTAGAACTGTATGTAAGTCTAATAAACCTTTCTTTTGTAAATTGATCGGTCTTGGGTATGTCTTTATCAGCAGCATGAAAACAGACTAATACAACCCTCCTCTCCCATCCAAAGATGTACAGCTGGGGTGGTAGAAACAGTAAAGGAGAATCAGTCATATCTAGTGACTTGGCCTGGGAAGCCCCCTTGTTCTTTATGGCTTGCGACTCTCCTGTTCTCCCCAGAGATGCTTGGGCAATCAGGGTACACTGGTGAGAGGGATCCCACCATACCACTTCCTCTCAGAGAGACAACTGGAAACCAGGGCTGGGGAAATTCATCCTCCCTTCCCACACATACACTTTAGTCAACATTAGCAGGGACCAGTGAGAACTGCAGTAGCACAAGAGAAATAAAACACATCTAAATAATACCATAAAGGCTCTGTAAATTAAATTGCTGCTGGAACTATAGCCTATAAGAGGAGGCTCATTCACATGATAAACCAAAACAAGGTGACTGTCTACTCAAATAAAAGATATAAACAGAAACCAGAGTCTCCTAACACAATAGACAAAATGTCCAGCATATATTCAAGAATTACCCTTCATAACAAGAATTAAGAAAATTCAAAACTTGAATGAGAAAAGATAGTCAACTTATAAAAACACTGACAGAAATCACATGTTAGAATTACCTGACAAAGATTTTACAGAAGCCATCATAAAACTGCTTTAAGAATCAATTTCAAATTCTCTTGAAGCATATAAAACAAAATAGAAAATCTCAACTAAAGAATAGAGGTTATAAGAAAAAGTCGAGTTGAATTTTTTAAGCTGAAATATACAATAACAAATTTTTAAAAAGTTGTTGGGTGGACTTAATAGTAGAGTGTAGATGACAAAGGCTACAAGCAGCAAATTTGACAGAAAAACAAAATTCATCCATCTGAATAACAGGGACAAATGGAATAAAAATAAAATGAATAAACAGAGCCCCTGGAATTTGTGGAACAATATCAAAAGATCCAACATTACCATCATTGGAATCCTCAAAAAGAAAAGAAAGCAAGCATGAACTTGGAGAATTTGGAAAAATAATGCCAGAAAACTTCCCAAATTTCACACAAGACACAAGCCTATAGGTTCAAGAAGCTGATTAAACTGAAACAGGGTAATCGCAAATGACAATACACATATTAATTGCACTTTTGCTAAGTAAAGGCACACTGACTTCCAGCAAGGATGCAGAGCGAAAGCAACTCTCAAACATTGCTGATGGGAATGAGAAACAGCACAGTCATTTTGGAAGACAGTTGGTAGTTTCTTACAAAGCCAAACATATTCTTACTGTACTAATCAGGGTTCTTTAGAGGATAGAACTAATAGGAGATATATATGGGAGTTTATTAAGGAGTATTAACTTCCACAATCACAAGGTCCCACAGTAGGCCGTCTGCAAGCTGAGGAGCAAGGAAGCCAGTTCGAATTCCAAAGCTGAAGAACTTGGAGTCGTATGTTCAAGGGCAGAAGGCATCCAGCAGGAGAAAGATGTGGGCTGGGAGGCTAGGCCAGTCTAACCTTTTCACGTTTTTCTGCCTGCTTTATATTCCCTGGCAGCTGATTGGATTGTGCCCACCCAGATTAAGGGTGGGTCTGCCTTTCCCAGTCCACTGACTCAAATGTTAATCTCTTTTGGCAGCACCCTCACAGGCACACCCAGCATCAATACTTTGCATCCTTCAATCCAATCAAGTTGACATTCAGTATTAACTACCACCCTGACCATGTAACCCAGTAACCATACTGGTAGGTATTTACCCAATTCATCACAAATCTTACGTCCACACAAAAATCTGTACATTGATGTTTACAGAAGTTTAATTTATAATCTCCAAAATAACAGAAGCAACCAAGATATTCTTCAGTAGTTGAATGGATAAATTGTGCTATTTTTTATACAATGGAATATTATTGAACAACAAAAAGAAATGAGCTATCAAAGCCATTGAAACACATGGGTGGATCTTAGGTGAATATTTCCAAGTAAAAGAAACCAGCCTGTAAAGACTATATAATGTGTGATCCCAATTATATGACATTCTGGGAAAAGTAAAAACATGGAGTTTTACTCTATAGAGTTTAGTTTAGAAAAGTAAAAGTATAGTGTTTTACGTAAAATGACTATTAGTGACCAGGAGCTCAAGGGAAGGAGAGAAGGTTAAATAGATGAAACAGGCCAGGCGCGGTGGCTCAGGCCTGTAATCTCAGCACTTTGGGAGGCCAAGGTGGGCGGATCATGAGGTTAGGAGATCGAGACCATTCTGGCAAACTCGGTGAAAGCCCTTCTCTACTAAAAATACAAAACAATTTAGCTGGGCATGGTGGCGGGTGCCTGTAGTCCCAGCTACTTGGGAGGCTGCGGCAAGAGAATGGTGTGAACCCAGGAGGCGGAGCTTGCAGTGAGCCGAGATCGTGCCACTATACTCCAACCTGGGTGACAGAGCAAGACTCTGTCTCAAAAATAAATAAATAAATAAATGAAACAGAATTTTTAGGAAGGTGAAACTATTCTGTATATCATAATAGTACTTACATGATCCTATGCATTTTTTCAAAACCCATAGAACTTTATAGCACAAAGAGTGAACCTCAAAGCATGCAATGTGTTTTAAGGCATTTAGGAGGTCAAGAGGAATCCTAACATGGAATGGAGAATGTGACAAAGAAATTTACCTGCATTCAATGAAACAATCTCACTGAAGAGGGAGGGGTAAAAGTTGATGACCTGAGTAAATTTGAAATTAGCGGAGTCTGTAAGACTAAAGGCAAAAGGAATTACACATAAACACCATTGCACTGGTGTTGATAAAGTTGTTTCCCACAAGGGTACACAAGAAAAATTTTGTATCTCACCCACAACTGTATATATTGAAGGCCTACCCCACAGTATTTCAGAATGTGAATAAATTTGAAGATAGGGCTTTTAAAGAGATGAGTAAGTTTAAATGAAGCTGCTAGGATGGGCCCTAATTCAGTCTGACTGGCGTGATTATAAGAACAAGAAACATGGATATATTTAGAGATAGCAGGGCACCCATGCACAGAAGAAAAAACACCCAAGGAACACAGCAAGAAAAGCCACCAGCTGCAAGCCAAGGACAGAGGACTCAGGAGAAACCAAACTTCCTGACCTCTTGATCGTGAACATCCAGGCTCCAGAACTGTCAGAAAATACATTTCTGTTGTTTAAGTCATCCTGTCTGTAGTATTTTATTATGGCAGCCCTAGCAACCGAATACAACCACTAATACCTGTATACTTGAAATGAATAATTAAGTAAATGACGGTGGGAGACAGGTTTCTCATCACTGAAAAAGGAGGTTACAGATAGGCAAAGGGAAGAGGCTAGAATGATCCATGTGATACAGAATTGGAAACAACAGTAGGAATGCATGTTTGCTGAATACAGATACAGATATTATATATAGAAATACTTATAAACTTGTATATATGAATGGATTAGTATGTACACACTATTTCTTTGCTCTGACAGAAGCCAGAAACATCAATACTCCAGAAAACTCAGAAAAGTTAGAATCAAAGTCTTGGCTGCTAAAGCCATTTTCCAACAACAACAAAAAATAATTCTTGGGGGAAATGACAGAATGACTCATTTCAAATTCAACAATATAACAAAGTTGAAAATAAAATATGAAAAAAGAGTCATACTGTGCAAATATAAATACAAATGATTTTAAAGAGGTAACTACATTAATATCTGAAAAACTCAACTTCAGAGAAAAGAAAATTACCAAGGAAGGTCATTGCATAATGAAAACAAAAAAATCAGCCCACAAAGAAGATCTAATGATTCTAGGTGTGTACATACCAAACAACAGAGTCTCAGAATACATGCATTAAAAACTGTAGGACATAAAGGAAGCAATTGATAAATCTATGCTTATAGTTTCAGATTTCAATGATCTCCTCTTGGCAATGCTGTAAATACTTATTTGGAGATATTATTAAATAGGAGTATACAAAAATATAAAATATATAAGTTTTAAACTTGCTTATGTGTGCTTAAAAAAGCTATAGCATGTTTTCACCATCCTGAGATAAAATTGGATCAAGATCCAGGCATAAGGACCTAAGTACATGAGTGCCTGTTTAGATGTTTTTGTGAAATTGGAACAAAGGACTGCCCCTCAATGATCAGGTCTTTTACTCTGTTAGGCATGCATGTAGTAATGCATGTTCTAGATATTTGCAAATTATGAAATAGGCCACTACTATCAAACAACTTCATTAAATCAAGAAATTATTTTCAGTAAGACACTATTGGAGATTAAGAATCTCCAATTATTAACACTGAATATCATATAATTTAGATAAAACGTTTTTAAAAATGCAATTCAGTCTTTTAATAGAAGTGAAGAGTGGCTTCATCTAATGTGGCAAAAATAAAATAAAATAAAATCACCTAATCATCTGACAAAATATTTCTATTTCTTTACGTAGTAGGAAAGAGTCAGGGAATAGCCTGTCAATAAACATATTGATATTGTCATCTGTGTCCAAATGTATGGATTTGTTACTCCCTTACCTGTTTTTATAAAAGTAGTGCAGTGGCTCTTTTATTTATTATTATTTTATAGTTATTAGTATTATCGATTAAAGATAATATATTGACCTAAGCAGATCAAAGAGGACAAAAAGCACCTTGAAATAAACAATACTTTCTTCGGACTTATGTGACTTGTGTAGACACTAACTTTGCAAATTATTGATATTGGGTGTATGGATTGGTGTCATTATGTGTGCTTATTGGATTTTCTTAAACTACTGTGTTTTAAGGACACCTCCGGGTACTCAATAAATACTATTGACTGGCCAAGTAAGTGTTCTTCATTTATTCTCCTCTTAGGATATATTTAGATCTCATTACTGGGATCTTTTAATACAGTCATCTTCAATTATCCATTGTTTCTTCCTGAAAACAAAAATCCAAATGTAGGCTTACCATATGTAAATGTAGATACTAAAAGACTTATAGAAGAAAAAAAAGATTGAACATTCATAGCAAAAATGTCAAAATAGTTTGATCACCAAGGTTCTGTAACTAATAAATCAACAGAAAGAAAAGAAATATTTTACTTAGTTCTTCATCACTCTGACAATTTTTATTGTTTAAATACACTTTTTATGTGGTTTATTGTTCTTTTTTTTTTTTTTCCAAAAATCTAACATCATATGTATACTTTTTTTTGGAACCCTCTTGCTTTGGAAAAATTATTGTATGCTTTAAAGTTAAACAAACACACACACATTCACAACACACACACACACACACACACACACACACACAAAACCAGATTTCCATCCTGACCTATCTCTTTTGTAGATATGTTAAAATGGATTCATTAATATCCTATATTTTAAAAGAACAAATGCCTTACTGCAAAACTCACTGCATCATGATATCAATTTTATCGGATTGGGGTGTGATCTCTATATTACAATACCTCATGCTCTGATAATATTCTCTAAACAAACTTAAAAATATATTCCCCTTATCTTTTCCTCAAAGTAGACATTGAATAAATATTTGTTGACCTAATTTTCTTTCTTTCTTCTTAAACATTCACAAGAATCACTCGAATTTGGAAAAAGTTTAATAAGAGAAGTTTACAACTTAAGTTTGTATGTACAATTAATTAAAGTTATTTAGAGGCAGATTACAAGTATTAGCTGTGTTTCTTGGTGGAATTAAAAATGTTCAATACTATAATTTGACGTTTTTAAATACAAATGAGCTTTATGTCAAAACTTTAATCAAAAATAATTAGAACTAGAAAAGTTTAATATGTTGTCATTCTTCTACATTTTAAACAGCGTAATAGGTCATTTTGGTAAAGGTGAAATTGATGAAATCTACTTAAATTAAAATGTGCAATCTTAAAGATGTACTAAATCCATGAATCTAGTTTTCCCTCTTAGGAATATTTGGAGTGATCAGAAAGTACCCAACATATTTAAACAGAAAATGGTCTTAACTCAGAATAGATTGCATATTTATTGGATTCATTTTCATTTATACATACAGAAACAGATTATTTTTGTGTATTTTAAATAATTGTTATTTCTCACACTAAAACAATTTGACCTCAATGTTTATTTCAATTATTGTCATTTTAACTTTAACTTAGAAAGATAGAGGCTATACTGGTGTTACTACTTCATAAACAGATTTTAAGAGCTTGAGGTCTGAAGGGATATACTGTGGTGTGGTACATGTAATTCTTACTCCACATGTTCTAACTGCATGACCTTGGACAAGTTACTGAAACTTCTCTGGGCTTCAATTTTCTCAAGTAAAAATAGCATATGCTAATATTTACCTTATAGATTTGTTGAATAGATTAAATTTATTGTACTCAAAATAGTTCTTTGAATCTAGTACAAATATTAGCTGAATAAATTAATATATATTAATAAACTATATATATTAATAAAACTATTAAATATATACACTTTATTTATTGATTGAGAATCTCCTATTATGACTTACCATGGTCCAGGCACTGTGACAACAACTATTTTACATACATTATCTCTTTTTTAAGAAAAATTTTTGACAAATAAAAATTTATATAAATGTATAACAAGGGTTCACATATGTAATCCCAGCACTTTGGGAGGCCAAGGTGTGCGGATCACTTGAGACTAGGAGTTCAAGACCACATTGGCCAACCTGGTGAAACCTGTCTCTGCTAAAAACACAAAAAATTAACTGAGGGTGATGGCACGCAGCCATAGTCCCAGCTGCTTAGGAGGTGAGGCACGAGAATCACTTGAACCCGGGAGACAGAGGTTGCAGTGAGTAAAAATAGCATTACTGCACTACAGCCTGGATGACAATGAGACTCTGTCTCAGCAAAAAATTTATATAAATTTATAGCATACAACATAAATATATAATTCTTATGCTGTCATATATATGCGTATATACATATACATGTGTGTATATATGTAATATTTTAGTGACTAAATTAGAAGTTAGCAAGTGAGTTTATATTTACCTTCTCTATTTTTGGAATATGTATGTTTTCTTTTAAATTTAGCATTGTGTAGGAAAGATAACAAAAATTACTCTCACTACTACCATTCAGATAGTTTTCTATATTTATTTAAAATAGTAAATTACACATGTTTTAAACATAAATGACAAAAATCAAAATTAAAAACAAAACCTCATCCTCTTTTCCTAAAGCTATTAACCCAAAAACTATTGTTTGTGCATTCTCCTAGAAACACCTTACCTATATAAAATATTATGTGAAGACAATATATTATATTTTATTATATTATATTTTGTATGTACCGATTTACATCTTGCTTTTCACTTAATTGTATGTATTAATATATGTCCACATACATGGATCTTTCTTTGTTTTGTGGCTGTATATTCCACATGTACACGGTATAGTTTTAAAACATTACAATAGGTCAGGCGCGGTGGCTCAACGCCTGTAATCTCATGAGGTCAGGAGTTCAAGACCAGTCTGCCCAAGATGGTGAAACCCCATCTCTACTAAAAACACAAAAATTAGCTGGGCATGGTGGCAGGAGCCTATAATCCCAGTTATTCGTGAGGCTGAGGCAGAGAATTGATTGAACCCGGGAGGTGAAGGTTGCAGTGAGCCGAAGTCACGCCACTGCACTCCAGCCTGGGTGACAGAGTGAGACTCTGTCTAAAAAAAAAAAAAAAAAAAAAAAAATGCAATAATATTGCATACCTGCATAGCTGGGTACAATTTCAGAATATATTTATTAAACATCTAGCAGAATAGTTGTAGGGTTAAAATTTGTGTTCATGTTCCTTTGCATGTTTGGCAATTTTTGTCTGTTAATTGAAAATTATGTTTACAAGGTTGTGCAGAAAATGAATTCTGCTGTGTAATGCTTTCCTCTGAAGAGCATTGATTTTTGTTTTACCAGGCAATTACCTTGACTTGACTCCAAACTCTGCTGTGGTTGTCAACAGTTGAAACTTTCCTCTTCTTTCAACCATTTCAAGTACCTGTTATTTTCATGGGATACCCTGAATTCTTTGGCAGTTAAGTGATCAACCAAAGATTTAGAAGGAATTTACACGTAGATTTTGGGGTTTCCAGTTCTTTAGGTCTCATCTGCCTACTATTTATCACATCACTTTCTAAACACTCTAGAAGTCTTTATTTCAGCTCTTCAACCTCTCAACCCAGTAAAACGATGAATTTCAGTTTAAGTTCCAGCTTCCTTTAAGTAAAAACTTCATAATCTTATTTTCTATCCAAGATATTCTTCTTTCAAGTGTTGAATCTCCTCCATTTTATTAATGGTTTGTCTAGGAGTATAATTTACATATTTGGAAAGGGCTAGTCTTGTTGACATTTCTTCACCACTATTACCTATTATGGTCCTCTTAGCACGCTAAAAGCTATCAAAACCTCTATTATTAGATTTTGGTTATGACAAAGACAAAATTTTCAATGTATAATAACTATTCCTTAAATGATATATTTTAATTATTTATTTTTCTTTTACTTTTATTCTTTTGCTTTGCAAATTCCTGAAAACTGATTCCCTTGAAAATATTTGTATGGTAATGGCACTTAGAATTCAAAAATATTCCTAAATTTACTCAGCATTTCCCACCCCTGGTCACATCATTTATTCACTGACTCTGACCCAAGTGGCATTACAAAACAAGAGACGATTTAAAGCCTTGTTAACGAAACTATGGAAAAAATGGATCGTTTTTTTCTAATTGTAAAAGTCACATAAAACTCTTTGAGAGAATGGTTTAGAGTTTTCATTTATATGCAATCTTCAAAACTTCAAATAGACAATATACATACAAATGTCTATTTTACATTTTGAAGCATATAATTATATATAAAACTATGAAGCAAAAAGGATACATTGTAGAAAAATACAACATTTGGCTGAAATTTTTGACATTTTTAGTTAGCTTATAAGCAATGTAGGCTAAGTTAGGAAATAACATGTTTTGCTAGGAAGCAGTGCTAAGGTAGGAAGCATGCCTTTTGCTCCCTACACATACATCACCCTATTATTAAGTCATCTTCTGGTTGAATGTAATTTTTTAAATTTTCTTGGTTAATTTATGAACGTAAGTACACTCAGTAGTGAGTGAGATGTCAAATTCTGTCATAAAAGTACTCATTTTGGATACTTCTTACAGTACAGGTGTAGCTTTTACTTATTAATATGACTCTGCAGGAATCATCATTATTTTAATGATCTTTAGAATGTGACAATTTACTCTATAATATATGTGTTATTATGGTTCCCACTAAGCTATCTGCCACATGATTGTCACTTAATAGAATGAAGGCAGAGGACACCTGGGGTTTCACACAATAAAATGAGCCTCTTAAATGGTAGATACTGCCTACTGAGGTAAAACCTTAAATACCATGCTTTTAAAGATACAGAATGAGAAAACCAAAGTGAGGAGTGATTGAAATGAATGTATCTATATTATATTCTCTTCAATTTCTATCTGGACTTATTCAAGAATCTTTGTAAATTCTTATTTTATTTTATTTTTCATCTTTACTGGGATCTCTCAATTTGTAAAAGCTTAGGTTTTAAGTACCTATGCAAAATTTAGACTTAATCTGTATGATCCTAACAAAGAATTTAAAATGTGCATTGTGATAAAATTCAGTCTGCCCATTACAAAGTGGGAAAATGACTGGAAAGTGGAGAATTAGTATACAGATGTCAAGCTTTATTGTTCTACAGAAAAGACTAATGGCTCAAAACACCCAATCACATGGCATAATTCTTAACCAGTTTGTTCTTTCTCTTCTGATAGTGGCAAATTCCAGATGTCGACCAAAACCTCAGGAATTCATTAGGTTTGAAATAAGAAGGGAGTTGTGGCCTAACTTTTACACTTGTTTAAGTCATCCTTTCTCTGCGTAGATTCAGAAAATAATTTTTCCTTTTTAGAAAATTAAATATTTCCATTATTACAAAGTAAAACCTGTTATTCATACACTGTTTCTTCCCAGTTCTCTCTCTCCCACCTCCATTTCCTGACAACTGCCAATCTGTATGCTGTCCCTATGTATTTATCTATTCTGGATATTCTTTTAAAAAGAATGTTGCAATATATGAGCTTTTGGGTCTGGCTTCTTTCACTTAGTATAATGTTTTAGAGGTTTAGTCACTTTGTTACATGTATCACTACTTCTTTTTTTTTTTGTGGCTAATACACACACGCACACACACACACACACACACACGTTCTATTATCCGTTGGTGTCTCTTGGTATTTGTAGGAGATTCATTTCCTGAGAATACCAAAACCTACATATGAACTAGTCCTTTATGTAAAATGACATAGTATTTGCATATGACCTATGTATATCCTCCCTTATACTTTAAATCATCTCTAGATTACTTATAATACCTAATGTAATGCCTACACAGAATTTCACTTGCATAGATTCAGTATGTTACTTGCTGCACAGCAAATTCAAGATCTGCTTTTTGGAAACTTTGTAGAACTTTTTCCCAAAATATTTATAATTTGCTGTTGGTTAAATCCATGCATGTGGGACCCATGGATATGGAAGGCTGACTGTATATTTGTATTCACAATTTGTTAATTCATTCATCTACCGCTGGACATTCGGGCCTTTTGTACTTTATAGTTATTATGAATAGTACTGACTGAAACTTTGGGTATTTCCATCAGCAGTGTACAAGGGTTCCAGTATTCCACATTCTTGCTAACACATTTCATTTTTTGTGTTATAATAATTCTAGTGGATTTAAAGTAACTCCTTGTTGTGATTTTGATATGCATTTCTCTAGTGACTAATGTTGAGCATATTTTATGTGCTTGCTTCTATCTTTTTTGAAGGAATGTCTATTTAAGAAGTTTGTCCATTTTTTAATTGTTTTTTTTTTTTTTTGGTTTGTTGTTATTGACTAGTAACAGTTCTTTAATACATTCTGAATAGTAGGCCTTTATCAGTTGTATGATTTCCAAATATGTTTTCTCATTCTGTAGTTATCTTTTAGCTTCTTGAAAATGTCCTTTGGGCACAAATTTTTTTCTTTTAATGAAGCTAAATTTAGCTGTTTTTGTTCTTTAATATTCATGCTTTGGGTGTCATATCTTGGAATGCATTACTAAATCCAAGCTCATGAAGATTTACCCCTATGTCTTCTTCTAAGAGTTTTATGATTTTAGCTTTTATATTCAAGTTACTGATACATCATGAGTTAATTTTTAAATATGGAGAGAGATGGGTATCCAACTACATTCTTTTGCATGCAGATATTTGGTCCCAGCATGATTTGTTCAAGAAACTACTTTTTTTCCCTATTGAATGGTCTTACAGTATCGAGGTAATGTCAGCCTGAAGGAAATAGTTAGGCAGTGTTCCCTCATGTTTGATTTTTAAAAAGAGTTTGAAAAAACTGGTATTAATTTTAAAAATATTTGGTATAATTCATCAGTAAGGCCATCTAGTCCTGGATGTTTCTTCATTGGGAGCTACTGATTGCTGATTTAATCTCTTTACATGTTATAGGACTGTTGAGATTTTATATTTTTCTTGAGTCAGTTTAGATAATTTTGTTTTCCTAGAAATTTGTGCATTTCATATATGTTATCTGATTTATGAGCTAATATTTGATCACATAATTATTTTATAATCTGTTTTTGTTTCTGTAAGTTGGTAGCAATCTTGCCACTTTATTTGTATTGCTAGTAGAACTACCCTAGGTGAAATGCTACATAGAGCCTTTCAAGCTAAAATGAAGTGCCACTGATGGTAACTTGAAGACTTGTAAAGTGTAAAGGAATAATGGTCATTGGTAAAGATAATTACAGAGGTAAATATAAAAATTAGTATGTGTTTTAAAACTGTAACTCTACTTTTTATTTCCTATGTGATTTAAAAGACAAATGCATGACAAGTTGTAAATATAGCTTATTGGTCATACAATGTATAAAGATGTAGTTTACAACAACAACAACATAAAGATAGAAGGGACAGAACTGAACAGGAGGAGAGATTTTTATGTTATTGAAGTTAAGTTGGTATCAATTCAAACTAGATTGCTATAAATTTAGGATGTTAGTTGTAATCTCTATGGTAACCAAGAAAATATCTTTTAAAAAGTCAAAAAAAGAAATGAAAGGAGACTCAAAACAGTACACTACCAAAACAACAACAACTAAACACAAGAGATAATAGTAATGGAGGAAATGGAAGACCAAAAAATGGTGTGGGACATAAAGAAAAATGATAAAATGGCATAAGTAAGATATTTCTTAGCAGTAAGTACTGTTATAAGTATAAAGGAATTGAACACTCTAAGCAAAGAGGAAAGATAGGCAGAATGGATAAAAACACATGACATAACTATATCCTACTCATCTTAGATACAAACACACAAGTAAGTTAAAAATGAAAGAAGGGAAAAAGATAATCATGTAGATAGTAACCAAAAGAGATATTGATGGCTATAATAATACAGACAAAATATACCTTAAGCCAAAAAAAATTATTAGAAGCAAAGAAGGACATACAATGTGATAAAAGTGTTAACAACCATCAAGAAGATATAATAATTATAAACATATACACACGAAACAACAGAGTCCCCAATGTAGCAGACATTAACAAAATTCAATAGAGTACTAGTTCTATAGTAATGGATGAAGACTTCAATAACCCACTTTCAATAATGGATTAAATATGTAGATAAAAGATTAATAAGAAAATATAGGACTTGATGAATACTATGAAAAACTATATCTAATAGAAATAAATAGAATAATTTACTAAATAAAAGTAAAATGTGCCACCTTTATGTATGCATAATCTGCACAGAGAATCTTCTCCATAGTAGATCCCATGTTAGACCATAAAGCCAGTCTCAATAAAATTGAAAAGACTTAAAATTATACCAAGTATCTTTTGTGATCATGAAACTAAAACAAATGAACTTAGAAATTTTTAAAAAGAGAAGGAAAACTGTAAAATTCACCTATATGTGAAAATTAAGAACCACACTTGTAAAAAACTAAAGGGTCAAAAAGGAAGTCACAAAGGAAATTTGAAAATATTTAGAGAATAAAAATAATAACATACCAAAACTTAGAGGATCCAGTGGACACAGTGCTCAGAAGGAAATGTATAGCAGTAAATGCACACATTAAAAAAGACAAAATATCTCTACCAAATAACCTAGCTTTACATCTTAGGGAATTAGTAAAAGATAAGCAATTTAAACTAAAACTTCCAGAAGGAAGGAAATAGTAAAGAATAGAGTGAAGATAAATTAAAAAGAATAGAAAAACAATAGAATTAATGAAACCAAAATCTGTTTCTTTAAAAAGATCAATAATACTGACAAAACTTTACTTAGTTTAACAAAGAGAGAGAGACAGACAGAAATAAGACACACAAAACCATTAATATTGTAGTTTACATTTTTGTAGGTGACAGACATATGAAAACAAATATAGGGTAGAACTCATTCTAGTTTATTTTTTGTTCTATCATTCTACTTTATTATCTCAAGCTCTGATATTTATCAATCATATTTTAAAGACTTTAAAGTGTTTCTGAAATGTTAATGAAAATGTGCCCATTTAAAAAAGACATTAATATTCCTTTTTTACTTTATGCATTTAAAAGGAAAAGCACATATAATACAAACGCTTACACAACTTACCACAATGTTGTTTCAAGCATGTGAAATCTTCTGGTTTCTACTGTAAGATTTAAAGAATGAATGTCTATAAGAGGAGTTTACAAAGCACCCCAATTTTTATTCTGATTGAGTTTCTTTCCTCCTTTTTATTATATATGCTACAAGAGTGCAAAACTTAAGGCAAGAAAATGGTTTACCTGTTGACAAGGAATCAGCAGGCTTGGATCTATTAATTCTTTAAGAGTCATTCGTACATGTTTCCATTTGTTTTGTGCAGTTGATGGTGACACACTCAACAAAGTCCACCAATTAAAAGCAGCTGAAAAAGAAATGGAAGAACAATGTGGGCTCTTCCCTGTAATAATTTACCTTTATTTATTCTCTATTCAAAATCTTGTTTACGTAGTCTTGTTTAAATAATTTAAAGTACATATATTCTGAGCAAAATTAAAAATTAAATTAAATTAAATTACTATTCTTAGAGTCCAGGACATGTTTGACAAATATGATGACAACGTGTTTAGAAAAAAATAATCCCCAGAACTCAATATCCAAAAGATTAATTATAAAACTTATCAAATGTTTATTTGATATTCTTTATTCAACTATCTACAGCACAGAAGAATCAATATTATGATTTAACATTTTCAAAATATTGTAAATGTTTATTGAATAATTATGTTCTAAAGTGTTTTTGTATTATAGTTATGGTTTCTACTACTTAAAATCAGATTCGTTTTTCAAAATGCAGATAACATAAATTTTTCATGACTTAGAAATAGTAGTTACCATGTATTTATGGGACATACAATATAGAGAGTAGACATACAACATTGTGCACTGTCATTGCTAGTCAAAAGGTATGATTTAATGTGGAAATTGCTCCCCACGTTTTAAATCTCAAAGTAGGAATTTTTAACTGAACAACCCTAATAATCCTAACTATTCTAGAGCTCTATAATCAATAAAGCCCTCTTGAATTAATTCTTTCTTGTACCTGAATGATTTCTCAGAGTAATAAGTTCAAATTTTGGTGTGTAAAGTAGGGCTTCTATTATTAGGCTTAAAAAATCTCTACTCAGGAAGTTACAAAGAGTTTGAAAAATGGCTGATTTTAATTTGAGTCATGAGATCTCTCAAGATCCTGTTTCACCCAATGTACAGTGAGAATATTATCTGTCTTCCAGAATTGGTCAGAAAGGAAAGTAAGATAAAGAATATTAAAGTGCTTTGTATGCTCTAATGCACTCTGCCCATGGACATCATGCTTAAGGGAGATTCTGAAACTTGGTTCACAAGTTGCTCTTTGTGATTCGATAGAAAAGAATTACATGCTTTCACCCTTAATATTTCCTAACTGAGAAGCTCTGCTTTTTTAGATTGCCCAGAAATTTCAGTCAAACCAAGATTTATTAGTGCTCACTATCTGCTGTGCACTTCACTCGCGGTTTATAATGCAGAGAGGAAGAGAGAAGGATTTCTTCTTTACTTCCTTTCCAACTTTCTTGTCACTTATTCAGTGCTTCTAAAATTGGTCAACCAAAATTCCACTCTTGGGTGAAGATTGTGAATGCGAGCCTGAGGGAGAAACACTGGGAGCAGGCATGGCCCAGTTTGAGGAGAACATAAATAGTCCATCTCTCATCGTCCTTCAAAAGAGCAATGAATAGAACTGCCCACATTATTTTAAATGTGATTGTCCATTTTAAGAAAAGGGTTTTTTTTTTCTAAATATTTTGTCCAATAGTCTTCCTTTAGGCTTTTCCATATTGTTGTATCTTTCTTTTTTTGCTTCCTGAAACACAATGAACAAAATTCAGCTCAAATAAATTAGCTTTCCACTTTTACCTGCTAGCCTAGACAAGTTAATAAACTAACATACTAATAGGAAAGCATGGGAAATAAAAATGTCAGTGGATAAAAATTGAGTGGATAGAATTTTTTTTTCCAGGATATGAGTACAGCACTATAACACCCCACACCTCACATCCATTCCAAGAGAAACTGTTTTCACCATTTACCTCCTAGCGTTTTATTGCCTTTTTGTCTACATAGACATGCTGGCAAGATCTCATCCTCTGTAGTAACCAAAAGGATCTGTCTATCCTCTTATGAATATAGTGAAACTAAAAATGGTGTATGGATCAGACATCTATTTGACATGCCTGCATTTACAACTGTATAGAGCTTCACCAGCAATGCAGACTTTTTGATCACGCATACTTGAAGATTGTTATAAGTAAATGATTATTTTATCTTCTAGTGAAAAGCTTAGATGATCTCACATTTTGAATAGTGGTTTGAAAAGAAGATGATCTAACTCAACTGGAAATCCATATTAGTGGTGAACTACTGTCTCACAATTTACCACAAGCACTAAGAATATGCTATGTATATGAAAGCACTGGCAAGAACACTTCCCATTTTGCAGTTCCTGAAGTTATTTCAGCTCAGTTGAGGAAGAGCCGAATCTCTGTAGCATGGCTCTGCCACATAGATTCTCCCGAGGGTTTGTTCCATCCCTTTACATTCTCTTACACTTTAGAGGTATGAACATAGAAACAGACTGGGAAATAAAAGTAAATATTAAATTTAACCTCCTATCTGTGACTAGATAAATAAATCTACCTAAACAATGAGTTAGTTAGAACTTTGTTGTCTCAACACCTATATTTGCTCATTAAAACTGTTAACAAACCTCACCAGCGTGAAAATATAACAGAAAGAAAACGTGCAACTTCATGGAATGCTCACATTTTTTGTTTCCTTTTATTCTTTGTATTTGTTGCATTGACATCCAACTTTAAGTTGCTGAAGCCATTCTTTCCTAGGCAAAATCAGTTTTAAAGGCAAAAGATAAGACTATAAAATCAGTGAGTAACTCCGAATTGAAGGAATAGTTGGATAGTACAAGTCAAGATTGCAAACATCAAATGCACCATTTGAAATAGAATAAATTTAGGTCATGTCATTCTTTTCCTCTCCCATTTCCAAGGATAGGTCACTGGCTCCTGAAGCTCTGCAAAGAGTTTGCTCATTTACTTTACCCAAACTAAAATAAATCAAGGAAGGATACAGCTGCAAACAGATATGAAATGGAGATCACACACTTTTTTTTTTTTTTTTTTTTGAGACGGAGTCTCGCTCTGTCACCCAGGCTGGAGTGCAGTGGCCAGATCTCAGCTCACTGCAAGCTCCGCCTCCCGGGTTTACGCCATTCTCCTGCCTCCGCCTCCCGAGTAGCTGGGACTACAGGCGCCCGCCACCTCGCCCGGCTAGTTTTTTGTATTTTTCAGTAGAGACGGGGTTTCACCATGTTAGCCAGGATGGTCTCGATCTCCTGACCTCGTGATCCGCCCGTCTCGGCCTCCCAAAGTGCTGGGATTACAGGCTTGAGCCACCGCGCCCGGCCGATCACACACATTTTGATAGAAATCAATTTAAAATTTCCCAGGAACATGCTCTTCAGTAACATATGACCTGATACAAAGCATCTTCATGTTATTAACAAATCTGGGTATATTAGAGAAATCCAGCATTATTAAATACTCATTAACAAATCCTGATCTTTGTCGGGAATTTTTACTGAAATCCCTCCTACCTGCCTAATCACCAGGTGGCAGTGTAGTAGCACTCATTCATATCTGTCTTTGAAAAGCTTCAATAAAGTGACATTACAATGAGATTTTCATATAGCATAGGTAGAAGTGTTTGGATTTTGAATTTTTTTTAAGTGTTACTCTCCCCCAGTATTAAAATAGCCTTGCATAATACATTTTCATAAATTCCTTTTTGCTTTGAGTACTATGTAGTTATTTTCTCCAATTTTTAAAACTAGAAAAACTGACTATATATATATATAACCTCACAGTCCTTTGTTGTCTTAGTTTTAAATAGGAATTTTTCCTACTTCATAAGAAGAAGCACATTATGTATTTTTTTCACCCAACTCTTTTCAACAATTGGATTACGGCTGGGTTTCCCAAAGCTTCAACAGAAGCATACGCCAGCAGACTACAAACCTCGAAGACAAGAATCCTGACATTTCATTTTTCCTTATCTAAACTTCTCCAGCTGTCATTATGCCATCTGAGACGAGTTTTCAGTCTACAGTTCTATTCACTCTATCAATTTCTTTGTATTTGCACAATGTTCATTCAGCACTTTAGCCAGGACAAAAGAACCAATTTCAACATTTGGTTTCAGATACCCAGGGTTTACTATGTGCTTAAAGTATGTCTGGATTCTTCTCCTTTGCAGATGGAAATTCAAAGATCCAGGTCATGTCATCTGATCCAATGCCAACTAGCAAGTGTGGGACATAACTTCAAACCTGCAGCATCTGTGTTTACTCTCTACTGGAATTTAATGTCATATTATCCCCAAATACTTCTTGCTATATCAGAAATAAGATATTTGGGAATGTCTCCTAAACTCTCTATATAATCTTTTCCAATTTTAGAGTCAGTAGAAATCCTCTGTTTTTGAGCTTCAGGTGTTAACTGGGAGGCAGAAGAAAGTGCCTTTTCCTGCAAGAACTGGGATTAAACTGCAGTTATATTTCTTGAAAAGTTGACTACACAAAACCTAGCTAAAAACAACAAAAACCTAAAGGAGACACTCTATGACCCAATGAATAGCTGGAGGTCTTAGCAGGCTGAATTAAAAAATACTTGGAATTTTATTTCGAAAACCTTCCTTCTGTAACCAGTCCACCTCCCTGTGCTTGATGCAGTTGACACTTATTACCCTGCAGGAGATTATTCAGCCTGTCGGCCAATCGAGAACATAAAATCATCACGATCCATGTTTGGTGGTATAGTAACTATTAAGTTTATATGTGAACGTTTTGCAAAACATGTTAAAATTAAGTGAAAATGAAAGTGGCTTGAAATTAGGATTGTAAGATTTTGCATTTCAATTCAGTTTCCACAGCGAAGTTTGGTTGAACTAAAATTTTAAATATGTTAGGAACCAGCCTCTGCTATACATCATTATGTTCAAAGTTCTCTGTAACTCCATTTGTGAAAACAAATAGATGAATGGGTATACATTTTAAAAATATGTCTTTGGGATAAAAAGTCATTTTGAATTCTTAGTTTTCAGGATGTTCCTTCTAGTATTATTAAAATAAATGCTTCTATAGTATTATAAAGATAATTTCATTAACCTGCTAAAATGGGAATGTGTTTTTCTATAGCTACAAGGTGAAAAGTATTATGAATAATAATTTCAAGATGACAGATATTAAATAGTTCAATTATTATTGATAATAAGATTTTATATGAGTGTGTTTTTATTTCCTATTTTAGTTATAGGTAAATCATAATATTCTTCTAAAAATGGTCTTTATCAAAATTATTTTAAAATGTTTCATTAGATAATAAGCAATGCCATTACATGGATTTTTTATCACTTTTTAATATAAATTAACCAATCAGCATTTCTAGATATCTCATAATTTGAGAACTAGAAAGGTCTTTGGGGTTAACTCAGAAAAAAAAAAAAAAATTATTGTATACATGAAGAAATTAAGACCCAATGAGGTTAAGTGATATGTAAAAGGATACCAAAAAATCAATGGCTAAATAGGGCCAGAACTCAAATCTCCTAAGTACAAATGCCTTCTGCATAAGTATTCCGCCCCCCGCCCCCCCCCCCTTTTTTTTTTGGTTGTTTTTTTTAGATGGAGTCTCGCTCTGTCGCCCAGGCTGGAGTGCAGTGGCGCAATTTCAGCTCACTGCAAGCTGCACCTCCCGGGTTCACGCCATTCTCCTGTCTCAGCCTCCCAAGTAGCTGGGACTACAGGCACCCGCCACCATGCCCAGTTAATTTTTTGTATTTTTAGTAGAGACGGGGTTTCACGGTGTTAGTCAGGATGGTCTAGATCAACTGACCTCATGATCCGCCCGCCTTAGCCTCCAAAGTGCTGGGATGAGCCACCGCGCCCGGCCTCTGTGTGTGTGTGTGTGTTTTTTTCTTTTTTGGTAACACCTTGTGTTTAATTCCATTCATATTTTATATTTCATATGTACAATTTCTAGTGAACTCACTGCATTATCACTGTGTAAAATTTAAGGCACACATTTTCCTTAATATTTTCTTAAGAAAATTTATCGTTCTTGACCATTCCTGAGATCAAAATAATTGGCTAAGAATAAGAAATGTTGACACAAGCAAGCCTAGGTTCAAATCCTAACCATGACTATAACTAACTATGTATGAATTATTTAACCTCTCTGAGCTTTAATTACCTCATTTATATAATGGAAATATGACTTCATCCAGACCTGTGGTAAAAATTAAATGAAATAACACATCTAAATGTCTGTAGTTAGTTATAATAATAGGAATAATAACAACAATTATTATTATTGTGAATATGTAATAAAGTTTCAGTTGACCTGTACTGGGTTAAAATGACACTATAATCTTTTTAACTTTTTCAAAACAAAAATTCTAATTGTAATACAGTAGTTAGGTAGCTCTAACTTTCAGTTGACTTACATACAATGTATAGGCACACATATCTTTAAGTGAAGATTTATAAATCATTATTTGGCCCATGAATTAAGAGATAATGCTGCATGCAGTTCAATACCTGAGACCAGCAGAAGTTGAAAGAAGCTAAGAGTCATGTAGCAAATCAGTGGTCGAGTTTGGTCAAGAACTTCAATCATTTTACCTCTGATATAAATGGTTTTGATACTTCTCTATATTAACAATGGTTTTCAGCCTGTTCTTTGAGAAATCCTAGCAACTTCTGAGGTATCCCAGGGCCACAGAATGGAGACCTAAAAGCTGCCAGATGATGGCTGAAATGACAAGATTCTGAGTATCTTCCCTGCTTGTCAGCTAGACCAGCTCTTTTTTTTATTGATCGTTTCTATTAAGATCTTGCATAATATATATGGATTCTTCTATTTTACAAAAGCTTACCATACTTATTTTCTTGTGGTATTAACATTTGAAACATAAGCACAGAAAAGTTTGATCCTGAAACAGGCACTGGAAAGAAAGAGCAAAAGAACAAACCTATTTATATGTTTATTGTTTAATTTATGATTAAAAATAAATTTATTTTAAGAACTGTCTTTCAATAACCTAATGATCTTATCATAAATGTAAATAAAATATTTATATATGAAAATATGACTTTCATAAAGTTAATGTGCTAGATATTTCTAACAGAAAAGAGAAGGCAATTTCTTACTAACTTGTAATGCTTGAGCTGACATTAGAAAGTCCTTTGAAAAGAATACAAGAGTTTAGGTATCAATAAAAAATCCACAATTGATTATGTCTTTGTAAATCACTGAGAAAACATTCTATATATCACAGATTTATTTTTCCAACAGAAAAAAGAGCAAAATTCTATGTTCCATCAAGGGCATAAGCATACTAACTTTGAATAGATAATGTACATGGATAAATGGATGGATTGATAGGTTAATATATTCAAATTGATCAAATAAATTGTATAAACTTCTTAATATGAGAGTTTTCATTATTTCATAAAAATGTTCTTGGTGATATTGTAGTCTTATTCAAAAGATGACTTTGATTACTAAAATTATAAAATCCTATTACATCATATTTTTCTTTAGAAATATGTGAAGGACCTGAAGAGAAAAACCTCAGTCTATCAGTTTATTATCAGTTTGGGTCTCAGTTTATTTTCATTTATATTAAACAATTCTGGAAAAAATAAATTGTAAATTTATGTGTTCAATTATAAGTGGGTAGTGTTATTGAGAAACAGTTTATCAAGGATACCCAAATATTCCAATATAATTTCAATTACTTCTGTATAAATTTGTTGTCATCCAAAGGATGTCAGAAAGTGACACAGAGCATGCTGGGAATGTAATCATTATCTCTTTATCACTCTGTACTTCTGCTTTTTTCATTTTGCATGTTTTAATTTAGAGAGAAAGTTGTAGCTCTTTCCCTGAAATTAAAAATGTGTTTGGGCGAGAAATGCATTTAGAAAAATACATTTAGAGATCTTAATTTCTCTCTCTCTCTCTTTCTCTCTCTGTGTGTGTATGTGTGTGTTATACACATTAAAAGTTACCACAGGAATGAAATATCATAAAGTATAAGATTTAGCCAATTTTTGTCCTTCAGAAAGACAGAATCCAAGAAAGATAATTTTCAAATATTTTAATGAGTCTGTTAGCATTACTTTGAGAAGCATTTATCTTCTGGGTGATATAATGTAAACATGTTTAATTCTAGCTCGTTATCCTAATACTGCTTGGTAACTAGCAGTTAGGTGGCATTACTAACAGCAGGTGCCTAGAAGTTTCAGAAGAGATAATACTATGGTTACTTGTGGGACTGTGTAAGAGGAGAGAAAAAGAGTCAACAATTGCACTGAATCAAATAGGTAGCTTAATAGCAGGTATTTTCAACATAGCATGAAAATGTGAAAGGACACTGATGGAAGTGCAAAGGATTCTTAGACTGAGTGAAATTTAGAACTGTTCTTTTAACCTGCAAAATCAAATGGATTTTCTACTACACAGTGAGACGCTATCACTATTGGTGTTAGTTATTGTCATTACCCTGCCCAAAGCAATGATGGCAACACAATAGAACTAATGTTGCCAAGGTATGGCTTAGAACTTCACACAAACACCTGAAACCATTGATTCCCCATTACTGAGAGAAACACCATTATTGTGGTACCATAACCTTACCTAGAAGTATTTTTTAACATCCCCCAATCTCTACTTCTCCCTTCATTTTCCATCAATTACGAATTCAATTAATTTTACTTTTATATATCTATCAAGCCTATTCACCTACATGCATCTGTAGTGGTATCATCTTAGTTCAAGTTATCGTATGTCTTCAAAATCATAGAGGCCTTGGAGGATCTGAACTCAGTCTACTTGACCATGCACAAATATTCTCACCTTCATCCTCAGCCTTCTTTGTGTATCTCAATTAGTTCAGATCCCACAGGTATATGTTGTAATAGCACTCTACATTACTTCATATCTAAGGACAAATTACTTGTGTGTTATTTAACATACCGTCCCCAATAGAACGCAGCTCACTGTGTGCAGGGACAATGTCTGCCTTGTTCACTTCATTATCTTGAGTACATAGTACATAGATTCACATAGTACATGCTCCAGAAATAATTGTTGATTCAATGAATGGATGATGTCTTTATAAAGAGGATAGTTCTATGGAAGTATATTATAGATATGAACTTACAATGTAAATGCTAGAAATTAATTTCTCATTTACTGAACACTTCCTAGAAACAGAATTTATTTTTAAACAACATGAAAAGTTAAAGTTAAAAAAATACATAATCTTTCTTCACATTAATGGTTAGTATACAAAATTACAGTGTTCCAATAGCTTAGAGAAAGTTAATGTTATTTCCAAGGTTCATATTTTGGTTTTTTAATTTCTTATCAGTTTCTTCATTAACAAAAGACAGATAATAACTGCTTAGTAAAAATGTTTAAATGATTAAATGAAGTTGCATATGCAAAGAACCAGACTGATAATAGATATTCAATAACTGTTCATTCCCTACTGTATCAGAATTACTTAACCAGGCCAGGTGCAGTGGCTCATGCCTGTAATCCCAGCACTTTGGGAGGCCGAGGCAGGTGAATTACTTGAGGTCAGGAATTAAAAAACACCCTGGTCAACATGGTGAAATCCCATCCCTACTAAAAATACAGAAAATTAGCCAGGCATGGTGATGTGTGCCTATAATCCCAGCTACTTGGGAGGCTGAGGCAGGAGAATTGCTTCAACCTGGGAAGCGGAGGTTGTAGTAAGCCAAGATCATGCCACTGCACTCCAGCCTGGGTGATAGAGTGAGACTCCAACTCAAAAAAAAAAAAAAAAAAAAAAAAAAAGAATTACTTAACCAAATTTGGCACATTCCCCCTTTAATTTCTGCTATTTTATTCTACAGTAAAAGAAAACAACACAAATAACAATTAAAAACCTCAGAAAGAAACTCGTTTCTTTATGGAGAAGAATTAAACTACTTGTTTAGTAGAATCTGGTGAAATAAAATAAAAAATTATGCCTTCCAAAAGGAAGAAAAAACCCTGGAATCTTTCTGTCTTCAATTGTTTCTGACTGAGAGCTTATTAATGAGTATATGAAGAAATAAGGAGGTGATATTAAAGAAACATTACGAACGAGAATATCTGTTAGTACTGTCTTCTATTTATATACTATACAACTCAGGGGTCAATACTTTTTTCAGTTATATTTTGAGAAAAAAATGTAGATTCAAGAGAATTGTTTAATTAGTGAATATCTGAATTCCAAAAAGTGATGAGAACCTGAATTTTGCATAGAGAGTGAGAAAAGCATGAAAAGGATTAGTGGAGGGGGAAGAACAAATCAAGGATGCTAGGAAATTAGAGTGAAAACCTATATTGTCCTTAAAAAGATACTTGAACTGAAGTCAAAGTAAAGTGAGAATCAAATGCTAATTTGATTTAGCACCAAATAGCAGTAATAACAGTGTGAGTGTGTAGGGGATATATTTCTCCAAAACGATTTCTGATTAAAGCAATAATAACAAAATTCTTAAAAGAAAAATTGCAGTATGTTGTGTTGGGGAAACTGCATTTATTTTTCAAACCTCAAAGATAGAAAAATGTTAAATATAATGTAAAAACAATAATTGAAAATATTCTGATTTCCAAAATGCTCAAATTACTTGGACACTTTTGTTCAGCTGTTTCCTCCCATGAAAATGTTTTTAGATGATTGAGAGTGTTAATAGTATTTTAACATATCAACACTCTTCCATTGTATTAATTTCTATCTCACTTCTTTCTAGGGTTGTTAGAATTAACTGGTAGGTAGCATGAGCTGTCAGAAAAGGAATTTTCTCATGCCAACAGGTTGAAGTGGTAGGTGGCATACTTACCCATGGAACACTGATTTTGTTTTAGATAAAAGGAAAGGCTATACTTTGTTTTTCAGATGCAATACCAGCCAAAAAAAAAAAAAAAAAAGTAAATGAGATAAAAAAGGTGCTATAAGTGTGTGTTGATAGAAAGGTTGAGAAAGAGGCAATAAGAAATAAATGGAGAGATAAACATTTTTAGATGTTACTCATCTGAATTTCATATCTACTGACTGTTTGCATGCCAATTCAAGAAATGGCCTGAAGTTTCCATTTTTATTCTGCTCAATCTCATTTACACCAGTTCAAATTTCAACCTCCTCAATATTCTCTATTTGACTCTTTTTACCTATAATAGGAAAAAATTCTCATCTCTGAAAGGCTTTCTATTAACCACTATACATTTAGTCCTGAAAGTCAACTTTCATATGGTTCTCTTTTATTTTTTATCACTATCATATGGTAGCTGTAATGAAAATAATTTGAGTATCTGTTTTGTTGTCACACTTTGTTCAGTAATTGTGACAACAAATTACTTTGGAGAGAAATTATTAAACTGATAAAGTGGTCATTTCAATGGAAAAATTGTTCCATTACCTATTCTCCACACAAAAATGTTATTAAAATGGAAAAACAAATTCACTAACCATGACAATATAATGAATTGACTTAAACATATATACTTTGTATGCTGTGAATCCTTCTGGTCTTGAATCATGAGGTTTTTTAATGAATATAGTCTTGTCAGCCAGGACCAAAGATTTTTCTCAATTTGAGGAAATGTGATCATGTTGAAATGTTTTACTGATTTTACCCTTAGTATTTTTACCAGAATCTTACACAGTATATAAAGAATGAAATAAAAAGTAAATGCATTTAGAAAATCTGTAATGAATTTGAAAGAGGAGGTAGATATGAAAGAATAAAATAAAAAATATTTACTCAGTAAATATCAATCACAATTTATACATATTGCTTTACTCATTTACTTAAACATTATCTAATTCTCCCAATATAAAGTTCATATATGGGCTTTGATTTTGTTTTGTCCATGTATTCTAAGCATATCCAATGTATTCAATAAAAAATCTGTTTAATATATATATACATGCCTACTTTTAGAAAAAAATTAAAAGACTAACTTTTTGAATTTTGGGTTACATCTGCATATGTATTGATGGGTATGTATGTTTAAAAAAATTGTCTTATTTGTCTTGGGAACCTATTTGATTCTGAAATCAGAAAGCTAAACTTGCTAACTAGAAAAGCCTCACTCAGCTAAAACTGATCCAATTGCCAGGTCTCTTAATTGAGTGCATTTTACCATTGGCTGGATAAATTTAATCTGTAATTTGAAAATGTAAAACGCAAATGGAGTAATGAAGCAATTATAGGATATGTTATAATTATGTTTTGCATAAAAGTGCTCTTTTTGCTTAAATTCTTCAGATAATTGGCTCAACTTTCAAACTGATTTTGTATATGTAGGTAAAGCTGAAAGAATCCATCCCCAACTCATGTGCTTAAACTCTCAGATGTGAAGTTCTACATGTCTGCTTTCCTTCCGATGCCCTCAATTAGTTCAACCAATTTCACCTTGAAAATACGTTGCTCACACTCAATTCTTTTCATCTCCACTGCTAGTCCAAACCACCAATATTTTTCCGGGATAACTGCAATAGCTACCCTGCTTCTGCTCTTGCCCACCCCACCTTTTCTCCAAACAGCAGCTTAGGGATCATGTTTTTCAGAGTCAATACAATTATTCCATCCCTCTACTTCAAAGAGTTCACTGACTTTCAATCTCACCTAGAATAAAATCCAACTCTTTACATGGTCAATAAAACTATATAATCTATACCTCTCTTCGCTCATAACTGCAAACTCTAGCATACTGTGCTCTAGCAACAGTGGTCTTTTCTCTATTCTTCAACAACACCAAGTTCTTTCCCACTGGAGAGCTCTTACACAGGTTTAACCCTTGGCTCACCAACTCTGCTCCCATATATTCACATGCCTGGTCACTTAGCATTCAGAGCTCAGCACACTCACAACCTGTGAGAGGTCTCTCCTGACAATTCTATCTCAAGAAGCCCACATCCTCATTTATTTTCTAGTTCAGGGACTGGCAAACCATGACCCCCAGGTCAGCTGCTGGTTTTAGTAAATATAGTTTCATTAGAATGTAACTTTGCAATTTGTGTGTGGTTGCTTTAGTTCTACATCAGAGTGAAATAATTTTGACAGAGATCATAGGGACCACAAAGCCTAAAATACTTGCTACTGGGCACTTTAAGAAAACATTTGCCAACCAGTCCTTTATGCCACAACTCTGAACACAATCTGACAGTATGTTATATTCATATGTGTTTGTTCACTGTGAGTTTTATCAGGAGCAGAGAATGTTCTGTCTTAATCCCCAGTGTTGGGCACATTTCCAGAAACATAGCAGATTTTAAATCAGTATCTTTTGAATCTTGAATGAACAATATTAGACAAGATTTAGATTTTCAGACGACTGGTAGGTTGCAATATTATTCAAAATACTGGCTTCTTCTTTCTAGGTGAAGGCAGTTTTGTACTTCAGCAAAACCATGCCTGGCCATATGAGTTGTGTTGTGCGCTCTGGGGAAGGATTAGATCTGATATGGTTTGGCTGTGTCCTCATGAAAATCTCATCTTGAATTGTAGTTCCCATAATTCCCACATGTTGTGGGAGGGACCACGTGGAGATAACTGAATCACGGGGGCAATTTTCCCCATCCTGGTCTCTTGAGAGTGAGTTAGTTCTAGCGAGATCTGATGGTTTTATAAGGGGCTTCCTCTTCGCTGGGCATTCTTCTCTCTCCTGTCACCTTGTGAAGAAGGACATGTTTGCTTCCCCTTCTGTCATAATTATAAGGTTCCTGAGGCCTCCCCAGCCCTGTGGAGCTGAGTCAATTAAACCTCTTTCCTTTATGGATTACCTAGTCTCAAGCATGTCCTTATAGCAGTGTGATAATGGGCCACTACAGTAAATATCTTTTTACCCAATGCTACTACTGCTGTTGAACTCAGAAAGGTCATTTGTCTTGAGGTGGCAAATGAAAAGTGGGTAAAACTACTAAATGCAGATTTTTTAAGCAGAAACTGTGGGAGTCACTTCTGGTTCACTGATAACGTTCTTTTCCCTTTACCATTATACCTGCAGTGTCCAGAACAGGAACTGTTTCACCATCTTGGGTCCTGGAGGAAAAGCCTGGCTGAAGGGACTCATTTTAGAGATATTACAAGAAGGAGAAATAACCTTTGTTACTGTAAAGTGCTGATATTTGGGGGTTGTATGTTAACACAGCCCAACCTAGCCAAAATTTATGGATATATGGAGTATGTGGGATACGGCAATGATAAAAATAGAATGGTTTTCAGGTCAAGGGAGTGTCTTCTAATGATGTAGATGTGTTTTCTTGTTACAGCCTGGGGTGTTCAATGTGTCTTTACTAACTGTTCTCTCATAACTCTTGTGACTGAGAACAGATGGCTGTGATGATTTTCAGATGATGTTCTGATGATCTGGGAAACATTGAGCAATCTTCAATCATCTTGAAATTTTTAAGAAATAATTTCTATTTATGAAAAAAAAGAGCTCCAAGATGTTTTTCCTTCAAGAATGACTTAGCATAGAAAGTATCCATGATTAAGGCTAACAAGTAAGAACAGTGCAATTTAAGTATTCTGATTTCAAGTTCATTTTCTTTCCTATCAATGTATAAAAATCTATGTTTTGCAAAAGTGTAAATTTTGAATATCAAGCAGTTACTGAATAAAAGATCAGAGACAGGCAGAGTTCAATGTTATAACATTCAAATGGATATATGTAAAATTAAAATTGTAATTTGAGGGAAAGTATTTAGTAAAAGTAATTAAAGCTTTACTCAGTAACATCTTCAAGGTCACTCTTTTGTCGGAAATATATATATATAATACTATGAAAGACAAATTATGCTTTTGAATTTAAAGCTTTTTCTTATATAAATAAGTGTAGATAATTTGAAATGTAAAGTAAAAAAGAAGACTGGGTGTGGTGACTCACGCCTGTAATCCCAGCACTTTAGGAGGCCAAGGCGGGGGAACACTTGAGGTCAGGAGTTCAAAACCAGCCTGACCAAAATGGTAAAACCCTATCTCTACTAAAAAATATAAAAATTAGCCAGACAGGTGGCAGACACCTGTAATCCCAGTTACTTGGGAGGCTGAGGTAGGAGAATCACTTGAATTTGAGATTTGAGAGGCAGGGGTTGTAGTGAGCCAATATGACACCACTGCACTCTAGCCTGTGTGACAGAGTAAGACTCCATCTCAAAAAAAAAAAAAAAAAAAAAAAAAAAAAAAAAAAAAAAAATCCAAGAAGAGGAAGAAGAAGAAAAGAAAGCAATATATGAATTTATTCACTCAGATGTTTTTGATCACACTCAATATTTGGAGCCAGTTGTTTGGTCTCTCTGTATTATATCCATGGCTATTTCTGTCTAGGGTTTTATAAAACTCAGATCACACATTATAGACAACTTTATATTCTGGATTTTTTTGTTATTAGGAGTGATTTCTTTTTCTCATACATTCTTAGAAAATAAATTTTACTAGTTTTATAGTAATTGCTGTTAAAGAGAAATTTACTGAATCACTGCCCTATTTTAGACACTTTTTTGGCTAAGATGCTATTAAAAGCAATTTTTCCCCTTTTTAGTCACATGAATGCTATTCCCACTGTGTGTGTTATTGAATGACTAGACTACTGATTCATATTGATAAATTGATGTCTAGAAATTTATACCAATTTTCTACCCATCTTGTATATGCATAAAAGTATTATTTTAGTATATATTCATGAGAGACATATATTTTGCTTTCATTTCTACATTTTGCTGGCTTTTTAGTAAAAAAAAAAAATACTGTTTCTTTTATTATATTTATGTATATTCCTCCTATGTTTTCCACTAATCTGTCATATTGCATTCATCAGATACTAAAGTCTTTGTAATAAGGTCTAATTGTGTGTTTTCTATTGTCTCATTGATCTATATAGACCATAATTGTCTATATTATGGATCCTCTATTTTTAGATTATTTTTCATTTAAGTAGTGATAATAGTAGTTGAAGTTTCTTGAGCTCTTAGTATGTGTTAGTAATTCGACTAAGCATACAAATCTAACTTTACTAGTTACATACATTAGAGTGACATTTTTCCTCAAGGGTTTAAACTTTTATTATTATCTAATGACCTACTCTTGCTAGTATTGTCTTATAAGTTAAATTTTGTCTATTATTGACATGGTTAAACAAGTTTGTTTTCATGGTAAATATTAGCCCAATTTTCTTTTTTATATTTTTACTTACAATAAATCCTTGCTCTTTTGTTTTAAGTTTAGGCCTTGAAATCAACATATTGCTAGATTTTTTAAAACATTCAATCTGACAGTCTCTTTTTTTGACTGAAAAGTTCAATCAAATTTTGAGTATTATGATTATTATTCACATTTTTAGGATTTTTATATTATACTGGTGTAACTCAGGGTGTCCTCCTTCTTGCCTTTTAAAAAAATACTTCATTTTTAAAATGTATCTTATATTTTTTCTATTCTTTCTCATTCTTTACTCATTAAGAATATAGGCATTATTTCTAATAATATTAACTTTGCTTTTTTCCTTATTGTAAATATAAATATGCAATATACAATTTCTTAACTCTTTCTCAAAGCCCAAATTAACCCCACAAAGCAGCATAATTTTTTATGTATTTGTATTAAAATGCTTATTTGCCCTTTTGTGTCCATATTCATTTTCTCACATTTTAGATGGTTCTTAGATCATTTTTCCACTTCTAAAGTACACAAATGAGTAAAGATCCCATTAATTTACATCTCCTTGTATAAGCTGTTTAATTTTATGTACCTATTAATGTCTTTACAACCTTGGACGATAAAGTAGATCCCAATTTTCAGTCAACGTCTATTTTCTATTAAATCCTTACAGATATTATGCCATAATCTTCTGGCTTCTATTATCTGTAAGAATTCTACTATTATTCTACTTATTCCTTTATGGGTGGTTGGTTTGTTCTTAAGATTTTTTTTCCTGGTTGTTATGTTGGTTTATTATATGTCTAGGGATTGCTAAATATTTTATTTATGTTGCTTGGGATATATCATGATTCCTCATCTGTGGATCCATCTTTTTCACCAGCTCTGAAAACTAGCAGCCATTATCTTTTTACATATGTTCTTTCAGTAATAATTTTCTCTTTCCAGGACTGATCAGATATATGTCAAACATCTCATTCAAACCTATTCATCTCTTAATTTCTCTTTTGTAGATTCAAACTCATGTTTCTTTCCTTGTAAAATGTTCAGATAAAATTCTCTGCTCACTAATTTTCTACTCAGCTGTGTCTAACTCACTGTCACTTCCAATTCTTCTTTCATAACAATATATTATTCTTTTTTCTAGCTTTTAATTTTTGTTAATTTTCCCTATTTATACCTTTCGGCCTCTTTACATTTCAACAACTGTATCCTTGCTTACTTATACTTTTTGTACATAGCTAGTATATATTCTGTCTCTAACAATTCTAGTATTTGTAGCAATGCAGTCTTTGGATATCTAAATCTCAGTTGTTTTGTTTTGTTTTGTTTTGCTATTCTCACTCATTATTTAGCTTTTATTGTGATAATGCATTGTAACAAATATCCCCAAATTTAAGTGGCTTTAAAGCAACAACTATTTCTAACCATTTGACCCAGCAATCCCATTACTGGGTATATACACAAATGAGTATAAGTTATTCTACTATAAAGACACATGGACATGTATGTTTATTGCAGCACTGTTCACAATAGCAAAGACTTGGAACCAACCCAAATGTCCATCAATGATAGACTAGATAAAGAAAATGTGGCACATATACACCATGGAATACTATGCAGCCACAATAAAGGATGAGTTCATACCCTTTGCAGAGACATGGATGTAGCTGGAAACGATCATTCTCAGCAAACTAACACAAGAACAGAAAACCAAACACCGCATATTCTTACTTATAAGTGGGAGCTGCAAAATGAGAATGCATGGACACAGAGAGGGGAACATCACACACTGGGGCCTGTTGGGGGGTGGGGGATTAGGGGAGGGATAGCATTAGGAGAAATACCTAATGTAGGTGACGGGTTGATAGGTGCAGAAAACCACCATGGCACGTATATACCTGTGTAACAAAACTGCACGTTCTGCACATGTACCCCAGAACTTAAAGCATAATAATAATTTTTTTAAAAAGCAACAACCATTTCTGTCATTTTTGGAGGCCTTATCTGTGTAGCTGTGTGCTGAGACTCTGCTTTAGTATGTTAGCTGTCAGCCTTCTTCAAACATCATCTTATTATGGAAATCTAAAATGTGATTCTTTGGAGTGTGGCCTCTTTGTGATGAAAGAAGGAGAGAATTTGCAGAAACTTGCAATGGCTTTAGCTTGTCTTTCCTTGGAAATCTGTCAGTTCTTATACATTCTTTTGGCCAATGCAAGTCATACGGCTAAGTTCAACATCAGTGGAGCAGGCAACTGTACTGAGGATGTTTACATGTGCAGACAATTTTCATATGCATGTTTTCACTCAGAAAACAGGTATACACAAATATGTTTTTATTTAGCCAGCTATATTCCTTCTTTTATCTTATGAAAACGCCTATCTGTTCATTTTAGCAATCAGAATGTATTACTACGTATGAATCACAACCTATTATGATGATTACTACCAAATATGCGAGGTCAGTCATAGTAAAAGAAGAAATTTACAAGTTATCAATATTATCAATATTTATAAAGGAGACTAAATTGTATAGTCAATGATAGCAGTGTGTCTTTTTGCAGAGAGTATAAAAACTCAAATGCCTTCCACCTTTGTCATGTATCAACTATGTGGTGAATTGGGTCAAATATCCTCACTTAAGTAATAAAATTCAACAAAGCTATCAAGTGATGTATTCCTTTGATGTCTAAAAACATATAAGCTTAGGTCTTTGTAGAAATACCAGGGCAGGGCCGGGTACAGTGACTCATGCCTGTAATTCCAGCACTTTGAGAGGCCTAGGTAGGTGGATCACTTGAGATTGGGAGTTCGAGACCAGCCTGGCCAACATGGTGAAACCCCGTTTCTACAAAAATACAGAAATTAGCGGGGTGTGGTGGCACGCAACTAAAGTCCCAGCTATCAGGAGGCTGAGGCAGGAGAATCACTTGAACCCGGGAGGCAGAGGTTGCAATGAGCCAAGATCGTGCTACTGCACTCCAGCCTAGGCAGCAGAGAGAGACACTGTATCAGAAAGAAAAATAAAGAAATACCAGGCCAGATTCCGAGGCCCACTAGCTCTCCAGACACCAGATACCAGTGGAGGAGCAAATGTGGGTTAGTAAACTTATTTTGTTTTCATAAAACAAAAATGCTTTAAATAATTTAAAAAGCATTGAAAGCGTATGTTTAAGATATCAAAATATGAATTTCAAGGTATAATAGAATATTCAATATTAATAAATTCCTGTTTATTTTTAATAACCTCATCCCATCTTTTTTTTTAAAGAGACAGTAATAATAATAATAATAATGAGTACGATGACCGAGCCTCAAACTGCCTAGTAGATAAAAGTGCCTCTTTATCCACTTTATCCAGATTAAACTTACTTTAGGTCTTAAGGAAAAGTTATTGTTTACCAAATGAAGAAGTTGAAGACATTATAATAAAAGGGAAAACATGCAACATCAAAACTAAACAAGGTCTTGAAATTAACTGATGTTGACCAGCAATATTGTAAAGTTTAGTGTCTACCCATCTGACATAGTGCTAATATCCAGAATCTACAAAGAACTCAAACAGATTTACAAGAAAAATCAAACAACCCCATCAAAAAGTAGGCAAAGGATATGAACAGACACTTCTCAAAAGAAGACATCTATGCAGCCAACAGACACATGAAAAAATGCTCATTATCACTAGTCATCAGAGAAATGCAAATCAAAACCACAATGAGATACCATATCTCATGCCAGCTAGGACGGGGCAATCATTAAAAAGTCAGGAAACAACAGATGCTAGAGAGGATGTGGAGAAATAGGAACAATTTTACACTGTTGGTGGGAGTATAAATTGGTTCAACCATTGTGGAAGACAGTGTATCGATTCCTCAAGGATCTAGAACTGGAAATACCATTTGACCCAGCAATCCCATTACTGGGTATATACCCAAAGATTATAAATCATGTTATGATAAAGACACATGCACATGTATGTTTATTGCAGCTCTATTTACAACAGCAAAGACTTGGAACCAATCCAAATGTCCATTAATGATAGACTGGATTAAGAAAATGTAGCACATATATACCATGGAATACTATGCAGCCATAAAAAGGATGAGTTCATGTCCTTTGTAGGGACATGGATGAAGCTGGAAACCATCATTCAATCACAAGGACAGAAAACCAAACACCACATGTTCTCACTCATAGGTGGGAATTGAACAATGAGATCACTTGGACACAGGGCAGGGAACATCACACACTGGGGTCGGTCGGGGGGTAGGGGACTGGGGGAGTGATAGCATTAGGAGAAACAACTCATGTAAATGATGAGTTGATGGGTGCAGCAAACCAACATGGCACATATATACCTATGTATCAACCCTGCACGTTGTGCACATGTACCCTAGAACTTAAAGTATTAAAAAAAAAATCTTCAAAATCAGGCCACACGTGGATGCTCTCACTTGTAATCCCAACACTGGGAGGATGAGCTGGGAGGATCTCTTGAGTCTGAGAGTTTAATACCAGCCTGTGCAATGTAGCAATACCCCATCTCTAAATAAATAAAATATTCAAAATCAGTAATTGAAAAAAAAGAAGTGTCATACAGTTGATTAAATAAAAACTATTTGCTTAATATCTTTAATATAAATGTCCATCCTGTCATACTCTGCAAGAATGAAATTTTATTTATAAAAGAATACAATGGAATTTTGTTTCCAGTCAGTGAAATTATCTATATGTCTACTTTCTAAACTCTTTTCTTTCTCAGATTTTTGGAATTCCATGGAAATACCTTAGGTTTGGGTAAATAAGGGAAGGTGAACAGATTGGTTGCAATGTCCAAGCCTTCTTTCAATCAGGATTTTTCTGCTTATAATCAGATTTACACTCCATTAATGACTTTATTTGAGAAAAAATAATGAATCTATCTAAAACGTAGGTCAACTGAATATTACTGTGCTAGATGCTCTTTGATGCACAAGAGAAAAATAAAAGCAAAATTGTGGCTTGCTTCTACCCTTCATTAACTGATGTTGAAAGCCAAGATAAAGCAGCTTCCTCTGAATACTAAAATACATGCAGTGCTTCCAGGGTGTCACCATGAATGGGTAAGGAAGAGGCAGTGCTGCCTCAGTACACACCCTAGCCTTCTGAGCAGTTTTCACATGTTCCACCAAGAGAGATTTTTAATGACTTTGTGAGTCTCCAGAATCTGCATTAGGCTTAGGCATTAGGCAGCAGCTGCTGGCTACTGCTGAATGATTATCCATTCAAATGGAACAGATTGTAGGGAGGTGTGAAGGGAGGCTTTTTCCCCACAGAGTGTGCAAGCCAGGAGAGAAACAGGCAACAAGGTTTTATGATACTGCTTGGCTTTCCTAAAATCCTTCTGAGTATAGATAGATGCAAAAAGTGTAACAGTAAAAATATGCTGGGGGAAAAATAACCAACATCCAACTTCTAGAAATAATGTAAAGATGATAAAAGTTTCATTTTTTCAGCCCAGTTTGCTCTCCTACATAATTTTTGTGCTGATGGTTGAATTTTGTTATCCTGTTCAACTAGATAAGGAGCAAGTGAATATATGAGCACACCTTTCATCACAATGGATTTGAGCTATAGAAAATATTGAAGCGGGCGTTATATGATTTTTCTAAGGACACTTTTTAGGAATGATTTAATTATGATGAAAAAATGCACAGCTGTTGCATAGAGCAGAATTTTGAAAAGTGCCCACTACTGCCTGATCAGCAATTAAATATAGGTAAAAGAAAATGCCACCTTCTTCCTACTGATTGTATATTCACAGATATCTTTCAATTCCATCACTGTAGAGATCTATGTTCCTGTTTCTTGGTTCAAATTTTACCACCATGACAAAAACAAAGCGAACAATATTTGAAATATGCTAATAACGTTAAAATAAAATATATATGGTGAAAATATATATGTCACATCCTCATGTAATTCTCTCTTAAAAAAGAATTTTTTGAATTATTTTTTAAAAGTATAGATTACATACTTTTGGGGAATGCTAAATTAAATAGTTACATTGCTTTCTACTGCGTAAAGTTTTTCAGAGCTTTAGTCATGGATCTCTGAAGAGATAATATAATAGGCAATTTCCCCTCTGTTGATTTTATTACAGAACTACATGTCTGAATGTGTTTGTGTGTCTGTGTGTCTGTGTGTGTATGTGTGTGTGTGTGTGTGTGTGAGAGAGAGAGAGAGAGAGAGAGAGAGAGAGAGAGAGAGACAGAGAGAAAGAGAGAAAGTAGAATATGTAAAGTATCTTAAGGAATACAAGTGTTCCATAGAACATAACTGGGGAAAATAGTCTAGAGTGTTTGTGGATACCTGCTGCTTACTGACAATACTATTTGTATAGACACAGTGTTAAATTGAATTACTTACAGATAGTCTACTTGCCTCCTTATCTTCAGTTATGGTGACTACAAACATTATTAATCACTTATCAAAACATAGTGGTCATGAAATCTTCAGATGACAAGGTCTTGAAACCACCCTGGTTTTTAAAAATGGTCAGTTTAAAGCTGGTGATCATTTTCTTACGAACATGTACGTGCCCTCAGAGGTTTTCAGATCTCTTGAAACTTCTCAGAGTACAAATAGAAAAAGGGGATTATATTTACAGAAATTCTGAGAAAAAAATGTGGGTTATAAAATGAAAATCTGTGTGATTCTGAGAACCATTCAAATCGAAAAGTGTTAGATCTATGAACTGCTTTTCTGTAGCTAGAAGAAATTTGAATGCTTAACTTTGAAAGTACTTCTGACATCACCAATGAAGGAAGATATGTCTTCTGCATGCAAAAAATGCCTTTTCCATGGGATACTACAGAAGACAATTTTGTGAATAGAGTGTGCTATTAGTAAGAAACCTCAGAAGATATTAGAGGTTAAGGAGTCTTGTATGGCCTAGTTCAAGAACATTACTATCATTTATGAAATTATTTCCATGAGGAAAGGTACTCCTATTATAAACTTTATAACAACTGTTGCACCAGAACCTATATATAAAATAAGGACATCATGCAAAATTTATTCTCTAAGATTCACATTAAAATAGAAAATATTTTGGGTATATGAGTTTGCATGTGTTCTACCAAAAATAACAGAGAAGGGGAAATTAAAGATGTGTAGGAAAGGGCTTTGATTATTTGACTATGGTCTTTGCAGAGGACCAGTGACATGAAATCTTGCAACAGTTGAAAAATTTCTGGTTTAAGAATATTTTAAAACATTATATAGTATTTGGTAGACTGATTTTCAGATAATTAATCTGTGAACTTATAGATTCAGTGCCAGTTAGGTACAGCATAAAAACTGCATGATGGGCCAGGTCATGTGAAACTGGATATGACTGGAAAAGACGTTCCAAAAAATAAAGGCTTTCACCTGGGTTTCATAGTTTTAGCATTTTTCCAAAAGGATTTCATTAGATGTAAAGAAACAAATCATCAAATGCATAAAATAATTTTGTTTTCAAGGAATTTTTGTAGCTAATGTTATTAGCAATATTTGTTTCGGTATAAGAGAAAGAAATTTTTTTTTTTTTTTTTTTTTTTTTGAGACAGAGTCTCACTCTGTTGCCCAGGCTGGAGTGTATTGGTGCAATCTCGGCTCACAACAAGCTCCACCTCCTGGGTTCATGCCATTCTCCTGCCTCAGCCTCCCGAGTAGCTGGGACTACATGCAACCGCCACCACTCTCAGCTAATTTTTTGTATTTTTAGTAGAGACGGGGTTTCACTGTGTTAGCCAGGACAGTCTCAATCTCATGACCTTGTGATCCGCCTCCTTGGCCTCCCGAAGTGCTGGGATTACAGGTGTGAGCTACCACGCCTAGCCACAAATATTACTTTTTAATGCTAAGTAATAGAAACCACACTAAGGCTGCTGGCTTTCATCCGGGTTCTTATCCTTTTGCTATCATTTACTATCTGTGTGACCTTGGTCAAATTCCCTGACCATTCAGAAGTGCTTCATATTCAATAGGAAAAATAGCAGTTTCTTACTTAATGTAGTTGTTGTGAATTGTCAATGTAAACATATTTTAAGCCCATAGAACATAGCCTGGAATATAGTAAAAAGTGATAAATGAATTTTGACTAATATAATGGTAGATTACCAGACTGAAGATCAGCTGACTCCAAAGTGTTTGTTAGTCTGTTTTTGTAGGGCTCTTTCCCTGACTTCCTGATGAGTTTAGTTTTATTTCCAGTGAAAAAATATTCCTCATAACAATATGAAGACATTTAATAGATGTGGCTCCCATTAAATGATCAGTGAACTGTTAACACAGCATTTTTGGATTCTGTTAGAATTACTTTTATATACCAAAATTGTTGCTCCCCAGGTTGCAATAATTGTGTGGCTTCATGTAGAAAAATTGTTTAGCTGCAGCAAAGCACAGATATCACTTACACATAAAACTAAGCTACCAATTACACCCCTAAGCAATCCTGTTAGTGATCTGATACACTAAGCTCACAGATCACTTATATAGTCTATATTTGAAAAGGGATCAATGGAGAGTCTTCACTAACATCTGATGGATAGCAATGACATAGAATCAATCTAGGTGCCCATCAACAGTGGATTAAAGAAAAATGTGGTATATATACACCATGGAATATTATGCAAACATGAAAACAAAATGAAATCATATTCTTTGCAGCAACATGGATGCAGCTGGAGGCCATTATCCTAAGTGAATTAACACAGGAACAGAAAACAAACCAAATACCACAAAGTGGAAGCTAAACATTGAGTACATATAGATGTGAAGACAGGAACAACAGACACTAAGGACTACCAGAGGGAAGACAGAGGGAGTGGGTCATGGGCAAAACTACCTTTTGGATACTATGATCACTACCTGGGACATGGGATCACCCGTGCCCCAAACCTCAGCATCATGCAATACACCCATGTAGCAAACATGAAGATGTACCCACTGAATCTAAAATTAAAGTTGAAATTTTTTTTAGAAAAAAAGCCTGAGGCCGGGCGCGGTGGCTCAAGCCTGTAATCCCAGCACTTTGGGAGGCCGAGACGGGCGGATCACGAGGTCAGGAGATCGAGACCATCCTGGCTAACACGGTGAAACCCCGTCTCTACTAAAAATACAAAAACTAGCCGGGCGAGGTGGCGGGCGCCTGTAGTCCCAGCTACTCAGGAGGCTGAGGCAGGAGAATGGCGTGAACCCGGGAGGCGGAGCTTGCAGTGAGCTGAGATCCGGCCACTGCACTCCAGTCCGGGCGACAGAGCGAGACTCCGCCTCAAAAAAAAAAAAAAAAAGGAAAAAAAAAAAAGAAAAAAAGCCTGATATGATCTATTTTAGGGAACTCTGAAATCTGTAATTTGACCAGAGTGCCATCAGATGCACTTTGTTCTATTATCAAACAATTCAACACATATGTACAATTCAATTCGATGTATTAGGAAGCAGAGGAGAGCAGTACCTGCCATTAGAGAGCCTCCTTTAATAAAGGTCAGGCCAGAGACGGAGACAGTAACTTACATAAATAGAACGAGTTCTAGTAAAAGATGCACCAAGAAGAGCCCTCCTGACTGTATCACACTCTAGCGATTGCCAAAAGAACATCAGAGCATCAGAAATGTCTTAGTTGCCATTGACATCCCTGAGAGTGTTCTATTTGAAAACCTACTTCGTATACAGTTATGAAACTAAGCAGCAGCAGACATCATTAACCACTTCTGGCTCAGGTGCCATGGGAATCCTGCCTCATTAGGAAGATCAGTTAATTAATCTGTGTCAGTGGGATACCTATAACATGCCCAGTGCCAAGGACAGCTTAGTACTGCTCTATTGACTAAGGAAATACCAGGCTTAAACCAACAAGGAACTCATCATCTTTGGGACATCAGTTAGGAATGACAGTAATCCATCCCTCTGCAATTTTATGTCAGAAAGATGAGAATCTTCAAATACAGATTTAGAATTAGAGAGCAAGTGGGCTTTAAATGGAAAGCAGCTAACATTAATTCGATGCTCTTATTTTATGATGGAGGAAACTGAAACCCAGAAAGCTGATTACCTACAACAAACAAACAGAACAAAACAATCCTTTAATGAAATAGACTGGACTAGATTCCAGGTATTCTGGTTCTCAGGTCAAAGATAGAAACTTCATTGTTTCCTTGATTCTTGCATCTCTTAATTTCTTCATTTATTTATCTCTTTCTTAATGTATAATTCAAAGAAGCTGAATTTGGCAAACCTCAGCATCTATAAAAAATTGCACATCAGGGATTTTTGTTTCTTCTATTCATCCTGGATACCAGCATTTGTGACCGTTACTGTCGTTACCATCAGGCGTTCAGCAGGGCAAAAGAAATTTTCCTGGGCTATACAGATTAAAAAAACAATAACCTGAGGAGAGTGTATATTGCCCAGAGTGGTACACAGCTAACTTTTATCTAACTGGGGTATTTCACTTTTTTTTATTTACAAGTGTTTATGTTATTACTTTATCTGTATATATTCTTAAATTATGTATTATTATTTGCATGTTTAAACTTTGAAACATTTTATCATTTTGTATTGGACATTCTTCTGTATTGGTTAAATATCGTGTTAACATTAAATATTATGTTTAGTAATTTACCAGGATGACAGGAGAAATTTTAGTTTACTGGCTGCTAAATATTATTTTACTATATGAACATAGCACAATTTATCTTTTCTTCTATCCATTGATGTTTAAGGTTGCTTATAATTTTACTCCTATTAAAAATAATACTTAAAGGTTTTTCTTCATATTATATCATGTATTTTAATGAGAGTTCCTCAAAGGTACACATTCAGAAAATAAACTTCTCATGCGGTAACTGCTTAATTTCATCTTCGACGTTACCATATCCTGCCAAATTGTTCTTCAAATCGTTGTGACAACTCAAACAACTGTCAATCTGTCATGAGAACTTTTTTTTTGCCAGACCGTCTGAGCAACAATTGTTATTGTCAACTTTTTAATTTTCACCAATCTGATGGGTGTAAAATAATGCCTTATTGTTTGCATTTGCATTTTATGAATAGCTATTAAAATGAACATCTGTTCAAATGTTTATTAGCCATTTAGGTGTTCATGTCTGTGAAATACTTATTAACTTCCTTTATTTTTTTCTATTGAAATTTTTGCCTTTTTCTTATTTCTTTAGAGTAGTTCTTTATATATTTTGGATACCTACTCTGTGTTTGTTATGAATGTGGCAAATCTCTGCTCTAAGTCCATGGTTTACATTTACATTTTGTTCATGATGTGTATTGATGTCCTACGCATTTTTTGTTTGTTTATTTGCTAGGCTTTGTGTACATCAAAATGGATCAATATTTTCCTTCTTTGGTTTGCGGTTATTTTGTATTATGTAATAAATTCTTCTCTCACCCAATGTGTAAAAATTATCCAGGGCTTCTTTTGTGCATCCTTTTCTTTTAAAATGTTTCACTTTTATTTCCATTTTATCTAGTGGGATTAACACACACAGTGCAATTTTTAATAGGCTGTCAAGGGGATAGCTGCACAATTCAGCATTATGAGGTAATGTTTTGCTATATTCTTTTTATCTAACTTGTTGACTTGGATACTTAATTTTCAAATTGTTTTTCTTTTATAATATAAACATTAAAGGCTATACTTTTCCTTATCAATAATACTTTTCTTACATTTCATGTTTCATTATTATTCAGTACTAAAGTATTTGCAATCACTATTATGTGTTCTGAATTTTTTAAACTATTACTTAAAATATTGTGTTTTCAAATAGATGGAGGGTATTTTTTATAACTTTGGGTAAGAGTGACAAAAAGTTACACTTAAGAATGCATAAATAAGGGACATGAAGTACATAAAGATAGGACGTTCAAATGTATACAGCTTATGCCACACGTTCCACACTCCTGCACCTCCCTGTGACAGTGGACACATGTTTTTCTTCATGCCACCTTTAATGAGCATGCCTCCCTTTAAGAATCCCAGTCTCATGCCTCTATTTCAACTCTCCACTACTCAAATCCCCAAACTCTTAATTCCTGTCTGTATAAATCTCAGATGAAAGGCTTAAGTGTCTTTCAAAGATAACCCATATCCATCTAACTCCATCCAATGCAGCCACATGGTAAGCCCAGGAACACATCCCTCTGTTCTTTCGTTTTTGTTATTGTTCTCTCTTCATCACTATCTCCTTGAGATACACCTTATGGCTTCAGCTGTCCATTAGAAACAGATTATTGTATGTTGATTTACATTTTTGTCTGTATGCTGTGATACAGTTTCAAGTTTTTCTACTATCACTATGTCATTATGATAAAATATCTGCTGTTCTATTTTTCTTTGTATTTGCCTTTCTATTAATTAAAAATCTTTCCAGCATTGTCACCCATATCTGCCATGGCTCACAGTACTTTCTTTTCTAACTCTAGCTGTGCTCAGTAAGCCATCACTCAATTCAGACCTTGGCTACCCTTTGGCTATAATACTTCCTTTTACCTCAGTTTCTGTGTTACCTCCCTATACCTCACCTTCTGCCCCAATCTCTTCTTTCTGTCTGGTAGATTCCCTGGTAGAAAGGTGATTTAATAATTTTTTTTTCTTCCCTGCTTTACTCATCCAGCCTTTAGCACCCAGCCTTTCTGATTACATGGAGAGTTCTACCAATCCTGTCACTACCTAGCAGGGATGACAACTGAGTTTTATCCTGGAAGTCAATTCTGATCTGAAGGTGCTGGCTGCCAGCCATGCACTGGGAAGAATTCTGCTTTTAAATTGCCGCTTTTAAACTAAGAAGGGGAAGGGGTTTGTGATTGATAGCAAAGGAATAATGTACCAGGTGTTTTTAAATCACTGCACAGTAACACATTATAGTTTACAATTACTCAAGACATACATTAAAATCCATCAAAATCACTCTGATTTGGTAAGGAGAGAATGTTTTCATCAACATGTTGTATTGCCTGCTTCCCAGGTGCCTTTTTTATTGTACTTTCCATTTCCAGGTTACAATTACCAGGTTAGGGAGAGCATGGACTTTGGATTTAGGTATACACTGACTACAATCCTAGTTCTACCAATCACTAATATGTGACTCGGAATTCTTAAGTATCTTCTGTCACACATATTATTCAGTCCTTTTATTGACTATTACGTCATAGGTTACACTAGTTGTGCTAATATCCACTATCATAATTACTTACAAATAGTTTGTGAGCAAATTTTTATCATTCTTGCTATCAAATGATAAAAATAAGTCTCTCACAATCATATTCTCCTCATCCTACCCAACTATACACCATAATAATTTGTAACCACTTAATTCAGTAACCATTATAGAACTTATAGTTACTTGACAGTAGGGGATATTATCTTCTCATAGGAAGTCACTTTTTAAAAATCATATTATTTCCTGAACTTCAGTAATACAATATATCACACTAATTTAGAATATATATATACACACACACACACACACTTAATAATGTCATTGGTCTATCATAAAATGGCTTCTCTCTGTGCTGTTTTCAATGGCTTGGTAGTGTATTTCCTATTTGTTAAGATAATTAATAATAATATAATTTCTTGAATGGAGAATGTGGACAGTTTCACTTTTTCTACGACATGGTAATAAACTATATCAAAAAAAGAATCAGTATATTAGTAAGGGTCAGTCAGGACACACGAAAAATACCAGTGAGTTGAACAGGAAAAGTTAACACAAAGGTTTGCTAACTACTAAAACGTGGTTAACTATGAAAGGATACAATATGCTATGGTTACTATTAAAAGAGTTAGAGTGGACTCTAAGAGGTCAAGAATTAGTGACCTAAAGGAAACCAAGGCAGCTATTACCACTAAACTGGGGGAGAGAGCGGAATGAAAGAACAAAGAGCAGAGGACTTAGAAGGTCTTCCCTAAGGGTGAATTCAGGTCTCTTCAAAGCTGGTACAGCTACCACAGTAACACTCAGTGTGCCAGTCGTGAAGAAACCTGTCAGAAGGTGGGAAATGAAGCTGCTAGATAGGCCTGGCACACCAGCTGGAAGACAGCTGCCTGCAAACATGACTGGAACTACTACCAAACTGGTCTCCAGAACTGTTTGTGGAAAGAGCTGTCTTGGGCAGGTTACTGAGCCCCTGTGCTAAATAATAAGGAAGCAATCTTGGTACCCAGAAGGGAGTGTCCTCCTGGAGCCATGTGCCTGGCAATGTGCCTCCAACAGCCTTTATTGACAAAGTCTAACAGCTGGCAAAGGAGAAATGTCATTCCCCTCTCTCCCCCAACTTAGTGGTAATAGCTGTTCTTGTTTCTTTTAGCTCGTTAATTCTTGACCTCTTACAGTCCATTTTAACTCTTTTAATAGTAACCGTAGCATATTGTATCCTTTCATAGTTAACCACTTTTTAGTAGTTAACAAACCCTTATAAACTTTTCCTATTCAACTCACTGGTATTTTTTTTTCTGTCTCCTGACTGACCCTGACTAAAACCACAGGATATTAGTGGTCCATCCAGTACAAGTTTGTTGGAAAACTCTAATTTTACAATGTACTTGAAGATATGTGTGATGCATTGATGTTCAAAGACTATCAAGAATATTTTCATATAATATGGGTCTTTCACCTATATTTTCTTTTGATGTTTGAATGTTTGTAATATGGTTTTGAAGATTTGCTCATAGTGAAAGAGACTTTATTCTAAATTTAGAAACTTTTCTCCAAAGAACAGTAACAACGGATTAAGTTTCTTGAGGCATGAGTAACTTTTACAATGAGATAGTTTCAAAACTTCAAGCTTCTAATTTGAAGATACTTAATTTTTATGTCTTTATATTAAGAAACAATCCTGGAAAAGGCAAAATTATAGAGATAGTAAAATGGTCAGTTGCTGCCGAGGTTAGGGTGTTGAGGATAAATAGGCAGAGCACAGAGGATGTTTAGGGCAGTAGAACTACTTTGTGTGATACTATATATGCTACATATATATGTCATTACATACTTTCCCAAAGCCATAGAATATACACCAGGAATGAGTCCTGATGTAAACTGTGGCCTCTGGGTGATAATGATGTGTCAAAGTATGTTCCTCAATTGTAACAAATGTGCCACTCTGGTGGGGAATGTTGGGAGTGGGGGAAGCTATGCATGCATAGGGGCAGGAAGTGGATGGAAAACCTCTGTACCTTAATTTTGCTCAATTTTGCTTTGAAATTGCTCTAAAAAATAAATCTTATTTAAAAAATAGTGGGTACGTATGCCTTCATGGACTTAGTTTTAACCCAGTTAAGTTGGTTGAGGTGATTCTCTTGCTTCAGTCTCCTGAGTAGCTGGGATTAAAGGCGCTCCACCACACTTGGCTAATTTTTGTATTCTTAGTAGTGGAGGGGTTTCACCATGTTGGCCAGGCTGGTCTCGAACTCCTGATCTCAGGTGATCCACCCGCCTTTGCCTCCCAAAGGTCTGGGATTACAGGTGTGATTACACTAAAGCTTCTATGAGCACATTCTCTAAAACCAAAGGGAAAATTTATATTGACCACCCCTTTTTAAAGGGATTTCAAGGCAATATATTAAGAACTGGAATGTTGCTTTGGATTGCTGAATGGATTATCATTCCTAGGTAAAGGTAGTGATGTATTCTTGTATAAAACTTTTTGAATTCTAAAAATTTTTCTCGAAGGCATCCTATGGCCCCTTTTCAAGGGATCAAATCTAGAAATTGGCATTATTCAATCATGAAAGATAAGCAAAAATACTCAATTAATAGACTCTGCTACGTAAAACATAATAAACATTTAAATACATTTAAATTACTAAACTTCAATCAATCTTATCCAACCTTGCCAACCATCTCAAGAATTGTCTGCCTAATATTTAAATGTTATAATGTATACCCACATTGGGTGGTTTCCAGAGAAATCTATCTGTCGTCTTTTCATTGATCCTTAAAAGTCTACTATTTAAGTGATTCATGGACACTCTTAAAACATAGACATTTTAGGAATAGAAACACTAAGAAAGTCATTATTTCCTTTTTTTTTTTTTTTTTTTTTGTACAAATGTGTGCAAATATTTTCCTGATAAGGAAAACGAGGAGAAAGAATGAGCACACTGGCACACTAAAAGAGCTTGCAAGTGAGTCCTGCACAAGTGGTAAGTGGTTTAAAAATCAAGGGCAGCACAGGCCAAAAGACCAACACAACATTTGACAAGTCTGTCTACATTTGGGTTTCCCTTCTAAATCCCAATACCTACCACCTGGTAGTGACTGCTGAAGTAACAGTGGCAAGTAACAAGTAACATGTTTATAACTCCTTATAATGTTTTGTTTGTTTGTTTTGAGACAGAATCTCACTCTGTCACCCAGGCTGGAGTGCAGTGGCGTGATCTCGACTCACTGCAACTTCCACCTCCCGGGTTCAAGCGATTCTCCTGCCTCAGCCTCCCAAGTAGCTGGGATTAAAGGCGCTCCACAACACCTGGCTAATTTTTGTATTCTTAGTACAGGCGGGGTTTCACCATGTTGGCCAGGCTGGTCTCAAACTCCTGACTTCAGGTGATCCACGCGCCTCTGACTCCCAAAGGGCTGTGATTACAGGTGTGAGCCACCACACCTAGCCCGTATAATGTGTTCTTACAAGTATGAAGAAATCGGTATGGCAGCAAATGAAAATAGTAACTTTTATTAAAAATTGCTTAACTCACATTGAAGAGTATAAAGGATCTTTGAGGCAGTGGGTATGTTTGTATTTGCTTTGTTCAATGTCTGTCATAATACTCCCATCTTTCTGAGGGCCTGCTCCTTTCACTTTAAAGAGCTAGAAATTTTTTGAATGAATGTTTTTATAGTTATATGGGAGATTAGTCTGTTTTTTTTTTTTTTTCCTGTTTAATTCTCCAATAGAATCAAGTGTGTGTGTGTGCGTGTATTTTATTTGAATTAGCTAGTTTTGGGGTGATACAAGGGAAGAAGCATAAGAAATATTGGGTATGGACATAAGAAACGGGGATATAAATGTAGTGTAGTACTGAATCTTGACCAGCTGGTTCTCCATGTTCTTTAAGTTTTAGGCACCTTTCTTGATTTTGACAGTCCATAATATATACATATTTGAAAAGAACATGTTGTATATGACAAATATGTATAATTTTTATTTGTCACTTTAAAACATTTTTTTTAAAAGATATTACCATTGAGGGAAACTGAGTAGCAGATATAAGAGATCTCTCTGCATTATTAATTACAAGTGTAGAATCTACAATTCTTTCAAAACAAAATGTTCGGTCGGGCCCGGTGGCTCAAGCCTGTAATCCCAGCACTTTGGGAGGCCAAGACGGGCGGATCACGAGGTCAGGAGATCAAGACCATCCTGGCTAACACGGTGAAACCCCATCTCTACCAAAAAATACAAAAAGCTAGCCAGGCGAGGTGGCGGGCGCCTGTAGTCCCAGCTACTCGGGAGGCTGAGGCAGGAGAATGGCGTAAACCTGGGAGGCGGAGCTTGTAGTGAGCTGAGATTCGGCCACTGCACTCCAGCCTGGGCCACAGAGCGAGACTCCGTGTCAAAAAAAAAAAAAAAAAAAAGTTCAAAACAAAATGTTCATAAGACTAAAAGATACATACACATGCTTTCAGATTAAAAAAATAATTATTAATGCTAAATGGATGAATATGGTATTCACCTTCACTGTGGTGGTAGTTTCTTATGTCAAAAGATATCAATGCTAAATGATGCAAAAATAATTATAGTCATCATTGTCTTTAACCATAGTAATAAAATTGGACTACCAAAAAAATAGTAATTAAAAAGTCGACCACTTTTATCCAAACCCCATCTAGGTCTGCCAATACTTAGGCTGCTTCATTTATTGACATCCTGGGCCACTGCTGCCATAGCCAAATGCCACTGTCACCCCCCACCCTGCACCGCTTTTTCCAGCATTTGCCTATCGTTTTTTATTCCCTTAGGGTCCCAACGTAACAACTAACAAGCTTATAGATGAGCTATACCAGAAGATAGCTACAACCCTCATTCCAAGTCTATATATTTTACGTAGCTTCTGGAATCAATACCCAATTTTTGTTTTCATTAAAAAACAACAAGGTTTAGGCTCAGGTAGGGGAGGTGTTATAAAGATACAAAGTTGGACAGAGCTATCTGGGGTCAAGCAGAGGCCATAACTACCCCCTTGCTTCTATGCCCAGACTATCTTCGTGAGCATCTTAAAATGCTTACATGCTGGAGGAAAATGTCTTGGGCGATTTAAACAATGTGACTCACTCTCCAGAGTTACAATTACAAAATTTAGTTAGAGAACACATTTTTGAAACATTTTTTAAAAATCAGATTGCATTTTTTATTTGGTTGGACATTTAATGCATTTGTTGTTCGCTCCAGGAAACTAGCTAACCTCAGAGGGAAAAAATTCTCAAAATAGCCATGATTTTTGGAAGCTAGATAGAGAGAGAAGAAAGCAGACTTGATTGCTCCATATAAAACTAAGTAAAAAAGGATGTTATCAGCAATTAACTATAAAGCTTGATTCTAAAGAAAAAAATAATCCAAGTAGAAACATTTTTTAAAAGATGAAAACACTACTGAGAGCTCCACAGGGCTTGGAATTTCCAACAGGCCAGAATCAATTCATATTTTCTTGTATCTAGGCAGTATTTGGCTTTCAGCAATTTTATGGGATGTGGGAGATACAACTGCTGAGAATATATTTAAAAACTAGAAGAAGCCAGAATGACCTGAGAGGTTTCATTTCTCTCTCTTTCCCTCAATCCCTTTTCTCTCCTTGTGCTTTGCTAATAAGTTATCACCACAGGCCAAAAATGGAAATGAAACATCACAATGCACAGCTTCATTAAAAATCAAACAAAATCCAATTGCTTGCAGTAGTCATGACAAGATGTATGATTAACTGCTAAATCCCTCAGAAGAGGGGCAACCTAAAGAGAAATAAATATGCTGGGTGACAACCTAGAGGAAAACACCAACTACATAAACAAAAAGAGTGTTTCTGAATTTGAGTTAGAGATGGTGAAAAGGAAATGATACTTTACTAGAAAGAAACAATTTGTCATTAAAATAAGAGAAAACCTAATATTTAGCAGAATTTTCATAAGGTCTTCTTCTAATGTATTTCCTCATAATTCCAGAGTTAGGAAAGCGAGGATGGTCAAACATATGCTCAATTACTTAGTGAGGGGAGGTGTGCAACAGAGAAAACTACAAAGGAGGAGGAAGATTTGTGTCAGTATCACAAGAAAAGAAAACACCAAAGACTTGTGTTAGGAATAGGCTGAACGGCTTTAGAGACATCACAGCTTTGGGGTAGGAGTCGAGGTATAGGTCTACAAACAAATTTTCAGGCTAATTTATTATGATACAATTATAATAGATAAGGATTTCTTTCATATTACAGTGCCTACTCAGATTTTTCAGTTTGTTACGACGAAGACATAAGTTCTAAAATCATAATTATGGTTAAGAGATGCAGTAACACGTGAAAATTTAGTGGCATCTGCCACAAATGATAGTTGTTTGTTTCTTTACATTTTATTTATTTTTTTAAAATGCCATAGTTGTGACAACAAATCATTACACTTTCTGACCTCTTAAAAGCAGAAACAACACACGATAATTGTTTTCTAGTTTATCCATTCTTAGTCTCCCATCCTTACTTGTGCCTTGCAATCCAGAAATTGGCCACATAACGCTTAATATTACCGTTAGTGTGGGATCGTGTACCTTGCACCTTCCTTTCTGGTGAATGTTAACGATTTTCACCCCTGTTCAATGTAATTGTGAGGGTTTTTCCAGTCTATAAGCCATTCTACCTCATGGACTGTCATACAGACACTGTAGGAAATGATTGCAGCTGTCAAATATGGTGGCTTCGAAGTTACAGAGTACAGGATAAATTAGCCCAGCCTGTCTTTTCCATTGCAATTCGTTAATGCTATTGAGCATGCAATCCCTGGCAGATTTACAGGTGGCAGAAATAAAAGATTAATTGTTTTACTTTATTTATGCTTGAAATGTAACTGAAGGACTAAGTAATTTGATCCCCATCAGTAATCTGTTTCCTTTTGTCATTTCCCAACACCTGTCATTCTGCTAATTCATCTTTCTGCTTATAAATGTTATGCAGTTGAAGGAAAACATCTACTTTTTATTCACTCATGTTATACTAGCAACTTGAGAAACTTTCCTCTTTGCATTTGATTTTCCCTTAGTAGGAAATAAAAGATACTTTCTAAGACTGCAGTCTACTAGAGGAATTATGTTTTTTTCTCTTTTAAACTATATTATAAGAAATAGGTATGGCCGGGCACGGTGGCTCAAGCCTGCAATCCCAGCACTTTGGGAGGCCGAGATGGGCGGATCACAAGGTCAGGAGATCGAGACCTTCCTGGCTAACACGGTGAAACCTCGTCTCTCCTAAAAAATACAAAAAACTAGCTGGGTGAGGTGGTGGGCACCTGTAGTCCCAGCTACTCGGGAGGCTGAGGCAGGAGAATGGCATAAACCCGGGAGGCGGAGCTTGCAGTGAGCTGAGATCCGGCCATTGCACTCCAGCCTTGGTGACAGAGTGAGACTCAGTCTCAAAAAAAAAAAAAAAAAAAAAGAGAGAGAGAGATAGGTATAAGTAGAGGGAAAGAAAAAGAAAAATAAGGGAAAAACAGTTACTCCTACAAAAACCTCTCCTCCTTCACCACTTACTGTAGCTTAGCCCTTGTGTAGATCCAGTAGCAAGGATTGTGTAGGTGTGAAAATATAAATCTATGTTATTTTTTCTTGTCTCAAAGAAGTCAAATTTCTAAAATTTTCTTTTATTTTCTTCTATCTTGAATCTGTAGCATTTACATGTTTAAAAATCCCATAGAATGCCAATCATATCTGACGATCATCCTCATTCTAATCCTGCACCATGTTCATAAAGAATGTGCTCTCCCATAGCTCTGGAAGGGGCAAGCCGTATGTACTATATGACCCTACTCACTTTGTCATTGCTATGTAGCTGAGAAGTGTTATTACTGTTCACATAGTAATATGCTATTACCTACAGATACAGCTTTTCATCAAGGTATAAATATCCTAAATGTCATGATTGGACACCCCTTCATGGTCTGAATTCAAGGACCTACTGATTCCACATGCTAATTGTCTTTCTCTAAAAGCAAAACTATCTCTGTCAGTCTCCTACTCAGATCTCAACAATCTTTCCAGGTGAATACAACGTCTGACTAAAAGGAGTCAGAACTTCCTACTAAGGACCATAGGCTCCCTCAGTTTTGGCATCAAACCTGAGTTTTCTTTCTTTCCATGCTTTTTTACTAAAAAGATTCTTTATGAAGGTGTCTTTTATTTTCACTTCTCCTTTATTTTTTAGTGAACTTTCCAATTTCACGTCATAGAAAGTGATGAACTAGAGGAAGAGGAGAGAGACGAAGCTAGCCAGATGATCAAAGATCATATCATAAAAGGGACAATGCAATACAAGTTTGGACATTATTCTAGAGCTAACAAGAAAAAAGCATTTTAAAATAATAAATGAGCTGTTGTGGCTCATGCCTGTACTCCCAACACTTTGGGAGGCTGAGGCGGGCAGATCACAAGATCAGGAGTTCAAGACTAGCCTGACTAAGATGGTGAAACCCCATCTCTACAAAAATACAAAAAAATTAGTCAGGCATGGTGGCAGGCGCCTGTAATCCCAGCTACTCAGGAGGCTGAGATGGCGAATTGCTTGAATCTGGGAGGCAGAGGTTGCAGTGAGCCAAGATGGCGCCACTGCACTCCAGTCTGGGCTACAGCGAGACTACATCTCAAAAAAAAGTAATAATAATAATAATAAGTGATCAAATTCATGACAGATAACTTTGACAACTGTGACAAGGATAGTTTAGGAAAGATAGTTTGGACAGTAGAAGGACGATCACAAAAAGGGGCAGTTGCAGCAATTCAAGAATAAATAGGAAGAGACTACATTAAGGAAACAATGTGAATAGAGTGGAGGTCATAGATTCTAACAATATTATCATTAATTGAGTTAGAGTACATTCTCATTGATACATGAGATAAACAGGAGGAATAAAATGGAAATAACTCCCACCCAAGTGTCTGACTTTTGTTCTTGGAAGGTAAGCAAGATAAAAAGTTTTAGTAATGAGTTCAGTTGAGATAGGTTGATTTCAAGATTTGTGTATTTGAATAGAGGTATCTAGTAGAAAGTTGTATGTATAGTTAATTAGATTAAGAGATATAAGCCTAAAATAAAGATTTCAAGGCATTAACATTTATGTGCTCATTGAAACCATCATTTTTATTTCATATTTTATTTTGTATTTCATATTTTTACTTCACAACTGAGAGACTGAAATGGTCATTGAAGCCATTCTCAGATATTCTGGTTTCCTCTTTTTGTGCACATTATGGTATTATATTTACTCACCTCATCTGAAGTTAGGTTTGACCACATTACTTACTTGAGCCAATAAAAAAGGGAGAGATTTATGCTTCCTTGGAACAGAAACTTTGAAGAACTGATGCGTAATTTTCCATGTTCTTTTCCCTCTGCCACTGTGACTAGGCATATTCCAGGTATTGGAGGCTCTGTAAGCCTATGGATCTGAATAACAACAGTGGGAAGAAGATATTTGGTTGAATTGAAATGAACATGTAGTATGAACAAAATAAAAAAGGTTGTATTAAGCCACTGAGATTGTTGTGGTATTTAGTTGCAACTTAGCTTATCCTGACTTGACAGAGTGACAAGGAAGATCCAGGGACAGAATCCCGGAAAACAGTAGCTTGTAAGCAAGAGGTATTGAGAAAAGACAGAATAAATAGTCAGAAGAGGTAGGAGGGAGGAGAACATGAAAAGGTGAAAAACAAAAACAAAAACAAAAAGTACCTGTGCCTAGGGAAAACAGAAGTTCCCAGTAGGAAGGAAGAGTTGGTAATGTGGGCACTGATTGCTAACCTTGGCAAGAGTCATTTAGAGAGTGTGATGTGGGCAGAACACCAATTGTAATGTGCTGAGAAGTGAAGGAAGGTAAGGAAGAGACCTAAATTGTACATTGTACTTTTAAGTAGCTTGGCTCTCTTTGAAAGGGAAAGAAAAAGTATGATGCCTTTGGGAATCGAAAAAAGACCTGGAAAAATAATTCGATTGTGGTGTTTATGGAGGAGCAGCACTAGACCATATTTGTAAGCTAAGAGCAAAGAGTAGAGAGGGAGAGGCTGAAGGGACAGATGAGAAAGGGTAATGCACGAGCACATACATGTAAGAAGGGAGTGAAACCTGGTTCACTTGCAGTGAAAAACGTGGCTCCGGAAAATAAGAAAGGAGGGAGTTAGTATGTCCACTCTCATAAAAGACAGTGTTCAAGGAGACTTAGCTGTAATAAATCCATTCACTAAATTCTCCTTCATTGAGTTCACTTTGTGGACTAGACTCTGCAGTAGAACTGAATAGGCAAGAATACCACTGGCATTTTTTTAAAGGATACAAATAATGCTATTCCCCACACTGGCATTTTGAAAATTGTGGATCTTCCACATTCATCCTGTTATCATGTAGAAAGAAAATAGCTTTATTTTGAGATTAACTGCATTTGTGCTTCATTTTTTCCTCACAGGACTTGATGTTCGGGGTGAAAGGGGTGGGAGTGCAGTGGTGTTTGTTTAAGATTTACTAAGCAGGAAGATTATTTTTAAATGTATTGCTGTTATAAAACACCAGTGCCTCCCTGATCCCTAAGGAATATATGGATACAACATTAAGTTTATCTTTTGAAAATTATCATATTATGAATCTGATTAGATTCAGTTCTTGTCCTCAATACATTGTTCTGTTCCCTGTTGGAGTTATTTACTATGTATATTTGTTCTTGGAAGCAGTGTACTGCATAAATATTAAGGGTATTTGAAAAAAAAATTCCACATGTTTATTTGCATTTAGTTTTTAAGTGATTACTGTGCTAATCCAATATTTATAATTATTTTAGATGAGAATTAATGAGTTTTGGGCAAAGGCTTGTAAGTTTTAAAGTTCATTTCAAATGTTCTTTTATGTTGGTATATAGAACACCCCCAAGAAAGATGCTAATGCTTTCCTAACACTATCATTTTGATACATGATCAGAAATTGTATAATTCTTTGTCATTTAGATTCTCCTTTTAAATTTTTTCAATATAAGAATTTATGTTTCAGAAACTCTTTGGAGTTGACTTTGTAAGGGTTATAAAAGAAACTAAAGTGATCCAAAGTTGTTTTTCTTATTTTGTCATTAGGAAACTGCTTTAATTGACTCTCTTGTAACTTATCCTTCCAAAAAATAAATTAATTCTAGTTTCTAATGTATGACTATGACATTAATCACCCAGAAGTGTCCTGATTATTTGATTCTATGAGCATGAAAGTTATACAGTAAAAATTATAAAATAGTACAATGGCAAAGCTAACCTAGACATTTGAAATTTTAAAATAAAAAAACATTACACTGTAGTTCAGTATGAGAAAAGCTACATGACATTTCACCATTTCTAGCTAACTATTCCTATCTACTTTACTGCCATGTTTAATATTTTTATCAGCATAGTTTTGTAGTCCATAATAACTATGTTGTGGGGAGATACTATGGATGGAATTCTAGTTTTAGGTACAAAGCTTAATGAGTTCTAAGGTACTGTCCAATACCAAGATTTGATGATTCCATGAATTCTAATTCTCAGTCCTTAATTGTCTGATCTTGTGGCAGATTACTCCATATTATTTTAGATGTGAGGAGACTCCCTTAACTATTTCCATGAACTCTACTCTTATCAAATGAATTACTAAGTGTTAATTCCATTTTAATTACTGAGTTTATAATTTATGTTGAGAAATAAACTTAGTTACTTACACAAAGTAGGCTAAACAAGTTCTTTTGAAAATGATCTCAGAGGGTAAATTGTAGGATTGATATGCTGCCATTCTTCTTTAAAATTTAAGGAACAATATTTGAAAAATACTAGGGGAGTTCTACTAAAATGACCAAATAAACTCCTACCAGACACATCTCCCAGCAGATACAAAATGTAAACCCTGGACAAAGTACAATAAAACACTACCTGCCGGTTCTAGAGCATCACCAGCATCAGAACACGGAGATTCTGGAGGGGGCTCTAAGACTTTACAAGGTATTCCCATGGGGGTACATTTTTCATTGTTTTCAGCTTTAATTCTTAGAGACTTCATGGCAAACCACAGCCACGGGAATACGAGGAAACCCAAGAACTAAAATAACTGAGGGCAAAACCCACTCATTGTGTGTATTCTCTACCTAAGTCTCTACCAAACCTAAACCGCACATACACGGAGCATATTGTGAACAGTCAGTTAAGGAAAAGCGGGTGGGGGAGATTATGCTTGAGTTCTTTGGTCAGCTAGCAGCCGCCACCTGTACTATTCTTCCTACTATAAAAGTTGGGTGATTACTTAGTATGCCATCAATAACCTCAGCCTGAAGTTTGCCTCCAATCACACATTCATCAAAGAGTCTAGACACCTTAAAGCTTGGACAATAATAATGTGTCTTTGAAGGAATTCACCAAATATTTTTCTTCAATCCTATGAAGAAAGGGAATACAGAGAGACTAATGGAGCTGCAAATTAAAAAAAAACAAAAACCAAAAAAAAGTGGCTCACATTTCCTTTAGACCATCAAGAGACAACAGTGAAAATGAGCTCTGTAAAATGAATTGTGCCTTATTCTTGAAATAATACACAAATCACTCATCCTGGGTGCATAAATCAATTGAACTGTCAAAATGTATATTGTATAACTTTCGAAGCCCATGCATTTACAAACTTGAAAGTCATGTAACCATCTTGTGTAAGATGGTAGTAAGCTCTGCCTAAGTATATGATGGATGGATGGATAGATAGATAGATAGATAGATAGATAGATAGATAGATAGATAGATACAGATTTTTTAAACAAGCAAATCTTGAGGAACAAAAAGAAAGAAAACTGACCATGCAGCTGGCTACTCCTCCCTGCCCAAAGAAGAAGAAAAAGTAAGAAGATCCATGTGCTGCAATGAGGTGAAGAATCAGACGAAAAATATTCATGTATAATTGGATTTTTGTCTTTAAATCAGCATACAATTTTAGTGCCTGATAAGCAATAGCAGAACTTTAACATTGATTGACAGTCAAGAGAACTGTCAAGTTACTAAAAGTGCTCCATGTGCTGGCACAATGAACGACATAGCTCAGGCACAACAGTTAACAACTACCAAGTCAAACAGACCTATCATCGGGAGGAGGTTGGAGGAGGGCAAAATGATAATGCCCTTGTCCTCAAGGAAGGTAGATTTTACAAGAGAAAAACAAATACATTCTCAAATAAATAATGAATGGTAAAAGAAAGGTAAACAGAAGGTACTTTGAATGGTACAATGTTGCTAGTGATTAATTTGGGTCAGGAATGTTGCTGAAGAATCAAGAGTGGATTTGGCATTTAAACTTACAGATCTTAGAGGTGTTTGTATACCACTAAAGTTGAAGATCTGTCATTTTTGAGAAATGCCAAAAAGTTGTTTAATTATATCTATGTTCTCTTATAGAATGAGTTATTCATCAGCTCATTTCTTCTTATTGATCTGATTATAATTCCACCACTGATCTGTTTCACAGTCACTTAATTTGATCAAGAAATGCATGGAGTATAAACTCACATTTAGTTTACGCATTAATTTGTGAAGCGTTTCTTGAGCGCTTACTATATGTCAGTCCCTGCACTTTTCTGATACCAGCAACACCAATAAGTAATCATCTAGCCATTGCTTTAACAGCTGCGGGCATGAGAAATGACAATTCTAGTTGATAAAATACATTTTCATTATGTTTGAATGAAACATGCCTCCCAGTATCTTCATTCATTCATCTAACAAATATTTCAGTAACTACTATGTGACAGGCATTATACAGGACAAAAAGGATGAAAATTCATTTAATTCCTGTTTCTGTTCCCAGGGAGCTAACACTGATTTATTCTGATTCTATTATGAATCACGTAAACAGGGGTTCCCAATTTTGGCTGTCTAATTATACTTACCTGGAGATATTTTTAAAATGCAGTTTTTCAGGAGACATCCCTAATTCTTTTTATTCAATAGTCTGGGGTAGGGTCCTAAAATCTCTATTTTGTAAATTTTATAAGTGATTCCAGTTTCTTCTGATGAAAAAATCTCTTTTTCACATTATAGCCATTTAGACATGTGAAACAGATATTCTTCCCCACCTCCCCACCTTCCTTTTCCTCTTCTGTACATCATGTGTCAGCATTTTAAGTCTTGCAATTATGATCAAAATCATTCAACCAACAACTTGACAATCTTGGTGTTATTTTATTAAAATACACTTGGCCATGTCAAACCTGCAAGATAGAACTACTGTCTGTTGTTGTTGCTGTGGTTTGTCTGTCAGCACTTAGATGTTCAAACCTAATAGCATATTAATAGTACCACAAAAGGGAATTAATTTGGCCTCTATTTGCCTGGTATTGTGGTCACTGAAAAAGACTGTAGGTTGCAATATACCAATAGATATTTTAGAAGTATACTAACTAATACATGCAGGAATACATAATTCTTTCCAGAGACTTTTTAAACACCTGCTTTCAAATATTAATTATGCTAATCCAAAATTAACATTTTTTTTCATTAATGTTTACCCCCCTCCTTTAACAAAACTATGGTTTTATTTTATATTTAGATTTTAACTGGAGTGGTCGGGGAAGGGATCTTAAATGGATAGTCTTAGTACAAAATGATTTTAACCATGTGGTATGCTTTTTTTTTAAGTAAAAAGCTGAGTTAAAATAATGAAAACAGCTAGTGTCAACAGAATCTTATGAGTTAAACAATATTTGCCTTAAATAAGCAAAAATGTACTGTGGACATGAAGGGCCAGCATTGTTTAAATTTCCACTTTATATAACTGTAATTACTCCTTTGTGATTTTCAGAGACTCTGCATCGCAGCAATTTAGGAATGTCGCTGCTGCATCATGAATGCTGAGATATCCTTGTAGACACCAGCTGAAATGAAGCATGGTTCCACGGTGAATCCAGCCATGCTACCTTGACAAAGGCCTGATTTCGATCACCACTTTCACCTAGATGGTGCACTGCTGCCCAACAGCATCCATAAAAGGACCTGTCAGAAATTAAACTCTGCGTGTGGTTTGGGGCTGAGGGGCAGAGAGTGATACCGAGATAAGCTAAATGAAGAGCTTCTCTGACATGATTCAGGTAAAACCATATTTTAAGGCTGAACATTGCAAAGCCAAAACGGTTCAACTCTGAGAAGCTACCCATGTGGCACCAAAATGTTCAATGAGGATACAAATTAGACATGAAAGTGTGACAACTCCTGAAGACATGGTAGGAAAAAGCATTTCATCTAAACAGAGATAGAAATTTCTCTTTTAATACATTATTTTACAATCATAAAAATACATGTCAGTTATCACTCATAACAACTATTTCAAAGTTTTGGGTAAATCATACACATATTTTTAAAAGAATTTCTATGGACTACAAGTTGTGAGGTTTTACTGCAGATTTTTGAAAATAAATATTTTCACTAAAGAAAAAATTAAGACTTCAAAAAGTATCTTTTTACCTCTCTACTTATAATAATATATGCCTTGTTAAAATATATAATATTTTTATTAAAGAAAGGGTATTCCTGTGAAATTAGTAATAAAAAATTATTAAAATTGGGGGCGGAGCAAGATGGCCGAATAGGAACAACTCCAGTCTCCAACTCCCAGCGCGAGCGACACAGAAGACCGGTGATTTCTGCATTTTCAACTGAGGTACTGGGGTCATCTCACTAGGGAGTGCCGGACAATCGGTGCTGGTCAGCTGCTGCAGCCTGACCAGCGAGAGCTGAAGCAGGGCGAGGCATCGCCTCACCTGGAAGCGCAAGGGGGAAGGGGGATCCGTTTTCCTAGCCAGGGGAACTGAGACACACAACACCTGGAAAATCGGGTAACTCCCACCCCAATACTGCGCTGTAAGCATACAGGCATTCCAGGAGAATATATCCCACACCTGGCCGGGAGGGTCCCACGCCCACGAAGCCTCCCTCACTGCTAACACAGCAGTCTGCCGCGATCTATCCGCAAGGCAGCAGCGAGGCTGGGGGAGGGGCGCCCGCCATTGCTGAGGCTTAAGTAGGTAAACAAAGCCGCTGGGAAGCTCGAACTGGGTGGAGCTCACAGCAGCTCAAGGAAGCCTGCCTGTCTCTGTAGTCTCCACCTCTGGGGACAGCGCACAGCTGAAGACCAACAGGGGAAGTAGCGGGAGCCGGTGCAGACGCGAACGACTCTGTCTGACAGCTTTGGGGAGAGCCGCGGATCTCCCAACGCGGAGGTTGAGATCTGAGAACGGACAGACTGCCTGCTCAGGTGTGTCCCTGACCCCTGAGTAGCCTAGCTGGGAGAAATCCCCCACTAGGGGCAGTCTGACACCCCACACCTCACAGGGTGGAGTACACCCCTGAGAGGACACTTCCAAAGGAAGAATCAGACAGGTACACTCGCTGTTCAGCAATATTCTATCTTCGGCAACCTCTGCTGCTGATACCCAGGCAAACAGGGTCTGGAGTGGACCTCAAGCAATCTCCAACAGACCAACAGAGAGTCCTTCTGACTGTCAGAAGGAAAACTATCAAACAGGAAGGACACCTATACCAAAACCCCATCAGTTCGTCACCACCATCAAAGACCAGAGACAGATAAAACCACAAAGATGGGGAAGAAGCAGGGCAGAAAAGCTGGAAATTCAAAAAATAAGAGCGCATCTCCCCCTGCAAAGGAGCGCAGCCCATCACCAGCAACGGATCAAAGCTGGTCAGAGAATGACTTGGACGAGAGGAGAGAAGAAGGCTTCAGTCCATCAAACTTATCAGAGCTAAAGGAGGAATTACGTACCCAGCGCAAAGAAACTAAAAATCTTGAAAAAAGAGTGGAAGAATTGACAGCTAGACTCATTAATGCAGAGAAGATCATAAACGAAATGACAGAGATGAAAACCATGACACGAGAAATACGTGACAAATGCACAAGCTTCAGTAACCGACTCGATCAACTGGAAGAAAGAGTATCAGCGATTGAAGATCAAATGAATGAAATGAAGCGAGAAGAGAAACCAAAAGAAAAAAGAAGAAAAAGAAATGAGCAAAGCCTGCAAGAAGTATGGGATTACGTAAAAAGACCAAATCTACGTCTGATTGGGGTGCCTGAAAGTGAGGGGGAAAATGGAACCAAGTTGGAAAACACTCTTCAGGATATCATCCAGGAGAACTTCCCCAACCTAGTAGGGCAGGCCAACATTCAAATTCAGGAAATACAGAGAACGCCACAAAGATACTCCTCCAGAAGAGCAACTCCAAGACACATAATTGCCAGATTCACCAAAGTTGAAATGAAGGAAAAAATCTTAAGGGCAGCCAGAGAGAAAGGTCGGGTCACCCACAAGGGAAGCCCATCAGACTAACAGCAGATCTCTCGGCAGAAACTCTACAAGCCAGAAGAGAGTGGGGGCCAATATTCAACGTTCTTAAAGAAAAGAATTTTCAACCCAGAATTTCATATCCAGCCAAACTAAGTTTCATAAGTGAAGGAGAAATAAAATCCTTTACAGATAAGCAAATGCTTAGAGATTTTGTCACCACCAGGCCTGCCTTACAAGAGACCCTGAAGGAAGCCCTAAACATGGAAAGGAACAACCGGTACCAGCCATCGCAAAAACTTGGCAAAATGTAAAGACCATCGAGGCTAGGAAGAAACTGCATCAACTAACGAGCAAAATAACCAGTTAATATCATAATGGCAGGATGAAGTTCACACATAACAATATTAACCTTAAATGTTAATGGACTAAATGCTCCAATTAAAAGACACAGACTGGCAAACTGGATAAAGAGTCAAGACCCATCAGTCTGCTGTATTCAGGAGACCCATCTCACATGCAGAGACATACATAGGCTCAAAATAAAGGGATGGAGGAAGATCTACCAAGCAAATGGAGAACAAAAAAAAGCAGGGGTTGCAATCCTAGTCTCTGATAAAACAGACTTTAAACCATCAAAGATCAAAAGAGACAAAGAAGGCCATTACATAATGGTAAAGGGATCAATTCAACAGGAAGAGCTAACTCTCCTAAATATATATGCACCCAATACAGGAGCACCCAGATTCATAAAGCAAGTCCTTAGAGACTTACAAAGAGACTTAGACTCCCATACAATAATAATGGGGGACTTCAACACTCCGCTGTCAACATTAGACAGATCAACGAGACAGAAAGTTAACAAGGATATCCAGGAATTGAACTCATCTCTGCACCAAGCGGACCTAATAGACATCTATAGAACTCTCCACCCCAAATCAACAGAATATACATTCTTCTCAGCACCACATCGCACTTATTCCAAAATTGACCACATAATTGGAAGTAAAGCACTCCTCAGCAAATGTAAAAGAACAGAAATTATAACAAACTGTCTCTCAGACCACAGTGCAATCAAACTAGAACTCAGGACTAAGAAACTCAATCAAAACCGCTCAACTACATGGAAACTGAACAACCTGCTCCTGAATGACTATTGGGTACATAACGAAATGAAAGCGGAAATAAAGATGTTCTTTGATACCAATGAGAACAAAGATACAACATACCAGAATCTCTGGGACACATTTAAAGCAGTGTGTAGAGGGAAATTTATAGCACTAAATGCCCACAAGAGAAAGCAGGAAAGATCTAAAATTGACACTCTAACATCACAATTAAAAGAACTAGAGAGGCAAGAGCAATCACATTCAAAAGCTAGCAGAAGGCAAGAAATAACTAAGATCAGAGCAGAACTGAAGGAGATAGAGACACAAAAAACCCTCCAAAAAATCAATGAATCCAGGAGTTGGTTTTTTGAAAAGATCAACAAAATTGACAGACCGCTAGCAAGGCTAATAAAGAAAAAAAGAGAGAGGAATCAAATAGATGCAATAAAAAATGATAAAGGGGATATCACCACTGACCCCACAGAAATACAAACTACCATCAGAGAATACTATAAACACCTCTACGCAAATCAACTAGAAAATCTAGAAGAAATGGATAATTTCCTGGACACTTACACTCTCCCAAGGCTAAACCAGGAAGAAGTTGAATCCCTGAATAGACCAATAGCAGGCTCTGAAATTGAGGCAACAATTAATAGCCTACCCACCAAAAAAAGTCCAGGACCAGATGGATTCACAGCTGAATTCTACCAGAGGTACAAGGAGGAGCTGGTACCATTCCTTCTGAAACTATTCCAATCAATAGAAAAAGAGGGAATCCTCCCTAACTCATTTTATGAGGCCAACATCATCCTGATACCAAAGCCTGGCAGAGACACAACAAAAAAAGAGAATTTTAGACCAATATCCCTGATGAACATTGATGCAAAAATCCTCAATAAAATACTGGCAAACCGGATTCAGCAGCACATCAAAAAGCTTATCCACCATGATCAAGTGGGCTTCATCCCTGGGATGCAAGGCTGGTTCAACATTCGCAAATCAATAAACGTAATCCAGCATATAAACAGAACCAAAGACAAGAACCACATGATTGTCTCAATAGATGCAGAAAAGGCTTTTGACAAAATTCAACAGCCCTTCATGCTAAAAACGCTCAATAAATTCGGTATTGATGGAACGTACCTCAAAATAATAAGAGCTATTTATGACAAACCCACAGCTAATATCATACTGAATGGGCAAAAACTGGAAAAATTCCCTTTGAAAACTGGCACAAGACAGGGATGCCCTCTCTCACCACTCCTATTCAACATAGTGTTGGAAGTTCTGGCTAGGGCAATCAGGCAAGAGAAAGAAATCAAGGGTATCCAGTTAGGAAAAGAAGAAGTCAAATTGTCCCTGTTTGCAGATGACATGATTGTATATTTAGAAAACCCCATCGTCTCAGCCCAAAATCTCCTTAAGCTGATAAGCAACTTCAGCAAAGTCTCAGGATACAAAATTAATGTGCAAAAATCACAAGCATTCTTATACACCAGCAACAGACAAGCAGAGAGCCAAATCAGGAATGAACTTCCATTCACAATTGCTTCAAAGAGAATAAAATACCTAGGAATCCAGCTTACAAGGGATGTAAAGGACCTCTTCAAGGAGAACTACAAACCACTGCTCAGTGAAATCAAAGAGGACACAAACAAATGGAAGAACATACCATGCTCATGGATAGGAAGAATCAATATCGTGAAAATGGCCATACTCCCCAAGGTTATTTATAGATTCAATGCCATCCCCATCAAGCTACCAATGACTTTCTTCACAGAATTGGAAAAAACTGCTTTAAAGTTCATATGGAACCAAAAAAGAGCCCGCATTGCCAAGACAATCCTAAGTCAAAAGGACAAAGCTGGAGGCGTCACGCTACCTGACTTCAAACTATACTACAAGGCTACAGTAACCAAAACAGCATGGTACTGGTACCAAAACAGAGATATAGACCAATGGAACAGAACAGAGTCCTCAGAAATAATACCGCACATCTACAGCCATCTGATCTTTGACAAACCTGAGAGAAACAAGAAATGGGGAAAGGATTCCCTATTTAATAAATGGTGCTGGGAAAATTGGCTAGCCATAAGTAGAAAGCTGAAACTGGATCCTTTCCTTACCCCTTATACGAAGATTAATTCAAGATGGATTAGAGACTTAAATGTTAGACCTAATACCATAAAAACCCTAGAAGAAAATCTAGGTAGTACCATTCAGGACATAGGCATGGGCAAGGACTTCATGTCTAAAACACCAAAAGCAACGGCAGCAAAAGCCATAATTGACAAATGGGATCTAATTAAACTAAAGAGCTTTTGCACAGCAAAAGAAACTACCATCAGAGTGAACAGGCAACCTACAGAATGGGAGAAAATTTTTGCAACCTACTCATCTGACAAAGGGCTAATTTCCAGAATCTACAAAGAACTCAAACAAATATACGAGAAAAAAACAAACAACCCCATCAAAAAGTGGGGAAAGGATATGAACAGACATTTCTCAAAAGAAGATATTCATACAGCCAACAGACACATGAAAAAATGCTCATCATCACTGGCCATCAGAGAAATGCAAATCAAAACCACAATGAGATACCATCTCACACCAGTTAGAATGGCAATCATTAAGAAGTCAGGAAACAACAGGTGTTGGAGAGGATGTGGAGAAATAGGAACACTTTTACACTGTTGGTGGGATTGTAAACTAGTTCAACCATTATGGAAAACAGTATGGCAATTCCTCAAGGATCTAGAACTAGATGTACCATATGACCCAGCCATCCCACTACTGGGTATATACCCAAAGGATTATAAATTATTCTACTACAAAGACACATGTACACGTATGTTTATTGCGGCACTATTCACAATAGCAAAGACTTGGAATCAACCCAAATGTCCATCTGTGACAGACTGGATTAAGAAAATGTGGCACATATACACCATGGAATACTATGCAGCCATAAAAAAGGATGAGTTTGCGTCCTTTGTAGGGACATGGATGCAGCTGGAAACCATCATTCTTAGCAAACTATCACAAGAAGAGAAAACCAAACACCGCATGTTCTCACTCATAGGTGGGAACTGAACAATGAGATCACTTGGACTCGGGAAGGGGAACATCACACACTGGGGTCTATCATGGGGAGGGGGGAGGGGGGAGGAGGGAGGGATTGCATTGGGGAGTTATACATGATATAAATGATGAATTGATGGGTGCTGACGAGTTGATGGGTGCAGCACACCAACATGGCATAAGTATACATATGTAACAAACCTGCACGTTATGCACATGTACCCTAGAACTTAAAGTATAATAAAAAAAAAAAAAAAAAAAAAAAAAAAAAAAAAAAAGAAATATTATATAAAACTTGGAAATACACGGAAAAAAGTCAAGCCCTTACAATCTTATACTAGAGCAACATCTAATAGGTGTTACCCAAAATTACTTAATTCTCTAAGATAACGGGTCTATTTTGATATAGAAGGTATTATTGTTACAATCCAGACATTCTTAAGTTACGTGTTAATTTGTAGATTCCTGTCTGGTAGAGGCACAAATGATTTTTATCTAGTAGATAAGATTAAACTCAAAATTATAGTTGTGTTGCACTGAAATGGTGTTTCTAACTTAGCAAACTTAAGCATGCCCTTTCTTTATAAATATGTAAATATGTGTTGTGCAAATGCCTAATGAACCAGCTTTACTCTCCTGATTTTTTTCATAATTGAGTTAAATAAATATTTGACATGAAAAAAAAAAAAAAAAAAAAAAAATTATTAAAATTATAAACATACTAAAATAGTATCAGTTGTTAAGTACAGTGCCTTGATTTAGAGGAATAAAAACCAATGTTACGTTCTCAGTTATTTTAATGCAATAAAAAACCCTTCCTTAGTAGAAATAAATTTAATAATTTAGTTACATTATAATCATTTTATGCTCACCATTCATCTGTCATTGTCATTTTAAGATTGGTGTCCTTAAGGGATAGCTGCTTTCTGTCTTGATCTTTCTCATCTATCCTTTCTTTCCTGACACGGACTTAATTTTCATTAAAAAAAAAAAAAAAAATTCCTGTTCCACTAGACTATTACTAACATTCTCCTTAAAGCATGCAGGAGTCTGGGGCATAATGCTGCCTAATCTCCAGTATTTCCCAAGGGCTTGAAAAGAAGCCAATTAACCATCCAGACACCCACCACTGGTAATGAATGAATGAATAACAATTACACTATCTTGTGATATTGCCTAAAAGTCAAGAACAAATTCCTCAGGATCAGCACATTATTCTTGAAATATTCTGTTTTTCCCACCTATAACTGCTATGCATTGGGCTAGCTAGTCATACGTAAACAAATAGTTTGCACCTCAGATTTAAATCACATTGCTCTCATTACAGGAGTCAGAATTTTCAGCTGTCACTTAACCTGAACTAGCTATTTTTCCACCATATTCAATGTGCCTGAATAAACAAATAGTGGCTACCTTCATGTAGCTCTATGGATTAAGTTCTATCAACCTCATTCTCACCATCTTCATTAGTATTAAGTAAAATGTGGTTAATGTCTTAGAGTGAATAGTGCTTTATAGACACACTTTCATTTCACCACCATCACAATCATAAGCAGGAAGAATTGAGGTCCCACTGGTTTAATAACCACAAATTCAAGTTCTGACCAAGAAGTTTATTCTATTGACCTAACTCAACCCAAAGCTAATCCCAGGCAAAATCATGAATTAGGCAAATTTTTTTACTTTGCTAACTTGCTTTCATGAAGTTTTGTTTTCATTATTCCTCCTTGTCTTTACCCCATTGCTTCCTCTGACCTCTCTGATTTGTTTCCTCTTCCTCACTACCAAACTTCACTTCTTTCACTTCTAAACTTGATTCGTTGCCTCTTCCTCTCAGGCATCCTAACAAATTAAGTAGCAATATAGTTCACCCCAAAAATAACCATTGATGAAAACAAATTTTACCTACATGATGATATTTTATTTGATTCTCATAAATATCCTGCATGCAATCCTCATTTGCAATTTCTTAGACATAAGTAAATTTTTCAAAGCTACATATCAAGAGTCCTTAAAGATTCTTTAAATCTTCATTCTAAAAGCTAGACTGCCCACTAGATGAGCATTTGAAGAAGAGGATGTCTGCTGAAGATAAGATTTATTTACTTTATTTTTAAATTTTTTATTGTTTTTATTTTTTATTTCAATAGCTTTAGGGGTATAAGTAGTTTTTGTGTACTTGGATGAATTGTATGGTGGTAGTCTTGGAATTTAGTGTACCTGTCACCCGAATAGAGTGTATTGTACCCAGTAGGTAGTTTTTCATTCCTTGCTCCCTGCTACTTTCCCCCTTCTAAATCTCCAATGTTCATTATACCATGCTATATGCCTTTGTGTAGCCATAGTTTAGCTCCCACTTATAAGTGAGAACATTTGGTATTTGGTTTTCCTTTTCTGAATTACTTTACTTAGGATAATGGTTTCCAGTTTCATTCAAGTTGCTGCAAAAGGCATTATGTCATTCTTTTTTTATGGTTGAATAGTATCCATGGTGTGTGTGTATATGTATATACACACCACATTTCCCTTATTCACTCATTGGTTGATGGGCATTAAAGTTGATTCCACATCTTTGCAGTTGTGAATTGTGCTGTGATAAACATACATGTACAGTGTCTTCTTTATATAATTACTTTAAAATAATGACTTATTTTCCTTTGGTTCAGTACCTAGTATTGAACCAGGGATTACTAGATCAAATGGTAGTTCTATTTGTAATTCTTTAAGAAATCTCCATATTGTTTTCCATAGAAGTTGTACTAATTTACATTCCAACCAGCAGTGTATAAGTGTTCCCTTTTCACCACATGATGGGGACAAGGTTTAATCCAAATGAGTGAAACCCTAAAATGTGAAACTTCATGATTTTTGCACAATGATTCTGTAACCTGAGACTTTGCTGAAGTTGCTCATCAGCTTAAGGAGATTTTGTGCTGAGACAATGGGGTTTTCTAAATATACAATCATGTCATCTGCAAACAGAGATAATTTGACCTCCTCTTTCCCTAATTGAACACCCCTTATTTATTTCTCTTGCCTGTTTGCCCTGGCCAGAATTTCCAATACGATGTTGAACAGGAGAGGTGAGAGAGGGGATCTTTGTCCTATGCCGGTTTTCAAAGGGAATGTTTCCAGGTTTTGCCCATTCAGTATGATATTGGCTGTAGGTTTGTCATAAATAGCTCTTATTATTTTGAGATATGTTCCATCAATACCTAGTTTATTAAGAGCTTTTAACAAGAAGTGCTGTTGAATTTTGTCGAAGGCCCTTTCTGCATCTATTGAGATAATCATGTTGTTTTTGTCATTGGTTCTGTTTGTGCTGGATTACGTTTTTCAATTTGCGTATATTGAACCAGCCTTGCATCCCAGGGATGAAGCAGACTTGGTCGTGGTGGATAAGCTTTTAGATGTGCTGCAAGCATTCCTATATAACAATAACAGATGAATAGAGAACCAAATCATGAGTGAACTCCCATTCACAATTGGTAGAAAGAGAATAAAATACCTAGGAATATAACTTACAAGGGATGTGAAGGACCTCTTTAAGGAGAACTACAAGTCACTGCTCAAGGAAATAAGAGAGGACACAAACAAATGGAAAAACATTCCATGCTTATGGACAGGAAGAGTCAATATTGTGAAAATGGCCATACTGCCCAAAGTAATTTATAGAACCAATGCTATCCCCATCAAGCTACCACTGACTTTCTTCATAGAATTGGAAAATCTACTTTAAATTTCATATGGAGCCAAAAAAGAACAGGCATATCCAAGAAAATCCTAATCAAAAAGAACAAAGCTGGAGGCATCATGCTACCTGGCTTCAAACTATACTACCAGGCTACAGTAACCAAAACAGATATATAGACCAATGGAACAGAACAAAGGCCTCAGAAATAACACCACAAATCTACAACCATCTGATCTCTGACAAGCCTGACAAAAACAAGCAATGGGGAAAGAACTCCCTATTTAATAGATGATGTTGGGAAAACTGGCTAGCCATGTGCAGAAAGCTGAAACTGGATCCCTTCTTTACACCTTATACAAAAATTAACTTAAGATGGATTAAAGACTTAAACATAAGACCTAAAACCATAAAAAACCTAGAAGAAAACCTAGGCAATACCATTCAGGACATAGGCATGGGCAAAGACTTCATGACTAAAATACAAAAAGCAATGGTGACAAAAGCCAAAATTAACAAATGGGATCTAATTAAACTAAAGAACTTCTGCACAGCAAAAGAAACTACCATCAGAGTGAACAGGCAACCTACAGAATGGTAGAAAAATTTTGCAATCTATCCATCTGACAAAGAGCTAATATCCAGAATCTACAAAGAACTTAAACAAATTTACAAGAAATAAACAACCCCATCAAAAAGTGGGTGAAGGATATGAACAGACACTTCTCAAAAGAAAACATTTATGCAGCCAACAAACATATGAAAGAAAGTTCATCATCACTGGTCATTAGAGAAATGCAAACCAAAACCACAATGAGATACCATCTCACGCCAGTTAGAATGGTGATGATTAAAAAGTCAGGAAACAACAGATGCTGGAGAGGATGTGGAGAAATAAGAACGCTTATACACTGTTGGTGGGAGTGTAAATTAGTTCAACTGTTGTAGAAGACAGTATAGTGATTCCTCAAGGATCTAAAACTAGAAATATCATTTGACCCAGCAATCCTATTCCTGGGTGTATACCCAAAGGATTATAAATCATTCTGCTATAAGGACACATGCACATGTATGTTTATTGCAGCACTGTTCACAATAGAAAAGACTTGAACCAACCCAAATTCCCATCAATGATAGACTGGATAAAGGAAATGTGGCATATATACACCATGGAATACTATGCAGCCATAAAAAAGGATGAGCTCATGTCCTTTGAGGGGACATGGATGAAGCTGGAAACCATCATTCTCAGCAAACTAACACAAGAACAGAAAACCAAACACAACATGTTCTCAATCATAAGTGGGAGTTGAACAATGGGAGCACATAGACACGGTGGGAGGCGGGCATCATACACGAAGGCCTGTCAGGGGGTGGGGGACTGGGGAAGGGATAGCATTAGGAGAAATACCTAATGTAGATGATGGGATGATGGGTGCAGCAAACCACTATGGCAGGTGTATACCTATGTAACAAACCTGCACATTCTGCACATGTACCCCAGAACTTATTATTATTCTGTTAGGACACCATCTGGCATGCCTCAAGCTGTACCACATTAGTAGGCTACCACCTCAAGCAGCTTTGATCTTATGCTGCTTTGCAATTTTTGGGATAGTAAATGTTCAAGAAATTGACAGATATCTCATGGCCAATAAACTGAAACAAGAAATATACAGATTGGAAAATTTTGGTACAGATTGAATAATTATGGGTGACGATAACTAGAGTGAAAGACAGGAGAACAATAATAAATCTCCATGGCCAGGTATAGTGGCTCACTCCTGTAATCTCAGCACTTTGGTAGGCTAAGGCAGGTAGATTTCTTGAGCCCAGGAGTTCAAAACCAGCCTGAGCAACATGGCGAAACCCTGTGTCTAAAAAAAAAAAAAAAAGAAAGAAAGAAAGAAAAAAAAATCCAGATGTGAGATGTGGTGGCACATGCCTGTAGTCCCAGCTACTCAGGACACTCAGGTGGAAGGATTACCTGAGACTGAGGAAGTCAAGGCTGCAGGAGCTGGGATCCTGGCACTGCACTCCAGCCCAGGTGACAAAGTAAGACCCTGTTTCAAAATAATAATAATAATAATAAATCATGTCTTTCCTTTATTGTGATTTGGGAATAAGAAAAGGAACAGATTATTGATAAATAAAAGGAAGGTAAGACGCTTATTATAAGTTATTTTAATAAATTGCGTGTTGTAAAGAATCATGCTTGGTTAAGTATCTCAAAACAATGCTGGAAAAAAGTGGAAATGCAGAATGTAAAAAACAGTGTGCTATTTATTTGGGGCTTAACTCAACTTTGCAAGGAAAGAATAACAATGTATGGGGAAAGAATAAACCACTATTTAAAATGAAAGAGATTATAAAAGTCTTTTCTTATCAGTGTAGTCCATCCATCTCTGCAACAGAATCACAAATTCCCAGGCTAGAGTCCAGGACTGTCAGAATTGAGGTCTCTAGGAGTGGAACTAAGGTATCTTAACTTCTGTTTTGAGCACAGGTAATTCATAGTCACATGAAAGATTAGAACTACTGGTGTAAGGGATACTCCCAGCAGTAAGCTGTAAGAAAACTAGAAATGTGTTAATTACTTGTGAAATTTCATATATATGTATATATATGTATATACATTTATATGTGTGTGTGCATATACACACACACACACACACATCCTTGTGGAGTAAAAATTACATTGATTGTCACTTATTATTTCTACTAAATTTGGAAATAATCAGTTTCAGCATTTATCCAAGCTACTTTGAGCCACAACTTTTCTAAAATATTTGATGAAAATTATTGACTCACTGTCAGTACACAATGTCAGTGGCTTCTCATATTTGTGATTATCATATATAGTGCCCCCTCCTCTTCCCTCTGGCAGGTGAAAAGGTCTTGAGCATCTTATTTCCTAAAATATTCTGTTGGATAACTTTCTTTTTAAAAGCACTCAACTGCCTATTTTTTTATATAGCTGCAATGTGGATTAAATGACAAAGAGGAAGGACCTGAAAACAAAATATGAACTCATAGGACAGGAATATTTCATGTCAAGGACAGACTAGAAGATACTGAATTCAGTAACGACAGACCATTCAACAGTTTCTAAAAAGATTTTTTTTATCCCTAGTAAAATGTAAATTACAGCAATCTCTTTTCAAAATTCTGCAACATAACAAAATAAAAGTAGTGATTCCCTGACATACAATACTGCCAAATTAGATTTTATTCTTTTTGGAAGGATTTTTTTCTCCTTGTGGCAGAAAAAAAGGGTAAGGGAAGGTCTTTTAAATATATTAACAGGAATTAAAACCAAAAGCTTCACTGAAAATTGGAGACAGGAAGCATTTATTTTTAAAAATAGATTTTTAAAATAAAAAATAGAAATATCCAAATTCAATCTAAACATACATAAAAATCAATCTAATAAATCAAAATAACATTGTGATTTGTCCTTGAGCGAACATCATTAAGTGTACTTACACAAAGTATAACCTACTAGATGGTATAGCCTACTACACACCTAAACTGTGTGGTATAGACTATTGCTCCTAGACTATAAACCTGTACATCACGCTGTCCTGAATACTGTAGCCAGTGGAACAGAATGGTAAGTATCTGTGTATCTAAACATAACTAAACAGAGAAAAAGTACAGTAAAATATGGTATTAAAGATTTTAAAAAATGGTACATTTGTATAAGGCACTTACCATGAATGGAGCCTGCAGGACTGGAAGTTGCCCTTGGTGAGTAGTGAGTAGTGAATGAATGTGAAGGCCCAGAACATTCTGTACACTACTATAGACTTTATAAACACTGCTTGCTTAGACTATAGTAGACTTACTTTTTAAAGCTTTTTTTTCTTTCTTTAATAAAAAATTGACTTCAGCTAACTGAATTGTTTTAACTTTTGTAAACTTTTTAATTTTAAAAAAATGTTTTACTCTTTTGCAATACTTAGTTTAAAATACAAACACAATATACAGCTGTCAAAAAATATGTATTTTCTTATTCTATAAGTTTTATTCTATTTTAAACTTTTTTGTTAAGGTTTTTTCCTTAGGTTATAGCATTGTTATAAGTTCATATTCTTTATCTTTGGTAGAACTGTTTTTGTAGAGCTTGTTTATTGTTGACTTAACGGGAGCCGGTGATGTGGCTAGTCACAGAATCCCCTCTCCAGCTCTTCACCTTCTGAGAACACCCTTCCAGTAACCACAGTTTTCCTGAATTTGTTTTTCTAAATTTTCAAGAGAAGAAGAATGCGCACAGTAGGATGACTGCATCTGGCCTCAGGATAACAGCTGGGAAGGCAAAAATCCACTTCATGTAACTCCACTCTTCTGAGCATATACTTGCCACCGGAATCTGCCTACTTTTCTTTATTCTCTACTGTCTTAAGGTAGCTGCTTTTTTATTACACTCAAATTTTATATTCTTTTTGGTGGGTAATCTATTGGTACAATCAGTACGAAAAGTTGAAGTCTAAATTATATATTTAAGTATTTGCTATTTTCCATTATTTCATCTGTTTTCTTCAGGAATTCCAGTTATTGGCATGTTAAACTTCCTTTTTTATGTGTATTGCCTTTCCAACATTTTACAATACATTCTTGCTTCCAAGTATTATTAGTATCTTATCTTTGATCATTACTGAGCCTTACATTATCTCTCTTCTTGCTTGTATCCCTTTCAGTTCTGTCTTAAGTTTTCTAAGCATGTCTTTTTTTTTTCTTATTCCTCTTTCTTATGTTTCATTTTCTCCCCATGACTCACTATCTGGTTACAGAATTCTTGTTTTGCTGATACAGTTTTTGTTTAAAGAAGCCATTGATTGTTTATGACATTTAAACCAAAATATTTTGGCACAATTTTCATCTGCTATGTAGTAACATTTTCCTGGTGATATTTATTTATTAATAAGTTTGGCTACTTCTTTTTACATATTTTGTTGCAGTATCTCTGTGCTATGCTGTGCTGATTTGTGCCTCAGCACTGAATTTGGATTGTCTCTGATGTGTTATTTTCAGGAGGTTCCTGTGATATGGGAGTTGGGACTGAGTCAGGAAGAAACACATAGCATCCAGTGTTGTCATGACATGTGTTTATAAAGTGGTTTATAGCGTGGTTCTTTTTAAAGCCATCTCTTCTTGTTTACTCTGAACCAAATTAGTTCTAAAGGGTCTACTTCTGTCTACTCTAATTTTCTTTTCCATTGTTGAAAATACAAGATCATGCTTTTATATTTTAAAAAAATACCCTAACTGTGAAGGACTTTCTTGCCAAAATTTCCCGAAATTTGATTCCATTGGATCCTCCTCTTTTCCTCTTACCTATTCCTGCATGGCTTTTGCCCAATATCAGTCGTTCTTAACAGTCTTAATGGGAGGTGGGGGTTGTGGGTTTTATCTTTCTTATAACTTCACTAAAACTGGATTTTGTGAGTATATATGAACATATTTGTGAAGCTGTAATTTCCAAGAAAAGAGAAGAAATGATGCTAATTTTCACAGCCTTGATCATAATGAAGATGGCATGGTCAGGTTTTGTTTGTTTGTTTTAGCTTTTTATTGTTTCCATTGAGTAAAGTACCTTTTTTTATTTGCAATGCAACAGATGTCCAGTTATTTGATCGGCTGAATATTACATTTATTTAGATGCTATTAGATTCTACGTATGTAATCCAAAAATAAATACAAGGTTTTTGGTTCATATGTCAATATGTAAGCATAAAAGGAAACGTTAATTATAAGCCCAAGAAACAGAAAAAAGAAAGGTTAGTGACAACTCTAAAATATGCTTCTGAAAAATCAAGTGTTCCCAGATATATAATCAAGATTTCCTGGTTGAAAAAAAAAATTAAAAATCAGATATACAACGTAAGAGGCATATTTAAAATTTTAATATATTTAAGAGTCTATCTACATATTAAATCTACACATGTAACATTTCTATTTCAAAAATGTGAAATAATGTTTGATTCTTAATAGTTTTATCACAAACATAATTCACATGATTACAAAAATATTGAAAAACAGAAAACTATAAATTAGAAATTTGAAGACTTAAAATATTTATAATTTTTTCCACTAGAAATACCCACTATTAACACTTGATTATATTTCTTCCTAGTCTGTTTTCAATGTGGTGTGTGCATGTATGTGCTAATGAGTGGATGGATAGACAGTAGAGATATTGAGAGATTTTGTTTATTTTTGAAGCACACTTTTTCATCTGGTCGTATATATTGAGTATATTCAAATATATTTATTTTTTATAATATGACATTATTCCCTTAATAATACTTCAACATATAAATGATTATAATTTATTTGGAATTAAAGGTGGTTTCTAAATGTTTGCTACTATGGATAATACACTTATATTTTATTTATTTATTTATTTATTTAATTTATTTATTTATTTATATTGAGAAAGGAGTCTCGCTCTGTCACTCAGGCTAGAGTATAGTGGCACGATCTCCGCTCACTCAATCTCTGCCTCCCATGCTCAAGCCATTAACCTGCCTTAGCCTCCCTAGTAGCTGGGATTACAGACACCCACCACCACGCCTGGCTAATTTTTGTGTTTTTAGTAGAGACAGGGTTTCTCCATGTTGACCAGGCTGGTCTTGAACACCTGACCTCAAGTAATCTGCCCCCCTTGGCCTCCTAAAGTGCTGGGCTTACAGGCATGAGCCACTGCATCTGGCCAATACCCTTATATTTAAACTTTAGTTCATAGTTCTGCTTAGGTCATAATGGTGGGTTCTGACAGAGATAGAATTAGCACAGACTATGAACATCTTTAAGGCTCTAGACACATACTATGAAATTAGTTGCTAGAAAATCTGAGACAAATTATGTTGCCAGTACTAAATATAGTTGTGCCTGTCTTCTGGTAATGATTTTTTGTTTGTTTAATCTCTGCCAAATCATCAGGAGAGAAATTTTTCCAGTAGTTTGTTATTGTTCTCTCACCAAATTACCACCAATTTGAGACATAAAACAATACTCTTATTATCTTAGCGTTCTATGGATCAGAAGTTCAGGCACAGTATGGTTCAGCTGTTTCTCTGGTCCTGGTTTCGCAAGGCTGAAATCAAAGTGTGAGTACGGCTGTGTTACTTTTAGAGGATCTAGGAATGAATCCACTTCCAAGCTCATTCAGGCTGTTGGAAAAATTTACTTCCATGCAGTTGTAGGACTGAAGTCCAAGATAACTTGCTGTATGTCGGCTGTGAAGCCATTCAAATGTTTTGGCTGGAGCGCCTTTCTCCATCTTCAAAGCTAGCAAAGGCAGGTTGAGTCCTTCTCATGCTTCTAATCTCCCCAAACTCCCCTTCTGTTTCATCTCTCCTCCCTCCTTCCGTGCCATTTCTGACTGACACTTCTGCCTTCTGCTGCTGCTTTTAAAAGCTCATAAGATAAAACTGAACCCAGGATAACAGTTTTTAGTTTTAGTTTAGTTTTCATTTATGTATGATAGAAAAACATTTTTTGTAGTTTAATTGGTCATATATATTACAAAAATGTTTTTTTGTAGTTTAATTGGACATATATATTATTTCTATTTTTTTGTGAGTAGAAGGTTGTGTCATTTGCTAATTTTCATTTGAGGTAATAGCATTTTATTTATATATATTTATATAAAATATATTACTTTTATATGAAATTTATATATACTGTGTATAATTTTTATGTTTTAAGGATATTGAATCATCTTGCTTTTATAATATGAAGTTTTGTGGTTAATATTTTAATGCTTCTTGGCTTTATTTCATGTTTATTGTAAGGTTTAAATATGCATTTTTAAATAGCTAATTTTCCAATAATATTTTGCAGACTGAAATATATGTTGAAATATATTTTGATTTGCATCCTTTGTTCAATATCAGTATCTTGTAATATTTTTCAACTCTTTACAAGAGCTATTCTTTCCCATTGATCTGTTTATTTCCTTCCACAATAATATTGTTATATGCAAAGTACTATCACATCTGGAATAAAAAGACAAGGAGCTTGTTCATCACTTTTGTTTTAAAATTCACTTTGACATTACTCTTGAATTTTAATTCTAGAATGTCCTCTTCTTAAGAAATCCATTGAAACTTTAGTAGAGGCTGCATTCATCATATAAGTGAATTTAGGATAAACTTTATTCCTTAAAGTGTTTCTCCATTATAAATGATATTAAGACTACATAAATTAGTGACATTCACTGTCCTTCTCTATATGTGTGTGTGTATGTGTGCCTGTGTGTGTATGTGTGTGTGTATGTCTACCAATATACGTCCTGGTTATTTTGAAGAATTTTTCTCATAGTCTTATCAGTGAAATTTCTTGGTTTAATCTAGCCAATGCATATATTTATGTGTTGGCTTACCATTTTTGTAGATTTTTAAATTTCAGAATAATTCTACTGATTGTTTGATAAGCTATGTACACATGGATATTCTCCATAAAGGATATTATTTTGATTATTTTGACTCTTCTTTTTTAATGATTTGATATAATTATATGAATTCTTGATCTTCTGATGATAATGCCGTTCTTTTGTGCTTATTGCAGAAATATTATCTTTCAGTATGGTAAAAAAATGAAATTTTTGCAGCTTTATTGATTATAAAATCATCTAGCATTATAAAGTTTTGTTAAATTACTGCACAGTTATGTTTCTATCATTGTCTTCTTGTGTTATTTAATAATATTTGTTATACTTTTCATTATTCTCGTAAACTATGATGCTTTATACATATATTTTTGTATTTTGCACTTCTTATGGATACAAAATTACTTCCTTATTTAGTGCTTTTTGATATGTTTATTATTTTACATAAAATTAATAGTTGCTTATTTTCATCTGATTTGAATTTATTTGACAAAACTATACAATTCTCATTTTTTACATTTCTAAGAAATTTTATTTTAGTCTTCACTCATATAAGCCATGTAGATTTGCATTTAAGTTTACCTTATGACAGAGAAAAAATAAATACTTGTGCTTATTACTATAATAGATGTTTGGTCATATTTCCTTTTGATATAATCTTTTATAGTTTTCATACTTTCGCATTTTACTTTTTCAAATTTTTAAAATTTTTGCTATGTTGACTTATTTTGTTTTATTTATTCAGTAATTTTAATGTTATCAGTGTTTACTAGAGTTATTTTATAAATACTTATTAAAATTTTCAAAACTACTTTTTAACATTTATTTTTTAACAATTTAGAATGAAAAATGAAATATTTGCCACATTTTTATTTTCTACCCACTCTTGCATACATGGGTTTTTGTAAGTGTAATATATATCTTAATACCCAGATTATCTCTAATTCATTTATATTTAACATACCCTCACAACAATAAAATTGGCATTACCTTTTAGACTGATAACATTAATTTCAAAGAAGTTTTAGATGTAATTTTATTTAACTATTTTAAATGCTTACCACTTATTCAGAGAAAGTGATAATTTTTCATTCTTGTGTTCCTGTTTTGATTAAACTGTCAGTTGACTGAGTTATTTTCCAATATATTGTTCAGAAATACTCATGGTTAGCAAGGTTCCTGAGCCCTTGAGTATTTATTTTGCAAATGTTTTTCTCTTTTCTTCAAATATCAAAACCATTTAGGTTATCATAAAATTTGAGAAACACTAACCTCTTATCTCTCAAAATTCTATAGACGCTTTTAGCTTAGGCATATTTTACTGCAAATACAAAACCAAAAATAGCTTGATTTTTGTTCTTCTGCAGGCAATTTGGATAAGCGTAGAATTATTTTCATCAACCTTTTATGGAAAGTTTAAGAGTATTTTTCTTGGTGTCTCTTTTCATTAATTCCATCTAAAGTTTAATGAGCTCTCTTGCTCTGCATAGTTATACTTTTTTAAGCTACAGGAGAAATTAATTTGAATTACTTTATTCTTTGATTTTTGATTTTGTTCCAGTTTTTGCCCTTTCATAATCAGAAACATCTTTAATTCATAGTTGGCTTCTGTTTTCTGTCATCCTTATTCTTTCATAGGTGACAAGGTTTCTTTTTTTGTCTTTCTAGTCCATATGGTACATACATTTCAGAGACCAACAGTTTATTAAAATCTTTAGTACAGTAAGATATTTCACTTCTTCTCACAGAATATCCTTTATAGAACCCATTTGTGATTTTTCTTATCTTTTATTTTGTTCTTGATTTATGTGTAATTCAAAGAGGTGATATTTATCTAGACCTGTGCTATTAGTCACATTAGCTATTTATATGTATATCATTTGATTTAAATTGAACTAAAAATTAAGTTTCTCTGTCACACTAAAGACAAGATTTCCATGCTGAGTGACATCTTTGAGTTATAGCTCTCTGAGAATGATGATTCTGTCAGTTGGAGACTCTGGCAAGACTCCACCTGGAGGAATCTATTTGAGTTTTGGACCCATTGCCTCCCTGATACTACTAATAATTCCACCTTTTTTGAAAACTATGCATAAGAAAACCAAAACAGATAACTCCATTAAAAAGTGGGCAAAGGACATGAACAGACGTTGTTCAAAAGAAGACATACAAATGATCAATAAGCATACAAAAAAATTTTCAACATCACTAATCATTAAGAGAATTGCAAATTAAAACCACATGAGATATCATCTTATACCAGTGAAAATGGCTATTGTTAAAAAGTCAAAAAAGAACAGATGTTGGTGAGGACGCAGAGAAAAGGACAAAAGGGAACGTTTATACACTGTTGATGGGAATGTAAATTAGTAAAACCTCTGTGGAAAACAGTATGGAAATTTCTCAAATAACTAAAAATAGAATGTGCATTCCATCCAGCAATCCCACTACTGGGTATTGACCCAAAGGAAAACAAATCATTATATCAAAAAGAGACCTGCACTCATATGTTTATCATGGCACTATTCAAAACAGCAAAGATATGGAATCAACCTAAGTGTCCATCAATGGATGATTGGATAAAGAAGGTGTAATATATATATATACACACACACACACACACAATAAAATAGTATTCAGCCATTAAAAAGTATTTTGCAACAATATGAATGTAACTGAAGGCCATTATCTTTTTTTTTTATTTGGAAAAAATTGCTTTATTTATACATAGATGTGTTTCTTTTTTTTTTTCTTTATACTTTAAGTTCTAGGGTACATGTGCACGACACGCAGGCTTGTTACATATGTATACATGTGCCATGTTGGTGTGCTGCACCCATCAACTCGTCAGCAACCATCAACTCGTCATTTACATCAGTTATAACTCCCAATGCCATCCCTCCCCCTCCCCCCCCATAATAGTGTGATGTTCCCCTTCCCATGTCCAAGTGATCTCATTGTTCAATTCCCACCTATGAGTGAGAACATGTGGTGTTTGGTTTTCTGTTCCTGCAAAAGATTGCTGAGAATGATGGTTTCCAGCTGCACCCATGTCCCTACAAAGGACACAAAGTCATCCTTTTTTATGGCTGCATAGTATTCTATGGTGTATATGTGCCACATTTTCTTAATCCAGTCTGTCACTGATGGACATTTGGGTTGATTCCAAGTCTTTGCTATTGTGAATAGTGCTGCAATAAACATACGTGTGCATATGTCTTTATAGCAGCAGGATTTGTAATCCTTTGGGTATATACCCAGTAATGCAATGGCTGGGTCATATGGTATTTCTAGTTCTAGATCCTTGAGGAATTGGAAGGCCATTATCTTAAGTGAAATAACTCAGAAACAGTTAAGTCCATTACCACATGTCATCACTTACATGAGGAAGCTAAATAATGTGTACACATGGACATAGAGTGTAAATAATAGACACTGGAGACTTGGATGGGTGGAAGTGTGGGAGGAGGTTGAGGGATAAGAAATTGCTTAGTGGGTCCAAGGTACATTATTTGGGTGATGACTAAAAGCCCAGATGTCACTGCTACGCAATATATCCATGTGACAGAACTGTACTTGTACCCACTAAATATATACAAATTTTTTAAAAAGAAAAGAGACCATTACAATTACTACTGCACTCTTGTCAACACTGAATGTCTCACCCATAAGGCCTTATTAATATTTACCCTGATATATCTAGATTGAGGTTGGTCAATTCAGATTGCATTATTACCAAGGAAGAAAGGGCCCCCAAATCTTCCCTAACTGAGTGAAAATGGTATATTCAGGAACACAGCTGGCCTATCCACAGCAGCAACTTGACCTCATATGAAAAAGTAGCAGTGATTCCTTTATAGGAAATTATGACCCCTAATCTATTGTCTGAAGTAAAGCCAGTGGATCAATGGGAGCAAAAGTTGATCCCAATGTCACTAAATGAGAGAACATATTCCATGGGCACTGCCCCTGTCTATTTCTGGCAGACTCATGACACTAGACCTTTGATCTTTACTTGTAACTATCAAAAATTCAAAATTCTTTCCTGACATCCCTGGACAGGATTATTTTTCCCCTAACAAGAATCCCAGGATAGCCTGATTCATAGTCTAACAACCTAGCAAAAGGGAGTGTCAGTAATTCAAAATTAATTTTAGTTCAGACACCTGAATTGTCTTGTTGAATTGACACGGTAGCAGATCATAAGTGTAACGACCACTTGGTTAAGTGCATTGCTCTCCAAGTCAAAGAGAGGGAAACATTGTGTCTCTGTGAGTTTTGTAAAAATACGTTGTCATTTGGAACTAGCCCCACTATGTGAAAGCTCTGAGTGTGTACAGAAGGTGCTTGAAAGTGTGGAGTTCCCCTTAAAGGAATTAGAAACACTAATTTTGGGGTATTGGAGGAAAAGCAACTACCCTCGCCCCTGAGAAAGCAAGCCGTTAGGTCTCTGAGATGTAGATCGGGGAGACACATTAATTATTTTTTTTGCTTCAGAACTGTCCTGGATCCTTTCATACCAAGAAAAAATGTCCTGATGATGACACAACAAAAACTGTTGCACACACTTTAAATTGTCTGCTGGGTGAACTATCCTAACCAGACGTCTCCAACCACTGCTTTTTCTTCTAACCTTATCAAAAGGTCTATCACAAACAACGGAATGATTCCAGCTTTTGCAACTCCCAAAGAAAAGTCTCCTCTTTCTCTCCGTAAGTTCACCATCCACATTCTCAACCATTGCCTGGGGCAAATGAATAGCATCCAAATGATGGCAAAAACAAGCAAGATAGATGGAACTGCCTTCAGAGTCTTTTCAAAATCAGGAACTAGACTCTACCCACCAGTGGGGCTAGAGAACACATTAGAGGCAATATCAACTTGTGCCCCCACATTGATTGTTGGAGGTCCCATGAGCAGGACTTCAGCAATCATCATATCTTTTCTCCCCTGGGACGACATGTGCATATTGCTGGGATTATAGAAGCTAGGAATTAACTTGCTTCCTTTCCAAAAACATTGTTATTTTCATCTTACAGGTGGTGATAAGAGACCAAGTCTTTATGGAAACACCACCAGTAACTGAGAGGTCAGAAGACTGAGGCATTCGCTCTAAAATGAAGCTGCCCTGGATTTTCCAAGGTAGATTTCTTGAGGGATAACTGACACCTTACTTATTTGCTGTTTTTGGCAGTTATTACCACAATGTGAGTCATCAAATTAGAAAGAGTGGTAAAATATTTGTTTTGAATTTAGCTGAAGTAACCAATCAGACTATCTTGGACTATCTTGGAGCTGGAAGAAATTCAGCTTATCCTCAACTCATTGACTAGGGATGATAGGGATGCTGGAATTGTTATAGATTTCATCCTTATTGGCAAATGTGTAGCTTGAGCAATTGTTAATATATCCTATTATACTTGAATTAATGACTCAGACCAAATGAAAATGTCTATTAAGAAACATAAGGAAGTAGACAGCAAATAGACAGCAAATGCTGCCCAAGTAGACAGCAATAATTTCTTTTTTTATCCATTACTTCAAGCATTTATCCTTTGTGTTATAAACAATCCCATTATACTCTTCTAGTTGTTTTTCAATGCAAAATTAAATGATTTTTCACTATAGTCAGCCTGTTGTGTTAGCAAATACTAGGTCTTATTCATTCTTTCTGTTTCTTTTGTACTCATTAACTATCCCCACTTCCCTGCCACTACCCTTCCCAGACTCTGTCCTTTTCTCAATGTTTGTTCTTGGCACCTTTGCTGAAAGTGGGTTCACTGTTGCTTTTTTGCTCAGGATAGCTTTGACTATTCTGGATCTTTTGAGGTTCCATATAAATTTTAGCATTGTTTGTTCCATTTATGTGAATAATGTATTAGATATTTTGATAGGTATTGCATTGAATCTGTAGATTGCTTTGGGTAATATGGACATTTGAAAGATATTGATTCTTCAAATCCATGAACATGGAATATCTACACTTTTTGGTGTCCTCTTCAATTTCCTGCATCAGTGTTGGGTTTTCATTATAGAGATCTTTTAATTCTTTGGTTAAGTTTATTCCTAGGAATTTTATTTTATCTGCTATCTACTGTAAATGGGAATGCTATCTTGATTTCTTTTTAAGACTTTTACTGTTGGCACATAGAAATGCTACTGATTATTTCTTATTGATTTTTCATTATGCAACTTTACTGAATGTGTTTATCACATTCAGAATGTAGTTATTCTAGCAGTTTTTTGTGGAGTCTTTAGTTTTTTCAAAATATAAGATTATATAATCTGCAAACAAGGATAATTTGACATCTTTCTTTCCAATATGAATGCCATTTATTTCTTCCTTTTACTGATGGCTCTAGCTAGCACTTCCAGCTTTACGCTGAGTAACAGTGTTGAAAATATGCATCATTGTTGTGTTCTAGATCTTAGAGAAAAGGCTTTCAGTTTTTACCCATTCAGTATGATACTAGCTGTGGGTCTGTCTTATATGGCCTTTTAACTGTTAGGTATGTTCCTTCTATACCATTTGTGATGGTTCTAACTATTAAATAATTTTGAATTTTATCAAATGGTTTTTCAGCATCAATTGAAATAACAATATTGATTTTGTCCTTCATTCTATTGGTATGATGTATCACATTGATTAATTTGCATATGTTGAAACATGCTTGCATCCCTTGGATAAATCCCACTTGGTTATGATGAATAAACTTTTTAATGTGTTGTTAAATTCGGTTTGCTCATATTTTGTTGAGGATTTTTGTATCAATAAATATACATCAGTGATACTGGCCTGTAGTTTTCTTTTCTTGATGTGTCCTTACTTGGTTTTGTATCAGGTTGATACTGGCCTCACAGAATGAGTTTAGAAGTATTCCCTTTATTTGACTTTTGGTCATATCATTCTAATATCTGTCCACAAGGTCACAGTTCCTTCTCATCTCCTGGCTGTGTGAAACCTTTACCTCTGTTTTATAAAAATATTTGTTATGGCATTCATTGCCCTACAAAATAATCTGGGGTTATTTCCTCATCACAAAATTGTTAACTTAATCACATCTGCAGATACCTTTTTCTCAAAATATAGTAGTATTTACAATTTCGAGGGAGTAAGATTTGATTTCTTTGGTGATCATTATTCAACGTACTTACAGAGGCATTTCATAGCTTTGTTTAAAGATTAACTCAGATGATTTAGGTGAAACACTTAGCAAACTCTGAAATCATCTAAATATATAGTGTATAATTTAAATTTTCTATCAGTTTCTGACATTCACTGTTCTCATGGCTAATGCTATCTTCATTTTATATAATTTCTCATATACAAGGTCCATGATAAATTAATAATTTTTACATTTGTATTAGGTTATTATGATAGTAATACATTTGCACCCACTCTTGTTAAGAACTTTTTGTCAGAAGTGATAAACATTTGTTAGATAACCATCTGTCTGGAGTTTGGTGCTCAAAGATATTTGGAAGATAAAATTGATCAAACTCAGGATCCTGTCTTCATAATATTACTTTCCTCGTATTAGCTAAGCAGCCGTTATAACTCAATCTAAACAATGTTCCCACTACATCCACTACTGAGTGTGACTTATATTAAATTAGGTTTCCAGTATTTTGTCCTGGGCATGGTTATCTCTGTCTCTAGTTTCTATTAAAGAGAGGAGGACATGACAGATATTTCAAGTTCATTTTGCACTTAAATTTCTTCTCAGTTTAGGTTTTTTTACTAAGAAAAAAATGATGCTTTTAATGCATTCCTGGATGCTGCTTTCTCCAAGGTTTTGTGAAACTTAACATTTTTTTTCATATTTGGGAATAAGGGTTTAGTCCCTGAACTTTCTTCTCAATTAAAAGAAAAAAAAAAGTCTGTGTTGAGACCTTGCCATCTTTACTGGTACAGTCCTGTGAAAATACATGTAAAACATTTTGCCACTTTCTTCAGAGGAATACTGTGCAAGGAAGAAGGTAGTGACTTCAATATTTCACACGGTGTCTTGGAGATTAAAAGACAAAGAGAGTAATAGAAATAAAGGATATATAGGTCAAATGGTTTACAATAAAATTCCAATTATCCAACAATATTAAGATCTATTTATATGTAAGAAATTTGTTAGGCTAAACAGGTGAGGATTGATATACTGTTTGGTGTTACTAATTGCTTTATTTGCATCCTTTCTCTTGGATTAAAAGAAAAGTAATAACCCTAGTGTAGTGATTCCCCAAACATGTTCCATCAGAACTAATTTAGATTTTTAAAAAATAATAATGATTCTTACACTTCACCTCATGAAATTTTGATGGAAAAGATAGGACCTGGAGAGTGGTACAGTGTAGGCAGGAAATTTGTGTTTCTAAAAACCTCAACAGGTCATCTCAATAAGCAGCCAAGCTTGGCAGCGATTGTGAATAAGGCAGTTCTAATCTTTCAGGCCTGTTGTACTTTACTTCAGCTTTACAGGTACTTTAAGAAAATATCGATGTGGAAATGTGACTAATTTTTGGCTAATATTATTTATGAGGGGATCTCTTTAACTTGAAAATATTTTTTATTATATAGGTATGAAAACATATTCATACTGAATAGTAGATTAAGCCTAGCCAAGAAGCAAGGAAAACCTGCTCACAGTAGATCAGTTCTGAATATACATCTTCCATAGGTCACGGAATTGTGAATATGCAAAAATCAATCTAAATGCTCTTACATTGACCAGTTCAAGCTAGTATTTTCTTTCAGCTATGTGATTTCTATGATCATGATGATTTTTCAGGAGTATATGTTGTGGCCTGTTACGATGGATTTAAACCCTAATAAGCCTCAAACTCAGAACAAGTCTGCTACCAATATGTGCATTAGGGCAATACATTGAAAGACTGGGGACAGGATGAGAATAACTGAAAAACATTTCTCTGAGAGTTTCAAGGTCCTCATTAAGTGTACATAGATGTTTTCCAAAGGCTGTTGGCAAAGTAGCAGGTGAATAGAAATCATCTGAAGGGCAGAAGACTAGGAAGCAAACTGACTGACCAAAAATTTGTCAGTTAGTCTCTAAAGCAGAGAGAACTCTTCCATGGTTTGCAGAGCTGGAAGATCAGCTATGTAAAGATATCCTGACTCTCACTTGAGAGTAGACTTTTTTCTTACATTGACTAGTTCAAGCAAGTGTATTCTTTCAGCTATGTGATTGCTATGATCATTATGATTTTCAGGAGTGTATGTTGTGGCCTGTTACGATGGCTATAAACTCTAATAAATCTCACACTCAGAATAAGTCTGCTACCAATGTGTGCAGACCAGCTCTCACTTGAGAGTCAGGATATCTTGAGTAGGCCAATCTCAAGGCCTGGAAAGGAAAAATCTACCACATCCATAAAAGTTTGGAGGACAGTGTTTGAATAACTCAAGGAAAACTACAATGAGGCCTAGCCTCAAATCTCAGATTGGATTCACTCAACTTCTTAAATTGACTGTGTAACAGAAGAATGGGTAAATATCAGTGGTAAATAATATTTTCTTTTCTCTCTACTGTTCTTGTACAGACACTATCTATAAAGCAAAATTTATAAGCATTATCACATGTGTACAAATGCAACAACATATGAGCATTAGACAAGAGAAAATAAGCCCTGACATAGCCAAAAAGTTAAAATCATCAAGCAAGGCATTTAAAATAACTATAATCGATATGTTAATATGGAAAAGTATTTTTGAAACATTGGCATAGAGAAACTTCTGGAACATCAAATGTGTTTTGGAAGACAGAGTGATACAGAGGACAAACACACACGTTCTAGTGCCAACAGACTGGGTCTGAATCTAGGCTCCAGTACCCACTGTCTACATCAAATTACTTACATATTTAGAGTTCCAAAGTTTCTTCACTGGTCAAATGGGGATAATAAGGAAAAGCATGGCATGCCAAGATAGAGTCTCTGGAGCAGGGACATCTGGATTTCGAGCCCAGTTTCTCTGCACATTACTTGTGTGACCTGGGTCAAGATATTAAATCTATTTGTGCCTCATGAATAATCCTAGTACCTATCTTAAAAGGCTATTGTGTTAATTTTTTTAACATACGCAAATCATTTAAATAAGTATGTAGAAAAATAAGTTTTCAGTAATAATGGCTATTATGAAAATAGCTTATCTGGCTGTTGTAATGATTAAACTAAACTTTATGAAATGTTTGAACAATGCCCAACTTGGTTTGAACTCCATAGATGTCTTTGCTCCTTCACTCTTCCTCTTAACAGGCATCTATTTTTCTTTCCTTTCTAAGATAAGTTTTGATCCACTTTAGAATTTCTAAAGGTTAAGTATTTCAAGTAATTATTCTATTGGGTAATGCCTCATTTCCAAGGAATTTGGAGAAAGGAAATAGATATAAAAGTCAGGTCAAGGTAATACTGAGGGTGTGAAAATAAAATTAAGTCAGGAACTACTAGAAGAATGTATAGCGATGTATCCCATAAGTTGCTATAAATTGATAAATAATTTTCTGAGTTTCCTAGAAGCCAAAGAAAAGAGATGAACAAGTTCAGTTACAAGCCTTCACTATTTTTGATATTTTAAAAACTATACTGATAAAGTTATATTTTTCTAGTGCTGAGACTTAAAAAACATCTTCCAACTGTCTTCCTAACAAAAAAGACAGTCCTGTCTTAAACACAATACCATGTTGTTCAAGGCAGGGCAATAAATAGCACAGTCATAAAATTCAGTAAAATAAATCCTACACAAGTGTTCTTGGTGGTTTATGAAAACTAAAACAACTGATTAAATAGCTAAACAAACATAGCATATCTAGTAAAATAGATGGACATCCTCACTGGTAATCACTTCAATCACTCAGTGTCTGAGGTTCTATTTTGTGCTAAAGCCTGGAATGTAGGTAAACTCTGCTGTCATCTGAGAACAAAAACACATTGTGAGTGAAGAAAACAGTGACATTCTTATATAAACATAATGTAAGCTGATACCTGATGAGATAATCATGCTGCCTCTACACCAGCCCTCAAGCATTAATTGAGATATTTTTCAGAAATTGTTTGAGTCTATTCCAACACAAGAGATAAAATGACCATAATATATTTACCTGTAGACCAATTTCAATGATCTTGTCTAGAAAAATATTAAAGTAAATGTTACTAATTACTAAATCACCATTTAAAAATCTCGGTAAAGCACAGCACCAATATTTACTGCTTATTAGTTTGGATTCTGGTATCATACTTTCATGTAGATTAATTACAAATGATCTCAGTAAAAAGAAATTGGAAATAGACTGGTTAGATATTTTCATTATATGCACAAAATAATCATTTTAGTATTAGAATAGTTCTCTTGAACCATTTTTCTGACAATATTTTGTAGTGACAACAAAATCATGTCATCAGCATGAAGAAAAACACCAAATATTCTTTCCTCAAAGCAAAAGAACAAGAACCCAAATCTTCCAGGAGCAGTTGTGAGTCATTAACATACAATTTTAAGAGAAATGGGCTATGACATACCTTTGTTTTATACCACTGGAAATTGTTAACTTGTCTTCAGGTGACCATTTCTATAGACTTTGATCTTCTCAGCATATCGAGATGTGGGCTCAGTTTGAGCAAGGATAATCGGGGGAATATATCTTTTATAGTATTTCTATTTCAGTTGGACACAGTAAAATTAAAAAATGCTTAACAGCACACTTAATATTGTCATGGAAACTTATAATTTTGAAAGATCAGAAGGTTCGTAAATTAGTAAGGGAGGTTCTTATAAATTGATAGTAAAAACAGTAATAAGAGTAATATTAATAAAATAAGAATATATTTTAATATTCAATATTTATTATAAGGCCTTTCAATATATCCCAGAAATAATGTTACCAAATTCAGACTCTTTTACTCTATAAAACACAAGCTGTTCATTTTAACATATAATTTAATTTAATTTCCATTCTGAGTAAATAAAATTCTTTACCAGGAAATATTACAATCATTAATCTTAGCATAATTAAAAAATGATTTCCTTTAAAAGCTGCAGTGTGGGTAGATAACATATAACTTGAAATTAATTTTTAACGGAGCATAACAGATAGATCAAATCACAGTGGGTTTAATATGGATGGAATATTGATAGTAAGATGTTAGATGTACACTCATTTGCAATCCCAAATGCATATCACAGGTTATCTGTAAGCAAAACTTAGCTTTAATTAGTCATTGAAAATGGTGAGGAAATAGGAAAATGGGGCTATTTCTTTATACCTTACTCTTTTGATCATTTCCAAGAGGACAGCAACCAAAGATTCCATTCTTTTATTTGCAGGCAGGCATCTGACACCTTTAACAACAAAGGAAAGAACAAATGTAGGAAGAACATAACAGTCTCATGTATGGATAAATGGTGAAAAGCAATCAATGGTAAATAGGAATTTCTGGCTATATCTCTGCAGAATATTATTAGACTGACCGTATTACTATTTCGTAGTTACATTTAGTTACATTAGATTTGGCTGCCTACATTGTTTTTATTAATCAGGGTACCTAAATAAACTGCATATCAATTGTGTTGTTTGGTCATAGCTTGTGTATTAACCTAGCCCTATGCTGGTCAGAAAGACCTATTTGTGTTTTTAGGATTATTAGTTGTAGTAATATTGTTATTATTAATAATGATTATTATTATAGTATATATTCCTAAATTTCTTAACATAAGCCTGTTACAATATTACTTACTTTTCTTATTTGTTTTTAATTTAACTGGTATTCATCAAAATACTACTGTGATGAGAAAAAAGGTATAAAAACACTGAAACCTTCTAGAAGAAAACAATCTATTTCTATAGACATGATCTAAACCTTGGAACAATTGTAAAATCTGTCTTGTGTCAATACTTAATGAATTGCTCAATGAATTCTACAGGTAGTAATAGCCAATAAACATTTGAAGTGGAGAAATCAATGAAGAATGGAGCAGTAAAAGAAAGCCTAGGTGCATGGCTCATGCCTGTAATCCCAGCACTTTGAGAGGCCATAGCAGAAGGATCTCTTGAGCCTGACAGTTGGAGACCAGCCTGGGCAATATAGCCAGACCCTGTCTCCACAAAAAACTAAAAAAATTGCCTGCATGGTGGTGCACGCCTGCAGTCCCAGCTACTCAGAAGGGTGAGACTGCAGTGAGCCATGATTGCACCACTGCACTCCAGCTTGGGCAACAGAGAGACCCTGTCTCAAAAAAAGAAGGAAAATGATATAGGAAATTTGGATCTAAAGAAAGGGAAGTGCATTAGAAGAGAAATAAATGAAGATAAAACATTAAAAAAAAAAAAAGCCTAATGAAGGAGGTGAGACTGAGTGTTGAGTTATGGTTGGCACTTGGAGAGGTCAAAGGGCAAGGGCAAAGTGTCTTAGGAAGGGCAAAATATTGGAGTCAAGACTATGTGACAGTACAAACTGAAGAAACGTGTGTAGGTGGAACAGACAGTGTCTATCAACAGGGCAGGAGAAGAGAAGTTTGCATGGATAGGAAGGAGCCAGACTCGGGGACTAGGGAGGTTCAACAATGAGATGGAAGTTGGGTTATCATTCTACTGACAAAGGGGTAATAATGATAAGAAAAATTGTGTTATTTTCAGTTAATCTTCAGTCATTCCACTCCTTAGTCCCTTAAAATTGTCTATCAGAACTTTCTAGAAGAGATTACAGTGCTGCTCAGATGTTACCCATCAGGGTAGATGAATGGGGCTTAGGGAGGCTCAGAAGATCCACTCTTTCTCAGAGCCTAACTAACCTAACCCATAGAGTTGTTCAAATATTAGCATTTTCTTTTTTTTATTTATTTTATTTTATTTTTATTTTTCTTGAGATGGAGTTTTGCTCTTTTTGCCCAGGCTGGAGCGCAATGACGCAATCTCAGCTCACCGCAATCTCTGCCTCCTGGGTTCGAGCGATTCTCCTGCCTCAGCCCCATGAGTAGCTGGGATTACAGTCATGCGCCATCACGCCCAGCTAATTTTGTATTTTTAGTAGAGACAGGGTTTCTCCATGTTGGCCAGGCTAGTCTTGAACTCCCTACCTCAGGTGCTTGTTTTCTTATTTCTAGTTTATAATTTAACTGTAATTTAATATCTCAAACTCTTATGAGATAGCACTGTACACACAAAATAGTACCTAAGACCCATCATCAGATGTATATTCTTTCATGTGTATTTGATAATAATCTTATCAATAAGGTAGTATCAATCACTTTTATCTACACTCTATAAAAATGATGGTTTTAAACATACTTCCCTTGGCCCTCTCAGGGAATTTTTATTACACAGACTATATAGCTTATCATAATTTAGCCAGAACATTAAAAGAGATGAAAATACATGGTTTGACACATTGCCTCTATATTTATTACCTAGCTTCATTTTACAGATAACATCTAAATATTTGTTTATCCTGTTCATTTTTCCAGCCTATTCACTTATTCTTTCAGGGAGATACAGGTTTTATATCCATAATAAGGAAAAAATACTTTAATTTGTAGATGAATGTTACATTCTATAATGACTCAATTACTTGCTGAGCATATGTTTTCTTTAAATGTTACTATATCATTTTAACAAATATACTGTGTTAATGTATGAAGAAATGCACAAATCATCAAAACACCCTACAATGACTTCATAATATGCCTGTGAAATGCTGTTTATCCATTTCGATGCTTTATTTATATGAAGCAGCAGTGACATTTGCCAACCAGCTGTACTGATAACAGGTGTGCGTGCCCCCTGGCTATCCTACAGATACATTCCTGCTAAGTGGTAGTCTAATCACCCAAGCTCCATGGAAGACTAAATTTAAATCAGATGTTAATTGCCTCCAGAGTTCAGCTGATCTTTGCATTCAATTATCTCCCCCAAACTCAAATGGAAAAAAATACTTTTACTCAGGAAATTGTATATGAAATTCACAACTGCTTCAGAAAAATAAGTTTACAAACTATGTACTTTTATAAAGAGAGAAAATTCTTTCTCACTTTCAATTTTAATATTGATTCAATATATTTTCTGATGTTAGCTTCACAAAATGATTTCTATAATATCTAAAAAATATCTCATTTATAACTATTTGCCATTGCAAGCTCGTTTAAGTGAAGAACTGAATGTTTTCAAGCCTGTATATTTAGCACTGTCTAGACTAGAGTCTAGCAGACTCTAGCAGAGTCTGTACCCCATAGAAGATCTTCCACACATCTATGCCAACCTGCCTCAGAAACTTACTATACACATGCACTTGAGCAAGTTATTTCTTTTCTGTTTTCTTTCTTTCTTCAATGCACTTATTATCTAACTTTCCCAACTCCTCTTCCTCAGTCTTCCCCTTAAATATTCATATTCCACCTTGGACAATTAATGGGACTACTCTGTTCTCTCCTTAATTCCTCTGTTCCTGAGCCAGTTTATCTAATGTCACCTCTTTGTAGGTGACTTCTCACTCTACCTCTGCTGCCCTGACCTCTCCCAAGTTTCAAACTCAACTTTCCTACTCCACGTTGGCTACACTGGATTATCTTTATGGCAATCTCTAACTCCATCCACCATCACACTGCCCATCAGTGTGTCTGCTTTTGATTTTTTAAAATATACCTTATCTTTGGGCCAGGTGTAGTGACTTGCACTGGAAGCTGAAGTAGAAGGATTTCTTGAATCTGGAAGTTTGAGACCAGCCTGGGCAACATAGCAAGATCCAATCTCTACCAAAAAAAAATTAAAAATTATCTGGATATGGTGGCACACACCTATAGTCCCAGCTACTCAAGAGGCTAAGGTGGGAGGATCTCTTGAGACCAGGAGTTAGAGGCTGCATTGAGCTATGATTGTACCACTGTACCCTCTAGTCTGGGCAACAGAATGAGATCTTGTCTCTAAAAAATTTTTAAAAATTAGAAAAAAAAAATCAACAAAAGTCCATATCTTATCTTTCTCTAGTATGTTAATGGACATATGAACTCAAAACTTTCAGAATAAGCTTGATTTTCTCATTAATTTTCCTATTCTTTCTTAGCCCTCAAATGATCCACCTTTATTTAAACTATTTCAGCTTTCTAATTCTTTTTCTGATAAAATTTTCAACATAATAATCTTTATATATTTGTTACTATGTGATGAATTATTATTCTATATTAAATTACACTTCCAAATATCACAGTGGGAATATGGTAACCAAGAACTGTTGACAAGTCTACGTATACTCTAATCATATTGTTTCTTATTTTTCTACATTTGCGTACTTGTTTTATATAAACTAACAATGTCAAAAACTGTTCTTTAATTGTGCTGATTAATTTATACTTTTTATTAGAAACAAAGAGTGAAAATTGCTTTTTTGGCCAGTGCTACTAGCTATTTTTAAAAGGGACATTGCATAAAAAACCATTAAATTTCTGGACACACACACATACACACAAAATCATACTGTTACAAATATCTATTCTAACGCCAGACCAAATTAAAAGCCAGGAGTTGCAAATGTCCTAAAAAGAAAAATCTATCAACCCACTTGTGAAGATGAAATCAATTGCTATAGGGTAGAAATGGTACTAAATACTTGATACCATACAGCCGGTCTCAGTTTTCACATGCTATACAATTCTTTGTGAAATAAAAGAAATTACGATTAGTTAAAACCCATTCAATTACCAGAAACCTATTTCATACTCTCGTTTTCTATCATGAAATACATGTCTATAAACCCATCTTTTTATTTTATTATCATTACTACTTTTTAAATTTAGACCCACACTGAGTAAAAGTGCTCAGATGTAATTGAAGACTAGAAATATCATGTTTTTTTCCTTTAAATTTCTGTAACATAAAACAGGCAAACTAATTTTAACTAGATTTAAAAAAATAAAAAGTTGCTATCTGCCTAGTTTAATCCCAGCAAATTTTATATCAGAACAATAAATCGCTGAAAATGCAAGCTTCCAATGGAACCTTGTTAAATATTTAATCATAGGCTCTAGGCCCATAACCATAAGCTCTATTCCTTATTCCTATTTATTTCAACAGTAACTTTTATTCTTTTTATGGAAGAAATCAAATGATGAAGAATAATCACTCATGTGAGTATATGTGTGCTTACCAATACTGCCATGGCAATATTGCTGCATATAGATTTAGTTGTATAAGGATAAAATTATAATGACTACTTCTGCCACAGAAAGGGAAGAAAATCTCTCCCCTCCATATTTGCTAATCTTGAGAGATTAGAATAAAGACACATATTTTGTGGACTGTTTTAGATTTATATTAAAAAAAACAACAACAATATTTAAACTCCCAGAATGTATTAATTAAATGCCCAAAATATATACAGCACTAATACAGAAACAGTGAATATATTAAAGTTAATTTGTATTCATCCTTTAGATATTTGCTTAAATGTCACTTCCTTAAGGAAGGCTCCCTTAACCCTCCAGAATAGGATTATTATTCTGATAGATATTTTGTGGAGACCTTTATTTTTGTTGTGTGGTGAATCTTAATGATGAAAAGCTGTCAAATTAGATTCTATTCTCCATAATAGCAGAAACCATGCCTATTCTGTTAATTTCTACACCCCAGTGGCTAATCTTGCCTTCACATATCAAGCATTCAATAAATAGAGGATCAAGAACTGCATTTACAAAGGGAAACTTAAAAATTTTGTGTGAATAGATGAAAAACTAGAATCATGACAAAATAAAAAGAGGCTTCTGAACCCCCAACATTTCCAGGAAAAAGAAGAGGTCGAGAACACTACTCAGCTACAAAACAGGTCATTTCCTGTGATATAGGAAAGATGCCTTGGCATAATTAAAAGTTCAGTGGGCAGAGTTAAAAGTAGCAGAGAAGGGAGTAGGACAGGACCCTAATCAAGGAACCACTGAGAGGTGGTCCTATCCATTTTAGAATTACTAATAGCAAGTGACTGCTATGTGCCTCCCATTTCCCTTCTGTGAGAGATAATTTTGTGTTAACTTGATTGGGCCACACATGCCCAGATAGCTGGTTAAACATTATTTCTGGGTGTGTCTGTGAGAGATTTTCCAGAAGACATTAGCATTTGAATTGGTGGTAAAACAGATGGTCCTCTCCAATGCCAGTGGGCATCATCTACTGGGTTGAGGGGCTGAATAGAACAAAGAGGCAAAGAAAGGTTGAATTAATGCTGCCCCACTGCTTGATCTTCTCCTGCCCTTGGCATTACAAGTTCTTAAGTCTTCAGATGGGGACTAGATCTATACTCTCAGGTATCCATTGCTCAGCTTTCCTGGGCCTCCAGCTTGCAAGCTTCAGAGAGCAGGTCCTGAAACTTCTCAGCCTCTGTGATTATGTAAGCCAATATCTTATAATAAGAGACAGAGAGATTCAGAGAGAGAAAATAAAGAACATTTCTATTATTCGTATTTCCTTTTGATTCTATTTTTTTCTGGAGAAACTCGACTAATGTGCCCTCTTTGTTCTTTGTAAATACAAGTGTCTGCTGTGCTATCCTATCCCTGAAAAGTGTTGTAAACTGGGTGATCGTGAGGCAGATAAACAGTCTCCTTATACTATAGACTATAGGTCTTTAAATCAAAAGAAATTGTACTGATGAACAAAACCCAAGGCACTTTGTTTGCACCTAGACATGATTTACATGACAGGACCCTGAATCATGAGCCTGATTTTACAATGGGATCAAATTTTGACAGAGGTCTTTGGAGGAGTGAGTGCATGTTGCATAGCAGAATAATATAAATAATTTATGGCCAAAAATCAGTCTGTGGAAATTTTAAAATATGTTTGCAAATTCTTAGGTAATCTTGCCATTGAGAGGTAGGGGTCAGTGTCTCCTTCTCTGGACTATGGGTGGACTTATGACTACTTAAACAATAGAATATGATAAAAGTGATGGATGTCACTGCAGAAACTAAATCATATAATGCCACTCAGCCTCTGCTTTGCTGCAACATTCACAACAATATAATTTAAGATCTCCAACTATCCTGAAGCTCCACGCTGCAAGATAACTCAAGCTGTGTGAAAAAGACAAGTTAACTATGCCTGTCTATCATTCTAGCTAAGTCCATCCTTCAAATTATCTATTTGCAGTCATATAAGTAATTATCAGTATTTCTCAAAGTTTAGTGGATGGAACTTCAAGAGCCACTGCAATTCTTCTAAAAGATCTGTGAATCACAATTGTTTCTTTCTTTTTTTTTTTTTTTTTTTTTTTTGAAATGGAGTCTCGCTCTGTCCCTCCGGCTGGAGTGCAGTGGCCGGATCTCAGCTCACTGCAAGCTCCGCCTCCCGGGTTTATACGCCATTCTCCTGCCTCAGCCTCCGGAGTGGCTGGGACTACAGGCGCCCGCCACCTCGCCCGGCTAGTTTTTTAGTATTTTTTAGTAGAGACGGGGTTTCACGGTGTTAGCCAGGATGGTCTCGATCTCATGACCTCGTGATCCGTCCGTCTTGGCCTCCCAAAGTGCTGGGATTACAGACTTGAGCCACCGCGCCCGGCCACAATTGTTTCTTAATACTAACACACTCTACACCCTTTTCACTGTGTTGACATTTGAAGTGGTGTGAAATTAGTGATAGGTAAAACCACTGGTGCCTTAGCATGAATCAATACAGAGGCATCACACTGAAATATTAATCTTAAAATTCTTCACTCCCATGTACTTGCAGGAAAAAAATTGTCATTGTCATATCTTCATACATATCCTTGATGGTGCAGAAAAAAAGAATTGTATGAAATAACTCCTTAGTACTCATTTTTCTAACATTTTATGTAGCATGATGAATACTATACATAAACTGTTTTTCTGCTGTTCTTGGCTGAATTGTGTTCCTCCAAGATTAGATATTGAATGCCCTAACCCTCAATACTTCAGAAAGTGACAGTATTTAGAGATAAGGCCTTTGAAGAGGTGCTTGAGTAAAAATGGGGTTTTAGGGTGGGCTTTAATCCAATATATAGGTATTCTTTTTGTTTGTTTGTTTGTTTTTAGACAGAATCTCACTTATAGCCCAGGCTGGAGTGCACTGGTGCCATCTCGGCTCACTATAGCCTCCACCTCCCGATTTCAAGCGATTCTCCTGCCTCAGACTCCCGAGTAGCTGGGATTTCAGGCATCTGCCACCACGCCTGGCTAATTTTTGTGTTTTTAGTAGAGATGGGGTTTCAATATGTTGGCCAGGCTGGTCTCAAACTCCTGACCTCAGGTGATCCATCCATCTCAGCCTCCCAAAGTTCTGAGATTACAGGCATGAGCTACCACGCCCAGCCTAATATGTAGGTATTCTTGTAAGAGATCAGGACAGAGAGAGAGAGAGAGGTGCGCATGCATGGAAGAAACCACTTGAGCATACAGTGAGAAGCTGACTATCCACAAGCCAAAGAAAGAGGTCTCACAGGAAACCAAATCTTCTGGCACCTTGGTCTTTGACTTCTGGACTTCAGAACTGTGAAGAAAGTAGATTAACCTACACAGTTGGTGATTTTTTTTTATTTTTATTTTTTATGAGAGCCTTAGCAAACTATTAAAGCTGCATACTAAGTATGAAACTTGTCTCAAGGAAAAACACTTGTGCAATTGAATTGTGGCTGGACTACATACTTCTTTCACGGAACACCATTCTGCCATGAAAGAATGAACCCCAAATCTATGGTTATTCAGCATTAGGTATTTGGAAGATACTTGCTTGAAAAAGGAAAGTTTTAAGGAAAATAATTGACATCATTGATTATCAATGGTAAATTTTGAGGTTTTATCTGCTATGAGCGTGACAGCTTCCCAAGGCACTTCTGATGAAATAGGTGATAATTGTAATAAATGGTATTTTTTGATATTTTACAATGAAATACATCAGCATTTGGAAGACCTGCATAGCTTAGTGAAACGACATATTCAAATGACATGTGCATGGCATTACAAAAATTATTTATGGGTAAAAGGCCCATTCAAGATTCACTCAAGTGTGAGACAGATTAATGGATTTCAATGTAGCAGAGTCCAAAAAAATCAGTAACACAGTTTCAGATTTCATACTGCAACTGAACTTTCAGAAAATGCCTTCTGTCAAGTTTTGGTATCATATAAAAGGAAAATGTTCATAAATATCTGAAGAGCTATTAAAATATTCCTTTCTTTTCTAACTTTAAATCTATGGGTGGTCACATTTTCTTCATATACTTTAATTAAAACAATACACTGCAACACTGGATGCAGAAGCACACATGAGAAACTGGCTGTTTCCTATTATGTCAGATAGTAAAGCATTTTACCCAAATGGAAAACAAGGCCACCCCTCTCACAGTGTTTTGTTGGTCAGGAAAATAAAGATTTGTATTAACAGTTATATACACCACCAGTTGGAGAGCTTATCATTTCTATTTTAATTAAATTTAAAAATAAGTACTTTAAACATTTTTTGTTTTAATTTCGAGTATTGTGAATATTGATGGTTATAATCCACATACTCAAAGACCCTTTGGGCATCTTTAATAATTTTGAAACATGTAAAAGTATTTTGAGTGCAAATTTTGAGAACTTCTGTTCCAGTTGTTCTAGACAGCAGCTGTCTGAGTCATCTCTGGTCCTTCGAGTGTTCTCAGATGAGGCCGCAGACACCACAGAGCAGCTACAAACCATTTCTGTGGTGCTTTTTCTGAATTCCTGACCCACAGAATCTATGGCCATAAGCAATGGTGGTTGTTCCCTGGCACTTAATGTGGGAGGTTTATTCTAACAAGGATAGAGAACTGAAACAGTTCTCCAAGCTTTGCATCTCTTGGCTTTTCTACCTAACCCAAAAGTTTTTCTGCATTCCTTGTGTGACTGTCATGCTTCCAGTTACAGTAGTTGGAAACCTGAGAGTTCCCTAGATTTCTCTCTTTGTTGGCCCGGTTTCAGTTTCCTGGTTACCAATTTGATAGATTCTACCTATTAAGTAGCTAATGAAGTCCTTCACTTTTTCCATTTCTATAGCCAGAAATTTAATTCAGGAATTTATATCTCTCATTTTTGCAATTGCAATAGGCTTCTAATTGATTTTCCTGGCTCCAATTGCCCCTGTAGTCAGACTTGCACTTCATGTAAAAGTACTTTTTTTTTTCTTTAAAGAGTAAATTTGACATCATTAGCTCCTTGCAGGAAAGCCTTCAGTAGCTAGCTATCACATCTTAGGATAAACAGCAAACTCTCTTTAAAAGGACAAATAAAGCTAAAGTAGTATGGCTCTTACTGTCCATTTTTCCTCATCTTCATCATAGAATTGTGTGAAAGTCCAATATTTTGCTATATTACCAGTGGCCTTTTAATAAACCATGACTACTGAGAGCTTACTGAGAAAATAAACCATGTTCCATCTTTATATTTTTGAAATACCATTATCTATCATAGTGGCAAAAATAGCTATAGAATGAATTCTTTTGCTGTAGTATGCAGTCATATAAGTATTTGAACATAATGTAGTCATTTTTAGTGGGAACACTATATTAAACAAAAATTCAAAGTTAAATGGTTAGAAATAGTCTTTAAACAAGTCAATAACCATAATTTTATAAAGTAGATTATTCCCACAGTCAGGGTAAGTGTTCTTAATAAGATACCACTAGTTTTATTAATTTTAACCTAAGAGCTATATCCTGTCCTTTTTTTTGCTACTAAATATCTGCTTAATTTTACATTCCAGAACTGATTAATATTTTCATGTTTTCAAATATATAAAACTACATAGTGACAGCAACTAAATTCTATGTTCAAATGTGATTTTCAGTGCAATATTCATGACTCAAATATTTATATGGCATTTCAGTTTAGCACACCACAATTATTCTCCATGTATTGCCAAATGAAAATCTATTTGCTTCCTAACAAATTTGGTTTCAATTTGTGATGTAGAAAAAACATAAATAAAACTAAGAAAATAGGATTTTGAGCAGGGAAATGATATGCTCTGACTTAGGTTTTAAAAAGATCATTCTGGCAACAGTTTTAAAAATAGCCTGTAGAGGAAGTATATTGAGTATCTTCTATTTGCACCTCCCAATTTATTCTCCATCCTGCTCTCTGCCCCAGGAGTTTGCCCCATACGTATGGCATCAACTGACTTCCTTTCTTTTGGCTCTTAGTTGGGTATGTCCAACAGAGGTACATTAGCTACCTCTTGAGGTTAGCCTCACATTCCCCTTTTCAGCTACAGCTAAGCATTTACCTACAGGTTTTTAGTTACCGAGCATTTACCTAAAGGTTTTCACTTACTTCCCTTTAGTAGCCTCTTGCTTCAAGCCCAAGCCTTGATAGTTCATTTACTGTGACATGAGATACCAGCAGGAGCCCATATGGTATTGCTACAAGCACAGTTGAAAGTGTGGAAGAAGTTAATACCCCCTGTGTTAACCCTCAAACAATGGGAAATGGGAGTGATGGATAAATGCTTTTTCCCATTAATCTTTTGCTGACCTATCTAAGAGTCATTCTGTGTGTTACTCAGAAGTTCCAAGAAGGATGAAGCCCCAGCTGCCTCTGGAGAGGACCAAATTCAGCAATGCACGTTTGCATTAACTTTTCCTTTTTTTATTTCATTCTTTCTGGTTCCTCCTACTCACTTCTTGTGTCACCTACTGAATGATATACCTGTACATGAGTGTCTGTTTTAGCCATTGCTTTCACAAAAATCTGAAAGCCAAGATTAAGACACTAATAGGGAGGCACTGAGAGAAGATCTAGAAGCTATAAGAAGAGTGAGGTTGAGATAACAATTTCTCTGGCTTTTCTGATCAGTCATTGTGGGTTTATTCCATCTTGCTTGTAAGGTCAAACACAAATTAAAAATAAGGGGTTTTATACTCCCTTTTGCAAACAAGGAAAGAGACTCCCCTCCCCTCCCTTAGAGTAGTTACTTAGAAAACTTGTAATTATATATTCTGTCTCTATTTGAAATGGATGTATATCTTTTTAAGACCTAGGTAAGACTTCTGCTAGCTTTTACCTCAGAAATGTCTTTCTTAAAGACCTGGGGACCATCTCTTTGAAATGTAGTCAAAGAAGATAGTGCTGTTATCTTCAGATTTTAGTGGAAAGGTAACTTCAGTAGGCACCTCACTCTAAGTTGCAAAACTATCTCCTGTCATTAAGAAATGTGAGATTTAGTTTTCCCTCATATATAGTCAACTAACACTGATGGCCACTCTAATAGCCAGGTGAATTTATGATGAAGTGTTTATGACAAATGTTGCTGTCAAGTCCTCTTACTTGAAGACAAGTTATTATCTTGAGAATATATTGAATATTGTATTGAATAAAAGACAGATTTTTTGTTCTGCCTTTGAAATCTCTTAGCAAATTGCCTATGATGCAAGTCACATTCTAGTTTAATGCTTATTCAATAATAATTTTTGTTTTCCTTTTACCTTTGTAAAGAACTTTTCAGAACTGACAGATTTTGTTTTTCATTATGTTTCACCAGAACTTCCAATAGTCATAGCCCTTACCATGTGGCTCTCCCCTGGGTGTGATAACTACTTCCTGGCCTAGATTATCCAAGTCTGGGTGTGGTGATCACTCTCTATTGTTACTAGCCTCCAACTACTGCAATTTTTTTCTTTTTTCTTTTTGCTTTTTCCAAACCATTCCAACAACTTTATAAACATTTTATTAAATTCTTCTAATTAATAAATTTGAGTGTGCTATTTGTTTCCTTTCAAGACCATGGCTACCAAAATAGAAGAGATTAAAATGCAGAGAAGTTAGATAGGATATTATTGTTGAAACCACTCTTGCAAAAATTATAGTAGTGAGAGAAATCTAACCTAACTGACTCTATCTTGCTTCTGGCCTCACAAGATAACTGCCTTTGTTAACTTTAAAACAAAGATAATAACAGTCCTTCTGGAAGCTAAACGTCTCCTTGCTTAGGGACCGAAATTGCCTTATAAAATTAATTAAAGGTCACAAAATTAGGATTATGGGACAAATCTGAATTCTGCTAAGATATAGGCATCATTAAATGATAACTAACTATTGTTCTCCAGCATGCCTTTCTATAATCATTTACTGTTCTGGAGGTCACAAGATTTGTAACTTTCCCAATTGCTCCTATATATAACATAACTATTATCAAAACCTAAGATTGACATTTGAGATGTTTTTCAGACTCTTGCATTCTGACAACTGACTGACTCCACCTGAACCTCTGACTTACACCAAGGAAATGGCTCCCACACAGAAGCTGACTCAGTGTCTGAAAACAGTTTGGACACTTCCATGAATTCATCCCCAACCAATCAGCAGTATTCATTTATTAGAACCCTGGCCACCAAATTATCTTTAAAAACCCAAGCCTCTGAGCTTTCAGGGAAGCAAATTTGAGAAATGTCTGCCATCCTTTTGCTTGGCTGTCCCTGAGATAATTAAACTCTTTCTTTGCTGCAATATCTGTTGTTCTTAATATATTGGCTTTTCTGGGCAGGAGGCAAAATGAACCCATTGAGTTGTTACATTATATAATCCAAGTAAAATATAATAACGGCTGTTCAGTAGTAATGGGAGATTTAAGAAGTAGATGAATTATTCTTTAAAACAGAAAGAATCAACCGGATTTGCTAATGGATGGCAATTTAATATGGTCCGTAAAAGAAAGACGGCACACAAAAAAGACTCCAAAATATTTGGATTGATTAACTAAAAGGATAGAATTCTTTTTTACTCATATGGAAAATATTTGGAGAAAAATATCTTTGCAGTAAGGGAAAACAAAAGCTTGTTCTTGTGCCTGTCAAGTTTGAAAGAAGTGTATGCTTTCCAGACAGGGATGTTAAAAAATCTGTTCCATGCACCAGTTCAGGGTAGAAGTTCAGACTGGAAGGATGAGTATATGGGCATCAGTTTAGAGATTTGAAAATATTGAATCAGATCACCAAGACAATGTGTATGAACAAAGAAAGAGGATATTCAAAGACTGATCTCTGGGCTACTCCAATGTTTAAAGCTTTGGGAGGAAAGAGAAAACATAAGTTGTGAATTGTATCAGGTTGTTCATGCATTTATATAAAGAGATATACGAGACTGGGTAATTTCTTTTTTAAAAAAAGAGGTTTAATTGGCTCACAGTCCTGCAGGGTTAAGGGAAGCATTGTGCTGCCATCTACTTAACTTCTAGTGAGGCCTCAGGAAACTTACAGTCATAGCAGAAGGTGAAGGGGGAATAGGCACCTCACATGGTGAAAGCACAAGCAAACAAGAAAGAAAGTGGGGAGGGGAGTGCCATACACTTTTAAATGACTAGCTATTATGTGAACGCAGAGCAAGAGCTCGCTATCACCAAGGGGATGACCCAACGCATTCATGGTGGATCCTCCTCCATGATCCAAGAACCTCCCACCAGGCCCCACTTCCAACACTGAGAATTATATTTTAACATGAGATTTTGTCAGGGACACATATTTAAACTATATCAGTTTACACCTAGACCATTCCAAATCTCATCTCCTTTGTACATTTCAAAATACAATAATCTCTACTCAATAGTCCCCTTAAAGTCTTAATCCATTCTAGCATTAACTCAAATCTCAAGTTCAGTTCAAGTCAAAAGTCTCATCTGAGATTTATTTTCTTCCACTTATGAGCTGGTAAATTCAAAACAAGTTACTTTCTTCCAAGATACATTGTGGGTATAGGCACTAGGTAAACTTTCCTTACTCCAAAAGGAAGAAAAATCCCCCAAAGAAAGATGCTACAGGACCCATGCAAATCTGAAATCCAGCAGGGCAGTGATTAAATCTTAAGACTCCAAAATAATCTCCTTTGACTTCATATCCTGCATCCAGGGCACAGTGGTGCAAGGAGTAGCCTCCCAAAGATCTGGGCAGCTCTGCTCCTGTGACTTTGCAGATTATATCCTCCATGATTACTCTGACAGGTTTTTGAGTGCCTGTACTTTTCCAGGAGCAGGGCATAAGCTGCCAGTGGATCTACTATTCTGCTATTCTGGGGTCTAGAGGACAACAGCCACTTCTCATAGCTCCGCTAGGCAGGACCCCAGTGGCAACACTGCATGTGGGCTCCGACCTTACATTTCCACACTTCCCTAATAGAGGTTTTCTGTGGTGCCTCTGACCCTGCAGTAGGCTTCTGATGTGCATGCAGGCTTTCTCATACAGCATTTGAAATATAGGCAGTCTATCAAGCATTTTTCACTCTTACATTCTGCACACCCACAGGCTTAATACCACATGGAAGTTGCCAAGGCTTATGACTTGTACCCACCAGAGGAGCGGCCCAAGCTGTATCTGGGGCCCTTTGGGCTGAGACTGAATCTAGAAGTGCTGGTATGTGAGGAACAGTGTCCTGAAGCTACACAGAGCAGCAGGGCCCTGGGACTGGTCCCCGAAGCCATTCATTCTTCTAGGCATCAGGGCCTGTGATGATAAGGGCAGCTTGGAAAATTTCTAAAATGCCTTAGAGGCCTCCTTCCCATTATCTTGGCTATTAGCACTTGGCTCCTTTTTAGTTATGCAAACCTCTCTAGCAAGTGTTTGCTCAACAGCCTGCTTGAACTCCTCTTCCTCCCAAAAAGTGTTTTTCTCTCTTGCCACATGGCCTAGGCTGCAAACTTTACAAACCTTTAGCTCTGCTTCCCTTTTAAATATAAGTTCCAACTTTAACTCATTTCCTTGCTTCTGCATCTGACCATAAGCTGTTAGAAGTAGCCAAGTCACATCTTGAATGTTTTGCTGCATAGAATTTTTTTCTGCCAGATACCCTAAATCATCTCTCTTTAGTTCACACTTCCACAGATCCCTAGGGTATGAACAAAATGCAGCCAAGCTCTTTGCAAAGGCCTCACATGTGTGACCTTTGCTTTAGTCCCCAGTAAGTTCCTCATTTCCATCTGAGACCTCCTCAGCCTGGATTTCATGTCCACATTACTCTCAGCATTTTGCTCACAATCATTTAACCAGTCTCTAAGAAGTCCCAAACTTTCTCTCATCTTCCTGTCTTCTTCTGAGCCCTCCAAACTCCTGCAACCTCTGCCCATTACACAGTTCCATAGCCACTTTCACATTTTCAGTTATCTTCATAACAATGCCCCATTCCTCAGTACCAATTTTCTGTATTAAGCCATTCTTGCATTGCTATAAAGAAATACCTGGGATTGGGTAATTTATAAAGAAAACAGATTTAATTGGCTCACTGTTCTGCAGGCTTTACAGGAAGCATGCTGCTAGCATCTGCTTGGCTTGTAGGGATGACTCAGGAAGCTTACAGTCATGGCAGAAGGTGAAAGAGAAATAGGCACCTTACATGGCAAAAGCAAGAGCAAGTGCTGGGTCAGGTGCTACACATTTTTAAGTGTCAAGAACTTGTGTGAACTCACCACCAAGGGGATGGCCCAAGCCCTTCATGAGGGATCTTCTCCATGAGCCAAACATCCCCCACTGGGCCTCACCTCCAACAATGGGGATTACATTTCAACATGAAATTTGGGTGAGGAAAAATATCTAAACTATATTACCAACGAAATAGGAGGAGAAGTAGGAAAAGTAGATGTCTCAGAAGCAAATGAATAAAAGGAGTGCTCAATGGTGTCTCATCCTTTAATAATTGTTGAGTAACATGAAGACCAATTAAACTTACCAACATGGAAATAATTGGTACCCTTGACATGAACATTTTTTGTGAAGTGATAAGGACAAAAACTCACTGGAGAATATGTGGAGACAAAAGTATAAGCAGTTGCTTTTAAGGACCATTTTGTATATGGTTTCCACAGAGAAACTGAGCAAGAGGAGATAAAATCTAGTGCACCTATAGAGAACTAAGAAAGGAGCATAGGCTGTTTATCCAAACTAAGAGTACAGAAAGTAGAGTGTATGGTCTCAAATGACTTCAGGATATGTGTTAATAGAAGCAAGGTAAAAAATGTTTTCTGGTTGCTTTCATTTCCTAAATGAAATAGGAATTTAAATCTTCTCCTTGGAGAGAGGATGATGGAAGAAGAAGTGGAGATACAATAGGAGAAGAGAAAGTATATGATGGCTTTCTAGAAATTGGAAAAAATGAATGAACTACAAAAATATAGTATAATTGTACAACTCTACTAAGAGATAACTTGGGTCTAGTGATAATAAGTTCAAGGTAATACTTTTCAGCATGGTTGTGTGCTCTTCTCTTGTGCTAGTTTAGCTGTTTGCAAAGGTAGAGTGACCCAAGAATTAGATTTAACCAGCATTGGGTTTTATTAGGAGAGAACTAAGAGACAGAGAGAGGCAAGACAGTTGAGGAAGTATTCAAAAGAGTAATTTTAGTGATGAATCCTGAAATTTATACTGAATAATAATGGAAAAATGACCACAAGATTAGTAAAGAACAGGAAGAAAAATCGTATAATTATTGAATTTGAAGTCCTAATTTTAAAAATGTTGTTCTCAGAATACTAGAGGAAAGAATCAGTTGAGTGGAATAATTGGCTAGAGTGCTTAAAGTCGTATTTTTTAAAGTATATTTTTATACTGGCTTGGGCAAATGGAAGATAGGGCTGTTTATAACTAATGACCTTATTTAAAAAGGTATATTGTATAAATTTGGAGGCAGGAATACTTGGAATAAAATTCTAAATATGTCACCTAATATATCTATAACATTGAATGGATCACTTTAAGGGAGGAGACCATCCTCATATTGTCTTACGACCAATTTCTGCCTCAAAGAAAAAGTAGGAGTTAAAGAAAAGACAGAAATGAAATCAGTAGTCAGATAGCCCAGCACTGCATTGCAGGCCCAGTAGTGAAAGATTGACCACTGACCTAACCGGTTATGTTATCTATAGATTCCAGACATTCTATGGAAAAGCACTGTGAAAATCCCTGTCCTGTTCTGTGCTGTTGTGATTACCGGTATACGCAGCCCCGTTACATACGCCCTGCTTGCTCAATCGATCACGAACCTCTCACGCAGACACCCTTAGAGTTGTAAGCCCTTAAAAGGGACAGGAATTGCTAACTCAGGGAGTTCAGTTTTTGGAGATGTGAGTCTGCTGAAGCTCCCAGCTGAATAAAGCCCTTTCCTTCCACAACTTGGTGTCTTAGGGGTTCTTGTCTGTGGCTTGTCCTGCTACAACTTTACCTGAAAGTCTGTTTTCTTGTATGCAAGTGGAAGATAAGAGTAGCTACCGTAATGTATTCTTATGAAGATTAATTGAGATAATTCTAGATTAATTGTTAATTATATTACCTGGCACATTGTAGATACTCTATAAATATTCATTATTCATATTAGCATATAAGCTTTCATCCAATAAAGTTGTTTGTTGAAATAAATTTGACTTAAATCTAAGTCATATATATATATAATTACATTTAAAAATATGTCTAGATACATACCACGTTCATTTAAACCAAAATATTTAGCTGACTTTAATGAGAAGATGATTTTTGTTCTGACCATGTCTATATGAATTAAACATAACAAACCATAATGAATGTTTTATTTAAAGTGTTTTACCTCTATACCTATAGTGAAGAGAAGATATTATCATCTTAAAGTTTAATGTAAGTTAATACATATTAGATGCAAAGTTAAATAATTGTCTGTTGCCTAATAACATGGTTTCATTCATTCATTCATGATTTTCTATGCCCTAGACATTGTACTAGGTATTTGGGAAACAGACACACTAGAAATATAAAGGTAGGATGCAGGATCCTATATGGCTTACACTGTAGTGAGAAAAACAGTAAATGAATATTCTGTAAAATTAACTATATAAATACAGATAGAGAGAAGTCTTTGGAAAAGAAAGAAAAACATAAAAATGGATAATGAGAGAGATTAATCAGAATTGAAGGGATGTTCTGAAGAAGTTATGCTTGTAGGGACCTGGATAATAATATGGCATTAGCCATATAAATAAATGTAGAACAAAACATTCCAGGTGGAAGGAATAACAAGTATGATGTAGTCAGTAAGTAAGGATAATATAAGGGGAAAAAAGGGTAGAAATTATTCCTGAAGGGGCAAACTGAAGGAGCATTCCTGAAGGACTGACTGAAGTCCTCTTGAGAAGCTAGACATATGTTCTGAGGAACAGGCAGTCTTAAAAACCACAATGATCAATGTATGAAATGTATGAAAGAACCAAGAGTCATTCCTGACTCTCCACTTTGCCTTAAACTCCAATTTAATACTTCTGAAAACTCTGAGATCCCAGGACATACACAGAACTAACCACTTCTCCACTCCTTTAATCCTATCACTTACTCAATCACTATCCCTTTTATTCTTGATTATTAATATCACCACATCACCTTTATCCTTGATCATTAATATCACCCTTTTTGTGTTCTTACTGCTTCCACCCTTGGGTCTTATGATCCAACACAGTACACAAAGTCATCAATACAATGTAGAAAAGATAATGTTATTCTCCTGTGCATACAATCTAAGAGCTCCACTTTTTACACAAAATGTGAACTAAGGATCCTATCATGGTCTCAAGGTCTGATATAATCTAGTTACTCTAGTTGCTCAGAGTCCTGTCAAAATCATTACTACACATTCTCTGGCCATTTCCTTTATGTTCAGATAAATGGTATATTCATAGACTTCCTATCCAAAAACCACACTTGTAGTGCCTTTTGGACTTTCCAGGTCTTATATCAGAAGATATAAGCTTTCTCTGGCATCTCTGTGTGTACATCCTGTCTACTCTCTGGACTCTGCCATTCTGTTCCCTTCTCTATTACCTAAGACTATGTTTTAAATTCATAGTAATTATTTTCAGTAGTTATACTTAGTATCTTTGCCTATTTGTGCATATTATGATGTTGATTGGATTTAGGGAGAGAACACACTGAAATATTGTTCAAGCAAATACAGTTTAGATGGGAAGGAGATGCATTTTGGTGGGTTATGAGAGTAACTCTGAAACCACACTACTTTTGTTCACATCCCAAATCTACCACTTAGTAGATGAGTATAATCTCATGCAATTTATTTAATCTCTCTGTGCCTTATTTTCTCATGATAGTGATATCAATATCCAACTTCATAGACATGTTGTTAAACTTAGTCAATTCATGTGAAGAAATTGATATAATGTGTGACACATAAAAAGTACTTAATATGTTATTAAATTAAATTATTATTTTGCTGTTGTTGTAAGGCTATCCTTAAAATCAATTGTGTGATTAATGTTTTAGGCAACTTATATTATTAAGAATAGTAAAACAGAAAGATTTTGAAGGGAAAGAAAAATGTCAGGAATATAATTCTGGTTCAACTTAAATTTCCATGTGATTTTAAAACTGGAAGGATCATGTAACTTGGTGAAAGTTTGACCTTTCTGGTAAACTTCTCCTATGATCACTTCCAATTTTTTATTTCTTCCCTGCTGTTTTCAAGTTTAATTCCTTTGTTGAAATAAATCTCTATCTTGAATGTGCGGTGACTATTAAATACCACAATTGATTGCTGCTGTATGTTCTACTAATGAACCATAAGAAATTCTCTCTCTTGTCACTTTTACACAGCTGACTTCATTCACACTGCATAAATGAACACCTAAAAACAAATCAGTGCCAGTTTTTATTAATATGTAGCAGTTTTCAGATTATAGTTACCAAATAGGAAAACGTATTTGTTGGTTAAAAGTGAAGATTAAAAAATGATGAATTTCTGAGAATTGTATTTCAGTTGCAACCTTATAGAGAAGTAAATATTAGAGATAGTATCACAAAGTGGAAAGAACACAATGTGAGGCAGCAGACGTGAGTCTCAATAGCGGATCCTTCCCCTTACCAGTTGTGTAAACTTGGAATACTTAACCCCGTTGAGCCACATATTTTCGATCTGTAAAACAGAATTCCTTTCCCGTTAAATACACACTATTCAGAGCAATAAGAGACCCCGTTTGCAACACAGTGGTAGGTGAAACATTTTAGTGAGGGTAATAATTAGGATGTTAAATTCCCACATACTTGAGGGAGACAGTGGGTGTAGAGGGGAGAGATGCAAGACCTCATTCCATGGAAAAATGAGGTCCCTGGGCTTCAAAGTTCTTTTTGTGCATGCACTAGCAGACAATTGCCAGTGTCCAAGGTGACGTCTCTTAGATGCTGAGTCCCTGCACTCCCTGTATGCCTCCTAAACTGGTGCTGTGGTAAGATTGAGGGGTAGCACTGGCCATTCTACTTTGCTGAATTTGCTTCCTTTCAACTCCTACTATGATGAAAACATCTGACTGTTGCTATATCCTCAACTTAACCCTTGCTAAGATTGTCTGCCTTCAATTTCTGCTGCAAAATGTATCTGTACCCTAGTAGGATCCCTGACAGACTCATAGGCTGTCAACTCAGAATCCACATCTGAAGAGACACAAGGAGCATTCACACACGCCAGCTAGGGCCTGACCATTTGCTCTATTCTCTTCATTAGCCTGTTACCTTATTTTGTAGGAAGGCTTTGCACAGAGTCTCTTTCTGGTGTCCTGATTCACTAAGGAACAAGGAAAATATTCCACGCTTTCTGTACTCCCTTCATTTTATTAAACACATATCTAAAGAAGGTCCCAGTGAATGATGTCTCTGAGCATTCACTCTCTCATGGATGGATCGACCCTATAACTCACTTATCACCAAGAAACTGTGGCACAAGTGACACTACAAGACTTCCGAGTCTAGGCAAGAAGCAGCATGGTAGTGCTTGCCATGGTCTTTCAGAATGCTTTCTTTGGAGCATATGAGAAATCTGAGTACTCTGGAACTGCCCTGTGAGGAATCTCCAGTTCCTCATGTTCAGTGTCCACATAGAGAGAGATGGTTAACCAGCCTCAGCACTTCCTGGCACCAGACGTACAGGGGAAGAAATCTCTCAAATACTTTAGCCTCAACAGTAATCTCATTGCAACTCCAAAGGAGCACCATCAGGCTGAACTCATCAGTTTTATGAATCAAAGAAAAAAATAACAACTCATTTTTGTAATCTAATGTGCTTTCAGGGGATATGTTCTACAGCAATAGATAAGCAGGACATCTTCTTTTGTTTAAAAGCTGAAGAGGGAAAATTAGGACACCAATCTGTTCTACTCACATGTCTATTTTTCTTCTTTCTTTTCACAATTCTAGGAGCTATAAATACATGCAGGTGTCATTGTTCTGCTGTTTGTGTGTGAGGATGTGGGGTTTTTGTTGGCGGTGGTGGTTCTGGTTTTATTTTGTTTTGCCATTCTTAACAGTAAACTGGTTTCTCCTCTATACTAATAGTCTGTAAATTTGTTTCGATCTTATACTCCTCCAAATAAAGAGACATGTTGAGAATTCATGTGCACATGCCCTGAAGGAAAAAAAATGATAGAATGTGGGAAGCAGAGAAGAAAAGAAGAACCCAAGCAAAAGTATAATTTCAGGAAAGTCTTGAGGGGAGTGCTTTAGCCTGATTCTGCGAAGAATTCCTGGAATGTATATTCTGTGTCAAAAATTTGTTCTGGCTTAAGGCAGAGGACCTGAGCTTTCATAACCTACACTGGTTTGTCACTAACTAAGGGCTTTCTGAGGAGGTGGCAATGGGAAGACAAATTCTGAGGACTTCTAGTTTCAACAGGCCAAGCAGCTGTAGTAGCAGCTCTTTGAAGAGCTACGGTTGTGTACTATTGAAAGAAAAAGTAGGCAGACACTGGGAATCAAAAACAGTGAAAGAAAGTAAAGGGGATTTCATTGGCACCAGCAATATCCATATATACCCCAATATATGTTAAGGTGGCAAACATAAAAGACAATAAAAAGACATTGCTTTAGAAAGAGCCTCACAGGAAGGACTGTACAGAAATCAACCCAGAATAATTTTTTTCTTGTTTTTCTTTTTCAGGTACTCTTAGAAAGTCAGCTAACAAATCAAAAACTGATCTAAGACAAACGGCATTCAGAAAAGATTCCTCTTTTCTCTTCTCCCCACTTCTCTTCCTCATTCAAGCCAGACTGGGATACAAGTAATATATATAAAACATTCCAGCAGCTCACATTAATGAGTTCATGAAAACCTAATCGTTATCTACCCTCTATATTAAAATTCTATCTCACAGGTTCACATTAGAGTCTTCTGAATATTTGTTATGAAAGGGAGACTCTATGATAGTACCACAGTAACGCAGCTAAAAGGGAGACTCTATGATAGTACCACAGTAACACAGCTATATGCTCACCAAGTACCTACCAGTGTGAGTACCATTGCCCTTCTCAGGATGCCTATTTACTTTTAATAAAATAATCTTGACATATATAAAGCAAGTCAAACAGATACTGAATCAAATAAATCTAAAACATAGTAACTTAAAAAACCTTTTCCTATCATGACAGTGTCATGACATCAATGGCTATTACGACAAGACACAAGAAACCTCTAGGCCAGATTAAGTGATACGGACTGAAGATGCCTTTATTAATAAAAATTCCTTTTATAGATGTAAATTTCCTTTACAAAAGGGCAGCTTTTCAGAGCTACTCCTTTGTCTGTGGTTTTTCAAAATAATCTGCTCCAAATATGCCAAAGAACTATGTGTTGCGATGACATATTCTGGTTTTCTACAGTAATGTTTTGGGGGTAGTGTGTCCTGCCTCCCAACATATCCATCCTGCCATATTTCTTGTTGTTTGTTTTGTTGCCTACTCTACTTGCATTGTAGGTATTACCTTCAATGTATGGCCTCTTTGCATAAATGGTTTAAGCAATTTATAATTTCATAGGGTTCATTTGGTTGAAATGGGAGGGTATAATCTGCAAATCCACTTCACAGGCACATATTACTACACTATGTCACAATATGCTGAAGATAAACCAACTGGTGAGGACATCATTACTTATTATTGGAGAACCCCTATGACTGTCTCTGAGTAGCCCATACAACATAGAGGACATTTGACCATCTAACACAGGGCACAGAATTAGGACAGCTTTTAAACTCTATGGATTAAAATTAGTGAAGTATAATGTCTTATTTATTTTTAGATAAATCTAAAATTTTAATGTAGGATCTAGTATTTTCTTCCTATACCTAAGTCAACTTACCTGGTATAACATATCAGGGTTTATATACTTAACTTTCCTTTTTCTTATTTTTTTTCCCCAATTTCAATCAAACTATAAGTAAGTGAACATCACCATCATCAACTAATAACTCCTACTCTGCCCTCCTGCCTTCTCTGGTTCCTCTAAACTACTCTGAATTTGTGTCTTCTGGGTATGTCATGTAAGTGGACTTACAGAACATTTATCCTTTTGTGTGTTTCTTAGCTCTGCAGTAGCTGGAAATCTCCTTTGTTTTTCTGGAGTGATACATTTTGTTGCCTGTTTACTACATGTCCCACCAGCTTCTTTTTCTCTCATTCTCAATAAATGTTTGATGCTTTTCCAGCTAATCATAAATTTAATACTTTGTAATTTTATGTGAAATATTACATACTACAAAAATACACATATGGATGAACACATAGAATTTTTCCACAATCTATCCAAAACTATAGGTAATATATTTTCCATTATGATGTGAGTTGAGAGAAAAGTTTCTTATTTATAGTATTAATTAATGAGATAGTACATTATACTTAATTTGCATATCTTACTGGAAGCTAAAACATGCCAGTTGAGCTATTGTCTTAATTAATTGTCGTTCAGTGAACCACAGCGCATTGCATTTCATAAAGAAATAAGATCGACCACTGACTGTTTAATTCTCTTTAGCACAAGTGTTACAAATCACACTAAACAACATTAAAATAATTACTAAGTTATATATCCATATACGCATACACAAACATGTAATTCTAGCTGTTCATTTAAAATAAAAAAGTAAATTGTTTTTGTATTTTCTTTTAAATTGGCATATAACAAAATTACTTATTTCTTTTTTACCAGTTTTATTCAAAAATCTATTTTACCAACTGATTTGTTCACTTCAGTGAACAATAAGTTGCTAAACAACTTATTTTAATAAAATTACTCCCAATTCGGCTTAGAAAGTTTGATTATAAATTAGAAAATTGAAACAACACTTGGAATTTGAAATACAAAATTAAAAAATTTCTTTTTTCCTAAAGATGTGTTCATAGCATATGATCAGATAATAATGAATAAACTTACATAGTTTTTTGTGACCATTTTTTTATTCGCCAAGTACTCAGAAAATGTGATGTGGATTCTTTGGTTTTTATATTAATAGTAGCTTCAATTATTTTTCTGAGCCTCTTTGTTTTTTGTTTGTTTTTTTGAGACGGAGTCTTGCTCTGTCGCCCAGGCTGGAGTGCAATGGCGCTTTCTCGGCTCACTGCAACCTCCACCCTCCAGGTTCAAGCGATTCTTCTGTCTCAGCCTCTGGAGTAGCTGGGACTACAGGCGCACACTACCGCACCCAGCTAATTTCTGTATTTTTAGTAGAGACAGGGTTTTGCCATGTTAGCCAGGCTGGTCTTGAACTCCTGACCTCAGGGGATCCACCCGCCTCGATCTCCCAAAGTGCTGGAATTACAGGCGTGAGCCACTGCGCCCAGCCTGTTCTGAGCCTCTTTCATTGAAAATTCCCATTATTAAAAAAATAGAGGAATATAATTTCTTCATGAGTGGTATGAGTGTAGTTATGGACTATAGGGGAGAAAAAAACCTTTCTGACTACCCTCTGAAGTTGATAATTGAGTCTGTAAAATAAACTGACAGGAAACAGATTAACAACAAAAAGGGCCAACACGTTTATTACGTGCATGGGGCATCATCAAAGGAAAGAAAAGTGTGTACCCCAAAAGCCAGTGAGACTTAAAAGCTGCATACACTCTTTATAGGGAAGACTGGACGGGAGATGTAGGCAACTTAAGGGAGAGTGAATACTTTTGAAGAAAAATGAATGGGCCCTCCAAAGAACAGGTGACAGTCTGGGCGGTGTCAAATTTCAGTCTCTTCTTCTGTAATACAGTTAATCTTTACTGGGTAATGGATTCCTAGGGTGGAGACTCATGACAATTGCATTTCTTCTGTCTGTAGTCAGATAAGGGAACTTCACAGAAATCCCCTCCCTGTGTCCAGAAGAAAAGAGGAATGAGAGACAGGAGGGTAGAGAAGGTCGGAGAGACATTAGTTCTGAGGCTGCTTCTGAAGCCTTCCAATCTTCTTTAGTTCAAAATACTCTGCTTGCCAAGGTGTCATGCTTCATTATTTTCTGAATGCCAACAAGGCCAACAGGAAATTTTGTCTTCACAGAATCATCAACTTGTTGGTTTCTGTATACATCACTGAGATAGAACTCTCTGTGGCTTCTAGAGACTGGCATAAGTTTGAGTTTGTACATTATACTCCTCCTATTCACTCAAATATAAGAGTTAATGTTTGTAGTGCTCTCTCTGCCAAAAATTTTGCTAGATCTTTTTTCATGCCTTATCTTATTGAATCCTAATAATCCTTTGAGGATAGGTACTACTATAAGCGACTTTCTTTTATAAGTGAAGAAGCCAAGCTTCAGAGATATTAAGATTGTGAAAGGAAAACAAAAACTTGAGAACCCAATTCATTATGCCAAAAGTAAAAAATTAAGCCGAAAGCTGAGTCATGAAAGAAAATGCCTTTCCTTTTGTTCCTCAGCAGACAGCTACAGAAAAAAGGTTAAATATCACCACAGGTTCACCTTATCTTATGTAAAGTGCCAATATATTGAGTGTAAGACTAATGCATAATTGACTATTCCCCTGTTTCTTTTCCCTTGCAACATGTGAATCACCATACCCTGCCTCTTTCCCCTCCAACCCACTTTTCCCCTTTAAATATTAAAGCCCTCAAAATTATCTTTGAAGAAAGGCACAGACCACAGACTGTTTCCACGGTCCCTTGTTTATTCCTTCTGGGCATTGTTCTTAACTTTGGCAAAATAAACTTCTAAATTGATTGAGACCTGTCTCAGATACTTTTCTGTTTACAAGTTGTCAGAGGCATTTGAACCAGAGCAACTCCATCTTGAATAGGGGCTGAATAAAATAAGGCTGAGACCTGCTGGGCTGCATTCCCAGTAAGTTAGGCATTCTAAGTCACAGGATGAGATAGGAGGTTGGCAAGAGATACAGGTCATTAAAACCTTGGTGATAAAGCAGGTTGCAGTAAAGAAGCTGTGGCCCGAACCCACCAAAAACAAGATGGCCATGAAAGTGACCTCTGGTCAATCTCACTGTTCGTGATATGCTAATCATAATGCATTAGTATACTAAATGGCACTCCCATCAGCACCATGACAATCTACAAATGCCATGACAATGGCAGGAAGTTACCAAATATAGTCTAAAAAGGGGAGGAATCCTTAGTTCTGGTAATTGACCACCCTTTTGCCAGAAAACTCATGAATAGTCCACCCCTTGTTTAGCATATAATCAAGAAATAACCATAACCATAAAAAATGGGTGAACAGCAGCCCTTGGGGCTTCTCTGCCTATGAAGTAGCCACTCTTTATTTTCTTTTTCTTTCTTTTTTTTTTTTTTTTTGAGGCAGGGTTTCACTCTTGTTGCCCAGGCTGGAGTGCAATGGCACAATCTCGGCTCACCGCAGCCTCCGCCTCCCAGGTTCAAGCAATTCTCCTGCCTCAGCCTCCCTAGTAGCTGGGATTATAGGCATGTGCCACCATGCCCAGCTAATTTTTTGTATTTTTAGTAGAGGCGGGGTTTCTCCATGTTGGTCAGGCTGGTCTCGAACTCCCGACCTCAGGTGATCCACCTGCCTCGGCCTCCCAAAGTGCTGGGATTACAGGCGTGAGCCACTGCGCCTGGCCGCCACTCTTTATTTTCTTAATGAACTTGCTTTACTTTATGGATTCACTACAAATTTTTTTGTGGAATCCAAGAACCCTTTCTTGGAGTCTGGATCAGGACCCCTTTCCAAGGTCACACAAGTGACTTGTCCAAGGTCACACAAGTATGATTCTCATGAAATCATTTGACTGATGAACAAATGGTTTCCTCCACACATCAGGATGCTGGTGTCAATGGCTATCAAAATGATAATGCCCATGGTATTACCTTTCTGTCATAACTTCTTCACTTCAAAAGATGGTGTACTTTTGTGCAACAAAAATCTGTTTAGATAAAAGAAAGGTATTTCCAACTCTTCTGTTCTTACCCTAAATCATTCTGCCAGATATCCTAAATCATCTCTGTCAAGTTCAAAGCCCCACAGATCTCTAGGGCAGGGGCAAAATGCCATCAGTCTTTTTGCTAAAGCATAACAAGAGTCACCTCTGTTCAAGTTCCCAAAAAGTTCCTCATCTCCATCCGAGATCATCTCAGCCTAGACATTATTGTCCATATTACTGTCAGCATTTTGGGAAAAGGTATTCAAGAAGTTTCTAGGAAGTTTCAAACTTTCCTACATCTTCTCATCTTCTGAGCTCTCTAGAGCTCTTGGAAGTTCCAAAGTTTCCAGCATTTTCCTGTCTTCTTCTGAGCCCTCCAAACTGTTCTAACCTCTGCCTGTTACCCAGTTTCAAAGTTGCTTCCACACTTTTGGGTATCTTTACAGCTGTGCGCCACTCCTGGTACCAATATACTATATTAGTTCGTTCTCATGCTGCTAATAAAGACATACCAAAGACTGGGTAATTTATAAAGGAAAGAGGTTTAATTGATTCACAGTTCAGCATGGCTGGAGAGGCATCAGGAAACTTACAATCATGGCAGAAGGAAAAGCAAACACATCCTTCCTCACATGGCAGCAGCAAGGAGAAGTGCAGAGTGAAAGTTGGGGAAAAGCTCCTTACAAAATTATCAGATCTCATAAGAACTCACTACCATGAGAATAGCATGAAACACTCCCATGATTCAGTTACCTCCCAACACGTTCATGGCACGATGTGGGGATTACGAGAACTGCAGTTCAATATGAGATTTGGGTGGGGACACAATCAAACATATTAGAGGACTTCTCAGATAAGTTTGCAGAAATAAATGCTTCATCTAAGCTCATTTATCATGTGTTCACCTTTAGCTCATGATACATTCCCAGCAAATGGTGATACTGGCAAACTAATTTAATTCCATATTCTTTATTTAGGCATAAATATTTGTTAGGAAACAAATATTTGTTTTCTAAATTACTATAAAATTTTACATTGGTTATTAATTTCAGTTAATTTTTTATCCAGCTTTAAAATTTATATAATTGTAGCAAATTTCAGATGATGGAAAGCTAATTTATTGGTCAGCTAGTTTTGAAATTAAAGAAAAATTAAATCTTTAAAATATAATTTTTAAATGGCTGTTTTAAGGTAGAGAAACTGAATCCCAGAACCTAAGTGGAACAGTTGAAATAAAGAGTTTTTTTCTTCCAGACCAATACCTGAGATGGTCATACTTTTCCCCAGGCCACTCCCCACACTTCTCCACGGTTCTAGATGCTATGTTGCGCCATGCTAAGAAGGTACCTAGACTGTAGCAGGGAGATGCTGCCTACAGTGAACTTGGTTGGACAGAGGAGCCAGACCTTCCAGTAACAGCCAAGATAAAAGAAGCCCACTACAGCCCATGTGGGAGAAAATACAGAAAGCAGTCTGTAAATCAATTGGAACAGGTTGATTCTAGAGAGAACCACCCTCCCCCACCCTTTGACTTAAGGGCAGGCCCAAATTGAGAAACTTAGTCACAGGCATAAACATCCAAACATCCTAGGGAAATCCATCCTTCTGCCTGGATAACTGGCAAAAAGAGACTTTGTGAGCTGATAAGTATGGAGGAAATTCCTTTTGTTTCTCTATCTCTTGCTATCTCTTGCTCTCCCTCTTGTTTTCTCTCTCTTTCCTCTACCAATCTTCCCAAGGTCATGGATCTGCACAGCTGCAGAGGAGGTGGCTTTGTATCTAAAACTCAAGAGAAAATAATTTCTCTGTGTAGAGAAATAAGAAAAAGAGTCCCTATGGGACAAAAACTATGGAAAGAATTCTTGTTACTTTTCTCTCTCTTTTTAAACACTTCACCAAAGATGGGTTCATTAGGTAGAACTGTGCAGTAATATGGAAGGTTAAAATGTTAAAAGAACATCTCACTTGCAAGTGAAACTGGAAAAAATGATTCTTTGAGCCTAAAATGTGAAGGATATCCTGGAGAAGAGACATATAGGGAAGAGGATCTTCTAATTCTGTGTATGAACCTATACAAGCCTCAGGGTCATCCTCAAACTGTATGTATGCATGTAATGCATCTGAGAACCATAACAAAGGCTTTGTGAATTGAACTACAATCTAAACAACACCTAAGTCACAAACACCTGCGAGGAGGATACCAGGGGACAAACAGCAAAGAAAAGGTTTTGAAATCTGACACTACAATGTAAATGAGGTGAAATAGAGCATATAGTGTAAACCTAAATAGATATATTGCCAGCTAAAACAACAAGACTAACAAAACCAAGAGCTAAAGGGTATGGGTAACAAATAGAATTTTCATACATTGCTAATAGAGATACACTTTTGAAAATAGTTTAAAAATTTAATATAAACTTAAAACATATTCTTACCATATGACCCAGAAATTCTATTTCTAAATATTTACCCATATAAAATGTAAGCCTTTTATTTGCTTCGAAAACTATTTTAGGGAACATCATTAGGAAATGATCCAATCCTTACCAATTCTAGTTTTCTTTAGTTCATTTGTTTGGTCATTTATAAAAATGAAATGTATAACATAAATACAGGATGGATTTTGTATCCTGTTCAAGAGCTTTATTCAAAATCACCAAAAACTGTAAACAAGCCAATGTTCCTTAACTAGGTGTATTAGTTTTCTTTGTATCGCTATAAAGGAATACATGAGTCTGGGTATTTTATAAAGAAAAGAAGTTTACTTGGCTCATAGTTCTGCAGGCTGTACAAGAAGCATAGTGTCAGTAACTGCTTCTGGTTAGCACCTCAGGAAGCTTTCAATTTTGGTAGAAGGGGAAGGGGAACTGGCCACATGGCAAGAGGACCAAGAGAGAGGAGGGGGTGGTGCTACACTGTTAAACAACCAGATCTCTTGTGAAGGAGTAGAACAAGAACTCACAGGGAGGGCACCAACCCATTCACAAGGGATCCACCACCATGACCCAAATACGTCCCACTAGGCCCCACCTCCTACACTGGGAATCACATTTCAATATGAGATTTGGAGGGGACAAATGTCCAAACCATATCACTAGGGGATGGAGAAATAAGTGGTGATACATCCAAAAATGGAATATTACTCAGCAAATAAAGGGAACAAACTATTTATGTATAAATGAATCTCAATTGTTTCATGTTAATTGACAGTATCTAGACATACTACATGAGTCAATATATATGATATTTTGGAAAAAAAATCACTGTAGGGATGGAAAATAGTGTTTACTAAGCATTAAAAGGAAGCAGAAGGCCAGGTGTGGTGGCTCACACCTGTAATCCCTTGACTTTTGGGAGATCATGGCAGGAAGATCACTTGACACAAGGAGTTCAAGACCAGCCAAGCCTGGGCAATAGAGTAAGACCTTATCTCTACAAAAAAAATTAATAAATTAGCCATGTGTGATGGCTCAAGTTTGTAGTTTCAGCTACTCGGGAAGCTGAAGTGGGAAGATCACTTGAGCTCAGGAGGTAGAGGTGGCAGTGAGCAGAGATTGCACCACTGCACTCCAGCTTGGGCAACAGAGTGAGATCCTGTCCAAAAAAAAAAAAAAAAAAGAGAGAGAGAGAGAGAGTGAGAGAGAAAGAGAAAGACAGAGAGTGAGCAGAAAGCTTAATGAGAAAGAGGTATTATGAGAAAAACTCATGAGTTGATAGAACTGTTCTCTTTCCTGTTGGTGGTGTTAGTCACATTACTTAATTGTGAAAATTCATACAACCGTATACCAAAAGAGTAATTTTTAATTCAAATTTTGTAAAAACTGGCTGAATATCAGTTAAAACTAATACTTCGTATTTTTTAAAAACAAAACAGAAATAAGATAAACTGAAGTGTTCAAACACTATCTCTAAACGCCAAACTAAATTGACTTTTTGAGACGAAGCTGGTTTGCCTGCCAAGCCTATGACTCTAATTTACTAGTTGATACAGTGAGGCTATTCAGATAAATGCAAAATGAGGCAAATAAGGTTATTTTGGTGAGTGAGAAGACTATGGCTGTTGCTTACTGACTTTGCATCTTACTGAATTTGCATCAGTACTTTTGAACATATGGATATTGTCATTCTTTGCAATATGAAAATTACTGATAGGTAAAAATCTAAGTAATTTCATTTCTCTCAAAGAGGGTTTCTGGAAAATAATGTCAGATTTTCATTTTACTTTATATATTTCATTTCTATAAATGACTAAACAAATGAACTAAAGAAAACTAAAATTGGTTAGGATTGTGTCATTTCTTAATGGTATTTCCTAAAATAACTGTGGAAGCAAGTTTAGTGACTGTTACGATACTCTCCTCAGTTGCAGGATGTTTGAGTACCTCCTGGCTGAAAATTTCCACAGATGGAAGAGATATGACTAGCCCAAGGTCACGACTTCTCTCCAAGGAAAGGCCATATCCAGTGAAGGATCAATAAAGGAATTTAAAAGCCTAGACCCCTTGCCTCACAGCAAAACAACTGTGAAAGGCTCTTGAGCACTAGACCTCAGCTTGGGGTGAGCTGACGCTTTTGTAGGAATTCCGTCAGAGATAAACTTCTTCCTTTTACTTTCTTTCCGTTTTTTGTTTGTTTGTTTGTTTTGTTTGTTTTGAGTCTCGTTCTGTCGCCCAGGCTGGAGTGAAGTGACCTGATCTCGGCTTACTACAAGCTCCGCCTCCCAGGTTCACGCCATTTTCCTGCCTCAGCCTCCTGAGTAGCTGGGACTACAGGCGCCGCCCGCCACCACGCCCAGCTAATTTTTTTGTATTTTTAGTACAGACGGGGTTTCACTGTGTTAGCCAGGATGGTGTTGATCTCCTGACCTCGTGATCCACCCGCCTCGCCTCCCAGAGTGCTGGGATTACAGGTGTGAGCCACCGCACCCAGCCGTTTTTTTTTGTTGTTGTTGTTTTTAATGTTCCTAGATATTGATCTGAAGGGTAGTCACTAATGCATTTTCTAAATGCAAATCTCCACATCAGAGTCTGTTTTCTTAGGAATCTGACCTATAGAGTTGGCTCCAGAAAGGGTTTGAGGAGGCAGACTCTGAAAGGAGATATTGGAGCTGTTTCACCTTCTGACGGGCTGCAGATGAGGAATCCAGCCGTGATGGTATGTGAAGTGCTGGGAGACCTGACATGCTGCAGTAATGTGATTGTTAAAACTTCACAGGCGGAAGGAAATTCATTGGCAGGTGCAATGTTTCAGGCTGAGAAAATGATTTCAGAAATTATAGAATTGGATGGGGTATATAATATGCTGGAGAAAAACAATGCAAGACTGAGGTTGATTAATCACCAATGAAACATTAAGTGTGAAAGTCCTGGCAGCAAATAAAGACATTCTCATCTCCCATAATTGAAAGGTTGAAGAAGGTGAGGATGAAGTTCATATTTTAACCTTTACAGGCAGAAGAGGTTGAGAACAGGTTGAATTTTCAATCCTGGAAGGCCTTGATTAGGAAGGAGTGAGATCTTGAAACGTGAGATAGGGACACTCACTTTGATGCATTTGAAACTTAAATTACTAGATTCCACTTAAGTCTTTGACCTTCACTGGTAGCTCACTCCCTTCTATTAAAGGCTAGCACTCCCTGTGCTTAAAGATGATGGAAATGATTGTTTCTTGCAATAAAATACAAACTCTATCAGAATTTATTGCCATCTGCTCTTCTGGCCACCAGTATGTCTCAATACAACCTGACAAGGAAAGTCCTGGGTCTTTTGGAAGAGAAAAAGACCAACCTCAAAGGAGCTACAGATCATATATCAGTATAGAACATATATCAGCAACATATATCAGTAGGCTGCAATAAAGGATGCATGGGATTGGATCCTGAGAGTACTGAATCAAGGAGGATTTATTAAAAAAATAGTTTATTAATATTGGGAAAGTCTTCCATGATGTAAAATTTCACACCCTAACAAAGACCCAGGAAATAATGATATCATGTTATTAGGAGGACTCTCAGCAGCGTGAAGAAAGTGATAGACCATATTATATGCAAGAGAGGTGCCAGAAGTCTTATCAAAAGTAGTAAAAGAAGGGATTCCAAAGGTTCAGAGATACATGCTAGAGGAATATACTGTGTAAGTCACCAGATGACTGTTACACGTGAGATCTCATAGGACACTGGATTTACTGGTGATCTGGAATACAATGATGAGAAATGCACCAATATAATTGAAAAACTCAGTGATGGCCATCTTTTGTAAGCCAGGGAAGATGGTGGAAAATGCTCTCATAGAACTGGGTTCATTGGTAACAAGGGAGATCTCAAAATAATAGAGGCTAAGTGGATATGCTTAACCATCAGCAAGAATGTGTACACAATTGCTGTAATAAGCAGCAAAATCAAAGTGGAAGCCAGGAGACTCTGGCCCACAGAAAGCTATTCAGTTCCTAGGGGTAGGACAACAAAGGTTGTTTATCAATTGTAATAATAAAATATATTTAAGGATGAGTGACCTGGAGAATGAGGGCAGCTATCTCAATAAAATGTCACAATAGTTTCTGGACCTGAGCCAAATCTCAGATCTGGAAATCAGATTTTGACTGGCCAAAAAAGAAGCTAGGTCTTGATAAGGAAGTACTCTGCAATACTATGGCAAGTGTATATGGCAATGACTTCCTCTGTTTTCTTCCAAAGCAACCTATGACCAGACCGGCTTCATGGGCCTATCATTTGCCTCTGCACTCAGAAGCGTTCTGTGCTTGGTTTAGTGCTCTGCTGTGATTATCACGAAATTCTTATTAATTTTTTCTTTGACTCTGTTTTTTTTTATTACCAAACAAATTTATTTCTCAGAGTTCAAAACATTATGTGAGAAGATTTCGTGGCCTAGATAGAGATCCAGCTTCTTATGCCTAAAACTCAAATTCAAAGTGTTTCATTCATGTCCCTGCAAAGGACATAATATCATTCACAGAAAACCAAACACTACATGTTCTCACTCATAAGTGGGAGTTGAACAATAAGAACATATGGGCACAGGGAGGGCAATATCACACAGCGGGGCCTGTCGGGGGGTGGGAGGCAAGGGGAGGGATAACATTAGAAGAAATACCAACTGTAGATGATTGGTTGATGGGTGCCACAAACCACCATGGCATATGTGTACCTATGCAACAAGCGTGCACGTTCTGCACATGTATCCCAGAACTTAAATATAATAAAAAAGAAAAAGAAAAAAATAAGAATTCATATAAGGTAGAGGTTGAAAAAAAAATTCAAAATACTGTGGGTCGAAGTAGTAGATTATGAACATAACCATCCTCACTGCCACTGCTGTAGCGCTTGCCATCAGGATGGAAGGCAACACTGTTGATAGGTCCAAAGTGCCCCTTGACTCTTCTGAACTCTTCTTCAAAGGCCAAATGGAAGAACTTGGACTCAAACTTACCAAACCTGGTGGAGGTTGTGGTTGTATCCATGGCTTCCTGACCACTGCCCAGCACAACACGATCATAGTTGGGGGAGAGGGTAGTTGAGCTGATGAGACGTTCTGTTCAGAAAGGCTTCTGATGTTGAAGAGTTGTAGAGTCAAAAAGCTTGGCTGTGTTGTCTTTGGATGCAGTGACAAACATGGTCATGTCCCTGGATAAATGGATGTCGCTGATCTGCCGGGAGTGCTCCTTAACATTCACCAACACCTCTCCAGGCTTGGCACTATACTGGTTGAGCTCTCCACTCTCATGGCCTGCAATGATGCACTCCCCACAGGGCACTAGTGATGTTAGAGTTATTGCAAGGGATCTTCCGGTGGGACTCATTGTTGTCAGTCTGGCTCAGATCCTGCAGATCAAATAAGCTCACAAAGCACTGATAGCTTTTCTGCTTCTCTGTGGATAACATGATGATATTGCCCCCAAAGTCAAAACTGCGGATCCACACAGCTGAATTGTTCTTGAGTAGGGCCAGCTGTTTCCCTGTTTCACAGGCCCAGAGATGACAGTTGTTGTCAGCTGAATGGACAAGGACATGCTTGGTGTCCCAGTCAGCATCCACATACCACACAGCTCTGGTATGGCCCATATAGATGCCCAGCCTCTCACCATTCACAGAGTACCATGCATTAACGATAGGTTCCTTGGCCGCGGTGAAGAGGAGGTCTCCTTCACAGTTATACTTCATCTGCCTAATGAACCACTCATGGCCCTACAGTAGGACCAGCTTCATCCCAGCAGTGATGCAAGGAAAGCTCCAACTGATTCTGTGTTTTATATGTCTGATTTAACAAAGACTATGTATGCAAGCAGAGGAGATTGAGTAGGTACCATCTGTGTGCTTTCCGATTCTTGTCATTCCACTTGCACATAGTATCACCCCATGAGCACGGAAATCCAGTGGATCAAGGAAGCATGGGAATTCATTGAGACTGAGTGAGAACAAGTGTGTTGCACTTATGACTACATAATGTGGTCCCGAAGGCCACATTTTCCAGTTGAATCAAAACTTGCTTTAAACACAGAAGGAAGGCAGTTACATTCTAAGAAAAACAATGTCCAGGGAGCCCTTTTATCTCCTTCCTTACTCTTGTTATTTGCCTGCATTTGTCAACCACTTATGCTGAAAACGATGATATAGAAGAAAAGAGAGCAACTTACGTCCTTTCCTTTAGACATTCCTGACTCATAGTAACCTGAAGGCAGAAACCGTTGGTAGAACGTGTGCATATCAACAAGTAAAATTAAAATGGTTGGGTTTTATGGAGCATCTCAATTTCTGAAAAGAGTGAGGTATATATACATGCATGAGTTAGAAAATAAGAATTATGTCATTTTGGCAATTCCTCATATGAATTAAATGTTCTCATATTTGCTTTTAAAACTAGCATTGCACAATATTAAGGTGAACAGTATTTCACCTTAAATATGAGAACATTTAAAAGAAGTATTTGGGAATACTTCTTTAACCCATATTCTAAGTAATGTAAAAGGCTTCCAGCTTTAAGTAGGACCCAGAGCATAAAAGAAGTCTGCATCAGGTCTAACCTGTGGAACATATAGCTAGAAAGGACACAGCTATGGGTTCATGGGAAGTACCCATAGAATAATCACAACATAGACCCATAGCATTCAGGATTATCTATAGTGAAGAATAATAAACATTTTTGAAAAATAGCTCCTTGTGAGCTATTGAACCTATTAAAAAAGAGAGATTACCAGTTAGCCAGAATTGTCCATTAAAAGTTGTATTCTATCAGACACACCAAGTCACAGTACAATGGAAATAATAGATTAGGCATGACTAGAGGCAATAAAAGGGTTATGCAGACATAAGTAGGATGAGCAAGTGGTCCAGACCCCCATGTTTTCTGACTCTCTTGAACCAGCTTTTCCCTCAGTTCATAGCTATAGCCTAATGGGGGATTTTATAACCGGCTGATGGAGGAGAGAAAAGTCAAAATTGGTTTAAGGATAAAATTTGGTTCAGATCAATCTTAATGGGAAGAACTGTAAGTGGTTCTCTCAGTAATCCACTTTGTACGGAAAGAAAAGTAGTTTGAAATAGAATTGTCATCAACCCTAAGGGAGTATCAAATAACATAGTTGCTTAGTCAGGTGCTTAGAAGAAGAAACATTGATAAATCAGAGCTAAAAAGGTCAGAGGCAAAGCCATGTGGAGAAATCTGTAGGCATGGGTATAAAGAACTTTGCAGCAGTCAGCTAGTTGATGTCAGTAGCCTTTGTCATTGGCCATTAATGGAGAAAGTAGCACAGTGACAGATAAAGGCTAACAGCCTGGGGTCTACTCCACAAAGTTAATCAAGCTACTGCTGCTAAAAAATGTCCAACTTGCAAACAACAAAGACTTAAGCTCAGTTCTACCCATGGCACCATCTTTTGAGGGGTCCAACAAGAAGTTTGGTGGCCAGTTGCTTACATTGGACTATTCCAGCCTGGAAGAGACAGTGATTCATCTTTACTAGAATTTACACACACGTATTCAAGGTAAAGTTTGGCCTAATGTGCTCTTAGGGTCTCAGTAAGCATCACTATCCCTGGGTTCAAAGGGTATTTGATCCACTGCACAGGATCCTATACAGTATTGCATAAAAAGCAGTCTATCGCAAAGGCCGTGTGGAGGTAGCCATATAACCGCTGACTCCATCACATACAACACTGACTAGAAGCTGCTGGCCTGATAAAACAATGAGACATTCTACAGAAGATACAACTGAAGCACCATCTTGGAGATGAGATCCTGAAAGGACAGAAAACCATGAACTAGAACAAAATAATACCCTAAACCAGTGACCAATAATTTGCCTTCATGTCCTTGTAAGGCAGAAAAAACAAGTCCAGAAACAAAAACATAGACATAGAAATGGCTCCACTCACCAACACATCTAGTAATCTACTTATTTTTGCTTAAACATCCCATGGACTCTGAATTATGTGGTTTGTTTATAGGTCCAAATCCTCATGCCAAGAGACCACCAGACAAAATGAAAGAGTCACCATTCTGGGAGGGATAATAGACTGACCATCAGGAGTAGGCAGGCCAAATAAGTGGGGATAAAGAAGAATATGTTTGGCAACTAGATGAGAGCCCCTGTTGTGATGCTAGCCCAATTTTTAACAAAAAATAGAAAATACAACAGCCCTGGTCTGAGCAGATCATGGTGACTAGTGGCTCAAATCTAATAGATATAAAACTCTGGACCATCCTTATAGTTAAGGCATCCAAGTCAGCACAGCTTACAGAAAGGGTCAGGAGAATGTCTAATGGTTGATATAGGAGGGAGACAAAGAGTATCACTTGCAGCCTCAGAAAAAGCTGCAGTGAAGTGAGAATAGAAAGTCTGTGATTTATCTCACCATTTTCTCCTATTATATACTTCTCCAGGAAAAGTGGCACATAAAAATCCTGAAGGAGCTCTCTAAGAACTTATGTGATACATGTAGAACTGCATATGGCAAGCAATGGATGGTAGTGGATGCCTTGGTGAGCCATGCAGGTTACCTGCTGCACCCCAGGCCTGAAACACTCATTTTCCCAGCTTTTCGGGAGTGTTGGCAGCTGACAGTTCTCTCCTGAGTTCCTCTCAGGTCATCATCCTCAGATGAAGAAAGCAGTTCATCCAGAGTCAAGTTCTCTTCCTGGGAGCAGCCCAGATCTAATGACTGGTTACAGTAGAGTACTGATATGGCTTGACTCTGTCCCCACCCAAATCTCATGTCGAATTATAATTCCCAATGTTGGGGGAAGGAGGTGGTAGGAGGTGATTGGATCATGGGGGTGGATTTTCCCTTGCTGTTCTCATGACAGTGCGTGAGTTCTCACAAGATCTGGTTGTTTAAAAGTTTCTCCTTTCACTCTCTCTCTCCTGTCTCCATGTGAAGATGTGCTTGCTTCACCTTCACCTTATACTATGATTGTAAATTTCCTGAAGCCTCCCCAGTCATGCCTCCTGTACAGCCTGTGGAATGGTGAGTCAATGAAGCCTCTTTTCTTTATAAACTACCCAGACTCAGGTAGGTCTTCATAGCAATATGAGAATAGACTAATAGAACATAAAAGCTTGTCTTGCTTTCCTTGATTAAAGACAACTCTAAAGAGGCATCCAAGCAAAGGAGCTCCCTGTGCTATCAGCTGAGGCCTTTTTATGACTGCACACCTTTCTACTCAATTGTACTTCTTTTGATCTCCTATTATGTACAATAAACTTCCTGCAAATCTGTGTCTGAGAATCTGTTTCCTGGGAAATCTAACCTGTGACCCTGCCCAAATATTCAACACCACTGTTGCAAATCTCAAAAAATAAGGGAAAGGATGGGAGAAACATTTTGCAGATACACAGATTGCTGTAGCATTATCCAACTATAGAGAGCTATAGCTTTGATATAAAATAGTGTGTATTGCATATAAAAACCCCAGACAACAGTATAGCTAAACTAAATTACCAGACAAATAAATTCCTTTCCTCATCATTGATTTAATAGGAAAAATAACATGGGAGCTGAGGAAAGTTCCATTTATATGCAATGTAAATGAAACTGAATAAAGACTTTTATTTCTTTATGAGATGTCAAATTTAAAAGCTGATAGGAGCTGTAAATGAACTGAAACAGGATGAAGAGGGTAAAAATCCCACACTATTTTTTGATTGCTGGTTACATAAACATTACAAGGATTATCAGAACTAGGCATTATTTAACAAGCTAATCATAAGAAAGCAGAAATAAATGAACATTAATTGCATTGGAATTTGAAGTCAAATATAGAGGAAATATTTTAGGAAGATGAGGCAATACAACTGACCATGTTAAAATAGCTAAAAATCATGTCCATACATATGTCTTTCCCAGATTTCCAGATTATTAATGTGATTCCTGTAACACTAGCATTTCTCTCTGCTGAGAATCATAACAGTTTTTTTACTTTTGAATGTTCTCCTAGAATAGCTTCTCAGACAGAATCCTAATTGTGTTATCAGATTCGGCATAAACTGTATCAGGCATAAATATAATTTAATCATAATCCTAATGACCTAAATAGTCACTTTAGCTGGGACCCAGTGATGATTTTATCTCAGCATCATTTATGATTCAGGGTTTTTGCCTCTAAGTAGGAAAACCTTCTTTCTTTTGATTATAATCCTAATTTTTTTTCAATAATGGTTTACTGTCCCTTGGGTATACCAGAGAAGTCACCTGTCCTGCAGGATACCTAAGCTTATATGAAAAAAATGAGAAGAGAAAACTACTTTTGTATTTTGATTGCAATTCTATCACATTAGTAGACAAAATTATTCTAAAATCAGGATACATTAAATACTTTACAGCTATGCTTAATGTGACCTAGGTTCTCATGTAGCACTACCTCAGGTAAGTTACCTACGTTTTGTTAGTCTCCTTCACGGTAATAAAAGTATCACAACTGCATTAGGTCCACCTTAAAGACCATCTAAGGAACACTTATTAATTAATATAAATGCGCAAGTCTTAAATTAAGGTTCTCAGTAAAAAACTAATAATGGTTATAATAATAATAAACAGCTATGTTGACAAGCCAGTCAAAGAAATAACAGTAACACATAATTATACCATAAGTTTCATAGGCTATTTTAAGTGAAATGGAACAGGATAGCCAGTTTCACATGCATGGCTAGCATAATAAAACTATCTTTCTTTTTTGAGATCCAAGAGTTGACTTTGGCTCTTCTCTGAGCGTCAGTGATGTGAAGTAGTGCATGTTTTCTGAGGCCCTCTAGTTTTACCTTCCCTCACAGTGGAAAGAACAACAAGCCTTATAATGCAATTGAAATCTTCCTTAAAAAAACGCCTCAGCTCAGTGACTGATCATACAATTTGTTGACAAAAGGAACTTTCTTAAGATAAATATTAAAATTGTTTGAGAGCTTGTTTTTCACTTTGCACACTACTCAGAGGTTGTGTTTTTTTTTTTTTTTTTTTTTTTTTTTGCATTGGCGTAAGACCATTTATTTATTTCATAACATCATTGGGTTGCTATTGTATTATCTCCGGTCTCACTTCAATCCAACCAAGGGGAAACTTCTAATCAATGGCTCATGGATCATTGTATTCTGATGCCAGAGCCATGTAGCATTAATGGTTAGAGAAGTTGTCAGTTCAGCCTTCAGTCTTAGGTCTTAAGTAGACTGTTTTAATGCCCCGTTACCTTGGGAGTACTGCCTAAATACTTTTTTTCTCCTTTCGTTTATTCAATGCTTCTCTAAGCAGTGTATGTTCAGGTAATATTTTTTAATACTGTGGCCTATGAAAACAACAACAAACTACTTGATCGTTATTTGAATATCCCAACCCAAATAGTACACTTTTACCTCTGCCCTGCACCAGCATGATTATTCTCTGAAGAAACTTAACTATAGACTGTAGTTTCTGAAAAGGCTGCCAACAGTAATTAGATGGTGAAAAACTGATTAAACTTAATGAACAGTGAAGCCAACCAGTTGACAAAACCACCTAATACCAAGGTGTCCTTTATATTTAAGAGTGAAGTCACTCTTAAATATAAAGAGAGCTGAGGACCATCAAACCTTTGATGAAGGTTCTAATGTAAAAGACAGCAAAAGAAACAAAAAATAAAAATGAAATAAAGGAAAATAGCTATACACAGAGAATAATAACTTCAAAAAGAAAAAGAACAAACTATAATTGATATTATCCATGAGATAAGATATTACACACATGAAATAAAAAAGGAAGGTTTAAAAAGTATAATCATAAAAAAAGAAGGAAATCTTGGAAATTAAATATAAGATTACATAATTTTTAAAATGTCAGTAGATGTTTGAAAGATATACTTGAAATCTGAGTCAGAAAATAAGATTTAAAAGACAAAGACATGAACAATAGGAAAGAAGAATTAACAATATCAAAGGATAACTCCAGGAGGTTGAATATCTTGCTAACACGATTTCCAAAAAGAAGAAAATAAAATTTGAAGGGGATAAAAATTATCAAAGAAATAATACCTTCAATAAAAAGCCCTTCCCCAGCACACATATCACATGATTTTATGTTTCCAGGTATAAAAAGAGGATCCTAATAGATTTCAGAGAGAACAAAAAGTGAGTAAATATGGAGGAATAAGAGTCAGAATCATTGAACATAATAAGAACAACAATGGAAATCAAAAGACATTGAATAATGCCTTAAAAATTCTGAACTTAAATATTTTCCAACCTTAAATTTAACCCTGTATTGTCTTTATGCACTAACCAAGTATGAGGATTTTTAAAAATAATTTTCAAACCTGTAGGTTCTTATAAAGTATATCTCCATTATACTTTTTTCCCAGAAAGCTACTTGTAAATGTATTCTGCCAAAAATAAGAAAGTAAATCGAGAACGCTGATGACCTGGGATCAAAACCACATAGGAGTCTCAATTCCCAGAATGAGGGCAAAAGAAAAAATGTAAGGTGAGACTTGTTAAAAGCAATAAGTCTACAATGAAATAGAAGTATAAAGGGCTTCCAGGAGAGAGATCTCCAATAATAAAAATGGAAATAATGGAGTAAATTATATATTTGTAGCTATATTAAAAGAAACTTTTACAGTTTTCTTCTCAGCTCCTCTTGCAGATGGACTAGAGATAGCTAATTAAAAAGCAAGTGGGTTTTAAAAATGAAGCAATTATAAGTTATTTGATACTTTATGTGCTACTCAGAGTAGTAAGGTATCATGTTTTTATGTTACATGATAAAAAATAGCAGCTATAATTTTTTAGGGTCTTCTATATGTGAGGCATATTTAAGAAGGAAATTCTGCCATTTACGACAACATGAATGAAGCTAGAGGACATTATGCTAAGTGAAATATGCCCAACACAGAAAGACAAATACTGCTTGATTCTGTTTATATGAAGTATCCATAATGTTAAGCTCAAACAAGCTAAGAATGCAATAGTGGTTTCCAGGGTTTAGGGGAAGGGGGAATTGGGAGTTATTCAATGGGCATACAGATTCAATTACGCAAGATGAATAAGTTCTAGAGATGTACTCTACAACATTATACCAACAGTTAACAATAAAATATCGCAAACTTCAAAACTTAAGAGGAAATTTCACTTTAAGTGTTCTTATTACAATCACAAAAACAGAAACTAAGACAAATGGACACAAGAAAGCTTTGGGAGGGGTTGAATATGTGTACTACCTTGAATGCAGTAATGGATCACAGTGTTTGCCTATGTCCAAACTCATCAAACTATATAAATTAAGTATGTGCAATTCTTTGTAAAACAATTATACCTAAATAAAGCTGTTAAAACATAGAACTATCATTGTTTTATAAATTAAAAAGCTGACAGAGAAGCTAAATGACTAGCTCTAAGTCATATATAGGCATGAGCTAGGATTCAAATCTATATTTTAAAGTCTATGCTTTTTCTAATAAAGCATGTTCATCCAGCATGCTGTTACATGTGCATATTGCATGTATATAAAATGCAATGTTACAAACCATGCTGATATATAATACTGTTTTTGTCTTTACTTGTGCTATATGTGCATGTATGTATGTGATTATCTCAATCAAATTGTAAGCATTTAGTGGAGAAAAATTTTATAGTCTACATTCAAAGTTACTGTTTTTGAGGATTCTCTAAAGCCTGGCAGAGAATCTTCTATACAACAGGCTTTCAGGTACTGTTCATCTGCTCGTACTTTTTTGTGCTCTAAAAAAATCTTTTTGTATAAAAAATATATATGATGTAAATAAGTGAAATAAGTGAAATTGTCTACTTATATGTTTCCATAAAACTTTACTTTGAAAGCATTTTTACCTTAAAGACAAAAGGTAAGTTTTTTTGTTTGCTTGTTTTTTTTTTTTTTTTTTTTTTTTTTTTGAGATGGAGTCTCGCACTGCCTCCCTGGGCTGGAGTGCAGTGGTGCGATCTTAGCTCACTGCAACCTCTGCCTCCCAGGCTCAAGCAATTCTCCTGCCTCAGCCTCCCAAGTAGCTGGGATTATAGGTGCCCGCCACAACACCCAGCTAGTTTTTTGTATTTTTAGTAGAGACAGGATTTCACTGTGTTGGCCAGGCTGGTCTCAAATGCCTGACCTCGTGATCCACCCTCCTCAGCCCCCAAAAGTGCTGGGATTACAGGCATGAGCCAGATAAGTTTTTATATTTTTCTGTGCTAAGAGGAGCACACTTATACAAAGAACTTTCAATACCAATTTGATCTTGGATATCAAGAGATGAAATGTTATAACTATATTAAGATTTAATTACAATGAATGCAATATATCAGAAATTTATACATCTAAGGAAAAGCAAGAAAAGCAAGAAAAAGAGTTCCCAGAAAGAAGTTTTGTTTTATAGGAACTAAAATTGAGTTTTTAGTAAGAAGAATTTATTAGCCCTGTTGTATATTAATGTAATAATTTCAATTTCAATGAATTATATATGAAGACCATTGAAAATCTTGAGAGCCATCTTGGGGTACATGAGGTAGAAAACATACTAGAGTGTTCTGAGTCATAAATGAGAAGTATAGTTTCTCATTCTTCATATAAAAGTGAAACAGACAACTGTTTTAAGAAGTATGTATATGAAAGAGTGGGAAGATGTAATAGAATACTTCCAGAAGGGTGCAGAGTCAAGCAATGGTATTTTCTAAGATGAAAAAGACCCGAGTTCTTTGAAATAGTGATGGGAAAGATTGAGATGAGAGGGTGAGTTTAAATACACAAGAAAAAGAAAGGATTGCTGATACAAAAAGAAGATTCTTTGACAGATGGGGGTAAATGGATCCTCAAAAAAAATGGAAGATTTGGTTTTCTCCGCTCTTTTGTTTTAAAGCTATTTGGTTTACCTATTAGCTGGGTTTAGCCCTGGCTTCTGAATCAAACCTTATTTAAGTCAAAAATTACTTCATTAAACAAATGTTTTAGAACGATCAAACAGCAACAGCCTGTCAGACTGAGCAAGAGCAAAGTCTACTGGAGTTAATAAACAGGTTCCCATGTTTGCTTTGTCTTGTTTTCCAGACTTACCAGGATGCCGGGGCCCATAATGACAGCTAGGGTCTTGTGGTATTAACCTCCTTGTGGTTTACTTTTTTCCCTGGTATGCTATGGATTAGCCATGATCAAGATTCTGGTATATGTTTCCTCTCACAACTCTTGCTGTCTCTTTATTTGATAGAATTTCTCCTGTCTGCTACCAGTCCTTTTCCTGTCCTGGAATCCAGAGGTATGTTATTCAACCCCAAGTCGGTAACTCAATCTCTAGTAATCTTGGACAAACTTCCTGGACACAAAGTACATGCTTAGAGTGCCAACTTTGCCTTCCTGGATTCTTCATAGTTATGCTCTAACTTCCTACTGGTATATACTACACACCTAGGCCATATGGTAAAGCATGTTTCTTCAAGGCTGCAAACCTGTACATCATGTTACTATACTGAATACTCTAGGCAATTATAACACAAGGGTAAGTGTTTGTATATGTAAATATATCTAAGTATAGAAAAAGTACATTAAAAATGTGGTATGAAAGATAAAAAATAATACACCTGTATAGGGCACCTACCATGATTGGAGCTTGCAGGACTGGAAGTATCTGGGTGAGTCAGTGAGTGGTGGGTGATGTGAAGGCCTAGGACATTACTGTACACTACTATAGACTTTACAAATACTGTACACTTAGGCTATAATACATTTACAGAAATTGTTTTCTTTCTTCAATAATAAACAAATCAGCTTACTATAGGGATTTTACTTTATAAATGCAATTTTTTAAAAGTTCTATTTTATAATAATACTTAGCTTAAAACAAAAACACCTTGTACAGCTGTGCAAAAATATTTTCTTTCTTTATATCCTTATTTTATAAGCTTTGCTCTTTTTTAAAATTTTTAAATTTTACTTTCTAAACTTTTTAATTAAAAACTACAATACAAACACCCACATTATCCTATTCCTACACAGTGTCAGGATCATCAATATCACTGTCTTCTACCTCCACATCTGGTCTCACTGAAAAGTCTTCAGGATTAATAACACATATGGAGCTGTCATCTCCTGTGATAACAATGCCTTCTTCTGGAATATGTCCTGAAGGACCTGCCTGAGGATTTTTACAATTAACTATTTTTTTAATGAGTAGAAGGAGTACACTCTAATATAACAATAAAAACAATACAATATAGTATAGTAAATATACAAACTAGTGACATAGTCATTTATTGTCATTATAAAGTATTATGTACTGTACATAATTGTGTGTGCCATCCTTATTTATTTATTTATTAAGACAGAGTCTTGTTCGTCACCCAGACTGGGGTGAAGTGCCGTGATCTTTGCTCACTGCAACCTTCACCTCCTGGGTTCAAGCAATTCTCCTGCCTCAGCCTACCAAGTAGCTGGGATTACAGATGTGCACCATCACGCCTGGCTAATTTTTTTGTATTTTTAGTAGAGATGGGGTTTTACCATTTTGGGCAGGCTGGTTTTGAACTTCTGACCTCAGGTGATCCCCCTGCCCCAGCCTCCCAGAGTGCTAGGATTACAGGCGTAAGCCACCACGCTCGGCCATTCTATCCTTTTATACAACTGGTTTGTTCACACCAGGGTCACCACAAACATATGAGTAGTGTATAGCACTACGATGTTAGGATGGCTGTGACATTACTAGGCAGTAGGAAGTTCTGGCTCCATTATAATGTATGAGACCATCAAAGTATAAGGAGTTCATTGTTGACTAAAACGTTATGTAGTACATGATTGTATGTATATGTGTGTGTGTGTGTGTGCGTGTGTGTGTGCGTATAATATATATATGTCAGGTGGTAATGGATTACATGGAAAAAATTTAATCAGTAAAGAAGGGTAGGGAGTAATATAAGCAAAAAGAGTAGGTTAGAATTTTCAATCTGATAGAAATATCAGGAGAGGCCTCTTTAAGACAGTTATATTCACCCCCAAACAAGAAGCCGCTGAGGAGGGAAGACATGATAAAATACATTACCGAGAGAGGAAAGCATAAATGCAAAATTCCTGATGCCTGGAATGTTTGAGAACCAGCAAGAAATAAATCATTTATTATTACTATTATTATTCAAACTTTTTCAAACATCCTATGACATTATTTTTTGTCCCCATCTTGCAAATAATGACATAGAAACTTAATAAAGTTACCGAGTAAGTTACAATAAGGTTTCTTTCCAAGGAGCCACACTGCTTGCCATTAACCAGAGTTTCCAATGGTGGTGCATATTTTGGGCTAGATAACGTTTTGTTAAAGGGGCGGTGGGACCTGTCCTGTGCATCACAGATCCCTACTGCTAGATGCCAGAGACATCCCCCACAGCACTCTCATGATAACCAAAAATTTCTCCAGACATTGTTAAATGTCCACTGTTGAACTGGGAAGGCTGTGAAATCATGTCCATTTGAGAACCACTGTTACCAAGTAATCCAGATGATGGGCATAATAATCATTCTAAATGACTACAAGTGAAGTTAGGTCTATTGTTAAGAAAGGACAAATTAGTTGCAGCACAGTGATGATATGTATGACTGTTAATGGTCATTTCATGTATAATTGGTTGACTCCACTATGAGGCAATTTGAATCAGGCTTAAAGATAGACCCAAGGCCAGGCGCAGTGGCTTAAGTCTGTAAACCCAGCACTTTGGAAGGCTAAGATGGGCGGATCACGAGGTCAGGAGATCAAGACCATCCTGGCTAACACAGTGAAACCCTGTCTCTACTAAAAAAATACAAATACTAGCCCGGCGAGGTGGGGAACGGCTGTAGTCCCAGCTACTCGGGAGGCTGAGGCAGGAGAATGGCGTCAACCCGGGAGGCGGAGCTTGCAGTGAGCTGAGATCCGGCCACTGCACTCCACCCTGAGCGACAGAGCGAGACTCTGTCTCAAAAAAAAAAAAAAAAAAAGAGACCCAAACACCAAATTTATTAATTTATTAGAGTAGGCTTATGCTATGCATTACTCAACAATATGCATACAAAATTAAAAGCAAGCCATGGAAATTCTGAGCAATTTTACTTAATTTTAGCTTGAGAATATGTATGCACATTTTTTATTAGCCTAATTCATTTTATTAAAGAGCATAAAATATATTTTATATTCTAAATTGTAAGACAAAGATATCATTAGATTTTATTGATTTTTCAAATAAGTTCATTTCTGTATAATTAACTCATAATGAGTATACCTTAACTTCATAACATCTTGAACTCTTCAACTGCAATTTATATACCCTGCAACTAACAGAGTTATTATGCTTTCAAATGCTGTCTATGCCATTCTTTGAAGGTGTGGCTTGGTAATATATTATGTATGTCTTACGTAACTTAGTAAAAAATGCATAATTGTGGATTAAGGATGCTCAATTCTCATAATTTAAGCTAACAGATATAAGATTTTCCCACTTTTTAAATGCATATTTCCATTTTACCATTGGGGCTATCCATGGCTAAATGATAAATGGATGCTATCATGGAATAGTTTAAGCAATGCAGTAGATAAAGCAGCTCTGAGTGCATTCAGGCATGCATTGAGAAAAGATGGTTGAGAGGCTCTTTGGCCTTAACCTTACAGAAGGAGTTTCTTCCCTGCCCTTCTAAGCAGAGCCTACTACTACTGGACCAGGGGTATTTACGGCTTTGCTTTCCATGAGGCATTAAGAGCCCTCCTACCAGATGAAGACATACAAGCATGCTAGAGAAGGAATTGTGCACTGGAGAAGTTGTTTACAACATGACTTGAGCTAATTAAAAATTAGAATACAGTTATAATTCTAATGCTGTTTAATCAAGCACCAAATCATAAACTCTTCCTAAAAAACATGTGCCTCTGATAATACTTATAGAAAAATGCTTACTCTGAACCTACCATATTTCTATGTACAGAAAAACAACAAGCATGTCATTTTTGACTTTAAAATTGTTTTTCAAAGTTCAACATGATTGAGACATATTTCTTAAAATTAAACTGATTTAAACTGCAAAGTTTATGAAGTCAGAATCCTATGTGGCAATTACCTTTCTTATACTTTCCAAAATTGGGGCTGACATCCTTATGAAATATATGGGTATAAGGTTTCTTTTTCCCTTTAAAGGATGCACTGAATTTCATTTGAATCCATCTAGTAATGTTACCATTTAGTTATTTCCCCCAAATAGTAAAATCCCAATATTTGAATACAACATATTCTTCTCATCTTTTTTATTAAGCAAAATTTTTAATCCTAAGTGCTGCTCTTTTTCTTTGTTTGTATTTTACTAGCATTTTCTAGAGAAGAATGAAAATAAACGGAATTATGTTTCATTAGTGAGGGACTTCACTTATTGAAGATTATTTCATTAATTTGCCAAAAGCTGACATTTTAAGTAAAACAATTTGCCTATTTTAATTATAGATTTTTGGATTAATAAAATACAAGGAGAAATTTTATGCAAGTGGTGAAAAGAAAACAGAATTTTGAGCAAGGGGAACATTTTTGTTGCTATATAGTTTTATGAGATACTATACATTCCAATGATTCGCATAAGTCCAGGAATTCAAGCATGGCATAGTAAGTTCAGATAAGATCCACAAGTAAATAACTAATTTTTTAAGCAAGTGCAGCTTATATTACTATTGCAATAAACACAGTTATTACCAGCAGGGCAAAGCAGTTTAGCAGCCTTTTTATTAAACTCTCTTCCCATGTTCTTACCTTTTAAAACCCATGTAAACAAATGAGGGGAATTTTCATAACAGATTGCATACATACTATTTTTCTTTTTTTTTTTTTTTAAACGGTCCCTAGCCTTGTGTTTATTCTGAAAGAAAGAGCTCAAATCCGGGGTGCTTTTGGCAATTAATGAGACTCATTCTTGATAAAGGTGCTTAGCAGTTTCATTTAAGATGCTTAATTGCAAATTATTCGAGACTAAAGAATGCATTAAGTCAGAGCTTTTGTTTTTGTGCATATATTTTTCTTTTTTGCCAGTATTGCAAAATTAATGTAAACAGAGTTTATCAAGACTTTAAGACAAAGAAACACACTTTAACTTTCTGTCATGGTATTGTTCCAATGAATATAAAAGAGTATGTGTGTATGGTGTGTGTGTATGTGTGTGTATGTGCGTGTGTGTGTATTTCAGAGAGAGAAACAGAGAAAGTTAAGTCTCCCAAAATGCTCTCTGAAGTATTGGTGTCTGATAAAGACATTCAAATAAAATAACAGTGCAATTGCAAATATATATACACCCAACACTGGAGCACTCAAATATATAAGGCAAGTATTATTAGATCTGAAGGGAGAGATAGATTATAATACAACAATAGTAGGGGACTTCAAGACTCCACATTCAACAGTGAACAGATTATCTAACAGAATCTCAACAATGAAACACCAACTATAACCTGCACTGTAGACCAAATGGACCTGAAAGACATTTACAGAACATTTCATTCAACAGTTGTAGTATATACATTCTTTTCAACTGCACATGGAACATTCTCCAGAATACATCATATGTTAAGCCACAAATCAAGTCTTAAAAAAATTTAAGAAGTCGGAAATTATATCAAGTATCAAAGTATGAAACTAGGAATCAACAACAGCAATGCCACATATACTTTACACATACATGGAAACTAAACTGTGCTCAAAAAACAACCAACGGTTCAATTAAGAGGTCAATTTTAAAAATTTATTGAGACAAATTAGACTAGAAACTTATCACATTGAAACCAATGAGACACAACAAAAACAGTTCTAGAAGGGAAGTTCATAGCAATAAATGCCTATGTCATAAAAGAAGAAAGATTTCTAAAAACACAACCTCATGATGTGTCTTAAAGAACTAGAAAAAGAGAAACAAGCTAAACCTAAAATTTGTACAAGGAAGGAAATCATAAAGCTCAGAGCAGAAATAAATTAAATGGATCCCCAAATTTCAAAAGACCCCAAAGATGAAGAATTAGATTTTTCTGAAAAGATAAACAAAATGGATAAACCTTTAGCTGGACTAACTAAGAAAAAAGAGAATGAAGATTCAAATCTCAAACAGGTAAAATCAGAAATGACAAGGGAGATGTTACAACTGATAACACACAAGTACAAAGGATTATAAAAGAGTATTATAACTAACTATATGCCAAAAAATTGATAACAGAACAAATGGATGAATTCCTGAACACACGCAACCTACCAAGATTAAATTATGAAGATATAGAAAATCTGAACAGACTAATAATGAGTGAGAAAATTGAATCAATAATAAAATGTCTTCCATCAAGGTAAAGACCAGAACCTGATGGCTTTACTGCTGAATTATATCAAACATTTAAAGAAAAAGTAATACCATTTTTTTCAAATTATTCCAGATATTTTTTCAAATTATTCCAAATATTAAAGAGAATAAAATGCTTCCAAACTAATTCTAAGAATCCAGCATTATCCTGAATCCAAAACCAGACAAAAATACAACAACAGAACTGTAGACTAATATCTCCAATGAGCAAAGATGCAAAAATTCTCCACGAGATGTTAGCTAACTGAATTCAACAGCACATTGAAAAGATCATTCATGATGATCAAATGGGATTCATTCTAGGGATGCAAGGATGGTTCAAGAAATGCAAATTAATAAATGTGATACCTCGCATTAACAGAAAAAAAGACAAAGGCCACATGATAATTTCAATAGACAGAGAAAAGGCATTTAATAAAACTGAATATCCTTTATGATAAAAACTCTCAACACATTAGATACAGAAGTTATGTACCTCAACATGATAATGGCCATGTATCACAAACCCACAGTTACCATTATACTAAATGAGAAAAAGAAAAAGCTTTTTATTTAAGATCAGGAAAAATACAAGGATGCCTACTTTTACCACTTCTAATCAAGATAGCACTGGAAGTTCTAGCCAGAGCAATTAGGTAAGAGGAAGAAATGAAAGGCATCTAAACTGGGAAGGAGGAACTCAAACTGCCTTTTTGAAGACAAAGAACTCTACCAAAAAACTGTTAGAACAAATAAATGAATTCAGTAAATTTTCAGGATACAAAAATCAACATACAAAATTTTATATCATTTCTATATGCTCATAGTGAACTATCTGAAAAAGAAATCAAGAAAACAATTCAATTTACAATAACTACAAAAATATACCTATGAATAAACCTAAAGAAATTAAAGAGGACACACACAAAAAATGGAAAGATGTTTTGTGTTGATGAATTGGTAAAATTAATATTGAAATAACCATACTACCCAAAGCTACCTGTAGATTCAATGCAATCCCTCTCAAAATACCGACAAAATTCTTTATATAAATAGAAACAAAATACCTTAAAATTTACATGAAACAACAAAGGACTCCAAATAGCCAAAGCAATCTCGAGTAAAAAGCTGGAGGCATCGGCATCACACTACCTGACTTTAAAATATGCTACACTACAAAGCTATAGTAACCAAAACAGCACGGTACTGGCATAAAAACAGAGGCATAAACCAATGGAATGGAATTGAGAGCCAAGAAATAAATTCTCACACCTACATCCAACAGATTTTCAATAAAGGTGCTAAGAGAACACACACGGTGGGGAAAGATAGTCTCTTCAATAAGGGGCACTGGGAAATCAATTATTGACATGCAGAAGAATGAGATCCAATCCCTACCTCTCACCATATACAAAAATCAACTGAAAATGGATGAAAATTTAAATGTAAAACCCAAAATAATGAAACTACTACAGGAAAATGCTTCACAATGTTGAGCCAGAGAAGGATCTTTTAAGACCTCAAAAGCACAGGCAACAGTAAAAATAGACAAATAGAAATACATCAAACTTAAAAACTTTTGCACAGCAAGGGAAACAATTAACAGAGTAATGAGACAACCTACAGAATGGGAGAAACTGTTTACAAACTATATATCTGACATGGAATTAATGTTTAGAATATGGAAGAAACTTAGCATCAAAAAAAACACATAACCTGATTTTAAATTTGTTTAAAAAAACCTTAAAAGGCATTTCTCAAATAAAGAAATACAAATGGCAAACAGGTATTAATATATTAAAATGCTCAACATTACTAATCATCAGGGAAATGCAAATCAAGACCGCAATGATATACTACCTCAGTCTAGTTAGAATTCCTATTAGAAAAAAAAAAAAGATGAAAGAAAACAACTTGGCAGAAATGTGGAGAAAAAGGAACACATACACACTGTTGATGAAACTGTGAAGCAGTATAGCCATTATGGAAACCAGTACCAAAGTTCCTCAAAAAATTAGGAATAGAACTACCATACAATCTGGCAATCCTATATATATATATATATATATATATATATATGTATGTATGTATGTATGTATTCAAAGGAAATGAAATCAGTATGTTGAAGAGTTATCTTCATTTCCGTGTTTATTGTAGCACTGTATACAACAGCCAAGATATGGAATCGACTTAAGTGTTCAATGATGGGTGAGTGGATAAAGAAAATGTAGTATATATACACTATGGAATGCTATTTAGCCATAAAAATAAAACTCTGTTATTTGTGACAATATGAATGAACACGGAGGACATCAGGTTACATGAAATAAGCTAAACAAGGAAATACAAAGACCACATAATCTCACTCATATATGGCACGTAAAAAAAGTTTATATCATAGAAGTAACGATTTGAATAGTAGTTACCAGAGACTGGGGAGAGAAGGGAGAATGGGAGAATGGGGAGATGTTGGTCAATGTGTACAAAGCTAAAATTAGATGGAAGGAATAATTTCTGGTGTTCTATTGTACAGTAGGGCAACTAAGGTTAACAGTACAGTATTGCACTTCACAAAATAACTAGAATATAGGTTTTTGAATGTTCTCACCACAAATAAATGATAAATGCATGAGGTAATGAATACACTAATTACCTTGACTCAATTATTATGTAACATACACATGTATGGAAACATCAGATTGTACCCATAAATATGTATAATTACAATGTGTCATTTAAAAATTTAAAAAAATTAAGAAGTCTTTCACTAAAGATATTTTTTAGTTACCTATCTCTCCTCATTATCCAAATCACTAAGAAAAGAAACAAACATCTTTGAGTTTACTGGCACACTGGCACAAACACTCGTTCTTTAAATATGTTTGAGTATTTGGGGAAAAAAGGGAATGGCACTGGCATTCCAAGAAGTTAATTTGCTACATGCTTTATGGCATAAGCACTATTTCTGAGAGAAGAGGAAAGATGATTAGTCCTTAAAACGTGGCATAAATGTAAGCTGTCAAATTACTAAATGCATCCAGAGAAAGACTGCCTTCCAAAAGATGGACAAAAGAATGAACTAAAGTAATGAGATGTGACTGACATTTCATACTGGGATTCATCATGTTGTCACTTTAACAATCAAAAGTTGACTCTCTTGAGTATATGTTGGTAATTGTGCAATTGCTGGTCAATTAGCTTCTACAATTTATCTTAGAATAAACAAGAGATGTGGAGGTATTCTGTCCAGCTCCACCTTTAGCATATTTGCAACCCTGACTGACCTTATTAAACATAGGCGAACCATCTCTAATTGCAGGCTTTTAGCTTGGAAGTTGAATGGTCAGAAATAATGGCGCTTGACCCATTAATTGACTATTATAATTTGAGCTTATCCATAAATACAATAAAAGCAACATTTTCCACAGTTTAACCTATTCACCCACTGCTGTAACACAGTCACAGTTATTCATGAAAAAGAAAAAAAAATACCTAAAATAGTTTCAAGGTGATTCAAATATTAACTAGGAGTTTGAACAAAAGTTTCTCAATTAAGGACACTGTCACCTTTAAATAAGCTTGCCTACAGTATTTTGAGTACTGCTAATATACTCTAACAAACAAGCATGATATAAAAAATACTGTCAAAGAAAAAAATACAATATTTAAAGAGACTGAATCATCTTTCTCTTTATTGCATTATAACCTTGTATATGAATTCAACTAATCCTTAAAGTATAATTTACTTTTTTTTTCCAAATATAAAGCACTCAGAAATGTTTTTCCTTTGTTAGGTTAATATCCTCATAGTTGATATCCTTTCGGATAGTATAGGCCTTAGCTCCTGATTTGCCAATGAAGGTAGGCAGTCAGTGCAATTATAGTTCAGTGACACTTTTGTGGTATGGAGAGATGTAGCTATTATTTTATTTAATACCTGGAAAAATTAATTATCTATGTCACTAAAAGGGTTTCCAAATCATTTCCAAATGTAGACACTATTTTTCTGTAAGCCTCATCTTTTCATTTCTGACTATTTCGGTGCATCTACCATGTGAATTAAAAAAGCTGTTAAAGATAAAAAGATCCTCAAATATGCACTGAACTTCTATCATGTGCCTTGCACTATACTTTAGCTCCTTCGGAAAATAAAGCAAAATATGAGATAATTTTGTGAAATATTCAAGGCTCAAGAGACAAAATCAGTTATAAAGAAATATTTTAATAAATATTTTCATATTTTAAAAATATTTAAAATATTCTAATAAACTCTCTAATACATGCATTTTACTTTTATTCTTTATTTGGTGAATTTCTTTATAAACACAAATTAGTATGAAAATACACCCTAAATTGCAATAATATATTCACAGTGATTCATGAAAAAAAAGGAAATGATTTTTGTTATACCTAGTTTTCTTAGTTTTATTGTGTACCAAATGATTCCACAATGTAGTAGCTTGAAACAACCCATTATCTTGTATCCATAGATTCCGTAGGTCAGGAACTCCGACAGGGCATAAAGGGAGTGTTTTATCTATGCTCCCTGGTAGCAGGGGTTTCAGCCAGAAAGAGTTTAACATTGTGAGTAACTCAGTGGCTGAAGCTAGAAAGATCTGAAGTTCACTCACTTACATGTCTGGCACCTGGGCTGGGATAACAGGGACACCAAGACTGCTGTTCAGAAGACCTGCATGTAGTACTTTTATATGGCTTGGCTTCTTCACAGCCTGGTGTCCTAAGAGTAGTAAGACTTCTGACATAGCAGTTCAGGGCTCCAATTGTGAATATTACAGGAATCAACGCAGAAGGCGCATTACCTGTTTTGATCCAGCCACAAAAGTCACACATCACTTTTACTACACTCTATTGTTTGAAACAGTCACAAGCACACCTGAATTAAAGGGAATGGGACACAGCCTTTGCCTATCTGTAGATGTGTTAAAGTATTTGGGAACCATGGTTTAAGATTGCCACACACCCATGCTCCTGGAAATGATTACTCATAGCGCCCTCTTGCAGTCACAATAAATTATATGGTCACCTTATGTATGACTAAGACACTTCTAGAAAACTGATAATTTGATAATTAATTTTTAAAAATATATGCTCTCAGAGGTGTTTATGGTATATTTGTTTTTAACAAGAGGTTTATTATTCTCAAAAATGGTACTGCAAAGTAATATCTGTATTTATATCCATATTGGTATCTATCTATCCATCTAACTCTCTATCCATCATCCATCATTTATCAATTTAGTATTCACTATTTTCCTTGAATTGATTATTTTACTTAGTAAAAGTTTTTTTTTTTTTTTTTTTTTTAATTATTATACTTTAAGTTCTGGGATACATGTGCAGAACGTGCAGGTTTGTTACATAGGTATACATGTGCCATGGTGGTTTTTTGCACCCATCAACCCGTCATCAACATTAGGTATTTATCCTAATGCTATCCCTCCCCTTTCTCCCAACCCCCCACCAGGCCCCAGTGTGTGATGTTCCCCTCCCTGTGCCCATATATTCTCATTGTTCATCTCCCAATTATGAGTGAGAACATACAGTGTTTCTGTTCCCGTGTTAGTTTTCTGAGAACGATGGTTTCCAGTTTCATCCATGTCCCTGAAAAGGACATGAACTCATCCTTTTTTATGGCTACATAGTATTCCATAGTGTATATGAGCCACGTTTTCTTTATTCAGTCTATCATTGATGGGCATTTGAGTTGATTCCAAGTCTTTGATATTGCAAGTCATGCTGCAATAAACATGTGTGTGCATGTGTCTCTATAGTAGAATAATTTATAATCCTTTGGGTATATACCCAGTAATGGGATGGCTGGGTGAAATGGTATTACTAGTTCTAGATTCTTGAAGAATCATCACACTGTCTTCCACAATGGTTGAATTAATATGCATTCCCACCAAAAGTGTAAAAGCATTCCTATTTCCCCACATCCTCTCCAGCATCTGTTGTTTCCTGACTTTTTAATGATCACTATTCCAACTGGTGTGAGATGGTATCTCATTGTGTTTCTGATTTGCATTTCTCTAATGACCAGTGATGATGAGATATTTTTCATATGTTTGGTGCATAAATGTCTTCTTTTGAAAAGTGTCTGTTCATATCCTTTGCCCACTTTTTGATGGGGTTGGTTTTTTTCTTATAAATTTGTTTAAGTTTTTTTGTAGATTCTGGATATTAGCCCTTTGTCAGATGGATAGATTGCAATATTTTTCTTCCATTCTGTAGGTTGCCTGTTCACTCTGATGATAGTTTCTTTTGCTGTGCCGAAGTTATTTAGTTTAATTAGATCCCATTTGTCAATTTTGGCTTTTGTTGCCATTGCTTTTGATGTTTTAGTCCTGAAGTCTTTGCCCATGCCTATGTCCTGAATGGTATTGCCTAGGTTTTCTTCTAAGGTTTTTATGGTTTTAGGTCTTAAGTTTAAGTCTTTAATCTATCTTGAGTTAATTTTTGTATTAGGTGTAAGGAAGGGGTCCAGTTTCAGTTTTCTGCATATGGCTAGCTAGTTTTCCCAACACCATTTATTAAATAGGAAATCCTTTCCCCATTGCTTGTTTTTGTCAGGTTTGTCAGAGATCAGATGGTTGTAGATGTGTGGTGTTATTTCTGAGGTCTCTGTTCTGTTCCACTGGTCTATATATCTGTTTTGGTACCAGTACCATGCTGTTTTGGTTACTGTAGCCTTGCAATATAGTTGAAGTCAGGTAGCATGATGCCTCTCGATTTACTCTTTTTGCTTAGGATTTTCTTGGCTATATGGGCTCTTTTGTGGTTCCATATGAAAGTAAAAGTTGTTAAACATTATCTTCATATACACAGATAAGAAATATACCACATTTTCATCAACTAAATCATTTGGACAATCTGGACAGTTAGTACAAAACACAAATCACCTATGCAGTTATTCAACTCAAACTTGCTAAGAGCATCAGCTATGTGCTCCAATCAAAGCATTGAGCTATCAGGTACGGAAAAAGAATTTTCTGTTGTATTAAGTGCTATTATGACTCACACACATAGCTTTTATGAGCCTTTTATCTTTATTGTTCTCCAGGGTCATCAAGTAGTAAATGCTGCTTGTGTTCCTCAGAATGTTGTAAGTTCTAACCAGGACTTCCATAATTCTTGCAAGGTGGCACACTACATTTGACTCAAAGGAAACTTATTCTCAGCTTGGCAGTCACACACAATTAACCTGAATATAACTTATACACGTTTAACTTCTGTTTTATTTCTGACTGATAGGATTCACAATTGTTATGCTAACAAAATGCACAAGAATTTAAACATTTGAAATGATACCTGAAAATGTTTGCCAACCATACATATATATATATATATATATAATGTCTGTAATAAGGAAAAGGGCAGACTTTTTTTAATAACTACAATTTCAACTAGCCCTTGGTATTCATTTTCTACTAAAACACCCACCCTCACCTCAACGTTTGTTCACTTACAGTACTACCTGTAACTATATCTACTCTCTCTCACCAGTTTAATACTTTTACATTTCCTTTATTATTACCTTCCATTATATCCTAGTGTTTCACTTTGCTTATTTAATTACAATTGGATAAATAGAAAATAAATAGCATGGCATCTTCAGTCATATAAAAACATAAAACACACAAATTGTCCCTTGAATACTCCTAATTCCATGTATGCTTGTTATTTGCTCACCATATAAGTTTGTACATTTTTACCTTGGTTCAAATTTTTCCCTCTATATGGAAGTGCCCTTTGGTATTTCTTGGTTTTCAAGAGAGGAAAATTAGTCACTACAAATTCATAAGCTAGAATTATAATTTTAATAAGTCACAAGTTAGTGTTGTTGCTTTCCGTCAAAGCTGCAGTTCAGGATCATTTTGTGTGAGCAGAGGATTAGATCCTGGGCTCTGAGGTAATACAATCAACTAAGTAACATCTTGTCAAAAGCAATGGCTTCCTTTGTGTTGTCATCTCTATGTATCAATACCCCAACTGCTATAACAAATCAGAAGCATGTGTATTGGGAATATATAGACAATCTTTGGAAATATTTTTTTACTTAGACACTTCCTCATGTGCTTTACTCATCATCCACATATTCTTTTTAGTAACTCCTCAGTTACTCCTTATTACACACAGAATAAAATCTAGCCTCTGCCATTTTAAGCCTAAAAAGCCATGTGTGTGTTATAGTTTGTTTTGCTTGTTGATATTTTTAATTAGTTTTACCACTGATCTCCATGAATTGACTACAATCTCCACAAAAACTAGGACTTTTCAGAGTTGATTATTGTCTTATCCCTAGTCCTAAATTAGTACCTGTTTTGTGAAAAGAAAGAAAGGTTATTTACATTAAGTTAATCATCAATGTGTAGGCCAATTCAAGAGAAGATCAAGGCTTTGTTACCTTTAGGGACTGCTCATCTGTCAGAAGCAAAAACATATTAATTTGTTTGTTTTTTGGAGTGTACAATGGAAAAAGCTGATCATGTATGGCACATAAAGCTTATGGGTGGCTGAAAAGACACTGGGCCAGATTTTCAAAGGAATTAAGTATAAGAATGTGTGTGCTCAGTGAAGTTAAAAACATGGCTAGCATTATGGTTATAAAATCAATCTTGTGCTAATGTTCCCAAGAATCAAACAATAGCTATTTAAGGGCACTTCTTGCAGATATTTGCTAGCATATGAGAAAAAATTTATTTAGGCAATCAATGTTATAATATGAAAAAAAGTGATATCACACATTAAGAAGATGGAGCTAAGCTTAAAGCTAACACACACAAAAAATTTAGCTAGTTCTGATGCATGCATGAGATTGAAGTGAGAGAAATGGAAATAAAATAAAATAAAATAAAATAAGAGGCCAGGCATGGTGGCTCACACCTGTAATCTCAGCACTTTGGGAGGCTGAGGCAGGCAGATCACAAGGTCAGGAAATCGAGACCATCCTGGCTAACAGGAGAAACCCTGTCTCTACTAAAAATACAAAAAATTAGCCAGGCATAGTGGTGTGTGCCTGTAGTCTCAGCTACTTGGAAGGCTGAAGCAGGAGAATAGCTTGAACCTGCGAGGCGGAGGTTGCAGTTGGCTTAAATGGTGCCACTGCACTCTAGACTGGGTGACAGAGTGAGACTCTGTCTCAAAAAAAAAAAAAAAAGAAAAAGAAAAAACTTGAAGTCTAGTTCAAGAGCCCAAGAGACTATCTCTTAGAGTGGTTATGTTCACAGAATAGGAAAACCAGTTCAAGAAAGAGCCAACTTTATACAGAAGATAATTAATTTGGCTTAGAATTATTGATTCTAGGGGGAATATTCAGGTGGCAATATTCCATTGAAAACTGAAAATATTTGACTGCTCTTGGATGTTGGGCTAAAGATATACATAGCTGTCATAGCAAAATTCAAAAGATGTGCTCCCCTACACTTCCCTATAAGATTCCTGTTCCCTGGTTCTTTAATGAAATGATGATCTAGGTATTGTAGTAAAGAGTTTTGAAGACAGAATGAAGGTTGCTGCTCAGTTTCATCTTGAGATAGGAAGAATATTCTGGATTACCCCAGTAGACCTAGCATAATTACATGAGCTACTAAAAGCAGAAGTCAGAAGAGTTAGAGAAATTTAACTGAAGAGAGAGGCAGAGGAGAGTTGAGGCACAAGGGGAGGTCAGAAAGATTTGAGCCATTAGAATGACTAAATCTACTGTTGCTGACTTTGAATATGAATGAAGAAGACCATATTACAAGGAATGAGAAAGGCCTCTAAAAGATGAAAGTGACCCTACCCAACAGCTAGTACGGAAATGAGAACCTCAGTCCTACAATTGCATGGAACTGAATTCTGACAACAAACTAAATACGCTTAGAAGCTGTTTTATCCCAGAGCTTCCAGGAAAAAAACAATGATGCTGACACATTGATTTTGTGAAGTCAAGAGCAAAGAACAAGCTGATCCACATTATGCTTAGATTCCTGACCTACAGAACTCTGAGACAATAAAATTGTGTTGTTTTAATCCCCTAAATTTGTAGTAATTTATTAAGGCAGCAATAGGAAATTAATAAGATTGTTAACACAGAACTAATTCAATGAAGATCACTGAAGTGATAATGTAACTGAAGCACATAGAAAAGAGAGAAGAATTTATTGCTTAAAATTAAGTTTTTCTGGGTGCAATGGCTCACGCTTGTAATCCCATCTGCTTGGGAGGCTGAGGTGGGGAGAATCACCCAAGCCAAGGAGTTCCAAGCTGCAATGAGCCACATTTGTGCCCGCACTTCAGCTTAGGTAACAGAGACCCTGTCTCTAAAATAATAATCATAATAAGGTTTGGAATAAAATGAGAAGATGATGGAAGAGAGCGGGGTCAGTAAAGCCAAACCAAGCAAGATGCAGGCTAGGGAATGAATGGGCAATCAGTGAACGAAAGGGCAATTGACAATTATAGGAACTCTTCAGGGTCATCAAATAGAGCTAAAACTGCAATGAATGATCAATAAGTTCAATTCTACAGGAAAGTCAGATATATAAGATTGAAGAAAAAATCACTATTTGAGGAAATCATTGGAGGTGGAGATCATATTTCAGGAATAAGAAGGGGGTGGCGAGAAAATGGTTCTGACAAGTGTAGAATGCTTTGGAGTTTAGATGTGAATTTTATAAAACGGTGAGTTTGAAAAAGCAACGACAAATAAAAACTGAAATAAACATAATTTTAGTACAAAAGATGACCATTCTTAAAGAAATTTTAATTATTAAATTAATTATCAATTAAATTAATTTAATTAAATTAATTATTAAATGTTTTTTAATTATTTTAATTATTAAATGTTTACATTATGCTTTTTATTAGCACATTAGGTGAAAGTGAAACCTGTTAATTCTTACGTGCTCACACATGTACAGGAGGAAGCATTTAACAGAGGGAACAGATACTGGGACTAACCTGGACTTTTCAACCTGAGCAAGTTCCTTAAGGTCCCTACGTCTCAGCTTTCTCAGCAAATATATAACACTAATGATATGTGCTTCATAAGCTTGTCATGACAATTACATGAGAAAAGATGTGCAAGTCCCTTAGCATAGATTCAACAATCTAAGTCAATTGCAAAAGTCTCAAACTGAATACTGCTTACATAGTAGGGGAAGTCTTAATGTCTGCCCCAGAAGGAATTTGAGAATAGGGAATATTAAAGCAGTCTACAACTGGATAGAAAGAAAATGTTCCGTCTGGATAGCTCCCCTACTCTTCTAATATTACCTAATAAATAAATGGGGATACTCCTCCTGAAGCACCGTGTCATAACCACCAGCTATGCTGATCCATATTTACATTCATTCTTTTTCTTTTCTTCTTTTTGGTTATGTGAGCAAGCTTTCTCTTCATAAAGGGTGGCCTTGAGTGACTGCATAGTTTGATATATATAATTTCAATGGGTTCCATTTGCATCAAAATCTAAGTAAATGGCTTTCCCTGGAGTTGTGCTGCTATATCTTGCCAAATTGCCTTCACATTTCACATTACAACACTACCTCTTACATTATGGTATACTTCAAATTAGTTAAAATTCAGTCCTACGCACCTGAATTAAACTTGAGAGACTCTGGTTTCTTGATAAGATGTAATAAAAAGCTTTTTCATTAGTTTGTAATTTACACAATTTAAATCTCCTTGAATTAGTTTTTTAAAAAAAACTACACTCAGGGAAAGCCTCTTTTAGAAACCATCATTGTGGAGCCCACAGATGGACAAATATGAGCACGTACCTAAATGAAACTCATATCATCATATGATAAGGTCTACATTGTGAATATATCAATGACTATATTTCAAAATGTTGAGTAGTTATAAAAATATGTATTTCCTGAAAGACGTTAGCTTGTTGTTATATACTATCAAAAAAACCTGCATTAACATTGTGATAACTCTGTAACACATTTAAAATTAAATAGTGATGATATATTTCAAGTGTTTTCTTAAAAAGAATATTTATTTGATTTCAGATATTCTCTGTCTAAATTATCTACTCAGGTTTTCATTCTGTAGGATATCATTTAGGGTTTACTATTAAAATATCACCTTTTGATTAAGAAAGTGTAAGAAATCAAACATATATCTCAGTCCTGGGCCCAGTACAAACACATTCCTCCATATATCTCAGTCCTGGGCCCAGTACAAACATTCCTCCATTTGTCTCAACTTCCAGGGCCCAGTACAAACATTCCTCCATTTGTCTCAACTTTAGAAAAACACCACCTGGAGAGTCCCCAATAAGGTCACAACCGTTTGTGGAGTGGTTTTACTGAAAGCGTGGGAACCAATAAAAAACCTGCTAAATGTATAACTTAAAATGTTAACCAATTGTAATGCTGTAACCAAAAGAATTCCCTTGTTTCTTTGTAACCTTACATATCCTGTTTACATCAGGCTATAAAAAGCGAGCACATGCATCGTTCGGGGCCCTCTTGTATGCTGTGGAGCAGAGGGACCAAGTTCGAACTTGCAGTAAAGATCCTTGCCGCTTGGCTTTGACTCTGGACTCTGGTGGTCTTCTTCGGGGAATAAACGGTCTGGGCATAACAAAAGAGTTTCCAGGTCAGGTGCGGTGGCTCACACCTGTAATCCCAGCACTTTGGGAGGCCAAGACGGGCAGATCACGAGGTCAGGAGATTGAGACCATCCTGGCTAACACGGTGAAACCCTGTCTCTACTAAAAATAAACAAATAAAAATAAATTAGCCAGGTGTGGTGGTGGGAGCCTGTAGTCCCAGCTACTTGGAGGCTGAGGAAGGAGAATGGCATGAACTTGGGAGGTGGAGCTTGGTCCAGTGAACCGAAATCGCTCCACTGCACTCCAGCCTGGGCAACAGAGCAAGACTCTGTCTAAAAAAAAAAAAGAAAGAAAGAAAGAAAGAGTTTTGAGTAAGAGGAAGTTTATGCTATTGTTTTGTTTTCTTTTTAGGTTATCTTTTATTGAATATATATACACTAAATTAGATTATCCAAAATATGTGCACTATATTGTACCAATTTAAGCTATAATTAACCCTATATGAAAGAAACTGCTTTTGCAAAAATTATAACAGTGAGAAAAATCTGACACAGAAGATTACGACCAGGAAATAAATCTGACCTAACTGACTCCATCTTGCTTTTAACTCCAAGCTTCCCTCGTTCATTTCTCGGCAGTGGCCAATGTAATTATAGGAGGAATTTAGTTTATTGTTTAACTTTGGAACAAAGATGATAATAACTTCTTCCTGAAACAAAAACCCTCCTACCCTGGAGACCAGACTGCCTTTGTAAAACTAATAAACTAGCCACAAGATTAGAAATTATGGCTCAGGAGTCGCGTAGCCAGAGGTCACAACATTTATAATCTCCCCAATTGCTCCTATAGATAAAATTCCTGTTATAAAATGTAAGATGGGTGTTTGAAGTATTTTTCAGACCCTGCATTCTGATGGACCAGCTGGCACCACCCAGATTGGTAAACTGGGTTATCTGGTGTTTGGTCCTTACCCAGGAACTAACTCAGGACAAGGAGACAAGCGCTGACACCCTATGATTTCATCCCCAACCCAACCAATCAGCATTTCCCATTCTCTAGTCCCCTGCCTGCCAAACTGCTCTTAAAAAAACCCTAGCCTCCTAATTTTCAGGGAGAGTGACTTGAGTATAAAACTCAGGTCTTCTGTTTAGCCAGCTCTGTGTTTATTAAACTCTTTCACAATTGCAAGAATACTGTCTCAGTAAATTGGTTTTATCTGTGCAATGGATAAGAACTCATCAAAACATGAATTTTATGTAAGCAATTATGAATGTCAATTGCCTATTTTAGCAACTAGGATTGTTTGTATGCCATTGAACCTTCTGGCATTCTGCTGTTTCTAGAATTTTAACAATTCATATTACAAATTTTTTGGGGGGTGAGGGTAAGAATATGTTAGTTCAGCATTACTTTATCTTACTGTTTAAGGCATCAAAATCCAGAGAGAAACTTTATAGATTCTCCATAGTTTCTACAATGACATGAACTGATTAATTAAAGTCTCTATATTTCATTGTTTTTATCTATACATGTAATTATTGTACTGCACTGATAAAAGGAGGAAATAATTCACTATATTTTAAAGTAACGGGCATGTAATAAAACTGCAATAAGCATTAGGCGTTTAATAATAGTAACAGTTACTTTTATTTAAAAATTGACAAAAATCTAATATAAACTCAGCTCAGCTCTCGTCCTAAAAAAGCAATGCACTAAGTTCCGTGTAAAAAAATCAAAAAACAGAAAAATAACAAAAGCAACATTTTATTCTGTGTAACCAGGTGCATATGCTAGACTGACCTGACATAAATGTGCCACTTCCCCATAGCAAACACACAGGAGTGTTGGAAAAAACATAAAAGTAAAAGTATTTACATGTATAACTGCCATTGAAGAAAGCAAGCTCATTGTTGGTGCTTTGAAAAAATAAACAATTTAAAGCCGATGTCATGAATGGAATTTCCATCATGAAATTCACTTTGTAAAGTCAACAGCATCAAAGGATTGCTCTCTACATGAAAGTAAGACAAAAATAATTATGTACTTGAACAAAAGCATTGCAAAAAGTACTGTCACCTTCACAGGGTTCTAAGAGTAAAAGAATAACTCATGAGATGACAAACATAAGAAGGTATCAGTTATGAATGTGAGAAAGCAGCAACAACTCTAAGTAAAGGCTAAACATAAAGTTTGTTCTAGAAACAGCAAAACCAATAAGGCATGAGAAGAGGTAAATGTAAATTTATTTAAAAAACTTCACAATCCCAAAACATAGTATTCTTACAGAAAACAAATCATTCTTAAAATGACCTGACAATTTAAAATTTAACAACAGAAAAGTATCAGACCATCATGAGAGAACAGATGCATTTAAGAACAATTAGCATGATAATAATATGTATAAACATTTTAAAAGACAGTTTAAAATAAGTATGCTTAAAATGCTTACATAATAAAATCTCATTTATAAAAATAATGCCAGATTACAGAGTATGAAACAGAAAGAAAAGACAGATTAGAAAGAACCCAATTATAGCTTCTGGAAATTATAGATGTACAGAGACACATGCTTATTGTCATTAAAATTTTGAAGAAAAATGCATGATAGGTTGTAAAATAGATTAGATAAGCAAAAACAGAATTACTGAATTATTTTCTCTAGCATCTGTTAGGATAATAAAATTTTATAGGATCTTTTGTCTCCCTTTCCTAAGTCCAATCCTGCAAAGAAAAAAAAAGGAAAAGAAAAGAAAATCTAGAGGAAATTTGAGGAGTCCTATTTTAACATAAAAACTATAAGAAACACTTAAAATAATTAAAAGTAGATGGGTTGTGCTCATGTGGAGAGAATATAATAGTGTGAAGGAGAATTTAGTATCAATAAAAATATAATACAAAATTAAAAATACATTAGATGAAGATAGTCTATTTGCTAAAAAAAAGAACAATTTTAAGAAGTTATAATAATTATAAACACATACGCAACTAACATTACAGCCTTGAATTATTTAAAAATACTGATATATTGAAACAGACAAACCAATAATTTTAAATGAAAAATTTACATTAATCTGGAAATCTGATATATTAAGAAAAATTAGTAAACAATATAGAAATAACAAAATCAATAAGCAATAAAGAAATAGAAAGCAAATAACATGAGCACTAATATAATTATGCATACATGTATTTTATGGTGTTTATACATATGTCAAAAACTATATATGTACATATAAACACACACATTCACAAAAGTCATGATGAATAAAGGCAATCAAAGGATCCAAAATAATTTTAATAAAGCAGCATTAGGCAGAATGTTGTAAAAATGAAACAAAAGATAAAAACAAAACTGAAGAAAGTAAAAAGTCCTTGAAATTTAAAAGCTATACATTAACCTATTTGTACAAAAATGATGAAAGAAATAAGAAATATTTTAAACTGAGTCACAGTAAAATGACTAACACACTAAATTTGGGAGTCAGAGTTAAAGAAATGCATGGAGAAAACTTCATACTTTCTAATAGATTTATCAGAATATAAAGAATGAAACATGAACTTACTGTTCAATTTAAGAATCTAGAAAAAAGCCGGGCACCGTGACTCACGCCTGTAATCCTAGCAATTTGGGAGGCCAAGGCAGGTTGATCACTTGAGGTCACGAGTTCGATACCAGCCTGACCAACTTGGTGAAACCCCATCATGACTATAAATACAAAATTAACTGGGCGTAGTGGCACATGCCTGTAATCCCAGCTACTTGGGAAGCTGAGGCAAGAGAATTGTTTGAACTTGGAGGCAAAGATTGCAGTGAGCTGAGATAGCTCCATTGCACTCCAGTCTGGGAAACAAGAGCAAAACTCTGTCTCAAAATAAATAAATAAATAAATAAATAACAACAACAACAACAACAAAGAATCTAGAAGGAGAGCAACAAAAACAAAAAATAAAAGTAAGAAGAAAAGGGAAAAGGAGAAAGAGGAAGAGGGCAGAGATAGAGAAAGAAATAAAACCTTCTAGCCAGATATACATCAAACCTCAGACTTATACCTCAGTTCCTTCTACCCAGCACATCATGCCCTGCTTTCATAAAAAACAGAACTACAAGACATATTCAAAAACAGAAAAGAGACAGAGCAAGCATCTGACTCAGACTCAGGTATAACAATTATTTTGAAATTATCAAACCATGAAAAGAAAAATGTTAGTTAACATTCAATAGTGTGATATTTTTTCCCAAAATTCACAAGCTGAAATTTTTACCTCCAAGGTCGTAGTATTCAGAGATGGGGACTTTGGTAGGTAGATTGTGAGGTTTGAGTCCTCAAAAAGTGGAATCAGTGCCCTTAACAAAGAGGCCCAAGAGAGACCCTTTGCCCCTTCTACCATGTGAGGTTAGAGTGAGAAGATGACTGTGAGAAGGCAGGACCTCATCAGACAGTCAATCTGCCTATACTTTGATCTTGGACTCCCCAACCTCCAGAACTGTAAGAAATACATTTCTACTCTTTATAAGCCTCTCAGCCTATGACACTTTGTTATAGCAACCCAAATGGTCTAAGAAAGAATAAATGAAGGTAAGATAAAATCTTTTATTTTTCTTATTCTTAGTTGATAAGAAAGACAAAATTGATCTGTGTCTGTTCTTTCACCAGTATTACACTATCTTCAATATTGCTACTGAATTGTAAGACTTGAAGCAGGTAGTATCAGTCCTTTGAATTTGTTCTCCTTTAATACTATGCTGGCTATTTAGGTTCTTTTTCTTTTCCATATATGCTTTAGAATCAGTTTGTCAACATGCACAAAATAGTAACTCAATTACTTTCTTATATTCCAGCAATGAATTGGAATTTGGAATTAAAAGCACAATACCCTTTACATTAGCTTCAATAAAATAAAGTAATAGGTATAAATTTAAGAAATATATACAAGATATATCTGAGAAAAAAACTACAAAACTTTGATGTAAGAAATCAAAGATCAAAGTAAATGGAGAAATAGATATATGAATAGGAAAATTTTGTATTGTCAACATGTCAGTTCTTCACAACTTGATCTATAGATTTAACACAATCTCAATGAAAACCCAAGCAGGTTATTTTGTCCACATTGAAAACCTGATTCTAAAGAATATGTAAAAAACCAAAAGACTCTAAGGAACCAGCATAATATTAAAGGAGAACAAATTCAAAGACTGATATTACCTACTTCAAGTCTTACAATTCAGTAGCAATACTGAAGATAGTGTGATACTGGTTTAAGAATAGACACACGAATCAATAGAACGATTAGGGAACCCAGAAGAAGACTCCCACAAATTAGTCACTAATCTTTTACAAAAGAGCAACGACAATTCAATGGAGAAAGGATAGTTGCTATGATTGAACTGTGTCCAACCTAAATGTGTATGTTGAAACCCTAACTGCCCATGTGACTCTATTGGTGATAAGACCTTTAAGGAGGCAATTAGGGTAGAGCTCTGGTAGGATGAAATTCCTTTTCTTACAAGAATAGACACCAGAGAGTTTGAATGCTCTCTCTCTTTCTCTCTCTCTGCCTCTCAAAATGTGCAGAGAAGAGGTCATGTGAACACACGGCAAGAGCTGGTAACTTATAGGAAATGAGGCCTGACCTGAAACCAACCATGCTGGCACCGTGAACTTGGAATTCCAGCCTCTAGAACTATGAGGAAAACAAACATCTCTTGTTTAAGCTACCCAGTATGTGGTATTTTGTTATGGCAGCCCTAGCTGACTAAGACGGTAGTCTTTTCAGTGAATCAATGAATAATGCTGGGAAAACTGAGAATCCATAAACACACACACATACACACACACGATTCTAAACACAAACCTTACAAATTTCACAGAAATTAATTCCAAAGGGATTATAGACTAATGTCAAATGGAAACCTATAAAATTCCTATAAGATAACATAGGAGAGGCCGCACTTGGGGGCGGAGCAAGATGGCCAAATGGGAACAGCTCCAGTCTCCAACTCCTGGCGCGAGCGACACAGAAGACTGGTGATTTCTGCATTTTCAACTGAGGTACTGGGGTCATCTCACTGGGGAGTGTCGGACAATCGGTGCTGGTCAGCTGCTGCAGCCCGACCAGCGAGAGCTGAAGCAGGGCGAGGCATTGCCTCACCTGGGAAGCGCAAGGGGGAAGGGAATCCCTTTTCTTGGCAGGCGAACTGAGACACACAACACCTGGAAAATCGGGTAACTCCCACCCCAATACTGCGCTTTAAGCAAACGGGCACACCAGGAGATTATACCCACACCTGGCCAGGAGGGTCCCAAGGCCACGGAGCCTCCCTCATTGCTAACACAGCAGTCTACAATCTAACCACAAGGCAGCAGCGAGGCTGGGGGAGGGGCGCCCACCATTGCTGAGGCTTAAGTAGGTAAACAAAGCCGCTGGGAAGCTCGAACTGGGTGGAGCTCACAGCAGCTCAAGGAAACCTGGCTGTCTCTGTAGACTCCACCTCTGGGGACAGGGCACAGCTATAAAACAACAGGGGAAGCAGCAGAGGCCTGTGCAGACCCGAATGACTCTGTCTGACAGCTTTGAACAGAGCAGTGGATCTCCCAACATGGAGGTTGAGATCTGAGAAAGGACAGACTGCCTGCTCAAGTGGGCCCTTGACCCCTGAGTAGCCTAACTGGGAGACATCCCCCACTAGGGGCAGTCTGACACCCCACACCTCACACGGTGGAGTACACCCCTGAGAGGAAGCTTCCAAAGTAAGAATCAGACAGGTACACTCGCTGTTCAGCAATATTCTATCTTCTGCAACTTCTGCTGCTGATACCCAGGCAAACAGGGTCTGGAGTGGACCTCAAGCAATCTCCAACAGACCTACAGCTGAGGGTTCTGACTATTAGAAGGAAAACTATCAAACAGGAAGAACACCTATACCAAAACCCCATCAGTACGTCACCATCATCAAAGACCAGAGGCAGATAAAACCACAAAGATGGGGAAGAAGCAGGGCAGAAAAGCTGGAAATTCAAAAAATAAGAGCGCATCTCCCCCTGCAAAGGAGCGCAGCTCATCGCCAGCAATGGATCAAAGCTGGTCAGAGAATGATTTTGACGAGATGAGAGAAGAAGGCTATAGTCCATCAAACTTCTCAGAGCTAAAGGAGGAATTACGTACCCAGCACAAAGAAACTAAAAACCTTGAAAAAAGAGTGGAAGAACTGATAGCTAGAATAATTAACGCACAGAAGGTCATAAATGAAATGACAGAGATGAAAACCATGACACGAGAAATACGTGACAAATCCACAAGCTTTAGTAACCGACTTGATCAACTGGAAGAAAGAGTATCAGCGATTGAGGATCTAATGAATGAAATGAAGCAAGAAGGGAAACCAAAAAAAAAAAAGAAGAAAAAGAAATGAACAAACCCTGCAAGAAGTATGAGATTATGTAAAAAGACCAAATCTACGTCTGATTGGGGTGCCTGAAAGTGAGGGGGAAAATGGAACCAAGTTGGAAAACACTCTTCAGGATATCATCCAGGAGAACTTCCCCAACCTAGTAGGGCAGGACAACATTCAAATTCAGGAAATACAGAGAACACCACAAAGATACTCCTTGAGAAGAGCAACTCCAAGACACATAATTGCCAGATTCACCAAAGTTGAAATGAAGGAAAAAATCTTAAGGGCAGCCAGAGAGAAAGGTCGGGTTACCCACAAAGGGAAGACCATCAGACTAACAGCAGACCTCTCGGCAGAAACTCTACAAGCCAGAAGAGAGTGGGGGCCAATATTCAACATTCTTAAAGAAAAGAATTTTCAACCCAGAATTTCATATCCAGCCAAACTAAGTTTCATCAGTGAAGGAGAAATAAAATCCTTTACAGATAAGCAAATGCTTAGAGATTTTGTCACCACCAGGCCTGCCTTACAAGAGACCCTGAAGGAAGCCCTAAACATGGAAAGGAACAACCGTTACCAGCCATCGCAAAAACATGCCAAAATGTAAAGACCATCGAGGCTAGGAAGAAACTGCATCAACTAACGAGCAAAATAACCAGTTAATATCATAATGGCAGGATCAAGTTCACATAACAATATTAACCTTAAATGTTAATGGACTAAATGCTCCAATTAAAAGACACAGACTGGCAAACTGGATAAAGAGTCAAGACCCATCAGTCTGCTGTATTCAGGAGACACATCTCACATGCAAAGACAAACATAGTCTCAAAATAAAGGGATGGAGGAAGATCTACCAAGCAAATGGAGAACAAAAAAAAGCAGGGGTTGCAATCCTAGTCTCTGATAAAATAGACTTTAAACCATCAAAGATCAAAAGAGACAAAGAAGGTCATTACATAATGGTAAAGGGATCAAATCAACAGGAAGAGCTAACTCTCCTAAATATATATGCACCCAATACAGGAGCACCCAGATTCATAAAGCAAGTCCTTAGAGACTTACAAAGAGACTTAGACTCCCATACAATAATAATGGGAGACTTCAACACTCCACTGTCAACATTAGACAGATCAACAAGACAGAAAGTTAACAAGGATACCCAGGCATTGAACTCATCTCTGCACCAAGCGGATCTAATAGACATCTATAGAACTCTCCACCCCAAATCAACAGAATATACATTCTTCTCAGCAACACATCGCACTTACTCCAAAATTGACCACATAATTGGAAGTAAAGCACTCCTCAGCAAATGTACAAGAACAGAAATTATAACAAACTGTCTCTCAGACCACAGTGCAATCAAACTAGATCTCAGGACTAAGAAACTCAATCAAAACCGCTCAACTACATGGAAACTGAACAACCTGCTCCTGAATGACTACTGGGTACAAAACGAAATGAAGGCAGAAATAAAGATGTTCTTTGAAACCAATGAGAACAAAGATACAACATACCAGAATCTCTGGGACACATTTAAAGCAGTGTGTACAGGGAAATTTATGGCACTAAATGCCCACAAGAGAAAGCTGGAAAGATCTAAAATGGACACTCTAACATCACAATTAAAAGAACTAGAGAAGCAAGAGCAAACACATTCAAAAGCTAGCAGAAGGCAAGAAATAACTAAGATCAGAGCAGAACTGAGAGATAGAGACACAAAAAACCCTCCAAAAAATCAATGAATCCAGGAGTTGGTTTTTTGAAAAAATCAACAAAATTGACAGACCGCTAGCAAGACTAATAAAGAAGAAAAGAGAGAAGAATCAAATAGATGCAATAAAAAATGATAAAGGGGATATCACCACAGACCCCACAGAAATACAAACTACCATCAGAGAATACTATAAACACCTCTACGCAAATCAGCTAGAAAACCTAGAAAAGGATAATTTCCTGGACACTTACACTCTTCCAAGACTAAACCAGGAAGAAGTTGAATCCCTGAATAGACCAATAGCAGGCTCTGAAATTGAGGCAATAATAACTTACCCACCAAAAAAAGTCCAGGACCAGATGGATTCACAGCTGAATTCTACCAGAGGTACAAGGAGGAGCTGGTACCATTCCTTCTGAAACTATTCCAATCAATAGAAAAAGAGGGAATCCTCCCTAACTCATTTGATGAGGCCAACATCATCCTGATACCAAAGCCTGGCAGAGACACAACAAAAAAAGAGAATTTTAGACCAATATCCCTGATGAACATCAATGCAAAAATCCTCAATAAAATACTGGCAAACCGGATTCAGCAGCACATCAAAAAGCTTATCCACCATGATCAAGTGGGCTTCATCCCTGGGATGCAAGGCTGGTTCAACATTCTCAAATCAATAAACGTAATCCAGCATATAAACAGAACCAAAGACAAAAACCACATGATTATCTCAATAGATGCAGAAAAGACTTTTGACAAAATTCAACAGCCCTTCATGCTAAAAATGCTCAATAAATTTGGTATTGATGGAACATACCTCAAAATAGTAAGAGCTATTCATGACAAACCCACAGCCAATATCATACTGAATGGGCAAAAACTGGAAAAATTCCCTTTGAAAACTGGCACAAGACAGGGATGCCCTCTCTCACCACTCCTATTCAACATAGTGTTGGAAGTTCTGGCTAGGGCAATCAGGCAAGAGAAAGAAATCAAGGGTATCCAGTTAGGAAAAGAAGAAGTCAAATTGTCCCTGTTTGCAGATGACATGATTGTATATTTAGAAAACCCCATTGTCTCAGCCCAAAATCTCCTTAAGCTGATAAGCCACTTCAGCAAAGTCTCAGGATACAAAATTAATGTGCAAAAATCACAAGCATTCTTATACACCAGTAACAGACAAACAGAGAGCCAAATCATGAATGAACTTCCATTCACAATTGCTTCAAAGAGAATAAAATACCTAGGAATCCAACTTACAAGGGATGTAAAGGACCTCTTCAAGGAGAACTACAAACCACTCCTCAGTGAAATAAAAGAGGACACTAACAAATGGAAGAACATACCATGCTCATGGATAGGAAGAATCAATATCGTGAAAATGGCCATACTGCCCAAGGTTATTTATAGATTCAATGCCATCCCCATCAAGCTACCAATGAGTTTCTTCACAGAACTGGAAAAAATGGCTTTAAAGTTCATTTGGAACCAAAAAAGAGCCTGCATTGCCAAGACAATCCTAAGTCAAAAGAACAAAGCTGGAGGCATCACGCTACCTGACTTCAAACTATACTACAAGGCTACAGTAACCAAAACAGCATGGTACTGGTACCAAAACAGAGATATAGACCAATGGAACAGAACAGAGTCCCCAGAAATAATACCACACATCTACAGCCATCTGATCTTTGACAAACCTGAGAGAAACAAGAAATGGGGAAAGGACTCCCTATTTAATAAATGGTGGTGGGAAAATTGGCTAGCCATATGTAGAAAGCTGAAACTGGATCCTTTCCTTACTCCTTATACGAAAATTAATTCAAGATGGATTAGAGACTTAAATGTTAGACCTAATACCATCAAAACCCTAGAAGAAAACCTAGGTAGTACCATTCAGGACATAGGCATGGGCAAGGACTTCATGTCTAAAACACCAAAAGCAACGGCAGCAAAAGCCAAAATTGATAAATGGGATCTCATTAAACTAAAGAGCTTCTGCACAGCAAAAGAAACTACCATCAGAGTGAACAGGCAACCTACAGAATGGGAGAAAATTTTTGCAATCTACTCATCTGACAAAGGGCTAATATCCAGAATCTACAAAGAACTCAAACAAATTTACAAGAAAAAAACAAACAACCTCATCAAAAAGTGGGAAAAGGATATGAACAGACATTTCTCAAAAGAAGACATTCATACAGCCAACAGACACATGAAAAAATGCTCATCATCACTGGCCATCAGAGAAATGCAAATCAAAACCACAATGAGATACCATCTCACACCAGTTAGAATGGCAATCATTAAAAGGTCAGGAAACAACAGGTGCTGGAGAGGATGTGGAGAAATAGGAACACTTTTACACTGTTGGTGGGATTGTAAACTAGTTCAACCATTATGGAAAACAGTATGGCGATTCCTCAAGGATCTAGAACTAGATGTACCATATGACCCAGCCATCCCACTACTGGGTATATACCCAAAGGATTATAAATCATGCTGCTATAAAGACACATGCACACGTATGTTTATTGCGGCACTATTCACAATAGCAAAGACTTGGAATCAACCCAAATGTCCATCTGTGACAGACTGGATTAAGAAAATGTGGCACATATACACCATGGACTATTATGCAGCCATAAAAAAGGATGAGTTTGCATCCTTTGTAGGGACATGGATGCAGCTGGAAACCATCATTCTTAGCAAACTATCACAAGAAGAGAAAACCAAATACCGCATGTTCTCACTCATAGGTGGGAACTGAACAATGAGATCACTTGGACTCGGGAAGGGGAACATTACACATCGGGGCCTATCATGGGGAGGGGAGAGGGGGGAGGGATTGCATTGGGAGTTATACCTGATATAAATGACGAATTGATGGGTGCTGACGAGTTGATGGGTGCAGCACACCAACATGGCACAAGTATACATATGTAACAAACCTGCACGTTATGCACATGTACCCTAGAACTTAAAGTATAATTTAAAAAAAATTAAAAAAAATTAAAAATAAAAAATAAAACACTTAAAAAAAATAGGAGAAAACATAGATGACTTAGAGTTTGTTGAAAATGTTTTAAACATAACACCAAAAGCACAATCTATGAAAAGTTGGACCTCATTAAATTAAAAACTTCCTCTTCTACAAAGACACTATTAAGAGAATAAAAAGATAACTCATAGGCAGAAAGAAAACCTTTGCAGAACAAATATTTAATAAAAGACTGGTATCCAAAACATACAAATATTTTTTTAAAAAATCAACAATAAGAGAATAAACAATCCAATTAAAAAATGTAGAAAAGATCTGCACAGACATCTCACCAAAAATATATACTAATGGCAAATAAGCACATGAAAAGACATTCAACATCATGTGCCATTAAGGAACTGAAATTGAACTGACGATGACCACTATCTACCTATTAAAATAGCTACAATCTAAAACACTGGCAACAACAAACACTGGCAACAGCAAACACTAGCAAGTAGGTGGAGCAGCAGCTCTTATTTATTGCTGTCAACAGTGCACAATACTGCTACATAGAAACACATTTTGACAGTTTCTTATAAAACTAAACGTACTCTTTTCATATGATCTCACAATCATACTCCTTGTTATTTATTTAAATGAGTTCAAAACTTTATGTTCACACAAAGACCTGAAAATTATTGTTTACAGCAGCTTTATTCATAATTGGCAAAACTCAGAAGAAACCCAAATATCCTTCAATAGGTGAACAGATAAACGGTGGTTAAATCACATAATGAAATATTGTCAGTGATAAAAAGAAATGTGCTATGTGTATTGCTACAAGAAAGAAGCCAATCTAAAAATGCTACCTACTGTATGTCTGCAAATGTGTACGGCATTCAGGTACAGGCAACTACAAAGACATGAAAAGATTAGTGGCTAGCAGGAGTTCTGGCTGGGGAGAGTGAGAGGCATGAGTAGGTGATTTCTAGGGCAATGATACTCTTCCGCATGAGACAGTAATAATGAACAAATGTCATTACACACTTGTCAAAACCTGTAGAATGTGTAACACAAAAATGATACCTCATGTAAACTATGAACTTTAGCTAATAACAAGGTATGTATATTTACTCATTAATTGTAACAAACATATCACACTAATGAAAAAATATTAATAATATAAGAAACTTTGTGTGTTGGGGGGAGAGAAGTGAGGTTATATGAGAACTATTTATATATTTTGTTAAATTCTTCTGTAAACTTTAAATATATTGTCTATTAATTAAAAGAATTAATTTGAAGTTAAGAATGGCTCATATAAAATGAAGATTATATTGTACCATTAATTTAGGAATAAAATGAACTTTATTCTCTGCATATGATATCAAAAAAGTACAATGATATCCTCAACGAAGAGGTTAAACAGGTTATGAGGTATAGATTGAAACCAACTTAGTAAATAGTAAAATAGGCGAGAAAGTTACTCAGTACTCAGAATGAAGCACAAATGTATGAAGAGATGTAAGAGCTAAAGGGTAGAATATTAAAGATCATTCTATGCTTAGTTATATTCACATATAGAGAGTATCAATAATATAGAAGTGAGATATTGTTGCCAAGATAATGGTAGGCATTTTCTAAGATGGAGGCTCTGATTACTGATAGTGGAGGATCATACCAAAAATGAGAGAAAGATAAAACAGAGGAGCTACACTGAAATAAACTGAAAGCAAGATCACATTAGCAAGAATCAATGCCAAAGATAACTGAATAATTTTTAAAAGATTGAGAGATAATAAATTATAGTCAGCCTAAACATTCTATAACTAAAATGGTCACTTACGGTTCCAGGATGAATTAGTGATATTTTAAAAGATACAAGAAAATGGCCGGTTGAGGTGACTCACGCCTGTAATCCCAGCACTTTGGGAGGCCAAGGCAGGCAGATCATGAGGTAATGGAGAACATCCTGTCTAACACGATGAAACCCTGTCTCTACTAAAAATACAAAAAAAAAAAAAAATTAGCCAGGTGTGGGGGCGAGCGCCTGTAGTCCCAGCCACTTGGGAGGCTGAGGCAGGAGAATGGTGTGAACCCAGGAGGCGGAGCTTGCAGTGAGCCGAGATCGCGCCACTGCACTCCAGCCTGGGCGACAGAGCGAGACTCCGTCTCAAAATAAATACATTAATTAAATTAAATTTAAAAAAGATACAAGGAATGAATTAACTACTCAGAATCTTCTGCTGCTAGAATTAAACACAATGGTTCAATAAAAACAAATTAAACTAGTAAAACTAAATAAGATTCACCATGACTTAATTTGAGGGAACGAGTTGTTAAAAAATGAGAAACCTAAACTTCCGAAACTGTTGACATGAAAAACCAGACTGGTGGTATCAGAGGTCAAAGACGTTGACTACACTTAGACTTTGTCATGTCAAGGAAACATGTTAAAAATGTAACTAGAATTACTAAAAAGTAAAAATAAAATTTTAGCCAATGCACAAATAACAGGAAAAACCAAAGAGCATAACTGATCAAATAGAAATCAAAAAAGAGAAAGAAAAAAGACACAAAGAAAAGGCATTTTAAAAATCACAGAATAAGAGACCGGGAATAAGTGTAAATATACCCATAAACATAGTAAGTGTGGTAGATTACATTATTGCTCAAAATATTTTCTTCCCCTTCCCACTGACATTGGCCTTGGCCATATTATTTGATGAATAACACAAAGGATTAAATTGTCAAGTCAAACTCAGATAAGTCAAACATCTTATCCAATATTAAGTTCTACTAGTAATTTCAAAGATGCAAACATTAAAGGGGCTCAGGTAAAGCAGAGAGAAGTCAAGGACATGCTGAGCAGCTCCCTAGGTGCTTCCTTCCCCTATCAGACATGTGTTCCTGGTCAAGAATACGTAAGTCTCTAAACGAGGTACATAAGTTATTACTCCAGACATCAGGGAGTATTTTGTTTATGAAACATCTCCCACTTATCACTAGCTGGTTATTATGTTTTCCAGGGATATTTTCCTCCTAAATCTATAGATTCTGGTTTTATTTTCTATAAACCATCCTTAACGAAGGACATCCCATTACAAACTTTCCCTAGATAAGGACTCCACTCCTAGTAAATATTGTCCATGTATTTACCCAGAGGTCTAGTTATGATGTTGTCAAGGAGATATGACTGGGTACCTCCACTTGGTAAACAGAGTAATTAATCACAGACTAGACGTTTTAGCACCTTCCTTAATATTTATGCTATTTTTTGTGAGATTATATTTTCCTATTTCACTGAATTCAGAACTGTCAATGTGCCTTGCTTTGGCCAATAAAATGGGGATGAAAGTGAAGCATATCTGAGCAAAGTTTAAAGACCCAGCTTGTGATATGCTTTTTTTCCACTCTGCTAAGAATATAGCAATGTCCCAGGTAAAGGTTACTCTACCTTCCTTGGTCTCAAGTGAAAAAGACATGACAGACACTTAAGAGTGTGCGAGAATTTAACTCTGCTCTAAGTCACTGAGCAGGTTGTTTGTCACTGCATCTGATTAGAAAGAGTGAACCAGAGAAAAATCTTAGCATGCTGGAGCCTATGGGGGAAGACTGAGAGAAAGCCTTCTTGGTCACAAAACTCCAAAAATATTATTTTATCTCATGTAATGTTAAATTTTTTCTGAATTATGCTATAATGCATCTTGGTTATACTCAGAATGTCATCAAACTAGTATATTGATAGTATCATAAAGATAATAGTATAGCCTGAAAATGATTTGTTGGGCAATAAATATTTATTATAAAGCCATTATTATTTTAATAAGATGATTAATACCAAATATTTAAGCTCTTGCATGTGAATCTATAAAAATCCATAGAAACAAATCAATATGTATTAAAACTGATAAAATTCCCATAAACACAAAAAGATGGCTCTTGAATGTTCAATCCATTTATTTTTTCTTTACTTATATAACCTTATTTTTAAAGTTTGATGGTATAATTTCTATTTCTATTTCATTTATAATGGAAGTTTTAAGATATTTTAGAAATAACTATGTTTTAGATGTATTAATTTTAAATATATATTTAAAACATATAGATTAAATATACATACATTTAGATTTATAGATTTTAAAATATATATTTTGTTATATTAATAGAGTAGTATGATATATAGTTAAATATTATATTTATATACACATTTATTTCAAGTTTTATTTTAGACACAGGGGGTACATGTGCAGGTTTGTTGCATAGTTATATTGTACCCAGGTAGCGAGTATAGTCCCCAATACACAGTTTTTTGATCCATTCCCCCCTGCATTCCTCTCCTCTCTAGTAGTCCACAGTGTCCATTGTTCTCATGTTTATGTCCATGTCCATGGGTGCTCAATGTATAGCTCCCACTTAAAAGTCAGAAGATGTGGTGTTTGATTTTCTGTTCCTGCATTAATTAGCTTAGGATTATGGCCTCCAGTTGCATCCATGTTGCTGAACAGGTTGTAATTTCACTCTCTTTTTTTTTTTTTTTTTGTTTGCATAGTATGCTATGGTATAAATGTACACATTTACTTTACCCAGTCCTCTATTGATGGGCACCTAGGTTGATTCCATGTCTTTGCTATGGTGAATAGTGTGGTGATAAACATATGAATGTATGTGTCTTTTTAGTACAAATACCTATTTCCCTTTGGGTATATACACAGTGATGGGATTGCTGGATTGAATGGGAACTCTGAATGGTAGTTCTTTGAGAAATCTCCAAAGTGCTTTCCACAGTCCTGAACTAATTTACATTCCCACCAACAGTGTATAGGTGTTCCCTTTTCTTTGCAGCTTTGCCAGTATCTGTTGCTTTTTGATGTTTTAATAATAGTCATTCTGACTGGTGTGAAATGTTGTCTTGTGGTTTTGATTTGCATTTCTCTAATGATTAGGGAAGATAAAGATGTTTTCAACAGTGTTTGCCATTTATTTTCTCTTTTTTAAAATTACACTTTAAGTTCTGGGTTACATGAGCAGAACGTGCAGTTTTGTTACACAGGTATACACGTGCCATGGTGGTTTGCTGCACCCATCAACCCGTCACCTACATTAAGTACTTCTCCTAATGTTATCGCTCCCCTAGCCCCCCACCCCTCGACTATGTCTTCTTTTGAGAAGTGTCTGTTCATGTCCTTTGTCCATTTTTTAATGGGGTTATTTGTTTTCTGTTTGTTCATTTATTAAGTTTCTTATAGATTCTGAATGTTATATATACCTTTGTCAGATGCATAGTAAATACTTTCTGCCATTCTCCAGGTTTTCTGTTTACTTTGATGGTATCTTTTCCTGTGTAGAAGCTCCTTAGTTTAATTATCCCCTACTTGTCAAATTTTGCTTTTGGAGACTTAGCCAATTTTTTTTTTTTTTTTCCCAAGTCCATATTAATAGTAGCGTTTCCTAGGCTTTCTTCTAGGACATTTATAGTTTGAGGTCTTATATTTAAATATTCAATCCATCTTGAATTAACACTTCTATATGGTGAAAGGTGAGGGCCCAGTTTCATTCTTCTGCATATGACTAGCCAGCTATCCCAGCACCATTTATTGAATAGAGAATCCTTGCCCCTTTGCTTGTTTTTGTTAGCCTTATCAAAGATCAGATGTTTACAAGTGTGAAGATTTATTTCTGAGTTTCTTATTCTGTTTCATTAGTCTATGGGTCTGTTTTTGTACCAGTACTGTGCTGTTTTGGTTACTATTGCCTTATAATAAAGTTTGAAGTTGGGTATTGTGATGCCTCCAGCTTTGTTCTTTTTGCTTAGAATTGCTTTGACTATTTGAGCTCTAAGTCCCATATGAAACTTAGAATAACTTTTTTCTAATTCTGTCAAGAATGACATTGGTAGTTTGATAAAAGTAGTGTTGCATCTGTAAACTGCTTTGGGCAGTATGGCTACTTTAATAATGTTGATTCTTCCAATACATGAGTCATGCTATGTTTTTCTACTTATTTGAGTCAACTCTGATTTCTTTCAGCAGCGTTTTTTAGTTCTCCTTGTAGAGATCTTTCACCTCCTTGGGTGGCTATATTCCTAGGTATTTCATTTTCTTTGTTGTTATTGTCAATGGGATTGTGTTTTTGACTTGCCTCTCATCCTGGGCATTATTGGTATATAGAAATGCTACTGATTTTTGTACATTAATTTGTATCCTGAAACCTTACTAAAATTGTTTATCAGCTCTAGGAGTCTGTTGGTAGATAATTTAGGGTTTTATAGGTATAGAATTATATTATCAGTGAACAGACATAGTTTGATTGTTTCTTTTCTCTTTGGATGCTTTTTATTTCTTCCTTTTGCCTGACTGCCCTGGCTAGGACTCCCAGTACTATGTTGAATAAGAGTGGTGAAAGTGGGTATCCTTTCTTGTTCCAGTTCTCAAAGGGAACTTTTGCCTGTTTAGCATGATGTTGGCTATGGGTTTGTCATAGATGGCTCATTATTTTGAGGTATATTCCTTTGATGCCTTGATTTTTGAAGGTTTTCATTATGAAGAAATGTTGGATTTTATTGGAAGCTTTTTCTGCATCTATTGAGTGATCATATGGTTTTATTTTTAATTCTGTTTAAGGGGTTAATCACAATTATTGATTTGTGTATGGAACCAGCCTTCCATCCCACAAATAAAGCCTAGTTAATCATGGTATATTAACTTTTTGATGTGCTGCTATATTCAATTTGCTAGTATTTTATTCAGGATTTTTGCATCTATGTTCATCAGGGATATTGACATGAAGTTTTCTTTTTTGTGTTGTGTCTCTGCCAGATTTTGGTATGTGGCTGATGCTAGTCTCATAGAATGAGTTAAGGAGGAGCCCCTCCTCCTCAACTTTTTTGGAATAGGTTCAGTAGGATTGGGTACCAGTTCTTATTTGTACATCTGATAAAATTCAGCTATGAATCCATCTGGTCCAGGGAATTTTTGTTGTTGTTGTTGGTAGGTGTTTTATTACAGAATCAATTTCAGAGCTCGATATTGGTCTATTCAGGGTTTCAACCTCTTATTGATTCAATATGGGGAGACTGTGTGTTTCCAGGAATTTATCCATTTCCTCTATATTTTCTAATTTGCATGCACAGAGTTGTTCATAGTATTTTCTGAGCATCTTTGTATTTATGTGGGATCAGTTGTAACATTATGTTTATAATTTCTGATTTACTTATTTTTATTTTCTCTTTTTTCTTTATTAATCTAGCTAGCAGTCTATCAATCTTGTTTTTGCAAAGAACAAACTATTGGTTTCATTGATTTTTTAATGGATTTCTGCATCTCAATTTCATTGAGTTCTTCTAAAATTCTAGTTATTTATTTTCTTCTGCTAGTATTGGGGTTGTTTTATTCTTTTCATTCTAATTCTTTTGTTTTGTTTTGTTTTGTTTTTTGAGACAGAGTCTCGCTCTGTCACCCAGGCTGGAGTGCAGTGGCCTGATCTCAGCTCACTGCAAGCTCCGCCTCCCGGGTTCACGCCATTCTCCTGCCTCAGCCTCCTGAGTAGCTGGGACTACAGGCGCCCACCACCTCACTCAGCTAGTTTTTTGTATTTTTTAGTAGAGACGGGGTTTCACCGTGTTAGCCAGGATGGTCTCGATCTCCTGACCTCGTGATCCACCCGTCTAGGCCTCCCAAAGTGCTGAGATTACAGGTTTGAGCCACCACGCCCGGCCTCTAATTCTTTTAAGTGCAAAGTTAGATTGTTTATTTGAGATCTTTCTAACTTCTTGATAAAGGGTTTTATGCTATAAACTTTGCTCTTAACACCACGTTAGCTACATCTCAGATTTGTGTAAGTCATGTCTGCATTTTCATTAATTTCAGTTTTTAAGCTTCTACCTTAATTTTGAGTTTACCCATGAGTTATTCAGGAGCAGGTTGTTTGATTTCCATAAATGTGTGCAGTTTTGAGAGTTCTTCTTGAAACTGATTTCTATTTTAATTGCACTGTGGTTCAAGAGTATACTTGGTATGATTTTAGTTTTTCTGAATCTATTGATACTTGCTTTTTGACCAATCAATATATTCTATGCACCAATGAGAAGGATGTATATTCTGTGATTATTGGGTGGTCTGTAGGTGTCTATTAGGTCCAATTGATCAAGTGTTGAGTTTAAGTCTAGAATTTCTTTTAAACTTATTTCTTTGCTTTGGAGACAAATGGGCACCAACAGTGAACACCTATTCTTTCATACTAAACTCTTTGGTTTTCCACGGGAAGTGTTCTGATGTATCTATTCAAGTTGAAAGGAGATCTTTTTGATTTCTTATATGAAATCTTGACTCTACATGACCACTCTCATGAAAAGGATGGGCCTTGACATGTATTTATATTACAGATGTAATTTGTTTCCAAAATCTAACCATCTTCTTTAAGGCAAGTTTATGCTACCATCGCAAGAATACGACTATGTGTAGAAAATAATTGCAAAAATGAAAATGGAGTTTTTCCTCTTAAAATTAAGCTTGAGTTAACTTAGCCATAAAAAAAAACAAAATACTATTATCTAAGAATAAAAGCTTTTTTTCATACATAATTATATGAAAAAAGAGTTGGTGTCTATTCTTCACAATTATCAATAAGTGAGGCCTATATTATTTTTCTGATTTGTCTGCTTTCTTTAAATGATGGCATCTACCTTATAGCCCAGACAGCTTTTCCAGCTGCAGCTGTCACATCTGCCTTATAGCCAGAAGGAAGAAAAGACAGAAGAAGGACATTTCTCCTCCTTTTAAGTATATTTCCTGGAAGTTAAATGCACCTTTTCTTCTGTTTATATACCATTGATCATAACAAATAGAAAATCTAGTTGCAAGGGAGGCTGGAAATACAGATTCTATACTGTGTAACCACACATACAGCTATGCTTAGGGAGATCAATTGCTGAATAAAAAGAAAAGAATATGTGAAGAGAAAACACTGGCTCATTTGACTTTGAGAATTTGGACCATTTCTTTGTCCAAATAATCTCACCAGAAAAAAAATCTACTAAAATTATTTTGAATGTTAAAAGAGACATAAATTTATAGCACTTTTTTGATACTGTTAAGTCCCATATGGCTTTAATTTTACAATTAATTTGTAATGAGTATGTCTTATTGACATCTCAGTGTCTATTGGTATATTCAATAGTAAACAAGTTAAGAAAATGTCTTCTTTACTTACCGTGCATTCAATAATAATGAATACATTTTCAACATTATTCACAAATTGCAGTAACTTAATGATGAATTATCATAACACATTCCTTACCTTGGCTAATGTTTACCAAACTTTTCTTTCAAACTTGTGCAATTTAGGATATTATTAGTTCTGGTAACAAACATAAAGTGATGAAGGGATTCAAACCACACAGAAATGTCAGCAATAACTAAAATACTATCATTATTACAGTGCCACAATATCTCCTGGTGCCTATACAAGTATCCCAGGTTGCCTAGTTAATAAACTTGCTCATCTTTTATGGTGTCAGAATTCAGTAAAATATTTCTTTTCACCCCAAAAATTATCACGTTTTAATAAACACATTTAGACGTGTCTGGCTTCATAGTGTGCCATGTCTCATCTCTCGCTTTTTAGCTGTGCACACCCATGAAGACTTGGCATGCTACCAAAGTGGCCTGGAAAACCTTCTGAGAACCACTAGCACCAAAAACATACAATCTCATCTGTTCTTGTGGCTAAATTTGAAAGTGGTAATACTCTATAGTCATATTTTTGGTTTTTCAATATGAATGTATTTTTTATTATTCTTATTTTTTAAATTATTTACCATCTCTCTTATTATATAAGCAGTTAGCCTGTTAGTATGTTTATACATATTTTAATTTGATTGTATAAGACGTGTGGCATACCTGGTGCTATATCACATATTACATGTATGAAGCAGACACTGATAGAACTCTGATTAAGCCTTTGCATGCTGCCATTTCTATGTCTACCTGAAGGCTTCTGAATCCTATTATCTGCGTTTCTACTTCTCAGATTTTTGTTTGTTTGTTTGTTTTGTTTTGTTTTTTCTGAAGCGATGGAAGACTAATCTATCCCAGCATACAAAAGACCAGGAGTCCTGTATCCCCTGGAAACAGTCTTTAACTGGTGATCAATGGTAATGTCTCAGCTCTCTTGATCTTTTGTTGGGATAATTTTGAAGCACGTGTGTTATACCGTCCTCCAGTGTTTCCCTGTAAGAATGAACTCCAGTCACCCATGTTGATTGCTGGCTAGGTCACTCACACAGTATTGGCTGCCACGCTTTCCCTGTGTCATTTTCTTCCTTTTCCCAGAAACTCTGAAAAAAAAAATGCTGCTTACATTTGTAAGTTTTACTCGAAATTTTCTCCTTAGTTTGAGGAAACCACATTAAGCCAATATGATAAATGTCTCCCTGAATTTTCCTTTGCATATATAATTTTCCTTTCTTTGTCTTAATATAATATCTCACATTCTCCTGTTTGAATTGTTTTGGTAACTTCTCACCTGATCTCAACTGTGATTCACAGTTGCTGGTTTTCTTCCTAAATCCCAAGGTTGAGCTTGACTCAAACCTATTAAAAAATTTTCATTGCCTACTCTCTAATGGTCCAATATGCAAAAGCTTCCAAAATTTTGCCTGGATATTTGCTTTCAACCTTGCTTTTCCCTTTATCACCCAACTCTACTCTAGTGAGAGCAGAGAGGTGGCTGCCTGTAAACATAGCATCCCATGCTCTCTCAAGCTTCACTACTTCTACTCAAGCTGGTTCCTCTGCCTAAAACTGTGTTGTTCAATATAGTAACCATTCAATTTTAATTAAATAAGCTTTAGAATTCAGTTTTAAAGTTTCAAGTTTTTAATAGTCACAAGTGGCTCATGGCTATTCTATCAGACACTACAGATAAATAACATTTCTCTCATAGCAGAAAGTTCTATCAGACACCACTGGTCTGGAGCAACCTTGCTTTTATATTTAAAGTCTAAAATATTTCTTTTTTCCCTTCTCAGTTGCGTCTCAAAAGCTAACATTTTTGTGAGAAATTCTCCCAAAGTAGAATTCACTTTGTCATATGACTTTACTGATTTATTTGTTTCATTCAATCACATGGCAGATGTCATGTATTTTACTTAAGAATATTTGTGCATATAAACCTGTCCCCACTTAGGCAGATACCTTAAACACAGGATTAGTGCATTCTCATCTTGGTATTTCTAGAGACACTTAACACAGTGCTTTACTTATCAACAACTACTTTTTTAATTATTGTGAACCCATCAAATCAATCTAAACTCTCTAGAAATTATATATAAAGGTTTCTTTCAAACTACTTCTTTCCAAATTCTGTATTTTTGCCATCACTATTTAGAATCTAGTCTTGTCTGTTAAGTTTTGAAAGCCTATCTAATTTTTTTTTTCCAGTTTTTCCAGTAATTTTCCAACAATAACTTTTGTTGAGACCCCATCAGCTGCAAAATCTGTTCCTGGCATTAAGCTCCTTCTTGCTTTGCCATCTGGTCTTTTTTAGCGGTTCCATGAACACTTTCTTCTCCTCCATGGTCTGGAATTGGCCACAGCCAAACCTGGAAACAGTGTTGATGAACTTAAGGTCAGTCTTCTCCAGAGCAGGATGCTTGGTCTGCACCATCAAAGGCTTGCGGAGGTGAGCACTCACTTCTTGATTCCCACCACACAGCCTTTCAGCATGACAAAGTCATTGGTCCCTTCATTATAGTGGACAAAGCTACCCAGAGGGTTGATGACCTTGTCAGACAAGTCGTCATCAGTGGAGGCATTGTTATTTATCCATTTTTCATCCTTCATAAGGTAGCCCTGGCCAATTTTATAGATCTTGCTATTCTCGTGCAATGATGGTAGCCTTTCTGCCCAGCACATGCCACAGAGAAGGCCACACAGACAGGATGCCATGTCCCAGTACAAGCAGCCTTACACAGCCTTTGGTGGGTCTTATGGGGCAGCTTCTTTGTGTGCCAATGACTGGTGACCCCTTTTGTAGCTTTTGCACTTGGTCACCTCAATGACATCAATTACCCTGTCCTTCCCAAACAATTGGTTCACAGGTACCTGCTGCTCTAGCCTCTCCCGGGCCCAGTCCAGTTTCTCAGCCACAGTGCCTCAGTTCGCCTGGATCTCCATCAGGGGTGCCTTCTTCTGGCACAGAGGAAGTAGGCACATCTGAGTATGGGCAATGACAGAGATGACTTGGCAGTACATTTTCATGCTGTTGAATTCCTTCTCCAGCTGCTTGTTGCCGTCCTCATTCTGCCATTTCTTACAGTAGTTGGTAAAGGTCATCTTTATAGATTATGCCAGTCCTTATAGAAGCACCTTTGCACTCACTGCTGATGTGCTCAGCAAAGACAGTCTTGAAGGTCTGGAGGCCTTGAGGGGTTTGCATATAGCCACAATGCCCACAACTACCATAGGCAGTGTCTCCACAATGGTCACAGCCTCTACCACTTCCTTCTTGTTCACCTTGGATCCTGGGCTGTCAGCTTCTCACATGATGTAAGCCATGCCAGCCTTGTATCCCAGGAAGTCTGTGACGTGGAATGGCTTGGAAGGTTCATCCTTAGGGAAGCTCTTCACCTTCCCATGAAGCCTGCTGCTGTGCTTCCAAGGCAGGAAGCCTAGAGACCTGTGCCAGGGAACAGTGAACTTCCAGTGAGACAGCACACTGTCACATCCTGCTGGCCATAATTGTAAATCATAATTGTATCATCTGTCTCGATTAATTTTGTCAATTGTAGATATAACTGACAAAATACAAATATATGGTTTATTTTATTTCTCAGAGCACTAATTTTTTATTGCTCTCCTGGCATCTAAATATACTGACATAAGCTTCCGGTTGCTTTTTGGGATTATAAAATCCTAGAAAATAGATGCCATATCTATCTAATTAAATTTGCCTATATTCTTGCATAGAATTTTGCTTATTGATTGCTTCATTTTGATGTTTGTTGCCACTTGCAGTACCTATTTGCAGAGAAAATCCATACATGCAAGTGGATCTGGGAGGCTTAGCTCGCTCTTCAATATTAGAACTATATTCTGGTTGAACTACTCTTCCATTTATTTAACTAAACATTAATAGAAATTTTGAATCAAGTTGGCCAAAAGTAACCCTAGATTCTTTCACTGGAGATTTAAATCTTCCTTGATGTGATTCACAGACATTCTTTATGTATTGCTTCTTAACCTGTTGCATACCTAAATAACAGTACTATTATCTTTCTCAAATTTTATGATTTTCTATGTATGGATTATAAGGAGGACTCACTAAGCTGATGTTTATTTTTGCAGAGAGATCATCTGGACTCTAAATGATCACCAAATTCTCTTAAAAATTCTTTCAAACTATGAAAGAATATAGTTTAAAGGAACCCAAGATAATCTTTTATAAATGTGTTTATTAATTCAGGCCACATATTTTGAATACATTTTAACTTTGAGGTATCAAACAATAGTTTCATTTTCTTCTGAATAAAGATACCTAAAAACCACAGTCAAATATATGATAAGCTTTTATTTCTAAAGTGTTTGCTGAACTATGACACTCAAGAGTATACCACATTTTCTTAATTAGGGTGAATAAACAAAGTTTGAACATAAATAATTTCCAAATATTGACACCCATTGTTACATTTCTCAAATTCAAAACAAAAGTATGTCAGGAATTAAAGTTCAATAAATAATATCTAATCATTAGTTATTGAATGTTTAAAATCATATGATTCCACACATTTTGTTATTCATGTCTACTAACTTTAGATTTTTAAAGTTTAAAATAGAAAATGTAATCTTACTTTCTTTAAGCTTTAATTAAGGACAGAATATTCAGAAGTGTCTAACACCTGCTTTATAATAAGTACCGCATTATTTCAAATGCCAGATGGACCAATTAAAATATTCTTTCAGATGATGTAAAATCTTATGATGTAGGTTGTTTTTTTAATCCAAATTTAAATATGCACTATAAGAATGTAAAATTATCTAAGTACATGTTAACGAAATAACTTCATTTTTACCATGAAGGGAATGCAAAGGACTAAGTCTTTTTTTTTTTTTTCCACTCCTCTATGATGACCTCTCCATTCTTATCTTTTAATTTCACTAATGCTTTACTACCTGAGTTCTTGTTTCCCCGTGATTATTACTGCTAGAAACAGCTAATATTTTACATGGAAAATGAACACCCTAAAACAAAGAGAATTACAGGCTTTTAATCTACAATTAACCAGAAATTAAAATTGATTAAAGATAAAAGGTATAGAGAAATACAGACAAAAATTTGTGTATACTTTATAAAAGCTATAACTTCAGCCAGCTCATATGTTTATACTAACTAATTAGTTATCATTCATTTCATTCATGTAGTAGGAACCCTATTAGTAGTTCCCATCAAGATCATCCATCTAGTACATATTTTCCACACCCCGAAGGTGTAAGTTTGGTGGAACTTCCTCAAAAGCATTATTCACAGTTCCTAACACCTTTTTTATACCCATTATTTGTAAATAGCTGATTATGCATAAAGTGATTGGGCTCCCTATATCTGCTCACTGATTCAGAAAATAATTTCACAATTTTATTATAATCAGGCAAAGATAATAGCTTTATCCTCTGTTTTGGTGATTTGTTTATATCTAGTTCATAACATTTAGTGCCTTCCTTTCCATTTTCTTGTTATACACCTTTCTTCTCCAATAACCTCTAAAATCCTCTGGGGTTGAGGCCTGGTGTCATCCATCTTGTATCTCTAATGCCTGGCACCATGCCTAGAACACTAAATGTTTCCAAGCATGTGGCTGTGGGCTATGGCATATGTGGCTCTTAGTCTCATCAGTATGT